>NC_092414.1:33866670-35097170 GCF_040894005.1 Engystomops pustulosus
CCTGGAGCCCCTCAGGCATTTCCATAGTCTTTCATCCTGGTGGTAGATGTCCTTTAGGTGGAGGTAACTCATCCCCTATGGACAGAAATGGAAGAAATGGGGCACTAGATGTCCCCATTTTAATGGAGCACCAGTTTATGGGCTACCTGCACTTTTTTTAATCTCTTTAGGCTACTTGGCAACCCAGTGGAAGAGGAAGTAATACAAAGTCATTCCCGTTGGGAACACATGAAATTAGTAAACATTTTGCAAAATGCTAATTTATTACTTAGGAGCCATACAAATCTTGAGTGGAATTTATTGGGAGGGTGTAGCAGGATGGGTCTTATGGTTGTGATATACAGGAATTAGAATCTCTTAATACTGTTATATGACTCCCTCGCTAAAATGTGTAACCTGCTATGTACGTTGACCTCCCTTATGCTTCTGTTTAGTGTATGGCCAGTTGTCCAGTCCTGGAAGCCCTTGTTACACAGTTATTTTCATCAGCTTACCTTGTGGTCTAGGAGGTTCCCACCACACTCACCAGATAAAGATAAAGGTTCTACCACATCTTTAGCCTCAGTTGGAATAAAAGACATTTGTATCAAGAAGAAAGTGCTGATTCGACTTCTGGGCCACCAGGAATAGTGAATGGTGCTCCTCAGTAACGCAACTCATCATTACTGCAGCTAAGTACAGATAAATGTTTCCCTTATATGTGTATCACAAAAATTCCTTTTGCCTACAGCGGGGCATTTTTTGGATGGCATTTTTCTGTCACTACAAAATGGGGCAGAAAATTACTTACCCGTTCCATTCGCAATCCAGCGGCGCGTACTCTGCGGTGGATTTGGGTCCAGCCAGGATTCACTAAGGTAGTTCCTCCAACGTCCACTAGGTGTCGCTGCTGCGCTGAAGAGCATCGGAATGCACTGAAGTTCACCGAGTCATCGTGGGTGAAGGTAAGCGCGTGTCGAGCTACACATTTTTTTTTTAAATGCGGCGTTTTTTCCGAATCCGTCGGGGTTTTTTACAGCCACGCCCTCCGATTTCCGTCGCGTGCATGCCGGCGCCAATGCGCCACAATCCGATCGCATGCACCGAAATCCCGGGGCAATAGAGGGAAAATCGGCGCAAAATTGAAAAATTCTGTTAACCCATCGCAAAAACGCAAATCGGGCCCTTAGTAAATGACCCCCAGTGTGTCAAATGATGAGCCAATTTAATGACTACTTTGGTTCTTACAACTACAGAGGGAAAACCATGAAAACAAATTGGATTAAAAATACCTCTTGTGGTAAAATCTTATTTAAGCAAAAGAAATTTTTGAAAACTCTAAATTTTGTATATAGAAAGATGTCTTAGATTCTCTTAGGTATAGAAAAAGGCTCAAAATACTGGCCTTCATATTTATTTGTCCTAAATTAAGTTTTTCAACACTGTCTTAAAAGTTGGTGTAACAATGGTGTGGTCACCAGCCTCCACCCAACTATTAGTTGGCGAAGTTGGCATCATAGCTGGTGAAATAAATGCTTATTGGGTCACAAATCTGATGACCAGGAAGGCCAAGAAAGAATTGCAATATAGTATTCACCAGGAAAACCCTTGCTGTGTGTGGGTAAACATTATTATACTGAAAAATTCCAGTTGGAACCCCTAAAATGAGCCGCAAAGTCCTTCTAAAATTGCTGAGTTTGGGTCCCCTGTACCACTTCCAGGGGTTCTGATAATTTTTTATGGCCCCAAATCATCAATTGAGTCACTTGGGCAGTGTGTCTCTCAAGACCAGAGAGATTAAAACACTTACCCTGTGTTCTACATACTGTCAATGACTTAGGTAGCAAGCATCCAAAACTGTGGCATAAGGAAGGAACGCATGTTCCTTTGTTTTTTTATTAAATTGTGGCACATATTTTTTTACATTTAACGTTCATCATCATGTACATTAATTGTTTCCTAAGGGCAGGTCATGCGATCATCACTATTTTTGGCTGTAATCAGTTGGTTGCAGGTCATCCAGAATGGCCAGTGTTGTGGAGACGTCATCTCAAGCCGATTGGCTTGAGAAAGCGCCACAGTGCGTGAAACGGCCCCGTTGCCGGAACCTGTCTGTTTACCCCCCTGCATGCTTCCCCACCAATAAAGGACGCTTTTCATGCTTTTGGAACCAGTGAGTGCCGTCATCTCTTTCTACGTTTATGTATGCATTAGGGATCTTGTTTCCATAGACACTATGAATATTCCCCATTGATTTTATTACTGATTTCATTTTTTAATCCATTTTTTAAAGAATTTTTGAATCAAAATCAGGAGTAGACCCAAAGCAAAAGAACATTTTAGAGCTTTACATTTTGAATTGAAAATGCGGACAAAGGTGCACTAAACTGTGCAAGTAATGGCTGAAGGCCTAAACGCACTAATCATCATAATGACAGTGGGAAATATTGCTACACTATAAAATCTGAATATTTCTCAGTAATATTAGGTTCTGTGAATTTTTCCAGCAAAATTGTTTTACAGTCCACAAATGGGAAATGCAGGTTTTGAATTTTAACACAGAGATCAATAATCCATTAAAATAACAATCATTGCCTGTTAATTAAATGCCAGTGTTGTGCCGATGTGGGGAGGTCAGGAGGTCCATTAACTGCGGCTCTTGTCAATCACCATCAGCGTCTGTATCGGCAACAGTTTTCACAGTTTTTTTCTCTTTTTACACTTCTAACAAACTTTATGAAATAACTTACTAAAACACAAGGAAATAAGGGTCAATTCATACCTCAGTTATACCACTTCGAGACAAAACCAGAAGGGGAAGAGTACAGGTGTAAATTTTTCCTTTATTACTTACCTCTGTGTAGTTTTTACTCCTTTGGCTAATGATAACTAAGTAAAAAGACTGAAAACATGATTGAGACTAATTGTGACCTACAATGTATAGTGTAACAAAACACTAGGGATTAAAAATAGTCCATGGTCATGGTCATACATCTTGTCTGTTAGCAGGGGTGTTATAGGTGCTAGTTGTAGTGATGAACAGCCAAACCATTCTTTTGCAGGGGTAGCCCCTTGGCACTCCATTTAAACTTCCAGGTCTGTTCATAGAGTACTAGATATTGGTGTTGTAGTCTTCAGATTCCTGACACTACTCTACTGATTATTTCTGGTGTACCTGCCTTCTACTTGTTCCCTGACCACTCTCTTATCTGCTGCTTTTGTACCACGTCACCAGCTTGGTTTTAACTTGGTTTGCATGACCTATTTTCATATCTTAGCTGCCTGTCTGTCTTTATTGTTTGTCTGTCTTTATGTTCTGTGAATATACCCAGGATAAGGACTGCCATTCAGTTGTCACCTGTGGTTTACCACAGTGCTGGAAAGATGGTATGGGCATAGGTTGTGGGAAGTACAGGGTTCATGCTCTTTCTTCCCTGTTATTGCAAAAGAAATGTATATTATTTACTGTGACTAGATGAGATAGCTGCTGCCATTCTGATTTACGGTTTTCAAAAAGCTTGTAACTTGTATTTTAGGCAACAGAAATCTTAAGATGAATACCATATAAAATATAAATACTCTAAGCAGAGACTGGGGTCCCATTATGCATGGCGGATAAAACAATTTCACATTAATATAACAAATATTAAGACTATACTGAATTTTACTACTAATTAATCTAATATACCAAATTTTGATTGATTTTGATTTCTGAGATGTTGCACAATTAAAGGGGTTGTCCAACTATTTAAAAAATTATCACATTATCAGCTAGGTAGGGGAGGGCTTTTTAAAAAAAAAAAATAAACCTGCACTGACTTGCTGCGGCACGCCCGATGTCCTGCGACATGGTCCATCAGAACCATGCCCCTGTTTGTTTACATGGGCATGGAATCCAAGCTTTGAGAACTTCTGCATCTCCTGCCTCAGTTCCTGATATAGCCCTGGGACAGAACACTGGTGGGCATGCCAGGCTTCCTGGAAGTTGTCGGAGCAGAGCATCCATGCCCCTGTAAAGAAACAAGGGCACGGCTCCGATGGACTGCAACGCGGGAAATTGGAAGTACAGGAGCAGGTGAGTTGAAGTTTTTTTAAAGCCCTCCCCAGCCTGGCTGATACAAAGTAATCGTACAACCCCTTTAAACTTTTCTCCATCATGGGTCACCTTGGACATCCCCATTAATTCCAATGCTAATCCATACCCTTTGGCATATGTTCACTAGTATCTTTACCACACTAGGCAACTCAAGATACTGTTGCTACCAAGTACAAAATGCTGAATGACATAACCCTGAAAAAAAAGGTTATGACCACTGTGGCTAGTATGGACTCTTTTTATGTGAGAGAACCAAAGAAAAAAAGATTTCATCACACAACAAGAAAAAGTGTTTCACCAACGACAACCACAGCAATACAACCGATTTACCTACGATTAACAGTAGTTGCCTTCACTGGAGGACAAGCCGAAGTAAGATTGTAAAATCATCGTAACTCCAAATCCTACTGAATATAGCTATGATTTCAGAATCCTGCCCTGACAAAGACTAACAAGCTTAAAACAGTACACTGAATATTAGAATGGATGTTCTAGGCATTTAGATCCTTAGGCCCACCAGAAAAAATTAAAGGCAAGTGTATGAAATGAAGTATTCCTATGGTTCCTGGTGGTGTAGAAAATTAGAATAAACACATTCGTTTTTCACCATTTGTGATGACTGTGATGACGTGTGAGTGCCTTTTGTTTAAGAAAGACAATATGATGCTTAAAGGGAACCTGTCAGCAGGAATAGACCTAAAAAACAACTACCAGTACTTTGTCAAGCAGCTGAACACCTTCCAGATCATGTTTCTTTCATGACCCAGTTTGGTGAAATTACTCTGAAATTAGATGTAAATTGGTTGTATAAAGTCAAGGAGGCGGAGTTTTTAGCACTAAAGTTAAACTAACTCTCTCTTCCTCAGAAAGTTCCCTTCACTTTAATTGATGGTCCAGCATCAAGAGACATCACCAACCAGATCTCCGGAATTCCGATGCATGATATTAACACAGAGCAGGAGGAGTTCAGAGCCCCTCCCCCTTGACTTCAGTTTTAAACTCCTCTTGTCCTTGACTTTATACAACCAATTTACATCTCATGTCAAAGATGATTTTCTGGATGACGCCACCACAAGGGGCCATGAAAGAAACAATAACTAGGAGTTGTTACAATGCTTGACAATATTCTGGTAGTGGTTTATAAGGTCAATTTCTGATGACAGGTTCCCATTAATTATAATGTATCACATAACCCAATGAAAAGTAAAGTTTTGGAATCAGTGAAAATGTGTGACTAGAGAGAGTAAAATGCATATTTATGAAGCTCACTCCAGACATAATGAAATTTAACACGAGACAACGACATATGGCATGAAAACCTTGCGACCAGTAACGGCATGCATGTTGTTTTCTATCTGGCCTCTCGTTAAACTCCCGTGGCGCTATTTTACACTGGACGTTCCTGACCCACAGCTGTAAGCAATGGACTTGCTTAGCCTCACAGGCTGCAGTTCTCATTAACACTAAGTAGGGTCGTTTACTCCATGTTGTGCTTGAAACCAAAACTAACACATGTTATCCTTCTTTTTTTTTTTAAATAAATGACAAGTTCCATATTGGTCCGTAATGAAGCTCGGTGTCTTTCGCTGAGCCATCTGTTCACTCCTCATGAATCATCTCTCCAGCCCACAGATGCTTGGCCTCTCTTAAAGAGAAGCGACTCAACTTAAAAATGAAACATGGTGTAAATTGTGTAATCAGACAATGCAAAACTATCCCAGGGCCTTCTGGGGTTTTACTACGGGAGGCTTAAAAAAACCATGCAAATGATAGCAGCACGATGATAGGAAGCTGTCAACTTCATGCTGCCATGTGGTTTGAGAGTAAGGGACATTTGTATACTTGACGCTGTCTTGGTATGACTGAAATTTAAAGCGTACCCATCATCGCACATAGAATTTGTGATGTGGCTTTCAATTTTTTTACCTCTACAGTTTATAATGCATATAATGCATTTCTGCCGAGGTTTTTCATGATTTAGTATGTTACCTAAACAGCCAGATGTTCAGTGTTTGTAGCTAATTTGAATAGATGAATTTTGATTTACATAATGCAGAAAGCTTGCCATGTTTAAAGAGGTTTATCAGGGAGAATCCAGGTAACCGATGGGAGTGTGACACCTGTCTCTGTCGTAGTATATTAAAATTCATGGGGCACCATCTATAACATCAAAATAAAACTCAAAAGGAAAATAGCTAACCAGTAAATCTAATGTTGCTGCATATACAAGCACAAAGCCTTAGAATAACTGCTTGGTCCACTGAACTTCCTTCTCACACCCTAATAATTGGCCACGATCCCTTAGGACATGAATAGGCATTGCAAGATTCAATCCAAGACTACACTACTATGCTAGAAGAATACAAAAAGCCAGGCTGAGGTACACAGACCCTTGGGTCACTCTTGTCATGGTCATAGGGACCACAGCATCTAAATGCATTATTTGGCAAAGTACATGCCACCTCCATGCCATGTGGGTGGGAAGGGCTTAGAGGGGTCTGGCGGTAAGGGTATTCACTTTAGAAAAAATATGACTGAGGGGAGACATGATTACAATGTACAAATACCTGAATGGACAGTACAAGGATCTCTCCAAAAACCTTTTTATACCTAGGCCTATGACCAGGACAAGGGGGCATCCTCTACACCTAGAGGAGAGGTGGTTCTACCATCACCATAGACAGGGGGGATCCTCTACACCTAGAGGAGAGGCGGTTCTATCATCACCATAGACAGGGGCATCCTCTACACCTAGAGGAGAGGCCGTTCTACCATCACCATAGACAGGGGGCATCCTCTACATCTAGAGGAGAGGTGGTTCTATCATCACCATAGACAGGGGCATCCTCTACACCTAGAGGAGAGGCAGTTATACCATCACCAAAAACAGGGGGCATCCTCTGCACCTAGAGGAGAGGCAATTCTACCATCACCATAGATAGGGGGCATCCTCTGCACCTAGACTATGGAACTCTCTGCCGCAGGAGGTTGTTATGGTGGACTCTATGTACATGTTCAAGAGGGTTATGGGGAAAACATTTGTTTAATTCTTAAAGGTTAGACTTGATAGACTTGCGTCTTTTTCCGGCCTTATGTACTATGATACTATGAAAATGGAGACGCCCTGAACCATTGGTATGCTAGACCCTGCATATATAGTTTAGCCATTTAAATGATGCTGGTTAACAACTTTCATTAGTTCCAGGATCGAGGCTGCAGGTGTTAACGGTGGGGATTTAACTACACCCAAACTTAGCGGTTCTGGTCAGCTCATCACTAGTGTAGACATTAGTAAAGTTATTATGTGACTTTTAACACATGTTCAACACTACCAATTAAAATACTAGGTTAAAAAAATGTCAGTATTGCATTTTCCCCACATTTCACCCCAGTTCCAACTTAATGAAAGTTCTTCAATAAATTATGTGTACCCGTTCATAAGGCTGTTCAAAAATTCAACTTAACATGTGAAAAACAGGCCCCAATAAAATGAAGAAAACTGAACATATAAAAAGTTGTGGTTTTTGAAATGTGAGGGTGATATTGAATGTCACTGAGAGATTAAGAAGGGTTAACCATTCCCACTATATTCTGTTCTTTATACATCATTGCTACTTATACAGTAAATCCATATACAATGTAGTCAATTACCAAATATGGAACCTGCCATGAAGAAAAATACAATAGTGTCTAGCAAATAGCGATATGAGAAATCAGTGATTATGAAGCAGTTATTGTTGCCTGTCTTGGGGAAAGAGCATTCATTTCTGCATATGCTAAAAGCCTACTAAACGCCAGCTCTAGTAGAGGGAAATTCATGCACCAGCCCTGTCAAATAATGTCTGACTTTTTCCCTAAGGTATAGGCTGGGTTATATGGTGTTAACATTTCGCACATTTAAATATCACATTGCAGTGAGGAGCAATTGGATATAATTGTAGGATAAAATTAGTAAGAAACTGTTCTTAACAAGACTGAAACAATCTTTTTATCCCATTTTTGACTAAGATTTACCTAAAACTCAACTCAAGCAATGTCTGGTGGAAATGGTAGGATGCAGCTGACTTTCCTAGACCAATTCTAAAAACCTTGGGTAAACAAGATGCCGACCCATATTCTCCCTCTTGCTGTAAGCTGTATCAGTTCTAGACTGTTCCTTAGTTGAACTTGTAGATCTTCAGGTGAACCTCTTAGTTATTTGGACCCCTACATAAATGGTTTATGACACAGTCCACTCTTATACTTCATAAGATTATTCAAAATGAGAATCTCAACTACAGGCCCCTAGGTTGCGTACAAGATAGTTTTCTTAGGTTTGTACTCAAAGTGTATCTGTAAAGTTATAATTATGTTAACAAATTCTCATATGAGATTCCCCCAAAAATTCTTTCTCACCAGAGGTGAAGTGGGTGGAGTCTAATGTCTGTCTATCAACCTGAGGCCAATTCAAGCTGCCCACAGATCCCAAGATGCCTTGTGTTCTCTCTCAAAGTAATTTAGCATTAAAACAATTTAAGTTCCCAAAAGTATATCCACAAATCACTGTAGATTGTACATACAGCTACATACATACACATACAGCACTGCTACATACACAGAGAGAGCTCTGTCACATGACTCCCTCCATCTCAAATGTAAGTATATTAACAGGCTTAAAAGGGTTCTAGCACAGGATAGGTCCTAACTTGCTGAGCAGTGTGGGTCCCAGTAATCAGACCCCATGGATCATTGTACACCCTGTTGCAACTGAGATGACCCGTGCAGGCAGTTGCGCATGAACCTGCTGCTCCATTTATCTCTGTGGAGCTGATGGAGATAGATGAGTGTGAGTGTGGTGTCCGATCATCTCATTTGCCATCATCTCATTTGACCATCCTGTGGATAGGACCTAACTAGCTATATCTGGAGAACCCCTTTAATGTCCAGATTGGAAAAATTGCAGGATAATTTACTATATATATATGTATAAAACAATTTGGCTCTGTTTAGCGCTGTGTAATCTGTGTGCACTATATAAAAATATGCATTATGAACTAAGCATACCTTGAGAATGCTGTATCTACACTTAACTGAGTGGTTTTGCTGAAATAACTATAATAAAATTATGCTAATGATACTCTGTCACTCCTCTTACCCTAATTATGCACTGCTCCAGCCTTGTCCTGCCCAACATAAGCCAAGAATATGTCATCACTGTGCAGTCCCTAACAGGCAGAAGCAATCAATCACTGCACCATCCCCCAGCTGATGTGTGTTAGTCATCCAACTCAGGTTGAGTAGTCCTGTCTAGACAGTTCAGGCAGTGCTTGTGTATGTGGTAGTAAGTGGAAGTTTATGTACGGCAACCAGGGCACCCAACTTTCCTGAATTTTATAATTGTTATTTTGAGCAAAACCACTCAGTTCAGGGATTAAACAAGATATGTTTCTGCATCAGTGTAGCTACAGCATTCTCAAGGTATGTTTGGTTCACAATGCAAAAAAAACAAATAGTAGCATAGCAGTGCAAAGTGATATATACTGTATATATGGACATAAATGGGTGACAGTAACGATGACTGTGTGTTGGATGCCAGTCATTACGGATTCCAGACAGGCGGGTTCTTGAGACGCAGGCTATAACTTATGTATTGTTATATGAAAAGCTATGCATCACTCACCAGATCTCATTTTACCTTTCATTGCTCCATGCCCTTTTTTTTTCTTTCCTTTTGAACTGATTCCCACAAGGAATCTCAGCCTCTTTGATCTGTGCCTGGTTTATATGCAGCGGGAGTTGATAGGTGCGCACTTGGTTCATACTAATTCCAGAGACAGACAGTCCCGGAGAAGGAAAAAAAAAGAGCCTCTTATAATTTCTCTGTAACAATGTCTCATTTTATTTAAAGTACCTTTCCTCTATAAACAGGAACGGGTCTGTGTCTTTCATGTTCAATTAAATCCGTGTTATTCTCCCCATTTTAATCTGCGGTTAATGTAAATTGCTTTATACTTATTAAAAAACATGGTTAATCTTGTAAAAAGTCTTGTTGACTGACAACTTTCATCAGCTCAAATTTTACCCCTTCACAACCCTGACAAGCTGCTATTCATATTACAGTGATATCTGTAGTCATTATGGAGATAGATACGTGATAGGTTCAGTCACTGGCAAAATGACCCTTTAAGAGAACAATTTCACCATATACTTTTAGATACCAGATGGTAAAATTATAACATGTATTTTTCTTAATGTAGATGTCCAACATCATGGGGGCTACCATTTTACCTGAGGTCTAAAAACTGTTATATGTGTAACAACAGCCTCATGGTCATACGGGAAGAGACTCATGGAGATCTATTTAGTTTTCTAGATAGGGGGTCTTGATAAGCTACGGCATCATCTATTGTCAGTAGTGATGTAATGATGGGTCAGTGTTATCTATAAAGAGGTCATTGTAGAAGGAGGGGGAGGAGATGAGCTGTGACATCATCTATTGTCAGTAGTGATGTAATGATGGGTCAGTGTTATCTATATAGAGGTCACTGTACAGGGAGGGGGAGGAGATAAGCTGTGACATCATCTATTGTCAGTAGTGATGTAATAATGGGTCAGTGTTATCTATATAGAGGTCATTGTACAGGGAGGGGGCGGAGATAAGCTGTGACATCATCTATTGTCAGTAGTGATGTAATGATAGGTCAGTGTTATCTATATAGAAGTCATTATACAGGGAGGGGGAGGGGATAAGCTGTGACATCATCTATTGTCAGTAGTGATGTAATAATGGGTCAGTGTTATCTATATAGAAGTCATTATACAGGGAGGGGGAGGGGATAAGCTGTGACATCATCTATTGTCAGTAGTGATGTAATGATGTGTCAGTGTTATCTATATAGATGGCATTGTACAGGGTGGGGGAGAAGATAAGCTGTGACATCATCTACTGTCAGTAGTGATGTAATGATGGGTCAGTGTTATCTATATAGAGGTCATTGTACAGGGAGGGGGAGGAGATAAGCTGTGACATCATATATTATCAGTAGAGATATAATGATGGGTCAGTGTTATCTATAAAGAGGTCATTGTACAGGGAGGGGGAGGAGATAAGCTGTGACATCATTTATTGTCAGTAGTGATGTAATGATGGGTCAGTGTTATCTGTATAGATATCATTGTACAGAGAGGGGGAGGAGATAAGCTGTGACATCATCTATTGTCAGTAGTAGTGATGTAATGATGGGTCAGTGTAATCTATATAGAGGACATTGTACAGGGAGGGGGAGGAGATAAGCTGTGACATCATCTATTGTCAGTAGTGATATAATGATGGGTCAGTGTTATCTATATAGAGGTTACTGTACTGGGAGGAGGAGATAAGCTGTGACATCATCTATTGTCAGTAGTGATGTAATGATGGGTCAGTGTTATCTATATAGAGGTCATTGTACAGGGAGGAGGAGGATATAAGCTGTGACATCATCTATTGTCAGTAGTGATGTAATGATGGGTCAGTGTTATCTATATAGAGGTCATTGTACAGGGAAGGGGGAGGAGATAAGCTGTGACATCATCTATTGTCAGTAGTGATGTAATGATGGGTCAGTGTTATCTATATAGATGGCATTGTACAGGGTGGGGGAGAAGATAAGCTGTGACATCATCTATTGTCAGTAGTGATGTAATGATGGGTCAGTGTTATCTATATAGAGGTCATTGTACAGGGAGGGGGAGGAGATAAGCTGTGACATCATCTATTGTCAGTAGTGATGTAATGATGGGTCAGTGTTATCTATATAGAGGTCATTGTACAGGGAGGGGAGGAGATAAGCTGTGACATCATCTATTGTCAGTAGTCATGTAATGATGAGTCAGTGTTATCTATATAGAGGTCATGGTACAGGGAGGGGGAGGAGATAAGCTGTGACATCATCTATTGTCAGTAGTGATGTAATAATGGGTCAGTGTTATCTATATAGAGGTCATTGTACAGGGAGGGGGAGGAGATAAGCTGTGACATCATCTATTGTCAGTATTGATGTAATGATGGGTCAGTGTTATCTATATAGAGGTCATTGTACAGGGAGGAGGAGATAAGCTGTGACATCATTTATTGTCAGTAGTGATATAATGATGGGTCAGTGTTATCTATATAGAGGACATTGTACAAGGAGGGGGAGGAGATAAGATGTGACATCATCTATTGCCAGTAGTGATGTAATGATGGGTCAGTGTTATCTATATAGAGGACATTGTACAAAGAGGGGGAGGAGCTAAGCTGTGACGTAATCTATTGTCAGTAGTGATGTAATGATGGGTCAGTGTTATCTATATAGAGGACACTGTACAAGGAGGGGGAGGAGATAAGCTGTAATATCATCTATTGTTAATAGAAGATTAGTGATTAGCGTACCTGAACCACAATTTTTTTCAGAAAAAACTATGCTTTTCCGTTCTTTTTTTGAAACTATACTTTACAGAAAGTTTTAGTAAAAGTTCATCATATGAAACCCAAACTTGTGTTCCTGTACACTACAATTTGTCTTGGAAAAAACAACTTTAGTGAAAAAAAAACGTTATAGCATAGAATGCATTGATGAATATTACCGAAAAATAGCAAAAGGAAATTGTCACTGGCTCACATCTACTAAGGTGTTTGCGCCAGTTGTCTGTCTGACTTTGCACTAGAAAGAACGTGCAAACTGCTTGCACATGTATATATATATAAGATAAGATAAGATAATCCTTTATTAGTCCCACAGTGGGGAAATTCACAGCGTTACAGCAGCAGAGAGGGTACAGAGAATATTAGGGATAAATGAACAAAAAGAAAATGGGGATAAAAAGACAAAAAAGAGACAAGCAATGATCGGCAGATATATAGAGTGTCTGCTCCAGCTTTGTGTTGTGGCTGCACTGTGTCCTACAAGATAGAAAAATGTAAATCTAAAAGAGCGTGTTAGTGCTAAGATGGACCGTGCGCCACATTTATTACTTACGTGCGCCACAATTCTGCAGCATGAACAAAGCGCAAAACAGGTGCATTCTGCGGGAGCAGTACAGGAGGCGCAAGATTCATGAAGACCATGTTCCAGTTATAATGAATCTGGCGCCCCCTACACACTCCACAGGCAACTGCACATAGTACAGACTGAACTCATTTTGATAAATTTGGCCACTGAGTTAAAAAAAACTGGTGTGGTAGTAAGGGGTTAATGGACTATATCCCTGGGACTGATATAAACTCTCAGCCTTTTATCTTCTCAAATGGAAAAATACTGTAAAACTTACTGTATTTTATAGTAATGACTTTTACTTGATTTCTTTCCATTCCTTTACACCCAGCGCTGGAAACATCTCCCTGCAGTCAAGGTGCTTTTAAAGACAGGTCAGTAGCTCTATTGGGAAATGGTCCATGACACATCCCCCATTTACAAGGGATGTCATGCAGATGACATGACATTTCCATGGGGCAAAAAACCATTTCCCTGCCTAATTAACCACAAGACGAATCGTCAGAAGACCGGCGATATTTCACCGAGGAACTCCGAAGGATGCTTTTCAACTGTAAATAAAATGAATCCCTCTGTGACTAGGTGCAGCCACCTCTATAGATCCGCCCGTATTATCTACAGAAAGGAATGGATCACTTGCAATTATTGTGCATTTTAGCTAAAAATTATATTACAATATTATTATTATTATTAATTTTATTATCATTTTTATTATTTTTTTCTTTTATTATTATTATATACTATTATTTTTACATCCTATAGAAAAAAATATAAAAATATAGAAAAATATTGAACCTGAACAATGCCTTCAAGATCAGCATTAGCGAGTCTGTGATACCTACTGTAAAATTGTATGGTTATTAATATATTGTTAATGGAGAGTGGGTTGCGGACCCACTGCGTCGTCTGACATGTTGGCGTAGGACTTATCAAAATGGTTTTACACAAGTGACTTGAGTTGGTTTTCACATTTTAAAGGAAATCTACCATCAAAATCCTTCATGATAAACCAGGAGCACTTACTTGTAGATCCAGGCACTGTGATTGTGGTAATCTTCTAATATTTGTTATCGAATGGCCTCCTTCCTTCAAAAATTTACTTTAAAAATTATGCTAATTAGCCTGAAGGGCTCTGGGGGGACATTACCAAAGACCTTTTTGCTTTAGCTTTACAGTTTGTTACACTGCGCAGAAGCCTTTTCCTCTCCAACTGTGTGCTAAAACTCACTATTGCAATTACATCAGACAGAGTGAGGGGGAAATGCTCTTGCACAGTGTAACTGTAAGGTTTAGAGCACAGAGAGGCTTTGGCAACGCCCCCTAAGCCTTTCAAGCTCATTATCATAATTTTAAAATTTGATTTTGGAAGAAAGGAGGCCATGGATAAAAAATATAAGAAAATTACCACAGTCATGTGTCCCTTGATTTTGATGCTAGATTTCTTTTAACTCCCAGGGGCATTATGTAAGATATTCATAGCTTGCAGGAATATATTCTGCCCTCAAATTTACTGTATAAAAATGGGTTGTTGACCTAATGTTTCTTTAAGAAAATCTTCTAGAATGTGTACAGGAGAAGTCTCTGTACAACTCAGTGTCATTGGCTCTACTTTTGTTAAGAGTGTTAAACAGTGACTAAGGTGACTCTGGATGGTACTCGAGAAACCCAGATACAGTGGGAGAAAAAAAGTATTTAGTCAGCCACCAATTGTGTGAGTTCTCCTACTTAAAGGAAACCTACCATTTGATTTGATGCATTATAAAGCAAACATACCCTTAGAATGTTGTAGCTATACTGATGCAGGATCATATCTTGGTTAATCCCTGAGCTGAGTGGTTTTGCTGATAAAACAGATATAACATTATGATAATGAGGCTCTGTCACTTCTATGGCTGGTTCAGCGCTTCTCCTAGAATATGAGTTATTCACTGCAGGAGAGGATGATGTAATCCCTGGGTTGTGCCTGAAGGGAGAACAATCAATTGCTGCACCATCCCCCAGCTGCAGTATATGAGTTATTCAGCTCAGGTTGATTAGTCATGCGTGACTAACCTCCATGTCTAATGAAAAGCTCCCTGTGTAATGTGTTTATGTAGGCAGCCAGCCTGACCCAGCTTTCCCAAGGTCCTGAATGTTATAATTGTTTTTTTTTTCAGCAAAACCACTCAGCTCAGGGATTAACAAAGATATGATCCTGTATCAGTGTAGCTACAGCATTCTCAAGGTATGTTTGTTTCATAATGCATCAAATCCAATGGTAGGTTTCCTTTGAAAAGATGAGAGACCTGTAATTGACATAATAGGTACAACCTCGAATATTTGGACAAAATGAGAAAACAAAACCAGAAAGTCACATTGTCTGATTTTCATAGATTTCTTTTGCAAATGATGGTGGAAAATAAATATTTGGTCAATTACAAAAGTTCATCTCAATAATTTGTTCTATATCCTTTTTTGGTCTTAATTATTTTCCACCATAATTTAAATTAATTTAAATATTTTAAATATCACACTATGTTATTTTCTAGATTCATTTTTACATGTTGTCTCTCGTAGTTGAGATCTACCTATAATGTTAATTAAAGACCTTCTAAAAATTGAATCTTTATG
This sequence comes from Engystomops pustulosus, assembly GCF_040894005.1. Classification (NCBI taxonomy): domain Eukaryota; kingdom Metazoa; phylum Chordata; class Amphibia; order Anura; family Leptodactylidae; genus Engystomops; species Engystomops pustulosus. Next base: position 33,882,349 of record NC_092414.1, read on the forward strand.
TTTATGTAAATTAGCCCTGGAGGCCACTGGGGTGTGGAGTAGCTGTGCCGTGGAGCAGAAGTACAGGCTACTCCACGCCCCAGTAGCCTGTATCGACGACGCCTACCTATTCCTAGGTGGGAAAACTTCCCACAATTGGTGGTAGACTAAATCCTGTGTTCTCCACTGTATCTATTGATCAGTCTGTATTACCTAAAGAAAAAAAAGGATCATTTGCACTCATTATACATTTTAGCCGAATAGCTCCCGAAAATGTTTTGCTCTAGTAGCAATGATTTGTGCTTCCACCTCTCTGCTGGAAAGTGCCAGTGTGGGAGGTAGATGTGTGAAGTCTACAGGGCTTCCATATGACACATTCCAATACATTTACTTTACATATTCAGAAAAATAGCTGGAGAAAAACAGTCGAGTGAAACATGCCCTACAAGTATATACATATCTATTCATAATCCTGCGTGATGGGAAAAGATACCTTTGCACTTTAGGATTTGATTGGCAAGTCAGATCAGTAAGTATGAGATAGGGTTGTGACTGTCGTATCTGCCGGTGCCAAGACTATACATAGACTAATGGGGAAACGTATAACTGTGTGTAATGTGCAGTCATATAATAAGGTGGATGAATAGATAAGTACTGATAAGGTTATAGCTACTGGTAGGGCGAGCACATAATAATAGGAAACAAGCTCAGGATGCTGGGCATTAACCCCTTCCTGCTGATGCTTTTTAAAATTGTTGTGTTTCCAATTTTTGCTCCTCTTCTCTAAAACTCCATAACTTTTTTTATTTGTCATTCTACTTGTTTTCTGCTTAACAAATCATACTTCCTAGAGGTGTTATTTCATTTTCCATGCTGGGGAAAAAAATTCCAAATGCAGAACACTGGATGGAAAAGTGATTTTGTGCCATTTACTTGTGGGATCTGTTTTTATCGATCTCACTCTGCGCTCACAATGAAACCTCTCCTTTATTGTTTGGGTTGGTACAATTATGGGGATAACAAATGTATAAAGGTTTTATTAGGTTTAGAGGGAACCTGTCATCAGCTATTGCCCTAATAATTCACTTCCAGAATATTGTCAAGCAGCATAACTTCATCTAGTTTTTGTTTCTTTCATGTTCCAGTATGGTGGCATCAACCAGATTATCTGTAATGTGTTATTCTTCACTGTTCTTTTAATGTGTTCTTTCAGTGAAAAAATGCTCGGGTCTCCCATTGACTTTAATGGGGTTCGTTATTCGAGACGAGCAGTCGAGCATCGGGAAAAGTTTGTATCGAATAACGAGCACCCAAGCATTTTAGTGCTCGCTCATCTCTAGTTGTGATCATTATAGGCTTACGAGAAACTGTATTTTTAGTAGAGTAAGAAATCCTTAGCTCCTCTCTTGGGTTTTCTGTGGTGGCCATTTGACGCAGGTGCAGGTGTTATAATTACTATTTGTTTTAATATAGCTCTGCCAGTGTTTGAACAACTCTGTGGGAAATAGTAGAACAATATAGTAACAATAAACCCAGCTTACAATCTAATTTACTGCTTTCGGGGGATTATGTACTGTACCCAAGGTCAACCAAACGCAATATTAAACACAGATCCCCTTCTTCATGTTACATGCTCTGTGCTAAGACACTCTCAACACATGGATCCCAGATGTAATAGGAACAGCTGGTCAATAACAGAGATTCTGAATCTTATAAATTAGATAATATTGTTTTAAAAAGAGACAATGGTGGGATTCTTTGAGGCAACGTTCAAGGTTATAATATTAAAGCTTGTCTTGTATGAATATATATAATACAACTCAATATTACACAAGTGCTAAACTTGGGGACCATTTAGTACAAGTTTGTATGGGAAATAATAATTATGGAAGCTAATATACCTTTATTCTAATTGCATTGTCTATAAGACTCGCTGTGCCGTTGACAACCAGCCCCAAACCCCCAGACCTCATAATGCGTCTTTTATTCTTCTTAGAATAATGTAATATCAAAACATTATTCAAATATATTCAAAACAAATATTATAAGTCGGCAAATCACATATATCTTCTCATTTACAGAAATTAGATTCAATACCAAATGGACAACTAGGAATGGTTTTTGGCCTTGGTGTCCTGTCAACAATGAACATTTATTCGGTGAATTTTGATCTAGTTGTTCAATGCAAAAGTGTCTCATCTTCCATAATCAATGTAGAGTCCTGAATCAGCTCCTGTAGCAAGTGACCAATGTCTTCAGTAGGATTTTCCTTCATGATCTATCAACCTCTAAGATGCGGGAAACATCTATTGGGCCTCCCATAACCTGTAGGATCAATAATCCCCTCTACTAGTAGGAAGGTACAAGAAGTCAACATGAGAAAACCTGATTTTATCTTGATTTCCGAGGAAATATATGGTATATGTGTTCAGATTTCTAATGGTGGTGGTAAGATAACTGTATTAGTGGTTTTAAGTAGAGTTTTAGAGGAATATGGTGGGCCATAGACGAATTTCCACGGCAACTAGACTAACATCAGTTCTGACCTAACAGATCTCGACTAGTGTTGAGCTGACCCAGACCACAGTTCAGACCACAGACCACAGTTAGTTGTACCGAATATTGCCGGTTTGCGTCCCCCAGACCTGACCATGAACTTCTTCAGAAGTTTGGGTTCGGGTCCGGCTCAACCATTCCCCCTCCTGTTCATACCTGGGATTAGTGAAACCACTGATGAACTCTTTGAATGCTGCTATCACCAGCTATATTTTAATCCCTACAGACGTTCACACCAACACTAACATGTTGGTAGCACGCTGTTTGAGGATTGTCGTTCATCAATGACATAATCAGGAACAATGATGCTGACCAAAATAGTGGCGCACATGGCCACAGGGATTTAAGGGCTGCTGGTGACATTGACAGTGACATTAAAACAGTCAACACCCGAGATCAGTGTCAGCACCAATCGTAGTTGTTAGTGGTGGGGTGTGTGGTATGTGGAACCGAACAGATATAGTACAGCAGAACTTGGCTGAACCTGAATTTTAACAAGTCAGCTCATCACTAATCTGGGTCCAAATGGAATCAATTAAAAAATTCAGAGACAAATTTGATCCTTTTTAGTGTTTTAATTAAATCTACGTTCAGAATCCAGCATCATAAACCAGGGGTTCTCACTCCAGGCACCGCAACTCTGGTAATCTTGTTGTATTTGTTTTCCATGGCCCCCTTCCTTCTAAAATTAACTTTTAAAATTATGCTAAACAGCTCTGGGGGCTACCCTCCTATTACTATTACCTCCGGGCTCTGGCTTCATAGGGTGTTTCACTTTCTAAATCTATCCCCTGATCCCTCTTCTCCTCTCCTTCTGTGTAATGTAATCTGATTGCAGCAGCAGAAGTTTTGTCACACAGTGGAAGGCGGAAGTGCTCCTGCACAGTGTAACAGCCTGTAGGGGCTCTGGTCAAGCCCTTAAATACTAATTAATATAATTGTAAACTTATTTTAGTGGTTCACACTCATGTTGCCTGGGTCTAAGAGTAAGTGTTCCTGGTTTACGGTGCTTGATTTTGATGGTACACTTTCTTAAATGTATGATATAAAATTATATTAATGATATTAATGAATTATATTACATTTTGAAATTTTGTTATAGCTCCACCCTATTTTCTTATTGCATTTAAAAAAATCTTAACAACATGCTAAGGTAGTGATTCACATGGTACTTACCTCCTTGCATGAATTTCCAGTTAAAGTCAAGTTGATGGGACACATTTATTTACCTGTCCTGTTGACAGCGCCGGTCCGGAATGTCCAACGAGGCGGAGCTGCCGCGATTCACTAAGATCGTGCGTCTAATTTCCTGCATGTGTGTGAGTTCCGCCGGGGTTCACCATCTTCTTCCCAGTGCATGTAAGTGCTGATCTTGCAACACAATTTGGTTTTTAAATTCTGCGGTTTGTCCGAATCAGTCGTGTTGTCCGACGTCCATGCCCCCCGATTTGTGTGGCATGCAAGCCGGCACCAATGCGCCACAATCTGATCGTGTGCACCAAAAACCCAGGGGCAATTCAGCGCAAAACGGTAAAAAGTTGGGAAACCCGACAAAAATGCAGTGTTTGGACCCATAGTAAATGTGCCCCTATGTGTTTCACTTCCTCCGTTTCACTTGACACATCCTCTAATGTTCTTTGGTCACTATGATCACAGAGATAACAAAATTATTAAATCTTAATAGCTTTTAAAAAAGATTTAATACCTTGCAAAAAAATCTTTGCATGATCACACATTAACGTCTGTAACTTTTTCATATTTGAACATCCAGAGCCTCAAAATTTTTTGTATGATGAGGAAATGTTTTCATTGATACCATTTTGAGAACTGTATGACCTTTTGATAACTTGTTGTTTGAATTTTTATGGATGTCAATTTTTTTTAAATATGGCAACAAATATGGCTCTCATCTATGATGGCAAAGATTCAACGCCCCTAATATTAAAGAAACCCCGCACTGCTCAATATATACCAGTTCGATCCGTAATGTAACCAGGCCCACACACTCAATATCAATTAGGGAAAAGAAGACAAGAAGGAAGTGTGTATAGTGGCCAAAAACTATATACAAGCTTTTATTTCATTTCATGATACAGTACCAAACAAAACAAGGTTAAAAACATCTAAAAAAAGTACATGAGTACATGTGAAAAAGACCATTGTACCAAACCCTGATAAGCAGGTACATAACATTGCAAGAAATAGACCTTAATAAATATATATTGCCACAAGCCCCATCTGTAAACAGCAATTGTGCAAAGCAGTGTTTGAGAAAGTAACCAGTAATAACATGTAGTAGGTTGAAAAGAAAAAGATGGCACAACCTAAAGAAGTCTAGCACTTAGCTGAAGTATAGTTACCACATCAGAAAGGGAATATCCCTGGAGCATAAGGGCTAAATGGATATGGAGCAATGTATAGGAATACCCCACGCGTTCCGTCGCAAGCAGCGACTTCCTCAGGGGTCAGTTAACTCCACAATGTGTACATCTCCTATAAATACCTCCCCCAGGTGTCCACCCAGCCAATGAGAAATTAGTTACATACCCTCAGTTCAGATCCACACACCTGTGTGCTAAATTATCGGCGCGAACTAGTGAATAGTGTTTGATCACATGATTTAGGTCATGTGATATCCTATCGCGAGAGGGCGACACAAAACTGGCGCATGCGCAAGGTTCCGATATTCTGGCGCATGCGCGAGAAACTCTCTATGGAAAATACAAGGTAAGGAATAATGTTCATTTTAGTTATGCGCGTGCGCCAGGTACAAGGCATTATCAGCACAGGAAGACATTCAGCAACAAAGTTGTAATTCTATGTAGTCCGTCTAATATCGTGCAAGAGCGACACAAAAATGGCGCACATTTAGAGCCTAAGCAACTCACACACACAATTTAGGCGCATGCGCCAAAACTTAATTTCAGTGGTACAAGTTTATAAGGTGAGTCATAAAAAAATCTGGATTATGCGCGTGCGCCAAAAATGTGTGAAGCCAGATATGGTAAAACACCAGGTGGAAGCGTCGATCCGCCAAAAATGCAGAAGTAAAGCATATTTATCACGATTTGTACGTAAACAATATATCTGAAGGCACCAGATCGAAAAAATAACAGAATAGTATGAGCATCATAACTATATATACGGTGTAAAAAGATGTTATACTGGGGGAGATGCTACACAAGTTATTTATCCTTCATTTGCAATGTAGAACAATTATTTATGAGGGCTAAAGATCATATATGAGGGCTGAAAGTGGTGGACACCAATGGGGGAGGTAAAGATAACAGTATTAAAAACATAGTTGTTTGATACAAAAAATAACTATAGTAGATCTATATACATAAATACATAAATTCATCAAGTGTATTCTTAGAGTAAAGGAAAGCACTCGTGAAACAAAGTCGTCCAAAATCAGTACGAAACATGATATAGGTCGTGGAATTCATAGAGGAAAGGGAAAAAAACGTAGGGGTTCCGTTCCCAGAAAACTTGAGCCTATCTTAAGATGAAAAAGATGGTTGGTTATTTTGAACATGTCTCTGAGATGATCAACGAACTGTATGGCAGCCAGGAACAGGGGTTCTCTCTCGTTTCTCGGAGGGATTTCTTTAGATGGACCTTCAAGTAGGATTTGTTGGAGTAGAAGATATCACAGATTCCCAATGGTTGATGGACCGCCCATCATTAAAGGAAAAGAGATTAGTGGTGAGTGTAGATAATCCAAGGTGTATACAATCAATGTTAGTGTTCTATAAAAAAGAAATTTTACATGAATAAATGAAGAAATATACACATGTTAATAAGGTAAACCCAAGATTAATAAACTAAATCAGATCAAACCGTTTCTTGTATTGGTTATTTATATTTGTATTTTTAGCTATGATCTCTTATATGCTTACCAGTCAAATGCTTTGTGAGGGTGTTCCAAAGTGCTATGGTTGAATCACGTGTAGCCATAATCAATGAAATAATGGCGTTTTTCCAAAGTGTGGGTGATAAGGGACCAGAAGGGTCCTAATGTCTAAAAGGGGGTAAAAGGAAGAATATATACAATACAATATACATTAAGATACCCCAAATGTGGCAAAAAAATAAAGTGAAAGAGACTAAAAAATGAAGAAAAGTGAAAGTGTGAAATACTAAAAACCATTACGGAAAAAATAATATAACTCACCATTTTCTAAAGAATGAGGTCGTCATCGTAAAAGCTGACATTGCTTCATACTTTCAAGCAATCCATAAATTAGGGGGAATTTTTTTTCTCTTTATGATAGAACTTTTAAGAACCTTAGGGACATGGACACATGTGCTGGCACATCCCTCTCGTTGGGTCATCAATAATTATGTAAAAGGGAAGTGAACCAGCAAATGAAGTCACATTCTTGGTCTATCACCAGATGCTATATCACCAGATGATTCCAGATGGCAAAAGCAACCTAGCTCCTGGAGAACGCAAGAAGATGAGGTGACCTCTTCATTAAAATCTTTAAGATTTCTAAACCGACTCACACTTTGTAGATGTTTCACATCTACAAAAATAAGTTGATCCAAATACTTCATGTCATTGCAGATCTGTCAATTTTCTAACTAAAGTTCAAAAGCCTTATCCACCATCTGCTGCAAGGAGCAAACAACGAAAATAACAAACCAGCAGAAAAAAAACTATAAAAACTAGAAGAATGACACCCACAGGATCACAACTCAGGTTATCAGAAATCCATGTTTTAAAGTATCTGGAAAGAAAATACAAATCAACTTCACGACCAGCTTGGGGAAGTTTGACAGTGACAGTAAAATAATTTTCACCATTCCCTATAGCAATGATACTGCCTGACCCTATAAGCAATATAAATTGGGCTTATAAGATAAAAAATAAAAGGTTCTATTAAAACACAGCATGAAATAGATAAAACTATAAAACTTTGATGTGACCAATTCATCAAATTATACATTGGTGGAGTCAGAGACCAATTAAGACCACCCTGGGTGTTGGGCTGTATGAATATTATAGCCCCTACATGTCTGGACTTCACTTCTTACATATAGTACTAACATTATGTTTCTTGGGGAATCTAGGATGCATCCCTTCTGCCTGCTTTCAATCTCTAGTTTTAGGACCTTTGGTATATTTGTATTGAGAGAAAAAACTGTTGTACAAGGATGAACCTCAGTATAAAATTTGGTCAGTGGTTTGGGTGGTCATGGGCCCCTAGAAGACTTGGGACCAGGTCTACTGGATGGAGTCCATCGAATATTCTTTGAAAGAGTTCTTTGATGGATTAAATAGAGCATCATGGCTACGTCATTGAGCTTCATGTTTAAGGCCTAAGACACAAGACACAAGAACCATAAACCTGAGCATGGTTGTGTAAAATCATCATTGACAAATCTAAACACCACCACACTCTATGTAAGAAACTAGCCTACGTATTTGGGTTTTCAAGAGTTTTTTTCTTTTTTGGGAGTCTTCGGCAATAGTAGTTTTTGAAGAGAAGGATCTCAATATTTCTATTTTATTACATCATATTAATGGCTTATTTTACTTTTTTTTTCTTCCTGTCCTTCAGCAGTTTGGTTTTTTATCGGAAAAAAATCCAATAATAAAATACTGTAAAAACATGAGAATAAGTCAAGTTTTTCAGCAGAAAAAAATGTGCTGAAAAAGAAAAACTTGGATTATACTTGAGACTATAAAAACAAAGAAAGTCAATACTCAGTGGTCGACGTCATAGTCTGTGCACTGCCAGTGTGCACGGATTTGCTGCTGGAAGATCGAAGGGAACTCATAGGGGGAGTTGGAAATGTGAGTAATGAGTTTATTTTTTTTTATATGCTGGGCTGTCTATATACTATGGGCTGGCTGGCTATATACTATGGGCAGGCTAGCTATAAACAGGCCAAACACACATAATACTATAGGCTATACCTCGACTTGGTGGCTTTGCTCATGATATGCTATTGATATCTTATATACTACCTATTGCTATGTAATGCTGATAATCCCATCTTGTTGTCCATCTGTATGAACTGTACACTAACTATCTATACATGTAGAAATGCTTCCTTTCACATATACTGTATTTACTGTACTGATTGATGTGTTGTTTATATCCCACAGTCTCTGAAGAAGGTCTAACATAGACCAAAATGTTAAAAAATAGATGTGGATTGCCAATCGGTGATGCTTTAATATAGAATATTTGCAATTAAACTTCTATTGAGTGCTGAGTTTGTACGATTTATATAGCATGGCATGGGCTGCTAGCTATATACTGGGGCATGGGCTGGCTGGCCTCATACTGGGGCATGGGCGGTCTGGCTATATACTGGGGCATGGGCTGGCTGACTATATACTGGGGCATGGGATGGCTATATACAGGGGTATGGGCAGTCTGGCTATATACTTGGACATGGGCTGGCTTTATACTAGGGCATGGGTTGGCTGTTTTTACAGGGCTTGCTGGCTGGCTATATACTGGGACATGGGCTGGCTGGCTATGTACTTGAAAAATGTATTTCCCGTCATAGACTTATAGTCGATTTTTTTGTGTTACCTCAGCTTATATTCGGGTCAGCTTATATACAGGAATATATTTGAGTATGTACAATATTCAATTTTTGTAAAATGTTTTGTTTGCCCAAGATGTTAAATTCAACACTTCACATTCAAGGTCTCACTTGAAGACCTTCTCTTTTACATGAGAATCTCCTGTCAGTCAGTGTGCACACGGCGGGCTACCTGACAACTTCCATGTAATTACCCCCTTGTTGTAATGTAAAACTGAGTTGAGGGAGCGAGAGCATACACCAGTTTGCTCACCCTCAGGCAAAATATCCGACAAGCTATTAGGTCTGGAGGAGAGGGAAGTCCCCAATCTCCCCGGGAGGTCTGTATTGCTTTTTCCTTTTCTGTGTTAACATGGGATTGTTTTTGATGCTGTCAAACTGAATCTAAACAAGTTTAACAATGGAAAGATAGATGAAAGCTTACCTGGCGATACTCTAGATATAGTTGTTCTCAAGCACTAGTTATAATAGTAAGTTAAAACTAGGATGCACAAATAACTTTAATAATTGATAAAAAGGTACCATTCATGCCAAATCCATCTGTGTCATGCATTAAATAAAGTACCCTATAGACCCTAAGAATCCATAAGGACACAATGGGGGTCATTTACCCTGATTCGCAGTTTCCCGACGTGTTACCCGAATATTTCCGATTTGCAACGATTTCCCCTGAATTGCCTTGGGTTTTTGGCACATGCGATCGCATTGTGGCGCATCGGCGCTGGCATGAACGCGACGGAAATTGGGGGGCGTGGCCGAACAAAATCCCGACGGATTCGGAAAAACGGCGCATTTAAAAAAAAAAAGTGTTGCGAAACTTGCACTTACCTTCACCAGGTATAGGCCGGTGAATTTCAGGGCATTCCAGCGGGCCTCGGGGAAATTCAGGGGATTATTCCTCTTCTCCACTGCATCCTCCTCTCTCCTGCCTGCCCAATGCACAAAAAGGGGAGGATGGATAGAGCTGCATGATTATGGAGAGGAGACTAATACAAGGACACACAGACTTCAGTTACCCCTTTTGGGACTCACTACACACTGCTGGCAGGGAGCCAGGTAACATGCATTAAACGTATATAAAGTACTGAAATAATTCAGAATACCAACATACAGGGCATTTTTAAAACCAGCATTTTATAGGCTATTGGAAACTGTTCCCAGCTACAAATCACAATGACAGGTTCACCGTACGGCTCTGCAACCATTGGCTGATGCAGTAAGTAGAGTTTTGGGTTAAAAAGATTAATTTTATATCGGTGAGGGTTTAACACCCAGAACTCCAAAAATTACATGTTCTGGACAACTGAAAACAGATAATAAAACATGAATCTTGGTTTCCTCTGTAGAAGTCAGACCGGGTTACATTAATTTTTAATATTGGAATTTAAGCTGCAGTGACTTGGTTTAACCACTGTGCAGAGATTGGAGTTGTCTTCTTCCTACTCACTTCTGATCAGCTGTGCACAAGAACTTACATGTTGGACCCAAACCAATATGCTATTAATAATCTATACTGTTTTTTAATTATTCTAATTGTATACTGTAAATACAGAGCATGACATTTTTCAGATCTTGTACACCAATTGTCTGCCATACAAGCCTCGAAATAATCACAATTCCTTGCGCACCACCATTTTGACACCAGGTGGAGATGTAAGGGCATAAGGGTCCCAGACGGCATCATGGGCATCCCTGCCCTGTGTCTGCACACTATCTATACCCTGCACCAGGCACAGTTTATAGCAGCCAGGACCATGCTTCAAATTTCCGACAGCTCAGTCGGTATTCGGAGCCTCCTGAAGTATCTGGTGCAACAGGAAGGGGCAAATTTTATCATAACTCTGCCTCATGAGGCTTTGGTGCATTATACACTCACCGGCCACTTTATTAGGTACACCTGTCCAACTGCTCGTTAACACTTAATTTCTAATCAGTCAATCACATGGCGGCAACTCAGTGCATTTAGGCATGTAGACATGGTCAAGACAATCTCCTGCAGTTCAAACCGAGCATCAGTATGGGGAAGAAAGGTGATTTGAGTGCCTTTGAACGTGGCATGGTTGTTGGTGCCAGAAGGGCTGGTCTGAGTATTTCAGAAACTGCTGATTTACTTGGATTTTCACGCACAACCATCTCTAGGGTTTACAGAGAATAGTCCGAAAAAGAAAAAACATCCAGTGAGCGGCAGTTCTGTGGGCGGAAATGCCTTGTTGATGCCAGAGGTCAGAGGAGAATGGGCAGACTGGTTCGAGCTGATAGAAAGGCAACAGTGACTCAAATCCCCACCCGTTACAACCAAGGTAGGCAGAACAGCATCTCTGAATGCACAGTATGTCGAACTTTGAGGCAGATGGGCTACAGCAGCAGAAGACCTCACCGGGTGCCACTCCTTTCAGCTAAGAACAGGAAACTCTGGCTACAATTTGCACAAGCTCATCGAAATTGGACAGTAGAAGATTGGAAAAACGTTGCCTGGTCTGAGGAGTCTCGATTTCTGCTGCGACATTCGGATGGTAGGGTCAGAATTTGGCGTCAACAACATGAAAGCATGGATCCATCCTGCCTTGTATCAACGGTTCAGGCTGGTGGTGGTGGTGTCATGGTGTGGGGAATATTATCTTGGCACTCTTTGGGCCCCTTGGTACCAATTGAGCATTGTTGCAATGCCACAGCCTACCTGAGTATTTTTGCTGACCATGTCCATCCCTTTATGACCACAATGTACCCAACATCTGATGGCTACTTTCAGCAGGATAATGCACCATGTCATAAAGCTGGAATCATCTCAGACTGGTTTCTTGAACATGACAATGAGTTCACTGTACTCAAATGGCCTCCACAGTCCCCAGATCTCAATCCAATAGAGCATCTTTGGGATGTGGTGGAACGGGAGATTCGCATCATGGATGTGCAGCCGACAAATCTGCGGCAACTGTGTGATGCCATCATGTCAATATGGACCAAAATCTCTGAGGAATGCTTCCTGCACCTTGTTGAATCTATGCCACGAAGAATTGAGGCAGTTCTGAAGGCAAAAGGGGGTCCAACCCGTTACTAGCATGGTGTACCTAATAAAGTGGCCGGTGAGTGTGTAACCCCCCTGGTTATTCCTGATGATAATAAGCAAGTGCAGGGATGATATCATGTTTAGCAGCAGTTGACAGCAGTCAACCCATGTACAATTTGCCAAAAAAAAACTAAAAGAAACTCCACAGCATGAATATTAGATAATATTCCCCATCAAAAATGCATAATAATAAACCAAGGACACTTCCGCATTGTTCCAGGCACCATGACTGAGGTAACTGGCTTATATTTATTAACCATGGCCTCTTTTCTTCTAAAGTCAACTTTTAAAATTATGCTAATAAGCAAGAAGGGTTCCTGTGGGTGTTACCAGATGTCTCTCCACGCAATAGCTTTACCTTCAGGTTTGTTAGCATAATTGTAAAAGTTGTGTTTTTGAAGGAAGGAGGCCATGGATAACAAATATAAGAAGATTGTCCCTGGTTAGAAATGTGCCGACAATAAGTGTAGGTTAGGATTCAGCGTCAGGGTACATTTTTCCCCACCAAGACATATTTGGTGATTTGCTGCTAGTGTCCCTCTAACCAAGCATAGCCATGGCTATTTGTTAAAGGTGTTAATTTGCCCTTAGCCAATCTGGTAATGTGTCCGGGTCAGAAGGAAAGTGGCCGAATGCCAAACCAGAACCTACATGTCAGGTCCGCTCATCCCAAATCCCTAGTTTATCATGCTTCTCTTTCTAACAGCCGCCCAGAGTGGACTCTTCCATTCACAATAACTATGAGCAGCTTCGTATTCTTAGACACACAGTGCCATCTGCTTCCTCCTAAATGCAAGGCTGCCCCTTAAATACCGAATTTAGTCAAAATCTAATTAGCTGATTGCGATGTCTCATCTCTCCTTTCTATTTTTTGTGGGTATAATGAGTTATTTTGACAATTCAGGTCACAACGAAGGTAACAAAAAGCAAACAAAAGATTGATTTATGTTTGTTTGGCTGTTTGTGTGGAATTTCGATCACATTCCGTGCTGCAGAATTACAAAACACCAAGCTCGTTTGGGTAGCCCTCACATGTATCATCGTAGTATAACCCTGTATACAGTTTACATGGTTTTATCTCAGATCTCCATGGATGTGCATTTATATTTGGAACACTGACAGATGGCAGCTACAGCTCATACCTTCCCATGCCAAATTTTTTAGAATATATGTAAAGTAATGGAACAAGTAATGTCTATAAGCTAATGTCTTAAAATTGAGCAACGGTGTATGATAGTGGCCGCGCCCACCTTGGTCTAGCCTGATACATCAAGAGGCAAACAAAACTACAGCGGGTTGGACCTGGCGTAGTTTTGTGTAAAAACAAGCGCAAACAAGGTTGCTGGTTTTCCAAAAGAACACAGGCATAGGATGGGACTGCCCCATGCCCGCTCCCTCCACTGGCCAGTGCGCCCTGCTACGCCCCCTACATTGCACTGCGCAAGAATTTGCGATTATTACACTGCCCCTATGACAGAAAACTAACGTAGAAGCATTGATAAATCTCCCCCTTATTTATTTCTCTGTTACATACATGAGGCTCCACATCTTCTAGAGCTATTGGATGTCACAGAGGCTCAGTGGAGAAATTACTTAAAATAATTATTAGGTAGACATACCTCACATAAACTACAGCACAATGTACCGTATTTTTCGGACTATAAGGCGCACAAAAAATGCCTCTCCCCCTGCGAACACACTGAACCCCCCCCCCCCCCCCGGCGGACACACTGACCCCCTCCGTCCCCCTGCAGACACACTGACCCCTCCCCCCCTGCGGACACACTGACCGCTGCGGACACACAATTGTACCAGTGTCCTATAGCGACACTAGTACAATTGATCTGGGGGCTTCATGAAGAACGTGCGCCAGAAATCCTGAATCTGGCGCCCCCTGCACATCACACAGGCAAACTGCACCTTGTGATAGTAAATGTGCCCCACTGTGGCAAAAAATGCATAGTGAAATCTCATCATTGTGCATTGTTCTTAAGCACCGCATATGCAAGAATTTTCCGTATTTGCAGCCTGGATCTGCTAATATAATGTGGAGGTATTGTGTGCACCTGCTCGTTAGCATGCACGCGGTAATTTCATTATTTAACCAATTTGCTGTTCAGTAATTGTTTAACCATTTTGCTGCTTATAACACAATGCATCACAGGCTCTTCCATTATTGAAGGCTAAATAGAGTAATCTGCTGAAGCTTTCAGCTGATTTTTTTTTCCCCTGTGGCAGTAATGGATGTTTTCATCTTCCTAACCCCTCTGCTGGAAAACAGCCCCATGTAGTTCGGCTATCAGGAGAGGTTATTTTGTTTAGCTTATGAGCGCCATGCATATGGTTTTGATTCATGCTTGAAACTTGCACAGTATGCTAAATTCACCTTGTCTGCTAAGGGTTGGGGCCTATGTGATATGCATGAATTTCTCCCTGACTAGAGGGATTTACATTTCTACTCATACATCCTGTACAGCGATAATTTTAAACCTGCCCTCCAGCCTTACCGACAGTGCATGTTTTATGGATTTCTTCCAAGAAGCACAGGTGGATCCATGACTAGTTTAACCCACAGCAGCCAATTGTTCTTCATTTCTCAGATTTTGACATCCTGTAACTGATAAATCAGAATCATTTTTAAGACTGTGTAAGATAATTGTCAGGATCAGTGGATCCTCTGGACCACCGCGGGAGATGTAACTAGCCAACACCCGGAACCGGAGCCCAGCGGCACCTGGTATTCACCAGAGCCCGCCGCAAAGCGGGTTGGACTTGCTGCGGCAGGATACCACTAGGTCGTTCCCAGGTGTGACTAGCCCACGGTGGCAGCCGAGGTCGAGGTACCTTAGCGGATGACAATCTCGTAGACAGGTCCAGGCACAGGGTCAGGGCAGGCGGCAGAGATGCAACGTCAAGTCCAAGTCCGGGGTCAGCAACAGGAGGTCCAGGCAGAAGGGGACGGGAACACAGGCACAGGAACACAGCAACACGGAGGAACACGGGAAACACAGGACTTGGGAGCGGAGACACACAGGAACGCAGGAATACACAGGAACGCAGGAATACACAGGAACGCAGGAATACTCGCTTGGAAGCTTTCTCTAAGGCTATGAGGCACAAAGATCCGGCAAGGGTCACAGGAAGGGGAAGAAACTTATAGCAGGCCAGCGCCCATTATTGGCGCGCTGGCCCTTTAAATCTAAGAGTGACGGCGCGCGCGCGCCCTAGGAGACGGGGACGCGCGCGCCGAGCTGCGGGAGCCAGGGAGGACATCGCGGGAGCCAGGGAAGGTGAGCGGGACCCGGGACCGGGGGCAGCAGCAGGAACACGGGTGCGCCCGCGATCCGAGACAGCGATCGCGGGAGCACCCGTGACAGTACCCCCCCCCCTTCGGCCTCCCCCTCTTCTTCTTGCGGCCAATAAACCTCTGGAGGAGAGTCCGATCCAAAATGTTCTCTTCGGGCTCCCAGGATCTCTCCTCAGGCCCGAACCCCCTCCAGTCTACAAGAAAGAACCGCTTACCCCTCACGAACTTCATGTCCAGAACTTCCTTAACCTCATAGACGTCTGGGGAATCCGCCTCAGGAGCAGGAGGAGGGGATTGTTGGGAGAAACGGTTCAGGATGACAGGTTTCAGGAGGGAGACATGGAAGGAGTTCGGTATGCGCATAGAAGGAGGAAGGCGGAGTTTGTAGGCCACTTGATTGATGCGCTTGATTACCTCGAAAGGACCAAGGAACCGGGCACCAAGCTTGTAGCTAGGTATCTTGAGTCGGACGTATCTGGAAGATAACCATACTTTTTCACCAGGAGAAAAGACGGGAGGAGCCCGACGCCTCTTATCAGCCTGGGTCTTGATACGGTCTGTAGCTCGCAGAAGAGACTGGCGGGTCCGGTTCCAAATAGAGTTGAGGTCTAACAGCAGATCCTCAACCGCAGGGACATCAGAGGGAGTAGACAGCGGAAGAGGAGGGCGAGGAATACGTCCATAGACCACGAAGAATGGAGACAAGCCAGTAGACCCAGAGTCCAGGGAGTTATATGAGAACTCAGCCCAGGGTAGGAGGTCAGCCCAGTTGTCCTGACGGGCTGAGACGAAGTGACGGAGATAGCAGCCCAAAGTCTGGTTCACCCTCTCCACTTGACCATTAGACTGAGGGTGGTAGGCAGAAGAAAAGTCTAGGTTCACCTGCAGTTGGTTACACAAGGAACGCCAGAATTTTGACACAAACTGGACTCCACGATCGGACACGATGTGCAGCGGAAGACCATGCAGCCGGAAGATATGTCTGAAGAAAAGGCTGGCAAGCTGTGGAGAAGACGGAAGACCTGGAAGAGGAACAAAATGTGACATCTTCGAAAACCGGTCCGTCACCACCCAGATAACAGTACAGCCCGAGGAGACAGGCAGATCAGTGATAAAATCCATTGCCACGTGGGACCACGGGCGACTGGGTATCGGTAACGGTAATAACAGTCCAGCTGGCTTGAGACGAGAGGCTTTGTTGCGGGCACAGGAGGAGCAGGATCCCACAAACTCCCGAACATCTTTGACCAGGTCAGGCCACCAGTAGTAGCGGGAGATGAGGGCCACGGTGCGTTGCACCCCAGGGTGCCCAGCCACACGGGAAGAATGTCCCCAAGACAAAATCCTCTTCCGAAGAGCAGGTCTAACATATGTCTTGCCAGGAGGTAGCTGCCGAAGATCAACAGGAGCTGCAACAACAAGCTGGTCCGGAGAAATTATATGCCGAGGAGCTGGTTCCTCCCCAGTCACATCAGAGGCACGGGATAGAGCATCAGCCTTGACGTTCTTGTCAGCCGGACGAAAATGGATTAGCAGGTTGAAACGGGAAAAGAACAATGACCACCGGGCTTGCCTGGGATTCAGGCGCTGGGCTGACTGGAGGTATAACAAGTTCTTGTGGTCAGTGTACACACATACAGGATGAAGAGCACCCTCCAGAAGATACCGCCATTCCTCCAGAGCAAGTTTAATGGCCAAGAGCTCTCGGTCACCAATCGAATAATTTCTTTCAGCTGGGGAAAATGTTTTTGAAAAGAAGCCGCAAGTGGAAGTTCGGCCCCTGGGCCCTTTTTGGGTGAGGACCGCTCCAGCTCCCACGGAGGACGCATCCACCTCAAGAAAGAAAGGTTTGTCGGTATCAGGCCTAGAGAGTACTGGAGCTGAGGCAAAAGCGGACTTTAACTTGGAGAAGGCCTCTTCAGCTGTAGGAGACCAGGAACGTGGATTGGCACCCTTCTTAGTGAGGGCCACGATGGGAGACACCACAGTGGAAAAATGGGGAATAAACTGTCGATAATAATTTGCAAACCCCAGGAACCTCTGTATGGCTCGGAGGCCCTCTGGGCGAGGCCACTGAAGAACTGCAGACAGTTTTGCGGGATCCATCTGGAGGCCTTTGTCGGAAATTATATAACCAAGAAATGGAAGACTGTGCTGGTGAAACTGCCATTTCTCCAGTTTGGCGTAGAGATGGTTGGCACGAAGTCGATCCAGAACTTGGCGTACGTGTCTCTGGTGGGATTCAAGGTCCGGAGAGTACACCAGGATGTCATCCAGGTAGACCACGACACATGTATAGAGGAGGTCCCGGAAAATGTCATTAACAAATTCTTGAAAGACAGCAGGGGCATTACACAGTCCAAAGGGCATTACCAAATATTCAAAATGCCCATCCCGGGTATTAAACGCCGTCTTCCACTCGTCACCTTTGCGGATCCGGATGAGATTGTAAGCACCCCGAAGATCCAGTTTGGAGAACACCTTGGCGCCGCGCAGGCGATCAAAGAGTTCCGTGATCAACGGCAAGGGGTATCGGTTTTTAACCGTGATCTTATTAAGCCCACGATAGTCTATACAGGGACGTAAGGAGCCGTCTTTCTTGGTGACAAAGAAGAATCCTGCACCAGCCGGAGAGGAGGACTTGCGTATGAAACCCCTCTTAAGATTCTCCTTGATGTATTCAGACATAGCAGCCATCTCAGGAACAGAAAGCGGATAGACTCTACCTCTGGGGAGAGTAGCACCCGGAAGGAGATCCACAGGGCAATCATAGGAACGATGTGGAGGTAGTGTCTCAGCTTGTCTCTTGGAAAACACATCTGCGAAGTCCATATACGGATCGGGAAGTCTCTGCAGGGATTTGTGAGACAACGTAGAAGTCCTGACAGGCAGTGGATGAAGGACCCGCATGCAATGTGAGGAACAATCCGGACCCCAACGGAGAATCTCTCCAGAAGACCAGTCCAGAACAGGGGCATGAAGCTGCAGCCAGGGGAGACCCAGCAGTAGAGCAGATGTGCTTTGGGGCAGCACAAAAAAGAAAGTCTCTCTTGATGTAGGGCACCAACTTGCAGAAGCAGGGGCTCCGTGCGAAACCAGATGGGCACGGAGAGAATCGAGGCAATGGACAATGGCTTCTCGAGACGAACCACCGGGAAGTGATGCTGAGAGACCAAGGCTGCATCCACAAAGTTCGCTGTAGAGCCTGAATCCAGGAAGGCAGAAACCTGGATCTGGGTACCGGTGCCAGCGCTGAGGAGCACGGGAAGAGTCAGACGTGGAGAAGCTGTACTTACACCTAGGGACGCTTCTCCCAAGAAGCCTAGGTGCTGGCGTTTCCCGGACGTTGAGGACGGACAGGACAGGAACTGATGAAGTGCTCTGGGCTGGCACAGTACAGACAGAGGTTCTCCTGTCGTCGTCTTGAACGCTCCTGTAGCGAGAGACGAATTCTGTCCACCTGCATAGGTTCCTCAGCAGACAATTCAGGCGAAGGCTGGAGAGGTCTTTGAAAGGCAGGAGCCAGGCGAGGAAAACGTCTTACCCGGGCTAGAGGGTGCTCGGTGCGGAGTTCCTCGGCGCGTTCCTTGAACCGAACATCAATCCGAGTGGCCAGAGTGATAAGACCACTCAGAGTTGACGGCAGGTCCCGAGCAGCCAGAGCGTCCTTAACCTGCGCAGAGAGTCCCTTCTTAAAGGTAGCGATGAGGGCTGCATCGTTCCAGGCAAGTTCAGAGGCCAGGGTGCGGAACTGAACCGCATACTCTCCCACAGACGAGCTGCCTTGGCGCAGGTTCAGTAAAGCAGTCTCGGCAGAAGAGGCCCGTGCAGGTTCCTCAAATACGGCCCGGAGCTCTGCCAGAAAAGCCGTGAGAGTAGTCGTGACTGGGTCGCCTCTATCCCAAAGAGGGGTAGCCCAGGCCAGAGCTTTCCCGGAGAGGAGACTGACGAAGAATGCCACCTTAGACCGCTCCGAGACAAATTGCGAAGGCATGAGCTCTATTTGCAGAGAGCACTGAGTTATAAAGCCCCGGCAATCCTTGGGGTCTCCGTCAAACTTGCTGGGCATAGACAGCCGAAGTCGGGGTTCAGCGGCAGGAGGACAGACCGGAACGGCAGGGGTCGCTGGAGCGGGCACAGGAGCCTGTTGCTGTTGCTGGGTGGCTAGCAGCTGTTGCAGCATGGTGGTGACTTGATCCAGCTGTTCACGCTGAGCGGCAATCTCCCGGGATTGCTGGACCACAATGGCGGCAAAGTTGGGACGAGTAGGAAGCGGAACCTCGGCGGGATCCATGGCCGGATCTTACTGTCAGGATCAGTGGATCCTCTGGACCACCGCGGGAGATGTAACTAGCCAACACCCGGAACCGGAGCCCAGCGGCACCTGGTATTCACCAGAGCCCGCCGCAAAGCGGGTTGGACTTGCTGCGGCAGGATACCACTAGGTCGTTCCCAGGTGTGACTAGCCCACGGTGGCAGCCGAGGTCGAGGTACCTTAGCGGATGACAATCTCGTAGACAGGTCCAGGCACAGGGTCAGGGCAGGCGGCAGAGATGCAACGTCAGGTCCAAGTCCGGGGTCAGCAACAGGAGGTCCAGGCAGAAGGGGACGGGAACACAGGCACAGGAACACAGCAACACGGAGGAACACGGGAAACACAGGACTTGGGAGCGGAGACACACAGGAACGCAGGAATACACAGGAACGCAGGAATACACAGGAACGCAGGAATACTCGCTTGGAAGCTTTCTCTAAGGCTATGAGGCACAAAGATCCGGCAAGGGTCACAGGAAGGGGAAGAAACTTATAGCAGGCCAGCGCCCATTATTGGCGCGCTGGCCCTTTAAATCTAAGAGTGACGGCGCGCGCGCGCCCTAGGAGACGGGGACGCGCGCGCCGAGCTGCGGGAGCCAGGGAGGACATCGCGGGAGCCAGGGAAGGTGAGCGGGACCCGGGACCGGGGGCAGCAGCAGGAACACGGGTGCGCCCGCGATCCGAGACAGCGATCGCGGGAGCACCCGTGACAATAATGGAGTTGATTTTTTATGGAACTTTAAAAAACCTGAAACTTTCTTGACACAAAAACGGTATGGGGGCCTGTAATATGGCCACACAATTTACCCCCATAGAGGTCTATGGGACCCGGTCACAAGGCAGCAAGCACACACAACAGCCGGGCGGCCGAGCAGCAAAATACAGGACATGTCCTATATTTCGCTATTTTTATGGCGTGGCCAGCTCGGCTTTTAATGGAGAGCGGAGGGGTGAGCAGAGCTCAATCCCCCTCCCTTCTCCACCCAGCACATGGGATCCGGTTGGGGGTAAACACACAGCGCCGTGAAAGGAACTGAAAAGTGTATACAATGCAGAGAAGGGGGCTGCAGATGCAGATTTTGTGACTTTGGAGAACAATGAGAGGGTTAAAGATATCCAATTGTTTCAAAGCATCATAGCAGGAGTCTGTTCACTCTCCAATGATAGGAGCATATGCTTACAGAATTCAAGAAAGGATTTTAGAAGACTTGCATCTTAGATCTGCAACACCCTCGCCCAAGGCAGGAAGAGTCAAGAGAAAGACACCAGAAACACCACTCAGTTGATAGCTCTACCCAGTGATCCAAATGAGGGTGGTACTCTATCATATGCTAACAGTAGCAAGTGTCATGGTTCACAAGGAAGCAGAAAACCGTATAAAGGGGGTAGCAAGATCTAGGGAAACAGGGAAGTGAAAATTGTCCCTTACTCTAAGGCTAAGCTAGTCCCTGCCAGCAGGTAATGGTCAGCCTGGGCTAGTTTCAGAACCTACAACTTCTCTCTCTGAACACAAAGACCTTTCCAGATAGAAGGCATAAGAACTAAAGCATACTAGGGTCTGGTGTACTAAAATTTCCCCCACAACCCCTAACGAAACAATTGCTGCAAGGGCAATAGGGAGGACAGGAAAAAATGGGTAACAACCAGAGCAGGTCCACGAAACACTCACTATTAAATAAACACAGAAGGGAACAGACAGGAAAGTGGTGAGAGAATGCGAGAGAAAAGACAAACTTCACAGAATCTCTCACTACAGTCAAAGAGTTAAGCTACTTTGTAAGTTTAGATATTCCTTTAGAACAGAGCCAGGGATTAGCTGAAGATACAACAATACCTATTAAATACTGAATGACAAAATCAGCGTTAAATATAGCCCGACTACTCCTAAAAGGATAATACAAATGACCACACCTGACAACTAAAAACAGCAGCAGGTAATGCAGAAATATCAGCAACAAAAAGACAGGTAAAAACAAACAATCAGGCTACATAGCACAGTGTTAGAGAACCCTCTAGAAAGGCCAAAGGACAAATGGTGGACATTCCCTTCCTTCACCAACTTCAAAACTTGAAGACAAAAATCACGACAAAAACAGAAGAATCGTCTTATGATTGTCTATTATTCAATAGTACGAGGTCAATTTAATACAGAATCAAGATTTGAACTGATTGTCAAAAGACAAGCAGGGTACAGGTCCAGAAGGTGATTGGATGGATCCCCTGACTTTTAGACAAACCAGGCTAGCATGAAAGGAATGTGGGTGGAGGAGGCATCTGCCAATACAAATTAGCTTAACCGTCTGTAGCCCAGATCAAGGTCAGCAGGAGACAGACGAGTTTGGTCAGAATCAAAACAAACAGAATGTAACGTATCTTATTTGTAAAATAATAAATTTTTTTGCAAACATAGCCCTCAAAAGTTTTTTAACAGTAACATAACATGCTTAGATATGTGACATTACCTATAAAGTGTATGCAGGGTGGTGTTCTAGTTCTGTTACAAAC
This sequence comes from Engystomops pustulosus, assembly GCF_040894005.1. Lineage (NCBI taxonomy): Eukaryota > Metazoa > Chordata > Amphibia > Anura > Leptodactylidae > Engystomops > Engystomops pustulosus. The sequence continues at coordinate 33,904,647 of NC_092414.1, forward strand.
CCCTTTCCATTCCAGTGGAAATGGAAATTTAAAGACGCCTTTAAAGCTGGCATGCTGCTGTAAGCTGCCATGGACTTGCTAGCTGCTAATCAACTTTGGTATATACAGCCAGCATAGTAGATAAGATATGCTGCAATATAAAAAAAAAAAATCATAAAAAACTTGACATGCTTGTGAATGTATCCTGTGGATTTGAACCATCAAAATGAATAGGTTAAAAGCAGTGGTCACTCCCTCAAAACATGTCCTGTGCTGAAACTTTGTGAAGTAAATTTAATAGGATTAAACTAATAAGAGACAGATCACACAATAGATAGTTATTGTATTCTGCCATGAGAGTTTGGCACACAGTGGGTGGAGAACAGCGCAGGAGGAGGAGGGAGGTTGGAGAGTGTAATACCTTGGTGACACCCCCAAACACTTAATATAAGGTCTTGCCCTCCTTCTTCTCCCTCAGCATTTCCCTCTTCCTCTGCCTCATGCAAATTCACTGCAGCAGAGTAAGTTTCAGCACACAGTAGAAATGTTCCTGCACAGTGTAACAGTCTGTGAAGCTGCAGCACAGAGATGCTTTAGTAGCATGCCCAAAGACATTATAGCTTATTAGCCACTTCATAGACAGTCATAGAAGTGTCCCAAGATGGTGGCCTCATGATAAATGTGACCTCTTGTTTGTACGCTGTATCGTAGGTCTTTTCCTCGATAGCCCACTTCCAATAAATGCAACATTGTAGGAGATGCATTGAAAACATAGAAAATCTGCAGATGTGCATGCACATTCTTTACGCTTGGAATCATCATTGACAATGATGACGGGTCTATCCTATGTCTCTCGACGCCGTCTATGCTTCTCGATTTATTTAATATTCAATATATCAATAGCCGCCACTCATTATTCCTGTAGATATCTCATTTTCCACCATCACTCTTTATTTCCTCTGTTATTTTTTATTTCTTCTAACATCTTTTGCTCCTGACTCGCTTACATTTTAATAAACAAGTTTTAACTCATCCTCCTGGGAAAAAATCACAAAGTACATTAGAAAAAAAAAATTGCCGAATAGTTCATGCAAGGACATGCCTAATGCGAGTATTTAAAGTCTAATGGAGAGAAAATCTTTAACACAATGGTTGGAGAAGCCGAGGGGGAAGACAACACTATTGTGTCTGATGTTTTCTCGAAAGGTGGGACAACCATGACCCATAGGTAGGACTGTAAAAGATCGGCAAGTGGTGGTGGGAAGCGGGGAAGGGGGGGGGGGGTGATCTCAGCCATCACTAATATGAAGTGAAGTCTTCCTTCCAAAGGACCTCTTGATAAACATTTATAAACATTTGTCGTAGCTTACATTTTATTTCAATAATTCATAAAGGGTTAGTTCTATACTTAAAACGGCAAAGTAATACAAAATTTATAACGTCTGCATCTTCCAATGGCAAAGATGCGTTTGCTCTTTGAGTCGCTGTTGGGGGAAACGTTTCTGTCATATTAAAGGGATAAAAAATTATTGAAACATTAAAGAAGCAGCAATCATGCTGAATCAAAAGCAAAAGAGATGAAAGCGTGCTCGATGTAGCCGGTAGCCCTCCATTTGGGGGGGAGAGAAGAATGACAGGCAGCAGCCAAGCTTATAGGTCACCGGCAGAACACTACTCGATAGTAAATTAATTAACCTCTTTCTGTCTGAGCTTCTGAGGACACGCAATAATTTAAAAGTCTTTTATAAAGTTCCACTTCTCCAGTAAATTTCATATTTTTCAGTAAGTTGTTAACTCTGCGCTGAGGGGTTTTCTTTCTTCTGTCAGGGAAGATGTTGCTTTTCCTATGATGTCTCACTTACTGAAGGCAGGAGTCGGAATTAGTTCTTCTAGCCTCCATATTAAGTCACAAGTATGTGTTATGAATAAGGAAATAATTTGGTATATAAAGGACCTGTCATAAAAGTCATAATACTAATGGGGAAAATTCATTATGGCTTCTCTGCCAGTCTTCTGGTGGAGAAAGAACATGAATCATCCCGTTCCCTACAATTTTCTGGCTTTTCCAATCCACATGCCACTTTGGGTGTGTAGGGGTGAAGAGCAGGTGGGAAGAAGGGTGGACAAAGGGCGTGTAGAGACTGTGATGATGCCCTGTGTTCGTGTTCTGAATTCCCGTTGTGACCCTGGTTCCGTCCCTGACTACGCTCCTTTGCTGCCTGACCTTTCGCTTGATCCCTGACTCCGATCCTGTGCTGCCTGTCCTGACCTTCTGCCTGTCACCGACTACGATTCTGTTCAACACCTCTGTACTTCGCCTTTTCCGCCACTGCAGACAAAGACGCGCCTGTGGAGCAACCTGCTGGTACCACACCACAACAAGTCAAACCTGCTTTGCGGTATGCACTGGTGAAAATCGGGTAACACTTTGACTCTGTTCCCAGGGGTCGTCTTACATCATCATCCGTGGTGGTACAGAGGGTGCAATACCTCTGATTCTGACAACGCCAGTCTGATGAATTCCCCCAATTGTGTCTTATTATTGTGTATCATGGGATGTGAAATAGGATCAGACTAGAATAAGAGAGCGGCATCTGTTTTCCACTAGAATGGGGCTCTAATACAGTTGGGCTAAAAAAATAGTTCATTAGACAATCCCATTTGGAGCCGACTCCTGGCACTAAATGATATTTTTGTTATGAGGTGACCTTTAAGACCTTATTGAAGACATGTCCTACATGTGTATTGATAAGAATATGATTCAATTAAAAGTAGATGTACACATCTAAACAGATTGATGTTTGACCTTTAGGATTATTTCCCCTCGAGGGTGTCTAGTTTGACCCTACTTTAAAAAATAATTGCCTTACTTACCCTTTCTCTCTGTAAACCCTCAAAGGCATCATGTGGTGTAATTTCCAAACAATTTTCTCCAATTGTCTGAATACACAAAAACATCAATTGTCTTAGTGATGAAATATCAATAATATATCCTTAACTTTGCCTCTATTTTTCATGAAAATGTTTTAATAAACATCAGAATCTAATGAAGTCCTTAACAGAGAGCAATTCATAATGTTCTTCAATGCTACAAAATAAAAAAACACCATCCTTAAATAAAAATACAGCATATAGAGTGAAAGACAATCAAAGTCGGTGACATTTTGGCCAATCACAGGCCTTTGTCAAACATGGATCATTTGTGTGCAGTGGGGTATAGTTGGTCAGCACAGCGGGCGCCAGGTATGTAAATAAAAGCATCACTTGCCATCATACTGAAAGGAGTACTTGGATTATTATTGTTTTTGGATATATTTGGGGTGATATTATATTTAAGATGATATTTAGAACTAAGTCCTCCATTTTATCTATTGACATTGCTAGAGGAAAGAATGAATTGTGAATACTATGCAGAGATGGGGACATGGCATTACTGAGAGAGGGGAAAAGCAGGACTTGCTGCATCGGGCTGAGCTGTCTGCTGTGAGACATGAGGTGAAGTACAAGGAAGCAGATGAACATACTATACATATTAGACTAAGCTGTCTACAGTAAAAGGGGAAATTAAGGGGCCTGGCTGAGGGTTTAAAGCACCAGAACTTGCTGTAGCAGACTGTCTACTGTGAGATGAAGGGGTGTGTTGGAGGGAGGAGAGCGGAAGGACTTTGTAGATGAGGCTCCTGCATGAGGGGAGCAGGGGATTTGACCATTTAAATCTTTTTCACATGGATTTTAGTGACACATAATCAGGGGAGCTGTGTTGTGTACAGCCATACATGCAAATTACCTGGTAGAAAGGTTAGGAATTTTTTAATGCATTCCTATAGGTAAAATGATTCATAAATAAAATGAGCAATAAAGAGGCCTTTAAAGATGTCTTAACTATGTAGAACAACATATTAGGCAATATTCTGGTATTAATTATTCCAAAATTCTGGTACTTTTTTAGCTTATACAGTTCATTATGCAGATTTTTTCCCATTGGAGTAAAACTTGTGAAACTGGAAGTCTGATATTGTTTCACAAACATACAGATGGATAATACGGATGCATAATACAATACGTCTGTATATGGAGAACTCTCCTTGACAAATTGGTTGAAGTGAAGGATGTGGAATGTTATCATGTTTATCTTTTTTACCTAAAAATACTCACCCCTGTTCCTCTTCACCTTCATCCCTACTCTGTCTTTCCTTAAGCTTGACATGCCGGCATCACCTAGAAAAGAAAGCTATAATTAGCAGCACGGAGCACAGGGATAAGATGTCCGGTGTTCAAGGCTGCTTATTATGCACGTCCCCGCACCAGCACGGGAGAGGGAGGTGACCTCATGTGAAGGGCGTGCATAATTAGCAGCCCGGAGCGCCGGACATCTTATCCCCGTGCTCCGTGCTGCTAACTCTAACTTTCTTTTCTAGGTTATGCCGGCGTGTAAAGCTTAGCGCAAGACAGTGCCAGGATCAAGATGAAGTTGAGCAGGATTTAGTATTTCTAGCTTTTTTTTTAACTGGTTGATTTCTTTTAACTGGACATAAGCCACCGCCAAAGATGTGTCTGGCAGGGACTTGCTCTTCTCATGCACATTAGGCCGAGTCAAGTGCGTATGTGGGAGTCAGAAAGATCAGCTTTTAGCTAAAGTAGCATTCATCTGCCATCCATTGGAGTTGTATGGGCTCCTGCAGATGTATTCACTTGCTTGACATTATGCTTTCTTCCATGTGTTGCACAAAACAAAGCAAAATTACTCACATGTAGCAAATAGAATAACAGAAACATTGGAGCAGCGAGTATAAAACAGCCCCTTTTAGTGTTTGCCAGAATATTATCGAGAATTATGAAACAAACACTGGAAATAATAGGCGCGTTAATTCCCATCTTCTCAGAATCGCTGTGTTTAATGCAGTGGAACATGAACTCCCTACTGTACAGGGGCTTAAAAAAAAAAAACCCTCGCATTTATTCCTACGACTTGTAATGTAAACAACCACGAGAGAGCGGCTGCGTCTTTGTGCTCAGATCCGTAAATGTTCCACCTGCCCGCTGCTCGCCAGCAAGACCTTACACTATTTTCCCATTTAATCTTTATTTTATTTGCTTCCATCTCTTTCTTTTAAAATGATATTGATTTGCACTTTTTCTATGGCCCTAATTACACGATGCCAGCTGAGGTGGAGAGTGGGTGAATGGTACATGGCGGGTGAAGGATTAGAGGAGGGGAGGGCTGGCTATGGTGATGGAGGTGCTGCTGTTTAAGGCTTGTCGACCTGAGTCTGGGCTCCCTGCCAGATAAATGAAAAGCCTCATTAGCTGTATCTAGCAAGATGGACAGAAGATAATCTCCTCGGATGAGAATGGCAGTGTATGGAAGGGGAGAGAACGGAGGACGGAGAGGGTTCATTTGTACAGTGCACACAGACTTCTACAGGAGCGGAGTCATTTCTCTGTGCGTCTGTACGAGGAGGGATGCTTAGTATTCTGCCGCCACTGATCCCATCTCTACACATGAACAGTACAGGGAGAGAATGGAGAACAGAGACACCTATTGGAGTAGTCAATGTCTGACATGCCGGAGGAATGAAACAGCCTTCTACTGTTCATCGTCTGTTCCCTTCTGAATAAAGCGTCAAAATGCGCAAATGTGTTCGGTACAAAAGGTAACGTCAGGTCCCCCTGCTAAATGATTAAAGGCAGTGGCGCAAGGTTTAACCCTATGTATACAGATCTGAAAATAGAATTGTAAAACTGTATACACAGGATACATTGGGGCATTATTCTGCTAGCTGTACAATACTTGTATTGTAGTCAGATATTTACAGATACAAATATTTTTCTTATGTTGTACTCAAGGCTGGTGTTAAGGGGAACTCTCTATCTATCTATCTATCTATCTATCTATCTATCTATCTATCTATCTAATTTCTATCTATCTATCTCATATCTATCTATCTCATATCTATCTATCTATCTATCTATCTCATATCTATCTATCTATCTAATTTCTATCTATCTATCTAATTTCTATCTATCTATCTCATATCTATCTATCTATCCATCTATCTATCTAATATCTATCTATTTATCTCATATCTATCTCTCTATCTCATATCTATCTCTCTATCTATCTATCTATCTATCTATCTATCTCATATCTATCTATCTATCTATCTCATATCTATCTATCTATCTATCTATCTATCTATCTCTCTATCTCCTATCTATCTATCTATCTATCTATCTATCTATCTCTCTATCTATCTATCTATCTCTCTATCTATCTATCTATCTATCTATCATCTACTTTATATTTCTGCATCTATAAATGATACTCTGATGGGTTGTGGGAAGCTCCAACCCTCTTCCTAAAGTCTCCCTTTTAAAGCCAACCCACTTTTCTACTCACACAGTACAGGGATAAAACACACAGTGATGTCACAGTACAGAGATAATACACACAGTGATGTCACAGTACAGGGATAATACACACAATGATGTCACCACAGTACAGCGATAAAACACACAGTGATGTCACAGTACAGCAATAAAACACACAGTGATGTCACAGTACAGTGATAAAACACACAGTGATGTCACAGTACAGGGATAATACATACAATGATGTCACCACAGTACAGCGATAATACACACAGTGATGTCACAGTACAGGGTTAATACATACAATGATGTCACCACAGTACAGCGATAACACACACAGTGATGTCACAGTACAGCGATAATACACACAGTGATGTCACAGTACAGGGATAATACATACAGTGATGTCACAGTACAGCGATAATACACACAGTGATGTCACAGTACAGCGATAATGCACACAGTGATGTTACAGTACAGCGATAAAACACACAGTGATGTCACAGTACAGGGATAATACACACAGTGATGTCACAGTACAGCGATAATACACACAGTGATGTTACAGTACAGCGATAAAACACACAGTGATGTCACAGTACAGGGGTAATACACACAGTGATGTCACAGTACAGGGATAATACACAGTGTTGTCTCAGTACAAGGATACTAAACATAATGTTGTCACAGTACAGAGATAATACAGATAGTGATGTCATAATGAAAGGAGAATAATGCACACAGTGATGTCATAGTATAAGGAGGATTATACATATGGTGATGCCACGGTACAGGGATAATACACACAGTGATGTCACAGTACAGGGATAATACACACAGTGATGTCACAGTACAGGGATAATATACACAGTGATGTCACAGTAAAGGGATAATACACACAGTGATGTCACAGTACAGAGATACTACACACAGTGATGTCACAGTACAGGGATAATACACACAGTGATGTCACAGTATAGGGATAATACACACAGTGATGTCACAGTACAGAGATAATACACACAGTGATGTCACAATACAATCTGCTCAGTAGTTACGGTAATGTCCCAGTATTATATTAACTATTCCAGCAGATGTCACGCCATAGGGATTGCATTCAACATGATATCAAAGCTCAGGTGAATCATGGTGATAACTAACAGCTCCCTGTACCTGAGTTAATATGGGCCCTTGGTTGATGGGCCCCAGAGAAGCTCCTATGCCTGCTACGCCGGTAGGTACATCCATGCACATAGATCCCTAATGCATACAAATGATATCAGTGGTTTTATTACAAACTTTGTGCAAATATACAGCAGAACTGAATTTCTAATTTAACTCTTTACGTCCTATGTGAATCCATAGGCAGATACATCAAAGCTATAATATCAGCCTGAGCTCTCCTAGAGGACACATTCGGCTCTGCTACCTCTGACAAAGTTGGGTTTGCTGGTGAAGTTTGTATTATTTACAGACCTTATTACTTTTATGACTCCCTTTGTAATGTGCACACACACACACATAGGTCTCTGCATTTCCGGATACAATCTCCAGACATTGTTTAGGGCCTTGCAGCGTTAGAACGGACTATTATGAGCTGCTGCCTCCCCTCCCCGTGCTATGGAGCCGGGACAATGTGTTCATCCATGTCGCTGCCTCGAAGCTTTTTTTTTTTTAAATTTCCTAAAAAACATGGCACTTTGGAAAGCCTCCTCAGAGGAAGGCGCTCCCTAATGGCTCGTGGGTTGTAAGGAAGAGTGGCAGCATAGCAACAAAGCGCCCCTTATAATGATGAGGAACATAATAGGTTCCGAGGAGCAGAGAATGAAATGTAAAATTAGCCATTAATCTCCGAATACCCCATGCTCAGGGCTGCGGTTGAGACATAGTTCAGCGGGAGCTACAAGTCAGAGCTGGATAATTGTGGTAATAAAAGCAGCCAAGGCAGCAGCAGTCATTCATGATATTGCCGCTATTCTAACATGGCATCTCTCGCTGTGCTGAAGAACCCGACGCACTAAAACCCAGCGATCACCATAATGGCGCTGCCAATGTTTCTTTGTCGATTACGGAGCGACAGCTGGCTGTTCCTACTAATTCTCAGGACTTCTTTTTTTTTTTTTTAATTCCCATCCCCTCCCTGCCATTCCGGCAACTTAATAACAAGCAAAAGTGTCTTTGACACCAGAGAGCGGAGAAATTAATTTAACTTCACTCATTTTCTTTTTTGGCCTTATTTATTTTTCCAAGTTCCCTTCATTTCCCTAAGGGGGGGGGAAGGGATCTGATTAAAAGAAGTTGTAAATGAGGAGGGGAGCATCTGTAGATTTCATTTGAAGTCCACATAATACTTTGGATCACTCCATCATACTTCTGTTTTATTACTAGATGTGTAGCCATTTTCCTTCTACCGGTTCTCCAGTTCTACTTCCCCCGGGGAGGAATCCGATGCTACTTCAATCCTACGGAGACGGGAATAGCTGGAGAGGCAGACGCACTTATTACAAAGAGGGTATCAGGTTCATTTCTACTTATTATTGCTTAAACCTGATGAGGGAATATACCTCTTGACCAAGGCACTTAAGACAACAAAGTGGAATGTACAAGAAAGGTGACAGCTGAAAGCACAAGTATCACAGTAATTTGATTAGGGTCTATGCACACGCGCAGATGGGGAAGTTACGGTGCGATATTATGTTCTCGTCTTTGACTGGAAAATGAAAAATTACCAGAATAATGAGAAACTAATGTGCGCATTATCTCCGAAGGAACAACTGAAAAGCAAATTATGGGCATAAAGTACTGTACATGCAAATGAAGAAACTAATGACATGTGTGAGGCATGACGAATTACGTCAGCGCTGTTTGTTGTGATACAGTAAATAAATCGAAAAATTATATAGAGCCTACCCCCCCCACCCCTTCCAGATATGAGTAATAGTTTAATTTTCTTGCTTGAGTATAAATTATGTTGAACTCTATTTTACTAAAGCAAATGGACCTTCAAAAAAGAGGGGCTTAAATGAAGACTCATATTCGACATAAAATTTGCCAGTACCTTTCAGCAGCTCATGTTTCATTAATACAGTAATGGCAGTCAGGGTCATTGTCAGGACCTAAAAAAAAATTAGTGGCAAAGGTATGTTTTCCCACCCCAACCCCCAAAAATTTTTATCAACCATACATCTTTCTAACAAGGGAGCTTATATACAGCAGCTCAGCTTTATGTATAGTGAATATTCTTCAATTATATGTAATGATGATGTCTCTCAATGTAGTGAGAATGGAGTAAAAGGAGAACAATGTAGCCCTGGCAGCTGCATAGTTCTCTAAAGCCTCAGTTACTTGACTATATACAGTATACTCAGTGGCGTAACTTGAAGCTGTTGGATCCCAGTGCAAAATGTGTGCCAGGCCCCCAATTATAATGTATAATTTATGATGTATTAATTAGTCTTCTCATAAAGAAAAGATACACCAAATGGGCCCCGTGGGCCTCTTCGGTCCGGTTGTGACCGCACCCTCTGTACCCCCTCAAGTTCTGCCCCTAAGTATACTAACCTACTGACACTGCAGAGATTAAAGAGTTCATGATCTCCCAAGGAGGGGGGCACATATGTCAGATTTATTTAATAAATCTTAGCATACAGTATACTTATAAAGTATAAGGACCTACAGTGCCTAAATTGCTAGACGTCAAAGAAGGGACTACCTCATCCTCTATAGTTACGCCACTAATATCACATTATCAGTCAGAATGGATCTGATTACAAAACACTAGTTCTGCCTTTAGTAGGCACAACCCATTGTTGTAGAACATGGCATGTTATCCAGTTTTTGTCCTCTAGTGATCACTGCAGGAAAAGAAAACACAAGTCCAAAAAAGTTAAGAAGTTTGAGTATTTCCCACTGTGTAAGATTATAGCAGGAAGAAGGGGGAAAGTGCCGAGGAAGTAGTTGGAAGGGGGAACAGTTTATCAGCCTGTGAAGCTACAGCACAGAAGGGGTCTGGTAACACCTCTTGAGCCCTTCTGCCTCATTAGCATTGATAAGTTGTCCCTTTGCAGGAAAAACAAGACTACTGTAAAACCTTTTGGGCCTTTTTGCAAAATAAAAACATATAAAAACTTTAACAAAATAAAGTCTGCACTTAGTAGGATAATGACAGCAGTTGCTGCATTTGGTACACAGCCTCATTCATAGTATCATAGCAGAGTAGATAAAATAGAGACACACAGGGGAGCGTGCACCAGCCATCAAACAAGTTGAGTCTTTTGCCTCAGGCAGCATCAACTGCAAAAAGGTGAAGGCAGCATCAGGGGCACAGTCACATGTTACAAAGGAATTGACACTTAAAAATAGTGTCTCTTCACACGTACTGTCAGTGATTCTCCAGTGTTGATTCAGAATTAGGCAAGGCAATATCACTGGACCTGAGTCTTCTAAACAAGATGCTCTTCTCAACATTAGAAAGTTCTCCAATTAATTTTCTCCAATTAATTTTCTTAGTGATTTACACAATAAAGATAATTTTTAATCCCTTACTTTATAATTTACTCAGTTGTAGCTCCTATAACTCAATGATGGAGAGTGTAAGATTCCAGAGTGTGAGCTGGGACTATCTAAGCAGATACTTCATGATTTCTCTAGTGCTGTGAGATGCTCTCTGCTGACAATGTACTTAGATTATGAGGGTCCAGGGTTTATCTACACTTTAATTTACCTTTTGAACGTTCACTGGTATCTGGCACAAAGAAAAAGAGAGACGAGAGATCCATGAGATGGATAGAAAGTGCAATGACACACTCCAGCTCTGCTATATCCCAGGTGTAACACACAGAATCAGCTATACTATACCTCCTTCCCCTGCTATTAAGATCCTATCTTATCTACAGCTTGTAGACTAAGTCTGTGCATGCCACTTGCAGCAAGAAGCGTCTGTGTGTAACTTCCTATTGCAATGGAGGGGGAGGGGCAGAGGTCACACTGCAGTGTCCAGACAGGGGAAGCTATTCATGGGAAGAATTGGCCCTGCTCGACCATAGTCAGATTTATGGTCGGATCCCGGAGCAACCAAAATTGTGTACAGCAGGACTGATAGAGACAGGTTGGAATTATATCTTTTAAATGCAGTATTTTTGTTAATAAGAGTGAATTAGAGTGATGTGATATTTTGTTATCCTGAGTATATTTAAGAAAGGATGGGGGAATACTCCTTTAAGAATCACTGCTCATAGAAATCCTCTGTGTAAGCATACCCGTGTGAGTCCTCCCACATGAAAACACTTCTAATTCCCAATCATGTACATGTTATTTTAAGATATTTTGTCTCTTTTACTTATAAATTGCATGTCATTTTTGGAAATCCACAACCTTATCAAACGCCTATTGTCTTCCATGTTAGAGAAGTCTTCTGGTCGTCTTGTGCCCGGACTATTCTTTTATATAGAACGGAATTTTCAAGCTGTAAAATCTCCTAAATATATATCTGTGTAATGTCACAGCACTTCAAAAACTCAGTGAAGGGTTCTTAACCTAAAACCGTGTTTCTTCATACGAGTTTTGCACTTAAAAATTTCTGATCTGAATTAAAAATGTGAGCAGGGATGCTGTTCCCCTGCCATTTTAGTGAGTGGTATCTCTTGTTTTCCAGAGGCACATGCATACATTTATGTGTTTCTCCGCAGTTGGCTCCAAGATTTACTTTGGCTGAAGTGTTGTAGCTAATTCTGAAGCATCAAGAGGGTTGATTATTCTGGTGCGCGCGGCGTATGAACACTGCGCTGCAGCACCGCATAAGACGGAATAGGAAAGGAGAGTACACCGAGGACCTTACTCTGAGTCACTCGGCTCGTTCTTACAACCATCAGGATATTTTATTGTACTAAATTAGGATTTTTAGGACTGGTCCATCTCTGTCTGTCTCTTTCAGACCATGAGAAAGGATTTGATGTGAGATTTAGCATTAGATTTAAAGGGGTTCTCTTTGGAAAACAGGACATGACAGGTCCCCTAGAGAAAGAGACCATTCTGGACAAGAGATGGAGGTGATGAACACAGGTCCTACAGCCTTATAGTTATAACAGACATATAATAGGTTGTCTGGGGGATTAAAATATGTCATAACTATGTCAGAGGCTACTTAAAAATGCACAAAGAAGTTTTTCTCAATGCTGTTCACACTTCCAGGCCAGAGAACAGTGCTGAGACCTGAGAAAGACTGTGCAGTGATGTTACAGTACAAAAATAATATCCACAGTAATGTCACATTAATGGGATAATACACTCAGTGATTTCACAGAACAGGAACAATATACACAGTGATGTCACAGTACAGGGATAATACACAGAGCAATGTCATAGTACAGGGATAATACACACAGTGATGTCACAGTATAGGAATAATACACACAGTGATATCACAGTACAGGGATAATACACAGTGAGGTCACAGTACAGGGATAATACACAGAGCAATGTCATAGTACAGGGATAATACACACAGTTATGTCACAGTACACAGTGGGTCACATGTATCACAGTTTTGTCTCTCTGAGGTGAATTATTTGTGATACATGTTCAGTTTTTCCTATCCTGGCAGGTGCAAATTTTGGCTTCTTTTTGAGACTTTGGGCCACATTTATCACTTTTGTGCGCCTAAGTGTAGTAGTTGCGCCTAAATTCTGGCGCACTGTTTTGCCAGAATTATCACTACCATCAGTGATAAGGTAATTTTCTGCCTCTTATTAATCACTTTACTTTAACTCAGTTTAGGCGCAATTTTGGTGCAGTTTCTGCGTAATGTTAGATACAGTCACTTACATGTAATCCTGCTATACTCTGCTTCTCCCACATCCCAGAAAGAAGATAACACTCACAGCAGCACCCAGGTGTGTGACACCCAGCACCCTGTGATCTCCTAAGCATTGGATTCTCCTGAAGGGGATCCCCCAGTGCTGGTCTCCTGCTGCACCCCTGTAATTCTGCACAGTATCCCCCTTAGACACCAGTGTAATCACCCTGCTACACGGGGGGGACATGTCTGTACTATTTGCAAAATTCTGCAAACTTCTCTCTGAGCTCAGGATTCTGCAGAATGTTTTGTACACAGAAGGTGATGAACTGTAAATAGAGTCTGCAGCTCCTGTCTGCAGTGTATGTAGTGTGTCTAGTGTATGTTCTAGTGCAGTGGTGGCGAACCTGTGGCACGGGTGCCAGAGGTGGCACTCTGACCCCTTTCTGTGGGCACCCAGGCCTTTACCCCAGCACAGAATTTACCAGATAGGACTCAAAGCTTCCTCTTGCAGTCCAATACAGCCCAGGACGCCCTCCTTGGCTGCCAGAACTACAGGAGGAGAGAGAAGGTGTGGATAGAGATGGATTATCATTGGAGCTCCTGCTTTGGGTCTCCTTATTCTTCCTCTTCAGGGGACACTGGAGTGAAGCTACAATCCAAATGTCTCCTGCTTTCTATTGTATTGGCGCCAACATGATTGAAACTTGTGATACAGCAGAGATCAATAGCTTATTGCTTAAATTGTCATGTTGGCACTTTGCAACATAAAAGTGGGTTTTGGTTGTAGTTTGGGCACTCTGTCTCTAAAAGGTTCGCCATCACTGTTCTAGTGTCTGCAGTGTATGTAGTGTGTCTATTATCTGTTCTAGTGTCTGGCTGAGCTTTGCTGCAAGAAATGAGCTGTTCTTCAAAGGGGCTCAGTGCTTTCTTCTCAGTTTACGCCACCTTCGGGCTGGAGTGTTTTTGCGCCCGTTTTTGTGCCTAAATGAACAACTTGCTAATGATTAATATCAGCAGCAAACATCTGGATTGGTAAGATAAATGAGGGAAAACTGGTTATTTTAGTTGCGCGGTTAGTTTGGCGTTTAATCACAAAAATGGCGCAAAAACAGCGCGCCAGTATGAAAAGGAGCAAAAATAACCGAAAAAATGGGTGATACATGTGGCCCTTTATGTTGCAATTGTCTCAAATCTACATAGACATAAGCCACATAAGGGGGTTTTATGCAGCAGTGGACACTACTGTTAATTTGTGATTTAACATGTTGAATTTACAAAACGCATAGTATACGCAATGTTAACATATGTGTTAAGGTGGCGCTTATATTGCGTTTAGTAAATAAAAATGTTAACAGTAATGTAATAAGGCAAATCACCTCTCCTCAGCTGTTGTAATTAGTATCAAAATGCATTAAAAACGCAATTAAACCGCTATGTGTGACCTCACCCTTAGAAGTAACCAATTTTAACATTTTAAGAATTTTGACAAAAGAGGTTACTGTGCAAAATGTTAAACAGTTAAAGCATGTGAAATAATTCCAATTTACATGTTAAAATCGGGTCCATGAAAAAAAAAACTTCTTTTGCACCTGCCCTGGACCAAGAACAGATTTGCGCCAAAAAAGGCACAAAAAAGTGAAACCTAAGTGAAATGTCGCACGGAACATCTGGGAAACAATGATACATAAGGCACACTGCACAAAGGTGCAGACAAGGTGTACTTGAAAAAGAAGAGAGTTAAAAGTCGCAAAAATGGTGCAAACACGGCAAAAGTCGCTAAAATAAGACAATTTGCCTAGCTGAAACTATGATACATGTGCCCCAGTGATGTCATCAATTGTACATGAATAGTCAATAGTGATTTCACAATACAGAGATAAGTAAAGCCAAGTTACATTTTGCCTGCAATCCCCCATGGTGTTCACTATTTGTTCCCAATGTATATGTATTGATGAGGAATTAGGTCAAATTTCAAACGTCAGAAGTAAGTGTGTTTTTTTTATAGTAGATCGATAATACGTTCTTTGTACGTTTTTCTTTTAATCCCAAACCCCCTTTAATTTTCATGCTCGCAATAATATGATAACAGTGCAGCGTTGTACAGCGCTCTAGTCTATTCATGTAGTGCGGTTATTCTCATTCAGTTTGGATGAGCAACAAGTATAACCAGGGCCGGATCATAGTGGGGGGCATCCGGGGCGCGAGCCCTGGGGCCCCCACCACCTTGCCCTATATGTATATGGTGTGTATATACTGTATGTGTATATATGCTGTACATCTGTATATGGCACTGTATGTGTGTGTAGATGTGATGTGTATATGCTCTATATATGTGCGTATGTGTGTAAGAGTGTATAAATGTTTGTGTGTGAGTGAAGGACTGTATTTTTATGTACAGCATGTAGGTATATAAATGTGTGTACATATGTCAGTGTAATATGCATATTTTAAAGTGGGAAGGGGGCCCCATTCAGAAGTCTGCCTCTCCTAGTTACACCCCTGCAGTGAGCCTATATGTACGTGGGGCCATGGTGTTGCCTATGGCTCAGCCAGACAAGTAGTTGGTATTCAGCTCATAGTATGTACATGCTTGGGTTACCTGAGTTACCACTTTCCAATGACATGAAGAAAAAAGTGTAATAAAAATAATGTGTTTTGTGGTATACCAAACCGTAGAAATAAAGTCACAGACGTAGCTGAAAATCAAAACCCAACAGGTGCAGATATTATTGTTTTCTAAGTGACAAAGCTCGGAGGTCATCGACTCAATATCTCAGCTGAACAGTAACACATGGAGCTGCTGGCCTCACCTCCTTCCTCCTAGCCGGGCGCAGGGTTACTGCTTATTATTTGTGAGCTTCTGCGGCTCAGAAGACCATTTTCTTTCAATGAAAGGAAAAGTAAGAAAAAGAAATAACTGTTGGTGAATTGTTCTTCTGTACATATCACTCCAAGCTGCTGGCGCCAGGGGGGAGAGGGAAATAAATATGTATCCTTAAATTGTTGGCTCACCATTTACAATCACCCACCCAAAATAAATATTTCATACAAAAATATGATAAAATCATTGCCTACATGGTTGCTTTCCATGTTAAAAAAAATCAGTTTATAAACTTATATGCAACATGAAGTATGTCCATTTATATTATTGGAGTCCTGCATATTCCATTTTACTGGCATTGCCCCGCCTCCTTGTTTCTGATTGACAGGTCTCACTGCTTTGACATGCTGCTGTATAGAACTAGTACTTAGGGACAGTCTGACAATACAACTATAGACATACACTCACCGGCCACTTTATTAGGTACACCATGCTAGTAACGGGTTGGACCCCCTTTTGCCTTCAGAACTGCCTCAATTCTTCGTGGCATAGATTCAACAAGGTGCTGGAAGCATTCCTCAGAGATTTCGGTCCATATTGACGTGATGGCATCACACAGTTGCCGCAGATTTGTTGGCTGCACATCCATGATGCGAATCTCCCGTTCCACCACATCCCAAAGATGCTCTATTGGATTGAGATCTGGTGACTGTGGAGGCCAATTGAGTACAGTGAACTCATTGTCATGTTCAAGAAACCAGTCTGAGATGATTCCAGCTTTATGACATGGCGCATTATCCTGCTGAAAGTAGCCATCAGATGTTGGGTACACTGTGGTCATAAAGGGATGGACATGGTCAGCAACAATACTCAGGTAGGCTGTGGCATTGCAACGATGCTCAATTGGTACCAAGGGGCCCAAAGAGTGCCAAGAAAATATTCCCCACACCATGACACCACCACCACCAGCCTGAACCGTTGATACAAGGCAGGATGGATCCATGCTTTCATGTTGTTGACACCAAATTCTGACCCTACCATCCGAATGTCGCAGCAGAAATCGAGACTCATCCGACCAGGCAACGTTTTTCCAATCTTCTACTGTCCAATTTCGATGAGCTTGTGCAAATTGTAGCCTCAGTTTCCTGTTCTTAGCTGAAAGGAGTGGCACCCGGTGTGGTCTTCTGCTGCTGTAGCCCATCTGCCTCAAAGTTCGACGTACTGTGCGTTCAGAGATGCTCTTCTGCCTACCATGGTTGTAATGGGTGGCGATTTGAGTCACTGTTGCCTTTCTATCAGCTCAAACCAGTCTGCCCATTCTCCTCTGACCTCTGGCATCAACAAGGCATTTCTGCCCACAGAACTGCCGCTCACTGGATGTTTTTTTCTTTTTCGGACCATTCTCTGTAAACCCTAGAGATTGTTGTGCTTGAAAATCCCAGTAGATCAGCAGTTTCTGAAATACTCAGACTAGCCCTTCTGGCACCAACAACCATGCCACGTTCAAAGGCACTCAAATCACCTTTCTTCCCCATACTGATGCTCTGTTTGAACTGCAGGAGATTGTCTTGACCATGTCTACATGCCTAAATGCACTGAGTTGCCGCCATGTGATTGGCTGATTAGAAATTAAGTGTTAACGAGCAGTTGGACAGGTGTACCTAATAAAGTGGCCGGTGAGTGTATACAGCTCTGTTTACTTATTATTAGAGGTAGAAAAAGATGTGTGAAATGTTTTACACATTGCCTTGCTGGAACATTAAGAGATAGTTCTGTTACATCATTGAGCGCTTTATGTCATGTGACCAGGGTGAAGTTATTGTTACTGGGGAAAGACATCTACCTCAGGTATGTATCTGATCACATGAAATCACAGCATTGTTCCATGGAGGATGGGGAGAAGTAGAAGTCCATAGAGTCATGCTATGATTTCATGTGATCAGATAAATACATGAGGTAGATGTTAATGCTACTGGGTAAAGAACCTTAGATGACATCAGCCTGGTCATATGGCATGAAGTGATGAATAGTGAGGAGGAATAAAGTACAGGTAGGAGTACATGGGGTGGGCTGGCTGAGCAGGACATGCCCCCTCTGATGTCAGGTAAGATAACAAAGTTGATTTTATAGGGATGGGAGGGAAACAAATGTTAGCTAAAAGAAGGTCAGTTAGTTAATAGGACTCTATTGGAACCTTTCACTAGCTGGTTCCCTTTAACTACGTGAGTCCACTTTATTTGAAACTGTAGATACAAGGCTGGAGCTATGACATTTTCAAGAAAACTTACATTTCAACTAATACAAATAGGATTAAATACCTTTTTATCAGGACATTAAAGGGATTGTACCACCTTCCAACACACTCACAAGTATAGCAAGTATTTTTAGGGCACTTTATAAGCTTAGACCTACCTTTCCCATTTGTCATTTTACAGAAAATCCAATTTTTGTCTTTATGCAAATGAGCTTCTTGGTTCACCCACAGTTAAGGCCATTGCTCTCGTTTCCTTCTTTCTGCTACTTCTTTCTGCAAGGACTGGTACTCAATGCGTAAAGGGCTGCTGCTGGTTGGTTCTTTTGACGCATCTGATAAGTTGTCCTATACTATAGTCCCAGACTGCAATGATCAGCTGTAAGGTGTCTGTACTGAAGCTTTATTGATAATTCTTGGACCCACTACAGCAAAAAATTTTGAAACTCCAATAGTCACTATGTCAAAAAAAAATTTTTGTCTGGAACTACAATTATAAAATATATAGTTTCGACTAACATACAAATTCAACTTAAGAACAAACCTATGGACCCTATCTTGTATGTAACCCGGGGACTATAATCTAATCTTAAGGAGTTGAATACTTATAGAAGACTTTCACAAGGTGAATTTAAAACCCTTAAAGCATCACACGTATTATACTTATCCTAATAAACGGAACTATTCACTACAAGTCACATGACCCCTTAGCAGCAGAAGTCTGGACTTCTCATGGTCTCCCCTGTTCAGCTGACCCTGCAGTCCCATTACCACTCCCATATCAGTGGTTGGGGGTATAGCAAAGACATCTGCGCTGTATTGTCTGCCCGACACCTTCATTCACTGGAAGTCATCAGACATCAAGATCCCGGTGGAAACTTTATCAGGATAAGTATAATATGGGTGACCATATTACGGTCTTATACTTACTCTGTTAAAGTTTTCCATAAGAGGCCAACCCCTTTAAACTATTAAGACTGTAATTAGTCCCTATTGACAATGGCAGAGCTGATTTACAGTCTGTTGGTATCATGGGTGCACCAACCATGAGGCGAGTTGAGCTCCTTGACTCAGGCAGCACCGCCTGCAGCAAAATGAGGGGCAGTATCTGTGCACCTACTATAAAGCAGGAACTGACTCTTAAAAATAGTGTCCCTTCACACCCAATGTCAGCATGGATGGGAGACACTGCATGGAGAACCCATTTATTACTATTTATTGTTGATATTATTGGCCTCTTTGCATAGATAAGATACACAAACCCAATGGACCCCAAAATGTCTGGGTGATAACATACTCATTCAATGAACAGTGTGCGAAATAATGACCACACGAGTAACTTTGCAAAACTTGTTACTTTTACTTCAAGGATTCACCTCTATACACTGTTCATTAGAACATTCATTTGTCCCATAATACATATAGTATTATATTGCAAGAATATTATAACCTTGGATCACACGAACCAGCTTCCACCATAATATTTCATTAGAATTCTTTCAATCCGGCAAATTATGGGACAAATGTTCTAATGAAGAGTGTATAGAGGTGAATCCTTGAAGTAAAAGTAACAAGTTTTGCAAAGTTACTCGTGTGGTCATTATTTTGGACACTGTTCATTGAATGCGTTAATAGGGGAGAGTTGGAGAATCTCCTGTCCTAGACCACTGCCTTAAAGAAACTCCACACACTGATTTTTTTTTTGTTATATGGGTGATAACATACTGCATCCTCTGCACGTTATACCCCTGTCATTGTACTGCATAATCTTCCTATGGAGCTGAGCACATCCAAATAAGAGAGAATCCTGAACCGTCTGCAAGAATTATTGTATGGTTTGACCTTTAGTGACGTATATCCTTACTTTACATTCTTATACACAGTATATGACATGTGAATAGACCCCGTGGCCCTGTAGATCTACTTACATTCACCAGCAGGGAGGTCATGATGTGATCAGAAACAAGGCCTCTGGGACCAATGATGCATCAACTCAACCTCAAGCAAATGCACAATGGTGGAAGGTCCAGATTACCAGGTGGGCAAGGTATAAGGTCCCAGAGATGATAAATTGATGATAATAATCCCAGGGGTGTAACTACAGGGGTAGTAGCTATAGCAGCTGCTTTGGGGCCCACAGTATCATGGGGCCCTGTCATCTGACCTGACACTTAAGAATATTATGCACATGGTACAGCATAGTATGCATATAACATATATGTGATTTAAATGCTGTACATCTTTATATGGAACTGTATGTGTGTATATGTGATGTGTATATACTGTATATGTGTATATATGCTGTACATTTGTATATGGCACTGTATGTGTGTATATGTGATGTGTATATACTGTATTTGTGTATATATGCTGTACATCTGTATAAGGCACTATATAAGATAAGATAAGATAATCCTTTATTAGTCCCACAGTGGGGAAATTCACAGCGTTACAGCAGCAGAGAGGGTACAGAGAGTGAAGTACAAACTATGACAACAATAATATTAGGGATAAATGAACAAAAAGAAAAGGGGGATAAAAAGACAAAAAAGAGACAAGCAATGATTGGCAGTTTGATGTTTAGTCTGTGGATGGGACCTGCAGGGACTGGTTAGGTGGGGGGCGCAGGTTACTTCTGTTTGGGCCTTGTTTGTTGAACAGCCTGATGGCAGCGGGGAGGAATGACTTACGATAACGCTCCCTTTCACATTTGGGGTGAAGCAGTCGGTCACTGAAGGTGCTCCCCAATGCCACCACAGTCTCATGCATGGGATGGGAGCTATTCTCCAGAATAGACTTCAACTTATACAGTGTCCTCCTCTCAGCTACCACCTGCACTGTGTCAAGAGGACCCCCCAGGACAGAACTGGCTTTCCTAATCAGTTTGTCCAGTCTGCTCCTCTCCCTAGCTGAGATGCTGCTTCCCCAACAGACTATGCCAAAGAAGATGGCTGGTGCCACTACAGAGTTGAAAAAGGTCTTAAGAAGAGCCCCCCGCACTCCGAATGCCCTCAGCCTCCTCAGCAGGTGTAGCCGGCTCTGACCCCTCCTGTGAAGTGCGTTTATGTTCTCTGCCCACTCCAGTTTATTGTTGAGGAGGACACCCAAGTACTTATAGGACTTCACTGCCTCAATGTCTGTCCCATGGATAACCATGGGAGGACCATAGGAAGTCAACCACCATCTCCTTGGTCTTCCCAGCATTAATCCTAAGGTGGTTTCGCTGGCACCAGTCCACAAATTTCCGGATCAGTTCTTTGTACTCCCTGTCGTTCTCACCTGTAAAGAGGCCTACTATTGCAGAGTCATCAGAAAACTTCTGGAGGTAGCAGCTACATGAATTGTACCTGAAGTCTGCTGTGCACAATGTGAAGAGGAAGGGAGCCAGAACTGTACCTTGAGGTGCACCTGTACTACTCATCACAGTATCCGACACACAGTCCCGGGCTCTCACATACTGAGGTCGGTTTGTGAGGTAGTCTAGGATCCAACAAGACTGGCTGTATGGTATTAAAAAACACTGGAGAAATCAAAGAACATTATTCTCACAGTGTTCCCAGGTTTCTCCAAGTGAGAAAGAGTTCGATGTAAAAGGTGGATGATGGCATCATCTACACCAATGCCTGGCCGATAAGCAAACTGTAGGGCGTCCATAGATGAGCTCACTACAGGGCGGAGATGTGCGAGAACCAACCTCTCGAAGACCTCATCAAATAAGATGTTAATGCCACCGGTCTGTAGCTGTTGAGGTCCGATGGGTGAAGTGTTTTTGGAACTGGTACCACACAAGATGTTTTCCACATTTGTGGTACCCTTCCCAACTCCAGGCTCATGTTGAACATATGTGCAATGATACCACAAAGCTGATCACCACAGGTCTTGATTAATCTTGCACTGATACCATCTGGTCCTGTAGCCTTGCCCACTTTGAGTCTTTTCAGCTCTTTTCTCACCTGGGCACTTGTAAGGATCAAATTGTAGCCTGATGACTGACAGCTGGTTTGACTGATCTGTGGATGAGGGCTAACAACAGGGGATCTAGTGGGGGAGACATTGAGTGTGGAGGAGACAATAGAATGGTTTCCTGATGACATAGACTCATGTTGTCTCAGGAGGGAAGCCTGTGAGGTGGGAGGGGCAGGTGTGTGATCAAACCTATTGAAGAATAATAGGTGTGTATATGTAATGTGTATTGCTCTATACGTGTGTATGAGTGAAGAACTGTATGTTTATGTATATAGGCATATAAATGTGTGTGTATATATGAGTGCAACGTGTATATTTTTAAGGGTAAGTGGGGCCCATTCAGAGCTCTGCTAAGGGGCCCTGTCTCTCCTAGTTGCGCCCCTGAATAATCCTGATTATATTGCATCATTAACAGAAGAATGTGACAATAATCATGTTGTAACAAGAAGTAATTGTCCGTCCATCTGTTTGTTGTATCACTCTGGTTGGGGGACATCTGTCTTTAGAGTCTGGAACCAACTGTTGATTTCATTTTACTTATATCACAAGAAAAAATCGGAGGATCCTCCATAGATGGGGGACAGATATTGCAGTCAATCTGTGATTAGTACTTTGTGTTCTCTGGTTATACCAGGAGTTGCTAAAGGTTAACATTTGCAATGAAAAGTTTTTTTGGGAGCTGAGAAGCCTCTCCTAAGTTGGAGGACTAGGTCCAACCATATTATACATCACCTAGAGACAGGCAGCCATGTTACACACCACCTAGAGACAGGCAGCCATGTTACACACCACCTAGAGACAGGCAGCCATGTTACACACCACCTAGAGACAGGCAACCATGTTACACATCACCTAGAGACAGGCAGCCATGTTACACATCACCTAGAGACAGGCAGCCATGTTACACATCACCTAGAGACAGGCAGCCATGTTATACTTCACCTAGGGACAGGCAGCCATGTTACACATCACCTAGAGACAGGCAGCCATGTTACACATCACCTACAAATAGACAGCCATGTTATACTTCACCTAGGGACAGGCAGCCATGTTACACACCACCTAGAGACAGGCAGCCATGTTACACATCACCTACAAATAGACAGCCATGTTATACTTCACCTAGAGATATTCAGCCATGTTACACATCGACAAGAAGCATGGAACCATGTTATACATCACCTAGAGATATGCAGCCATATACAAACTTCAGGGCTGAAAGGGTCTATAGAGGTTCCCTGTTACATAGGGTCTTGAATACTGTTCGGCTTTGCTTATTGTGGAAATGGTAGATAAGTCAATAAGGGGGGGGGGGGGTTAATGTGAGAGGGACCTGGAGGGGCATATAATGTAAAGTCGTACTTGCTAAGCATATTCTGGGGCATATAATATTGTAAATACATGAAGAGGCATATCATGGTATGTTGGCACTTTACTGTGTGAGGCGTTTAATAGGACATTGTACAACTTAGGGGCTCCAAGATGGCGGGATGGTGGTATCATCACTGTGGTTACAGAAAAGGAAGGACAGAATAACATTACAAAGGCATAGGAGAAAGAATATGTGTTGTTTGTGAAGTTTGGGTTGGTAGTAGGATGAGCTTTGTGATGATAGTGTTGATAATGACAGAAAAAAAGTTCTTGAAAAAATATTTAGAACAACGTATGAGACTGCAGAGTGCTCATCAACCCCATATTTCTCCCCTTTGATTTGCCAATCACGTTATTGTCACTTAGAGCAGTGGCCCTCAACCACAGGGCCGCGGCCCAAGACTGGCCCGTGGAACACCCGATTCTGGGCCGCGGCCAAAAGACCTTAAAATAAAAATCTCTATCCTCACCTCCTCCTTTGCTGCCACGACTCCTGGTTGTTCTTCCCCCACGGCTTCCCGGCAGACGGCAAGGAGCACGTTTATGCGACCGACGTAATCGGCCACGTTATTGGGAAAATCCTCAGCAGGAGGCTGCATGTGCCTCTCCCTCCGTATTGTGCAGATGGCTTCCCTTAATTTTGTTTACTATTTAATATTTTCCAAGACAGATTATGAAATTCCCATTTATTCTCCGGCAGCTCACTTCAGATTTCCAAGGCATGATACGGATGCCTGTCGCCTGATAGAAGTCTGCACCTCTATTTTGATTCTTCATGAATCGTAAAGACCAATATTTATACAATGCTCCTATAAATCTAATTTAGCCTCCGCTGTGGGTGTCTCCTCACTACGGCCAAGATAAATGAAATAAGAAGGAGTCCTGGTTAATATGCAGCACTTACATATTTCAATAAACAAACTAAATGCATTCTTAATGTTTCTTCTCTACCCCCCAATTGCTGCAAATCAGTATTCTCATCTTTTCTCCATATGTCACGCTGTCAAATCATTACCATAACTAGACTGCGCCATTCCTTTCTGATTGTGCCCTGTGACAAAACCGGCTTAGTCTGATTGTCTACACAGATTTAGCTGAAATAGTTTCGGCAAGCCAAAAAAAAAATATGGAGAAGAAATTCTAATATTAACCCGTTCCACAGAGAAAGGAGATTTACAAGAAGGTTTACGAAAAAGAAGACGATTAGAGCGGGAACGTAGGATGAGTACGAAACCGCATATTAATCAATATATAGAAATTGTTGTGAGACTTATATCTCGGGCCCCTGACTGCATACTATGTACCATAAATCATTTGAAAAAATGAAATCAGACAACTGATGCATATGCAGATGACTCATGTCAGGTTATTATTATCCTTTTTTCCGTGTGACATCCTTTGGGATCCGGATGCAATTGTGAAATACTTACTGGCCTGGCTGGTCTTGTCTACATTACGCTAAGCTCTTCAGAACTTCAGTCATATGATATATTTCTGACTTGTCAAACTTTGACATATTGACATAAATTTCCATAGTGGAATTAAGCCCAATGTATAATGGAAGAGGATGTTTCAAAACAGCAGTCATGGAAATGTAGGCCGTGTTCGGAGCTGAATTGGTTTATGCATTTTAGGTATAAGAAATAATAAAATTCACTCTTCAGCAACAGACTTAGCTTTGTTCTGTACATTTATACCATGAAGAAGTTTTTATCACTACCAACTGAGCTCCATTGATGTTCCGGGTGGTACTGCCTTTTTTGATCCTTATACAGTTAAAGGGAACCGCCCAAAATAAATTTATAATTTATAAAAAATTATTTCATTGCCCTTACCCCTAAATGGTTCTTTTCCATGGATGAAATGTTAAAAAATGAGTGAGTCCTGTATATTCGTTGTTCCCTGCCTTCACCCCTTCCTTAGGAATTGTCTCCTGAGAGTCACATGTCTTCCTCATTCATGAGGGAGGCTGGGTAAGCAGTGTCAGTGTGGAGGGCAGGGTAGCTTGACTGCATACTGTAGCTCTCCACCTCCATGACTGGAACATCATCAAAAGTCATATTTAGAAGAATGGTATCCCATGAAAATAAGCATCAGTGGAATATGTATAAAGAAATCTAAAAAGTACTGTGTAAGGTTGTGGGTTGGAGTTGTTCTGGTGACAGGTTCTCTTTAAATATATATTTCTTTGATTTAAAAAAAAAAATTCTAATAATAGTAGATCACATGACAGTTGAAGTCAGGGATTGGTTACAGGGATTATATGGATGTTCATGATGTTTTCACCAGAGAAGACATGAATAGAGCTCTTCGGTTTCATCTTTGAACCATATTCTCATCTCTGATCTATCACCTTATAGCTGAGATCCTGTTGATGACAATTTCCATGTTCCTGACTATATTGTGCCAGTGCATCATTCCAGAAGTCCCTGACTATAACATGGAGTTAAAAACCATGGAATTAAAAACCAGGGATTGCTTAGACTCCCTCCACTTCACCCCTAACTCCCTCCAACCCAGTCTAGTCAGTGCAAAATGAGTGACTTGGAGAATCTTTATCGTAGACACAAGACATGACAATGCAGTGAATTTGGAGCTGTGAAATAGAAGAATGGACTATGTGCAGCTATTGAGATAGATTGTGAAAATAAATCAGCCTAGAATACGGGAGATGTAAAAAATGCAATAATGGTAAAATATGAACATTCATTTTAAAGTCACGGTAGATCATCAATAATGTTAAAACTCACATGTTCTCAATAGGAAAACTCTCTAAATCAGACCCATCCTTATAACACAGATTTATTATCTATGGTTGGTAACAAAAAAGACAGAATTAAAATTAAAAAAACAGACCAGTTTCCCAGCATTCATCATTGAGTGTCTGTTGGTCATGTGATCACTGATCCCCCATAAGCGCCCCCTACCTCTTTATCTATCTGGCCTCCACATGCCCTTAAACCCACGTTTATAGCGGGGACATAAGCTCCTTGAAAACCAACTCCTCTATGAAACTTTCAGTTGAAGTTCTAAACAGATTATAGAAACTTGAAGACTTCATAAGCTTTTGCCGTTTTTAGTTTCTTATCATCCATCTGCTCATGATCTCTTTCTTACTTCAAGGCTTGAAAGTTAGTTTGCAATCATATTATCAAGTACTATGAAATACTTGTTGTTCCTTCTACTGCTGTATCCCCGGACTAGAAGATGATGATGAGATAAAATCTGTTGCATTACATATCCATCAGCTGCTCTCTTCATCTTATTTGTGGGCAAAGTAGATGGTGTGGTAAGTGGAAGTACAATGTACTTGTATATATCTCAGTCACCTTAAATGAAAATGAAGGAAGAGGAGCCCTGGCGTTCTTAACCTCAAAAAGCTAAACCTTTGTACATTTTAGAAGTCTGTAAAGGAGGGAGTTGGATTAAAAATAGAACCAAAACTCACAAACATAGTATTCTATTTTTGTGCATTTTATACTTAAAGGGGTATTCCCACAAAGTTTTTTTTTTTAAATATATTCAATGTTATTAACAAAAATAAAGCATTTCATAGATTCCAACCTGTCTCTATCAGTCCTGGTGTACACAATTTCAGTTTCCCCTGGTTTCTGCCCTGTATCTTCTGACTTTACATTCAGCAGCCATCTTGCCTGACACTGTGGAGAACTGAGTTCTTCTCTGCTCTCTGCTCCCTGCAGCGGCCCCTCCCCCCTGCATTCCAGGAGGAGCTCACACTGATACACACTGACTTCCTGCTGGCAATCAGCAGCCAGAGGAGAACTACAAGCTACAGGCAGATAAGTTCTTTATCTGGGGAGGGGGTGGGAGGCTCATCAGGTCTGATAGTGTGTGTGTAGCTGAGATGTAGAAAGAGCCTGAGAGTGTCATTGTATGTTATATGCATCTCATTAATCTCATAATCTATGATCTATCTCATCTCTCTTTCTATATGTCAGATACTAGAATAATTTTCAGAAGGTAAATGAAAGTGTATATACACCTGTACCCTGATAATCTAACCACATTGTCAGTACCATGTGTCTCACAGCACTACAGGGATCATAAAGTGTCTGCTTAGAGAGTCCCCACTCACACTCTTGAATCTTACACTCACCATCACTGAGTGATAGGAGCAATAAAACAGCAATATTGTAAAGTAAGGGGTTAAAAATAATTTTAATTGTGTAAACATCACTAGGGGATTGAAATTTGAGAATTTTCTTTTGTGGGCAAACTCGTTTAAGGCATTTGGAGAACCTACCAACACATAGATTTGATTGCATTATAAAAAGCTCCACAGCAGGGTAATATCTGTAACAATAGAAAATATACCTTGTAATGAGAAATGTCCAATACAAAGTTCACAGCAGTGAATATATTTTCCGAGAGTTCATACTACAATGTAAAAATAGCAATAGTAAATGACACAACAGGAGTCAGTATGTAGGTCTAGTAATAATAGGCTGCAAGTTCATGTCTAAGCAGGAAAGCTTTAGAGGTGAAATCAAAAAACCTATGTATTGCCTCCTGAAGGATCCATTCAAGAGTTTAAGATGGAGATTGACAGACAAGCATTAAAAAGTATAGTATATATTACATACATTTATTCATAATAACAAAAGGTAGCTACAATCATGGAAGGTCAGAACCAGGGAAGCATAAAACTACCAGGTATACAGGCAACAATAGCCACGCATCAAGCCTGAAGGACTAAGCAGATCATTATAAGGCTATGAGTTGGAGATATCCAGGACTGAGATAAGGAATGTAGCAAGCCTAAAGATCCAGATGATATCCTTACGAAAAATACATTTTATACGTTGAACAAATAATCCTACTGGTTCCTATCATCTTTTAGATAAGGTAGTCATACTTATTTAACAACAAAAAATAAAAAACTGTGCTCATAGCTGTGGTCATCTTGTCACGCAAAAAAATTATGAATAAAATTAAAACTGGTCAAAATTAACACAGAACATCATCCATAAAAAGTACAGCTTGTTCCACAAAAAACAAGCCCTTGGCCCTAGCAATAGGAAAAAGTACAGCTTGTTCCGTAAAAAACAAGCTCAGTTAAGGGAAGAGGCTCTCACAACGTAAGCACATAAAAAAACAATTTTTTTCAATAGTGTTCATATTGTACAAAATAAGTAAAATTCCAAAATAATTGTACTAAACCATCCCAGGAGAAAAATAAAATATGTTATTTAAGCAGTATAGTGAATGAAGGCATTTCAAAATGATACCATTAAAACAAGACTTATTTTGAAAAAGTCTTCAAAGTCTTCAAAGTCGAATCGACAAACTCTACGAGGGGATAAGTGTAACACATGACTTTCACTGGATCATAGCTTATACTTAGACCATATACTGCTCAGAGATGCTAGAGATGAACGGACCTGCCATTCCCGTTCAGCATTAGGGGACCCCGATCATAGCCATAGCTAGTTGGTATGGGAATCAATTTGCCGGATTAGCCGTTCTATGGCCAGTCCAGCAAAATGTCCGGGTCACATGACCAAACCCGCTCAACTTTACTCAATATAACTTTAATATCAAAATACGTCCAGTCTTCTTATTTGGAATCCCACAAGGGCTGCCTAAGAAATCATATAAATCAATAAACGCAACATCAATGGGAACTGGGACCTAACTTAAGACGTGGAAAAGCAGATTGGTGTAGAATGTTATTCTCTCCAGCTGATTCTTTTTTCTAAGGTTTTGCAGGAACTCAAAAAACTTGTGAACAACCTCCTCTGTTTCGTCTGCCACAATACACAATGTGAGTGACAAAGCTGTTCGTCAGACAATAACTATAATTCTAAGCGTCTACTTACAGTAGAACATTCTGTCGGTGTCCACGAGCAGCTTATAGAAAGCTTATACATCTTTTCTAATTAAACAGAAAATACTTTCACGCCTCGTCCTGGCATTCGGAAACAGTCATCTCACATAAGGAGATTTTTATATCTCCGATAAAAATTGAAGAGCTGCAGAAGGTGTGCTCGTAGAAACTCCCATACTGTTCATTTTGAGAAACCGATGGAGGAAAATACAGCACAATCTATTTTTTATGACTTTATTTTGAGCAATCCATACTCTAAAAATGCTTTGGAATGGCTCTTGAAATGCCAAATAAATCAACCTAAGGGGCTAGCCAAACAGAGGGGAAAAAAATTAGCTCAAGGTAACACTGGAGAAAACTGCAAAAGAGGGAACAATCAAAATGGTAAATGTATGCATGGACGGAGGTGTATTCATTTGCCAAGCGACTTAAATGCACATATAACATGCAAATCCTCTCTTACTGTGTGGGACGAGACAGGCAAATGTGCTAAAGATTGTTTCATGTAGTAAATAATTTAGCAGATTCCATTTTGCACTGTTCACATTTGTGGCTGCCTCGATTTTGAATCTTGGGAAAATAAAGTAATGCAATTGATATTTCTTGACGGAATCAAATAACCGTCTAGCGTTTTATTTATTTTTCTCTTTATTTTGCAAAATAAAAAAAAAAGAAGGAGCTGACTCGGTGCCCGCACAATCGGAGACTAATCTGCACCCCAGTGTGTTAGAACAGGCAACGGGAATTTTTGCAGAAAGAGTCAGAATAAGGAGATCAGATAATAATACGAGAGTGACAGCTGGAGAATAGAAAAAAAAAAATAAAGGGAATAGTGGGAGGCACATGAATAAAAAAAAAAAAAATATATTATCTTTTTTCTGTTTTTTCTTTTTGACACACAACAGAACTTTTGTCGTGTTTTGTTTGATGAATAGAAAAAAAAAAAGACACTGTTCTAGCTGGTGAAAAGAAAGGCGTGCGTGCAGTGTCACACGCTTTGAAAATGACAGCACGCTTCTTTAGCTGTCTTCTTAGAAGTGGAGAAATCGGGCTGTCGTCTCCCAGATGGTACATGAAGTGGAAGCCATGTTGTTGTAACCCAGTGCAAGAAAAACGAAACGATCTGCGAGCCATCGAAGCTTTGACTAATCTCTGTGACATTTTACTTCTCGAGAGACGTAACAAAAAAAATAAATTAATAATTGAATGGTGTCAATCGGGGAAGACAATGGAGCCGTGATTGAGGTGATGACGACATCATAAAGATTCGCCTGCAATGTGAGGGGTGCGTTATATTTGCTGTGAGTTAATTGGATATTGCTTCTATTGTCGAGTCACAGCTACACTGACACAAATAGTACAATGGAATGATTTACATATTTTCGAGAGAATGTGAAAGCGCTTGTCACTGGAGCAAAAAGTATTTGATTTTTCGAGCTGAAACAGAAAGAATAATGGAGTCAAAGCAAAGGGGAAAATATAGGAGATGGCTTTAGAGCTCCAAACAAGGCCAGGTGAAGGTCACGTAACCATTAAAATGTGGGCATTTTTTTTTTCATCAGAGAATAATACAGTGCCATGAAACAAATCTATGAAGTACAGCCAAGAAACTACCAAAAAGTAACCCAAATAGCCTAATAAAATGCCAATTGATGACATTATAATTCATAATTTTAGTTTCTACTACTTCAGCCTGTTCTGTCCATCATCGACTACCAAAGTGCTAAGGATAGGATTTAGGACATTAGAACTGTGACTTGACCCATCACTGTCCTGATGAGGACCCTACTCAAGACAACCATATTTTCTCATAACATTGGTCTTGAGCTACCGGATTATGCACTTTGCCACACTACTTTAATAGTTTAATTAAGGCTACGGTAGTACGGCGGGCATACTTCGGCGCTGCGGAGAGGAGCAGGGGATGAGCGCTGCTCACCATCACCCCTCTCCATGGGAAGATACAGCGCACGTCGCTGTATCATGGGAAAAAATAGGACATGTCCTATCTTTTCCCGGGCTACGGGGCAATACGGTGCCGCATGTGTGCTGCACTGTACCGCTCCCGTACAGGGCCGTGAGCCCATAGAAGTGTATGGGGGACGTATATCGGCCGTATATATGTCGGCCGTATATACGTCTCCCATACATGTGTGTGAATGTAGCCTAATAGTTTTAATTCAATAGAATAACTCAAAGAATTTGAAAAATATTTGATTGTGGTGACAAGTCTTCCACGTTTCCTCAATCTCAATGTGATCGAGCATATGTGGGTCAAATTGCAAAACAGCCTCATCTCCACCTCTCAACTTTAGAGGATCATGGTTCTTCGTACCATAAGATACCTTCAGTGGTCTTGAGGGATTTATGCCATGAATGGTCTAGAGATGTTTGGGGATGTCCAAAATATAAGACAGTTGGTTCTGATGAAATGGCTGATATTTCTAAGTATTGTTTAAAATCTATCGTAGTTGTCCATGTTGTTTCAATTAGTAGGATACCATTTTTCCAACATAAACAATGGAGGCTGCCATATAGACAGAAGTAAAACTACTGGCACTGATGAATATGATAGTGTTTGATGGAGATGAGTTTGTACTGTCCTCAGCTGCTGATAAACAGGGGATGGGATAAGTAGCAGACATCTCCATTATCAGTGTAGTGGTTGTACCAAGTCACTACAGCTAATCTACCTGTTACAGCTGCGTCACGCTCATCTGCTGTTCGACTGAGAAGGCACTGAATTTCTCTGTGCTTTTCAGTCGGCAGTATAAACTGTGCTCTACAGCTGAAAAGCTGCAACCTTTGCTCTGGACCAGTAGGGGTTAAGGCTTTCACACTATCACAGTTCTGCCCCTCATTCACCTGGTGAACTCTTATTTAAAGGAAATCTACCATTTGTTTTTATGCATTGTGAACCAAACATACCTTGAAAATGCTGTAGTTATGCTGATGCAGAAACATATCTTGTTTAAGCCCTGAACTTAATGGTTTTGCGGAAAAAACAATTATAAAATAGACAGATAATAGAATAAGAGCGAGTTGGGTATGTAACAATGTATTCCATGTCATGTATTTTGGAATGAGTATATTTTGACGTTATTAAATATGGGCATAAAAACACATAAAATATGGTTGATACGTAATGTTAAGAAAAATCCATGATACTTCCAAATGCGTCACTCTTCTAATTGCTGCATAGCGTTGAATGAATGAGTAACCAGTGCCGCACAATTCCAAGTATTAATGCTAAACAAACAGTAGAATCATAAATGACTTTCACAGTCTTAAATTAACAGAAAAACAAGTATAAACAGGAGTGACAGTCGTAGGTCCTACGTAACATGCAGCTATCAGGACGGCTTAACTAATTACATTTTATAAAGATATTATGACATTTTCCATGCATTTAAAGCCTCATTAATTTTTTATTTGAAAAAGATTAGAATGTTTTAAATAACATCAAAATACTTTAATTTCATGAAACGAAAAAACGCTTAGAAGTAACTTTAAAGAGGAGACATTTTGTAGATATGTAGTTCTGAGAAAATGCATCTGTTGTACGTGGAATTATATCTGTTGTATATGGAATATAGATGATTCTGACATTTCAGGACATCATTAAAATATGTACAAATGATTAGATTATCCCTCTGCTGCACCAAAGGATGGAATGATTCACCCTAATACCAGAGGATGGAATGGTCCATCATTGTACCTGAGGATGGAATGATCCAGTTCATACCAGAGTATGGAATGGTCCATCTATGTATTAAAGGATGGAATTACCCATGTCATACCACAGTATGGAATGGTCCATCTTTGTACCAGAGGATTGAGTGATACACCATCATACCAGAATAGGGCTTGGTCCATCGTTATACCAAAGGATGGAATGGTTCGCCATCACACTAGAATATGGCATGGTTTTGTTTAATACCAGTGAATGTAATGGTTCTTTAATACACTGGAGGATGAAAGGATCCACCATTGTATTTTAATATGGAAAGGTCCACCATTCTACCATAGGATGGAATTGTTCACCACCATACCAGAATATGGCATGGTCCCCTATCATACCAGTAGATGGCATGGTTCTTCAACACCTGAATGATCCACCATAATACCAGTATGGAATCAGAGTATGGAAAGGGCCACCATTCTATCATATCATGGAATGGTTCACCATCATACCAGAATGCGGCATGGATCGGTATCACACAAGAGGTTCCTCAACACACAGGTGGAATGGTCCAACATTGTAGCAGAGTATGGGATGTTCCCCATCATACTAGAGGATGGAATGGTTCCCCAACATACCAGATGTGGAATGGTCCACCATTATAGAACAGTACAAACTGTTCTTCCATCATACCATCATAGTTCTAGAGGATTCTTCTGTAGACTTGGATAGTTTTGAACATGGACACAGTTTTGCACCTACAGTTTAAAACCAGCAAGGCCCCAAAAGTCCAACAAAAATAGAGAGCGATGACCTTAAAGAATCATTAATGCACACATTTTCTGTAATTGAAATTTTCTTTTCCAAGAACAAGAAATGGATCAAAACAACTAAAAACTAAAATGTTCTTCTCTGTATTCCTCTGCCACTTAAATGTTTCTGCTCTAACCCATCTTGTATATTTTCCATGGTGATTATGTGATGTACATCATCAGGGACGGACTGTCCATTGTACCCACCGGGAATTTTCCCAGTGGGCCGGTTGGTCCTGGGCCGGTCTGGGGCCGGTCTAGAGCTGGTCCGGGGTCAGTCCGCACTCCCTCCCTACAAATTTTAACATAATCTATAGTACCTGCATCGTACGATTAATCAGTACACAGACGCAACATCATTTATGAGCCTGCTGCAGTCAATCAGTGGCCTCAATGGTGAGATGAGGGGAGGGGGCTCAGCTCTGTCACTAATTTAATCTCTCAATACATAGAGTCTTTTAATCTATTTTTGCTGATCCCTCAGTTACAGACAATGAAATCCCTGAGCATAATGAATCATTAAGCCCTTACCACCTTATCAGTCATTTTTGTTTTTTTTTGCCCTTTTTTCCTCCCATTTTACCTTTTTTCTCAGTAACAAGCTATTTTAGTTTCATTTCGATTACTGGCAACATAAATATGACTGCCAGTTTTGTTTCATGGCTAACTAAGTTTTATTGCTTCTTTTCTATCCATGTTCTCCTATTAAAAAAAGATAAAATCAAATTAGGACACTTTACGTAGCCACGGTAAATTGGCAAAGGTGTTTGAGGAGGATGAGTAACTGCAATTCTCATAATATCAAAACTCCACCAAACATCCCGCTATTAATTAATTAGTAAATGCTCAGTTTTGTGGAGGGCTGCCAGCTATAGCTAATCTCAGAGGCTGGTCACACGTATGGCGCACCTGTTGCCTATCATTTTCTCACAAAAATCAGCAATTTCTAAATTTTATCTGTGCCATCTTCTTACATCTCTTTCCTTGTTTGCTATTTCTAGCTATTATTTGTCATTGTGGCTACCTATTGATCGTTAGGCTCAGTTCACACCAGAATTAGTTTTTTGTTACACTCATTTTAAGTGGAGTGTAACACGAACGAATAGCAGAAGGTGAATGAGTGGTCTCTGTTAACCTTCCATTCTGTGTTGTCTTTATTGTACTGAAGGGTTCTCCTGATAAAATTTTGTTATAAAAGTGTAAAAAAAGACACTGGATAGTGCTGTTTATTCTATTTCGAAGTGGAAGAGGGAACAGAACCTGCCGATTGCAGGTGTAAGTCTTACGTCTCAACCTTTTATAAATGTTTCGATACCGGTACTCCTGTTATTTAAAGGCCTAGACTGATCACCTACAACCGCTACCAAAAAGCCACAAATCCCCATTTTATGCACTTAATGCCCATATCGGTTGCAACTATGGGTCAGCACTAACCAATGGGGGGCAGTGGGGGGGTTGGCACTGGAGGCATCCCTGGTAACGCCATCAGGAGTGACAACACTCCCCAAAATGGCGGTAAGCAGCACTTTCAATGTTGCTGGTGTCTTTGCCGGCAGCATTAAGACAGTTAACACCTGATATCACTGCTTGCTGTTACTGGTTGGGGTCCAAGTTCTGGTACCAATTAAGTCAAACTCTAATTTTAAAGGGTGCACTCATCACTATTGAAAAACACTTCATATACACCAATGAGAAAATGGGACACTTGGGTAAAACAAAATGTGGACACTAAGTTCATACACAAGATGGACATTAAGGTAAAGATGAAACCAAAAGGAAAGGTCATGAAAAACATGGCGATTGTATTTTTAACTGTGGTCAATGAGACTTTAATTATTTTAGGATATTGATGGGGATTAGTTTCCTAGTCTGGGTATTCTGGGTAAGAATGGAGATCTTAACTCCTGGTTTGTCGGATACTCTGTTTTGAGGGTTTGAAGATGAAGTGTATGCATGTCATATTTTTATTTTTACCTACAACATAAATGATTAAACATAACAGGGTATTATGAGATTCGAACAAGGCAAGGGAACAAATCTACCTATTGAGCCTTTGTGCTACTCAGTAACAACAGAAATACTGATAGTAATACCATTAATAAAAAGCACAATGATGACACTTATTATATTCAAAGAAGACCTGTCAGGTCAATTTGGGACCTTAAACCGACTACAGGTAGAGATGAGCGAGCACTAAAATGCTCGGGTACTCGTTATTCGAGACGAACTTTTCCCGATGCTCGAGTGCTCGTTTCGAGTAACGAGCCCCATTGAAGTCAATGGGAGACTCAAGCATTTTTCAAGGGGACCAAGGCTCTGCACAGGGAAGCTTGGCCAAACACCTGGGAACCTCAGAAAAGGATGGAAACACCACGGAAATGGACAGGAAACAGCAGGGGCAGCATGCATGGATGCCTCTGAGGCTGCTTAAATGCACCATTATGCCAAAATTATGGGCAACAGCATGGCCATGACAGAGTGACAGAATGAAGCTAGATAGCATCTAAAACATCCAATAATTGACCCTGACACTATAGGGGACGGCATGCAGAGGCAGCGGCAGCAGCGGAAGGCTAGAGAGTGGCATGGCGACATACCCTAAATGGACTCAGGCTTCAAACCAATGGGTAGCAGAGAGGAACCAAAGGAGGTGAGCAAGAAGCGCTCAAATAATATCGGTACATGATAAAAGTTTGCCAGTATATTTTGTGGATTACACAGCAGGGTGGCGACAAAGTTAACATGGAAGCCATGAAAACAATCCAAAATTCTGCCTGACACAGCTCGTTTGATAAGGGGACCATGTATGGAGGCAGTGAACTAGTAGTAGATTAAAGGTGCTGCAGTTAAAACTATGTTAGTTGTTTCTTGGCATGGAGCTGGCGCTCCGCTGCCAGGCGAGCTTTCGCCAATCCAAGCCCCTGTCTCTAGGCTACTCCCCAAACAGCACTTCTAAGAACCTTTTGTATAAGATCAAGTGTAGTAGCGTTCTTATAAGTTTAGGATATGGCGGGTGAGGGGAATGTAAACAGATGCGCAAGAAGCGCTGAAATAATATCCGTAAATGGTAAAAGTTTGCCAGTATATTTTGTGGATTACACAGCAGGGTGGCGACAAAGTTAACAAGTTTGTTGTGGAAGCCATGAAAGCAACCCAAAATTCTGCCTGACACAGCACGTTTGATAAGGCGGGCATGTATGGAGGCAGTGAACTAGTAGTAGATTAAAGGTGCTGCAGTTAAAACTATGTTAGTTGGTTCTTGGCATGGAGCTGGCGCTCCGCTGCCAGGCGAGCTTTCGCCAATCCAAGCCCCTGTCTCTAGGCTACTCCCCAAACAGCACTTCTAAGAACCTTTTGTATAAGATCAAGTGTAGTAGCGTTCTTATAAGTTTGGGATATGGCGGGTGAGGGGAATGTAAACAGATGCGCAAGAAGCGCTGAAATAATATCCGTAAATGGTAAAAGTTTGCCAGTGTATTTTGTGGATAACACAGCACAACTTTGATGTGGAATCCATGAAAACA
Organism: Engystomops pustulosus; assembly: GCF_040894005.1. NCBI lineage: Eukaryota > Metazoa > Chordata > Amphibia > Anura > Leptodactylidae > Engystomops > Engystomops pustulosus. Next base: position 33,942,069 of record NC_092414.1, read on the forward strand.
ACCCAAATTTCGGCCTGACAAACCTCGTTTGATAAAGGGACGATGTATGGAGGCAGCTATATGGACGACTTTTGGAGGTAGCAATGGAGACAACGTGTGGAGGCTGCTATGGAGACAATTCAATTTGGATAGTGCCTGTATGTGGCAGTCCAAAAAATTTTTCAAACCAGAGGAGCAGGTAGGTGGCCCTCCAGAAAAATGGAATAGATTGAGTGCCTGTATGTGGCAGTCCAAAAAAGTTTTTAAACCAGAGGAGCAGGTAGGTGGCCCTCCAGAAAAATGGAATAGATTGAGTGCCTGTATGTGGCAGTCCAAAAAAGTTTTTAAACCAGAGGAGCAGGTAGGTGGCCCTCCAGAAAAATGGAATAGATTGAGTGCCTGTATGTGGCAGTCCAAAAAAGTTTTTAAACCAGAGGAGCAGGTAGGTGGCCCTCCAGAAAAATGGAATAGATTGAGTGCCTGTATGTGGCAGTCCAAAAAATTTTTCAAACCAGAGGAGCAGGTAGGTGGAGCTCCAGAAAAATTGAATAGATTGAGTGCCTGTATGTGGCACTCCCAAAAATTGTTTAAAACAGAGGACCGGGTCGGTGGCCCTCCAGAAAAATTAAATGCATAAAGTACTATAGGTAGAGCCATTGGGCCCTGTCAAAAAATAGCCAGTTTCCTCTGCTTTACTGTACAAAGAGCAGGAGAAGGAGGAAAATGAGGAGGAGGAGGAGGAGTGGATAAATTATTCAGGTTGAGCTTCCTTCACCTGCTGGAGATTGGAAATTAGGAGAAATCCATGCTTTATTCATCTTGATAAGCGTCAGCCTGTCAGCGCTGTCAGTCGACAGGCGTGTACGCTTATCGGTGATGATGCCACAAGCTGCACTGAAAACCCGCTCGGACAAGACGCTAGCGGCAGGGCAGGCAAGAACCTCCAAGGCGTAGAGCGCCAGTTCGTGCCACATGTCCAGCTTTGAAACCCAGTAGTTGTAGGGAGCTGTGTGATCATTTAGGACGATGGTATGGTCAGCTACGTACTCCCTCACCATCTTTCTGTAAAGATCAGCCCTACTCTGCCGAGACTGGGGACAGGTGACAGTGTCTTGCTGGGGTGACATAAAGCTGGCAAAAGCCTTGTAAAGCGTACCCTTGCCAGTGCTGGACAAGCTGCCTGCTCGCCTACTCTCCCTCGCTACTTGTCCCGCAGAACTACGCACTCTGCCGCTAGCGCTGTCAGAAGGGAAATAGTGTTTCAGCTTGTGCACCAGGGCCTGCTGGTATTCATGCATTCTCACACTCCTTTCCTCTCCAGGGATGAGAGTGGAAAGATTTTGCTTGTACCGTGGGTCCAGGAGAGTGAACACCCAGTAATCGGTGCTGGAATAAATTCTTTGAACGCGAGGGTCACGGGATAGGCAGCCTAGCATGAAATCTGCCATATGCGCCAGAGTACCAACGCGTAAGAATTCGCTCCCCTCACTGGCCTGACTGTCCATTTCCTCCTCCTCCAACTCCTCCAATTCCTCTTCTTCTGCCCATACACGCTCAACAGTGAAGGACTCAACAATGGTCCCCTCTTGTGTCTCGCCAACATTCTCCTCCTCTTCCTCCTCATCCTCCTCCACCTCCACCTCCTCCGATATGCGCTGAGAAACAGACCTAAGGGTGCTTTGGCTATCAACAAGGGAATCTTCTTCCCCCGTCTCTTGTGAGGAGCGCAAAGCTTCCGACTTCATGCTGACCAGAGAGTTTTTCAACAGGCCAAGCAGCGGGATGGTGAGGCTGATGATGGCGGCATCGCCACTGACCATCTGTGTTGACTCCTCAAAGTTACTCAGCACCTGACAGATATCAGACATCCACGTCCACTCCTCATTGTAGACTTGAGGAAGCTGACTGACCTGACTACCAGTTCTGGTGGAAGTTGACATCTGGCAGTCTACAATCGCTCGGCGCTGCTGGTAAACTCTGGATAACATGGTCAGTGTTGAATTCCACCTCGTGGGCACGTCGCACAACAGTCGGTGAGCGGGCAGTTGGAGGCGGCGCTGCGCTGCCCTGAGAGTGGCAGCATCTGTGCTGGACTTCCTGAAATGCGCACAGATGCGGCGCACCTTCGTGAGCAAATCAGACAGATTGGGGTATGTCTTGAGGAAACGCTGAACTATCAGATTTAACACATGGGCCAGGCATGGCACATGTGTCAGTCTGCCGAGTTGCAGAGCCGCCACCAGGTTACGGCCGTTGTCACACACAACCATGCCTGGCTTCAGGTTCAGCGGTGCCAGCCACAGATCAGTCTGCGCCGTGATGCCCTGTAATAGTTCTTGGGCGGTGTGCCTTTTATCGCCTAGGCTCAGCAGTTTGAGCACCGCCTGCTGTCGCTTAGCGACGGCACTGCTGCTGTGCCTAGAGCTACCGACTGATGGCGCCATGCCCACGGATGGTCGTTCGGAGGAGGAGGTGGAGGAGGGGTGGGAGGAGGAGGAGGCATAGTAGGCCTCAAACACCTGGACCGAGGTAGGCCCCGCAATCCTCGGCGTCGGCAGTATATGACCAGCCACAGGGTCACACTCGGTCCCAGCCTCCACCAAGTTAACCCAATGTGCCGTCAGAGATATATAGTGGCCCTGCCCGGCAGCACTCGTCCACGTGTCCGTGGTCAGGTGGACCTTGTCAGAAACGGCGTTGGTCAGGGCACGGATTATGTTGTCTGACACGTGCTGGTGCAGGGCTGGGACGGCACATCGGGAAAAGTAGTGGCGGCTGGGGACCGAATACCGAGGGGCGGCCGCCGCCATGAGGCTGCGAAAGGCCTCGGTCTCTACTAGCCTATAGGGCAGCATCTCCAGGCTTAGCAATCTGGAGATGTGCACATTAAGGGCTTGGGCGTGCGGGTGGGTTGCACTATATTTGCGTTTCCGCTCCAGCGTCTGGGGTATGGAGAGCTGAACGCTGGTGGATGCTGTGGAGGATCGTGGAGGCGACGATGGGGTTTTTGTGGCAGGGTCCTGGGCAGGGGGCTGACTATCAGCTGACACAGGGGAAGGAGCAGTGGTGTGCACGGCCGGAGGTGAACGCGCTTGTTGCCACTGAGTGGGGTGTTTAGCATTCATATGCCTGCGCATACTGGTGGTAGTTAAGCTAGTAGTGGTGGAACCCCTGCTGATCCTGGTTTGGCAAATGTGGCACACCACAGTCCGTCGGTCATCCGGTGTTTCCTTAAAGAACCTCCAGACTTCTGAAAATCTAGCCCTCGCCGCAGGAGCCCTCGCCACGGGAGCTTCACTAGTTGACACATTTGGCGCTGATGCACCAGCTCTGGCCCTGCCTCTCCGTCTGGCCCCACCACTGCCTCTTCCAACCTGTTCTGGTCGAGGACTCTCCTCCGTCTCAGAAGCACTGTGTTCACCCGGCCTCTCAACCCAGCTTGGGTCTGTCACCTCATCATCCTCCGATCCCTCAGTCTGCTCCCCCCTCGGACTTCCTGCCCTGACAACAACTTCCCCACTGTCTGACAACCGTGTCTCCTCATCGTCGGGCACCTCTTTACACACTTCTTCCAGTACGTCAACAAGGTCATCATCACCCACAGACTGCGACTGGTGGAAAACCTGGGCATCGGAAAATTGCTCATCAGCAACCGGACAAGTGGTTTGTGACTGTGGGAAGGGTCCAGAAAACAGTTCCTCAGAGTATGCCGGTTCAAATACCAAATTTTGCTGGGAGGGGGCAGACTGGGGAGGAGGAGGCTGAGGTGCAGGAGCTGGAGGAGTGCCGATTTCGGTGACATGGGTGGACTGCGTGGAAGACTGACTGGTGGACAAATTGCTCGAAGCATTGTCGGCAATCCACGACATCACCTGTTCGCACTGTTCTGGCCTCAACAGTGCTCTACCACGAGTCCCAGTAACTTCAGACATGAACCTAGGGAGTGTAGCTCTGCGGCGTTCCCCTGCTCCGTCATAAGCAGGTGGTGTCTCACCCCGCCCAGGACCACGGCCTCTGACCCCTGCAGTAGTTGGACGCCCACGTCCCCGCCCTCGTCCTCTACCCCTAGCCCTCGGGTTAAACATTTTGAAAATGAGAGTTATAACTTGAATTTTTTTTTTAACTTTTTTTTTTTTGTTTTGTTTTTTTTTGTGTTTTTTAGTTTTTAAAACCAAACGATGCTATCCTATTGCTATGGCTATTTTATAGCCAAGTATTACAGCACACTACTATGCCAGATGAGATGACGCTGAGTTATGAAAAAAATAAACGTAAAATAAAAAAGGAAATGGCAGACTGTGCCTAATTGAAATACAACCCCGGGCCCTAATAAATTTTCCCACTTCGGTCTTTGCAATGGATATGTGCGTCACTAAGCGCAAAACACAGTGGTCGCAAGTCTGACTCCAAATTGCTCACAATTTGCTAGTAGATGCACTGCAACAACTACAGCCACCAGCAGATCAACCAGAAATCAAATATATATAACGCTACTGTAGGCGTAATTAAGCCGTTTGTATTCTCCTATGGCTATTTTCTAGCCAAGTATTACAGCACACTACTATGCCAGATGAGATGACGCTGAGTTATGAAAAAAATAAACGTAAAATAAAAAAGGAAATGGCAGACTGTGCCTAATTGAAATACAACCCCGGGCCCTAATAAATTTTCCCACTTCGGTCTTTGCGATGGATATGTGCGTCACTAAAACACAGTGGTCGCAAGTCTGACTCCAAATTGCTCACAATTTACTAGTAGATGCACTGCAACAACTACAGCCACCAGCAGATCAACCAGAAATCAAATATATATAACGCTACTGTAGGCGTAATTAAGCCGTTTGTATTCTCCTATGGCTATTTTCTAGCCAAGTATTACAGCACACTACTATGCCAGATTAGATGACGCTGAGTTATGAAAAAAATAAACGTAAAATAAAAAAGGAAATGGCAGACTGTGCCTAATTGAAATACAACCCCGGGCCCTAATAAATTTTCCCACTTCGGTCTTTGCGATGGATATGTGCGTCACTAAAACACAGTGGTCGCAAGTCTGACTCCAAATTGCTCACAATTTACTAGTAGATGCACTGCAACAACTACAGCCACCAGCAGATCAACCAGAAATCAAATATATATAACGCTACTGTAGGCGTAATTAAGCCGTTTGTATTCTCCTATGGCTATTTTCTAGCCAAGTATTACAGCACACTACTATGCCAGATGAGATGACGCTGAGTTATGAAAAAAATAAACGTAAAATAAAAAAGGAAATGGCAGACTGTGCCTAATTGAAATACAACCCCGGGCCCTAATAAATTTTCCCACTTCGGTCTTTGCGATGGATATGTGCGTCACTAAAACACAGTGGTCGCAAGTCTGACTCCAAATTGCTCACAATTTACTAGTAGATGCACTGCAACAACTACAGCCACCAGCAGATCAACCAGAAATCAAATATATATAACGCTACTGTAGGCGTAATTAAGCCGTTTGTATTCTCCTATGGCTATTTTCTAGCCAAGTATTACAGCACACTACTATGCCAGATGAGATGACGCTGAGTTATGAAAAAAATAAACGTAAAATAAAAAAGGAAATGGCAGACTGTGCCTAATTGAAATACAACCCCGGGCCCTAATAAATTTTCCCACTTCGGTCTTTGCGATGGATATGTGCGTCACTAAAACACAGTGGTCGCAAGTCTGACTCCAAATTGCTCACAATTTACTAGTAGATGCACTGCAACAACTACAGCCACCAGCAGATCAACCAGAAATCAAATATATATAACGCTACTGTAGGCGTAAGTAAGCCGTTTGTATTCTCCTATGGCTATTTTCTAGCCAAGTATTACAGCACACTACTATGCAAGATGAGATGACACTGAGTTATTAAAACAATAAACGTAAAATAAAAAGAAACTGGCAGACGGTGCCTAATTCTACTCACACCCCTAATAAATTTTCCCACTTTGGTGTTTGAGGTGGATATGTGTGTCACTAAGAGCTAAACACAACGGTAGCAAGTCCCCCTGCAAATTCCTCACAATATGGTACTAGCTGCAAATAAAAAAAAAAAAAAAATTATAACGTTATTGTAGCCCTAAGAAGGGCTGTTGGGTTCTTTTAGAATCACTCCTGCCTAACAGTAAGCTAATAGAACACCCTAACGCTTTCCCTGACCAGCAGCAGCTCTCTCCCTAGCGGCATCCAGACAGAGAATGATCCGAGCAGCGCGCGCAGCGGCTAGTCTATCCCAGGGTCACCTGATCTGGCCAGCCAACCACTGCTATCGACGTGTAAGGGTACCACGTCATGCTGGGTGGAGTGCAGAGTCTCCTGGCTTGTGATTGGCTCTGTTTCTGGCCGCCAAAAAGCAAAACGGCGGGAGCTGCCATTTTCTCGAGCGGGCGAAATACTCGTCCGAGCAACGAGCAGTTACGAGTACGCTAATGCTCGATCGAGCATCAAGCTCGGACGAGTATGTTCGCTCATCTCTAACTACAGGTCTTAGGGTCCCACATTGACCTTTTTGAATTTTTTTAAAAATGTAAAAAATAAACTTTAATACTTACCTGGATATGAGTCTGATGAGGCACATAGGCACATAGGAATATAACAAGCCGTGCACCTGTCTGACATCACATGACCATGAATCGGTGTTTATCTACAGGAAGTAAATGATGAAGCTTCCTGCTGCATAGCTGCAGGAAGACAGCAAGCAGAGATCTGGAAAATCATGAGGAATTTATACAAAAGTATACTGGAAAATGCTATAACTTTTCATTACACAAACAATATCAACTATTTGCATTGGACAACCCCTTTTAGTGGTGGTTTGTCCGATATTCTGTTTTACGGGTATGAAGATGAAGTGTATGCATGTTATAGTTTTATTTTTACCTACATCATAAATGATTTAAAGTAACAGGGGATTATCTGAGTTAATTCCTCCGCTATGTGACATTACAGCGGAGCGTGCAGTGATAAGTTAGAGGTAAGAAGACCCCGCTGACGTATTTATTTTTTAATAGCCCATTAAAGCTACTCGCATATTCTAAACTGCCTTCAGGCATTGCCATCTGTTTTAGAATAACCCCAGATTTATCAAGTTCCTTTCCGAGTAAAAACACTTGTGCTACCGCTATAAATCTTGATGACTCAAATTCAGGTTAACTTATGATGGGTTGTATTATCCCATAGCCGGGGTAAAAATATCCAGATGCCGGAAGCGGGTGGCTGTTAGTTAAACAATTCTTCTTTGCATCCAGCTGTTCCATGGTGCGAAGCCGTGAAATAAATTAACGAAAAAAAATATCTTATTTTTGTATTGATTTTCCGCTGTAATTTTCAATTAACACCAAATCTTTTTCCTGCCTCTTTTGTTCTTCCCACTGGGATTTAAATCCGTATTCAATAATACAATGTCAATGTGTGGAAACCTCAAAGCCACAAGTTACAATTAGGCTCCTATAACATATGTAATGTTTTCTGCAAAAACTGCTATAAATTCATGTAGCGTGGTGACCTTATGCCCCTCGAATGGCTGCAGCTTTCCTAAAGGCTAGAGATATAAAGGTTGCTGATACTCTTCTTTATCCGACTTTATCGATTTTGTAGATATGGTCCGTGCCATGATGATATATTCATCTTGTGAAAGTGTTTATGTGGGGGCTGTAAATAATAAGTTGGTGGTTTCAACAATCGAAAATAATGAGTGGTTGGTTATTAAAAAAAAAAATTACCATTGACTACAGATAAGATATGGATGTAGGGATGTAGGGTTATTTATCATTGGTTTTCCTGGTGTAAAAAAGTCTCAGATTTGTCACATTGAAGATTTTTGAGACTTTTCACTGCTAAAAAGTCTCACATGACTATATAGACCTCTTCATTAATCTGGCCTGAACATAGAACTACGGTGAGTGCAACACCATGCAAAGTCAGATTCATGACTTAAGATTTTTTCAAAAAGTCTCATAAAAAGTATCAAACTTACTACAGGACCCTGCGCTGAGACTTTTTATACATTTTGAGATTTTTTGAAAAAAAAACACAGACTGAAAATAGACCATAAGAACATTTATTAAAGGGCAAAAGCCACATTAATGAATCTGATGAGCAGTGGAGCTAATGATATGTGTCTAGGTTTATATGGCTGGTAAACATTTGTATAGTGTCTGATGAACCATGTTAGACATAGGCATCCAGTAATGTTTAATGAGCATATCTATCACCATTCCTCTCCTATAAAATTATTTGAAAATAATAAATAGTCCGCCAAATCAAACCCCGAAACTCACATCCCAAGTTAGTAATAAGAAAAGTAGAACACAACAATTTTGGCACAATCGCAGTTAGTTTAGAAGAAGGAGTAAGAAACCCAATGGATAACCATGATGACCTGAGAGCGTGATATCAATGCCACCTAGAAGACCAAACATGAGACAGCCAACTCTATGTCTAGTGTAGCCCTGAGGCCATTGAGATAAGTGTACTGTGAGAGACGAAGGGGGCATTTATCATGGCCTTTACACATTTTTTGGGAGTACAAGCCATTAAAAAGTCACCATTTCTAGTGCACAGCCAGAAATTGTGTCTTCCTCCCTCCTGAAGCTTCCCCCAGGCCAAAATGGGTCAGGCCTAGATGGAGATGCCCTGTCCCAGTGCATTAACTAGAACTGGTGCCAAGTCCTGGCACAGGTTATAGCACAATTTTACACCAGAAGGGACCTGTCTTAGAATTGATCTGGGCTGAATCCTCTTAGTATTTCCGGCACAACGTGCCTGATAGGGGAAACATCATTATTAATGCCTCTGCTGCCCAAGAGTGATCAGCATATAGACATGAAAGGGAGGTCATGGAGAAAAGCTTATGCACACATCTGTACAAAAGAGACAATATAGGAGATTTTACACTATTCCAACCAATCAATAAGAAATATCACCCAATGGTATCATCCTTCTTATGGCCTCTATGGTTGAAAGGTTGAAAGTCTACACTACTAGTCATTTTTCCATAATCACTTCTCACTGTGTACGACCAGTACTTCAGTCACATTATAGAGGTCGTATAGAGGTAGTAGCTCTATATGATATGCTGTCTCATGTATACTATACTGTAAAAAAATTTTGGGGGGGGAAATTGGGGAAAACATATATCTTGGTGCTTGTACCCGAAAGACCATAGCTAGAGATGAGCGAACATACTCGTCCGAGCTTGATGCTCGTTCGAGCATTAGCGTACTCGAAACTGCTCGTTGCTCGGACGAATACTTTGCCCGCTCGAGAAAATGGCAGCTCCCGCCGTTTTGCTTTTTGGCGGCAAGAAACAGAGCCAATCACAAGCCAGGAGACTCTGCACTCCACCCAGCATGACGTGGTACCCTTACACGTCGATAGCAGTGGTTGGCTGGCCAGATCAGGTGACCCTGGGATAGACTAGCCGCTGCCCGCGCTGCTCGGATCATTTTGTGTCTGGATGCCGCTAGGGAGAGAGCTGCTGCTGGTCAGGGAAAGCGTTAGGGTGTTCTATTAGAATAGTGTTAGGCAGGAGTGATTCAACAAGAACCCAACAGCCCTTCTTAGGGCTACAATAACGTTATACTTTTTTTTTTTTGTCGTAGTGCAGCTAGTACCATATTGTGAGGAATTAGCAGGGGAACTTGCTACCGTTGTGTTTAGCTCTTAGTGACACACATATCCACCTCAAACACCAAAGTGGGAAAATTTATTAGGGGTTTGATTTCAATTAGGCACAGTCTGCCATTTACTTTTTATTTTACGTTTATTTTTTTAATAACTCAGTGTCATCTCATCTGGCATAGCAGTGTGCTTTCATACTTGGCTAGAAAATAGCCATAGGAGAATCCAAACGGCTTACTTACGCCTACAGTAGCGTTATATATATTTGATTTCAGGTTGATCTGCTGGTGGCTGTACTTGCTGCAGTGCATCTACTAGCAAATTGTGAGCAATTTGTAGTGAGACTTGCGACCACTGTGTTTTGCGCTTAGTGACGCACATATCCATCGCAAAGACCGAAGTGGGAAAATTTATTAGGGGTTGGATTTCAATTAGGCACAGTCTGCCATTTCCTTTTTTATTTTACGTTTATTTTTTTAATAACTCAGCGTCATCTCATCTGGCATAGCAGTGTGCTTTCATACTTGGCTAGAAAATAGCCATCGGAGAATCCAAACGGCTTACTTACGCCTACAGTAGCGTTATATATATTTGATTTCTGGTTGATCTGCTGGTGGCTGTCCTTGCTGCAGTGCATCTACTAGCAAATTGTGAGCAATTTGTAGTGAGACTTGCGACCACTGTGTTTTGCGCTTAGTGACGCACATATCCATCGCAAAGACCGAAGTGGGAAAATTTATTAGGGGTTGGATTTCAATTAGGCACAGTCTGCCATTTCCTTTTTTATTTTACGTTTATTTTTTTAATAACTCAGCGTCATCTCATCTGGCATAGCAGTGTGCTTTCATACTTGGCTAGAAAATAGCCATCAGAGAATCCAAACGGCTTACTTACGCCTACAGTAGCGTTATATATATTTGATTTCTGGTTGATCTGCTGGTGGCTGTCCTTGCTGCAGTGCATCTACTAGCAAATTGTGAGCAATTTGTAGTGAGACTTGCGACCACTGTGTTTTGCGCTTAGTGACGCACATATCCATCGCAAAGACCGAAGTGGGAAAATTTATTAGGGGTTGGATTTCAATTAGGCACAGTCTGCCATTTCCTTTTTTATTTTACGTTTATTTTTTTAATAACTCAGCGTCATCTCATCTGGCATAGCAGTGTGCTTTCATACTTGGCTAGAAAATAGCCATAGCAATAGGATAGCATCGTTTGGTTTTAAAAACTAAAAAACACAAAAAAAAACAAAAAACACAAAAAAAAGGTAAAAAAAAAATTAAAGTTATAACTCTCATTTTCAAAATGTTTAACCCGAGGGCTAGGGGTAGAGGACGAGGGCGGGGACGTGGGCGTCCAACTACTGCAGGGGTCAGAGGCCGTGGTCCTGGGCGGGGTGAGACACCACCTGCTTATGAGGGAGCAGGGGAACGCCGCAGAGCTACACTCCCTAGGTTCATGTCTGAAGTTACTGGGACTCGTGGTAGAGCACTGTTGAGGCCAGAACAGTGCGAACAGGTGATGTCGTGGATTGCCGACAATGCTTCGAGCAATTTGTCCACCAGTCAGTCTTCCACGCAGTCCACCCATGTCACCGAAATCGGCACTCCTCCAGCTCCTGCACCTCAGCCTCCTCCCCCCCAGTCTGCCCTCTCCCAGGAAAATTTGGTATTTGAACCGGCATACTCTGAGGAACTGTTTTCTGGATCCTTCCCACAGTCACAAACCACTTGTCCGGTTGCTGCTGAGCAATTGTCCGATGCCCAGGTTTTCCACCAGTCGCAGTCTGTGGGTGATGATGACCTTCTTGACGTAGTGGAAGAAGTGTGTAAAGAGGTGTCCGACGATGAGGAAACACGGTTGTCAGACAGTGGGGAAGTTGTTGTCAGGGCAGGAAGTCCGAGGGGGGAACAGACTGAGGGATGGGAGGATGATGAGGTGACAGACCCAAGCTGGGTTGATAGGCCGGGTGAACACAGTGCATCTGAGACGGAGGAGAGTCCTCGACCAGAACAGGTTGGAAGAGGCAGTGGTGGGGCCAGACGGAGAGGCAGGGCCAGAGCTGGTGCATCAGCGCCAAATGTGTCAACTAGTGAAGCTCCCGTGGCGAGGGCTCCTGCGGCGAGGGCTAGATTTTCAGAAGTCTGGAGGTTCTTTAAGGAAACACCGGATGACCGACGGACTGTGGTGTGCAACATTTGCCAAACCAGGATCAGCAGGGGTTCCACCACTAATAGCTTAACTACCACCAGTATGCGCAGGCATATGAATGCTAAACACCCCACTCAGTGGCAACAAGCCCGTTCACCTCCGGCCGTGCACACCACTGCTCCTTCCCCTGTGTCAGCTGATAGTCAGCCCCCTGCCCAGGACCCTGCCACAAAAACCCCATCGTCGCCTCCACGATCCTCCACAGCATCCACCAGCGTTCAGCTCTCCATACCCCAGACGCTGGAGCGGAAACGCAAATATAGTGCAACCCACCCGCACGCCCAAGCCCTTAATGTCCACATCTCCAGATTGCTTAGCCTGGAGATGCTGCCCTATAGGCTAGTAGAGACCGAGGCCTTTCGCAACCTCATGGCGGCGGCCGCCCCTCGGTATTCGGTCCCCAGCCGCCACTACTTTTCCCGATGTGCCGTCCCAGCCCTGCACAAGCACGTGTCAGACAACATCATCCGTGCCCTGACCAACGCCGTTTCTGACAAGGTCCACCTGACCACGGACACGTGGACGAGTGCTGCCGGGCAGGGCCACTATATATCGCTGACGGCACATTGGGTTAACTTGGTGGAGGCTGGGACCGAGTCTGACCCTGCAGCTGGTCATATACTGCCGACGCCGAGGATTGCGGGGCCTACCTCGGTCCAGGTGTTTCAGGCCTACTATGCCTCCTCCTCCTCCCACCCCTCCTCCACCTCCTCCTCCGAACTACCATCCGTGGGCATGGCACCATCAGTCGGTAGCTCTAGGCACAGCAGCAGTGCCGTCGCTAAGCGACAGCAGGCGGTGCTCAAACTGCTGAGCCTAGGCGATAAAAGGCACACCGCCCAAGAACTATTACAGGGCATCACGGCGCAGACTGATCTGTGGCTGGCACCGCTGAACCTGAAGCCAGGCATGGTTGTGTGTGACAACGGCCGTAACCTGGTGGCGGCTCTGCAACTCGGCAGACTGACACATGTGCCATGCCTGGCCCATGTGTTAAATCTGATAGTTCAGCGTTTCCTCAAGACATACCCCAATCTGTCTGATTTGCTCACGAAGGTGCGCCGCATCTGTGCGCATTTCAGGAAGTACAGCACAGATGCTGCCACTCTCAGGGCAGCGCAGCGCCGCCTCCAACTGCCCGCTCACCGACTGTTGTGCGACGTGCCCACGAGGTGGAATTCAACACTGACCATGTTATCCAGAGTTTACCAGCACCGCCGAGCGATTGTAGACTGCCAGATGTCAACTTCCACCAGAACTGGTAGTCAGGTCAGTCAGCTTCCTCAAGTCTACAATGAGGAGTGGACGTGGATGTCTGATATCTGTCAGGTGCTGAGTAACTTTGAGGAGTCAACACAGATGGTCAGTGGCGATGCCGCCATCATCAGCCTCACCATCCTGCTGCTTGGCCTGTTGAAAAACTCTCTGATCAGCATGAAGTCGGAAGCTTTGCGCTCGTCACAAGAGACGGGGGAAGAAGATTCCCTTGTTGATAGCCAAAGCACCCTTAGGTCTGTTTCTCAGCGCATATCGGAGGAGGTGGAGGTGGAGGAGGATGAGGAGGAAGAGGAGGAGAATGTTGGCGAGACACAAGAGGGGACCATTGTTGAGTCCTTCACTGTTCAGCGTGTATGGGCAGAAGAAGAGGAGTTGGAGGAGTTGGAGGAGGAGGAAATGGACAGTCAGGCCAGTGAGGGGAGTGAATTCTTACGCGTTGGTACTCTGGCGCATACGGCAGATTTCATGCTAGGCTGCCTATCCCGTGACCCTCGCGTTCAAAGAATTTATTCCAGCACCGATTACTGGGTGTTCACTCTCCTGGACCCACGGTACAAGCAAAATCTTTCCACTCTCATCCCTGGAGAGGAAAGGAGTGTGAGATTGCATGAATACCAGCAGGCCCTGGTGCACAAGCTGAAACAGTATTTCCCTTCTGACAGCGCTAGCGGCAGAGTGCGTAGTTCTGCGGGACAAGTAGCGAGGGAGAGTAGGCGAGCAGGCAGCTTGTCCAGCACTGGCAAGGGTACGCTTTACAAGGCTTTTGCCAGCTTTATGTCACCCCAGCAAGACACTGTCACCTGTCCCCAGTCTCGGCAGAGTAGGGCTGATCTTTACAGAAAGATGGTGAGGGAGTACGTAGCTGACCATACCATCGTCCTAAATGATCACACAGCTCCCTACAACTACTGGGTTTCAAAGCTGGACATGTGGCACGAACTGGCGCTGTACGCCTTGGAGGTTCTTGCCTGCCCTGCCGCTAGCGTCTTGTCCGAGCGGGTTTTCAGTGCAGCTGGTGGCATCATCACCGATAAGCGTACACGCCTGCCGACTGACAGCGCTGACAGGCTGACGCTTATTAAGATGAATAAAGCCTGGATTTCTCATAATTTCCAATCTCCACCAGGTGAAGGAAGCTCAACCTGAATAATTTATCCACTGCTCCTCCTCCTCATTTACCTCCTTCTCCTCCTCTTTGTACAGTAAAGCAGAGGAAACTGGCTATTTTTTGACAGGGCCCACTGGCTCTAGCTATAGTACTTTATGCATTTAATTTTTCTGGAGGGCCACCGACCCGGTCCTCTGTTTTAAACAATTTTTGCGAGTGCCACATACAGGCACTCAATCTATTCAATTTTTCTGGAGGGCCACCTACCTGCTCCTCTGGTTTGAAAACTTTTTTGGACTGCCACATACAGGCACTCAATCTATTTCATTTTTCTGGAGGGCCACCTACCTGCTCCTCTGGTTTGAAAACTTTTTTGGACTGCCACATACAGGCACTCAATCTATTCCATTTTTCTGGAGGGCCACCTACCTGCTCCTCTGGTTTGAAAACTTTTTTGGACTGCCACATACAGGCACTCAATCTATTCCATTTTTCTGGAGGGCCACCTACCTGCTCCTCTGGTTTGAAAACTTTTTTGGACTGCCACATACAGGCACTCAATCTATTTCATTTTTCTGGAGGGCCACCTACCTGCTCCTCTGGTTTGAAAACTTTTTGGGACTGCCACATACAGGCACTCAATCTATTCCATTTTTCTGGAGGGCCACCTACCTGCTCCTCTGGTTTGAAAACTTTTTTGGACTGCCACATACAGGCACTCAATCTATTCCATTTTTCTGGAGGGCCACCTACCTGCTCCTCTGGTTTGAAAACTTTTTTGGACTGCCACATACAGGCACTCAATCTATTCCATTTTTCTGGAGGGCCACCTACCTGCTCCTCTGGTTTGAAAACTTTTTTGGACTGCCACATACAGGCACTATCCAAATTAAATTGTCTCCATAGCAGCCTCCACACGTTGTCTCCATTGCTACCTCCAAAAGTCGTCCATATAGCTGCCTCCATACATCGTCCCTTTATCAAACGAGGTGTGTCAGGCAGAAATTTGGGTTGTTTTCATGGATTCCACATCAAAGTTGTTAACTTTGTCGCCACCCAGCTGTGTTATCCACAAAATATACTGGCAAACTTTTATCATTTACCGATATTATTTCAGCGCTTCTTGCGCATCTGTTTACATTCCCCTCACCCGCCATATCCTAAACTTATAAGAACGCTACTACACTTGATCTTATACAAAAGGTTCTTAGAAGTGCTGTTTGGGGAGTAGCCTAGAGACACGGGCTTGGATTGGCGAAAGCTCGCCTGGCAGCGGAGCGCCAGCTCCATGCCAAGATCCAACTAACATAGTTTTAACTGCAGCACCTTTAATCTACTACTAGTTCACTGCCTCCATACATGGTCCCCTTATCAAACGAGCTGTGTCAGGCAGAATTTTGGGTTGTTTTCATGGCTTCCATGTTAACTTTGTCGCCACCCTGCTGTGTAATCCACAAAATATACTGGCAAACTTTTATCATGTACCGATATTATTTGAGCGCTTCTTGCTCACCTCCTTTGGTTCCTCTTTGCCACCCATTGGTTTGAAGCCTGAGTCCATTTAGGGTATGTCGCCATGCCACTCTCTAGCCTGTCGCTGCTGCCGCTGCCTCTGCATGCCGTCCCCTATAGTGTCAGGGTCAATTATTGGATGTTTTAGATGCTATCTAGCTTCATTCTGTCACTCTGTCATGGCCATGCTGTTGCCCATAGTTTTGGCATAATGGTGCGATTAAGCAGCCTCAGAGGCATCCATGCATGCTGCCCCTGCTGTTTCCTGTCCATTTCCGTGGTGTTTCCATTCTTTTCTGAGGTTCCCAGGTGTTTGGCCAAGCTTCCCTGTGCAGAGCCTTGGTCCCCTTGAAAAATGCTCGAGTCTCCCATTGACTTCAATGGGGCTCGTTATTCGAGACGAGCACTCGAGCATCGGGAAAAGTTTGTCTCGAATAACGAGTACCCGAGCATTTTAGTGCTCGCTCATCTCTAACCATAGCAACTAAACTTACTTCCAGTGAAAGGTATGGACAGGCAGCATGGATATGTGGAGAAGTTTTGTAAGAGGAGGGGGCTAAATTTGAGTCTTTAGCTATACCCTGAAATACACCTTTACTTTAAAACACTACAAATGTAAGCAGATATTGATAGATAATACAAAAACGAGTGCTTGGTACTTATATCATCTCCATACACTCACTTATACAAATGAATGGCATAAAAAACTCAGACTATTTCATAGATTATATGAGTATTCGCCCATGTACCAGACTATCCACATTCATACAGACACTTCATACATTCAGCTAATTGGTCAGTTTCTAAGACACATCACTCCAATGGATAGAAGCCGTAGGTTCTTACTGAACAGATCAAGGAGATTAACCAAAGATGTAAAGGAAACAGTATCAAAACACGCAAAGCGAAGCTGAAATCTAGAAAACAAGAAAGTCGCAATGCAGATGTAAATAGCAGGAGATCATTGTAGCAAAACCAGCGAAAGTGTTGATTTAGCAAAACGAGATGAGATGTATAAGAAATAACATGAAAGAAAAGACAAACAAGCAAAAAGCAGAACAAAAAAACGACAGAAATATCAATTAGTTTAATACAGTGTAATATGCAGAACTCTGGAGGGGGGAAGGGGAGAAGCAGTCGGGTGGTTGATTATTAATTTAGAATTGAGAAATGAAGGATTTCAGAAAAATGTCTTAACGAGGGGGAAACAAAAATACTTATTTGCTTGTAGTCAAAGCCCAGTATTGGCAGGATGGAGCGAAAAAGGACGACTTGTCACCACAGCACAGCAAATAAGGCTGTGCGGCAGAGCAGTACGCCCCCCGGGCAGAGCAATAAGGTGCAATTATAGCGTGGGTTGGACAGTTATGAATGAATCTTCAGAAACGCCTCCCGGCTTGGTAATGTGTCTGTCAAAGGGAATCCAAGCTCGCCTTCAAACACTGCTTCTCCGAGAAAAAGAAAATACAACTAAAAGAATTACAGAAAAAATAAGGAAAAAAAAATAAATAAAAAAGAATTGTATTTACTTCAGTCTTAGCAAGTTAAATGGTGAACTCTCAAAGGCGATTTTCTTTTTCATTCCGTACAAAGACATATCTCGTTTTTGGCAAGGGTCATCTTGGTTTTTTTTTTTCCTAGCGAGCAATTAGTGTTGGCTCTGAACTTCTCATCTCTTTGTAATGGTAAGCCTTGGGATATTACATAGAACAGGAGGATGAAAATTTTCCAATCCCTCCACGTCCCCCCATGCCGGAGGGGAACACAAGGCTACTAGGCAAGGCAATTCACGCCAATTAAAGCTAAGTCATGATTTATTATTGCTATTAGCATCATTCGTTTGTAGAGTACACATATGGCCGGGAGCATAGTGCAAGACAGGGGCAAAGCTGTGGACGACAGTCATTGTCCACGTTTCAATGGAAGTACGGCTGACAAATCACATACATTTGACATTACGTGTAGATGAATTGATGGTTTTAAGCCTAACTGTCTGAAATATCGAGGATGAAGTAGTTGTGGTTCCGGGTCAATGCATATCTAAACCTCAGAAGGTTTTCTAAGGGCTTGGATGTTTACCTCCATCAGTCTGGCCAATTATTTAGATTCCTGGTGCAAGATGATGGATGTGCACAGAACAATGATACAGCACGTCTGAAGAGCAAGATATTCCAGACTACTAGACGTGTTTAGAGTCAATCACAATACGGGGAAATATGATTTCTTTGACTGCAAGTTTTTCAAAAGTCTTAGACACATCATCCCTGTTGCCATATCTTTTATGTTATTTCAGATTTAAGGCTCATCTGCTGCTTTCTGTCATCCTCCTTTCATAGATGCCCTGAGTTTCTCTTACCCATCATATCCGTGGAGTCAATCATCTTGATTTTGCAAAGAAGCTGTAAGTAAAGTTATCTTCTTAGAAGTTGGTCTTCTCAAAAAGATGGATTTACGCATAAAGACCTATGGTAGCATAGAAGCCAATAGTAACATCATAATGATCTGGGGGGCTACTGGCTCTGGTTGATGGGGAAAGACCCCTAATACTACTGTATATAAACATAACCTTTTGGAAAATGTTTAAGCAGTCTACCCAGTTTTTAACCAGTTTTTAACCACTAAACTATCTAGTGCTAGTCTTCCACATAGTGTTATGTTGTTAACACCTCAACAATGGCCTTATCAGGTTTTTTTTAGGTCCTTCCTTTCTATGGTGTTGCATCATAAGAAGATAGCAGGACTACTGGTACATTCTGCTACTACTGAAGATGGGCTGTGTTATGAGAGCTCTCAGCCTCCGCACTAAAACTCTGGATTACAAAGCGCCGAGGTGTTTAACACAGGGCAAACATAAACCAGGAAGACTAAGCAGGTACTGAGTGAGTTCCCACTGTCACCCATTGGCACCCTGCAGCTGCTATTGGAGGGTGCAGTTGGTGTCATAAAGGGGTTTGCCCAAGAAAAAAAATTCTCAAACTTCAATCCCCTAGTGATGTTCACACGATAAAGCTCATTTTAACCCTTTACTTTACCATTTTACTCAGTTTTATTGCTGTTTTAGCTCCTATCTCTCCGTGATGGACAGTGTAAAATCCCAGAGTGTGGGTCGGGACTCTCTAAGCAGACACATCATTATTCCTCTGTGCTATGAGATGTTGTGTGCTGACAATGTGCTTAGATTATCAGGGACCAGGTTTATATACACATTAATTTAGCTTTTGAACATTGTACTAGTATCTGACACAGAGAGAGATGAGACAGATCAGAGATGAGATGATGAGATCCATAAGATGCATATTACACACAATGACACAATCAGCTCTGCTTCATCAAAGTGTCAGATCTAATGTGGTTCCCTCCCTCCTTCCCGGATAAAGAACTTATCTGCCTGTAGCTTGCCTTACGCTGTAATGTGTTGTTTGCCGGCAGGAAGTCAGTGTGTATCAGTGTCAGCTCATCTTGGAATGCATGGGGGCTGCTGCAGGGAGCAGAGAATATCTCAGCTCCACAGCGTCAGACAGAAAAGCAAGGTGGCTTCCGACCCTTAAGTCAGAAGATCCAGGGTCGGAAACCAGGGACAACTGAAATTGTGTACAACAGGAATGATAGAGACAGGTTGGAATTATGTCTGTGAAATCTGTTAAATTTGTGTTAATAACAGTTAATTAGAGAATGTGTTTTTTAATTATCCTGAGTATATTTAAATGGAACCTGTCATCACAAATTGTCCTAATAAACCACTACCAATATGTTGCCAATTAGCAGAACACATTCCAGATTATCTTTCTTTCATTACCCAGTGTGGTGGCATCATACAGAAAATTAACTTTGAAGTGAAATGTAAATTGGTTGTATAAAGTAAAGAAGGCAGGGGTTTTAACACTGAAGTCAAGCTCTCTCTTCTTAAGAAAGCCCCCATCACTATAATTGATTGTCCTGCCTCCAGACACAACATTAACCAGATCTCTTGGACTTCTCTTCTCTGATGCATGATGCAGAGGATGAGGCGTTCATCTTCACTTCAATGTTAAAGTCTTTGCCTCCTTGACTTTATACAACCAATTTACTTCTCACTTCAAAGTTGATTTTCTGGATGATGCTATCACACTGGACCATGAAAGAAACAAAAACCAGAAGGTGGTACGCTGCATGACAATATACTGGTAGTGGTTTCTTAGGCCAGTTGCTGATGACAGGTTCCCTTTAAGAAACTTGCCTTTGTGGCAATACCCCTTTAACGCAACCTATGATCTACTGAAGGACCCCAGGGCTGTCTGTGTTAACTCTCTATTAGCCAAGAACTAATTGAGGCCTATCTGGGATGATATAGTGCACTGCACTACATAGCACAGATTTATCAAAGGTGAGGAAATAGGAGATTAAAACGATCTCATGTTATTTTATCATTGTGGGCATACAAAAAATTTTAAAAAATATAGAGCTACTGTATGTAAAAGAAAAATAATAAAGTCTGACAAAATATAGAAATGAAACAACAGCACACAAAAATTGCCTGCCTCTTTAAAATAAAAACTAAATTCACACATAGTTTGTAGTTCTCAATATGTACCAACCAATGCTAAAAAATATAATGGTATTTAGTGAGTACAACATTTTTTTTGTAGCATTTTGGACATTTGGGTGTTTTTTCCCATTATGGGGTTAAACGATGGGATATGATATTTTTATCAAACTGACATTTTTGGTCACAGAGATATGTTTATGATGTCTATTGTTTATTTAATTTTTATATCACTTATAGGGAAGGGGGGTGATTAGAATGATCAGACCCCCAAGGGTACTTTAACCCAGCCTGTGAGCCCTCTTCCTACACCCGTAGCTGATGTGTGGAAATACTAATTTGTCACACGTCGGTAAGGGGTTAATTATTCATCATACTAAAATTTGTAATAAACAAAATCAAAAAGCTTAAAGAACCCTAAGAGAGTGCAAGTGAAACTACAGGTCTTTCCACAAAAATAAGCCCTCACACAGTCACATTGACAGAAAATTTTAAAAGTTATGGCTCCTAGAAGGTGATGATGTGAAAAGCCCAATGGATTTCATTGTGCAAATGAAGGTCATTTTTAAAACAAACCCTATACATTTGGTATTACTGTATTGGCCCAGAGAAAAAAAATCATTCATTTCTAAAGTATGGATACTGTATGGAAAGAGTTAATAAAAGTTCATCAGATAGGGTATATGAAATGTAAAATTGCAATATAGCTAGTTAGTCCCCTTTCCCCCTAGTTTATAGCCATCCAGACCCTTCCCTCAGTTTATAGCCAGCCAGTATTCCCCCAGTATACAGCCAGTCCCCTTCCCCAGTATACAGCCATCCCCTTTCCCAGTATATGGCCAGCCCCCTGCCCCTGTATATAGCCAGCGTCCTGTCTAAGTATGTAGCCAACCAGCATTCCCCCAGTATATAGCCAGCCCCCTGCGCCAATATATAGCCAGACCCCTGTCTCAATATATAGCCAGCCCCCTGCTCCTGTAAATAGCCAACCCCCATGTATAGCCAGCACCCTGCCCAACTATGAAACATCCGCAGTTTTCCCATTTCATAAAAAGAAAGTAAGTACTCACCTTTCCGACGCCCCTGCAGGTCTTTTCTTCTTCGGTCCGACAGCGGCATCGGCTGGTGCCACAGCTTGTGCGGCGGAGCGTCACCCGTACCTGTCAGACCACAGAAGAAAAGACCTGCGGGGGGCATCGGAAAGGTGAGAATTTACTTTCTTTCTTTTTTGACTTGAGTATATGCTGGAAAACTCTGCTTATACTTGAGTATATACGGTAAGATTTTGTTTCATGATGTTCTCTTTTTTATTAGGTTCTTTTATCCTTGTAAGTCATCTTCTCTATTCTATCCCCCCCAGCCCTCAGACACAGAACCTCCATGTTCGCTGGATCAATGTCTGCCATATGTCAGCAGTAATTGTTCCTGTGTACTAAGTGCAATTAGGCAAATAACATTTTTTGAGCTTCTAATTCTTTTTATCTATGTGGAAGTATTTTTAAGACAGATACAGTACGCTTCTGCCAGAATGCGTTGCTGGAGAATTTGCCAACACCACTTTGATTAGGTTAATTATAAAAGGCCAGATGTCATCTCCAAAGTGTTGTCATATAGATGTGACTGATAAACACTACAGGCTGCTGTGATTGTGTAGTGCGGGCAGTTCTATGTTGATCCATGTTCCTTATATGCACTGAACAGTACAGTTTAAAGGAGTTTTATTATTATTTTTTTTTAATTTCCTACTACAGAATTTTAAATTTATAGAGACATACCAGTATATTTTGGAGTGTGGAAGGAAACCGGAGGACCCCGAGGAAACCCAGGTAAACACGGAGAGAACATACAAACTCTTTGCAGATGTTGACCTGAATGGGACTTGAACCCAAGACCCCAGCACTGCAAGGCTTTAGTTTTATCCACTGAGCCACCGTGCTGCTCAAAGGTCTCGTTGAGAATAAAATTACATTTTAAAATCTTATTGGCTCATTACCAAGTCCTGGAGGTAGTTCAACTTGCTCCCCCCTCCAAGTTATAGAGTCCTTTCTATCTCTCTCTTTTCCCTGATGTAGTGACCTACCCGTTAAAATATCACATGTATGGACATAACAGAATTTCCTCCAGACATGGGATAGAACAGTAGAAAACTCAAAAGTTGTTCGCAGCTCAACATTGAAGATACTCTACTGAAGAATACAGTATGCTGCAGGATTGAGGCTGTTTGGACTGCTGCAGAAGATACACAACAAAAAATAGAGATCCCAGCACCGTGGCTAAAACTTCATTGTTTATTACAGTACTTCACGTTAAAACCATATGTGTCATCATTATACTTTAGCTGACGCGTTTTGGGCAAAATATAAATCAGGCGCCCTTAATCATCGCACTTACATCGGAGGGACATCCCTTCCTTAATTGTTTGAAGGGCTGTTGGAGGCAAGAGATGTGCAGGACTCTGGCTTCATAGACAACTTACAGTTGTTAATGGAGGAAAACAAAAACTCTGAGAGGGCCAGTAAGGAAAAAATAGAATACATACTTATCCCACATAAATACTTTCCAGTACATTGCTCCAGTACTTTTGTTTCATGTGGCCGAAAGTAAGGGGTGGTGTCAAGAGACCCATTTCAGCGGATGAGTGGCCTCCTCAGACCATGGGATGTCCCTTTCATTTTACTGGGCACTTCTCATTTTTAGTTGTCCCCTGATTGGAGCTGGCCACTTGTTAGCTGAAGAAGGCCCCTTGATATGTCCTGCTGGGCTCCACTATAAGTAAAGAAGTGACAGGTGAACAAGGAGCCATAGTAAAGTAGGTATGCACTCCTTTGGTTCCACCCTATGGGTTTTTAGTTTCCCTAATACCCCTGTAACTTCAGTGTGATTAGTGAAGAGGCACACATGACTGCTTATTCACCAATTAGAGGCAATGCTAACTACGTGTACTTAATAGCTTCAGACCTGCCATACCCTGGCCTACATTGGCAATCTGATTATTGTTATAATCTGTGTATATCTCATATACTAGTGGCAGACAGAGGCTTTGGCCTCATGGTGTATCTGGTGGACAGATTTTAGTGTAAAAATTGTCTCCATCTGTGGCTCATGTGCCAGTGTGGGGACTGGAACGCCCCACGCCGGTTGACTTCCCCACCAGTCACGCCCACTCTCTGGCCGGCAGCGCCCCCCTTCATGCCCCTTCACACCACTCTGGGGTGAAAGTGACAGAAAGTGGAAAAAAAATCGCAAAAAAGTCCTAGCAATAAAAAAGCATTAGTGATTATTTCAGGGCTTCTATGCCAGTGTCCTGGTGCGGAAGCCCTTCTGCATACCACCCCTTTGAATTTTTGTTTTGGTATTAAAATTCCTCATGCAAAAACACGGAAAGTATTGGAACCAAATTCCAGTATCCTAACTCCAACTCAACTGTCTTGAGTAGATAAAAACAGGTTGATTAATCTGTTACCCGAATATTTCCGATTTGCGCCGATTGTACCTGAATTGCCCTGGGATTTTGGCGCACGCGATCGGATTGTGGCGCATCGGCGCGGGCATGCACGCGACGGAAATCGGGGGGCGTGGCCGAACGAAAACCTGACGTATTCGGAAAAACCACCGCATTTAATAACCGAAAATGTGTCGCTTGGGAAGCGCTTACCTTCACCTGGCCCAGCTCGGTGTATTCCGGCGCGTTCAGATGATTTTCAGCGCAGCAGCGCCACCTGGTGGACGGCGGAGGAACTACCTTCATAAATCCCGTCCGGACCCGAATCCTGTTCAGAGAACGCGCTGCTGGATCACGAATGGGCCGGGTAAGTAAATCTGCCCCACTGTATTCAGTGGGGAAATGGTGGTGAACAAAATCATCAAAGTAGAATTTTGTGATAGATCATTTGGATAATAAAGGCACATTCTCTAGTTTTGCACATTGTTAAAGAGATAATTTCTAGAACAGTCCAAAGACTTTTTCTTAATTTGCTTGTGTCATTACAAATTTCCATTATCAAGGCATAATGCTAAGTGGGACAGCACCTTTAAGGAAGAGGTTTTGCCATCTAACTAATGATGTCTAAGGAAGATAAATTTGCTTATGGGAATCAGTGTAGCACAGAATAATGACCAACAAGAAGGCACCGGCAAATAAGGATTCATAAATATGGTTAGGGCCCATAATGATCAGTTTAAACAACAATTTGCTTTTAAACGGTTTATTTATAACCGGTTTGGAGACGAGCCATCCAAATAAACAAGATAAGCAAATTATCCATTACTACCGGCTCCTTCGGTTATTGCTGCAATGCATCCCAAGGAGATCTCCTCGTGTCCATAGTTCCTGGCCATGCATCTCGCTTTCCCGGTGAAAGGCGAATGTTAAAAACGGAAACGAGTAAACCAAATGTTGATGGTGCAGGATTATAAAAATGACATTCACATGGAGCCAATTTGTTTCTTTCAAGATGCTGCTTGCTCTGCTTTCATAAGAGCCTAATTTTTATGTAAAATTATATTCCTCTTCTGGAATCATAAAGACTGGAGAATATCTGTGTGTTGGTGATTGCGCAAAAAGGAAGAAAATCTATAAAGACGGCATGCCGATGCAGACTGCTAATTCTTGTAACCTTATACTGAATAAAATCATGAAAAGGGTATTCTGGGTAAATAATAAGAAGTCTTTATTTATATAGGCCCATCATATTATGTAACACTTTACAAATACCGGAGGGCATAAACAAATAAAATAAGACATTACGGGGTAATAACTAAGTCATAAAACAATAAGAGTGAGGGTCATGCTCGCAAGAGCTTGCAATCTATGAGATGTTTTTATTGATCATCTATTTTTATTATAATGGATTCATCTCAGATTGGTGGAGGAGTGAAGCAGCTACTTTGGTCACTTCTAGTTTGGCTTCCCATGTCATATCAATCAATCAATCAATCGACTGGACGGGTTTAGCAATAAATGGAACTGAGCTGCAGTACCAAGCACCTCCACTATACAATGTGTAGCACTCTAAGGCCCCTTCCACACTAGCGAGTGTGATGCGATGAACTCGCATCACACTCGCAACGCAAGCTGCCGGGAACGCACGGCCCGAACCCTGCACCGTGGGAGTGAACTGACATGCTGAGTTCACTCCCGCGGTGCAGCGTTCGGGCCGTGCGTTCCCGGCAGCTTGCGTTGCGAGTGTGATGCGAGTTCATCGCATCACACTCGCTAGTGTGGAAGGGGCCTAACTGGTAGACTACAGAGACCTTGCAGGTCTCATCTGAATGCTGCTATCTTCAAACAGCTAATTCAGAGTAAGAAATTGAAACACCAGGTCCATGCTCTAACCTTCACCAATTTAGTGATGCCCTGGCCCTCCTTTCCTCATGTCCCTTTAGGCCCATATTTTACAGCCTGTGCACATTTATCTGCAATTTTAAGGTCTCATACATCTAAAATCTGGGGCACAAAGCAAGATACATTTTACAGATTTACAAATTACAGGTTACAAATTTATCAAAAACTGTACCATGTGTAGTTCGAAGCGTGTGACAAATTAAGGATTTCTGGCACCTGTTCTGCATGAATTTAACATGGGTGTGCCACACAATTCTGTTGGACACTGCTTGATAACTGTGTTGCACGGTCTGACTGTGCACCGGAACGCCCTTTACGTACAGAATTTTGTGTTGCTTTGGGTATAGTGCAGCTAAAAATGTTTCTTGTACATTTAATAAATACATGTGCAAGAAGTTTGCATTAAAAAAAATGTGCAAAGACAGACAGAAAAGACAGACAGGAGCTTTAAGAAATTTAAATTTACTAAGGGCTTTGCGCCGCACTTTAGTTGGACTTTTCACGTTCTTCTAAAGCGGCTTGCATAGGCATTTAAGAAGTGTCTGCACTGGGATTGTGGCGCAGCTGCGCTGGCTTCCATGTGACACAAATTGGGGGCGTGCCATCAGTCGGTCCAACTGATTCGGAACAAGCTCCATGTTTAACTTGCAAATTGTGGTGCACGCCCTATGTTAAAGATGCACCACAAAAAAGATGGTGAACTCTGTCGGACCTGAGCAGAGAAGCGACACATTCATGATTTTAGGCGCACGATTTTAGTGAACCGTGGCACGCAGCTTTACACACGGACAATGCACTTTTAGTGAACTCCAGTGTCTTGGTAAGTAAATGTGCCCCAATGTGTAGTAAGAACGCCTTTTGCTGCCAAACAGGGTAGTCAATTCACCCTGGGGGATCATTATCTATCAGTCATTTATATTACCTGACAGTTGTCAATATTTTCATTGGTCCAGTTTGATTTCAGTTATAATATATCTATATTTTTTAAAATAAATGTATTTTTTAATAATATTTTAATATTTTAGGAAGATAACATTCCCCTTGATATACCTGAACAATAGCAAGGCTAGAGTATTCCATAGAAGGATATATCAGGGGGATATATTGATATGCATGACGTTCTCCCAGTGCTCATTATTATATACTAGATTGTACTTCAAATTAATCCACATGTCATTAACGAAAATGGAAGTGAGTTAGAGAGCACTCAAAATACCAGAAATCAGTATTCAGCACTATTTTTTCTTCTTGTTCAAGTGTCATGAAAACTCTTTGCAATGATGATTATTTTGCAATTAGTTTTATAGAAAATGTATTGTAATACCACTCTTGACCACTTGGTTTACTATTAAAGGGAATAATCTGGAGTTGTATGGTTTGTCATGTTTGTTTCATATCACAGTAAATTAATAATAAGGAAAGGCGTGTCACACGCTCATCATGTGATACTGTCATTGGAGACATTGGGGCACATTTACTTACCCGGCCACTGAAGTGCACCTAAAGCGCATTGTACGATGATCATGCACTGTGCTGCCATTCACTAAGATCGTGCGCCCGATATCCCGCATGTATCTCTTCCCCGCTCAGGTCTGACCATCTTTTTCGTGGTGCATCTAAGTGCTTGAGCTTGCGACACAATTAAATCCTGTCCGAAGGCACACCCCCTAAATTGTGTTGCATGGAAGCCAGCACAGCTGGGCCAAAAATCGATCAGGTGCGCCAAAATCCCAGTAGGGATACTAGTTAAATACCCGTGCAAGCCCTGTAATCCCAAAAAAGGAGCACAGTCCGATGAAAGTACGATCCGCGACCCTTCGTAAATGAGCCCCCGTGATGAGACTGGTGTTTTATTAAATATAGGCACAAACTCTATCAGTTCTGATCTGTAGACCAAGTCTGAACTGGCAGCGTTATTTTTGCTGTAGTCTTCACCGGTTTTTCGCCAGAAAATGTGGAGGACTGATGCTCGGTGCCCCTACCCACCCTTCGCCTGCGCTTCGCCGTAGAGGTAGGTCCTAAGACTGGCATGTGCCTTCTTTGCTAGAAAACAGGGGGAGAAGGTTGAAGGAATCTCCACTAATGTGATGACACAGATCCATGTGCCATGACATTGATGCATGGGGTGGGACCAATAAAATACTGGAAGATCATTACCGGAAGTAAGAAAGAGCTATAGGAGCAGTACTGAGAGCTTGTTATCTGCAGCAGTGCCGTCAATGTAGGATCAGCAGATGGTCCAGTTAACTGACTTTGAGACACTTTGGGAGTCATTTCTTCATAAATGTATAGAGTTGGTCATGTTCACACAGAGGTATTAGACAAACTGAAAATGAAACACTTGCAATCGGCAACAAACACAATTTGTTTTGCAGGTGGTGCTTGTTACCAATCACTAGGGTTTCTGTGGAAATACATCTGCAATCGGACCAAGGTCCTTCCCAGAGCCTTTGAATTGTATTATAAAATTCAATTCAAACGTTGTGTGTGAACAAGGTCGGAGTTAAAAAGAGCTACCAGCTGCCTTGAGTTGTCAGGGCCAGCTCCAGTAGCCCCCTGAACAGCTCTGAGTGCAACCATCTTTTTTTGGTGCACCTTAAACATGGGGTGTACAACACACTTCTGTCAGACTCTGTATGATAACTCTGGTGCATGGTCCAACTAAGTGAAGAACAGTTCAGCCTTGTCACAAGAGGGTTGCGTGCGACACATATGTGGCGCTGACACTTCTTACATTCCTGTGCAAGCCATTTGCACATTAAAGAACCTGCAAGGTCCAATAGAAAATTGGCTCAAGGACCTTAGTAAATGTGGGCCATATTTTCAGATTTTCTTTATTGTGAGAACATTCCATACAGTGATATCTTACCTCAGAAGACAACAAACTCCCTGAAAAGCCATGGATACTGTCCTGTACATACAACACTATCACTGATGGACATTACAGCTGGAACTTCGAGAATAAATACAGCCATCTGAAGTGGAACTTATTCTCACTTATTTCACAAACAAACCCTGAAGATCATCCATAATGATCTGCTCAACATTAGTGAAAGTCTTTAAAGCCAGGAAGCGAGACATTCAATTTCTGAACGATATAAACCATAAAGAATTAGTCCATAGATGATGTTCCTCATAAGAGCCAGAGATTGCCTGATTCAGGTCGGACACATAGGGTATATCTTACCCCGCTGCATCTCAGGGATTGCATAGACTTATCTATGATGGCTTTTCTATAATGTGGGAAAGCTCCTTCCCCTTTCTTTCATGTGACCTCGGAATGCCATTCCATTCAAATTTAGCTTGCTTCAAGAAATACTTACCTTATCAAGAGGTTGGGTCTTCCTGGAGTGTGCTTGCCACAGGTGAGCCCCGTGGGTCTTATGGTTTAATGATGTACTCCATTCTACTTTTGAGTAAATCCTGCTTCAACTCCTGATATTATACAGTAGGAAGGCATTGCAGATTAACTGGAAGCCACCCATGGACCCCTCCCTGACTCAATGGATTGTAGACCTCCGTGGCTACAAGCTTAGTTATGCTACTTCAGGCACTCCAGATGGATTCTCTGTGATCTGGGACCTGTGATTGGCTATCTAAACTGCATCGGTAACTTTATCTTTGGTGTGTGTATGATGTATGCTTGGGTGCTTGTCTGGAGCTTACATTTGTTTTTTCTTTTCTTCTCCCTTCTTTTATCCTGTGACACCCACTAGAGATATCTACACCGTGCACATATTGGGGCAGATTTATCAAGCAGTCTGAAAGTCAGAATATTTCCAGTTGCCCTTGGCAACCAATCACAGCTCAGCTTTATTTTCACCAGTGCTCATGAATATTTTAAAGGGGAGCTGTGATTGGTTGCCATGGGCAATTGGAAATATTCTGACTTTCAGACACTTGATAAATCTGCCCCATTATGTTCGATATGATTCAAGATGTTGACTCTCAGTTGATGTCAATGTTTGTTTGGTGGTGCATTTTATTTTTAAAACTCTTAGAGTAAAACCTTTTAAGAAAAACAAACTAATGTTCTAAATTGGACAACCGAAGTGGGTACATTTTGCCAGTTGCCTGGAAAATGCTGCAATAGGAAGTGAGGTCAAAGTGACCTGTTGCCACCAGTACAGCCATGCCCATTAACCGACGGTCAATGATGGTCTTCAAAAACGTTTTTTTTTTTTGGATATCATTTTTTTCTGGTACATTTAGAAGATAAATGAATGTAGGTCAGAAAGGATGTTTTATATAACACATTTTTTTTTCAATTCTGCTACATTGAAAAATGTTTACATTTTTGACAGACCATCTTATCAATTCCGCGGGAATGCTCGAGTTGACTTTTATTTTACAGTCAAACATGGAAATTCCCTATAAATATGGCAAAGCTAACAACTGTGATTGCCCCTGTATGCACACATACATTTTCCTATACTGGCTAGATCTGTGTGTATCGTCCTCGATGAAGGCCTAGCTGTGCCTGTGGGGCAGAACGCTCTACGCCTGACAGTGCGGCTAAGATTCGGTGTCTGTGACAGCAGGAGGGGGAGGAATCGAAAGTATAAAAAACAATTATCTCTGTTCTAAATTTGGAGACATTATGTTCTGCAGCACTGTCATATCCTCATGGTGACAGCTTGGGATTGGTGGCTGACACTGATTGGCAGTAAAACATGAGCTGTCTTTAACAGACCTCAGTGTGAAAAGCATTGAAGAAAACAGCCAAAGAACATATTTCAGCTTCCTGTCCCTTCAAACTTTCTTCCCCGGCCCTTTAAACTACAGCCTAAAGCAAGCTTATGCTAACAGTACTTCATCTTATGACAGGCCTGTCCTACTTCACATTCTTCCTAAGCTACTAAAATCACTTCAGACTTAAGCGCTGTTCGGCAAGGCTATACCTCAGCTTCCACTGACCAGGTTTCCGAGGCTGCAGAATCATCAACGTCAAGAAGTGTCAAGGAAAATTTTGTGCATCTTTATTCAGCATTTCTGAGAAGGCGACATTTTTTTTTTCAGACTATCCAAAAAATAACAAAAAGATGCTACATTATTTATGATTCAGGCAACCTATCCATATGACTAGGGCAAAGATAAGTTGGCATAGAGTTGGTGGAAACTGACTTACAGTATAAGAAACTTATTCAGCATTGACCAAGTTAATTTTTTTAATGACTTTCAGCACTTAGGATAAATATTTGTAATGTTTATACTTTTTCGGTTAGCTTCCTATTGGCTAAATCTACAGAGAACGTAGTGAAAGAATGTACAGACAAATAGAGGTGGAATTTATTTCAATGGCAGTCTTAATCCCCTCCTCCCCCACCGGCTCACAACATTCCGGGTCTACTAAAGAAAATTTAAGAAGTGTCCATAACACAGTTTTGCTCGTTTACAACCCCCACCCCACTCATATCAGCTAACTGTGAGGTGAGCTCTGTCCCTGTGTGAGTGAAGGAGCAGGAGGGGGAGTTGTGAGTGAGCAGGAAGGAGGAGGCTGAGAGCTGAAGAGCATGGATGAGGGAGGAGGGATTGAGCAGAGACATATTTATGTTTGAAATGCATCCAAAACAAAGCCCCCCTGGGACTCAGCACAGGATTCTAGCAAGGAGCCAGGTCAGTTAAAATACACAATTATAATGAAATTAAAATGCGGAGTCTGATGGGGTCCCAGGTATCTCAGTCGGACCCCTCGTCACTCCATGAGAGTAATGGAGATGACAGCTGCGCATGACCATTCTGCTCCATTAATCTCTAAAGAGCTGACACCAGCTCCATCGAGTGACAAGGGGTCCAGCTGAGGTACCTGGGACCCTATCGGACCCCTCGTTTTTGTGATCTTTGGGGGTCTCATCACTGAGACACCCACCGATCAACAAGTTGTGGATAGGGCCTAACTTGAATTTGTGGGAAAACCCCTTTAAAGCATTTAAAAGTTTTAACCCCTTATAGTGAAACATGCAAAACCAAAAATTGTTCTCTGGAGTATTCAGTGTAAATATGGCAACTATCACAAGACCAACTATAAGACATCAAAAAGAAGGAAACACCACAGTATGACAAACCAGGTATACTTTATTAATTTCATACACTTAATAAAATCGTTGACATGTTCATAAAAAGTTGGAAATACAGCATATGGCACACCCTGACAGAAAACAAAATTTATGTTGGGGAAGTAACTTGCAGTAGTCCATGGGTAAGATGCTGCTGGCACATCTAGTAATTTTTTTGGATTGAGTACTGACCCGTGCCTCTGATTTGTGGCATGTATGCACTCTAGATTTAGGCATTCGTCGGGTCATTTAGTCCTGTCTGTAGACTGACATCCATCTATTCAATATCGGCAGCTCCTTGCAGTGTCGGACTGGAGTGCCTAGGGCCCAGTGGTGAAATCTTTTAATAGGGCCCACCGCTGTACACTATAGCTTACTTTTTAGCAAATGCCTTGGACCTTTATGGTCTTGGGAGCCCCGTCAGTAACCTGCTCACTGGTCTTTCAGGGAGATTTATCAGTAGTCTCTTAGAGCAGAACTGTTCTAGTTGGCCATGACAACCAATCAGAAATCAGCTTTCACAGCTGAATATAAAACTATAGCTGATCTCTGATTGGTTTCCATGGGCATCTAGAAAAGTTTTAATTCAGAAACCTATGATAAATCTTCCCCTTTGTCTTTAACTAGGCCCTCGCAGGTCTGTAAGTCATCAATATATACCCATAAAATAGGACCTGGGGGCCCACCAAGTTGAGGAGCCCACCGGTTAATTCCCCTGTTCACCTGTGGGCCAGTCCGAGCCTGGGCCCTTGTCTCATGGGTCTTGTTATATGTATTTGTGATTGCACTTTATTTATCTCAATTTATTTATTTCTATGTATTCCTTGAACATGGACAATTTTGGTTGCATTTGAAAAAGTAAGGATCATTATTGCAAATCATCAGTTTTCTGTCAGGCTACTCCCGAATGCTGTAATTCCTACTTTTTATGAATATTTGAGCAATGTTATTATGTGTATGAAATGAATAAAGTCTACCTGGCTTGTCATGTTGCTGTGGTTCCTTCTTTTTGGTGTCTAATAGTGAAACATGCCAGATTTAAAAAAAAAAATCGGCCACGTCAGAAAGATACAAAAAGGCCAAGTCATTAAGGGGTTAAATGGCAGATCAGTTATTGCAGAGAAGGTCATCAATATTAAGTTTCCTCAAAAACCTTCCTAGTATTACTTTTTCCATAAAGTAGGTCACAGAATATACAGCAATTCCCTATCTGTAGAGGACACAGCACCCAGTTGGACACTTCCCTACTGCCCTTGAGGAAAGCCATTACAATGCCGGCTTGTGTGTATACATAGTGATGTTTGCTTATAGGAATGGAAAGATGTAAAGTGTAATGAAAACATAAAACTGATTCATCGCTGGTGGGTAAAATGGGAAACAGTGAGCTGATAAAATCTGGTAATAAAATTACCCAATCAGACATTATGTATGGTGCTAGCGATTGGAGTGGTAATAAGCTCGGATATGTAGTAAAGGGCACTTACACAGAGTATTTATTATTCATTAATGATTTCGTGCACAAACACCATTACTCATGAAGGAAAATAACCAAATGTAATGAATGTTCAGCAAAAGAAAATTTTATGTAGGTTACCATACACCGTCTGCCCTTTAACAAGCCAATAGATGGCATCAGGTCCGTCGCTAGCAATGGGAATACCTGGGCAAGTGCCGGGGTCCAGAGCGGCTGGGGGGGCCACATAAGGCTGTACATAAGGAATCCATAGGGGTGAGGGCTGCTGTATCTAATGAATCCAAAATAACCATGAGGGGGATGTTTGGTATGATAAACTCGGGAATATTTTAGGGAACTGAAGACTGTTTTAGTTTCTGATTTTTTAATGCCACTTTGTCAGTTCACTGCAAAGGGGCCTACTGAGGCTCTGCCACACAGGGGCCTCATGAAACTTTGAGCCAAACCTGGATGTCAGACTCAGATATTTAGTCAATACAAAAAGACATTTAGGCGGAGAACCTAATTAACCAGTATGCTAACTACTACACCACTCAATAGGCTGGTGGGTTGCATTTAACTCCGATCTTCTCTAGCTTTGTAGTGACATCCAGATTCTCTAAAGACTCCAAATAGTTTATTACTTTGTGGTCGCTCTATGTTTACTGACTTATTCATGAAAATTTTGCTCTAGTTTAGTTCAGACTATTGAACGTCTGCATGTACTGTACACACTGCTATTTGGAAATCTTAAAATTCAAAATTTTAGGGTTATTGAAAAATTGAAAATGGTGACCTATAAATTTATACATGTTTAAATGGCTGCTAGCAAAAATATCAGGACTGTACACTTAACCAAGTAATTTCAATCTATACCCAATGTAGCTGATATTATTGGAACATGGGGCACCTTGTTCTGTTTCTTCAGTCTAAATTGAGGGCTTAGTCCAAAGTGTTAAAACCCTTAACTTGAATTAGATTTAGGACTGTTTAATAATACCCTTGAAAGATTGCAATGCAGAGTGCAACTACTGGATGGCCACACAGAATGTCACTTTGTGATACAGTATTGTGATCAAGGCTGCCACTAGGAAGTTTAAGGCCCCTGACTACACCCATCTTTTTACTACAGCATTGGCTCTGGTTCATTGTTAGTTAACAGGCTGCGGCAGCTCCTTGCATTAGTCACCTGTTCCGTGGTTGTCCAGATCTCTGAATTCAGATCCAATCACTATTGAAGCCGGGGGACTATGAGATCATGAAGAGTCAGGGGTGTAACTACAGTGGTAGCAGCCGTAGCAGCTGCAATGGGGTCTGCAGTGTCAGGGGGCTCCATCATCCAACCTGGATGATCTGCACCATTATATACATATCATACTGCTCATTGTACAGCATAATATGTATCTAGCATATATGTGATGTATATAAGCTGTATGTGTATACAGTGTATGGTGTGTGTACATGTTGTATTATACTTTGTAAACTGCTCTATATGTGTGTGCATGAGTGCATAAATGTGTGATTGTAACTCGCATATGTAAATTTACAAATACATTTTCTGATTCAGTGGGTGGCTATGGGGTGCTGCCTCTCTTAGGTATGCCTCTGGTAAGAGTCCTGCCCACTCCTCCATGGTGCTGACTATAGAGTTCTTCCCAGTTTGTTCTTACCAATACCCATTACGCTGATGATTGTTTTCTGGTTTCCTGATCCTTGGCTCTTATTCAGACTACTCTCCCTTGTGATTTTGTGCTTTGTTCTGCTCTTTGTTTTATTATCTGTTTATATTATTTTGTCCTTGTCTACATGTTTTTCTCTATGGTGTAGGGAGAGATTGTCAACCAGTTGCTGGCCACTGCGTAGGCTGGTTCAAGTAAATAGAAAGGGCAAAATTGGTGGGTTCAGATATATTGCTAACTGTCTTGTCCGTGTTCTGTATCTGGTCCCTCATTACAGCCGCTTCTTTAAGACTATAGCTTGTTTGCACAAAGCATACACGTAAAGTTTCACAGTGGGGAAAGGCTCCTGTTCCCTTATGGACAATGCTCTCAGGTGTAGCCTAAGGCCAATTCAATTTTGCAACACACATGTATCATAAGTCGGGCTTTGTCCGTCTGTTTTTTGGAACTTTTCTTGGTTTTTGGTCAGGTGTATATTAGAGTTTTTTCCTTATTGATACATGGGGTGTTTGGTCTTTAGTGAATTTCAAAGTCGCAATCAATCCATGCTCATTTCTAAAGCGTGATCAGGGGCAGCCATAGATTTATGCCATAATTTACAACTTTTTAAAAAAGTCACAACTTTCACATCTAGAATCAGGTGATAACTCAGGGAACGCTGCCGGCAACTAAACAATGGCAAACTTTGAAAGGAGACTATTTTAGGTGCAATGAAAGTCAACTATGAGCACAAGCACCATGAAAAGTTAAAGAAAAAGGCAAGCCAAGAGTTTGATACATGTGCCCCAATGGGGGCACATTTACTTAGCCGTCCGCTGTAGTTCACTGAAAGTGCATTGTCCAATGATAATGCACTTTTCCGCGATTCGCCACTAAGAGTTCGCCATCTTTTTAGTGGTGCATGTAAGTGCATTGTCTTGCGACACAATTTGAAAGTTAAATCCCATGCTCAGTCCGAATCAGTCGGATCGTCCGATGGCACACCCTCCAATTTGTGTTGCATGAAAGTCAACGCAGCTGACCCAAAAATAGGATCATGTGCACCAAAATCCCAGCGCAGACACCTGTTAAATACCTGTCTAAGCCGTGTAATCCCCCAAAAAGATGAACAGTCCGACAAAAATGAGCAGCGCGACCCTTAGTAAATGAGCCCAAATGTGTCCACAGTTATTATGGAAAGGTAACGTAGGACTTATCTGTATAACAACTTCTATAACAACTGCTAGTGTTGGATTTTGGTGACACTGGTCACAGATCAGCCTTCAGAATTACTGCTCAATATTAAAAGTGAACTAAAGAGAGTAAAAAGCCAAGCCGACCAGTAGGAATATGCAATGTAATAAAACTCTAAACCATAAATACAGTATATTTTGCATGTTCCGATAATAAAATGACTACGGCATCCATCAGCAGACTTGTGTAGGATTAATTTACATTCAATTATTTTCACCATCTTTGATCAAGCATAAAATGAAGCAGATAAAAAAAAAATTGGCCTAAAGCAAATATAGTTTAGTTTCTTTCACATTCGCAACACACATTTTATTAAAGAGTTTTTGTTTATGTTCTCCAAATAAAAATAGTTCCATGACACATTTGGCTGAAAAGCGGAAAAAATAAAGAAATGACACATTATACATTAGACGGATAACAGTTGGCAATCAAAATGTTTAAAATGTGTAAAATTAGAGAATTAAACAACAGTAAGGGAAAAATAGCATGAAATGGCAGGAAACTGCGGGCATGATAATCCATAATAATGAATGTGAGCGGAAACCAGTTCTTTAGACAGGGAAGGATGAGGCTTATTTAAACACCTATATTGCCATAACCTTGAGATTAAGATTTATGGCAAAATACAATCAGGTTTTACATTAACCCTTCTTAAACGGAGATGCACAACTTCTTACAGGGCAAGCCTCTAAGGCAGTGATGGCGAACCTTTTAGAGGCAGAGTGCCCAAAATGCAACCCAAACCCTTCTGACTTGAAGTGAAGTGCCAACACAAAAATTTAACTAGAATAACAAGGTTTTAATTGAGAAAACGAGCCATAGAGAGACGCCCCCCCCCCCATATACGTAATATAGTATAAAATGCATACAGCTTGTCGTCATGTAGTATAAAATGCATAAAGCTTGTCGCCATGTAGTATAAAATGCATAAAGCTTGTCGCCATGTAGTATAAAATGCATAAAGCTTGTCGCCATGTAGTATAAAATGCATACAGAATGCCGCCAAGTAGTATAAAATGCATACAGAATGTCGCCATGTAGTATAAAATGCATACAGAATGTCGCCATGTTGTATAAAATGCATACAGAATGTCGCCATGTAGTATAAAATGCATACAGAATTTGCCATGTAGTATAAAATGCATACAGAATGCCGCCAAGTAGTATAAAATGCATACAGAATTTGCCATGTAGTATAAAATGCATACAGAATTTGCCATGTAGTATAAAATGCATACAGAATGCCGCCATGTATGATAAAATGCATACAGCTTATCGCCATGTAGTATAAAATACATACAGAATATATATATATATATATATATATATATATATGTATACACATATAAACACCTACATATACACATCACATACATATACACCCACATATGCACATCACATACATATACACATCACATACATATACATACATATACACATACATATACTCATTACATACATATACATATTAATATACTCATTACATACATATACATATTACATACATATACACATACATATACTCATTACATACATATACACATACATATACTCATTATATACATATTACATACATATACACAGATAAACTTACTTTATTTTCTTTTTTCTACAGGAAGGTTCTCCAGGAATGCATGCAGGTTACACTGTATGCATTCTCCACTCCCACCTGGAGCAGAGGAGAGGGGGGCTACGGAGCGGAGGAGAGGGGGCTACGGAGCGGAGGAGAGGGGGGCCACGGAGCGGAGGAGAGGGGGGCCACGGAGCGGAGGAGAGGGGGGCCACGGAGCGGAGGAGAGGGGGGCTCCGGGCAGTTGAGGAGAGGGGGGCCACGGAGCGGAGGAGAGGGGGGCTACGGAACGGGACAGAGGGAGCAAAGCAGTGCGGAGCGGACCGGGACAGAATAGAGCGGACAGGGAGGGAGCAGAGCAGAGCGGAGCGGCCCGGGATAATTAATGCGCATGCGCGGTTTCTATGGGAGCGACTGAAACTTTCAGCGCTTCCCAAGTTACCGCGCATGCGCAAAAACACTGCGGTTCTGTCTATGGAGCGGCGCGTAGTTCCGCCGCTCGCATAGACCAAATTTTTACGGGCAGCGGGCAGAGGCTTACTGGCGACGGTACGCGTGCCAACAGAAACGGCTTCGCGTGCCGTCTGTGGCACGCGTGCCATAGGTTCGCCATCGCTGCTCTAAGGTGTCCTGGGGCAAAGCAGTTTTCCCCCCAAAAGAAGAACTGCTAATGACAGCAGGGACAGCAGAGAGCTTCAAGAAGGGTCTAGATGCCTTTTTTCACCTAAATAAAATTGATGGTTATGTTATATAAAATTGTTTACCCTAAATCCCTTCCTCATCCAATCCCTTACCTTACTTGGTTGACCCTGATGGACATGTATCTAAACTCTGAAGTATCTTTCCCAAAGAACTATATCCATGAAGACACCCTACAAGTTAACATTGGAACAGGAAATTGAAGATTCTCTTTGTGACAGAAGAAGCAGGAGAACTGAAGAAGTTATTTATTTGGGGCATAGAAGTGGGACTGGAAGATCTATGGCTGATACTGTAGATTGTGTAGACTGATAGAGGGACGCAAATTATTCCAAAGATTCGGTGTGACAGTCCTGGATTATGGGATGATCCCAGTTGTACGAGGTGATGTTCTCCAAATGTGGGTAGTGATATTCCTAAGTGTATTCTCAAAGCAGGAAGCCATTCAAGAAGCAGAGCTGCCCGAGGGGGTGGGGGTCATATGGTGTCCGGGCACAGTCAAGGTAGATATCCGTTTTTTTTTCTTTTTATTTTAAAGTAAGCGAAAAGTGTGCTCAATGTCTGTTCTTATTAGAACAGAGGGATCCAATGCTACTTACGCCCCATGAACATGAACCTGTGCTTTAAAATGGATGGAAAAAGGGCAAAACGCACGGCCAGGGGGGGAAAGGCAATGGGGGGGTGAGCACTCCCCTCTCCATAGGAAGCTGAGCGGCAGCGCTATAAATGGAGAGCTGTTCAATCCTTTCTAGAGCTTCTGCTTGGTTATGGTCTGGTGAGACACATTAGGGAGAATTTATTAAGACTGGCGTTTATAACTCCAGTCTTAAACCCCCTGTTTCCATAATCACAAAGAGACTCCGGCCTTGTAGTAAATATGCGCAAAATCTGCCTGTTTTGAGTTTTTTTCTCTAGCCTCCACAAGAACTCCAGCTAAGACTATAGTAAATGGGCAGGCCAAGGCATGAACCCCCCCACTCCCCTCCCAATCTAGGATTCGATACACCTATAGTTGCGT
Organism: Engystomops pustulosus; assembly: GCF_040894005.1. Classification (NCBI taxonomy): domain Eukaryota; kingdom Metazoa; phylum Chordata; class Amphibia; order Anura; family Leptodactylidae; genus Engystomops; species Engystomops pustulosus. The sequence goes on from NC_092414.1 coordinate 33,981,376, forward strand.
GCATGTTGTAGAACCCCGAAAAGTTGGAAGGAAAGGGAGATTTATATGGTTTCTCGGCCAGGAAACATGGGAGAGAATAATAGACCATAATAGATTTGTGCTCAACTCACTGTGACAGGCATAATAGACCTCTCTGGGGGGCAGAGATCTGGCCACAATTTGTGCAGCCAGGTCACGGCCTCCAATACAGTCATGTACATGGGGCCTTAAATTGTTATCAAGAAGGGTTACAGAAGCAGGGATACTATACTCGGAGCAAACAAAGTAGGGGGGGCATTTTAAGGATGAGGCTACACAAAAATGTGGCTGTTATAGTTAAATAGATTATACATTTGAAAAGAGACACATGTGCATCAAGTTCAACCAAGGAGGAAGGGATTTAGGGAAAACAATTCTATATAACATAACTGTCAGTGTAGATGCTGTAAAAAGGCATCTAGACCCTTCTTGAAGCTCTCTGCTGTCCCTGCTGTGACCAGCACCTGAGGGCAGGCTATTCCACAGATTGACATTTCTCATAGTAAAAAAGCCCTGTCACATCTGTTGATTAAACCTTGTTTTCTCTAGATGGAGACAGTGCCCCTTTGTTTGTTTATTTGTTTATTTATTTAATCTGGAACAACTTTCCACCATATTTTTTGTATGGACCATTTATATATCTATATAAATTGTTCATGTCCCCTCTTTGTTACTTGTATTAATCTTTCCTCATAACTGAAACCCTCTATACCCTTTATCGTTTTAGTGGCTCTCTGTTGAACCCTCTCCAGCTCCAGGGCTTCCTTGTTATGGATTGGTGCCGAAAACTGGACGGCATATTCCAGATGAACCAATGCCTTGTACAGTGGTAATATTACATCCCTAGCCTGAGAGTCCATACCACTTTTGAAACATGTCAAGATCTTGTTGGCTTTAGAGGCAACTTATTTACATTGTATTATGGGGAGGGGCTAAAGAAAAAAGGCCAAAAGTTGGGGGTCTATAATAATAAAAATTCTTTATTTATATTGCGCCTACAGATTACCTACTGAAAGGTATAACATTATTTGGTTGGGACCAGTGTGTGGGGTTTTAATGATTACAACTACTGATGGGTGAATCGATTCTAACAAAGTGGAATTCGTTTAGATCAGGATTTCTGCACGAATCCGAAGTTTACGGTGATTCGTGGGGAAGATTTTTTCCCCCTGTATTAGCAAATAGGCCGCAAGCACAACGTGTTACATTGGGCAGAGAACCCTGGGAAGAAGAAAGGAAGACCCTCGATCACAGGTGCAGACATGTAAGCCAATCAGCGCTCGGCAGACTTATGTGATGTCACACTGCCCTATAAAAAAAGATGGGCATTTGCTATCCCGTCATTTCACACTGCATGTGCGGTCTCTAGGGTCTAGCTACTTGTACTCACTAGCTGATGGAGTGATTTTTGCTCAAAGTCCAGGGTGTCCATTTTCAGGGATGTTGCTAAAGTTGATCCGTGTCAAGTCCACATAGTTGGTGGAATGACTACCTGCCGCAGCCACTATTCTGATGCTGCCACCCGCCTGTTGCCACACATCTGCTGCCAGTTGCTCCATCTGCCTCCCACCATCTTTACCAGGGAATTGTCGCCCACCTACACACTTTGTCATTGTGCCACTGTCTGACCTCCTGCTGCTGCTGCCGTCATCTCCACACTCTGTCATTGTGCCACACCTGTTGCTGCCACCTCCACCTTTATTATTGTGCCACTCATTGACCTCATGCTGCTGCCGCCACCTCCACACTCCCATTCCCATTTACTGGTCATCTCCATTTTGGATCAACTCCTGTTTGTTTTTGGCTTTTGCAGTACTGATGGATTATTGACCGATTGAAAGTGGACACTGACCAATGAAAAGAAGGGCAAAATGATCAGTGACGTCAATACAAAATTACTGCCGACACCCTCTCCACTCTTTTGGGGGGTTTCTACGCGTATCAGATGTTCCAGATGTTACGTTGTCAGGCTGCGTTCCCGCTTCACTTATTTGATCTAGATGGCCCATGCAAGTGCCCATGGAATTGAAGAGTGAAGCGATTCTAAGAGCGGCGTCTGTCATGTGTGTGTCATACTAAAACACAGCATTGTTTGAAGACCAAACCACGCTCTCTATGCATATTTGAGAATAACACAAGGTTCTACAACACCCTACAGGTTATCTGCAGCCAGGAAAAACCTGTCTTTTAACGTGATTTGAGTCAAATCGAATTTTGTCAGAAGATTCGGCGAACACAGTGAATCGAATTTTTGAAAAATGTGCCCATATCTAATTAAACCCATTAAGTAGGTGACTATACTATATAGGTCCATTACATAATGGGGTAAGTGGTAAGGGAAAGGAAAGGACATGAGACATTAAGCATGATAGATTCAGTCCCTCTTTCTTAATTTCAAAACTTGGGAGCAATGTGAATGTATTAAGATTGACTGAGCTGCTAGTTGCTTCAGATAATATACAGTACAGTATATAGAAATAATATACAGTATAAAAATTAAACCAGCCCCATCATCAATGCAGAAGAATGGAAGACCATCACAACACTGGAAACAAGAACCATAACAGGGTAAATACACTTTCTTTCTGCTTTTTAGGTCAACCTTGCCCTTGCCTAAAGTGTTTTTTCTAGGATTCCCGGAAGTAGATCAGTAGGAGCTCATCAATTGGCATCAGTTGTTATTTGGGTTTCATCATTCATTGAGGATTGTTAAACTATGTAATGTGTATGGTTGATTTCATGGTTGGACTGTCGATAAAACAGATGTAAGTAGGAGTGATTCTGATGTTATGTTCTGAGTACTATTTATTTAGGAACAGCCATTTTTTTCCTTTTTAATGTCTCTGAAGGGTATCAGAACAATAGTGAATAGCAGCTACAATCTGGATAGAAGAAGGCATAGGATTTTAATAAATGGATTTGTGGAACAATATTTTTTTTACGTGTTGTTTATCCTTTTAAATAATAAGTAATGTTGTTCTCTAATGACATCTAACAGTAGCTTTATGTTTTATTAATGGCGCCTTACAGCCCAGTTAACTGGATGGGTCATTAGGTGTCCCGTGGCTGCTTGGTTAATTATGCCGGGTAAACATGGCCTCGGCTCATGGCATATAAATCTGATTTTTACTGCATGAGGTTCAATAACATTCTGAAAGCATAACATATCCAGCTGAAGACAGGATCATAAAGTATTCTACATAGAAAATGAAGGAAAGTAAATAGCAAAGCTTCAGGCCTCGTTCACAGATGAGCTGTTTGTAGAAAGCTGTGGCCAAATTGCTGCAGTATGAAATGCAATGTGTGACTAGGAAATCGTGACTTCTCACATCGATAATATTGGACATCCCAATATAAAAATGAATCCAATGAATCAGCCGTATTTCACATATTTGAAGTATTACTTTGTTTTTGATAATATCTCAATGCCCTCAGTTAATATGACAACACGGTGGCTGGTTGGGTAGCTCTGATGCTTTGTAGCCCAGGGGTCCCAAACTGAACCTCTATTCTGTAACTAGAACATTGAATGGATGTCCAGAAATGATCATTGATGGTCTATCCGCATGACCATTTGATCTGCCACTGCCACCTGATCCAATCAGATGGTCAGCACTAAATGAGCACCGGAAATAGAGTTGGAAGAAAGCTCTGTGTTCTTTGTAGTGGTTGCAAAATAAGGAAAGGCCACTATTCACGTGGGCATGAAAAAAACAGCAACATTTCGATTCACCATGAATCTTTGTCAAGCAGTATTGGATCCCATACACCAGGATCTACAACTGCGTGCATCATCCACATCAGAGTCCAGAAGTTATTTCAGGTGCTGTCTTTTTCTACTTTGTAGTGGTGGGAAATGATAACAGCAGCTTTCATTTGGACACTGGATGTTTCTGCACCCTTAGAAGTCAACATTTGGTGGCAAGTGTGTTGCTGAGGATGTCAGGCAAAGATAGATGGGAGAGCATATAAGGTTGGTGGAAAAGTCAAGGGCCAATACCAGATATAGAGATCAAGACAAGTCAAAATCTCGGAGATGAGTAACTGTAGTTTAAAACTGGATCTGCATGATGCAAAGAAATCAATTGAAAAATATCAGGAGCACGTACATTAGGAGAAAGCAAGAATATCAACACATAATGGACAGAAGTGTCCATCCTTACCTCAGCTCAAATGACCCCAATGCACAACAGGCTGCAGATATATACAAGAGTGGCTGATTGAGTAATGCAAAACCATGTTTTGTCATAAAGTTGACCTTACTACTTCAAGATAAAAAGGTAGGAGTGTGTTTTGTCTTTCTATCCATGGTGAGTGGCTGGGCTGGGCTGGTCATTGGCATGTTCACCCAGCTGAACATGATATGGAGGAAGGTGGTCATGGGACCCATTTCAACCAATCTGTTATTCCGTGGACCATGGGAGCTCACTTCCTCTGACATCACATATGTCATCCCATCATGGATGTCCTGTGATGGGGCACTTCCAGTTGGGCAGAGGCTTCAAAGACTGAAAGGACCGTTAAGATGCAGAAACATAGAAGGGTAAATACACTTTGCTTTTTGTTTTGTTTTTTTGCCCACCAGTCGCCAAGTGGTTTTCATTATTAGGTCAATGACCCCAATTTCTCAATCAATTCAATCAAACGTTTTAGCTTATCGAAACCTGGTGAGGCTGCAATTCACATCACAAGCACTGGGTCACCATACACAGTCACAAAAAGCTGTTTTTTAAAAACAAGGTTTCAAAAAAGTTTTGAAGAACTAATCATCTACAAACTCAGATATTTGGATACATTGAGCCAAGAGGAGTGGTAAGAAAAGACACGTCTGTGTTGTATCGTATTAGTACTTTTTTCATAGGGACTGCTATCTATCCTATCTAGGGGAACTATGGGAAAAATCAGATCATCTTCCAAATATCTTCTAAATGTTTATGTAATTTTTACGACTTCTGCTGATATCTCTGAAGCATCACATCTCGAGCAGTAGATGAAGTCCTCCAGGGAGACGGATGGAACACATGTCAATTTAACAACTCATGCTTACTGTCATCTTGCAGATGTTTCCCTCTTTGGAACAAACAACTTCCTCGTCAATTAGCAAGTAACATAGTTTGGCATGTGATCAAATGAGATAAGGAAGAATGATATATAGATATGAATATAGGGGAATGCACGGATCGGAACTAGGATTGTCATGTAGAAGAGGAGGAAGGTGCTCCCTAAAGCTTTTTAACTGTTTTTAACAAGTGTAGTTAGTTCTCACCTTTGTTGGTTACGCTACCAGGCACAACTTTGTTCTAGGCTTTAGAAGTCACCATGAAGCTCGTGCTGCCATGTCATGTCCGATCCGCATCAGGGTTAGAAATGAGAATCCAATTATGTAGAGCTGGTTCCACAAGGATTCCAGACGATATTGACGTTTACTAGAGGCGCTTCAGCGCTCAATCTTTATTTGTTTATTCAAACAATAAAATTCAATTAAAAGATTTTAAAAATGTCAAAATAGACACTTAATGCTCAGAATTAAACACTTTGGCAGCTCTCTATTCTACATACTAATATCAACACCATTTTTATTTCAAAAACCACGCCCAATGGACTATGACGGTACATCTAGGCCCAAATCGATTATGGGGAATATATAAGAGTGTTTGTCTATTTTATGCTTTATCTTTTAAGGGAATTTAATTGTTTGAATAAACAATTGAATATTTAGCTGTGAAGTTGTTCTCAAAAAGTAATAATAATAATAATAATAATAATGATAATCTGTTATTTATATAGAGCACACAGATTACACAAGTCAGCTTGCCAAATCAGTCCCTGTCCCCAAAGAGGCTCACTATTTAAACAACCTTGGGAGGAGTGTGGGAGGAAATTGGAGGACCTGGAGGAAATCAGGTACAATACATACAAAAGTATAAACCACAAATATGTATGTTACTATAGAAAGGATATATCAGTTCAGATCACTTTACAATGAAGTAGATGAAAGGTCCTTTCTAAAGTATACTGAAATGCAAATCAGCATGAAGATACAGAGGATGTCATTTTAGCTGCTTATTCTTGTTTTACAGCCATTCCCAGGAGTCCCCCGTTTTACACTGTTTGTACAGTTAAGCCTCCCTGGACATAAAAGTACAGAATCAATGGACTGTCTAAAAGACAGCTGTTTCATCCTCCATTTTATCTGCTAGTGCTGGGCTCTTGCCTGAGAATTGTAACGGTGCTGGGCTCCAGTCCTAAAGGAGAATTAGATCCAAAATATAATTTTGCTGGTACATTATGTAAATGAAATATAAATGAACTTTACATTTTGTTTCAATATAAAAACATAATTTGTATAATTGTTTGTTAGTTTGCATTGTGCATTCATTTCTAAAGATAGAATAAGCAATTGACCAATCCAAAGTCACATTGTGCCTAGTGTATTTACTGTGTATGTATATAGTAAAGACAGCATATTTATAAGATAACATTTGTCTCATAGGAGCTATAGATATAATTGTTCATCCCTAGGTATGGTAGATGCATCTATAACTGTAGTGTGGGAACTAGGCACAGAAAAACAGACAAGAGAGTAAGCCCTAAATCTGGATCCAAGTATCTCATCCTACCTACTTGCTCAAACCACTCTCGACAGTGGTAATATACTGGTCGACGATCTCTCCCTGCGCCAAAGTGCAAAACACAAAGACAAAGGCAAAACAGTGCAAACAGAAAAGAATAGTTACCTGAGCCAGGTCACAACAAAGAGAGTAAACAAAATACAAAGTCATAAATAGGTAGGATATCAAGAAAACAATGATCAGAGAAACAAGCAAAGTATGGAGCCAACTAGAAAGAACTCTGTAGCCAGAAACCTAGGAAGAGTGGAGAGGACTCTTATGTGATCTCAGATTCCTGGCCTCAATAGTGATTGGGCCAGAACTCAGAGATCAATGAAACAGAGCTACGGCTCAATCAATCCAAACAGCATAGCCAAGGATTGAAGGATTTATGATTATTATATATTCATAAATAAAAGTATATTTATTTTTTTAAGATGGGATTGTGGGCACATCACAACTGTTAAAAATCTGACCCCTGTAACCAGGCCATTGGCCATGTACATGTACAGCACTGGCTTAGCTGAGCGGACCCCATGATCTACATGTGGCTACAAGAGCAAAAAAGAAAGATATCTCTACAAAATTAAGAATGAGCTGAAGCCTGGAGACCTGGGAGGAATAAGACCAGCTATGACTCCCTTAATGATATGGAACCAGGTCTCCAACTGGATCAACCCTCAGCAGTTACAAAAGGAGATGTTTGTGCAGCAGACATGTAACAAAGGGCTAAACGGACCACATGACACCTCAGAAGCTTCTAGAAAGAGCAAGCTAGAGAGAGATTCGATGGAACAGAAGCTCAATGTTGTGTAGCAAGACTGAGGAACTAGAGAGCTGGGGTACTTATCACTAAGAGAGGATTTGACAAAGGAAAGACAGAAACAATTGAATAAATTTAATATAAATTTTGACTATCATAGTATATAACAGTGATGGCGAACCTTTTGGAGAGTGCCCAAGCTACAACCAAAACCCACTTTTATGTCGCAAAGTGCCAACATGGCAATTTAAGCAGTAACTTATTGATCCATGCTGTATCACAGGTTTTAATTGTATTTCTGTCCTGAGTTCACCAAAGTAATAGAAATATGATGGAGAAATTTGTATTGTAGCTTCCCTCCAGGATCCCCTGAAGAGGAAGAATCAGGGGACCCAAAGCAGGAGCTCCAATGACAATCCATCTCTATCCACACCTTCTCGGTCCTCCTGTAGTTCTTACAGCCTGGGCTGTATTGGACCGCAGGAGAAAGCCGTGAGTCCTAGCTGGCAAACTCTGTGTTGATGTGAAGGCCTGGGTGCCGACAGAAAAGGCTCCCGTGCCATAGGTTCGCTACCACTGGTATATAAGGTTGGAAAAAGACGCATTAAGTCCAAGCTTTGAGAATTAAATAAATGTTTTATCCATATAACCCGTTGTGGGAGATTTGGCCCAGTAGAGACCGTGGTAGCGGGGTGCTGTGATGCAGTTCAAGACAGTGACACCAAGGTTTAGTCCAAAACAGGTCTCGCCTGCGTTTATTGTAGCAGCAAAATAAAACAGCCTTTACATTCAGGCATTAAATAAACAAAAATCCTACCCGTCAGGGTGCTAACTATACAGGTATTCCACTAACTCACCACTATACAAAATCACTTGGCTGCTCCAGGCACAGAGGTCAGTGCTGTGCGCTCTCCAGCCTCCTTCCAGAGAGAGACAACACTTCCAGCTCTGCTGAGCGGTTAAAAAAAAAAGACTGATTGGGCTGCTCCCATCACCTGTGTCCAAGGTGCTGGACACCCAACCTCAGAACTAAGGCCTTGCATAATAGGAAAACCTAGGGGAAACATACCGCCCATCCACAGTTAACCCCTTCAGTGTCTCACATACCCTCCCCCTCTGTTTGACCCTGTGGGGGCGAACACTTTTGGCCATCAGACAGTGGGTACGAGACAGGGCATCGGCATTCCCATGCAGCTTTCCTGCTCGATGTTCTACCGTGAATTTGAAATTCTGCAACATTAGGAACCACCTTGTGACCCTGGCGTTCCTCTCTTTAGCCTGACTCATCCAGGTGAGGGGAGAGTGATCGGTCACTAGTGTAAACTGTCGCCCTATCAAGTAGTATTTCAGGAATTCTAGAGCCCATTTTATCGCCAAGCACTCCCTCTCAACTATGCTATAGTTCTTCTCAGGGGGTGTGAGCTTGCGGCTCAGGAATGTCACAGGATGTTCCTCACCCTCCACTACTTGGGACAGGACAGCCCCTAAGCCCACGTCCGAAGCGTCAGTCTGCACAATAAAGGTCTTGGTGAAGTCAGGGGTGATCAGTACCGGTCCCTTGCACAAAACCGACTTAAGTCGCTGAAACGCCCCCTCAGCCTCTTCACTCCACTTTACCATCACCGCCCTGCTACCCTTGGTCAGGTCAGTCAGGGGTGCCGCTATGGTAGCAAAATCGGGGATAAATCGGCGATAATAGCCCACTATGCCTAGGAAAGCCCTCACTTGCTTCTTGCTCATAGGTCGTGGCCACTGCTGGATCGCCTCCACTTTATTTACTTGGGGTTTGATGACACCTCGCCCAATACGGTACCCCAGGTAACGGGCCTCTTCCAGACCCAGTGCACATTTTTGGGGGTTTGCTGTCAACCCTGCTGCCCTCAGGGAGTCTACCACTGCTTGCACCTTGGCCAGGTGACTCTCCCAATCGTTACTATAAACTATGATGTCATCCAGGTAGGCCGAGGCATATCTCCGGTGAGGTTTTAGGACGAGATCCATTAACCTCTGGAATGTGGCGGGAGCCCCATGTAGCCCAAAGGGGAGTACCACGTACTGAAAAAGCCCATCAGGAGTAACAAAAGCGGTCTTCTCTTTGGCCCTGTCAGTAAGGGGTACCTGCCAATACCCTTTCGTCAGGTCAAGGGTGGAGAAGAACCTAGCCTGTCCAAGTCGTTCTATCAACTCGTCAACCCTGGGCATGGGATAAGAATCAAATTTGGACACCTCGTTCAACTTCCTAAAGTCATTGCAGAACCGTAGGGAACCATCAGGTTTGGGAATCAACACAATATGACCTGACCAGTCACTTTTAGACTCCTCGATAACCCCCAGGTCTAACATCTGCCTGACTTCTTCGGATATGGCAAGCCGGCACGCTTCAGGGACCCGGTAGGGTTTTTGGTGTACCCGGATGTGGGGTTCGGTTATGATATCATGCTTGATGACTGAAGTACGTCCCGGTAACTTAGAGAACACATCCACATTTCGGAGCACAAACTCCTTCACTTCCTGAATCTGGGCCCTGGAGAGGGACTCCGAAATCCGTACTTCAGGCACCTTGGCATCGGGTACACCTACCTCCGGTGTCCCCTTCTTGGAGACAGACGCTTTTTCTACTCCCACGGCCATCAGGGACTCTCTTTCCCTCCATGGCTTTAGGAGGTTCACGTGGTATATCTGTTCGGGTTTCCTCCTCCCCGGCTGAGATACCTTGTAGGTTACCTCCCCTACTTTCTCCATGACCTCATATGGTCCTTGCCATTTTGCCAAGAACTTGCTCTCAACGGTGGGCACCAGAACTAGCACTCTGTCGCCTGGGTTAAAGGTCCTGAGTCTGGCTGATCTATTGTAGACCCTAGACTGGGCCTCTTGTGCCCTTGTCATGTGCTCCTTTACAAGGGGCATAACCGCCGCTATGCGGTCCTGCATAAGGGAGACGTGTTCTATCACACTACGGTGGGGGGTCCTCTCCTGTTCCCAGGTCTCCTTGGCTATATCCAAAAGCCCACGTGGGGAATGGCCATATAACAGCTCAAAGGGTGAGAAACCCGTGGAGGACTGGGGAACTTCACGTATGGCAAACATCAAATAGGGCAACAAACAATCCCAGTCCTTCCCATCCTTGCTAACCACCCTCTTTAGCATCCCCTTCAAGGTCTTGTTAAACCTCTCGACTAGGCCATCTGTCTGAGGATGATACACAGAGGTGCGGAGCTGTTTAACCTGCAGTAACTTACACATCTCCTTCATCACCCTAGACATGAATGGGGTACCCTGGTCAGTCAAGATTTCCTTGGGGAGGCCTGTGCGTGAGAATACCTGGAACAGCTCCCTAGCAATATTTTTGGAGGAGGTGTTCCTTAATGGAATCGCCTCGGGATACCGCGTAGCGTAGTCCAGGATAACCAGGATGTATTGGTGCCCCCTTGAGGATTTGACTATGGGGCCAACCAGATCCATTGCAATCCGTTCAAATGGCACCTCTATGATTGGTAGCGGGACCAAAGGACTCCTGAAGTGGGACACCGGGGCAGTAAGTTGACACTCAGGGCAGGAGCTACAATACCGGTTTACCTCCTCCCACACCCCGGGCCAGAAAAATCTCTGCAGGATCCTCTCCCGGGTCTTCTCAGCACCTAAGTGCCCTCCCAGCACATGTTTGTGTGCCAACTCTAGCACCAGCCTACGGTGAGATTGGGGTACTACAAGTTGCTCAACCTCCTCACCCCGTATCTGGTCGACCCTGTACAACAGCTCCCCAACAATCACCATTCGGGGGTATATTTTGTCAGCCCCTGGTATTTGGAGTACCCCATTTATCACCTTAACATTCTCCCGTGCTTTAAACAAGGTAGGGTCCTGTAGCTGTGCAGCCCCAAAATTCTCACGGGAAAACTCAAGGTCCGGCATGTCGGCCACCTCCTCGTGGCCCTCGACCTCACCAGCTAGGACCTCTAGGGGAGAGAATTCATCACATGGGGTCACCCCTACTGCTGGTGTGGGTACATCGGCCTCAAAGGGTTCAGGGGCCAAGGCCGGACATACCTGTCGTTTATTATCTGCAACAGCACCTGAGGTGGGTCTTTGTCTCCAGAGGTCCCAAAACACCGGTAAGTCTCTGCCGATAATAGCCTCATGAAACAGGGTCCCCACCACCCCCACTTCATGGGTAATAGTACCACAAGGGGTATGTAGGTTGATGACAGCAGTGGGATATTCGCGAGTGTCCCCATGTATACATAACACTCCCACTTTACGCCCACTATACAGTCCAGGATCAACCAAAGTTCCCCGCACCAGGGTAACCAGACTCCCTGAGTCTAGCAAGGCTTCCACCGTGTGACCACCGATTGTGACCATACACACTTGGGGTTCTGCATCCGTGACTGACTCGGCAGCCAGAACCGGCCGGGCAAACAGGGACATTCGCCGGGTCTGGTTGTAGTCCATTGGCTCCACTGACAGGGGACAGTTGGCAGCAATATGGCCCATTTCATGGCATCGCCAGCACTGGATACGGCTATGACCTCTGTCACGAGCCTCACTGGGTTTCTGGGTATCCAAGCCCCCCAGTGTACCCCCTCCCAACCTGACCTGTTTCCCTTTTTCTGCAGTAGCAGTCTTACCAGATGGTTTAATGGCCTTGTCACTGGCACTGCTTCGTGTGGGAGGGATAAGTAGAAGATCCTCCGTAGCCCGATACCTCTCTACTAGGGACACAAGTTCCTCGGCATTTGTGGGACCGGCCTGTCCAACCCACCGCTGGAGCCGAGAGGGCAGAGAACGGGTGAACTTGTCAAGAACCACTCTCTCGACCATCTGTGCTGGGGTGCAATCCTCGGGTTGTAGCCACTTCCGGACAAGATGGATCAGGTCATGCATTTGGGAGCGCGGGGGTAGTTTTTCAGAGTATGCCCACTGGTGGACCCGGCTGGAACGAACTTGAATGGTGACCCCAAGACGAGCCAGAATCTCCGCCTTTAGATGGGGGTACTCACGGGCCTCAGTTTCACTCAGGTCGTAGTAGGCCTTCTGCGATTCGCCCGTCAGGAACGGCGCCAGGACATCTGCCCACTGCTCAGCTGGTAACTCCTCTCGCTCAGCTACTCGCTCGAACACAGTGAGATAAGCCTCCACGTCGTCGGTCGCCGTCATCTTTTGTAAAGCCTTCTGCACTGCAGCCCGTGCGGAATGCTGGACAACCGGGTACCCTTGCAAACCAGTATGGGACCCCTCAGTAGTCGTCGCTTGCGGTGCTGCCATAACGCCAGAAAACTTTTCCATCATCAGCTGGAACATGGCTCGGGACTCTTCCTGCTGTTGCTGGAGCATGGCTTGCTGCTGTCGGGACCTCTCCTCCTGCTGCTGGAGCATGGCTTGCTGCTGTCGGGACCTCTCCTCCTGCTGCTGGAGCATGGCTTGCTGCAGCTGCCGATTAGCCTGGGACTCTTCCTGCTGCTGGCGGGATCTCTCCTCCTGCTGCTGGAGCATGGCTTGCTGCAGCTGCCGATTAGCCTGGGACTCTTCCTGCTGCTGGCGGGATCTCTCCTCCTGCTGCTGGAGCATGGCTTTAATAAAGTCCTCCATCTTGGCTTTATCCTGCAATTTGCCTGCTGCTTTCACCCAGGCCATGCACTGTTGCAGGATGTAGCGAGCCTTTCAGGTGTGTGTCTTTTGAACTGCCCGCAATCCGAAGCACCATATGTGGGAGATTTGGCCCAGTAGAGACCGTGGTAGCGGGGTGCTGTGATGCAGTTCAAGACAGTGACACCAAGGTTTAGTCCAAAACAGGTCTCGCCTGCGTTTATTGTAGCAGCAAAATAAAACAGCCTTTACATTCAGGCATTAAATAAACAAAAATCCTACCCGTCAGGGTGCTAACTATACAGGTATTCCACTAACTCACCACTATACAAAATCACTTGGCTGCTCCAGGCACAGAGGTCAGTGCTGTGCGCTCTCCAGCCTCCTTCCAGAGAGAGACAACACTTCCAGCTCTGCTGAGCGGTTTAAAAAAAAAGACTGATTGGGCTGCTCCCATCACCTGTGTCCAAGGTGCTGGACACCCAACCTCAGCACTAAGGCCTTGCATAATAGGAAAACCTAGGGGAAACATACCGCCCATCCACAGTTAACCCCTTCAGTGTCTCACACCATGATATTTTTTCTCTCCAGAAAGTCATCCAGGCCTCTCTTGAACATGTACATAGAGTCGGCCATAATAACCTCCTGCGGCAGAGAGTTCCATAGTCTCACTGCTCTTACAGTAAAGAACCTTTGTCTACTATGAAGGTAATGAAACATCCTACAAGTCAATAACATCTGTAAATTAAAATACCTATCAAAATTAAATTGACTTCTTTAGTGTAAGACTGGAACACTAGCGTAAAAGAGAATCTATCTGGGTCCCATATACACATAATGGGGCACCCTATCTAAGTAAAGCTGTTCATAGGTCCACAAATTAATAGGACCATAATACTGCCCAACATCACAGGGAGACTTGTATGGATGAAATATATCTACAAGCAGCGAATTCTTAGTCTAATCTCCAAGTACCCAGATGATCCCACGCACTCTACTACATCCTCTGTACAGTCTGAACAAGCTTAGAGATTAACACAAAGTAGATTGTATTAACTATGTCCACAAATGGAAGCACTTCAATATATGGGTGAAGACAAGTAATCAAGTGGGAAGCGGGAAAACTAATTATATAGGGATGAGACGTGAATGAATTATTGAAAAAGAATATATATGTTATTATGGACAATGAAGACCGACTGTGTAATGGGAAATAATTGAAAACATTTCAAGATTATAGAATTATTCTATGTTTTACTTTAAAGAGGTTTTTCCAACTACTGCCTCTTATTCCCTATCCGCAGGTTAAGTATCTGGTAGTGAGAGACGGGGTGATGAAGCCCATTACTTTAATAGGACTATGTCCAGCATCAGCATACATGATGGAGGTCACAACCTTCCTACAGGGGAGTCCATGGTCCATGGAGACCCTTAAACTCTGCATCGCAGTCTAACCACAGCCAAACCAGATGCAGCCCAAAGCATCTGAAACTCACAAGGCTACTAGCCCATAACAAGGCAAACCAACACAGATACCAAAGCAGCATAGGGCACGGAAGCCAGAAGGTTCTAGAACAGAAACTAAACTGAATTCTTGCTGAACTTGTTCCACTTGCAAGAAGTGTTAAGTTCCCAGAGTAAGATTTTGTGGAAATCACAAGATGCTGTATAACACTTTAATATCCTTTGATGTCTGGCAATTTAAGCATCATAAATTGTTCTTACTCTATAAAACAAGATTTGTGACAACTGTCAGTTTATGTACCCCTTGTAATCTTAAGGCTATCATAAACTTCTTATTGTCAGAAGCAGCAGTAGGTCACTAAATAGTCAAGTAACGGAGGCTATACATTATACATTATTCTCCTTTTACTCACTTCTCACTACATTAGGAAACCTAGCATCAAAATTAGGCGTGAAAAACCGCTGCCACTTATGTGACTATGGTAATCTTCTTATATTTGTTATCCATGGCTTTTTCTTTTTTTTAATAAAATCGACTGTTATACCAGGGAGTTTTACTGGGAGTTTTACCAGAGCACCTCCATACTACAGCTTCACATCCTGTTATACTGCCTCACCCTTCCTCCTGATCCCACAGTACTCTCCCTTCTCTCTGCCTGATGTAATCTCACGGCAGCAGAGGAAATTTGAGCATGCAGTGGGAAAGGGGTGGAAGTGTTCCTGCACAGTGTGACAGCCTGTGAAGCAATGAGGGGCTTTGGTAACACCCTGAAGTCACACCCTGAGGAGCACAAGGGGTTCATTAGCATACCTTTCAAAGTTGCTTTTAGAAGAAAGGAGACCATGGTTAACAAAAATAAAAATCATTTACACAGTGACGTTGCATAGTCTGTTAGTAAGTGTTCCTGGTTTATCATGATAGATTTTCTTTTAGGGAAGAGGTCACTGGATTCTACCGTGCAATCACTTCTGTGTACAGCTGGTATACATACAATATTACAGAGGTGTCTATCATACATAGAGCTGAGCCCCTTTATCTTAACCTCCATTATTTGGCATTCAAATTACTTAGCCTTGGAGCTGAGCTGCTGTGTCCATGTTGCCTCATTTGAAAAGATATATTAATCAAATCTTTGAATAATATAGCTAATATAACATATCTAATATAATAAATCTAATATGTATTAGAGATGAGCAGGATTGCTTTGGTCACGCCCCAATCACAGCCATAGTGTGTGTCTAGGCTCATCAATTTTCAAAATCGGTTGCACGGCCTCCAATATGGTAATATCTCCAGGTCACATGGGACGCACCCGAACCAAGGACCTGTGGACCTAAAGTTTGGGTTCACTCATCTCTACCTGTAATATTTCAAAGATCCTGGCTGCTAGTTCTGCATCAATGTAAGCAGCTAAAATGTAATGGTTGGCATATGTATTTTTTTAAGACAAAATTGTTTAATTACCACTGTATCACTGTATCAAGTGGTATCCATTAGCAGTCAATAAGTACCCATTGGTTATTGTCACGAACCTGTCCCTCAACCGTACAACCACAACTAGACTTGGCACAAGCTGTCAGACTGGGTAAGTGGTGGCAAACTAACCCTAGGGCTATGCCCTTTCTACAGCAGATAAAAACACCCGCTCTCAGGAACCTAATGAATGGTCTCTGGGTTATGCTTCAAGGTGACAGGGAAGGCATACTTTGTCTGGCAGCTGCTGGATGGTAGAGCAAACAGGTAACAGGAGATCAGAGGTAGACCAGTGTTCACACTAGTACACAGAGAAGTACAAAGCCAGAAACAAACAAGGCTGGGAAGGGGAGGCAGGCCCCACCGGGGGATACACAACATGATGAACAAACAACAGGTACAGACAGACAAGCGGAGTCGGACAGAACCGGGTCAGAGCAAAAATGGTGGAAAAGGCATAGATCCGTAAGGCAATAGAATGGTCGGTAATTGTCGCAGAAGTTGAATGTGCAAAGATAGCACAAGGCAAAGCAAGGAGAAGGACTGACTACCCAACACCCTCTGAAGGAACTGAGCAGGACATACAGGGAGCAATGGACACAACCTCCAGCACTGATTGGTTCAGTTGTCCTTCACTCAAACCACGGCTGCAAACAATACTAGCTCAAACTCACACCCAGCTTTCCATAAGGAAAGATCCTGAAAGGGAGCTGTCAATCACAGGCAGCTCTGGAATCTCACCCCATTCAGAGAAATGTGTGAGTTCTGTCAGTTATGTTGTGAATTTCAACCTTTCAGTGGTTTTCACGCCTATTGAGGCACATTTACCAAGGGTCCGACGGACGCATTTCCGTCGGGTTTCCCGAATATTTTTGATTTGCCCTGAATTGCACAGGGCTTTTTGGCACATGCGATCGGATTGTGGCGCATCGGCACCGGCTTTCATGCAACACAAATCGGAGCGTGGCCGTCGGACAATCCGACTGATTCGGACAAACTGCGGAATTTAACTTTCAAAATTGTGTCACAAGACACGCATTTACATGCATCGGGAAGAAGATGGTGAACTCTGGCGGACCTGAGCGGGGAAGCGGCACATTCAGGAAATTGGACGCAAGATCTTAGTGAATCGCGGCAGCTCCAAATCCTCGTCAGACATTCCG
This sequence comes from Engystomops pustulosus, assembly GCF_040894005.1. Taxonomy (NCBI): domain Eukaryota; kingdom Metazoa; phylum Chordata; class Amphibia; order Anura; family Leptodactylidae; genus Engystomops; species Engystomops pustulosus. The sequence goes on from NC_092414.1 coordinate 33,998,455, forward strand.
GATCGGTGGTGTCAACGGGACGGTAAGTAAATGTGCCCCATTGTATTGAATTGGTTGCATTAGGAAATGAGCAGCTAAGTACCGATTCATTAAAATGAGAACTAAAGTGTAGTTACCTAACCAGACCACTAGGAATAAGGCTGTTCTTAAAGTCCCTGACCTCTGATCTCTGTAAAGAGGATGAATATTAAACCCTACCCATACGCATACACAACATACTGTAGACGCTCTCCTCCTCATCCATAAGCACTGAGCACCTGACTATAAATTACAAGTCATCTGTAATTCTGGCAATATCTCCAATATCACACAAATCATAAAAATATATTTTAGCATCGCCTGATGTGACCCAGAACACTCTTCATCATATCTTGCCAACAATATGCAAATCTGCATTAAAAAGCCAACAAAAACATCACAAACATTGGGAGAAAAAGAGTTTTTTTGTGCGTGTATGCTTTATTACTTTTCTTCGGAGACATTACATCCGGAGTTATGAATCAAATTACAGACGGCAATTATCACTAATCTCTCTCCGCTAACAATGGATTTCTCGCCCTCGTCTTATGGAGTAACGGAGTAAACAAAAAATGACAATAATGGTGCATGGTAACTGCCTAATTGCTGATACCGGAGACCTGTTTGCTTCATTTTTTCATTTCCTCTGATTAATAATATATCTGTAATGGAGCCTTGGATGTAAAAGTATTTACTGAGGTATCTCCTGGGCTTCAAAGATGCCTTACAGTTTTGTTTTCTCACGGTAAAGAGCACAATACGATATAACTGTTCCCGGCTCTAATGAGACAATCTAAGCAATAATCTTTTATTCATTCATCACGGCGATGCCTAATGAACACTTACTGTACATAAATGATATTGTTATAGGCAATAGGAGGGGGCCAAACTTGTACCCAGTTAGGACCAAGCCAGTTTGGCTTTGTAATTTTTTATCTCTGCATTTTAGGATTTATTTCTTTTTATTTTTTCATGCTCAGTATCTATTCTTTTCGGTTTCAGGATATTCTATTTTTTGAAAAAGCAAAGAGAAAAAAAATTGCCCTCTTTACTTCTTACATAGCAATTCTTAGAGGGGCTTACTTTGACCCACTTCGGCCAATCATTGGCCTCCTCGGACCAAGGGATGTCACTTCCTTTGATGTGACAAGTGACTTCCTGTGGATGAAAGAGGCTTCTGATTAGTAGTGTTGATTGGACTTGTTAAAGTTTGTGCTCAGATGAATTTTAAAAACTTCTTCAGGTCTGGTTAATGGACTCAGACCACAATCAGTAACACTAGTGTTAACTGTTTAATTGCCAGTAGCAAAATCACCACCAGCATGTAATCTACAGCGGCCCCACCATTTTGGGGAGGGTCGATGCTCCTGATGACTTAATTGGTGTCACAGATGCACCCGCGATCCTTGCTGTGGATCGCGGGCACACCCGTGCCCCTCTATGTGTCCCGGTCCCCGCTGCCGCTGCCCCACTCTCCGGCATGGACTCACCTCTCCACGCTCCTGGCTGTACTCCTGCTTGGCCGCGCGCTCCTACTGCTAGGGCCCGCGCGCGCCGACTCTTTAAGACTTAAAGGGCCAGCGTCCTCCTGATTGGCTCATGCTAATCCGGCTCGCCCTTATAAACCGGCACCTCCCTTCACTCCCTGCCGGATCTTCAGCATCATTCCTGCTAAGTGAAAGCCCTCCTGAGTTTCCGGTGTTCCACTGTGTTCCAGCATTACCAGCGATCCTCTGTGTTGCTTCCATTGCTGTGACCTGCTGTGCTTTCCTGGGTTCCAGTCCAGCGGAATCTGTCGGTGCCAACATCACCAGTGTTCCTCTGTGTGCCAGCGTTACCAGTATTCCTCCGTGTTTCCTGCTGTCATCTCAGGTTTGGACTGTTTCCTGCTGTACTACCTTGGCTGCCACCGCGGGTCTCATATCACCTCCCGCAGTGGTCCAGAGGGTCCACAGACTCTTCCAAGAGACTTTTACACACTTTCCCTCTTCAAGTGTGACAGTAAGATCCGGCCATGGATCCCGCCAAGGAGTCAGACCTCGCCAAGGAACCACGTCGCCTTCTGGCTGAGCTCTCCAGTGTTGTTGACCGTCAGTCCCAGCAAATTGCTTATCATGGAGAACTACTAGGCAAAGTTGCCTCCACTCTTCAACAACTGATCGGCTTCTGAATCCACTCCTGCTTCCCCTCCATCCACCCCTGCTTTTCCACCGGCAGCAGAGCCAAGACTGAGACTTTCTATGCCTGAAAAATTTGATGGTGACCCCAAACTCTGCAGGGGCTTCATCACCCAGTGCTCATTGCACTTTGAACTTATGCCAACTCAGTTTGTCACCGAACGCTCTAAGGTGGCATTCATCCTGAGCCTCCTCTCCGGGAAGGCCCTGGCCTGGGCTACTCCTCTGTGGGACAGAAATGACCCAGTTACGGCCTCCCATGCTACATTTCTGGCTGAATTTCGCTCTGTATTTGAAGAACCCGCACGTGCCTCCTCAGCTGAAACGGCCCTGCTGAACCTGCACCAAGGACATTCTTCTGTGGGCGAGTACGCTGTCAAGTTCCGCACCCTAGCCTCCGAGCTCTCCTGGAATGATGCAGCCTTGTCAGCTACCTTCAAGCAAGGACTGTCCCCCCAGGTGAAAGACGCACTGGCTGCCCGTGACCTGCTGGTTACTCTGAGTGGTCTTATCACACTGGCCACCCGGATAGACGTGCGGTTCGCAGAACGTGATGGAGAATTGGGTCACGAGCACCCTCAAGTCTGGCTTCCATGTCAGTCACGCTTGGCTCCGGTTTTCCAAGAACCGCCTCAACCTCCAGTCACACAGTCTAAACAGGAGCCAATGCAAGTCGACAGAGTTCGTCTCACCGTCCAGGAACGTTCCAGGCGTCTCCGGGAGAAACTTTGCCTGTACTGCGCTAGCCCCGAACACCCTATTGGGACTTGTCCTGTCCGTTCTCCCACGTCCAGAAAACCCCAACACCCTGAACTTCTGGGAGGTACTTCCCTAGGTGTCAATGCTGTGTCTCCACGTCTATCGGTTCCTGTGCTCCTAGATGTCGGTGCTCGCTCTCCTGTGCGAATCCCAGCATTCCTGGACTCTGGTTCTATGGGGAATTTTGTGGATGCCGCCCTGATCTCCCGGCATCACATTCCGGTGGTTCCACTCAAGAATCCGCTATCCCTGTCTTCCGTGGATGGTCAAGTCCTGTCCAAACCGGTCCGGTACCGCAATTTCTCTCCAGGTTGGAGCTCATCACAAAGAGACTCTGGTTTTCTATGTTCTGCCACGATCCACATCATCTCTTCTTCTAGGTCTTCCATGGCTACAACTCCATGCTCCGGTCCTCAACTGGAAGACTGGTGAGATCCTGAGTTGGGGACCAGACTGTCATTCTCGCTGCTTGGCTTCACCACCTCCTGGCCTGACAAATTTACAGCTTCTTAGTTCCCTCCAGAGATGTCCTGGGACTGATAAGAAGAAGAAGAGGAGGTCAAAGAAGAAGAGGGGCCATAAAGGGGGGGGTACTGTCACAGATGCACCCGCGATCCTTGCTGTGGATCGCGGGCACACCCATGCCCCTCTATGTGTCCCGGTCTACTCAAAAAACACAAAAACCTAGAAATACTCACCTCCACTCCTCTTCACACACTGCGATCACCTAGAAAAGAAAGTTATAAATAGCAGCAAAGAGCTCTGGGACAAGATGTCTGCTAAATATGCACGTCCTCACACCTACCTCTCCCATGCTGGGAGCATTTTGAGAGCGAGGTGACGTCCCACGAGACGTTGTTGCTGGCTGTTAATCACTGAGGTAGGTAAGACCCCTAACTTTGCAGTTTGAGTCCACTCAATACTACTGATTAGCCAAAGCAGGTCATGTGACCTAAAGAGACATTTGGGCAAATGGAGGTGCTGAAGACTAGAAGTTCTGAAACGACATAGTAACCTTTCCATAGTTTATTTAAGGTACCTCAGCCCAGGCTTCCACAGATTTTTCTAGACCTTCTAGAAAACTCTTTCAATGTTAACATTATCGTCTAAGCTTAAAAGGAATGTGTCAGGGCATTTTGGACACTTAACCGGGGTTTAGCACTCCAAATATTTCACCACTGTTGCTTTACAAAATAAACACTTACCATATGTACTTGTGTATTAGCTGACCCGAGTATAAGCCGAGACCCCTAATTTTACTACCAAAAACTGGGAAAACCTATTGACTTGAGTATAAGCTGAGGGTGTAGTATTCAGCCAGCCAGCCCCCTGTAACATACAGCCAGCCCCCTGTAGTATACAGCCAGCTCCATATAGTATACAGCCAGCCCCCTGTAGTATACAGCCAGCCCCATGTAGTATACAGCCAGCCAGCCCCCTGTAGTATACAGCCAGCCCCATGTAGTATACAGCCAGCTAGCTCTCTGTAGTATACAGCCAGCTAGCTCTCTGTAGTAAACAGCCAGCCAGCCCACTGTAGTATACAGCCAGCACCATGTAGTATACAGCCAGCCAGCCCCCTTCAATATACAGCCAGCCCCCTGTAGCATACAGCCAACCCCCTGTAGTATACAGCCAGCCCAATGTATACAGCCAGCCCCATGTAGTATACAGAAAGCTAGCACCCTGTAGTATACATCCAGCCAGCTCCATGTAGTATACAGCTAGTCCCATATAGTATACAGCCAGCCCCCTGTATGCCAAGCACATAAAAAATAAATAAACTTAATACTCACCCTGCGGCGATACTCACCTCAAATTTTTTGTGCTGAAAAACTTGCCTTATACATGACTATATACGGGCACCGGAGGGTGAGTATTAAGTTTTTTTTTTTATTGACTTGTGTATAAGCTGAGGAGAGGTTTTTCAGCACATTTTTGTGCTGAAAAACTTGGCTTATACACGAGTATATACAGTATATTGCTCTGGAATTGCTTCTTCCTGCTCAGTGAAGCCATTGTAGTAGGCCCTAGCTGCAGTCCAGATACAATGTACATCTTCGGCTACATTGAAGCAATGGGAGCAACCCAAAATGATCTGTTTGACTTTACTGAACTCTGCCCTAGGTGTTTTATTTTCAAAACTTCCCCAAATTGGACCCCCATTTAGTAATTTAGTACAATAAACAACTGGTCATATGGGGCCCAGGGGTTGTTTACTCCCCTAAATTGTCCTTATAAGTTCCCATTAAAAGATATTCCCCACTACAGGAAATGTGATAAATTTATGATAACAAATGATGAGACCAGTTTACATCGCTGTTAGGTCTTCAATTCTTTCCTTCAGTTATTTTGAGCCATAATCAGGAGTGGTAGAACACATAGAACAGGTGCAAGTATTTTCCTTTTATTTTACCGCTGTGGAGTTGCTGGAAAGACTTACACCTGTTCTGTGTGTTGGACCAGTCCTGGTTTTGGTTAAACATAACTGAAGAAAAAAACTGAAGACCAAACTGAGATGTGAACTAGCCCATAGATCCCAGAGCATGAGAACAGAAGTCCCGGAGTCGTCTTTGATCAGGACTGGGGAACATTCAGAATTCAACAAAGTTTCTTGGGGTCCCTTTTGAATTATGTCAAGTTTTTGACAAGTTTCTAATATGGATGACATCATTCACATTTTATCCATGCAGGATGGTAACATACTTAGATATATTTAGCTACATGACGTAAGCTGTGCTATTTTTCACATAGTTGTATCAATTTCTCAACGAAACTTTACAGCTAAGAACAATGATGATCCATGTCAAAAATTTCGCAAGGCAGCAAATTCACTTTTTTTTGGATCCAAGGATCGAGCTACTTTCCATCTACATATTTTTACTTCACATTTGTTTCCAGAGGAAAACACTTAAAATAGAGTATGTTATACAACCTTTATTCTAAAAAAGAGTATGAGGATGTCAAGTACATTCCCTTCAGTGTGACATAAATTAAGAAAAGATTTCCCCCAAAAAATGCTATGAGATATATCGCCCTAGGCTTTGCAGCTAGAACAGAGACAAGATTGTTTTAATCCAGGTAATATATTTTATCCATAGTCTCAGTGATTAATATTGAATCATAAATTATTTATTAATACACACGCAGAGAGGAAATCCTGCAAATGTTGCTATAAAATAATAAAAAAATTGTATTACATTTATCCAACATTTTAAAAAATTTAACTCTGGTACATCAGACTCCAGGCCCCACACGTTTCTCCAATCACAGCCAAAGCTTCTTTTTTGGTAGGGTGGTATAAAGTGTCCCACTTATATCTTCTGGTCTAGAGTTAGGGGTGTCCCAACACCCCAATATGCAGAATAAGTAATGCTAAAAGTGTACAATATGGAATCAGGTCTCCCATAAAAAAACTGGAGGAATGAATCATGTCTAAGACCAAGATGGAAACATTAACAAGAAAATATTCAGTTAATAAATTGTAGTTAATAAACTCAAATCAACTAATAATTTTGATCTTGATTTGGTAAAAGGTAGCTGGGAGAATGCAGTGTAATCTGCTGGCAGCATGTTATAGAGAAGGAGTGTCCTATCTACAGGCAACACAATGGGGCTCATTTACTAAGGGCCCTGCGGACCGCAATTTAATTGGAGATTCCGTTTTGCGCCACTGTGACCAGTATTTAAAAAGTTTTTTGGTACACGCGATCGGATTTTGGAACAATCGCACCGACTTTCATGTGACGCAAATCGGGGGGCGGGCCGTCAGATGATCCAATGGATTCGGACAAACCGCGGGATTTAACTTAAAAATTGTGTCGCAAGCCATGCACTTACATGCCCCGGGAAGAAGAAGGAGAACTCCCCCGGACCTGAACGGGGAAGCGACACATGCAGGATATCAGGCGCACAATCTTCATGAATTGCGGCAGAGTTCATCCTCGTCGGACAGTCCGGATCGGGGGTTGTGCAGGGACCGGGTAAGTAAATGTGCCCCAATATAGGGCAAAGTGAACTGATCTGATTATACAAAATGTCTAAAAGAAGCGTGTATTAGAGCAGGAATTAATCAGTTTGTACATAGTGCCTTATCTGCAGGCAGCATGTTATAGAACAGAAGAGGCTGAATATAGCGTAGATGATGTCCTATCTGCAGGCAGCATGTTATAGAGCAAAAGAAGCTGAGAAAATTGTTCATAATGTCTTATCTGCAGGGAACATGTTATAGAGCAGGAGGAGCTGAGTAGATTGTATATAGTGTTCTATCTGCATGCAGCATGTGTAACATTCCCACCGGAGCCTAGCCTTTTCTTGGTGCCCGGAGGCAGCCGGGGCCCAGAATACCGGAGTGGCTGGTGGTCACGCTGTGGTCACGGTGCGTGGTATGGGGGCCGGAGGGCTGTCCTACAGCCTGACAGGTCTCCAGCAGGTGGTGTGTGCAAGAAAAATGGAGGGAGAGGCTGATATACTGGTTCTCCCTAGGGCAACCCCTTTATGTACTGAAGGGGAAATGGAGAGTGGTCCTCAGGAATAGTGCACCAGCCTGGTAGTAAATGCAGGCTGGGATGGAGCTGTGTCCAGTTGTGGATGCTGCAGCTCTTGTCCTGGAATTAGCTGAGTGTCAGTGCTGATGGTGCACAGACACTATCCCTCTCTTCACTCTGTGACAGGATGTGCTCTCAGGTAAGAGCTTGTGCTCTAAGTTCTTTCTAGAACCGACTGCCTTAGCCCCTCCTTGTCCAGGGGTTTTGTTAACCTGGTCAGCTGGTAGCTCACTTTCCAATCACACTCCAGTATACATGGTGGCAGTTTGTTCCTAAATGGAAAAGCATGTTATAGAGCAGAAGGTTTTGAGTAATTGTACATAATGGAGCTCATTTACTAGGGGTCCGAATCGCGCACTTTTGTCTGGTTTCCTGACGATTTTCGATTTGCGCCGAATTGCCCTGGGATTTTGGCGCACGTGATCGGATTTTGGCGCATCGGCGCCGGCTTTCACGCAACAGAAATCAGGGGGCGTGGCCGTCGGACGGATTCGGAAAAAAAGCAGAATTTAAAAAAGAATTTGTGCCGCAAGATCAGTACTTACATGCACCGGGAAGAAGCAGGTGAATTCTGGCGGACCTCGGCGCAGCAGTGACACCTGGTGGATATCGGGCGCATGTACCTTAGTGAATCCCGGCAGACCCGAAACATCGTCGGACAACGTGCCACGGGATTGCGACTGGACCGGGTAAGTAAATCTGCCCCATTGTCTTATCTGCTGGCAGCATGATATAGAGTAAAAAGAGCTTGGCACATTGTACATAGTGTCCTAACTGCAGACGGCATAGTTTAAAGCAGGAGCAACTGTGGAGATTACATATAATGTCCTATCTGCAGGAAGTATGGTATAGAGCAGGAGGAGCTGATCACATTGTATATAGTGTACTTTTGGCAGGAAGCATATTGTAGAGCAGGAGAAACTTACAGATTGTAGATAGTGTCCTATCTGCAAGCAGCATGTTATAGAATTGAGTAGATTGTTATATTGTCTGCAGGAGATGCTGCGCTGATCAATACTTTTATTATGCTTAGAAACTTTAGTTAAAGTGGTTGTTTAGCAACTAATTGATAAAGTTTGTGCCAAAAAGTTATACATTTTGACAATACAATTTATGTATCAATTCTTCACAGTTTTCTAGATCTCTGCTTGCTGTCATTCAACAGGAAGCTTCATTGTTTATTTCTTGTGGTTATAAAACAATCCATGGCCATGTGATGTCACACAGGTGCACTGGTAATCAGAGCTGTGTGTTATAATGCGCTGTGTACCTGTGTGACATCACATGATCATGGATTGGTTCTTATCCACAGGTAAAAAGAACAATGAAGATTCCTGTTGAATGATAGCAAGATCACAGATCTAGAATATTGCGAGGAACGGATGGAATTGTATAGCTTTTCATCACACAGACAATATTATCACCTATTTGCTGAAAATGGACAATTCCTTTAAGCTAGGACGGTCTCCGAACTGTGAATTTCAGTTATTTCTGGATATAAATACATTGAGAGCTGTCAATTAATGTTAGGACCACCCCTAGGACCAGCAAGATCACAGATCTAGAATATTGCAATGAATGGATGGAATTGTATAGCTTTTCATCACATAGACAATATTATCACCTATTTGCTGAAAGTGAACAATTCCTTTAAGCTAGAATGTGCTCCATCCTGTGACTTTCAGTTATTTCTGTATACATATACATGGAGAGCTGTCAATCACTAATAGGACCACCTGTAGGACCACCTCCGTGACTCAATGGGGCAGATTTACTTACCCAGTCCTGTCGCAATCCAGTGGCGCATTCTCCGTAGAGAATTTGGGTCTTCCGGCGACTCACTAAGGTAGTGCGCCGGAGTTCATCATCCTATCCTGGGTGCAGGTAAGTGCGTATCAAACGACACGCTTTTTTAAAAAAATACTGCGTTTTTTCTGAATCCGTCGGGTTTTCTGACGGCCACGCCCCCGATTGCCGTAGCATGCATGCCGGCGCCGATGCGCCACAATCCGACCTAGGGCAATTCGCCGCAAACGGTAATTTTCGGGAGACCCGACGAAACAGAGCGATTGGGGCCCTTAGTAAATGACCCCCACTGACTGTTTTAAAACACAGAAACATCAGGTATACAGGCAATGTGCACCTAGATATATATCTACTTCCAAGTAATCTTTTGATCTAGGAGTAGGTAAACATATGAACCTATTAAAAATTTAAAAATTAAACTTAGACTGAAAGCTTCAATCTTAACAGAAGCAAAAAAGATTGGACTCGTGTGATAGATGCAGGGGAGCACCTGGAAGCCATCCTGCCCCGAGCGCTAAAAACCTTGGCTTCGAAATCTAATCTGTAACTACAAATATACAAAATATGCAGATAATTTGCATACATTATAATATATTTATGGTGTATAAAAGATCGATTCGATCCGAGGAAACCAAGCAGATTACAATTATTCCTCTTTAAGTATCGCACACGAATGCTGAAGTTAATCAACCTGGAATTAGGTGTCATTTTCCCATGGCAGGACCTATATTGTTCCCTTAAATTTTTAATAAGGGGGATTAATGAGCAGACAAGGGTCTGGAGAATAGTTTCATTATAGTGCTTAAAGGCACAGTGAAGAAGGGGCCGCTCCGCCTTGGCCCAGCATTTCTCACACGTATTTATCATTATTTCCGTTACATTGTAAATGTAGGTCACATCACTTATCTCCCAAATAAGCAAATATTACAGAAAGCGTCGCTATTGCATATCATCTCAGAAAAAAAATGTCAACGCTTAAGGCAAGACGGAGAGTGATTTTTCATGTTTTATGAAAATGTGTGCTGAACGCAACAAATATTATTAGATGATTAGGATTTGACATAACTATATATTTTCAAATTGAAAATATTGTTCATGTTTTTTTGGCAATCGCGATCATATTTCACTCATATCGTTTGTATGCTTTTTTTTTGTCAATGTACAATTAAAAAAAGACAAAAAAGCGCCAGGTGAATGATTAATGAAAGTGCCTAAAAGAAGGTAGTTTGGTGTCAGATCAAGGATTTCATATACTTTTAAATGCTGTAGGTTATGAGAAAAAAATGTAAAGGAGTTACCGGTATGCAGGATTTTATAAAGAGGGCTTATTCTCAATGCGAAACACACTGCAGGGTAAAGTAAGTAGATCAGTCCATGCTCTATTTAGGTGCTCCCTTTTAATTAATGGGGGGCCAAATCTTCAGTTATTATGTTAGGCCCATAAACAGAGCGTAGGGGCACATTTACTAAGGGCTCTGCGCCAGTTTTCTGTGGGACTTTGAAAGTTCTTTCTAGTGTAAACTGCTTGCACAGGTAATTAAGAAGTGTCTGAACCACAAATTTGTCGCACATGACCGTTTTGTGGTGCAGCTGCACTAGGCATCATGCGACACAGATTAGGGGGCGTTCTGGTGCGCCGGAGTTATCATGCAAAGTCTGGCGTACGTCCTATGTTAAAGGTGCACCACAAAAAAGATGGTGAACTCTAGGGAAACGATTTGCCCTGAATTGCCCTGGGTTTTTGGTGCACACGATCGGATTGTGGCTTGCATGCGGCACAAATCGGGGGGCGTGGACGTCGGACATCCCGACTGATTCAGACAAACCACGGAATTTTAAAACAAAATTGTGTCGCAAGATCAGCACTCACATACACCGGGAAGAAGAAGGTGAACTCCAGTGGACCTCAGTGGGGGAAGTGACACGTGCAGGAAATTGGACGCACGATCTTAGTGAATCACGGCAGCTCCAAATCCTCGTCAGACATTCCGAATCGGAGGCGTCAATGGGACGGGTAAGTAAATATGCCCTATTGTGTTTAGTGATGAGCAGATCTGCCCAATATTGCAGTGTTCAGTCTCTTCACTCCTACTACATATTGCTCTACTATATTATATTATTGCAGTATATGTTGAACTGACTGCTAATCTGTAGTCTGAGCACTGTTACAGATCGCAGGTTGACAGACTTCTGGTACAGACTCTAAGAACAGGTAGCAGCTCCCCAATGACGATAAAAGAAGCAACAATTTAAGGCAAAATGGTGGCTAGCTACTCAAATTAATGAAACAAAATAAGATCTTTTCAGGAAAAATCTTTTTTAGAGGTAAAGAGGGGGCTATATGCCAATTTCTAGGATCCAAAATGAATCTTTTGAAAAATTCTGCGAAGTATCAACGGAGCACATCTTGGATGATTCACTACACACTTTTCACTGTAGCCATCCTTGACAAGGTATTTTCATATTTCCCAGAATCTCATAGTGGAGGATTAATGGCTATAAGTCATGCTTGTATGACAGCATTAAAGGGGGTTCAACTGTTTTTAAAATCCTGTATGCAAGCTGAGGAGGGATTATTTTTTTTAAAAAAACTATACTCACCTTCTCTGTCACTCCCGGCGTTCCGCAACGCCATGGCCTGTCACCTTGGCCGGCCAAAAACTGAACTCAGTGCAGCTTCCACGCCCCTTTAAACAAACAGGAGCATGGACTGGAGAGAGGAAGGAGGTGAGTAGAGCTTTGTTCTTTTAAAAATTCCTTCCCAGCCCGCCTGCAGAGTCGGGCAACCCTTTTAATTGGCAAAGTGCCTGTAACCTTTGAGCCATAGGTAGGTGTGCCTCTACATGACAGATTACATGCACCTCCGCCTATGATCTTCATAAGTATTGATGCTATTTGGTCTCTCCCGGTACGCTTCTCGCCCATCACTGGCTGTATTTACAGTTTGTACCGCTCTAGGCCAGAGTGAATTAATACATTGTAAATTATTAATTGTGTATCCTGCCAGCTCATTCCTCACTGCCAACATGCATCCCCGAATAACTTTGACATTATAAATGGGAAACTGACACTAAAAAATTTTTTTTTTTTTCTACAGCAACCAAGACACGGCTGCTTAAAGGGGTGTTCCCATTTCACAAAGTTAATATTATTGCTTGCTTAATGAAAAGTTATACAATTTTCCAATATACTTTTCATATACTATATCAATTCCTCACAGTTTTGTAGATCTCTGCTTGCTGTCATTCAATATAAAACTTTGTAAACTTTTTGGGGATATAAATCTGTCCATGGTCATGTGATGTCACACAGGTGTACAGCTCATTATAACACAGAGCTCTGAATACTCTCTGTAATATAAACGAGCTGTGCACCGGTGTCACCATGGACAGGTTGGACATCTCCGCGCACGCGCAGTGCCCCACTCCTCCTTCCTCCTATGTGTGAGCACTGCGCATGCACGGGGAGACACGGACGCCTCCGGATCTCCATGGAAATCATCTCGGTTGTCCATAGGTGTGTATTTAAATCTCAAGCAGACGTATGCATTGTACTAAGTCCTGATTAGATTTCCATGGTATAGTGATTTTGGATTGTTTATATATCCTTGGAGCAATTGCGGCATCAGTTAATTTGTAAGGGTCTTATTATCTTAAGGATCTTATTCCTCCTTGTTTCTTACAAGGTAGGTATATTCTTTTTCCTTATTTTCCTCTTTTTTTTCTCCTTGAGGTTGGCGACCTCAAGCTCCACCCCCTGCATCGTACATCAAGTGGCACCCACATATCATGTATAGGAAGGTTCTCTGAAGGGGGAGATGACAATGAGGTAAGCAAATATGCATTATACACAAATCTACGGGCCTTGGTGTAAACTGATGAATGATTCTGAGGAAGTGAAATACAGAAGTGCTAAAAAACAAAAACAAACTTTGTGCCGGTGAAAATTGATCACGTGAGTGCAGTGCTGTGAGGCATGCATAAATGAATCCTAAATTCCAAAGTGAGTGCCTATCATAAATAATGGTGATTGTACCGGCGTGGTAGAAATGTATATTGGTGGTAGTGTGAATTTTATAAATGCTAGTGCAATGTGAGAAATAGATGATCCTGTGTATTTGAGGGAAAACCCCTTTAATTTCCTTGACTATCACTTTTTACCTCTATTTTTAACAATCAATGCCGCATCATCCACTACTCACAAATTAGACTTGCGGGTGAAATTTTCTGGATGAACCAAAAATACTCTCTAACCTTTATAGGAGAATTTAATGTGACTTTCTCTAAAATTTTGAATGCTTGTGACCAACTGTTCATTGTTTCATTACGTTCTGCTCAACTAAGTGCAAAATCTCACTCATGCTGTATGTAAATAGCCACTTATACCCACTTGTATAGTATCTCTTTTACTGAATCTAGAAAATGGGACCGAAAATAGGTTGTCCCAAGTTTGATCGCCATCCACTAACCACAGGATAGAAGGTAACAATAAAACCCAACTGCTGGGACCCCCAAATTTCCTGAGAACTGGAGTCCCTTTTTCACTAATTGTTGGAGCAGCAGGTCAGCATTTTTCATGCTGCCCCATTTAATACTATGGGAACATTAGCATTTGCAGACCACAGCTCTCAGCTATCTCCAGCAACATCATTGATAGTGAATGAGTGTGTAGAGCAGCATGGTCACTACAGCCTTGCAGCGCTGGGGACCTGGGTTAAAGTCCCAGGTCCACATCTGCAAAGAGTTGTTCTTTCAGTGTTTGCGTGGGTTTCCTCCGGTTTCCTCCTACACTCCAAAACAAACTAGTTGATTGATTAGATTGTGAGCCCCATTGGAGTCAGCGTCTGATTTAGTAAGTTGTGTGCAGAGCTGCGCAATCTGTGTGTGCTATATAAATAAAGGAATGATTGTTATTATTATTATTATTATTACTATTATTATTATTGTTGGAGATACCCAAGCACCGTGCTCAGCAATTTCTGACACTCTCATAGTATTGAGTGGAGCAGCAGAACGCATAATGAACCTGTCACTCCATCAATTAGTATGAACAGGATTCCCATTCTCATGAATGTGGAGGTACATTATTGTTATGTTCTGGGGGGTCACCGGAATCATACCTCACATTGTTATACCCTATCCTGTCGTTAGGGGAGAAAAATCAAGCTTGGGACAACCCCTTTAAGACAACTTATAATCATGGGTGTTGATTTTTGCTCTCAGTCTCCAATAACTTCGATGCTACCCGGTCAAGCATTCATACTTATCACTATAGGAGAAGGGCGTAACTACATTAAAAAAATTGCATCCTGATATGTCATAAGTAGAGATGAGCGAGTATACTCGTCCGAGCTTGATACTCATTCGGGTATTAGCATACTCGAAACGGCTCGTTGCTCGGAGAAGTATCTTGCCAGCTCGAGATCAAGCATTTACTTAACGAAACACAGTGAAGAACAGTGAAGAATATATTGCAGATGTTTCTGAACATCTGCTAACTTATCCGAAGACACGAGTGCCGAACGGTGTTCTTCACAATAGTATGCGAAGAACAATATGTGTGAAGAACACATTGCAGATGTATGAAAACATCTGCAATGTGTTCTTCACACATATTGTTCTTCACATACTATTGTGAAGAACACCGTTCGGCACACGTTTCTTCCGATTAGTTAGCAGATGTACGAAACATCTGCAATGTGTTCTTCACTGTGTTCTTTCAGTGAAAACATCTGCAGACATCTGCAATGTGTTCTTCTTTAGTGTTCTTTCAATGTGTTCTTTCATACAAGCATACGATACAAGCACTCGAGCATCGGGAAAAGTTCGCCCCGAGAAACGAGCACTCGAGCATTTTAGTGCTCGCTCATCTCTAGTCATAAGCCTTGAAATCGTAATTATTTTAGGATTGCTCCATTCTCTCAGTTATTGACTTGGATCCTGTTGACTATAATAAAGACTGTACTACCAGCGAGCTTCCGATCACACTGATAAAATTTGTTTGTACAATTTGTCAATTAAAATGATCAATCCACAGAGATCCAAAACCCCAAACAACCAGATAATAAGTTATTTTACAATCTCGGCTGTCCCAAGCGAAGTCTCGTTCTATGCAAATCTTGCTGGTCACAGCATGAAACGGCATCATAATCCAGGCTCAACAAAAGAGTACGATCTGTAACATCTGGATTATTGCCTAAATAACGAGACTTTTTATTTAAGGAAAGACAAATAACAATATAACATTTTTTAAGTTGTAATATTAAAAATGCATTAACCCAGTTTCAAGAAATTTTTGTCTTTTTGATTAAAGAAAATCTACCATCAAAATCCTTCATGATAAACCAGGGACACTTACTCATAGACCCAATCACCGTGACTGTGTCTTCCCGCTGATTGCTGCCGGCGGCTTCAAAAAGATGGCGGCACATGGGTGCCGCCATCTTGCCATGGAACGGCGCTCCCCGTGACATCATCGGGGAGCGGCGATCCGTCACCATGACAGCCTCGGGTATTACAAAGACCTGAGGCTCTCTCGTTTTAACCCATTCATTACAATGTGCTAATAGCACATTGTAAAGAATGAGGAGGAAAATCTCCATATACTGCCATACTGTAGTATGGCAGTATATGATAGGATTGATCAGACAACCAAGGGTTAAAGTACCCTAAGGAGTCTGAAAGAAGTCCTAAAATGATAGCAATGAAAACACCATCAAAAGTTTCAAAAAAATTACACCACCCACAGCTCCGTACACCAAAGTATGAAAAAGTTATTGGGGCCAGAAGATGGCAAAATCAAAAAATTTGTACAGGAGGTTTTTTGTAAAAGTATGAAGACATTATAAAACCTATACAAATTTGATATCCCCGTAATCGTACCGACCCAAAGAATAAAGTAGACATGTGATTTGTGGCGCACAGTGAAAGCTGTAAAATCCAAGCCCACAAGAAAATGTTGCAAGTGCGCTTTTTCATCATTTTCGCCGCATTTGGATTTTTTTCCTGCTTCCCTGTACAAGGCATGGAGAATTAAATACAATCACTATGAAGTGGAATTTGTTACGCAGAAAATAAGCCATCACAGAGCTCTTTATGTTGGAAAAAAAAAAAGTTATAGATTTTTGAAGGTGGGGAGTTAAAAATGGAAGTGAAAAAAACGAAAAAGGGCTAGGTCGTTAAGGGGTTAACTGGCAGCCTAACTTTCCAATTTACAGTCATAGTAAGATTTCAAATCTGTGATTTCGAGAATATTTCCTCTTTACAGCATCACAAACACTTTCACGTCTGCCAAGAAGCCTGATTGCCCTTGAGGAGGGTACAGAATAATGCTGAGAATCTCCATTGGTAATTGTTTCAACACTGCAGCTGTAATTGCTCACCAGTTTATCACTGAACAGCATAAGGATATGTTTCTTCATGTAATGCCTCAATATTGGATCGAATACCCACTCTGCAGTGACCAAACCTCTCATTAGCAGAAAGAATCAAAAGACTAGACTACCTGCACTGTGGAACATTTTGTGTAGACAGAGCAAAAGTGGTCCACAGTACATTTTAGTAATGAAAGTAAGTTTTATTTATTTGGGTCTGATGGGAAACATTATGTTCATTGTCAAACTGGGGAAAGACCTAGACGTGTGTAAAGTGATAGGTGGTGGATGAAGTGACATGGTTTCGGGAATGTTTTCTGCAGCAGGAGCTTTACCTCTCATAAAGCTATATGGCAAAGTGAGTGTAAGGCTACATTCACACTGCCATTGCCCGCCCGCCCGTACCGTAGCGGGCAACGGCAGTGTACGGGGAGAGGAGGAGGAGGTGAGCACAGCTCACCCCCGCCCCTCTCCATAGGAAGTTATGGTGCACGGCGCCGTACTACGGAGAAAGATAGGACATATCCTATCTTTTTCCGGGGTACGGAGCGGTACGGTGCCGCATGTGTGCTGCACCCTACCGCTCCCGTAGGGCGCCGTGTGCCCATTGCCGTCTATGGGGGACGTATATCGGCCGTATATACGTCGGCCGTATATACGCCCCCCATACGGTAGTGTGGATGTAGCCTAAGTGTGTATCAGAAACTTCTTCAACAACACATGGTTCCTTCCTTAGGTTCTTCACTCAATCAGCCAAAAATTTTCATGCAGGACAATGCCCCCTATCACACAGCAGAGCATATAAAGCAGTTTCTTGAAACAGTAAATAGTGATATGAACAGCCTAGAGTCCAGATCTAAACCCAATAGAACCCCTCTTGGAAATCCTTGGTGACAAAGTTTTGGCCAAGAAACCTAAAACAGTCACAGAACTGTAGAAGAGACTAGAAGAAGAGTGGTCCAAAATCCCAGCAGAGCCACATATAAGAGACTAGTAATGTGCTGTAGGCTGTACACTTCCTGCTTTGGAAATTTTTAAAATTCTATTCTACTTGCATGGTGCACCCCTACCATCAAATGTTGATCAATGGAGATTACATTATTTCTGAATACTCATTGATTATACATTGTCCTCTAATTCTGATCTACAGTGTTTGTATTTTTTTTTAAAAGGAAACCATCATAATGCACGATCCTTGCAACGTCCTAGCCTAGACTTTGCTAACAAATTAAGAATACCAATAGCCGCACCCACCTCTCTTGTAACAGATCCCTATGCTGTTTAAACGATAAATACCAACAAAAAGCATACAAGACCAAAGTTCATACTCCAAGTACCATAAAGTAATTCAAAATATAAATCTTTATTAATACATATAGAAAATCAAAAATTGGACATTAAAAACACACACGTTAAAATCCACACAAACAAACAACATGGTGGTGGTTAGAGATGAGCGAGCACTAAAATGCTCGAGTGCTCGTTATTCGAGACGAACTTTTCCAGATGCTCGAGTGCTCGTCTCGAATAACGAGCCCCATTGAAGTCAATGGGAGACTCGAGCATTTTTCAAAGGGACCATGGTTCGGGAATAAAATGTGTTATTTAATTGAAAAAGAATGTCTTCTGATAAGTTAGCAGATGTATGCAAACATCTGCAATCTATTCTTCACTGTTCTGCGCGTATATTATCTCCCGACAAGTTAGCAGATGTGAAGAACAGTGAAGAATAGGATCATTTAAGTGAAAAACACAGTGAAGAATAGATTGCAGATGTTCGGCACATCTGCTTACTTGTCGGGAGATACGCTGTCTCCGTGCCCCGCTGTCTCCGTGCCCCGCTGTCTCCGTGCCCCGCTGTCTCTGTGCCCCGCTGTCTCCGTGCCCCGCTGTCTCCGTGCCCCGCTGTCTCTGTGCCCCGCTGTCTCTGTGCCCCGCTGTCTCTGTGCCCCGCTGTCTCCGTGCCCCGCTGTCTCTGTGCCCCGCTGTCTCCGTGCCCCGCTGTCTCCGTGCCCCGCTCTCTCCGTGCCCCGCTCTCTCCGTGCCCCGCTCTCTCCGTGCCCCGCTCTCTCCGTGCCCCGCTCTCTCCGTGCCCCGCTGTCTCCGTGCCCCGCTGTCTCCGTGCCCCGATGTCTCCGTGCCGCTGCCTGATGTCTCCGTGCCACTCCGTGCCGCTGCCTGATGTCTCCGTGCTGCTGCCCCATGTCTTCGTGCTGCTCCCCGGTGTCTCTGTGCTGCTCCCCGGTGTCTCTGTGCTGCTCCCCGGTGTCTCTGTGCTGCTCCTCGTTGTCTCTGTCCTGCTCACCGTGTTCTGCAATGTGTTCTTCACACATATATATTGTTCTTCACATACTATTTTGTTCGCACCGTTCCGCGCGTATCTTCCGACAAGTAAGCAGATGTGCCGAACATCTGTAATCTATTCTTCACTGTGTTCTTTACTGTGTTTTTCACTTAAATGATCCTGTGTTCACTGTTTTTATTCTATTCTTCATTGTTCTTCACTGTGTTTTTTTAATTAAATGCTCGATCTCGAGCAGGGGAAATACTCGTCCGAGCAACGAGCCGTCTCGAGTACCTTAATGCTCGAACGAGCATCAAGCTCGGACGAGCATGTTCGCTCATCTCTAGTGGTGGTCAATCTATTATCCGTAGTACAAAATATCAAGTCATGTAAACATACCAAATGAATCAATATATTTAGATAGGGGCTGTGCTGAGCACACAATTATAGAGTCCACCCAGGTAATACCACAAGTGTCAAGGAAAAAAATACCTGTGCCTCAAGTGAATAAGCCCCAGACCACCACCACAGCACCCCGACGCGCGTTTCGCCGTCGCTTCCTCAAGGGGGTGTGCTGTGGCACGGCGGGGGGAGGATATATCTACCCTCACACACATGACCAGTTGACCATTGTAAGCCAACGAGAGGGTGTCTTACCTAAGATATATTAAATAGGCAGGTGTCTGTTAATGGCGCATCGCTGCGGTCGTCAGGCACACCACCGGAAGACAGGCCGAAGTTCCGGAAAATGGGTGGCGCGCAATCATGCGCGTCATCACAAACCGGAAGTTCGGGCCCGTCGCCGAAATCCGAGCATGCGCCGGAGAGATGCGCAACACCCGCCCATCTTAGGTGCTGGCAAAGAGTGTGGGCAGCGGAACACACCGTAAGGACTAGAGGTAAGTATGCCACAAAAAACAAGAAGATGTTAAAATACATGCAGGGAACAGCAAAATCATCACATCCAATGTATATGGAGGACCACTTTAATTATGTATGTAATTACGTGATTAGTGTGAACAAATGGCTGGTTATACATTTATAGAGGACATGTACTATTGATTATTTATTAATTACTCATGTGCATATCAAAAGTGAAGTGAAGAAGCAAAAAAACACACAAAAGACAATACATTGTCCTCTAATTCTGATCTCCAGTGTATGTATTTTTTTTAAAAGGAAACCATCATAATGCACGATCCTTGCAACGTCCTAGCCTAGACTTTGCTAACAAATTAATCACTGCTAAATTTTTGTTGGAGTACTGTTTGTCTATCTATCTATACATATTATCAGGATTGGTGGCAGTGGATCCTCTGCACCACCGCGGACGATGACGTAAGCCCACACCTGGGACCACTGCAAAGCAGGTTGGACTTGTTGCGGCGTGGTACCACCACGTCGTTCCACGGGTACGACTTTGTCCGCGGTGACGGCCAAGGTGTAGTATAGAACCGTAAGGCAAACTCGTGGTCGGGGACAGGCAGGAAGTCGGGACAGGCAGCAAAGGATCAGAGTCGGGGACGTAGCAAGAGGTCTCAACAGGCAGTACGGGATCGGAGTCAGGAACGGAATTGAGGTCACAATGGGAAATCAGGATAATCGCAGAGGGCTTGGAATACATCTTTCTCTCAGGCATAGAAGCACAAAGATCCGACAGGGGACATTGGAAGGGGCTGGAATTTACCAGGGCAGGCAGTTGGCCAGCGCCAATTAGCGGCACAATGGCCCTATAAATTTTACAGAGCTGGCACGCATGCCCCAGGACAGAGGAGCAGGCGCGCCAGAGCGCGGACATCATGGAGACTGCCGCTGGAGCCAGGGCAGGTGAGTTAGGACCTGGGGAATACAGAGGTAAACAGGTGAGCCTGCAACTCGGGAGAGGGTTCGCAGGGGCTCTCGTAACATACATACAACTCTATCTATACATTGTTTGGAAATGACTACATTACGTAAGTCTTTCACTCGTATCATTAATGTAACCCTCAATTTTCCATTTCATCCAATGAACATCCTAAACACCCTGAAGCTCTCTTTATAAAACCTTGTTTTCCTCTTCCTCTCGACATTACGTGTCTAAATATTCTCATAACCTGGGTGTCACATAATACATAATTATAAGGAGCCGCGTTTGCTCGCAGCACTGTTTGACATAATGTAAGCAGATGTTTATTTATATGTCATCGGAAGAACGTATTGAAGGTGGCAATTGATAATTAACTCATGGATTATCGAGAGTCTTGTTTTGAAAGAGTCTTGATAGCTGTGAAATGTTGCCAGAGATGTTAGAAATGCTCGTAGCTATGACACATTTTCCTGATGGAATCAATTCCCTAGGTTCGAAGTATCTGTGAAAAATATTACATATATTTTTTTTCAAAAAACTTAGCACATAGAAATGAAAAGAAATCAACATTCCCTCCACAGTTTTAAGGAACGGTAGCTGGATCATGGAAATGGGAATGATTGTACCATGTTGCCTATGACCTTCCATGATAGCTAAAGGAGGTGTGGCCTGTCATAAAAATCGGAGTTTATAAGGACATTGTTATAAGGCAGTGATGGCAAACCTTTTAGATGCTGAGTGCCCAAACCACATATTTTTCTCAAAGTGGCGATGCGACAATTTAAGCAGTAACTTATTACTCCCTGCTCTGTCACAGGTTTAAATTGTGTAGGTACCTGAGGACACAAATACAGTACAATGAAGGAGAAGATGTTTGAATTATCATTGTAGCTTCCTTTTAGGGTTCTGGGCTGCAAGAGGCCTTGAGTCCTGTCTGGTGAACTCTGCGTTGGGGTGATGGCACAGGTACCCATAGAGAGGACTCTGAGTACCACCATAGGTTGCCCCCACTGTTATAAGGTATGAAGAGGTAGCACTGACCACCTGGACCCTGTTGCCCACTGCGGGCCCAAAGGAACAGGGTACCTTAACAAAAATCTATGGAGAGGGGTAGAAGGAAAACCTCCTTAGGAACGGCTGCAGGCTAGAAAGAGTTTTGATCTATAATTCCAGTGCTCAATTCAAAGTAACACTGCTCAGTACTGCTCTATAATGTTCTCCATGCTTCTGCTGCTTCTAATGGTGCAGACCAACAAGACATGAGAGCAGCATCTCCTCTTCTCTGTGAGATGTTTATGAGCAACATCATAGATGCTAATTTTCATCAACTAATTCAGTGGAAATTGAGTATCAGAGAAGAGCTACTGAGGACAAATGATGATTTATGAAAGAAACATGTAAAATAAAAGTCAGAGGTAGTAATATTCTCTATGGACAAACTTGACTGCTTATTCACTATTTATTAAAGGCCACCTGAAAAGGGGTTTTCAGTAATATATGGTATAATCATTTAACAGCCATGCGCCAGATTTAACATGCAAAGTCTGTCATACGCCCTATGTTAAACTGCACCACAAAAATGTTGGTGAACTCTGTTGGGTTTGATGATTTCTGGCGCATGATCTTAATGAATCTGTCGCACCCATCATTATACACGGGCAGAGCACCTTTAATGCAGTTTCCCACATTCTTACCCCATTGTGCCCCATTGTTTCACTTTTTAAAAATGTATTAAAGCACAATAAAACCGTGACGACACAGTGAAAGTCGTAACAATTGAGCCCACAAGAAAGTGACGCAAATGCGTTTTCTTGCCAATTTTACTATATTTGCCATTTTTTTCACGCTTCCCAGTAAACGGTCTAGAATAATAAATAACTTGTAATGGAAGGACACCAACAAGGACAGTAAACCCTCGTATCGAGACCCCCAATCTGTCCCTAACTACTTATTGGGTCCCCCCTAAACGGAGGCAAGATAGCAGTTTGACCAGCAAGGAGTCAAAGCAACACTGGAGACTTATAGGGAACTCAGCCCTGCCACAGGTGGAAGGAGCAACAATTACAGGTCTATAGTGTTAACTCTTGCAAGACAGAATCAGTAAGAGGAGTGGCAGACATCAGGTCAGACAGCCATAGAACCTAATTCAGACTGCAGGATGATGAAAACACAGTGGGGGTCATTTACTAAGGGCCCGATTTGCGTTTTCCCGACGTGTTACCCGAATATTTCCAATTTGCGCCGTTTTTTCCTGAATTGCCCCGGGATTTTGGCGCATGCGATCGGATTGTGGTGCATCGGTGCCGGCATGCACGTGACGGAAATCTGGGGGCGTGGCCAAATGAAAACCCGACGGATTCCGGAAAACCAACGCGTTTTTTTGTAAAAAAAAGTGTCGCTGGACACGCACTTACCTTCACCCAGCAATGGATCGTGGACTCCGACGGACCTCGGCGGACTTCAGCACAGCAGTGACACCTGGTGGACGTTGGAGGAACCCGCGAATGGACGGGGTAAGTAAATCTGCCCCAGTGTCTCCTAATCCTACCAGCACGGATAGAGGAGAAGGCAGGCGCAGACGTGACATGATGTCACTGAGAAGTAAAATTTGTAACGCAGAAAATAGCACTGTACACGGAAAGTTGTAGATTTAGGAAGGTGGGGATCAAAACATTTTATGAAAAAACACTGCATCCTTAAGGGGTTTATTATCTCAAGGTGGATTTGTTGTTACTGGGTTACAGCTTAATGTAAAAATGTTATAATTTCTTATATTCATTTATTTATTTGATATATCTGTATAAAATAATAATAAGAACAAATAATAATTAATAATACATCCTAATAATCATAATAATAAATAATAATCATAATAACAAATAATAATAATCATAATAAATAATAATATAAGAACAAATAATAATAAATAATAATAATATAATAACAAATAATAATAATAAATATTATAATAAGAACAAATAATAATAACTAATAATAAATAAACAATAATAATAATTAATAATAATAAAAACATAAGAATAGTAGTAATAATAATAATTTAAGTAACATAAGTTAATGAATAGAGATGAGCGAGCACTAAAATGCTCGAGTGCTCGTTATTCGAGACGAACTTTTCCAGATGCTCGAGTGCTCGTCTCGAATAACGAGCCCCATTGAAGTCAATGGGAGACTCGAGCATTTTTCAAAGGGACCATGGTTCGGGAATAAAATGTGTTATTTAATTGAAAAAGAATGTCTTCTGATAAGTTAGCAGATGTATGCAAACATCTGCAATCTATTCTTCACTGTTCCGCGCGTATATTATCTCCCGACAAGTTAGCAGATGTGAAGAACAGTGAAGAATAGGATCATTTAAGTGAAAAACACAGTGAAGAATAGATTGCAGATGTTCGGCACATCTGCTTACTTGTCGGGAGATACGCTGTCTCCGTGCCCCGCTGTCTCCGTGCCCCGCTGTCTCCGTGCCCCGCTGTCTCTGTGCCCCGCTGTCTCCGTGCCCCGCTGTCTCCGTGCCCCGCTGTCTCTGTGCCCCGCTGTCTCCGTGCCCCGCTGTCTCCGTGCCCCGCTGTCTCTGTGCCCCGCTGTCTCCGTGCCCCGCTGTCTCCGTGCCCCGATGTCTCCGTGCCCCGCTGTCTCCGTGCCCCGCTCTCTCCGTGCCCCGCTCTCTCCGTGCCCCGATGTCTCCGTGCCCAGCTGTCTCCGTGCCCCGCTGTCTCCGTGCCCCGCTGTCTCCGTGCCCCGCTGTCTCCGTGCCCCGCTGTCTCCGTGCCCCGCTGTCTCTGTGCCCAGCTGTCTCCGTGCCCCGCTCTCTCCGTGCCCCGCTCTCTCCGTGCCCCGCTCTCTCCGTGCCCCGCTCTCTCCGTGCCCCGCTCTCTCCGTGCCCCGCTCTCTCCGTGCCCCGCTCTCTCCGTGCCCCGATGTCTCCGTGCCCCGCTGTCTCCGTGCCCCGATGTCTCCGTGCCGCTGCCTGATGTCTCCGTGCCACTCCGTGCCGCTGCCTGATGTCTCCGTGCTGCTGCCCCATGTCTTCGTGCTGCTCCCCGGTGTCTCTGTGCTGCTCCCCGGTGTCTCTGTGCTGCTCCTCGTTGTCTCTGTCCTGCTCCTCGTTGTCTCTGTCCTGCTCACCGTGTTCTGCAATGTGTTCTTCACACATATATATTGTTCTTCACATACTATTTTGTTCGCACCGTTCCGCGCGTATCTTCCGACAAGTAAGCAGATGTGCCGAACATCTGTAATCTATTCTTCACTGTGTTCTTTACTGTGTTTTTCACTTAAATGATCCTGTGTTCACTGTTTTTATTCTATTCTTCATTGTTCTTCACTGTGTTTTTTTAATTAAATGCTCGATCTCGAGCAGGGGAAATACTCGTCCGAGCAACGAGCCGTCTCGAGTACCTTAATGCTCGAACGAGCATCAAGCTCGGACGAGCATGTTCGCTCATCTCTATTAATGAAATGTATAAAAGAATAATATTTTTTGCTTTTTTGCTTTCTGGTTTTACGTTATGAAATTGCAATGTAAAAGAAAAATATAATGAAATATTGAAACGTGCTAATGCATTCAGAGGTGCAAATTACAGAAGACAGGCGGAGAATATAGTCCAATAGGTTAATAGGCAGATTCTAAAACCTGACTGCTTCTTCGCTTTCGTTATGGAGCAATGTGCTGTAAAATGTAGAAATGTAAAAGAAGAAATAAATAAAACGTAAATCCCGGGCAGCGGTTGAATTATACAACAAAGACATTTAGAATGCAATTTTCCACACGTCCCTCTTAGATTATTGTAAAGATCTATGAATCAAACTGACTCTATTAACACCATCCAGTATGTGAGTGATTTACTACTCTCTCTCTTTCGGCATCCACGTCAAATGTAAGAAATTTGTTTATTAAGTTTCATACATTTGATGCAAATCTCTCCGGCAGATAGGATTACATCAGCCCAGACCTGGCAGTTTATTTGATGCGCAAGGAAACAAGGAAGATGATACCAAGACATGCAGAAATTGATCGGTCCATTAAAACACAAGCTCCGGGTAACCCCTTCCTTGCTGCAGTGCAGAACGTTCATTTTATATAGACTGTAGACAAGGGGGGGTGTAGTCACTGGCGTAAAAATATGATGTTACATAAAATATATATACTATAATATGTTTTTATTTTTGTATGTTTTTTAAATAAAAAGCGTCAGTTATAAAGGATACATTCTCTATCTCCACCTACTGGCCAGTGGGGATATTACAGCTAATATTAAAGCATTCACTGCCCCACAGTCTAGATTAGATTTCAACATTTCACAAAACCTCCCTTGGGGTATTACCCCGGTGGCCTGGAAGAATTAAGAAGTTATTAGCCACCACTCACTGCTATCACTTCTTTCTTATTTCACAGTTTCTTTAACCGTTTACAGTCAGATTGGTGAAGCAGTAAGAGCTAATAATGCACGAAGACTCCTTGGACCAGTTTCAGTTACACCAAAAAAAAGAGTTCTATAATATTATAGTCCTGTCAATACAAAACCGAACAACATCAAAAGTATTCAGGTCCAACAAATCAATACTTTATTAGGAAATCACATTAAAATACATAACAGTTATGGTTAAAAATGTCAAGAATAGAACTCCAACAAGACTATACTGCCATCTGACCTAAGTATTACCAAAGAGTATAATTCGAAATATATCAGTGCATAGTGCGTGTAAACTTTTTAATGGGAAAACATTACTAGGAATGAACTTATTGATATCTCATAAAAGCAAAATATGCAACACAATGGGGGTCATTTACTAAGGGCCCGATTCGCATTTTCCCGACGTGTTACCCGAATATTTCCGATTTGCGCCGATTTTCCCTGTATTGACCCGGGATTTTGGCGCACGCGATCGGATTGTGGCGCATTGATGCCGGCATGCACGCGACGGAAATCAGAGGGGGCGTGGCCGAACGAAAACCTGATGGATTCGGAAAAACCGCCGCATTTAAAAAAAAAAGTGTTGCGGAACTTGCACTTACCTTCACCAGGTATAGGCCGGTGAACTTCAGGGCATTCCAGCGGGCCTCGAGGAACTTCAGCGCAGCAGCGTCACCTGGTGGACGTCGGAAGGAACTACCTTAGTGAATCCTGGCCGGACCCGAATCCACCGCAGAGAGTGCGCCGCTGGATCGCGAATGGACCGGGTAAGTAAATCTGCCCCAATGTCCATGTTTTAGTTATGCCTAGTATATACAATCAAATAGAAGCTGATTGCTCAAACCCATTTAAATTACTCCTGGATACAAGGCCGTGGTCAATATTCCCCGTCAATGTAAAACCAGTAACTGCATCTATTGTATATACTATGATTTGGTATAGGACTCGTTGTAAAGATGTTGTCTTGTAGAAAAGACAGAAATAAGTTACGAACCCTCTGACCTGTCATCATTCTCATTCTAATGGTGCCCATCCTTCTGACAAGTCTCTTCTTCTTGTTCCCTGAAAAAAATAAAGTTACACTCAATCATTGGTTGAGACCAGCGTCGGATTAAGACTGCCATATACCCTGGGCTATATGAATATTATAGCCCCACAAGTCTGGAATACGCATCCTATATCAGGACTTGATGACACGTTCTAGATGTGTCCCTTCTGTCCGCTTTCAATCTGCGGTTTCAGGTCCTTCAAAGGTCCTGAAATGGTTCTTGTGTATATGTGTATTGAAAGCAGAAGCAGGAACACATATATGAGGATTCCCTGTATGAAGGCCTTTCTCAGTATGGGTGGCCATGGACCCCCTAGAAGGCTTTGGCCCCCGGTTTCACCTAATCCACTATAATTCACTACTGACCTGGGTCGTCAGGTTTGAAAGCCAAACAGTTTTTGCTCTTGGTTCTATTACTGTATTATATTAGCCAATAAGCAGCAGCACTGTGAGACATGAGGGCCCAAGCCCAAAGATGACAGGTGCACACTTCCTCCAAGGCTTGACTCCAGCCATTATCAATCCACAAAGAAAATGATCCACGGAAGCAGACCTCCAAATTGTAAGAAGGTAATTCATTCACCCATAGTCAGATGTACCATGCAACTTTTCTGCTCCCCCATGGAGCCATTATCAAGTGATTATACACGGTTACAAACTGGGTGCAAATACCCACTGAGGTCACTTACGACAATGCTAGAA
The DNA here is from genome assembly GCF_040894005.1 of Engystomops pustulosus. Taxonomy (NCBI): domain Eukaryota; kingdom Metazoa; phylum Chordata; class Amphibia; order Anura; family Leptodactylidae; genus Engystomops; species Engystomops pustulosus. Next base: position 34,026,449 of record NC_092414.1, read on the forward strand.
GTGTAATTGAATACATGCCAATTCCTTTTATAAGGAATGTATAATAAAGCTGAAAGGACATCGATCATCAGATCAAGGATTGCAAACCAAGCACACTGACAGGATCTGCTTTTCTTTTCGCTTCTCATGCCCTTGATTTTAAGAAAAAAGTGCTTTAAAAATTATGCTAATGAGCCTGATGGCCTCCAGGCTCCATTGGATCCTGGAGCCCCTTAGGCTCATTTTGCCTTAAAAAAAAAAAAAACAGGGCATAAGAAGCTAAAAAAAAGAGCAGATCCTGCCAGAGGGGGCACACACCAGTATGTCAGTGTGCTTGGTTTACAATACTTTATCCTGGTGTTAGATGCCCTTTAAGGTGAAGTGTAAAGCGGTCATAGTGCCTTAAAAAAAAGTGTCTCAATAAAGTTCATACCATATTAAATCTTATGATAGGATATCACTCACCACCTCCTTGGAGCCATGAGCCACATTACATCAGCGTAACTAAACAACGTAGACTCTGACCTGCCATCCTGGAAGCGACCCCCAGCTACTTTGCACGGTACATCAGAGAGGAACCCCTCTCCTATAGGTAAGGATTATTGCTGACCAGTGAAGCATCAGATCAGCAGCCAAGACCATGAACAGACATCACTGTCTGCTAGATGTAGCAAAGTCTCCATCGTAATGCGGGGCAATTACCCACAACAGCTGAGCAACAGTTAATAAAAATATATACAAAAGCTTGATAAAAGACTAAGGCTATAAATCTATACGAGGGGGTACGAGAGAACCACAGATGTTCCAACCGGCAACGGGACACCACACACTGTGGCACATTTACTGCACTGTCCGACCAGAATGCACTCTTCTGCAATCGTGCACCCGATATCTCACATGTGTCGCTTCCCCGCTCAGGTCCGCCGGAGTTCACCTTCTTCTTCCTGGTGCATGTAAGTGCTTGATCTTGCGACAAAATTTGAAAGTTAAGTCCCGAGCTCAAGCCGAATCAGTCGGATCGTCCGACAGCCCGTCCCCCGATTTATGTCACATGAAAGCCGGCTCAGCCGCGCCACAATCCGATCACGTGCGACAAAATCCCCAGTTAAATACCTGTCTCACCGGCGCAAATCCCGAAAGCGATGGAAAATCCAACCAAAGTGAGGCCACGGACCATTAGTAAATAAGCCCCAATCAGTTGTACTCTGGTGCACTGTGTGATGTAGCTGAAATGGTGTATTGTACATCTGACTATGGGTGAACAAATCGCCTTCTTGAAATTTGGAGTGCTGCTTTCATGGATATTTTTCTTTGTGTATTACATTGACTCAATAAATGTCAGAAAAAAAGGTGTTTTTAATACAGTTCCTATTTTGCTGAAGAATGAAACTTGTGTAGACCAATCACATTACGTATGAAAAATGAAAACTTAGGCATGACTAAGACGTACTCTCAAGGTTATAATACGGATGCGATCCCAAGACCATTGTCAGACTGTAGGTTTCCCATGGAGCTATGAAAGGAACACAATACTATGGCCTTGTATTTCACATACTTATCATGTGCCGTACGGCGTGACCTGTGAATATCTCTCAAAAAATAGCATTCTACCTCTAAACGATCTATAGCTACTAGACCTTGTACAGATGTAGGACGCCAGAAAGCCGTTCTTTGTCATTGTGTACTGGTGTAAATCAAGGAATTTGCCGACTGTCCTTGCAGAACAAAGAAAAATTGAAAAAAATAATACAGAAATGTTGCATTTGAAATACAACATACAATAGTTTGAATCGTAACAAGTTGAGTCCTACAAAAAATGTTCTGTACTGTATGGCAGGAGGGTCCACGCTTTTGAGAATAGAAACTATTTAAAACGTAACTGTAAATAATTTATAGGTTACAGCCCACAATAATTACATCTTTATGGATGGCTGGTGACTGAGATGCCAAAAAGTTTTTGAAAAATCCTAGGAAAAATGAAATGTCTTATGGATTTCAGTCTATGTCATGAGCAACGTTCAAAGAGAATGCGATGCATTAAAAAAAGCACCAAAGTTTCGATGATTTGAAAAAAATATACTTTACTGATAATTTCTTATTTACTGTTTATATAATTCTTACATACTGTAGCTAGCCAGGCCCCCAGTTTATAGCTAGCCAGTCCCATGCCCCCCAGTATATAGGTAGCTAGCCCTCACTCCCCTGTATATAGCTAGCCAGCCCCATGCCCCCAGTATATAGGTAGCTAGCCCTCACTCCCCAGTATATAGCTAGCCAGCCCCATGCCGCCCAGTATATAGGTAGCTATCCCTCACCCCCCAGTATATAGATATTCAGCCCGTCCATGCCATTTAGTATATACTCAACCAGCCCCTGCCCTCCGGTATATAGCTATTCAGCCAGCCCAAGCCCCCAGGGTATAGTCAGCCAGCCCCTAGTATATAGCTGACCCGTGCCCCTAGCATCTAGCCAGCCAACCGATGCCTGTCAGTATATACTCAGCCAGCCCCTGCCCTCCGGTATATAGCCATCCAGCCAGCCCATGCCTTCTAATATATAACCAGCCCAAGCCCCCAGGGTATAGTCAGCCAGCCCCTAGTATATAGCTGACCCGTGCCCCTAGCATCTAGCCAGCCAACCGATACCTGTCAGTATATACTCAGCCAGCCCCTGCCCTCCGGTATACAGCCATTCAGCAAGCCCAAGCCCCCAGGGTATAGTCAGCCAGCCCCTAGTATATAGCTGACCCGTGCCCCTAGCATCTACCCAGCCAACCAATGCCAGTCAGTATATAGCCAACCCCTGTCCCCATTATATAGCAAGCCCTTCACCAGCACATAAAAAAAACCAAAACTCAATACTCACATTTCTGGCGCTCCCTCACAGGTCCTCTTCTTGCTTACAGTGGCAGGTCCGTTTGCACCTGCCACGCACACACTATGATATCAAAGGTGAGTATTGAATTTATTTTTTTATAGACTTGAGTATAAGCGGAGTTTGTTTTCGTCAGAATATTTTTGTGCTGAAAAACTTGGCTTATAATTTAGCATATACAGTAATTGAAAAAAACTTGTCATGGTTTTGTATCCTACTCTGTCGTTCTATGACCTACCAGGTTCTCTCCCCGAGATACTTGCTTTGATAAAGTGATTCACAAGCTATCTGAAAGCAGGGCCAACTTTTAGGAGAAACATCTTGATTTGAGAATGAAATTACAACTGTTTTAGGTTTTTCAGATGCTTTCATGCCTCTTTTTGTGGTTTTAACTGTAGTACAACCACCCAACTTGCTTAATGACAAAAAGCTCACAACCCTTCATGCTTGGACCTGCTCACCACCGCTACTTAGGCCTGCTGTTGTATAGGCATGAAATCCTGACTCCAAAGGGAGAAGGTCAAGGCAAAAGCCAATCAGCAGGTTGCTGACAGGCATCCCTGGACAATACCACTACAAGGAAAGGGCTAGGATACTTATTACTTCTGAGGAACCTTTAAGGGCAGCTAAATTTTGGAATTTTAAATGGGAATTTAGTTATATTTGCATGTACTGTAGCTTTATCACAAGTTTGTGATCCCTGAATGATATAATTACCATTCCTACAGCAATAGACGCATGTGACGCCAAAGTTTTCAATTTGTAAGTTCCTCCTAGACGCATACTTGTAAAAAATAGTTTAAGATTGTGAAAGTCATAGGTTAAGCCTCCAGAATGTAATAACTGGATGCGCATCGGAGAGATGGATGGAAAAATCTTGTTACTATATTCTCAGTCAGTCGTGGTTTATATTTTTTGGTTGATTCCCTTTGCATCTGAGGGTCACCCTATCTCATTCCGTTCTCTTGCCAAGTGCTATCTTCTGTTATGCCAAGCATGACAATATTAACACATTTGCACAGACAGGATCTCGGCAGGAATTCCAGACGACAGTCACAGGATGATTTAAGAAACTGTCAACTGAGATATTACTATATGGTGGTGTATTTATGAGCATAAACAAACAAAGTAATAAACTGTGAGGAATAAATCTGTCTATAATACACTTTCTCGTACACTGCGATATGTTACGGTAGGTGTTGATGCGTTGGGTCTTTACCATGTAAGTGATGTAGAATGGATGGAGGTCAGAAATATGTATTTATTTTGTGAGATTTGATTATATTTTTTACATTACTTACATTGTGTTTTGCATTGTTTTTTTGAAAATACAGTGGATACCCGGTTTTAATTAATTAACTTTAATATCCAACCCATTAAAAAGACTGCGACTATCAGTGTGAAATGTATGGGATGAAAACCGTTCGCCATTCTGTTCACAGTCCATTCCATAGTCTTTAAGTAGAACTTCTGAGTATACTCATGATCAACACTTTCAGTTCATATTGAGACTCCTCCGAAATAGTGGTCAGCAATGATCCTAAATTGTACAAATATCTCGATCCTTACTAAACATTTGAACTTGTTGGATAACCTTAATCTTAGCATGCGGTCATGTAGTGCGATCTTAGTCCGTTCTTGGTGCAAAAAACGAACAACGGACCCATGACTATATAAAAAGACTACCCTGCTCTATGATTTCTGGCCCAGGCAATTGGCTCATGAATGGGGTTGTGGAGCCCATGGAGGTAAATGGAAACCCATGCTATCCACTTACCAAAACAATGGGTATGAGCATGAGGCCTTAAAGGGAACCAAGGAACTTTCCATAAATAAATAGTACAAGTGACAACAAAAAAAGCTACTTAGTATAGTTACTTAACTGAATAAAGTGCCTGTTTTTCTACTTTCTTTAGCTCTTACCTCCCTTGCTCCCAAATAATCTGCTTTTTATTCAAATCTGCTTCCAAAACTCACTGAGTTGTCAAATTACCACATATACTCAAGTATAAGCTGACCTGAATATAAGCTGAGGTACCTCTTTTCTGGGAAAACCGATTGACTTGAGTATAAGCTTAAGGTGCCTCCCCCAGTATATAGCCAGCCTGCCCCCCCAGTATATAGTTAGCAAGCCCCCTGCCCTCTAGTATATCCAGCCAGTCCCTAGTATATAGCTACCCAGCCCCCAGTATATAACCAGCCACCTCCCAGTATACAGCCAACCAGAATATATCTAGACCCTTCCCCAGTATATAGCTAGTCAGCAAGAACCCGTTAAATGGCCAGCCTCTCCCCAGTATACAGCCAGCCAGCGTCTAGTATATAGCCAGCAAGCCTCCCCGAGTATATAGCTAGTCATCTAGCCCCAAGTATATAGACATCCAGGCTAATGTCTTAGAGTGTGAATGGCCAGCGTGCACTTAGTTGTTGCAGCTGGAAGACTCTTCTGTCCTGCGGGCGCATTGGAAAGGTGAGTCCTGATTATTTTTTTATTATTATTTTGTATATAAACTGAACTGATTTTTTGCATATTTTGTTGGAAAGTCAGGATTATTTTAATTCCTACTGAAAAAGTATGATCACTGGATCACTAAGGAGTCTCCATAATTAGTTCCTACTCTGGGGGGTTTCTAGGATAAGTGCTTACTCTGGGGAGAGGGGGCTCCAGTATTACTGCTTGTACTGGGAAGTCTCCGGTATTAATTCCTGCTCTGGGGGTCTCCAGTATTATACTTCTACTTTTGTGGTTCTTCTGTAGTATAGGAATGCTCTCTGGGGCCCCCAGTATTATAGGTATGCTCTGGAGGTCTCCTGTTTTATGGATCTGCTCTTGGGGATCTACGTGTTATAGGTCTGCATTGAGGTCTCCAGTATTATTATGGTCTGTTTTGTGCACTGCATTGTAGTCTGCACTGGGATCTGCAGTAGGTATTGTACACACGTAGTATTATGCAGTAGTGGTTTCTTGGGTGTCATTTGTGCCGCACCGTGGTTTTTGGCACCTCTAGGGTGCTGGTTACAAGGGCAGCCCCTTGAAGTTGGGTCGAATAACAATGCAGGCCACCCCAGGATTATACATTGTCAGGTCGGTGGCAAAATAGATAGTTCAGTTGGTTCAGACTCTTGGTTGACTGGGGCCAGATTTGTGTGCCCAAATAGACACCCATATTGAAAATTCTTGTTCCCATGACCCCCCAAAAATGTGGCTGGATATAAGAATTAAAAAAATAACAAAGCAATACCTTGACAACAATGGTACGAGCTGTAGGTTCATGTGGCTGATATGTTTATACAGGTAATCAATATAATATGACACAACAAACTAAAGAAACATGAATTCTGTTTCAAAAAATCATTTTTACCAATTGGAAAATTCATGAAGTTTGAATTCTACTTATCCTTCATGTGGCGGATGTTTGCAGACTCCAGTCTTTTACTTTGTATTGATAGAAAACCACAAATCAAATATGGCTCCCCGCTACTTCCTGTGTGGAATAACGATCCCGCTCATTTTAATCTGTATTGCCAGGCTTTGCTAATGTATCAGAAGGATTTCAGACTGTGAAGTTGTATAAAGGGGATCTCCTTGCTTTTTGTAGTTCCCACTCATATTCCCAAGTAACAGCAAGGTCAGTGTATATTCAATGCCGCACCGGATAATGATGGCGGCTCTCTGCAGGACCACTGCATAACATTAAAAAGCAGGCAAAGGGCCACCATCCAGAACTGGAAGATAGATATCATTAAATTTCTTCTGTAAAATAGGTCAGTGTCTTCACTGTAGGAATTCCAGGTGCGTGTAGCATTTTATTACTATTTTTACTCCCATTAGGATCTTTATTGAACAAGACTGTGTTGTAGTTGCATTAATAACGTTGTATCTAGGATCCCATCACTAGGGTGTCAGTAACCAAGATATTGAAGACAAATGGCTTCATGGACTTTACATTGCAATCAAATCTTTCTGAAACCTAATTTTATTTCCATAGGGAGTTAATAGTTATGAGTTTATGTGTTTTTAGGAGTCACACATAGATGGCTTATCAAGATGCCAGACCCTGATCACTCTGACCCCGATTATCCATTGTCCACATAGGCGCAGTGGCTTATCTGCATGGGAAGTATTGCATTCTATATGTTCACTGGAGACCAAGCCCACCAGACTGAAGGATTCTCGTTCTTAGAGTCTATACGAGCTCCCAAATCATAGCAGTAAACCCTATTTAGTAAAAAATAGAGATGAGCGAGCACTAAAATGCTCGGGTGCTCGTTACTCGGGTCGAACTTTTCCCGATGCTCGAGTGCTCATATCGAATAACGAACCCCATTGAAGTCAATAGGAGACTCGAGCATTTTTCACTGAAAGAATACATTGAAAAAACACATTGAAAGAACACATTGCAGATGTTTGCAGATGTTTTCACTGAAAGAACACATTGAAAGAACACAGTGAAGAACACATTGCAAATGTTCCCGTACATCTGCTAACTTATCCAAAGACACGCGTGCCGAGCGGTGTTCTTCACAATAGTATATGAAGAACAATATGTGTGAAGAACACATTGCAGATGTTTTCACTGTGTTTCCTTAAGTAAACACAAGATACTCTTCTGAGCAACGAGCGTTTTGAGTACGCTAATACTTGAACGAGCATCAAGCTCGGACGAGTATACTCGCTCATCTCTAGTGTCTTTCCAAACAAACCTTCCATGTTCCCCAACTGTCTATCATTTAAGAGAAAAGTAAATACATTTTTAGCTTCATGCAAATGTGCTGGGTGCTCTAGTAATGTGGCCACAGCTTCAGGTGCACCTTTTCTCTTCTTTCTACGACTTATTTGTAAAGAGAATGTCTGTCATCATGTAGAGGGGGGTGCTTGACTGCTCGAGGAAGAGAACAAACTGAGAGTCTCATTGGCATTGTATGTTTGGATATTATGTTCTGGTGGCATTTCTACTTAAGTTACGTAAAACACATACCAGGATGTAAAATTTATTGGACCAGACCAACCGTGCTTTGCCCAGTTGTGATATTTACTGTATGTGCCTTTTATAAGCACTTCTAGTAGTAAACAGGGGTCAGCAAAGGCAGTCAGACTCATTGGGCCACACTTATCAGGTCTGGGCAGAAATTGTCCCTAATTTCCCCATTATGCCACCTTCACACCATGGGGGCATGATTGGCAGTGGAGTGGGGAGGTGTGGGGTATTCCTGACCCATGCCTGCACATTGCCTATAGCCTGCACCCATTACAGTGCAGGATAATAATAATTCTATGCCAGGTCAGCTGCCCGCCAGAATATGTGAGAAGGCTGGAGCCTACTGATAGAAAGTGGGCTATAACCAAGGGTACATCAAAATATTTTAACAAAACATTGTACAGGGCCAACCAAGAAGTCCAATGTAAACCTTTTCTTTTTTTAATATTAATCCCCCCAACATATTAGGGCTAATTTGCAAGGGTTCGAATCGCGCACTTTCGTCGGGTTCCCCGACGATTTACGATTTCCGACGAATTGCCACGGGATTCTGGCGCACGTGATCGGATTTTGGCGCATCAGTGCCGGCTTGCATGCGATGGAAATCGGTGGGCGTGGCCGTCGGAAAACCCGACGGATTGGAAAAAATGCAGTATTTAAAAAAAACTGTGTCGCTTGACACGCACTTACAAGCACCAGGAAGAAAATGGTGAACTCCGGCGGACCAGGGATCACGAATGGACCAGGTAAGTAACTGTGTCCATTGGGATTAATGATAAGATAGTGGGCCTCATTAACTTACCCGATCCAGTCGCAATCCTGCGGTGCGTTCTCCACCGAGGATTTGGGTTCTGCCGGGATCGACTAAGGTCCATGCGCCCAATGTCCACTAGGTGTCGCTGCTGCGCTGAGGTCCGCTGGAGTTCATCTTCTTCTCTTCGGTGCATGTAAGTACGTGTCAAGCGACACAAATAATTTTTTTAAATACCGCATTTTTTCCGAATCGGTCGGGTTTTCCGACGGCCACGCCCCCCCAATTTCCATCGCGTGCAAGCAGGCGCGGATGCGATACAATCCGATCACGTGCGCCAAAAACCAGGGGCAATTCAGGGAAAAACAGCGCAAAACTGCAATATTCGGGAAACCCGGAGATTCGGCCCCTTAGTAAATGGGCCCCATTGTGTATGTATATAATATACAGTTTAGTGTATATAATATATATATATATATATATATATATATACACTACATACAGACACATATCCACGTTTCTATGACACTGATCATTAAAACAACAGCCAGTTCAGAGAATCGGGGAGAAGTAATGTGTGTTCCCGGACCACTTAATTCTTCTATATTAGCATTCACATGACAATGATATGCTTAAATAGTATGGCAGTAAAATAAAACATTAAAACATAGGCGCACATGATAGCAGATCTGATCAGGAGGTTGACGTGAGGAGAGGAGATTTTATGGGGAGGATATATGAGGTCACAATTACAGATGAGCATTTCATCAGCAAACCAACAGGCTGATTTTAAAATGGGGTTTGTTTCCCTAACATGGCATTGGCAAAACCACCATTTTGTCTGGAATCTTGTCATTCCCCATGATGTCATGTGCAACCGGCAATCACATGCTGAAGGCAGCTTTGTCCACGCATGTGGGTTAGTATGAGGAGACGCACAAGGAGCACAAGAAGATGCAATAAAAACAGGAGATTTAGACACAATTTGCAGATTGGTTGGCTATTTGCTAGGTCCTCCACCATTGGACGTCAGATGAATGAAGCTTCAGTCTAAGGCCGGGTGCACACATGGTTGTATTGGTTTCTGTCATGGTTTCGCACACACCTTACACTTGAACAATGGGGCTTATCTGCAGTTTAAATGGAGATTCTACCGTTGAAATCTGGCCAAAGTAGGACATGTCACTTTTTTCCAGGTGCAGGAGAGGTATATTAAGGGGGGCATTTGATTTTGTAGTAGAAGATGAACAATTCAATAATCAGAGCAGCAAAAGCAATAAACACCTACACCATCATAACTTTTAAGGAAAATTTCCGATAATTTTCTACTTAGTGTCAGTATTTATTTCAATATTGCGTATTACACTAAGCACAGCACAGAACACCTGTCTCCTCCATCCCTATTATGCACACTGCTACATCTGCACATTGCCATTCAGTCACTCTCTAAGATGATCTATATGAGGAAACCCATTAAAATCTCTTTGAAAAGGAAAAAAAAAAAGCGAGTGAATGAGTCTGAGAGAAGGAGAAATAAGGAGGCAGCATGGTTTGTCTTCACAAGCCCTGGAGGAACTGGCAGAGTTTGCCTCTGGTATCGCACTGTGCATATGGTCTGATTTCATTGTGCAATGCTCTGCAGGAGAATAAATGGACATAAGCATAATACTATCCGCGAAAATACATCCATCCCCGAAATCGTCTGCAAAGCAACCTTTAGAAAGAGACAGAACAAAGCAATAGTTCTCAGTTTTTGCTTACTTGCCACCCCCTCCTTTTTATTTTTGCACTCTTCTTCGCGACCCCCTCCCTTCATTTTGATTTCTTTTCTTTTTTTTTTTCCTAATTTGGTTATTTTACCGAGTTGGAAAATCTCACACAAAGAATAATGATTAATTACCAGTGTGGATTCATTATTTTGTACCCCTGCTGCCTGGCTCCTAGTGGCTTTTGGGAGGCGTCAGGCACTTTTCCATTGGGACGACGCGTGGCTCAAACCTCTCGCACGCTGCAGCCGGCACTGTTGGAAATTCAGTAATTGGCCATGGACCAAAACATTTCCATTTCGTATGTATTGGAGATGGCATTGCCACTCAAGAAACCACGGCAGTCTCTAACTTGGCAGCTACACGTGTAAACCCCTCCTTCTCCTCCATCGTGCTTCTTTCTCAATCCTTGTTTATTTCCTCCCAACTGGTGTTCTTTAATTGAGGCCTTCTCGGTTTATCTTGCAGCCCGCAGCAAACAAGCATGTATTCGGCGTCCATAACTTTTCTTCTCATTTCTGTAATCTCACGAATGAAAGGAAAGGAAAAAACTTTCTTCTACTTCCAAGCATGCTTGGCTCGGATTTTCCTACAGGGGCTTTCTCCCAGAAGGAGTCGGAGATGCAGATATTGTTTGCTTTTCCATCATCAGCCTATGTGTAGATTGGACATGATTTGCATATATAATCTTCAGAGCCATATTAAGTTGGTAACTTCACACTGATAGAGTAAAACAACAGAACCAAAAACTGCAACATCAATGCAATTTGTCAATGTCTTCCACCATGAGATAAGTCACATGACACATCACAACATGGTAAGAATTCTTGCCATTGTCAAATGTAACGTGCAACTTTTTACCTCAGCATGGACCTCACTGGCAAATCAACTTGCTACCATTTTTTTGGGTGACTCCACTGGATTACTCTGGAGCCCTGTCATAAAGTTCAATGGGACACAGACATGAAACTTTTAGAAGCCTTCAATGTTTCTAGATTTTATATTTACTTTCAAAACAACCGGTCACCAGATTTTTCACAATTACAGCGACAGGTGACAGGTTCCCATAAGGTCAATGAGTAATATGCCACTTTTTTTAGCTAAAAATTGAGGGGGCACACAGCAGTAAGTCAGAGGGCTGAGTTTACAATACTGGTGGTAGATGTCCTTTAAGCTAAAAACAACGCTCCGGGAGACTTATGGTTGTTTAGTGCCAATAAAGGCTCGTAATTAAGTCATGAGTAGAGAATAGAAAGGGGCTTTACCAAACAAAATTTTGGCTGTAATGCTGTAACTTTCAATATGGGGTAAAAGCACAGCCACTTTTTGAGAGTTTGGTTGCTAGGAATATTTTGCTCCAACAATAAATCGAGAGATTGTCAGGCAAAATGTTTCTGTAAACCAGCAGGTAGATTTTTTTGAATTTAATATGATAGAGAAATATTTGTATAGTAAAGCAGTTATACATAAACCACATCCAGATCTTAGTTTTAGGGTTTAACTTCCATCACAATTTTACATAAATCTCAAATCATTTTATATGAGGTTTTATTAGAATTACAGGTAGTCCCCCGGTTACATACACGATAGGGTCTGTAGGTTTGTTCTTAAGTTGAATTTGTATGTAAGTCGGAACTGTATACTTTATCATTGTAATTCCAGCCAGAACTTTTTTGGTGTCTGTGACAATTGGATTTTAAATATGTTGGGTTGTCATAAGAATCAGGAGTAACAATAAAGCTTCATTACAGACACCAGTGATAACTGTTATAGCTGATTATTGTAGTCTAGGACTAAAGTACAATAAATTACCAATATCCAGAGGTCCGTTTGTAACTAGGGGTCGTATGTAAGTCGAGTGTTCTTAAGTAGGGGACCACCTGTAGTTACTTAGAATTTTAAACCCATGTAAAGGAACCTCATTATATGTGGGTGGCCCAACACTCATTACTCCCAGAAATCAGAAACTGATAAACAGGGAATGGAATAGGAAGCCAACAGCTCCATTCTCTGTGTAGTGCTCAGACCGAGTTACTGTAGAGCAGCTCCTATTTTTTTAAAGACACTGACTGGCTCAGCTATTAAATGGGTTCTAGTCTCATTCTGGTGATGGGTGTCAGACCTTAACCAATCAGATGGGCAGCACGGTGGCTCAGTGGTTAGCACTACAACCTTTCAGCACTAGTGTCCTGGGTTCAAGTCCCATCCAGGTCAACATCTGCAAAGATCAGGTTACCTGGAGAGGGGAACTCAGAAGGACTCCGAGTAACCCCGTGGGAAAAAAATGAAGGACAAGACGGAGGAGCGCATTGCCTGACGAAGGCCCTGACGAACACATTGAGTTGTGCTTAAAGGAAACCTACCACTTGAAGTGGCAGGTATAAGAGGGAACTACCGAGCACCAGCTCAGGGTGAGCTGGTGCTGGAGCTTAGTTTTGTTAGTGTTTTAAACCGCTGCTTCGGCGCAGGGAGGTACGCGCTCGGCGCACCATGTAGCCCATGTAGCCGCGCGCGCATGGTTGCGCGCATGGTGCGCCGAGCGCGTACCTCCCTGCGCCGAAGCAGCTTCGGCCATAAAGTTTAAAAAGTGTTTTAAACCGCGATACTGCGGTTTAAAACACTAACAAAACTAAGCTCCGGCACCAGCGCACCCTGAGCTGGTGCTCGGTAGTTCCCTCTTATACCTGCCACTTCAAGTGGTAGGCTTCCTTTAATGTCATAATAGTAGCGCCGGTACACGTTTTCTCCATCCTTCGGGACATGCCTAACATCTGCAAAGAGTTTGTATATTCTCTCTGTGTTTGTGTGGGTTTCCTCCAGGTTCTCCGGTTTCCTCCCACACTCCAAAAAAACATACCGGTAGGTTGGTTAGATAGTAAGCCCCATGGGGACAGGGACTGATTGGGCATCTGTGTGCGCTATATAAATAAAAGGTTTATTATATTGATAATCCTTAGGATTGGAGATTACTGGATTTGAACTTTAAATTTGGGGTCCGAGACAAGGACACGCCTGGCCAATTACAGACCTGACTAGTAGCTAAGGTTGTCAATTTGCCGGATTGGCTGTACTTTATAAATTCTATAACATTCAAAACTATTTAAAAGTCTTTATTGGAATCAACTTAAAACACATCATAACATTTTTACATTGGAGATTTCTAGAAATGAACAGAAAAGGTTTTGTTTCATTGCTACTGATAGCAGATAAACTTCTAACAATTGAAAAAAACAATGATCAACAAACAGCAAAAACATAACCCATATGAATCGAGTGGCAGCTGGTTTGAATGACAAATTCAGAGGGGAGCAGATGGCACCCCTATAGACATGAGCAGAGACAGAATGTGTTCAAGGGACTATTGGCAGAAGCTGTGGCTCCATTTGGGCCCTTGAATAATATGGAAAATAAATATAAAAAAGATAAAAAAAAAGTTTTCAATGAAAATTAGTGACAAACTTTTCAAAAACAATTGAAACAATTTCAAGTGTTTCTTTTGCTCTTACACTCAGCGGCCATTGAGTCATCTATTGTATAACAATTCCATCTAATCCTTTGTATTGTGTTTGATTTTATTAAAAGGGAATGTATTCAGTGATAAAGAAGACTCATTTTTACTGTGGATGTGTCACCGCAATTCTCAAGCCCGACGCCGGTGTGTATTGGCTTTTGCCTTTTCGTATGACTGACTAATGTATAGAAAAATTTATAAATTTTTTACTGTGAAAACTTTTCTGACAGCAGCAGTTTTATTGCAAACATTCAAAGTTGATTTCTAAATATATACAGTGCATCAAGGTGTGTGCACTTTATGGCAACTGAAAATATAAGTGGCATCAAAGAAATTTCAATAGACAAATTGTCAGGGTCGTTAGGGAGAATGCTGGGACTTCTGGTTCTTCTGGTGGTTCCAGCAGCGTTCTCCGAACCCCGGCACGTATCCGCGCAAACTCCACCTCTCGTTCCGGGCAGCGGATGCTAAGATCTCGCGCTGTCTAGGAGTTGTGTTCGGAACTGCTGGGACTTGTGCTACCTCTGCTTGGTGCCTGGTTGTTCTGCACCATGAGGGGTTAATTCCCAGAAGCTGTCCAGCTCCTATCAGGTTCTGGAGGTGGAGTTCTGGCTGCATAAATTGCAGCTTCACTAGTCACCTGTGCCAGTGTTTGAAATCCCTTCTTCACTCGCTCTCAGCATTAGGTTTGACTTGCTCTGTATCTGTATCTGTATCGTTGTGACCTCGGCTAGTTTTTTGACATTGACTCTTTGTCTACTGATTTTGCTATTTGACGTACCCTTTCGTTGTGAATCCGGCTAGTTTACTACTCTTTTGTGTTTTATGTTTGTCAGTCTGTTTGTGTTTCCCTTTCCACACTTATCAGTGTATTTCGAGTCTTCAAGTAGTCGCCCCACGGGTTAGCGTGGGGGGGGCTATAGGAAGGGACAGAGGTTGGGGCAAGCTCAGGGCACACTATCCCCTGTCTTTTGTGTTACCCAATCTTAACACAAATACTATCACTTGTATATGTAGAAGTAGAGAGTAACGCTGGCACTAAGTGACCTCGAAGACAACCCTCCAAGGATTTACTCAAAGTACTGAGTGTACACTGCATCAATGGAGTGGTGTTCTGCAGGAACCTGTTATTTCTGCTGTATCTTAACGGGATATTCCCCCAAAAATGATTCTTAAATATACTACTCAGGATAATAAAATAAGACATTCTCTAATTCAATGTTATTAACAAAAATACAGTATTTCTCAGATATAATTCCAACCTGTCTCTATCAGTCCTGTGTTTACAATTTAGCTTACCCTGGGATCCAACCATAAATCTTCTATTTTCTATGGTCGAGCAGGGCAGATCCTCTCATGAATAGTGTCTACTGTCTGCCCCCTGCACCTGCCCGCAGTGTGCAGAGATGTACTCTTCAAGCTACAGGCAAGATAAGATCTTTATTCAGGGGAGGGAGGCATGTAGCATAGCTGACTGCGTGTGTTGTAGCTCAGGTGTACAGAGCTGAAGTGTTTCATTGGGTTACATGCTTCTCTTATCATCTCTTATCTCTCTTTTTCTATGTGTCACTTTTTCAAGTGTATAGAAACCTGTGACCTGATAATCTAAGCACATTGTCAGAACACTACATCTCACAGTACTAGAAGGATCATGAAGTGTCTGCTGTAGAGAATTTTATACTGACAATCACTTAGTGATAGGAGCTAAAACAGCAATAAAACTGAGTAAAATTGTAAAGTAAGGGATTAAAAATGACCTTTATTGAGGAATCATCATTAGGGGATTTAAAATTCTTTCACGGGCAAAACCTTTAAGGAATAGCCCGGGGCATACACTGACATGTATCCAGACTTTATTTAGTGACCAGTAAAGACCCACCCATTCACAAGCCAGAGTCCTGTTATTCTGCTCATGAAGACTCAATAAGGGTTGGACACATATCGGTGAGTACCACATTTTCACCTTCAAATATGACAATCTCTTTTATGACCACCAAGCCAGAGTAAATGAAGAAATGAACAACATTGCATGGGAGATTTATCATATGACGTATGACGTGCGTATGATAGTGGCTATGCCCTCCAGCCTCCCGGCGGATAGATCAAGGGGCTTGGGTCTCTTGATGAACCTGGCAGCGGCACAACTGCCAAGTAAATCTATGAATATTTGCTTGTTTTTCAGAATTACGCAGGTATGGGGTGAGAATGCCCTGTGCTTGCACGCTGGCCTCCATGCCCCTCTATGGCCCTGCCACCCCCACATGGAGGTGGCGTAGTTGCTGTAACAGTCGAAAATTAATTTTTCTCATATATTGATATATTGGTTGCCATGCCTACCTATTGACCCTTGCTTGTTCTACTCATCTGCCTTCACCTTGGAATGGTGGAACTATCAAGAATCCAGAATTCAGGCTTTATTGACTTTGCCAGGCTTCATTCAGCAAGTCTATTACGGGGCTAAAACCTTGTACTAAACTTTGCAGTTCAGACCTACTCAACACTACTCAGTGGTTCACAATAAAATTAGTAAATTCTCTGCTTAGCTCCTGCAAGAAACTGAACATCTGCAATTCATAGAACAAAGGGTTTATCTACTATTCTTTAATTTCCAGTTTCCTCAGCATAGAAAATGGCGGTCATTTACTTGTAATGTTATATCGTATTATTGGACAATTTCTGTTGACATTAATGTTAGGCCAATGAAAATGGATGCCGCAAAAATGGCTTGATTTTAGTGGTTTTTCGAGTATGCTGTAGTTACTTTACACTTACAATAAGTGGCATTTTATTTTTCTGGGCACTGTATTGTGTAGTTTATTGACAATATTCTTTTACAAGATATTACATTTCCATTAACACAGGAAATAGTATGGAGCGGCCATTAAATTTAATAAAATAAACATAATTATCCTCAATGAGTATAGGAAAGTTTATTGCAGCAATTGTGTCTCTGCTTTTTAATGGAAAAGAAACATATGATTTCATAGACGTCCTCAACAGGGCCAAGACTATATATCCCCTAAGCCCATCATAGAATACAAGATTTATCGACCTATGGTTAGATACACCACATGAACTGTGTCTCGGGTGTCCCTGCAATCCATTTCTCAGATTGCAGGCACACCCATGCCCTTCTCCATGGTGGCGCTGCCCTGGCTCCTGGCCCGCACTCACCTCTCCACGCTCCTGCTTCCATCCTGGATAGGCTGCGTGTGTGTCCCTGCTCCCTAGGGTGCACGCACGCAGGCACTAAGAAATTTAAAGGCCCAGCGCACCGCTGAATTGCACTGGCCACTTCCAGGTTCTATTTAATCCGGCGGCTCCCATCACTCCCTGCTGGATCTTCAGGCCATTTCCTGTGAAGTGAAAGCCCCTCTGTGTTCCTGCGTTCCCGTACCTGCTTCATTGTTCCTGTATTCCCTCCCTGCGTTCCTGTTCCTGTGTTCCAGTCCGTTCCTGTGTTCCTGTTTTCGTGTTTCATTCCGTTGTGCCCCTGTGCCATCTGCATGGACCTCTTGTTGTTGACCCCGGATTTGGACTCTGACTTCTGCATCTCTGTTGCCAGCCCTGACTGACCACGAGACTGTCACCTCCTAAGAAACTCAACCTAGGCTGCCATCTTGGCTAGGTGCACCTGTGGAATGACCTGGTGGCACCCTACTGGGGCAAGACAATCCCGCTTGGCAGCGAGCTCTGGTGAATACCAAGTGCTCCTCAGATTCTGGTCCCAGGTGTTGGCTAGTACCACCACCTCCCACTGTGGTCGAGAGGGTCCACTGATCCCGAACACACTGTGCAGAAATTCATCTGGTCTTCTAATATAGTCCATGGTAAAATTTACACCCTGAGCATAAATGTATGGATCCATGTATGAAGCAGGGTTAGTAAGTAGTAGAGATGGCCAACTCCCAGTTTCGATTCACTGAATCTTTACAAAATATTTGGTTCAGATCAGAATCTATTTGGTCCAAACAGATGCTTCTCTATTTGTCCCGGGAAAATTGGTATACAACCTCCTCTAATCCTTTTAAACATAGATTTTTTTGATGAAAGTCTACTATTTTGTTTCAAAAATTTTTGGGATTAATGACCATTTCACCTTTTTTGTAAATAAATTTTTATTGAAAATTTTTTCAAACAATACAACCATGTATGACAGTTGACATTCTGGTATAAAATAGCAGGGATAATACATTTTATCTATCTTTACTCTAATCCGCCAGGTACCTACATACTCATTTTGTGCTCTTGAAGGTTTTAGTCATACACTATAACTCAGAAATTAACAACACCAACAACTTAACAACCAATGGGCACAAAGGAAGGTGTATAGGCTCGCTTCTCTCACAAGCAAGAAACATACCTATAAACCGTATGGAGTGCAATTGATCTAGTGAGCTTTTGAAACAAACTTATGCTGATAAACCAGTTGTATCAGGGGTTAGCCGGGGGTATAAGCTTATCCAGGGGTCCCACATGTCTTTAAATTTCTGAACAGTCCCATTTCTATAGGCTATTAATTTTTCATACACGCAGTGTTCTGCCATCATCTCTGTTAGTTCATGGGTAGTTGGGGAAGAATTGCTTTTCCATTTCCTTGCTATCAGCAACTTAGTTGCTAATATAATATGACCCACCAATTTGCGACTTTTAGTCGGTATTTTAGTAATTCCTACTCCTACCAATGCCAATATCCTATCTGAGTTTATAGTTCTCATCGCAACTTTAGAACATATATCAAATACCATTTTCCAGAATATATTTAATTTTGGGCATTCCCAGAAAATATGTGATAAGGAGCCCTCGGCCCCACAGTCTCTCCAACACTTTCCAGATGTACCTGGATAAATTTTTGCTAATTTCTTAGGTGTAAAGTACCACCATGTTAAGATTTTCTGGTGCACTTCTAACATGTTAGCTGAGTGGGATGCTTTGGAGGCCCAATAAAATGCAGAGGCCCATTCTTTTTGGTCTATGTCTTTTCCTAGTGTATTTTGCCATTTTGTGAGGTGAGACATATGATTCTTGGCTTCCTTTTGTCTTATGGCTTCATATACATGTTTGGTGGATTTCAGAGTTTTGCTAGTTTTACCTTCTAACATTTTCGTTAAAGGGTCTGGTAAGGACAGAGTAGGAGTCGGGCCCCTAGGAAGTAATGCTCTTATTTGGGCATAAAGAAGGAAATCTGAGTCGGGGAGCATGAACTTAAGTTTTAGCACCTGAAACGGGACTGGACAGTTATCTTCAAAGAGGTCACTAAATGTGTGGATGCCCTTAAGAACCCAGTGTTTAACTTTAAGGTTAGGGTTGATTATACTCGCCGTCTCCAATGGGATTACATTTATACTAGTCAGTGGGGATAGCGAACATATAGAGGTCAGTAGTTTCCAGGTTTCTATCGCTGTTCTTATAGTTGGCACATTTTTGGGCGGAAGCGGTATATTGCCTCGGATTGTGTGGGCAATCAGATGTGCCTTCAGCGAATGACCTCCTGTTAAATATGATTCTATTTCGGGCCAGGAAGAATGAGGGTAACTTCCCCCCCAGGCCTTCAATGCTTGGGCCCCAATTGCCCTGTAATAAATCCATATATTAGGAACTCCCAATCCCCCTTGCAACTTTGGTTTGTCTAAAACATCTTGTGACACTCTAGGTTTCTGACCTTTCCATATGAATCTTAGCATCTGTTTGTGAAATTTTTGTAATGTCGACTTAGGGATGGGAATGACCAATGCCCTCAAAAAGTACAATATCCTTGGAAGGATAAGCATTTTGTATAAGGTTATTCTACCCAGCCAAGATGGTTCTACTCTTTCCAGGGCATCTATTTCTTTTTGTAGGTCGTTCAATAGTGGAAGGAAGTTGATTCTTGCCAAATTGGATATGGGGGAGCAAATCTTCACCCCAAGGTAGGTTATTGCATCTTCTACCCATTTGAATGGGAATGCTTCCATTATTTGTTTACGGAGAGTTTTGGGGATATTTATGCCTAATATGATAGATTTGTCGGTGTTGACTTTATAATAAGAAACTTTGCCGAAATCTTCTAATATCTGCATGACCTCTTTCAAAGAGGTTAAGGGGTCTGATAGCATGAGAACAACATCATCGGCGAAAAGACCAATTTTATGCTGACTATTCTGGGTGTTTATTCCCCGGATTGTTTCCCTCTCCCTGATCATAGATGCCAAGGGTTCCATTAACATGACAAAAATCAATGGGGATAAAGGGCAGCCTTGCCGGGTTCCATTAGTTATATCTAATGTTTGCGATAAGTAACCATTTGCAAGAACTCTAGCTGAGGGAGATGAATACAGTGCCTGGATAGCCTTCAAGATATGGCCCTCAAAACCAAACCGTCTAAGGGTTGCAAAAGCAAACCCCCAATGTATCCTGTCGAATGCCTTCTCCGCATCCAAAGTAAGGAGCAGAGAAGGCACCCGAGAGGACTCCATTACTGACACCACATCAATGATTCTCCGAGTACCATCCGACGTCTGACGTCCCTTTGTGAACCGAGCTTGGTTGTTTTTAATTATACTAGGGAGTATTTTAAGCAGCCTGTTAGCTAGAATCTTAGCATAAATCTTTGTATCGCTATTTAACAGGGAAATGGGTCTAAAGTTGGGAGGGGAAGTGGGTTCCTTCCCTGGCTTTGGCAAAGTTACTGTGGTAGCTTCCAACATTTCTGGGAGAAGGGTTCCACTAGTCATAGCATTGTTAAATACTTTTAGCATATGGGGCCCTAATATCTGGTAGAAGGTCTGGTAGTATTCGTTCCCAAAACCATCCGCTCCTGGTGCCTTTCCTTTTTTGGCCTGCCTTATTGTCTCGTGTAGTTCCTCTATGGAAATAGGGGAATTTAATCCCTCTAACTGATCTTTGGAGATAGATGGAAGCCTAGCTCTTGATAAGAAATCGTCAATTTCTTCTTGCTTCGGTGCATAAGTATCGCCAGAGTTTTTTAAGTTATATAGGTTCTCATAAAATGATTTAAACATATTTGCTATGCCTTGGGGATGGTTTTCCTTAACACAAGGGGTTCTAGACTTATACAGAAACGGGATAGCTGTCTTTACTCTCTGAGGCTTAGCCTTCGCGGCCATAAGTCTGCTGGGCTTATTAAAAGCGGAGTAATAAGATGCTTTAATAGATGTCATTTGTTTATCATAGTGAGACATCAAAACAGATCTAAGGTTTTGTCTAGCTACCATTAGTTCTGAATAGGTGTTTGTGTCGTAACCTGATTGGAGGACCAATTCAAGGGATCTAATTTTTTGGATACTTTCGTCAATTTTCTTATCCTTAGCCTTATTTAGCTGTGCACTAATTTGCATTAGAGTACCCCTAATTCCAATTTTATGGGCTACCCATAAGTCTTCCGGGGAGATGTTATCTACATTATTAGTGTCAAAAAATTCAAGCATAGCTCTTTCTATCTTTGCCTTTAAGGACGGTAGGTAGAAGATATAAGGTGAATTTCTCCATCTCCTAGTAGGAAGTAGTTTAGGGGATAGATTAATTTCTAAATAGATTGGAGAATGATCTGACCAAGTGGCTGTGCCTATTTCTGATGTCTCAACCCAGGGAAGTGTATTCCTATCCGTCAGAAAAAGATCTATTCTGGAGAATGTCTTATGCCTATTAGAAAAATACGAGAATTCCTTGGAAGTGGGGTTACAGCATCTAAAGCAATCAAATAATCCCTCATCCACAAGCCATTTTCCTAATGACGGGGGGGACGTCCTGCCCTGGTTCGTTGAATCCACCTGAGGGTCTGGTACGAGGTTAAAATCTCCGCATAGCACCATATGGCCCTTTTGGCCTTTACGTATCCTTCTCATCAGTTTGTTTAAAAATCTCTTTTGCGATGAATTTGGGCAATAGATATTGGCTAGTGTAAAAGGTACCGAGTTAATGCTACAAACCAGGACAAGAAATCTCCCCCCTCCATCTGCTATTACTTCCTGTACATTTATATTTACATTATTACGAATTGCTATGAAGACCCCTGCTACCTTAGAATCAGCGTTGGCTTGATAGCTGATATTATAATTTCTGTTGCTGTATTTAGGGCATTTATTTTTGGCAAAATGGGTCTCTTGGAGACATATGATATCCGCTTTTACCTTATCAGCATCCTTCCAAACTGAGGCTCTTTTAAATGGCGAGTTCAACCCCTTGGTATTTAATGACATAATTTTAAGAGACATCTTTGTTATTACCCCAAGCTGACAAAATCTGGTAGCTATTAGCATATATCCAATTTTTACCTCCAATGAAAATGTACTTATGGCCCATTAGAACTAGGAATAACCTTTTAACTAGTAAACAGTAACAAACAGTGGCAATGGAGGGGACACTGTGATCCTGCTGCCATCGCCCAACAATTGCTGCCAAAATTCTAGAGAAAATTGCATACATAAACATCAGAAAGACAGGATATTTCAAAACCTGTTGGTACATGGGGGTAACAGTCTGCCTGCAGCTTTTCGACTTGTCACCTAAATATAGATGGACAAAAGAAAGATTAAGCTTTCCTCCTTCACAGGAACGGTTAAGCTCTGTCCCAGTCCTTTTGGACCTTTTGCTGCTTATATTATTGTCGTGCATTCGGTATATCCGCTTCTTCTATGCCCCATTTAGCCAGTAGTGGTGGACCATCTTCTGGGCAATTTAGGATGTGGGTTATTCCGTCTTTACGTATCAGCAGCTTCAATGGGAATCCCCATTTGTACGGAATCTTTTGCGCCCGTAATGCTCCTGTTATCGTACCAAAGCGTTTCCTAGCTTGTAAGGTAGCTTGGGAAAGATCCACAAAAAGCTTTATCCCTGAATAGGGGTCTGGGAGAGTGGGCGCTTTCCTGGAGCAAAACATCAACGCTTCCTTTACATGGAAGTAGTGCAGTCTTGCAATTACATCACGTGGAACATTATCTGGACTGTTTTTGGGTTTTGGGAGCCTGTGGGCTCTATCAATTAAACATTCTTCTGATGGCACCTCTGGAAGAACTGTAGATATTAGCTTGTTCACATAATCTCTTAGTTCAGCAGGGGGAACTGATTCGGGGATTCCCCGGAATTTAACATTATTTCTTCTTCCCCTGTCCTCCATATCAGCCATTTTGATTTTAATAGAGTCCACTATGTCTTCCAGGCCATAATGTGCGTCAATAAGCTCATTATGCGAGCTGGTTATCTCGGACATTTTATGCTCTAGATGGTCGACTCTCCCTCCTAAGTCATCAATTGAGACATGTATAGCTGATGTAAGTTGAGTCAGATCTTTATGCAACGACCCTTTGAGAGCCAGAATCATGCTTTTTATAAAAGATTCTGATGCTGGTTGGTCTGATGATGGTAGGTCTTCTAACAGGACCCCTGCATCACTATGCTCGGCTTCAGAGTGGCACATACCTTCTGTGATATTAGACAGTCGCTGCCTCTGTTTGTCTGGGCTCTGTCCTGGCGTGTGTGGCTCTCTGGGTCTAGCTGCCGCCATTTTGGATCCTCTCCCTTTGCTTCCATCAAAGCTCTCCGGGCACAAATTTGTCTGGCGGGGAGTTTCAGGGCTTATGCCACCTTGCTCCGATGCGGTTGCTAGTCCCGTCCAGGGCTGCGAGGGAGCTGGAGAAGAACCGCCGGAGCCTGGAGAAGAAGCGTTTGAGCGCGGGAGTCCGCCATCTTGGGACCTGCTCGTCCCTTGTGTTCGGGCCGAAAAGAAGTCCGTGAGTCGTTTCGGACCACCTATTGCTGACTTCCCTCGGGTAAGCATGATAGGGGATATTCCGGTACCGTTCCGGCTCGGTTTGCTGCTGTGTGCGTCGCTAGGAGTGTGTCGCTAGCAAGTCTAGGAGTGGAGCTCACTCACATGCGTCCGTTCCGGAGCACAGTCAGGCCACGCCCCCCCACCATTTCACCTTTTTGACCTTTTCACAAGAGTAGAAAAAAATTGGATGTGCATCAGTGCCTGAAAATGGCCAAATTCATACCGAATCTACCAAGGAAATAATAGATTTGCTCATCTCTGGTAGTGAGGGATAATGATTTACATATTCTTGGGTATATAATCTTGTCTTAAATTACCCCATGGTCGAGTAATTCAAAACATACTAATTACTATACAAAAATATATATTTTTTTATCTTCAGTGTCTAGTATAATAGATTGAGTATTGAGTGTTCCTGGAATAGTTGGGAACACTGCAGCAGACGTCAGTGTTCCTAACTTTTGGCTATCTTGTCAGTATCAATAGGTTGAAGTCACTTACTCTGCTTTTGTAATACAATTACTCTAACCTTGCTTTTTAGTCTCAGAGCAAAAAAACACCAAGTATTCCCAGTATAATGAAATATTATTACGGTATGTAAACTGTTTACAGTGGCAGATTGATTTCCCCTGTTTTACCACTAAATATGCTTCTGTCAAACGACACAAAGAATCCCTCATAGCCAGAACTGCAAACTCAGTCTGTCTGATAATACAGTATCATAAAGTATCCTGCCAGAGAACACTATAACAATAAGTCATTGTCTTTAATTTAGCTCCCCTATTAAAGTGCTTTATTATACCCACCAAAGTTGATTAACTCTGTGGGATATCTGGGGTTTATGAAGTTGAAGACGTACAACTTCTTGTCTGGTAAAGAAGCAAATGAAGGGTCTAAAACTTTCCCTTTATGTGAAAATAAAAAAAAACAAAAAGATCTTTTTTTGGCAGTGCAGATAGAACACTAAAGACACAAATGTGGAATAATACAAAAGTGTATAATATACAATACAAGAGCCAATATTTTTTCTACTAACAACATTCATCCCATTCATCCAAAGGATGAGAGAAAAATGTGATCCTTTAGGTCCACATCGATTTTAATAACTGGGTCTTGCCAGCGCCCCCAAGAGCCTCATGTGAAGAGACCAAAATAAGAAGACATCCGGGCAGCGTAGCCGACACTTCGACAAACGGGTCAAACTGGGCAGTAGCACCAGAGAACCCACGGCAATGGGACACAACAGCCTTCAGCGTTGCTCCACCAGGGTAGGTAACCATGCAGTCAAAGGAAAAGAGACTAGCACTCTCCGAACTTTGCTGGTAATTCTTCATTCAAGAGGCAACAGACACATGCCCGGCCAGGGATCATTTCACTTTGATGGGACTGTGAGATATAGGGATCCTGGAAGTGAATGGTTGAGAATGGTTGTGCTCTAGTGTTGTGTTCACATGTGGTACCCTAGTGGTGACACTAGTGGTGGCACTGCACTATGGACCGTAACTGGGTGGTTTCAAATGTATTGATTAAGGTTCTTCATAAATACGAGGGCATAAATACAGTTGTGAAATCTTAAGTGATACTCAAAGTACAAGTGGTGTTATGTTATGTCTGATATGTAGCTTAAAAAGGGGTTTTCCAGGAATTTTGATCGATAACCCGTCCTCAGGGTGACCTAGGCCACAATCCACTCTATTTAGTGGCCAAAAGCTTTCACGTCTATGAAAGCCATGTGTGCAGTAATGCCATCTAGCCAGTGCAGTAAACACTGAGCCAAATGCTTTCGGCCTTAAAGCGGTTTTACAGTTTCAGAAAATAATTGATATGGTTTTTGTAAGGAAAAGTATCAATTCCTCATAGTTTTCTAGATCTGCTTGCTGTCCCTCTATAGAAAGCTTCATTGTTTACTTCCAGCGGACAGAAATCTGTCCATGGTCATGTGATGGAAGCACAGGTGCACAAGACATTAGTATCACACGGCTCTGATTATTTATTGTGATACTAATGCCTTGTGCACCTGTGTGTCCATCACAAGACCATGGACAGATCTCTGTCTACTGGAAGTAAACCTAGAAGCTTTATACAGAATTACAGCAAGCAGAGATCTAGAACACCATGAGGAATTGATACAGTAAGTATATTTGAAATTGTATAACTTTTCCATATCAATTATTTGTTTAAAGTGGACAACCCCTTTAAGGTCTGCATTTAGGCGCAGCGCTCGACAATTTCCGTCATAGAGATTAATGGAGCAGAACGGTCATGCGCGGTTGTCTGCTCCATTAGTCTCAGAAGCGGCGAGGGGTCAGTCAGACACCTCATTCTTGCGATCTGCGGGGGTCTCAGCACTATCCAAAGTTAGGGCCTAACTTTGCTTTGTGGGAGGAAAACTCCATTAAGTGATTTTTATGCCCTCATGTCACAGGTTTCATCCCCTCAATGGAGCCATGTTCAATCATCATCATCCTTGAAAATAGCTCCATTGAGGATCTGAAAATTCACACCTCTACCATGGGTGAATAACATGACTGAATGTTTCCAGGTGTGCGCCGTCTCTGGGGCTCATTTACTAAGGGACGACGGACCACTATTCTGTCGGGTTTCCCGAATATTTCCTTTTTGCGCTAAATTGGCCCGGGCTTTTGGCGCACGCAATTGGATTATGGTGCATCTGCGCCGGCTTGTGTGCGACAGAAATCAGGGGGCGTGCCGTCGGACAACCCGACGGATAAGAACAAACCGCGGAATTTAAAAAACAAAATTGTGTCGCAAGATCAAACACTCACATGCACCGGGAAGAAGCAGGTGAACTCTGGCAAATCTCAGCGCGGAAGCATCACATGCAGGAAATTGGACCCGAATCCTCATCGGACAACGCACTGTGGGATCGCGTCAAGACCGGGTAAGTAAATCTGCCCCTCTCTGTCTGTTTGGCTATCAACGTTATGCACCTGGTGTACCTGAGGTTTGCACCCTAATTGGGACTGTGATCCCTGGTGCTCTTTGTGATGCTCCTTAGCTTTTGTTTGGTATATGTTGACTTATATAGATGAAACGGCTATAGCCCAAACTTGGCCAATACTGGAAGTTTATGGCCAGCTTCAATCCGGATTCTGCATCGACTTCTCAAACTTTCTCACAGCAGGGAGGAAGTAAATTGCTTCAGTAATTAGAGCTCCTTAAACTGAATGCTTTGTGATGCCTCGAAGTGAATATCCTAGAGCACCAATTTATGTATAATTCTATACTAAATATTTCAACTTACTTACTAATGTACTGTACATATATACATATATATATATATATATATATATACTTATATATAAATGTTATATATGTTAATCAGTGGTTCTGAACTCTACACCAAACCAGTTTCTAAAACCCACGTGAAAGAAGATGAAGATGCCTTTAATAAATATTGAGATTACATTTTTTTAATTTTATGTCTATATATTGGTAACTAAAATAAATTAATGTCTTATTATTATCATTGAATTACGCTCTTACGCATCTGATGTAATAAAGCCGTAAATTTGATTTTCTCTTCTCGCATTGCCGATCTGTATCCAAAATGAGACTTCACAAATTGACTTAATGGTGTCTGCTTAGCATCGCTGTACAATACAATTTCGCTCCACATTCTGACCTTCTCCATTGAGAGGTCGACTATAAAGCAGAGGTTTGATTTTTTCCTGCACTTAAGAACTCGCACTTAAGAAATATTAACAATCTTTCCCAAGACATTAATTGGGGGTGAACGTAAACTCTCCCTTCCAAAACCCTGCAAATTGATAGAGTTTTCGGTAGAAGTTAACATCATTTTCCTGACATGAATTTGACACTGGAATTGTTACCAACAGATCTAATGGTTTTTCTCCTACATCCGCTAACAAATCTGATTGCCAGCCTCCAATTTGGAGACAAAGAGTTTGAGCACAAACCTTGTAGTCCCCTGAAACTGCCCACTGGGAATAAAAGCAATATTTGCTACACATGGAAGAGCTCCTTGTGTCTGTGTCGCTCTAATTCTCTGACTTAAGCAGAAATGTAGAGGAATGTCACTGCTCTATCCGACAAATAGGGAGCAGCGGGGTCTGAAGGCTGCAGTATGTGTCATGTAATATAAAGGAGCTGAAGAAAGGAAAAGACACACAATTGCAGTCACATGTACACATTATAAAAGCAGTGCAGACATAGACACTAAAACAGGCACTTTCGTACAAACACACTCATACATAAAAAAACACACGTATAGTACATAGACATTCATACATACACATCTATACATGCAGTAGATACACACTCATACATACAAATCTATACATGCAGAACATACATACACATTTATACATGCACTACATACACATTCATACATACACATCTATTCATGCAGAACATACACACATACATACACATTCATACATGCAGTACATACACACACACACATATATACACATCCATATATGCAATGCATACACATTCATACAAACACATGTATACATGCAATACATACACATTCATACAAACACATCTATACATGCAGTATACATACACACTATACATACACAGTATACATACACACTCATACAGACACATTCATATATGCAGAGCCTACCCACTCATACATAGACATTCATACATACAGTACATACACACTCATTCATTCACATCCATACATGGAGTACATACACGCTCATACACACACCATCTTACACGCTTATTTACTATCTCGGCGCTACACATTATCTTTTTTCCTTACACCATTTTTTTGTTACTCAATTTGGGTGCAGCTTATGAATCCAAATACTTTTCCTTCTCTTCTTGTTTGTGTCACACACTTACACCCACCAAAAGCAAGAATACTAAGTTCTATTTCAGCTTCGTGAATGTGGAGTCATAACAGACACTTTCGGTCATGCGCCAATTTATTAATCCCTTTGACATGATGAAAAATCACAGTCTAATAAACCACACAGTTTGTGTGTCACCGGGAATGTCACTTTAGCTTCCAATAGCCTGTGCTTTGCTGATTTTAAAAATGCCTTTGTCAGCATTCTGAATCATTTCAGTAGTTATTAATAGTTTATTTTACATAACATGGCTCCATGCCAGCAACATGTGGTGAGTCCCAGAGGGGGGAAGCTGCTACCTGTGTTTTTGTGATAGTCTCCTCTCCTCTGCACTCATCCATCTCTGTCCCCCATCCCCTCTTCCTGTCATGTGCATTGAGCAGACAGGGGAGGGAGGAGGAATGTGTATCTGAAAGAAGACTCACTGCATGCTGCTGGCAGGGAGCCAGGTAATGTGAAATCATTTTTTATAAGTAGTGGCAGTATTCAGAAGGCTATTGGAACTTGTCACCAGCTGAAAATGACTTCCTGGAGGCAGGTTCACTGTAAACAGAATAATGATATTGATGAGGTAACCACAGGATATCATGTCAGTGATGCCAGAGTAATACCAAAGAACAGAGGGACATTCCATGTATAATGGCAAGTGACGATTTTCTTCCATATGTGCACGTATGTCACCCTATCCCTATGGATGACTGACTATTGGCTGGCTGACAGAATGCACATCCCTCTAGTTCTGGATACTGCACGTATATACAGCACAACCATATGCTGCCTGCATGTGACCCGTATTTTATACATTTCCATTGACTTCTATGAGGCATACAGAACTGAAATACTGTAGAAAATAGGACATGTTCTATATTTTTGTATGGCTTGCTTATGTTACGCTACGGTGGGCAATACAGCCATGTAAATGGGTGGCCATAGTGCCAATTGAAATGAATATACTACCTGTAAATTTGGACAGCGTTTTCATTCGTTCGTGTGAATGCAGCCTAAGGCATGAATATTAACTTGTCCATAGCCCATCTACTAGCCACACAAACATCAAACATCAACCAAACTAGATCCCCAATGTTGTCAATTGTGCTCATTCACTGTGCAGAGTATGCATAATCATGCACAGGCTATAAACCCACCCCGCACCTCCTTGTGAATGCCGACTGCCCGCATCACAAAAATATGGCCACAAATATGTTTTCAAGTGGACATTGGCTGATGAGTGGCAATCACCCACCAATGTCAGACCAGCCTCATACTGGGGATAATTTTCCCTTCGTGCAGCCCACAAAATGTATGCAAGACCTTAGACTGTGATGTTATGAAGTAAAAGATAGGTTCAGGGAGCAGAACTAGGTCCATCTTAGCAGATCTGACCTTTCTCGTGATCAACACTGCACCATAAGTGTTTAGTCTAGATAAATCTCTGTCTTTTTCCGCCTTTCCAACACTACTTTAGGTTGAAAAAAATGTGGTTTTAGTCTAAGAAGAACAGCTCCGTAAAGTTATAGCAAATCTAGTAAACAACACATTACGTTGCAGGATATACAACAATTCCAATATGAAATAATGGCGGAAATAGAACTTCAGCGACGTCGTCCATATTTTCCCCTTGTATAGAGTTAACTTAATTCCGCCCGGCAATATCGGAAAGGACACTTGAAGTAATATTTAAGATTCAGCTTTCTTAAATAGTTATAAAGCATCGTAAAACGACATGCCATCCCTCCTATGTACTTAGCCGGAGTATCTCATTTCAGGAAAGCTTATACAGAAAGAGAGACTTGTGTATACGAATAAATCCAAATAATGGGGTAATCACATCGAACTGTTTAGCTGGAATTCCGCACTCAAGATTTTACTGCGTGCTGGGCTCCGTAGCGATGAAAAATATCTGGGAAATGTATTGGAGCACCGCTACTGGAAGTGTCTCATAAAGACCTTCTAACAACCATCATCTCTGCCTGCGAATTGGGTTTAATTCAGAATAGATGAAAACTGTCTATCATTACAGGTTCCTGATTGTTATCGTAACAGAGTTAATTAATATACAGCTCATCCGAGCTCTTCACCAATGGTTCCGGAATTGCGAGCAAAAGCAGAGCCGCGCGCAGGAGAATAGATTTAACTCTTACAACGTGGCTTCAGGGATCTTGTGATTCTGAGCATGAATGTCAGTCAATAGGGGAATACAGAATGAAAGGCAGAATAAAGAGACCTGTTTTTATTGTTTCTGTGTATTTATATTACATCTCTATATGCAGTTATTTGAAAAATAATAATTGATGATTAATGGGCTCAAATGGTGTCTTGTAGGTTCCATGTAAATTGATGTGGAATCGGTTTTTTAGAATATCAGATAGTTTATCCAGTATGTGAAAAATACTAATTTTGTAGGGTGTTTAATAGTCAACTGTTTATGTCAGAGGGGTCAGAGGTTGCAGCTCCCAAAGGATAAAGTGTGCAGCACTTGCTACTAAACTGTGTTTATGCCAGAGGAGTAACATGAACCTATTGGTCTAAATACAAAATCTGTAGCAGGCGACCAAGTATAATACATAATTTATAGTGCTGGTCTCTCTGTATATGTCCCCTATGGCTTCTGGGCCTGGATGCAACAAGTCCTGTTCCATACAATCCAAACTTTTACTTTATCAAAGAGCTTGTTCAAGGGGTTGTCCAAGACCGTAAAAAAAAAAAATGGTGGCTGGGAGGGGGCTGCTTAAAAAATGATACATGTACTTATCTTTGCTGTCCCTCCCAGTGTCCTGCGCTGCCATCTCTCCAGTATGTGCACCTGTAAGCAATAGGGGCATGGAATCTGCGCTGCGTTCAGCTTCCAGACAGGTGAGGTGGCCGTCCATGCCCATGGCCCATCGCCAGCCACCTCAGCCATGAGCCCGCAATGAAAACAAACTATCCTTACCTTGCGGTTCTTGGCACCTGCAGAGTAGTTGTTCGAAGTTAGCATCACTGAATCTATAAAGTAGCCTAGGTCTAGCTTCATTGAAGCATTGTGCAGGCCTCTGGAGCACCAGCGATGTGTTTATAACATTTATATCTATAAAGATATGAGGGAGTTATTAATCTTTAGTTTGTAAACATGCACCTGTTTTTCGGGGGGGTGGTTGAGATTGTTTTTGTTTTATTAGAGGGCATTTAAGGTGTTTTTTTGTGACTTTTTTCAAAAAAGTCCCACAAAAGTCACAAATTGTTCAACGATAATGCCCTCTGCCGAGAGTCACTAAGATCAGTCCGAATCAGTCGGATTGTCCGATGCCCCGCCCCCTATTTCTGTTGCATGAAAGCCAGCACAGCTGCACCAAAAAACGATCACGTGTGACACAATCCCCTGTTAAATATCTGTCACAGCCGCACCAAACCCAAAAACGTTGGTTAGTCCGACAAAAGTGCGTCCGCGGACCCTTAGTAAATAAGCCCCATTATGTGTAAGGATATCTACCAGCAGGTAGACTGTCCTAAATAGGCTGCTCATTATGTCTAGGGGATGGGGGGGACTGTGTTGAAACTGTATTTTAGCATTTTTATTGCCGAAATTACAACTTTGTGAAAGTGCCAGAGATGCTCTGGCAGACAGCACCTGAGTGCCTCCGGCACTTTTAAAAACAATGAAATACATGTAAAACACAGTCCCCCCATCCCCTATACTATTTAGGACACTCTTCCTCCAGTAATCTGGTGGTAGATGTCCTTTAAAGTCTGAAGCACATCACCATACCAGTGTATTTTTGTGTGTCATTTTGTTTTTTGTCCATGTTTCTTTCTTTTGCATTTTTTAGTTTTGGAAAATAAAATCTTACGCTCTTTAACTGTCTGGAATACTGGATTATTTTCCTGTTTATTCTTTGATTCTTAGCACTGAAAAATTATTGTAAGTTGCCACCACTGGGTGAGTGGGAGAGTTGTAAATTTTTGTGCAAATCTGCAAATGCTGTATTTTTAATAGATGCCACAGACAGCAGTAGTATCAGGCAGATTTGAACCCTAAACCACAGTTGTTGTAGAGTGTATATGGTCCCAAATCACCTTACAAGTTCTCTTTGAAGGAATTCTACCATGGAGAATCTACTTCTGAGAGATTCTCCATGGTAGATTCCCCTTCCGGGCAGCAGCTGCATCCTGTTTTCCAAGGCTGCTGGGGGCATGTAGTAGCCTCAGACATCTCCGTGGACGAATGCTACTCCACGCCCCCAGGAGAAATTTACAATCCCGTCTTTACCCGCTCTGGCCTGTCTTGGGCAGCATTTGAGCTCTGCACAAGTGCAGTAGTTTGCTGCCGGCAAATCTTTGACAGCGAATGGGAGCTACTGCTCAAGCACAGAGCTCCTCAACTGCAGGTACACCGCCAGCAGCAGAACAAGACCTACTGCACTTGTGCAGAGCTCCATTGCTGCTTGGGACACGCCAGAAGAACGGGCCGGAGTGGGCGGATGCGGATTTATAGTGGCTACTGGAGGCGAGTACCAGCCTTCACCCCCGGAGCTGTTTGAGGTTACTCCATACCCCCATAAATTTTAGAAATTAATATGCATATTTAAACATTAAGCTTTATTTCTGAAGCAGCTGCATCCAAGAATTAGTGAAAAACAGGATACAGCTGTTGCCCGAACGGGGAACATACCCTGTGTAATCTCTCAGAAGTAGAGTCCCCATGGTAGATTTCCTTTTACGGTATTCAAGTAAAGTTAAGGTTGGACATGTTAGTAATCAATACATATTATTTTTATCAAATTGCAATCCAAAAAAGTAATGAATAATTAAGACATATTCAAAACAATAATATTTTATTTAACTGTAGTCAGGCACATGCCAACGATCCCCCTCCCCTTATCCGTTCAATGATCCAGTATAGATCTTTTATTCTATTTTTCTGTAACGTTTTATTTTCTCTCTCCGAAATGTCTTCCAGAATCCTACAGACGGCTGGTTATTCTAGTCTTTCTGTGAATACAGAACATTACCTCCACAGCATAATATCACAGTGAGAAAGGGAAAAGGAAAGTATCCAGGCTTCACATCTAAACAAGCACAAACATTACAGCATCTCCAATAGAGGATTCGGAGTCTTGTAGCATGTGGCAAGGGTATAATTGTTTGCAATCTGTAAAAGCAGGAGAAAAGTCAATATGGTTATTATTCTACCGCTGAAATACTTCTAAAAGGTTTCGGGGCACCGGCAATTGACTGTAATTTGGAGATGTTTTAGATAAATGTTTTAAGGCTCGGAGAGATCACTTCTGTTTTGTTCAGGGTTAACCTCTACAAGTTACATTTTACTTTGATGCATATATTTCAGGTTTTTAAAAGGTGTTTCATATGAACCTCATACTTAAACACAATCTCTTCGGATTTTTGTGGGTTTAAATCATATTCAAAAGAATTTTACCAAACAATCCTCTAAAAACTATCATCAATACTTGGTTTATCTGCCCAGGATCAGAAATCTCTAAGATTGTTCCTTGAGAAATACTTTCTATTGCTGCCATCCATTAAGGCGCTGCTGATCAAAAATTTATTGAAGACCTATCTTGACATTAGGTTATCAATATCTGATCTGTGAAGGGCAAAGCACAGAGAGAGGAGCTGGTTGAATATTACTCCATGTTTAGTGTGGTGACCTGCAGCCACAGATGTATGCTCGGTTCAGATTCCCTTAAATGTGGGTCAAGCCTATAGTTCTGGCACATGGCCACTAAACAGAGCATGGAACCCTTAGCTTGGGACTGTGTTTAATAGATCATTGATGACAGATGTTGATCAGCTGTAGTAAAAGGAAATCCATCACCAGGATTTACCTACCCAAACTAACTGCTCTGAAATGCAGAAACACAATGGGGCAGATTTATTAGATGTGTCTAAAAGTCAAAAGTTGGAATAGACAGTGTTCTACTGCGCCAGATTTACCAATGTGCCAGATGTGGGTTGATAAATCTGGTGTAGGATAACACTGTCTAGTGTAACTTTGTACCTTTGATAAGTTGGCTTAAAGGGGTTTTCCAACCATACAAGTTAGATCCTATCCCTATGTCGGCAATCTCTGTCAGCTCAAAAGAGATAAATGGGACTAATTGGACATGCACGGCCATCTGCTCCACTCATCTCTGGGATCGACAAGCGGTCTGAGGGAGGTACTATAGACACCATCGGATTCCCGTTCTCGTGATCTATAGGGGTCTCATCACCAACCAAAATAAAAGCATCTACATTTCTTTGAAAAAATAAACTTAACCTATTGTAGATTACAAAAGAAATAGAGAAAAACATGTTAACAGAACATCATAGGCAAAGTTAGTTTTCAAACTCCTTTGACTGACGCGTTGACTGGCCAATCATCATTCAGTGGAAACAACTCTCCATAAATTTTGAGTTAAAAATGATCTGGCACTTAGACAAGTCTCCATTGTATGAAACAATATGGCGCTGCTTTACATAATAATTGAACTGCCAATCATAATGTTAGAAATAAAAGAAATTTCACAAATCTGTGTTACATGCATCAAAGTCTTAAGTCACCTGTGAAAGAAAGACAAAGTGTTGTAGAATTAGTGTTCAATCTCATTTGCATTGAATGTGTTGGAAGGGGATGTTGAATGCCTTCTTTGCCACCCACCTAGAGATTAAAAATGAAAAGCCTAAAATTCTGGCAATAATGTTTTTCACTGTGAAAAAACAACATGTATATGTACTAAATTTTAAAGAATTTTTCACTTATATGCCAATAAAACACGACTTTTTAGTGAAAAACTAAACCTTTTGTATACACTACAATTGTGATGTCTAACATTTTCATCAAAATGTTAGACATCACAAAAAGCCCAATCTAAAAATGATTCTCCCATGTTGTAAACACTGTAAAAGAAAAAAATTCAAATACCCAAATTCACAGTTATTTCATTATTTCCTCTCCCATACAAATGTTAACAAAAAGTGATGCAAAAAAGGTTGTATATGTTCCAAAATGGTATCGATGAAAATTTCTGCTCATTACACAAAAAATGATACCGTACTCATCTAGTCATAACAGCTTTCAAACTTTTTACAAAAAGTGGCAACATCTGGAATCAGGTGATAACTCAGGGAACACTACAGAAAACTGTACAATGGCGAACTTTGAAGGGAGGGTGTCTTAGACACAATAAATGTTGCAATGTTGCACCTGTGCCACAAAAAGTAGCAAAATATAGACAAAGAAAAAGCCAATCCAAAGCAAAAGTACACATGCCCCATAATGTACTACAAAATTAAAAAAAATAAAAAAAAACACAATAGAAACTATATAAGTACTTAATATCCATGATTGTACTGACCTAGGGAATAAAATATATCATTTGGGAAAAAAGAGACTTTAAAACATGGTGCAAATGTGATATTTTTTGTAAATTTTACCATATTTGGATTTTTTTTCCAGCTCTCTGTACACTGCATGGCATTTTAAGTACTATACACAAGGAAGTAAAATTTGTCCCACAAAAAGCAAGCCTGCACACAACTCTGTAAATACAAATAAAATAAAAAAGATATGACCTTTGGGAGAAGGGAAGCTAAAAACAGAAATGCAAAAACAGGAAAGGACATTGATTAACAAAGCGGATGTGCATGCTTCATTCCTCTATACAGTATCAATAAAAATAATAATAACTATTATTATTATTCCTTTATTTATATAATGCGCACACAGATTACGTAGCACTGCACAGAGTTCGCCAAATCAGTCCCTGTCCCCAATGGGGCTCACAATCTAATCAACCTACCAGTATGTTTTGGAGTGTGGGAGGAAACTGGAGGGTCTGGAGGAAACCCATGTAAACAAAAAGAGAACTTACAAACTCTTTGCAGATATGGGACTTGAACCCAGGACACCAGCGCTGCAAGGCTGTAGGGCTAATTACTGAGCCATAATGCTGCCCCTATTTATATATGTTATATGTATCCATTTGGGGGGATTCATCACACACTGTTGAATCGTGATAAATCCTGCTGCTGAATGTGCTGGCAGGTAATTCTATGGCAGGTCTTATCTGGCGTAGAATTATTCTATAGCCTTCACCAGTGCAGACTATAGGCAGTGCACAGAGCCCCCTCTGCTGCCTGGCAAGCCCCCTCTCCACACCCACTTGATAAATGGGGGCAGTTATACAATGGGACATTTTTATGGCATACAAACCCTCAAAATAGTCAGGAATTGTGACTATTTCACAGTTTGTACCCCAGTAGTACTAATAATGTAGCATCTGCATTTCATATTTTCTAATATCGATGAATAACCACAAACGGCAGTAACCCTTCAGTGACAGACGGATTGCTAATGGCTTTTATTTACATTTTCTTTATATCCTATATCAGAAGTTTTTCGGCCCGATGGCTCCCACTTGTATCTACAATACTATTATATCTGTGAAACTTCAAAAAAAATGTTATCTAGAAAAAAAAAAAAAGCAGCAACATCCGTCCACATTCGTAAGATCTAATCATTAAATGAGTCAAAATTCTGCTCGTCCTAGCATCGGCTGTCATCTATATATTGACGTCTACCTGCAATTACATCCCTAATGGCTAATCAGCGTAGTCAAAAGGTAAGACATGGTGACACGGGCAAGATAGACGTATAATGTCTTATAGGAAATAGCCAAATAATTAGTGCTGGGTTTTATTTACTACTCCTAATAGGCTCGTGGTTATATATGGCAATGATCAAAGAATGGGAGAGATAACAAGCCGCATAAAGTACATTGTATCCCTTTGAAGTGACTATCACAAATAGCCCTTAGTGTTCTCCCTGACTGTGTTCATTATAAACAGAAGTCACATATCTTCCCTCATCTTATTGATTCATTTGTTGAAACTGAAGTTCTAATGAAAAAGTGTTTTTTTTCCCCCCCAAAGCATTGGTGCCTTGTTAATAGCCGATCGCCTGATGCGCTAACGGAAGGAAACTCGCCAGCTGGTTACATTGTGACATCTAATAAAGCAATATTCCAAAGTACACGGATTCTGTCCTTAAATCCACACAGCTAAAGCCTAGCACTTGTATTCCACATACCCACAGTTGTCATAAAATATCCGACATGGCCTTAAAATCCAAGAAGAAAAGGGGATTATATATATGAAAGTTGGTCTTATTTGCTTTGTAAAAGAGAGCCGTGCTTATCCAATTGCCTCGGGCTGTTTTTATAAGCTCCGAGTTGACTCTTTAAAAAAAAAAAAAAAATAGAATTATTCTACAAAAGTCTCTGATTTGAATATAGATTTGGGTCTGGACATCCGACGCCTTATATCTGAATTTCGTGTATGAAAAAAAAACGTATGAAAAGATCAAACTGTTCTCAAGTATTAGTAAAGAGGATCAAGAGTAAGTAGATGGTACAAGTCGATTTGTAAGGGGTTAAATTTAGTGACAAGACATTGACAATTCCAGCATATTGTACTGCAAATGTTATAGGACATTTCTTAGAATTTTGGGGAAGGTAAATTAGTGCGAGCATGTGAGACTGGGATACTACAGGGCTGTTAAAGGGGATTTCCATGGCATAATAAATATCAGATTGGTGGGGGTCCTTACACAGCTAAGCATATCTATTTCCTGGTGCCCAATTTTAGTACAAATTTACTATTTTTCAGGCATCAAAGAACATTACAGGCATAATACACACAATGGGGGTCATTTACTAAGGGCCTGATTCGTGTTTTCCCGACGTGTTACCCGAATATTTCCGATTTGCGCCGATTTCCCCTGAATTGCCCTGGGATTTTCTGGGGGCGTGGCCGAATGAAAACCCGACGGATTTGTAAAAACCGGCGCATTAAAAAAAAAAAAATCTGTCGCGGAACTTGCGCTTACCTTCACTCAGCCCGAGCCGGTGAACTCCAGTGCGTTCCGACGCTTTTCAGCGCAGCAGCGCCACCTGGTGGATGGCGGAGGAACTACCTTAATAAATCCCGGCCGGACCCGAATCCACCGCAGAGAACGCGCTGCTGGATCGCGAATGGACCGGGTAAGTAAATCTGCCCCAGTGATGTCACAGTACAAGAATAATTCACACAGTGATGTTATAACAAAGAGATAATACACACAGTGATGTCAAAGTAAAGGAATAATTCACACAGTGATGTCATAACAAAGGGATAGTACACACAGTGATGTCAAAGTAGAGTATAATTCACAGATTGAAGTCACCGCATAGTTATAATACACATATTGATTTTATAGTACATAGATTATAAACAGTGTGATGTCACAGTACAGTGATAATGCACACATTGGGGCAGATTTACTTACCCGGCCCATTCGCGATCCAGCGGCACGTTCTCTGTGGTGGATTCGGGTCTTCCGGCGATTAACTAAGGTAGTTCCTCCGACGTCCACCAGGTGGCACTGCTGCGCTGAAGAGCATCGGAACGCACTGGAGTTCACCGAGCCATCCTGGATGAAGGTAAGCACGTGTCCCGCGAAACTTTTTTTTTAAATGCGTCGGTTTTTCTGAATCCCTCGGGTTATTGTTCGGCCATGCCCCCCGATTTCCGTCACATGCATGCCTGTGCCAAAAACCCGGGGCAATACAGGGAAAATCGGCGCAAATCGGAAATATTCAGGCAACGCGTCGGGAAAACGCGAATCGGGCTCTTAGTAAATGACCCCCAGTGATGTCACAGTGC
The DNA here is from genome assembly GCF_040894005.1 of Engystomops pustulosus. Lineage (NCBI taxonomy): Eukaryota > Metazoa > Chordata > Amphibia > Anura > Leptodactylidae > Engystomops > Engystomops pustulosus. Next base: position 34,065,608 of record NC_092414.1, read on the forward strand.
AAGGATTATACGCACAGTGATTGTGCAGTGCAGGGAGAATGCACAAAGTAATGTGATAGTACTGTGTTAATGCACACAACAATGTCACAGTGTAGGGATTTAATGCACTTTTTTCTTTAAGGAAAATGTGATAATGTACATAAGGCACAGGAACAATGCAAAAAAATAAATAAATTAAACATGAGCTCTGCAGTGAATAGATAACTAATACACACATCTCCATAGTAAAACATACTAGAGATAAGATCAATTTTGTCACATTTCGCTCTACTTGCCACCTGCTGCCTATGAGTTGAAATGGGGTATCTCACTTCATTGGCCCCATAGCAGCTGCTCTGACAGCTACCCAGGTAGTTAGGACCATGGGTTAGTGCACAACAGAGCTGCAATATTAAGTTTCTCCTTCAATTTTTTGATACAAACATTTGATTAAATTGACCAGGATACAACCTGTCATTCTTGTTAGTCATAGAAATTCCTCCTCAAGTCTTGATCATCACAAATTGGACAAATGGTGGCGCATCAATATCAATGAAAAATGAATCCATGGGAAGTTCCATTTTCCAATAAGAAGCTTTAAGAGCCAATCAGATCATACGAGTGTGTCTGCTGTCAACCAATTTTAACTACATCAAAAATAAACCAGAGGTTAAAACTATACAGATCTCTCCCGATTCCCATTATCCTCGCGCTCTGTCTTGTCATGCGCATGTCTGATCTCAACTAATGATTTACTTGCTACTTCAATTTAATATCACTGCAGGACAAATACAGTTTTTGAAAACTATGAATAAAATTGTGGATTGTTTTCGCTTCAGCTGGTATTTTTTCGCCCCCACAAATCTCCGATTTGATGTAATTGCCGATTCTGATAAGAAACTGCATTAGCAATTATTTACATTTTAATATCTTTGGTGCACAAATGTTTCTAATTATATTTGTTTTCAACGCTAGAGTAAATATTAATGACTCTTTCAATGCCGGAGCAATGAGCAACCTCACTGCTACATTCGTAGGCAGATCCAAACACTTGTACAGGGAAAAAGGAGAGTCCATGATATGTGATGGGCTGAAAAGTTGACAATGATGAACCATCTCCGTAGCATCCAGTCATATTGCCGAAGACCAGAAAGGGAACAAGGAAATCGGTGGAAGAGACCATACTAAAGCAGGGAAAGAAGATACGGGGAAGATCCCATGGGTTTGGTTTTGAAGCCTATCACACACACTATCCTAAATTTTCAGGAAGTGGTCTACACGTCCATGTAGGGAGACCACCATGTTCCATACTTCTCACATCCTGTATTTGAGAGTATAGTTCATGGAAGATTTGGGTTTTAGCTGCAGAGAAGTGTAGAATATTTTTTCACTTACCTAGTCTCGTCTATATGTTTTTTAAGGAATGTAAGAAATCTACCTTACCACTTTGCAGGGGCACATTTACTAAGGGTCCTTCGGACGCATTTCCGTCGGTTTTCCCTCATTTTTCAGTTTTGTGCTGAATTGTGGTGGGTTTTTGGCGCACGCGATCTGATTATGGCAAGGGCACCGGCTTTCATGCGACATAAATGGCCATCGGACAACCCGACAAACGTACAAACCGCGGAATTTAAAAATCAAATTGTGTCGCAAAATCAACACTCACATGAACCGGTAAGAAGATGGTGAACTCCGGCGGACCTCAGCGGGGAAGCGACACATGCAGGAAATTGGACACACCATCTCGTGGCAGCTCTGAATCCTCCTCGGACATTCCGGATCTGCGGCGTCAACGGGACGGGTAAGAAATATGCCCCACAGCATCTGGTCATACTGTAATTGTTACAGCTACCTCACTGTTGAAAAGTGATTATGTACCATTGAAGTGGTTCTCCCGGATCCCAGAGTTTTTGTTAATATTGGTCCTAGGTGGCGTAAAATAAAGAAAGAAATTATAAAGCTGGGTTCCCATCTAGTTTTTGGTATACGTTCAGCACATGCATCGCAGTGGGTTGGAGGTGTAGCAGGGTGACGTGTATGAGCATACAGTGTGATACATATGTGCCACATGTTGTAAGGACACATCTTTACCACGTATAGCAAAAACTAAATATGAGACCTTTGTCCTCACTTTTCACCAGCGTTGATGTCACTTCAACAGAACACACCTGCTACAAACTAATATAGATTGTAAGCTTTTGCGAGCAGGGCTCTCACTCCTATTGTTTCATATGACAATGCTTTTACTCTTGTCTTATTTTATTAGTATATGTACCATGATCTGTAAAGCATTTTGTAATATAATGACATTATAGAAATAAAGTTTTATTTTTATTAATAAAAGCTACAGCCTGTCACGGCCATACCCGCAATCCTCGGTTTGGATCGCGGGTACACCCGTCCCTCCTACGTAGCACGGTGTTCCCCCGCCACTTTTCACCTCTGCTCGGGTCCCAGCATGTAGGCCGCACATCTCCTTCCCTCCAGGCCGCACACTCCGACTGCTAGGGGTTCTCTAATCCGGCCTCGCCCTTATAATCTGGCACCTCCCTTCACTCCCCACCGGATCTTCAGCATTTTAATGGAACTTCCAAGGTTTCCACACCTCGCTTCCCACAGCGGTTCCTGTTGAAGTGATTGCCCATCAGCGTTTCCAGACGCTCCTGTCCTCCAGCGTTTCCAGACACCTACATGTCACCAGCGTTCCTATATGCTCCTGGTGTCTCCTGTCTCCAGCGTTTCCAGGCGCCTCCATGTCTCCTGTCTCCAGCGTTCCCAGATGCCTCTGTGTTCCTGTCTCCAGCATTCCCAGATGCTTCCGTGTTCCTGTGTGTCTCCAGCGTTCCCAGATGCCTACAGTCCGTGCCAGCGTTACTAGTGTTCCTCCGTGTTCCTGCTGTCATCCCAGGCTCGGACTGTTTCCTGGATATCCTTTACCTTGGCTGCCACCACGGGCCTCATACCATCTCCCGTGGTGGTCCAGAGGGTCCACTGGTCCACAGACTCCTTCGGACTCCCATAGAGACTTTTAGTTCTATTGTCTATGTGACCATTACACAGCCTATATCATCACCGATCCTCAGTTAATGGGCTTTGATGAATCCAAATTCATGATCTTCAGACCATGGCGAGATTGATGTGGGAGTCACATGCAGATGTCAGGGTATAATGGACTGAATGAAATTGGTTAGTGGTGCCAGCCTGAATCTTGAGTGTTATACTTTTCTACTAATTGCGTCTGGGACCTGGCCTTAAATTCTGAGATTCTGAACTATTGATAAAGACAATTCTGCTCCGTTTAAAAAGACAGATTTTATGTTAGTGGCTTGTGACGTTCCAAACCACCTAGAAGTATGCAAAGTCAGTTAACCATTGTTTCACAGACACCCACTGGATTCACTGGCTCGGGGAGGCAAAGGAAGTGAGAGAAAGTGGCCCACATGACCTACAGCATGACCCCTTTTACTTACCCTGGTGCAGCAGAGCCCGGTCTGTTGGTAGTACGGCCACCAGCTCTCGTTAGATATAAGACTTCTCCACTAGTAAATTATATTGGGCCAGAAATAGCTCAGGTAGCATATATACAGACCTAGAACATGAATGTGTGGATTCATGGATTAAGATAAAAGAGCAACTTATATAAATTTAGACATTTCAGTGCCTTAAAAGCACAGTAGACAAACACTATACATAAGGGTAATATATATAGACTCTACATGCCCATCTTGCCCCTGGGCAGATGCTAGGACTCATCCCATCCTTCAAAATCCAAGACCGGTCAGAACTCCTTAACGGAAGATCACAGAGTACTTGTGCTGAGCCCCTAGTACACTTAGACACTCATCATGACCTGGTTTCTCTGTTTCACTTGTTAGTTCTGTATATCTCCTCATGTGGTGACTCAAAAGCAAACTGGACCCAGGTAGGTGTTTGTTCCGCTCCCCTGATAGCAGAAAAGTAACCACTGTCTAGGATACATCATCACTTCCTAACACCATTTTATCTTTGAAGATGAAACTTTTAGTCCAGCTAGTCTTGCCCGGGTTCCTTTGAAGCTAAACCCACTGTAGGGATAGATGTCCTCTTCCAGCTTGCAAGATGTATGGTCCATCTAATTTTCCATGACTTGTGACCCCTCTCCAATAATCTCCACAGGCCTGCATTAGGGAGAATTGGTAGTACTGTAGAGGTAGCTTGTAGATAACTGGTGAGTTGCCTCCCGTAGAGAGACAAAGTGAGAGGTAAAGCTGTCCTGTAAACATATTTGGACATGTCTGGGCAAGAAGAAATACAATACAAGAAATAATGTATTTGTATCTACAGAGCACCATACAGACAGTATATCATAAGGAAATCTCATTACTGGACTTGCTGGAATACACAAGGGGCAACTAATGATGCCTGATGTATTTTGTTACACGCACCATCATTGCAACCAATTATTTTATGTTAAGATTTTTTGACACAGTTTTTTAATTGTTTGGACACATTTAAAGAGCTCAAAGCGGTTGCTTCATTTCTTGTTCGATAAAACCTTTGCTGAATTATGCATTATGTCGCACTTATCAGAACGATGGAAGAAAGGCCTTCTATATGTGTTGTATTGACCTAAAACACAGGGTCGAGATGAAGGTATTTATCAATGCATTAGCATGCGGAAAGAAGAGCCGGAACCTAACTTTACCACATAACCGCACAGCTTGAAGTGCTTTTGCTGTAGCTTAGGATTCTGGGAAACTGTAGAAATGTGAGTTTAGAATTCACAGTGCATCACCTTTTTATTTTAATCATCTTGAGGTTTTATAAGCCTTATGTACTGTACAACAGAAAAAATAGATATTACCTAGGGCTAATAAAAATGTCAATGTGTGAGTTTCTATGTTTGTGAGATTAGCCTCAGTGAATATTTCACTTCAATCAATTGCTATAGTTTTTTTACCCATAAAAATTCTTTTATTTATATAGCACACACAGATTACGCAGCGCTGCACAAGCATGTCAAATTGGTCCCTGTCCCCATGGGGCTCACAATCTAAACATCCTAACAGTATGTTTTTTTTTTGAAGTGTGGAAGGAAACCGGAGGACCCGGAGGAAACCCACGCAAACACGGAGAGAACATACAAACTCTTTGCAGATGACCTGGATGTGAACCCCGGTGCTGCAAGATTGTAGTGCTAACCATTGAGCCACCGTGCTGCCCTAGAATTGACACCAACTCCCCCCCTCTTCCCTCCCTGCCAACCATTCATCCAATTATTTACAATATTTTCAGTGGAGTTTCCTGGACAAAAAAAATTTAAGTTTTCTAAAAAAAAATGTTGACCATGGCATTGCTAAGGTGATAAAAGATTTCTGGCTTCAGACACAGTGCAGTCAAATTCTTATTAGTGGCCACCTACCTACATATGCCCACTAATATTTCATTACTTTTGTTAAAAATAAGATGACTAGTATTATTCAGCTACAGAAAACTACTTATATAAAGTGACTGCAGGTAATGCAGTAATTTACTTACCCAGTTTTGTTGCGATCCCGCGGTGCATTGTCCAACAAGGATTCGGGTCTGCATCGATTCACTAAGATCGTGCGCCCGAGTTCCTGCATCCGTCCCTTCTGCGCCGAGGTCCGCCGGAGTTCACCTGCTTCTTCCTGGTGCATGTGAGTGCTTGATCTTGTGACACATTTCCTTTTTAAAATTCTGTGGTTTGTCTGAATCCGTCGGGTTGTCCGACGGGCCGCCCCCTGATTTCTGTCGCGTGCAAGCCGGCACCAATGCGTCACAGTCTGATCACGTGTGTCAAAAACCCAGGGCAATTCGGGGGAAAAAAGGAAATATTTGGAAAACCCTTACGAACTTGAGGTGCAATATAGCGATGTCAAAGCACCTCCTGGGCCAGTAGATAAGACCTAGCCACCTAGGAATGTTTTTTAATGGTTTAGGGCCTGTCCAGCTCCTGACTCCTGTCTGCCACCATATTCATTGTCTATGTTGGTAATGTGTTGGCTATTCCATTATATATGCATAGAAATAATAATTTTGATATCTTGATAGAAGAGACATTTTGGAACACAGGGATATGTGTTTATGATTTATGATACAAGATACGGCAATACAATTATATTGCAGAATATATCTGAAACACTGCTTCGCAATAGCAGTCTGATCGGAGTGTTACATCCGTAGGAGAGTCACAGAGGCTCCTAATTAGCATCCGCCAATTACATCACCGTCTGAGGGGGGGGAGGGTATATTGAAGGGCGACAATTGGATCCAAGATGCTACGCTCATTTTAGGTGCCCGCACTGATAGCAGGTGTTGTATAATACAAACGTCACCCATGCTCAATGGAAAGGGCTCCCTCTTCATACAATCTTAGGCCTCATGCACATGTCCGCCTGACAATACGGTCTTAAACAGGGAAAGTAAATGGGGGCAGGAGTGGGACCTGCTTTATAATAAGAGGTACAGCCGCTCACCTACTTCATGATGCGATTAGAAACAATGCATATATATCGTGCCTCACTGCACCATTACCATGCACAATAGACCTCAACTGTGGCTATGATTTAGCTGACATTTTTGCAGCTAGCTCATGACCCCCAAAAACTTGTGTGTACGTGATGTCTTCATGCCATCATGCTGTACCTTAACAGCATTTTCTGGGGGTGGGAGGTCATAAACTAGTTTTGGCTAAATGGCAATCCCTATAATCGCGTACAGGGCAAAAGAATATGAAAACTGTGAAAGTAAAAAAATAAATAAATGCATCAGTAAAATAAATTCTATTTACAAAAATGTAGTTGATACTTTGCCTTTAACACTTATTGAAAATATCTGAAAATCTTCTGTAAAATAGATGAATCCCGTTCAGCCATGTAACTCACAATCACTCTCCCTCTGGATGCATCTAATAGCGTTGCCTGTCTCTGGGTGTATAATTTATTCTACATTTACAGTATAGAAGAACACTACACTGAACAAATGATCCTTGTGTAAGGCGGCGGAGGGAGTTTAGGATGGCTTCATGTATGCTACAAATATAATTAACCTCTAGATCACTGGAGATGTTTACAGCTCATTTGAATCAAGTCCATCAAAAGAGATCATCCATCTGACAAGCGTCTTCACCATGATGTCCAGGGTTAGCATCCACTTGACATCCCGCTATAATGGCATCTGTCAACCGTCTATCTCGAGGAAATATACAACTGCAGTAGCACAGTACGGCTTGGCAATGATGTACGGCATTTCCCAGACCCTGGTATTTTTCAAACAAGGAACGAGCTGCTTCAGTTTTATATATTGAAGACATATCACTCTTAGAAGAAAGAACAGGACGGGAAAGGATGGCACAGCAGAGGTCTTCTCCAGAGCCTTTAATAAAACATGAATTAGGTGCCAGTGCACATTAAATTCAGCTCCCCCATGACAGAAAATCAAAAAGTTATCTTTTTCTTTCTAAAGGCATCTCCCTGATTGATCTGCAGAGAAAGCAAACACAAGAAAGGAAGGAGAGAGTATATGCACACTAAAAAATCTCTTTAATTTCTTAATTTAATATCTGACACGTAAAGATTCTCATTAAGCCAGTCAATGAAGCCTGGAAATACAATTTTCGTGCAAACTGTCGCTATCATAACTTACATGCAACTTCAGATGGTGCGCTGTAAGCAATGTGATTAAAACCATTCATCTTTTCTGTCAAATTCTCGCTCCTGTTATTAAACGAAGGGGCTTTGTGGGACTTACCAGCTGACAACTCCATTTGGGAAAGGAGGGGCTGTAAGGAATCGCTGGATGCACTCGATGCACTAGAGAAGCCCCTCGCAATACATCTCGGGATGGCAGTCAGGAACACTTATGTACTGGGTGGCTGGTAAATTGAAGGTTAAGCAGGAAGGAATAGCATCAAAGAAAGGTGTCAGGATTGTAGGAGAAGGTGCTCAATCTGGCTTTGTATATGAGCTCACACCATGGGTGGATGGAATAGTCCCCTATTACTAGTTACTGGCTGGTGACCAGGCTCTCGTCCAGTAGAGAACATAGAGCGGTGATTATATGATACGATTTTCTAGATAACACGTTTCCAATATGTGCAGATAAAATGAAATCCAAGGAACTGATCTTGAGTTGATGATATGGATCACCTTTCTTGGGCCTTCATCATGTAACACATGAGGTGGATGGTGATATTTAGAGGGATTGAACTAGTCAGGAAGAATATTCTTCATATGCCCTATTTGTCTTCTTTTTATTTGAAATGTGTTCTTAAATAACAATAACAGACACTGCAAAAATTATTCAGTTAAGTATTAGGGGAGTTAAGGAGTTAAAGTGGTTGTTCCATGTTTGTTTGTTATCCCTGATCTACGAGTAAGACAATCTGATCAGTGATACAAAGGGTAGGATCCCCCTGATCATAAGAATAGAGGTTCCATTCTCGCTTACTGATGGAGTGGCAAGTTGTGGATGCATCGTGCCACCTCATTCAGTACTGCGGGAATGTTGGATATTGTCATAGATCTTGGCTTACTCCGGGATTCCAATAGAATAGAGCGGGGTGGCAGATGGCAAATTCTTCATCAGTTACTGAGAACGAGACCTCTTTTCCTGTAATTGGTGGAAACTCGAATAATCGGGCCTCCAACAATCAGATTGTTACCTCCAACCCTGTAGATAGGGGTTAACAATCAAACTTGCCCCTGCCAGTTTAAAGATGTTGACTTGACCTTCAAAACTGATTGAACATCTATGGGATTTGCTGGATAAACAAATTTAACCAATAGAGATTACATAACATCAGGATTTAAAAGATCTCCTGTCAAAATATAGTTATACATGAGAAAATAGCCACAAACTGCCCTCATCCTTACTTAAAGGGGTTTTCCCACAAATAAAAATTCTCACAGCTCAATCCCCTAGTGATGTGAACACAAAAAAGATCATTTTAATTCCTTACTTTACAGTTTTAATCAGTGTTCTTTCTGTTTTAGCTGCTATCACTCCCACGGCTGCTCAAAATCCCAGGGTGTGTCTCTAAGCAGACACATTGGGGCACATTTCTTTACCTGTCCCGTCGCGATCCCCGCCGTGCATTGTCCGATGAGGATTCGGGTCTGCAGCGATTCACTTAGATCGTGCGTCCAATTTCCTCCATTTGTCGCTTCCCCCTCTGAGGTCCGCCGGAGTTCACCTTCTTCTTCCTGGTCCATGTAAGTGCTGATCTTGTGACACAATTTTGCTTTTTGTCCGAATCAATCGGGTTGTCCGATGCCAACGTCCCCCGTTTTGTGTCGCATGCAAGCCGATGCGACACATTCTGATCGCGTGCGCCAAAACCTCGGGGCAATTCAGTGCAAAACAGAAAAAAATTGCGAAACCCGACTAAAATGCAGTGTTTGGACCCTTATTAAATGTGCCCCATTATCATCCATCTAATTCTGTGGGGTGACAATGTGGTTACATTATCAGGGAATAGGTATATATACACTTTCATGTGGCTTCTGAAACGCTGACACATAGAAGGAGAGATGAGACAGATCAGAAATGAGATGCATGAGATACCTATTACACAGAGGCTGACAGACTTTATACTGTTACACTTTTAGCTCTACTACATCTCACAGACATATGTCTGCCACACCTTTCCCCCGGTTCACTTATCTCCTGGTAGTTTGTAGTTTCTCTCTGCTCACGATCTCAGTGAGAGCCTCTGAGCTCCGTGCAGGGGGCGTGGCTACAGGCTCAGAGCAGAAAGACACATAAATCTCAGCTGCATGATCTTACACAGAAATCCAAGTCAGAAGTTATAGGGTCGTGTCTAGGTGCAACTGAAATTGTGTACAGCAGGACTGATAGAGACCGGTTGGACTTATAGTTGTGAAATGCTGAATTTTTGTTAATAACAGTGAATTAGAAAATGTGTTATTTTGTTATCCTGAGTACATATAAAAAAAACTTGTCATTGTGGGAATACCCCTTCAAATGAGTGTACCACAAATGCTCCAAACTTGTTATTGTGATCACAAATTGAGCAGGAATGAGGCAACTTGGGGTCTCAATCTATTGATTAATGATATCCCACCAGCTAGAGCCTCAGTGATCAAACATTTATTACCTATCTGTTGTATAGAAGAACTGGCAGCTCTCCAAGGCATCCAATAAAAAATGGTTTATTAATCCCAATGTCTAAGCCGGGACACCTTTGCATTGCTGCCCGAAACAGCTCTTATTGGTAAATTTTATTAATAATTTTCTACCAGTTGAACATAGGGAGTACATATTTTTGGAGACTGTCCATACTCTAAAGCCATTGTTAGCCTCAGACTATTTTTAGCATCACAGAGAATACGGAGTCTTTGGTTTTCACTTCAGATTTTTGTGTCTTCTCGGAATTTGGAACGTCTGTATGTTGTCACTATTTTGTTCTACAGTATATTTATTATTACAATTGTATATATAATTGTATATACAATATTTACCTGCTCTTTGAAGTTTTATCATGAAGACTTGAGACTTGGGGGTTTGGTTCTTGGCACTGACTGGTATTCTTACTCATAGTTTTGGTCCCTATTTCATATGATATGGGTTTCACGGTAATTAGAATATTGTGGTAAGCACTGTCATGGTGGGGTCACTGTTATACAGAACACATTTATATGATGTCCAAAAAAATAATAAGGTTGATAAGATTGTGAGCCTCATTGGGGACATGGACTGATTTGACAAGCTCTGTGCAACGCTGCGTAATCTGTGTGCGCTATATTAATAAAAGAATTAGAATTGTTATGATTGTCAAATATCAGTTCGATGACGTTAGTGTGGTAACTTACATTACCGCTTACTCACACATCAGTGATATATGTCTTCATGCTGTAAGTGTTTGGCTTAGATAGAACATAGATTGATTGGGGGAGATTTATCATATGATGGAAGCCCTGCTCTTCCGGCACTGCAGGATACATTAAGATGCTTAGGCCTTCTGATGTATCTAGCGGGTGTTCAACTGCTAGCTGACGTAGTTTTGTGCAAAGACCATGCAAACGTTCAAGTTGAACGGTGTCATGTTCTACGTAGTGTGCAGGTGCGGGGCAAGAACTCCACTCCACCGCTGGCCACACCTCCATCACCCCCCCCCCCAAAGGGGATAATAATTGCATTATTCAGGGGTTTTGGAGATGCGGAGTTTAGGGTTCACTGTCCTGTTCGTCTTTCCTGAACCTAGTCAATTCATTACACTTATAAAAGAAAATGTGGATTTGAGCTAAATGTCATGTGATGCTGTGCTGCGGCATCACCGGAAACCATATCAAGTGAGAGTAGAAGAAAAAGAAGGGCGAATGTAACAATTAATATGGAAGTTTTTAAAATAAAAATACAATTTCTTTTTGAATAATAGAAACATGTGATATAGTTGGTACCCCGAGTTTCAGGAAAGTTGTGTTTCCATTGGTGGCCTTCTTTTAAATCATTTGAACTGTAGCCTCGCGTTGTGTGTGGTCAAAAAAAAAAAGAAATTCCTTGGTGACTATTCTTCTTACATTTTTACTCAGTAGGGCATCTCAGGGAACAATAAAAGGCATACAAAACAGATAAAATATGACTTAACTGATCAATAAAGTAGTCTGTGGGAATACACGGTGGCACTGGAGAAATGATATTGTATTCATTTCTTATCCTCCGCACCCATGGGGCTACCTGTCTTCTCGTCCTGAAAAGGAATTTAGCACAAAACCCCTTTAGAATTATAAATTATTCGGAGATGCTGATGTTACTGGTGAAAACTATTTACCCCGTTAAACCGGCAAGTGAATACCATGAAAATATTATTACAGGGAATATAATAAAAATGAACAATAACTGTCCAGTCGGTGAAGGATGCTCATATAAGAAAGATGTATGCCTTAAAGTACAATTTTCCATCTGAAATGAAGCTTAGACACTTCTGCTCTCAACATTTCCCCCCGTTTCAGACGTGAAGTTAGAAAAATTATACAATCGCTGCTCTTTATGTGGTTTCGCTGTCGTTAATGTTATTGTGAGATACTTGCCCTTTAGTTCTTTATGATCTACAACAAGTCATTTTATTCCCTGTTGTTGCTGCAACTTTAGCAGATTTACACTCGGCTGCTTAGATTTGTTTAAATATGTCACATTTGGCGAGAAATCTGCCCTTGGAGTAATATTCAACGGTTTCAGACATATTTAGGCTAGGACGAAATATACACCTGGAAAAATTGAGGAAATATATCTACCAGCACGTGACCTTAATGTTTTACTAAGGGAAACAGGGTCAAGGGTGAGATTCTGACCTAGAAAAAAATCTGAGAACCTTGGTTGAAAAAATATTACATTCTATTTCTATCCTTTTGTAAACTGAAAATGGAAAATATAAAATTTTCTGTTTTTAATTGTAAAAATTAGCAATCCAAACAAACATGGAATACTCTTTGAGGGCTCAACTAATGTTCTTCATTCCAAGACAAATATCCTAAAGCTGGACCTAAATAAAGCTTGGCATAGACTCCACAATCTTAAATTTATGGGGCCCTTCAGGGTCATCTGATTTATACCAAGTTTTTCTTAGTAATGATAAGAAAAGTCTGGCATTTTCTATTGAAAATTCGAGCATGATGAAATCGGGAATAATAGTTCTTGTCTATGAACAACATAAAACAATAAATTAGCAACATATAAGGAACATATTCCAGTAGTGGGGAAATGGCAGCGTCGTAATTTGAAGGTTTGATCACTAGTAGCAGATTATAATATAGACAGTTAGGGTGACTAACCTAGCCTTTTAGGGGGCTCATGGTCACATAAACCAAACAACAAATTTTATACTGATCCTGCTCTCTATACACATGGGGGTCCTCCAAAGGTCCTAAAACCATAGAATGAAAGCAGGCAGAAGGGACGCATCCTCTATTCTCCATGAAGCTTGATTCTAGTACCATATGTTGGAAGTCCATTCCAAACTTATAGGGGTTATAATATTCATACAGCCCAGGGCCCATGGCAGTCTTAATCTGGCCCTTTTGGTCACACCTAGTGCTAGGAGCATTAGGGTTGCCATTTGGTGCTGATAACACCCTGTTGTAAATTTTGTTCTGAAAAAATCACTCCATCATATTCTGGTGCATCAGGAAGTTCTGGTCCTGCATGGATTAGACTTACATTAGGAATTGCAACTATGTAATGGCTCTGATAAATCTACTGCCCCATGTGTCTGCAGGACTAACGGGTCTGAACATAAAAGTGCTGAACTGACCTAATGGGGGATATTTATGAGGGCCTCTGCACCACGTCAGCTTATAGATAGCACTTGTGATTACTTTCCCCTATCCCCCACCTTTACACCAGGGGGGGGTTCAAGGGGGCGGAGCCAGATGGTTGGGATGGTGTGGCTAGCAGGGAGTGGGTCAGTGTTCCTGTCCATGCGCCTGTGCACTCACTACCACCGGCAAATTTTCATATGTGAAAATTTCCCGGCTTTGTTTATTTCCACGCCAGGTAGGGAGCAGCGATAGATGTTGAGTATCTGGATACATCAAGAGGCTTTTGCACCGGAGCAGCGGCGGGGCTTTCATACTCCTGCGCGCGAGCTCCAGCCTATGATAAATAACCCTCAGTGAGTTCTGTTTAGCAGTTCTACAATCTGGTAGACATGCAAATCTTTTGGAACAAACTAGCTCAGATACAATTTCCCTAATAGTTTAAAATTTTTCATTAGTCCATTGAATATTTTTTTATTTCCTCACTTCAGGTGAATTATTTCATCTTTTATCCTCTGCTAACCTGCAAGTATATGATATGACCTATTTTAAACACAAACCAAAACGAAAGAAATGTTACTGAACATATTTCATGTTGTAAAGGATACTTTCATATCTACTCAATAGCATACTTTGTGTAAGCAAGTAAGATTCTCTAATCTCCCGAGTCCCTCATTGCAATTCCAGCTGCATTCCACATCTTTGTAATTTTAGTTAGTCCTAAACCCATTTTAGCATTGATTATCTTAAACATTGATTTTACCTTTCTGCTAAAGTGGTTTATAGAGAAAAAAAAAACCCTTTGCTCAAGTAGATTTTTAAAATGTGCTTCATTTTCTTTGTCGAAAATAGCAAATAAATAAGAATATCATATTTAAGGCTGTTAGCAACATGAAGATAGAAAATATTTTTTTTTTATGAGAACATTTAGTTGCCAGTGGCTTTTATTCAACCCTCTGTGGCATTTCCTTTTCTCTTGCTCCATTATCATTTCTAAAAGCTTTAGGATGTTTTCAGTCTTACCCTTAAAAAGTGCTTTTCAGAAATATTACACACTGGTGGGTTATATTTAACAATCCACAACCCCTCATTTTGGAAAGTAACCCTTGAATCAAAACTTGAGTAGTGCAGTTTATTTGTCATTAGATATTTTTCTAATGGAGGAGATCATGTTCTTTTCTGCAAGCTGTAAATCAAGATACATTTTGGACTGAAGTCTTTCTGCTGACATCTAGTGGTTCATACAAAAACTGCAACATGCTATTTGGGAAGTTAATCCTGTTTATTACATTTCACCCTTATAACACCAGCAGGAGGATCTCTATTGTTTGGCAGACAGAAATATAGTAGCACATAGCATTCTTTCAATTGCTATGCAATGTGCTCAAATGATCAAGTTTGGAAAGCAAAAAGGAGATTTCATTCCAACTAATGTTACATTGTAAGGCTGCTGTTTGGGAATGAACGATAAAACAGAAAATGAAAGCACAGACATGTACAGTGGGGCATATTTAGAGGCCCTGAAATTAAGAGGCCCTGAAATAATCGCAAATGCTAGCTTATTGCTAGCACTTGCGATTATTTTCCCCGATCCATGTGAAGCCAGTGGGGCGTGAAGGGGGGGGGGGACGCGTCCGGGAGAGGGCTGGAATGGGGCGTTACTGTCCCCGTGCCGGCGCACTCGCTGCTGCTGGCGACTTTTCTGGCGTAGGATAAACGCTACGCAGCTGGCTGCCCCGATACATCAAGAGGCAGAAGCCTCTTGATGTATTCGGCTGCGAATATGCAGCGCCAGCCTATGATAAATATGCCCTAGTGAGTCTATAAGATAGATCCACCCAGCTGTCCCTTTCCACTTGCCTATCCTACCCTAGATCATAGGTGATAACTGGTTAAAAAAAAAGGGAGCCAAAAAAAGGACAAGCATACACATAAAAATGGTTGTAGAAATACCGTTAAAAGCCAAGAATGAATTAACTTTAACCCATGGGGCTCAAACAAATTCAGGCATATTCTTGCTTCCCCTGGTCCCTCTCATGAAAACCCAAGGGAGGACAGCAAGACAGAAACAAACAAATGTTCAATAAATTTAAGCAAGAATTTGTGTACTTTATACCCAGCTGTAATCATAGCATTGTTCATTTGTTACGAGTGCATGAGGGCCCATCCAGCTGAATTGCATGTCAACAGGACAGTGCAGGACAGAATCAAGAGACAAACAGTTGGACAGAGAACAAACAAGGGTCAAAAGATCAATCAATACAGAAGTCTATAATAGAAGTGTTCAGACTTGAGCAGGACATGATGCAAACTAAGTACAAAATCACAGTCAGCAGCACATCTTCTGCTTTACTTTACAGGTAGAAAATGTTACATATATATATATTCTATTCTAAATGTATGTTTGTACTGGAGAGATTTGCACTTAAAGGGGAATTTCCTTCAGGAAATTTGGCCAGAAGCAACTTCAGCCACAGCTCCCATAGAAGTGAATGGGAGCCGTAAAAGAACAAAAAGCATGTGATCAGTACAGGGCGTTGACTGATGGTCAACTCCTAAGATTAGGCCATCAATCATAATTCATACCATCACAGTCAATAACTGATAACATGTATATTTTTGTATGTTCCTTTGTTCTTAATAGAGCTTGAAAGGGTTGGCCACTCTTTTACATAAGCTGCCAAGGTGCCTTTGCTGCCTTGTAGATAATCCTTGAATGTTTATCAGGTGATTAAGCTGTCCTGCTACTTACTTTTCTACTGTGTGCAGACTCTCCATGCTTCTTCCATCTTACATCACTGACCGGCGCTGGGCAGTACTGCTGGGAGGGGGGTGGGGGGCTTGCACCAAATCATAGAGTTCATGTAAAAATTTTTCTAAAATAAAGTTGCATAACAGAATGTATGTATTTCAGGTAGAGTTGGCCAGTCATAGTCATAGCATAGCAGACGCCTCTTCTCATGACCTCCAGAGACTTCCCTCTTAAATGGTCACACTATAGAGCAATGAAACGTGAAGCTAGAAAACACAATTAACACCCACCCTCCCATCTAAAATAATCTTATTAGCCTTTAGAAACACATTTACTGAAAATGTTGGCAACTAAACTATTTCATATTATTCTGTCATCCTAGATGATAAATTGCCAATATTCTGCTTCGAAGACTTTTTAAAAAACTTCTTGATACTTTTCTACTGCTCTCTCCGGAGCTTGGTTTGTAATCAGTTCTTTGTGGGATTTGTACTTAGTATTGTTCTTTATTATACATGATTATTGATTGAACCGAGATTCATGTAATCATCTTGTTGGGTGATCCCGAGGGGGCGTCAATTCTTTAATCACGTTTGGTGCAGGTATTAGTTTCAAATGACATTCAGGTGCAGAAAATTGTCTTCTTGGAACAATGTTATGAGATCTCATTTCTGAGGGTACACAGCTTGTACGGAGGTTTCTAAATTACACCGTAGGAATGAAAGGTCTCATATCACATTACTACTTAGGATATAGAGGAATGGATTGGAAAATAGGTTGTAATTTATGAAATTGTAGCCTTGAATTTATACATCAGTCATTGGCCAAAATGTATGGGAGTTTTTTTGGTTTGTAGACCTGGTAAATCAGTAATACCATATATATCAGAGTGCACTGGTTCCTGCTACTTTTGGTTTCTGGACCAGCTTCATCCATTTAGTGACCTTCTTAGACATAGGAGTTCACTTTCTGGCGCTTATTTACTAAGGGTCCCGTGGCTGAATTTCCGTCGGGTTTCCCGACTTTTCGGGTATTGTGCCGGGCATTGTGTCACACGTGATCGTATCGTGTGGAAATCACGCCGGCTTTCATGCGACACAAATCGGGGGCTGGGCGCTGGACGAGCCGACGGATTCGGACTAAGTGCAGGATTTAACATTTAAATTTGTGTTGCAAGCCAAGCACTGGGAAGAAGAAGGTGAACTCCGGCAGACCTGAGCGGGGAAGCGACACATGCAGAATATCAGGCACAGGATCTACGTGGATCGCGGCACATCGCATCATCGTCAGAGAGTCCGGATCGGGGATCGTGACTCGGACAGGTAAGTAAATGTGCCCCTCTGAGTTCTCTGAGGTCTCTGGTCTGAGGAGGCCAGTCATTGTATGAAGCAGGTCCAATGATCTTGAACTTCCAGTCAGACTCAGGCCCTAAACAGACTTGAGCCTTGACCCTTAGCAGCTTAAATAAAAACTACCACCAGAATAAAGTATTGTAAACCAAGCACACTGACATACTAGTGTGTGCCCTCTCTGACAGGCTCTGCTCTTCTTTAAGCTTCTTATGCCCTTTATTTTAAGAAAAAAAGTCTTTTACACCTATGGAGCCCGAAGCCTTTCAGGTTAATTATTATAATTTTAAATGCCTTTTTAGTAAAAATCAGATCATAAGAAGGTAAAAAAAGAGCAGATACTGCCAGTGGGGGCACACACCAGTAAGTCAGTGTGCTTGGTTTACAATCCTTCATCCTGTGTTTTTTGCCTCTACACCAGGCTCAACACCCATATTCATGGAAAAGCCCTTCAACCACGGGACGAATTGTATTTTTGAAAAGTACCATTTTGAGGAACCAAAGATATAACTTTTATTATAGATGTTGCTTTGATTACGTTAATAATACATATGTAATGTTACTGCTTTGTAAAGGCCATTATGTTTTGCAGATATTATACTCATATAGCATGTTTAGCATGAAACTTTGGTCATAATGTTGCGAAATCTTATCCTGTAGTTATTGACCACTTCCAGTTATTCCTTCTTCATTTATTCCCCATCTGCTGTCAGTATAGGCTTGGGAGGTCTCAACACATTAGATATTTGGCCAGACGCATCTAACTTGATGGGTTCAGCTATGAGAATAATAATGAAGCTGCACTGTCCACTAAGGGGAGCACTGGATACTGGGCAAAGCATTGTCCACTGGGGACAGCACTGTGACTACTGGGGACAGCACTGCCTACTGGGAGCAGTACTGTGAATACTGGGGCAGGAATGGCTACTAGCACAGAACTGTGACAATTTGGTGTGGCAATGACCACGGGGGGCAGAAATGTAACTACTGCCAGCAGAAATGGCTGCTAGGGGAACCACTGGTTACTAGGAGTGCTGTGACTACTGTGGGCAGCACTGACTACTGGGAGCAGTGGTGTGAATACTATGGGAGGAATGGCTAATAGCGCGGAACTGTATTTACTTTGTGCAGCAATGACCACTGAGGGCAGCAATGTAATTACTGCCAGCAGAAATGACTACTAGTGGGGGGAGCACTGTGACTACTGGGGGCAGCACTGACTACTAAGGGCAGAATTGGCTACTGGGAACAGCACTGGCTTCTGGGGACATCACTGATTACTGGAGAAAGCATTGTGACTACTGGAGGCAGAATTGGCTACTGGGGACAGCATTGTGACTAATGGAGGCAGAATTGGCTACTGAGGGCAGCAGTGTGACTATGGGGGCAAAAGGACCAGTGGGGGCAGCAATTTGACTACTGCGGGCAGAAACGCGTTCTGGGGGAAGCACTGGCTACTAAGGACAGAAATGGCTACCAAGGGCAGCACTGGCTACTAAGGACGCACTGACTACTGGATACAGCACTGGCTTCTGGGGAGAGAAACGACTACTAAGGGCAGCACTGTGGATACTGGGGCAGCAATGACTACTGGGGTAGAACTGTGACTACTAGGTGCAGCACTGTGACTAATGGGCGATGGCCAGTAGGTGCACAATGTCTAACCAAAGATGTCATGTATGAGTTGCTGGATTTACAGTGAGTGCTGCTATTACACAGTTTCTCACAATTCTGGGGCAGAGACATCCCATGTAAACATTCACTAATATTGCCGTTTAGCGCAATTCATTAATGAAGATAGACCAAAACAACGATGTTTTCATAAATATCCACAACTACTACTTTTACCGTAAATACCCCTTTAAATACATAAATGCAAATATGTAAAGTCCTTATGTTCCACATTCCCTGCTATAAAGCTCATTAGTCCGTATTATTCTTCATCTGTACCAAAAGTGGGGTACTTTTTCCTACTGCACCTGGCCAACATAATCATCTCATTTGCCAAATAAATCCATGGGGGTGCTCACTGCTGTTCCCCACCAGATGGTTACCATTGTATTAGAAACAACATCTTTCCTACATACTGATCAGTTCCTAGGAAATTTGCATACGTTCAGCACGAAAGGGCTGAGAACACATTTCTACGCCGTTTCATATACAACACGGTGTAAGAGTTAACACAAATACATGCAAGAAGAAAGAACAGATGCGGCGTTGCTACATTGTCTACAAGAGTCACACGTTTCATAAATCTCCTCCACGCTGATGAGATCAGAGACTGATGGGAAAATGTCACCATAATTAAAAAGGAAAATGTAAAAAGCCAGAGGAAAGCTATGAGCTCATTGTAATTGTCTTAAGTGTCATACACTTTGGCATCAATCCACAAAGCTTTTCTTTCTTCCTCTCATTTTCTTTTCTTTTCCTCTAAACAATAAACCCAGACTACAGCTTTACAATTACAATTGGCATTGAACCAAACTAGACCTGTTCTCTACGGCTAAGCGGCTTCGCGAATGGGTTCGGAAGGATTTCACACAAATGTGAGTTTGTGCGGATCATGTCCATCTGAGAACCTCTTCTTTTTTTTTTTTTAATACCAGAACAAGACTTGTTACATACAAGAAACAAAGCGCTGTTATGTACTCGCTCCCGAAGTAATGACTTTTTATGTCAAGGTCTAGAAGCTTTTCGGAGAATTCTGACATTTGCCAGTTGCTATACTAATAGTACCTAGCTGCTGATTAACATATGAGTCACATTTTTAAGCCTCCGCTGTATATTATATGTTATGTACCGCACATACAGTACTGTATCTAGGGCTGTATTAAGGTAGGTGGAATCCCCTGGAATGCAAAATCTGGTGGGGCCCCCACTGATTGTAGCCCAGACAGTGAGACACATTGGGGCACATTTACTAAGGGTCCATCGGCCACATTTCCGTCGGGTTTGCCGAATATTTCCGATTTGCCCTGAATTGCACAGGGGTTTTTGGAATCAGAATTTGGCCCATCGGCGTCTGCTTTCATGCGACACAAAGCGGAGGGCATGGCCGTCGGACAACCCGACTGATTCGGACAAAACGCGGAATTTAAAATTCAAATTGTGGCGCAAGATCAGCACTCACGTACACCGGGTAAGTGAATCGTAGCAGTGAATCGCAGCAGCTGTAAGTGAATCGCAGCAGCTCCGAATCATCGGTGGCCATTTCGGATCGGCGGACGCAACAGAACGGGTAAATAAATGTGCCCCATTATTTTCTAACTTATCATTATTATTTTCATCTTTCTACTACTTACATGCTAGCATAGCTTCTGGCCTAGCTAACTGTGAGCAGACTATCAGACATTGCTGGTGGTGCCCCCCCCCCTTATATGCACAGTGGTAGGGGCCTTGGGGAAAGCACCCCTGGAGCCCTCCCTATAATTTGCAACATGCTTCTATATCTAGACAAGGTTGTGAATATCCGAGCCACATATATGACCATATGGAATCACAGTATGCCTGCACGGAGTCATAGAGAGGAGTAAAAGTCCATGCAGGCATGCTGTAATTTCATGTGGCCTTATATGTTAATGTGGTAGTTTACTAGCATTAGGAGGCTAAAGAAAATAACCTGCAATGATGTCATCCTGGTTACACGACATTACTGTTGCATGCTGTGAAAGCATGGGGATGAGTTGCTGAATTCAGCCCAAGGAGGCCAAGCCTACCTAGACTTTCTCTAGATATCCTTGGATACCAGGCAAGGTTATAAATTCGATTTTATGGTGATGTGAGGGATACAATTTTTTAGCTAAAAGCAAGGTGTCAGTTAGTTAATACTGCTCTATGGAAACCGCTCACAAACTGTATGTGTGAAAAATGTGATGTAAAGGTTTCCTTTAAGGTGGACCTAGCGGAGGAAAATACTGGCTGCCAAGCTTCTGGATCTTCAATTCAGTTACCATTTGCATGTACATAATCATAAACTTCGTCGTTTCTTAATTGTCTACCCAGTTTATTTTTGCTTTGACTTGTTGATATACAATATAATTATCTAGTGTAGGGATGTGTATTACATATGCAAATGACTGGGTCCACTCTGGTACATCTAAGGAATTTGTAGGGGGGATTGAAAACTTTTTATAAGCACCTTGATTTTTGAAACTAAGGAAGACATAGAACCTAGGCCATACATAAAAGAAAGATTTCACATCCAACTCAAAGCCTCAAGTCTTGAGGTTCCTGTGCGACGTGCTGTAATCACGTCTATGCTTCTTCTTCAGTGTATTGTACACTGTACGCTTCCTCGGTGACATCAGTGGTTTGGAGATGTCACTAGATATTGTTCAGTCTAAATACAAGATGCAGTAGTTGTGCAGGTATTTCTACTCCATGCTACTGGATATTTTATCTTTTATGCTTTACAAATGATGCCCATAAATTCCAAGAGGTACAGTTCAGGTAAAACTGTCCCCAAGTATGGGAATATAGCCATATCTAGTGGGGGTATTTATTAAGACTGGCCTTTTGCACTCCAGTATAAAACCCCACCCCACCTCTCAGTGCACAACGTCCTGGATCCACTAAGAGGCTCCAGGCCCATGGTAGATCTAGAAGCCATCTATGCCAGGTCTGTGTTTAAACCAGGTTTGACCAGGCAAAAATTTTAGCTATAGTCTCTGCCCATTTTCAAGCCAAGAGTATAGTAAATATGGTGGGTTCAGCTTTTACACCTCCCCCTTCCCACTCCACACTCCTGATCACATCTAAACTGGCATACGGGGCACAAAAGCCTAAAAACTGGCAGAGATGGGACCTATGGCCAGTTTGGCATTTTGGGTATGGTAAATGTCCCCTAATGTGGATAACAACCAACAAGTGCACCAGGCATGAGCCTCTTTTGGAACTATACTTTCTCCAGATCCCTATTCTATGAAACTGTGACACAAGACTGAGTAGGAGCATCAAGCAAACTTTACTCTGAATGGAGTTACCGGCATGAGTTTTTGTTATGAAAGCTCCACTTTAAGAATAACAACAAGGATTTTATTTTTGATTTTTTTTTTCTCGTTTCTAGTTTGTCACGAGTGACAAAATCACACAGGAACCTTTTCAGACCTTTAAACTCTAACAGAATGCACTAAGATTTTTAATAACGATGCCATCTGGCAAGATTTTTGCAAGCTGTACAAAAATCAAAATACCCGCCAGAAAAGTCGTTGAAAAATTAGTTAATTAGGGAAATCTTGATGTGACATGCACAGCTTCCTTCATTTATTGCCCGGGGCAGCATGCACGGATCATTATATTAATAGTTAATTCCCATTCATTCTCCAGTGGGTTTTTGATGGTAAAAATCAGTAGTGTATTTATTCTATACTGGATGGATAACTGCATGAAGTCATTATTTCTGCTTTCTCTGTGGTTTTTTTTTTCTGTTGAATCACCTGTGCTGTCCATGAAGATTCTCCCAATTTCTTTTATAATTAAGGAAACTTATCCTACTGTAGAATTGGATAAAACTTAAAGTTCCATTTAATAAAGGAAAAGTAAATAATAATTCTTTATATCTAACGATAAGTCAAAAAAATACAGCATTGCAAAAATTTTTTAAAAATGACATGAAAAAAATGAGCACAATAAAGTGAAATAAATACCTGTTTTTTACTTGTTTTATTCATTAATCAGCACATATATAATAACAAAATATCCTCTTAGCCAAGGTCGTTATTTTTACATTTACATTTAGTTTTTTGCTGTTGTTTAAAAAATAACAAAATATATAACTATTCATAGGGAATAGGACAATTTTATTAAATTTTTTTATTTTTTAACTGTTAATTATTAACAGGATGTAACAAAAAAAAGTCAGGACAGGGGCATATTTCAGGAAAAGCATGCATTGGATCAGAATATTCAATTATATGTGGCAAATACTTTTTTTTTAATCAATACAATGATAGCGAAATTGAAATGGGGTGGCGGAAACTTTAAAATGTTAAATGGGAACCCTCAATGAATTACACATTTGGATTCCCCTGGGAAATTTACATTTCAATCTACAATTTAAGTCCTTTTTTGTTTTTGTTTTTTTTTTTCAGTAAAACACTCTTTTTTTATTCTTCCAAAATCATAAATCATTTACAACAGAATGTGTTTCGATCCTTCCTCAAGCCTTTATCAACTGCTAGCAGTCTACTGTGCGTGGCCTTGGGTCTATCCTCGTGCACCACTCGTTGCAGAGTGCCTCGAAGAAAGAAATGAGTTCTATACTCAGAACTTGCCCAAATCTTTCTCCCATTTCGGCTTAATAAATCTTATACCATTCTGTAGCACTTTACAAATCAATGACGTTGCTGTTGGACTTTGACCCTACACAGCATAGCTGAACACACCCCTCCTTACTTTGTATGAAGTACCTCCCTAAGATAGCATAGTATAATTGCATGACGAATATTCGCGTGCAGTACCCGTATTTGGGTTAGCCATTTAAAGGAAATCAACTAGAGATGAGCGAGCACTAAAATGCTCGGGTGCTCGTTACTCGAGCCGAACATTTCCAGATGCTCGAGTGCTCGTTTCGAGTAACGAGCCCCAATGAAATCAATGGGAGACCCGAGCATTTTTCGGTAAAATTATAAACTTAACGAGCACAGTGAAAGAACACAGTGCAGAACAGATTGCAGATGTTCGGGAACATCTGCAATCTGTTCCGGAGACACGCGTGCAGAACGGTGTTCTCCGCAATAGTATTTGAAGAACAATATGTGTGAAGAACAACTTGCAGATGTTTGGAAACATCTGCAAGTTGTTCTTCACACATATTGTTCTTCAAATACTATTGCGGAGAACACCGTTCTGCACGCGTGTCTCCGGGACATCTGCGATCTGCTCCGGAGACACCCGTGCAGAACGGTGTTCTCCGCAATAGTATTTGAAGAACAATATGTGTAGAGAACAACTTGCAGATGTTGCCAAACATCTGTAATGTGTTCTTCACACATATTGTTCTTCAAATACTATTGCGGAGAACACCGTTCTGCACGCGTGTCTCCGGAACAGATTGCAGATGTTCCCGAACATCTGCAATCTGTTCTGCACTGTGTTCTTTCACTGTTTTCTTCAATTAAACAATTAAATTAAATGTTTTAATTGTATCTTTTTACTATTCTTCACTTTTTTTTTTAAAATTAAATGCTCGTTATCGAGCAGGGCAAATACTCGTCCGAGCAACGAGCCGGTCCGAGTATGCTAATACTCGACCGAGCATCAAGCTCGGACGAGTATACTCGCTCATCACTAAAATCAACCAATAGCATGTCAGGCTTCAGAGGGAGTGGACCCTCTGGACAATGACGTAAGTCGACACCTGGGACCGGAGTCTAAGTGGCACCCGCTCTTCACCAGAGCCTGCCACAAAGGTTAAATTTGCTGTGGCGGGGTACTACCAAGTTGCTCTACAGGTGCGACTTTGTCCGACGTGGTAGCCAAGGCGAGGTACAGAGTCGTAAGGCAAGTTCGTGGTTGGGGACAGGCAGGAGGACAAGACAGGAGGCAAAGGTTCAGGGTCATAGGCAGAACAGAGGGTCAGGGCTAGCAACAGAGAAGTGTAATGTAGGATAACAAGGGGAGATCAATACAAAGGAATGAAGCAAGCGAACAAGCATATAGCACAACGATCCAGCGGGGAATGCTGGGAGAGGCAAGCTTTTATCTAAATCTGGGAAATGGCCAGCGCCAATCAGCGGTGCAGTGGCCCATTAAATCCACAAGTGCCAGCACGCGTGCACCCTAGGAGATGGGGACGCGCATGCTTGGAAGCCAGGACGGGAACAGGAGCGTGGAGAGGTGAGTGATGCTGGGGGGAGTGGGCATCACAGAGAGGGGTGCGTTGTGGGATGTGGGTCGCAGGAACACCTGTGACAGTACAGTTTTGAGTTGAGCTCACTTACACACTGTCACCTTCATTCTTTTTTTGTATGTGATTTTAAATATGCATACAATTTACGTACACAGACACACATATAAGTTATACATTTATCCAGATAAACCTTCTCCCTTTTATAACAAATACAGCAAAAATAGGAAGATGAAGGCCCTATAAAAGTATCTATGCAACAATACACACCATCCTCTCTACTATGTCCAATTGATTTTATGTGACTGAAAGCAAAACTAAAACCTAAAAGATAGAAGGAAGATAGTAAGTTGACTTGCATATTCGTTTACCATTGAGATTACATCGAGAAAGCTCCCATATCTGTCCCTTTTTCTGTCTGTATTTCCATTGTTTCATGTTTTTGGGTAGGGAAATTTCATAATGTATCTGCTCATCTATTACATACTTCTGTTATATTCCGATACATTGGGACTTTCCAGAGCCTAAATATACTTAGTCTAGCTGCTATTAAGATATGCGAGATTGGCCACCTGATAAGGGGGGGGCTTCAAAAAGATGGCGGGACCACCTCGTTGAAGATCGTCGCACCACTGTGATATCATAATTTTATGCACATTGTAATGAATGAGGAGGAAAATCCCTATATACTGCCATACTGTAGTGTGTATATATATATATATATGGTAGGATCGATCAGACAACCTAGGGTTAAAGTACCCTAGGGGGGCTGAAAAATAGCAAAAAAAATTATAAAATTATAAAATTCAGATCACCCCCCTTTCCCTAGTCATATAAATAAACAGTAAAAATCATAAACACATTAGGTATCGCCACGTCTGAAAATGCCAGATCTATCAAAATATAATAACGTTTTTTTACTGTGTTTAACCCCAAAAACTATAAAATATAACATAAGTCGAAAATGGCACTTTTTTTGCCATTTTGAAATATATAAAAAATTCAAAAAAGTGAACATAAGGTCGTACAGTCCTAAAATGATAGCATTGAAAACTTCATCAAAAGTTGCAAATAATGACACCACCTACAGCTCAGAACAACAAAGTATGAAAAAGTTATAAGTTCCAGAAGATGGCAAAATTAAAAAAAAAAAATTTGTACAGGAGGTTTTAATTTTTGTAAATGAATGAAAACATTATAAAACCTATACAAATTTGGTATCCACATGATCGTACCGACCCAAAGAAAAAAGTAGACAGGTCATTTGGGGTCGCACAGTGAAAGGTGTAAAATCCAAGCCTACAAGAAAACTGTGCAAATGTGTTATTTCACTATTTTCACTCCAACATCTGCAGTGCCTGGGTTAGGGGTGACCCTGGGTATATGCTGGGTCCGCTAGGCACCATCAAGGTGTCACCCTGTGTTTCTGCTCTCCGGAAGGGTTGGTAAGGCGTTGTGCACCCCAATGAGAAATAAGTCCAGAGAGTCAGGGTCTGAAGTAAACAATTCTTTCTTCTCCTTCTTTCTTTCTCCTTCTTTACTCAATTCAGGTGCAAAGCAATCCAAGCAAAACAACGGGCTGACTTCTCCAATCGCCTTCCTGACAGAAAAAGGGTTCAATGTTGAGGAAAGGCCTGGGCAAGCTGTCCCTCTTTTTCACTGAGGTCAAAGGCCAGGGGCCCAGGGTCTATGGCAAAGTTTTCCAATCTTAGCTTCTTCTCCTTCTAACTGCAAGACACTAACGACTGGTATCCTTATATACCTTCTACCAGGGGAGAAGTGGTTACACTTCAGCATAAAAACAATGACAAAGCATTTCCTCTAGACTTAGATTGGGTCCCCATAATATTCTATGGCAGCAAGATTCTAAAGTGTAAACAACTTTCCAGACAGCACCTGTCATTCTAAAGGTCAAGCTGTCTGCTTGTTTGGTAAACAAGTCTGTTTATCTTTTGTAAAACAATCCATACTATAACTGGAAAATTGCTGGCTTTGCTTAGAGATAAAGATATACAGTCGGGAATGTCTCTCGATGTTCATTAACCCTTTCTACTAGTCTATACGGATACAGTACTAATAAACAGAATGTATATCGCAAAACACTATAGATCAATGCAAGTTAACCCTTGATGTAAAATAAAGTAAGAAGTGCTGAATTTGTATGGGGGAAATATTCATATGTCCACAAATGCCCAAATGCTCCTCTGTTACAGGGCACTACACACCTTGCAGAATTCTTTGCTCCTGCATTACATCACAGAAACATTGGCCCAGATTGATTAAAAGTGGTGCAAATTGCCTTAGTGCAGTTTGCATCACTAATGTGCAGGTTGCCCCAGATAATACAATACTAGCCGCCTTTTTCATTCATTATACAGCGTGTGACATAATTGTGTTGAGTTGAGTAATAGATGTCACAAACTCTGACTATTCTCCGCACAGTTTTCAAAAGGGTCGGACTAAGTGAAACCGCGGCACAAAAGTACATAAATACAAAGTGCAAGCTCCAAAAATGTTATTTTTAGTGCAAAGATAGACAAAAATTGGCGCAGACACAATGATATAGTCATAAGGCTATGAAAGGAGCACCGGGACAACATAGTCATAGAATTTGCATGGTTATTACTCAAGGGCTCAAGTCAAACCAGCAACATGAATAATAACAATTTTTCCTTTGAGGTCCAGTAGTTTTAAGTTGCACCTATGGCAGGGGTCGATAGTTTTAGCTTGTAGATAGGATTAAAGGGGTTGGCCAAAGGATTTAATTAAAGTAATTACAACCTCCAGTATCAGTTGCATGTGATATACTGACTCACCCGTTATCTATTTCCTATCCCCTAGCGAGCGGCTTCCTGGCTTAGTTGTGCGCATGCGCTGGGTTTAAGGTGAAGAAGAGGCACCGGATCACCCAGAAGGATCAGGACAATGTTGAAGAATTCATTGGGAAGTTATGTGACAAAAAATCATTGTTAGTCTTCCCCAAAGCCCCACAATAACATTAGATTAAAGTGGCCAACCCCTTTAATACCTCAGAAGAAAAAGGCAGAACTACAGACTAGACATTCCAGTGGGTTTGTCTTTTTTTTGCATTCATCTCCACCGCTGCCTATAATGAAATCCTGCTCGCTGATGTATGGAGGGAGGTGGGTTTTATTAAGAATATACAGGAAGGGAGCTAAGGTTCTAATTGACAAAGACAAATGCCTTACTGACATGAGAAAGGAATTGTGATAACTAGAACCGGAAAGACTCAAAGGTTCCTAAGTACATTAAACTTTAGGAAACCATCTATTATAATAATCTTAGCATATCATTGTTCATGTCCCTTCTGCACGAATAACATTATTCTGTTAGACTTTCCAAGCATAAGGAACAATAGGAGGTGCAAGGACTAGAAATCCTCTGTTACTGTCTGGATCCTGTCTCTTTCTTGTAGTCTCAAAAGTCCCACAAAGGTAAATGAGAGCTGTCCTTACCCTATGAGGCACATTTACTTACCCGTCCCGTCGCAATCCCTGCGGTGCATTGTCCGATGAGGATTCGGGTCTGCCGCAATTCACTGAGATTGTGCGTCCAATTTCCTGCATCTGTCGCTTCCCCCACTGAGGTCCGCCGGAGTTTACCTTCTTCTTCCCGGTGCATGTGAGTGCTGATCTTGTGACACAATTTGCTTTTTAAATTCCGCGGTTTTTCCTAATCAGTCGGGTTGTCTGATGTCCACGCCCCCCCCGATTTGTGTTGCATGCAAGCCGGCGACGATGCGCCACAATCCGATCACGTGCGCCAAAAATCAGGGGGCAATTCAGGGCAAAACTGAAAAAGAGGGCGTTTGGACCCTTAGTAAATGTGCCCCTATGTGTCAATCCCTCTGCTGGTTGTTCTATCCATAGTGCTTTGCATGGAGGTGATCATGTGTCACCCCCTTCACAATGAGCTACTAATGACCAATCCTTAGTAGGTCATTAGTAGTTAATAATAAAATCCCTTTAACCCTCCTACAACCAAAACTCCCTTGTGTGAATAGGGCTGGTCACAGGCTCAAGAGCTCATTAAAGAACCGCCAGTCCCTGAGCTTTCATCTGTTGCCTATGATTGCAGGCAGGAGGACTGGTGCCATGGGAAGGACTGAATTTCTTACACAGTCCTCAACATGATAAGAAGATGAAGCTTTCTCTCCTTCTCTGAAGGTATTCTCATGGTCATTGTGAGTAGAGAGCTGGTTATGTATCCATTAGTCTCTCCATTTACTTACATGGGAGTTTGAAAAATATTTGAGAAAGCAAACTTAGAAATTCTCTGAACTTCTAAGAAGTCAATGCACTGAACCCTGAGATCGAGACAGCGGCAGTCCCCCAGATTCCTTGGAACTCCATGTGTGACTATGTACTATACCTGTAGCCCTAACAACATAATGAAGTATAGAATTGTGAGCTCATGGTTAATACAAACACTTACTGTAAATCTACTCACATATGAAGTCTGATTGAAGTCTGAAGTTCTTTTTCACCTTCTACTATGATCTAGACCGCCATGTCAACCTTTTCCAGCCTGGACCCATCTTTGAAGAATTAACAACACAAAAACATACATGCCTCCACCGTAGCCAATATAGTCACAGAGCCTTCACAGTAGCCAATAAAATAATAGTGCCTTCATAGTAACCATTATAGTGACAGTCATTCCACAGTAGCTAATATATTACCAGTACCCCCCCAGTAGTCAATATAGTCACAGTGCCTCCACAGTAGCCATCAAAGTAATGGTTCCACCATGGCAGCCAATATACTTTAGTGTCAGGGCCCCCACACTAGCAAATATAGCAACAGTGTCCCCACTGTAGCCTATATAGTAATGTTATGTCTGAGCAGTAGACAATATCAAAAAAGGGCTCCCAAGTTAGCCAAGACATGTGCTAAAACATGATGTGTAAAATCCCCATATACTGCCATACTGTAGTATGGCAGTACATGGTAGGATCAATCAAGGTAGGAAAATCATCCCCCTTTCCCTAGAACTGATATAAATATACATAGACAGTAAAAATCATAAACATTTTAGGTATCACCGCTTCCAAAAATGTCTGCTCTATCAAAATATAATTTCATTTATGACGGTTATTCCCGGTGTTTAACCCTGTAACAGAAAATAGCCCCCAAAAGTCGAAAATGACACTTCTTTTTTCCATTTTGCTAAATATAAAAAATTCTATAAAAAGTGATCAAAAGGCCACACAGTCCTAAAAATGGTAGCATTGAAAACGTCGTCATAAGTTGCAAAATAAAACACCATCCACAGTTCCATACACTGAAGTATGAAAAATTTATAAGCGCCAGAACATGGCAAAATGAAGATTTTTGGGGGTTTTTTTGTACAGGAGATTTTAATTTTTGTATATGTATTAAAACATTATAAAACCTTTATAAATGTATTATCCCCCTGATCGTACCGACCCAAAGAATAAAGTGGACATGTCATTTGGGGCATTCAGTGAAAGTCTTAAAATCCAAGCCGACAAGAAAACGGTGCAAATAATTTTTTTCACCAATTTCCCTGCATTTGAATGAAAACTGACTACTTTGGAATAGTGGTAGTGGTATAGAAATATATGCTATCTGTATATATGCCTCTGTGTTTTTCATAAGCTCACATAACCCCTAGATAGATACTTGATCCCACAATACATAAAATATAAAGTAAATTATTCACATGTTTTGCTCATGTTTTTCCCTTTGTGTATTGAGGACCATTGTGTGGGAGATTATTCGCTATTACACCTACAGGAGAATATTTCGCAGGTCACATTGTCCTCTTCAGTCATCTTCTCATTGTTTCCTGAAGGACATGCATTGATACATTAGTAGATCAAGGCATGTGATGTGATGAATATAATCTCAGAGGATGCGGATCATTTTATGTATTATTTGTCATTGTCGGTGTATAATAGGGGTTTATTTGGTGAGGGCCAATTTCTACATGAGGAAGAATAATTAGAAATTCCGGTCTATTTCATGGCAGAGGTGAGCCAATTCAACACATCAAAGCAGAAGCTTTCAGCAACACTAAAGAACGACTGTATTAATGAATTAATATGTGTACAGTATTTTTTATACTTTGTGTTATTTGCCTACTCTGTAATACTCTCATAAACACTGGTAGATGCAGTGACGTCATCTACCCTCCGCGGGCAGTGGCCTGGTACCTCCTGCGCCCCAAGTATTCTGTGAGCCGGCATGGGTGGACATGATGACGTCATGGTGTTCACCTACGATTTGCTGACTTCAGCAAGAGAAGCGGAGATGTTGAGTATTATCTTTTTTGTTTTCCTGGGGGCACTTTTAATATTTTGGCTACTGTATGGGCACCATAAATGTAAGTTTACAGTACTTTTGAAATTACGATTGTGGCTACAGGGGGGTCCCTGTGATTATGTTGGTTGCAGTGCGGGTCCTTGTGAGTAATCTGACTACTGTGGGGGCCTTCTTGACTATATTGACTATTGTTGTGGCACCTATTTCTATATGGCTACTATGAGGGCACCTTGACTTCATGGCTGCTGTTGGGCTCCGTGACTATAGTGGCAGAAGTCAGTTCCATTGGACTATAGTGGCTATTGCAGGGCCCCTGTGACTATCTTGGCTGCAGTAGGGACTTGTGACTATTTGGCTACAGTGTGGCCCTTGATACTAATATAGATAATTTTCCTGTCAAAAGGGTCCAGGGCATGGAGTTGATGACCTAGTAATCCTTTTTACAGCCATAATAGGAAAAATAATAATAATTATTATTATTTTCAATCAAACGTGGATGAAATAGTAAGGAATTACAGCTATTGACTGAACAAGAATTATAGTACGCAAAGTTGAAAAAATATATATATATCCAACAAAGGTCCATCAGGTCCAACAAAGGTCCATCAAGTCCAACATAGATCCAACAAAGGTCCATCAAGTCCAGCATAGGTCCATCAAGTCCAACATAGGTCCATCAGTTCCAACATGATCTCAATTTCCTATCGTGGCTAATTCTAAAGCTTATATAAAAAGTAAGATATCTAAGAATCACTGATTTGCTCCACAAATTCCTGTTCAACACAAATGGCTCTGAATGTTTGTCACACTGGAAAATTACACATCCCTATGGATTGTCACATATGACTGTTTTCACGCAAGTTTACCATGGTTTTCCTGGTATGACATTTCATGTATGTTGTCAGATCCTGCCACCTGGGGTGATAGTCATTCGATTGTTGGAGACATGAGACGCAGTAGAGTGTAGATGATAAGCGTCACAGAACCCGCGAAGGAGAGGCGGTAGTAATTAAATATCCTCTCTCCTCTACTTGAGCCTGATCTGTGCTTTCGCTGACATCTCTCTTTTACTACTATATGTCTCTTTTGTGTTGTACTTTGTATTCTGGGGAAGAAAACTTCATGTAGATTACAAACATTTTCTGTAATAGCAGCAGATTTGGTCCTGTCTCGTAGACAACGTCCTTATATTGCTTCATCCACATTGGATCATAGGAGTAAACAGACAGATTGCAAACACAGCAGCCTCGACTTGACAATTATTTCTCTCCCATTGTAGTAAAGGTGAACTCTGCAATACATTATTTACTTTCAGTACTCCATATTTATTAATTTATTGGCTACGGCCCGGGTGGCTGGTACTATCCAGCTGTTGTACCCAACTGTCTGTGTGATCTTACATTCAGGGCCATTCACTTGCTTGCAGCAGTTCTCCTTCAAGGACACACAATGAATGCAGACAAAGCTGTAAAAGCAAAAGGAAAAAAAAAAACTTCCTGGAAACTATTGGGAGAGAAGGCTGTAGACATGTCAGATGTCAAGGGCAGAGAGCTCCAGAAAATTCCTTTTGATCATTGGAACTAAAAAAGTAAGGAAAGAGTTGGACTGCGTGATAACTTATTACTGAGTTTATAACACTAGGGATGCAACTACCGTACTCTCTGTGGGTTAGCAAGAAAAAGAGGCAGATGAATTCAAAAATAAAAAATTTGGTGGCAAAAATGTAAAAAGTTGGTGCCAAAGTGCTCAAATTATGCAGGTCATTAGATCAGTGTCGGACTGACTGAATGAAACGGATCTTCTGGTAGGTATAACCTAATTTTAGATCCCAGATGTTAACCTAAAAGACAACCCAATTTAATCATGTCTATTTTATAAGGGTTGATAAAGGGTTGGCCCCCAAAATGTTTACTGTTGGACCCAGGGCACCTCAGTCCAACCCTGCAAAAGATAAATCACTCTTGGAATTGCCAGTATTCTCATATTGAAGTATAGTTCTGGTTCTAGTAAATAGTCCATCAGAACTTCAGACTTTAAGTTGGTGACAAATCCACTTTAAGCTCATTCAGGAGACGATTGAGAAATGAGTTGTAGAACCAGACAATCTATTTGAAGGACCGGCATACTGCAGCTTACAACTTACTACTGCTACATATGTAAATAAGGATTGATGCTTTCAATATGTCTTACATATGTCTATTATTGTTATAGGGCAGCATGGTGTCTTAGTGGTTAGCACTACATCCTTGCAGTGCTGGGGTCCTGGGTTCAAGTCCCAGGGTCAACATCTGCAAAGAGTATGTATGTTCCCTTCGTGTTTGCATGGGTTTCCTCCTCGTCCTTCGGTTTCCTCTCACACTCTAAAAAACATACTGGTAGGTTGATTAGATTGTGAGCCCCATTGGGGACAGTGAGTGATTTGGCAAGCTCTGTGTGTAGCGCTGCATAATCTGTGTGCACTACATAAATAAAAAAATTATTAT
Organism: Engystomops pustulosus; assembly: GCF_040894005.1. Classification (NCBI taxonomy): domain Eukaryota; kingdom Metazoa; phylum Chordata; class Amphibia; order Anura; family Leptodactylidae; genus Engystomops; species Engystomops pustulosus. Next base: position 34,099,602 of record NC_092414.1, read on the forward strand.
TATGTAACCTCACTGTATTGTATAGTTTCCTGTGTGAACGCAACTTCTTGTAGGGTCACATGATTGTGGCATCTGTATTTTTCAATTTGAAGGCACGGACCAAAAACTTGGGCAGGAATGGGACCTGCTCCTAGTTTGCTACAGCGTCCACATGGGTCCATTAATGTGTCAGTGGACCACATGTATCAAAGATTTGTCTATCTTTGGTGAACTTTTGAGACATTTGGCGGCTCTTTTTGGCGCCTTATGTATGATCCTGTCTTTTTACTTGTGATACATGTTGAGCTTTTCCTATCCTGGCAGGTGCAAATTTTGGCTTCTTTTTGTTGCACATGTCTCAAATCCACATGGACACAAGCCACGTAAGGGGGTTATACACTGGAGTGGACACAAGCCACGTAAGGGGGTTATATACAGGAGTGGACACAAGCCACGTAAGGGGGTTATATACAGGAGTGGACACAAGCCACGTAAGGGGGTTATATACAGGAGTGGACACAAGCCATGTGAGGGGTTATATACAGGAGTGGACACAAAACATGTGAGGGATTATATACAGGAGTGGACACAAGGCACGTAAGGGGGATATATACAGGAGTGGACACAAGCCACGTAAGGGGGTTATATACAGGAGTGGACACAAGCCACGTAAGGGGGTTATATACAGGAGTGGACACAAGCCATGTGAGGGGTTATATACAGGAGTGGACACAAAACATGTGAGGGATTATATACAGGAGAGGACACAAGGCACATAAGGGGGTTATATACAGGAGAAGATACAAGCCATGTGAGGGGTTATATACAGGAGAGGACACAAGCCATGTGAGGGATTATATACAGGAGAGGACACAAGCCATGTGAAGGGTTATATACAGGAGAGGATACAAGCCATGTGAGGGGTTATATATAGGAGAGGACACAAGCCATGTGAGGGTTATATACAGGAGTGGACACAAGCCACATAAGGGGGTTATATACAGGAGAGGACACAAGCCATGTGAGGGGTTATATACAGGAATGGACACAAGCCATGTGAGGGGGTTATATACAGGAGAGGATACAAGCCATGTGAGGGGTTATATACAGGAATGGACATAAGCCATGTGAGGGGTTATATACAGGAGAGGACACAAGCCATGTGAGGGGCTATATACAAGAGTGGACACAAGCCATGTGAGGGTTTATATACAGGAGAGGATACAAGTTATGTAAAGGGGGTTATATACAGGAGAGGACACATGCCATGTGAGGGGGTTATATACAGGAGAGGACACAAGCTATGTGAGGGGTTATATACAGGAGAGGATACAAGCCATGTGAGGGGGTTATATACAGGAGAGGACACAAGCCACGTGAGGGGGTTATATACAGGAGAGGATACAAGCCATGTGAGGGGGGTTATATACAGGAGAGGACACAAGCCATGTGAGGGGTTATATACAGGGGAGGATACAAGCCATGTGAGGGGTTATATACAGGAGAGGACACAAGCCACATGAGGGGGTTATATACAGGAGAGGACACAAGCCATGTGAGGGGTTATATACAGGAGAGGATACAAGCCATGTGAGGGGTTATATACAGGAGAGGACACAAGCCACGTGAGGGGGTTATATACAGGAGAGGATACAAGCCATGTGAGGGGGTTATATACAGGAGAGGACACAAGCCATGTGAGGGGTTATATACAGGAGAGGACACAAGCCACGTGAGGGGTTATATACCGGAGAGGGAACAGGCCATGAGAGGGGTTATTTACAGGAGAGGACACAAGCCATGTGAGGGGGTTATATACAGGAGAGGACACAAGCCATGTGAGGGGTTATATACAGAAGAGGATACAAGCCATGTGAGGGGGTTATATACAGGAGAGGATACAAGCCATGTGAGGGGTTATATATAGGAGAGGACACAAGCCATGTGAGGGTTATATACAGGAGTGGACACAAGCCACATAAGGGGGTTATATACAGGAGAGGACACAAGCCATGTGAGGGGTTATATACAGGAATGGACACAAGCCATGTGAGGGGGTTATATACAGGAGAGGATACAAGCCATGTGAGGGGTTATATACAGGAATGGACATAAGCCATGTGAGGGGTTATATACAGGAGAGGACACAAGCCATGTGAGGGGCTATATACAAGAGTGGACACAAGCCATGTGAGGGGTTATATACAGGAGAGGATACAAGTTATGTAAAGGGGGTTATATACAGGAGAGGACACATGCCATGTGAGGGGGTTATATACAGGAGAGGACACAAGCTATGTGAGGGGTTATATACAGGAGAGGATACAAGCCATGTGAGGGGGTTATATACAGGAGAGGACACAAGCCACGTGAGGGGGTTATATACAGGAGAGGATACAAGCCATGTGAGGGGGGTTATATACAGGAGAGGACACAAGCCATGTGAGGGGTTATATACAGGAGAGGATACAAGCCATGTGAGGGGTTATATACAGGAGAGGATACAAGCCATGTGAGGGGTTATATACATGAGAGGACACAAGCCACATGAGGGGGTTATATACAGGAGAGGACACAAGCCATGTGAGGGGTTATATACAGGAGAGGATACAAGCCATGTGAGGGGTTATATACAGGAGAGGACACAAGCCACGTGAGGGGGTTATATACAGGACGGGATACAAGCCATGTGAGGGGGTTATATACAGGAGAGGACACAAGCCACGTGAGGGGGTTATATACAGGAGAGGATACAAGCCATGTGAGGGGGGTTATATACAGGAGAGGACACAAGCCATGTGAGGGGTTATATACAGGAGAGGATACAAGCCATGTGAGGGGTTATATACAGGAGAGGATACAAGCCATGTGAGGGGTTATATACATGAGAGGACACAAGCCACATGAGGGGGTTATATACAGGAGAGGACACAAGCCATGTGAGGGGTTATATACAGGAGAGGATACAAGCCATGTGAGGGGTTATATACAGGAGAGGACACAAGCCACGTGAGGGGGTTATATACAGGACGGGATACAAGCCATGTGAGGGGGTTATATACAGGAGAGGACACAAGCCATGTGAGGGGTTATATACAGGAGAGGACACAAGCCACGTGAGGGGTTATATACCGGAGAGGGAACAGGCCATGAGAGGGGTTATTTACAGGAGAGGACACAAGCCATGTGAGGGGGTTATATACAGGAGAGGACACAAGCCATGTGAGGGGTTATATACAGAAGAGGATACAAGCCATGTGAGGGGGTTATATACAGGAGAGGATACAAGCCATGTGAGGGGGTTACATACAGGAGAGGACACAAGCTATGTGAGGGGGTTATATACAGGAGTGGACACAAGTCATGTGAGGGGGTTATATACAGGAGTGGACACAAGTCATGTGAAGGGGTTATATACAGGAGTGGACACTACTGTTAATTTAGGATTTAACATGTTGCGTTTTTAATGCATTGTGAAACTAATTACAACAGCTGAGGAGAGGTGATTTTCCTAATTACATTACTGTTAACATTTGAATTTACAAAACGCATAGTAAATGCAATGTTCACACACACATTAACGCAGCATTTATATTGCGTTTTGTAAACGCAAATGTTAACATTAATGAAATAAGCCAAATCACCTCTCCTCAGCTGTTGTAATTAGTTTTAAAATGCATTAAAAACGCAAATGAACCGTTATGCGTTACCTCATCCTTAGAAGTAACCATTAAAAAAAAAAAATATGCAGAAATTTTAGCATTTTGACAAAAGAGGTTACTGTGCAAAATGTAAAACAGTTAAAGCATGTAAAATAATTCCAATTTATATGTTAAAATCAAGTCCATTACAAAAACACCTTGGACCAGGTGCAGATTTGCGCCAAAAATGTCACAAAAATGATGCAAAACTCGCACTGAACATCTGGAAAACATAGATACATAAGGCACACTGCACAAAAATGCAGAAAAGGCGTGCTTGAAAAAGAACAGAGATAAAAGTCGCAAAAATTGCGCAAAAACGGAAAAAGACGATAAAATTTGACAATTTGCCCATCAGAAACTATGATACATTTGCCCCCATGTGTCATTATTTACGAAAATTATAAAGTTAAAATTGAAAAAGTGACTCATTCAACAATCGAATGCAGAGAAACATCAATCATCTGTTTCTATGACCCCCAACCTAGTGGTCATGAGAGGGAACAGTGTTTGCACAGTCTGGTCATTGTGTGAAGCTCTCTGGATGTTACTTTAGTCCCAGGCTGCAATAATCAGCTGTCAGATGTCTGTAATAAAGCTTTATTGATAATCCTTGGTCCCATGACAGCAAAAATTTTGAAAATCAAACTGTTACAGGGAATTTTTTTTTTTGTCTGGAGTTAAAATTATAGAATAGTAGAAAGAAAGTAAAAGAGTTCTTGACTTACATACAAATTTAACATATATAAATATGTCTAACAGTCCGATTGTGGAGCAGCACAGCGAGTATAATGGATCAAGTCCAATGGTGGGTGTAGGTCTCCAACAAACCCGATCCACCAGTTTTTAAGGTCAGATATCCAAAAAAATGCAATGAGGCAGCATTCCGGTAAGTATAAAGGTGATCTTTATTCACCCATGGCAAAATAAGGTGCAATGTTTTGCTCATCCATAGAGCCATTATCAAGTATATTTACACTCACCAGCCACTTTATTAGGTACACCTGTCCAACTGCTCGTTAATAGAGATGAGCGAGCACTAAAATGCTCGGGTACTCGTTAATCGAGACAAACTTTTCCCGATGCTCGAGTGCTCGTCTCGAATAACGAGCCCCATTGAAGTCAATGGGAGACTCAAGCATTTTTCAAGGGGACCAAGGCTCTGCACAGGGAAGCTTGGCCAAACACCTGGGAACCTCAGAAAAGGATGGAAACACCACGGAAATGGACAGGAAACAGCAGGGGCAGCATGCATGGATGCCTCTGAGGCTGCATAATCGCACCATTATGCCAAAATTATGGGCAACAGCATGGCCATGACAGAGTGACAGAATGAAGCTAGATAGCATCTAAAACATCCAATAATTGACCCTGACACTATAGGGGACGGCATGCAGAGGCAGCGGCAGCAGCGGCAGGCTAGAGAGTGGCATGGCGACATACCCTAAATGGACTCAGGCTTCAAACCAATGGGTGGCAGAGAGGAACCAAAGGAGGTGAGCAAGAAGCGCTCAAATAATATCGGTACATGATAAAAGTTTGCCAGTATATTTTGTGGATTACACAGCAGGGTGGCGACAAAGATAACATGGAAGCCATGAAAACAACCCAAAATTCTGCCTGACACAGCTCGTTTGATAAGGGGACCATGTATGGAGGCAGTGAACTAGTAGTAGATTAAAGGTGCTGCAGTTAAAACTATGTTAGTTAGATCTTGGCATGGAGCTGGCGCTCCGCTGCCAGGCGAGCTTTCGCCAATCCAAGCCCGTGTCTCTAGGCTACTCCCCAAACAGCACTTCTAAGAACCTTTTGTATAAGATCAAGTGTAGTAGCGTTCTTATAAGTTTAGGATATGGCGGGTGAGGGGAATGTAAACAGAAGCGCAAGAAGCGCTGAAATAATATTGGTAAATGATAAAAGTTTGCCAGTATATTTTGTGGATAACACAGCAGGGTGGCGACAAAGTTAACAACTTTGATGTGGAATCCATGAAAACAACCCAAATTTCTGCCTGACACACCTCATTTGATAAAGGGACGATGTATGGAGGCAGCTATATGGACGACTTTTGGAGGTAGCAATGGAGACAACGTGTGGAGGCTGCTATGGAGACAATTTAATTTGGATAGTGCCTGTATGTGGCAGTCCAAAAAAGTTTTCAAACCAGAGGAGCAGGTAGGTGGCCCTCCAGAAAAATGAAATAGATTGAGTGCCTGTATGTGGCAGTCCCAAAAAGTTTTCAAACCAGAGGAGCAGGTAGGTGGCCCTCCAGAAAAATGGAATAGATTGAGTGCCTATATGTGGCAGTCCAAAAAAGTTTTCAAACCAGAGGAGCAGGTAGGTGGCCCTCCAGAAAAATGAAATAGATTGAGTGCTTGTATGTGGCAGTCCAAAAAAGTTTTCAAACCAGAGGAGCAGGTAGGTGGCCCTCCAGGAAAATTGAATAGATTGATTGCCTGTATGTGGCAGTCCAAAAAACTTTTCAAACCAGAGGAGCAGGTAGGTGGCCCTCCAGAAAAATGGAATAGATTGAGTGCCTGTATGTGGCAGTCCAAAAAAGTTTTCAAACCAGAGGAGCAGGTAGGTGGCCCTCCAGAAAAATGGAATAGATTGAGTGCCTGTATGTGGCAGTCCAAAAAAGTTTTCAAACCAGAGGAGCAGGTAGGTGGCCCTCCAGAAAAATGGAATAGATTGAGTGCCTGTATGTGGCAGTCCAAAAAAGTTTTCAAACCAGAGGAGCAGGTAGGTGGCCCTCCAGAAAAATGGAATAGATTGAGTGCCTGTATGTGGCAGTCCAAAAAAGTTTTCAAACCAGAGGAGCAGGTAGGTGGCCCTCCAGAAAAATGGAATAGATTGAGTGCTTGTATGTGGCAGTCCAAAAAAGTTTTCAAACCAGAGGAGCAGGTAGGTAGCCCTCCAGAAAAATGAAATAGATTGAGTGCCTGTATGTGGCAGTCCAAAAAAGTTTTCAAACCAGAGGAGCAGGTAGGTGGCCCTCCAGAAAAATTGAATAGATTGAGTGCCTGTATGTGGCACTCCCAAAAATTGTTTAAAACAGAGGACCGGGTCGGTGGCCCTCCAGAAAAATTAAATGCATAAAGTACTATAGCTAGAGCCAGTGGGCCCTGTCAAAAAATAGCCAGTTTCCTCTGCTTTACTGTACAAAGAGGAGGAGAAGGAGGAAAATGAGGAGGAGGAGGAGTGGATAAATTATTCAGGTTGAGCTTCCTTCACCTGGTGGAGATTGGAAATTATGAGAAATCCAGGCTTTATTCATCTTAATAAGCGTCAGCCTGTCAGCGCTGTCAGTCGACAGGCGTGTACGCTTATCGGTGATGATGCCACCAGCTGCACTGAAAACCCGCTCGGACAAGACGCTAGCGGCAGGGCAGGCAAGAACCTCCAAGGCGTACAGCGCCAGTTCGTGCCACATGTCCAGCTTTGAAACCCAGTAGTTGTAGGGAGCTGTGTGATCATTTAGGACGATGGTATGGTCAGCTACGTACTCCCTCACCATCTTTCTGTAAAGATCAGCCCTACTCTGCCGAGACTGGGGACAGGTGACAGTGTCTTGCTGGGGTGACATAAAGCTGGCAAAAGCCTTGTAAAGCGTACCCTTGCCAGTGCTGGACAAGCAGCCTGCTCGCCTACTCTCCCTCGCTACTTGTCCCACAGAACTACGCACTCTGCCGCTAGCGCTGTCAGAAGGGAAATACTGTTTCAGCTTGTGCACCAGGGCCTGCTGGTATTCATGCATTCTCACACTCCTTTCCTCTCCAGGGATGAGAGTGGAAAGATTTTGCTTGTACCGTGGGTCCAGGAGAGTGAACACCCAGTAATCGGTGCTGGAATAAATTCTTTGAACGCGAGGGTCACGGGATAGGCAGCCTAGCATGAAATCTGCCATATGCGCCAGAGTACCAACGCGTAAGAATTCACTCCCCTCACTGGCCTGACTGTCCATTTCCTCCTCCTCCAACTCCTCCAACTCCTCTTCTTCTGCCCATACACGCTGAACAGTGAAGGACTCAACAATGGTCCCCTCTTGTGTCTCGCCAACATTCTCCTCCTCTTCCTCCTCCTCCACCTCCACCTCCTCCGATATGCGCTGAGAAACAGACCTAAGGGTGCTTTGGCTATCAACAAGGGAATCTTCTTCCCCCGTCTCTTGTGACGAGCGCAAAGCTTCCGACTTCATGCTGATCAGAGAGTTTTTCAACAGGCCAAGCAGCGGGATGGTGAGGCTGATGATGGCGGCATCGCCACTGACCATCTGTGTTGGCTCCTCAAAGTTACTCAGCACCTGACAGATATCAGACATCCACGTCCACTCCTCATTGTAGACTTGAGGAAGCTGACTGACCTGACTACCAGTTCTGGTGGAAGTTGACATCTGGCAGTCTACAATCGCTCGGCGCTGCTGGTAAACTCTGGATAACATGGTCAGTGTTGAATTCCACCTCGTGGGCACGTCGCACAACAGTCGGTGAGCGGGCAGTTGGAGGCGGCGCTGCGCTGCCCTGAGATTGGCAGCATCTGTGCTGGACTTCCTGAAATGCGCACAGATGCGGCGCACCTTCGTGAGCAAATCAGACAGATTGGGGTATGTCTTGAGGAAACGCTGAACTATCAGATTTAACACATGGGCCAGGCATGGCACATGTGTCAGTCTGCTGAGTTGCAGAGCCGCCACCAGGTTACGGCCGTTGTCACACACAACCATGCCTGGCTTCAGGTTCAGCGGTGCTAGCCACAGATCAGTCTGCGCCGTGATGCCCTGTAATAGCTCTTGGGCGGTGTGCCTTTTATCGCCTAGGCTCAGCAGTTTGAGCACCGCCTGCTGTCGCTTAGCGACGGCACTGCTGCTGTGCCTAGAGCTAGCGACTGATGGCGCCATGCCCACGGATGGTAGTTCGGAGGAGGAGGTGGAGGAGGGGTGGGAGGAGGAGGAGGCATAGTAGGCCTGAAACACCTGGACCGAGGTAGGCCCCGCAATCCTCGGCGTCGGCAGTATATGACCAGCCGCAGGGTCAGACTCGGTCCCAGCCTCCACCAAGTTAACCCAATGTGCCGTCAGCGATACATAGTGGCCCTGCCCGGCAGCACTCGTCCACGTGTCCGTGGTCAGGTGGACCTTGTCAGAAACGGCGTTGGTCAGGGCACGGATGATGTTGTCTGACACGTGCTGGTGCAGGGCTGGGACGGCACATCGGGAAAAGTAGTGGCGGCTGGGGACCGAATACCGAGGGGCGGCCGCCGCCATGAGGTTGCGAAAGGCCTCGGTCTCTACTAGCCTATAGGGCAGCATCTCCAGGCTAAGCAATCTGGAGATGTGGACATTAAGGGCTTGGGCGTGCGGGTGGGTTGCACTATATTTGCGTTTCCGCTCCAGCGTCTGGGGTATGGAGAGCTGAACGCTGGTGGATGCTGTGGAGGATCGTGGAGGCGACAATGGGGTTTTTGTGGCAGGGTCCTGGGCAGGGGGCTGACTATCAGCTGACACAGGGGAAGGAGCAGTGGTGTGCACGGCCGGAGGTGAACAGGCTTGTTGCCACTGAGTGGGGTGTTTAGCATTCATATGCCTGCGCATACTGGTGGTAGTTATGCTATTAGTGGTGGAACCCCTGCTGATCCTGGTTTGGCAAATGTTGCACACCACAGTCCGTCGGTCATCCGGTGTTTCCTTAAAGAACCTCCAGACTTCTGAAAATCTAGTCCTTGCCGCAGGAGCCCTCGCCACGGGAGCTTCACTAGTTGACACATTTGGCGCTGATGCACCAGCTCTGGCCCTGCCTCTCCGTCTGGCCCCACCACTGCCTCTTCCAACCTGTTCTGGTCGAGGACTCTCCTCCGTCTCAGAAGCACTGTGTTCACCCGGCCTATCAACCCAGCTTGGGTCTGTCACCTCATCATCCTCCGATCCCTCAGTCTGCTCCCCCCTCGGACTTCCTGCCCTGACAACAACTTCCCCACTGTCTGACAACCGTGTCTCCTCATCGTCGGACACCTCTTTACACACTTCTTCCACTACGTCAAGAAGGTCATCATCACCCACAGACTGTGACTGGTGGAAAACCTGGGCATCGGAAAATTGCTCAGCAGCAACCGGACAAGTGGTTTGTGAGTGTGGGAAGGGTCCAGAAAACAGTTCCTCAGAGTATGCCGGTTCAAATGCCAAATTTTCCTGGGAGGGGGCAGACTGGGGGGGAGGAGGCTGAGGTGCAGGAGCTGGAGGAGTGGCGATTTCGGTGACATGGGTGGACTGCGTGGAAGACTGACTGGTGGACAAATTGCTCGAAGCATTGTCGGCAATCCACGACATCACCTGTTCGCACTGTTCTGGCCTCAACAGTGCTCTACCACCCAGTAACTTCAGACATGAACCTAGGGAGTGTAGCTCTGCGGCGTTCCCCTGCTCCCTCATAAGCAGGTGGTGTCTCACCCCGCCCAGGACCACGGCCTCTGACCCCTGCAGTAGTTGGACGCCCACGTCCCCGCCCTCGTCCTCTACCCCTAGCCCTCGGGTTAAACATTTTGAAAATGAGAGTTATAACTTTAATTTTTTTTTAACTTTTTTTTGTGTTTTTTGTTTTTTTTTGTGTTTTTTAGTTTTTAAAACCAAACGATGCTATCCTATTGCTATGGCTATTTTCTAGCCAAGTATGAAAGCACACTGCTATGCCAGATGAGATGACGCTGAGTTATTAAAAAAATAAACGTAAAATAAAAAAGGAAATGGCAGACTGTGCCTAATTGAAATCCAACCCCTAATAAATTTTCCCACTTCGGTCTTTGCGATGGATATGTGCGTCACTAAGCGCAAAACACAGTGGTCGCAAGTCTCACTACAAATTGCTCACAATTTGCTAGTAGATGCACTGCAGCAAGTACAGCCACCAGCAGATCAACCAGAAATCAAATATATATAACGCTACTGTAGGCGTAAGTAAGCCGTTTGGATTCTCCTATGGCTATTTTCTAGCCAAGTATGAAAGCACACTACTATGCCAGATGAGATGACGCTGAGTTATTAAAAAAATAAACGTAAAATAAAAAAGGAAATGGCAGACTGTGCCTAATTGAAATCCAACCCCTAATAAATTTTCCCACTTCGGTCTTTGCGATGGATATGTGCGTCACTAAGCGCAAAACACAGCGGTCGCAAGTCTCACTACAAATTGCTCACAATTTGCTAGTAGATGCACTGCAGCAAGTACAGCCACCAGCAGATCAACCAGAAATCAAATATATATAACGCTACTGTAGGCGTAAGTAAGCCGTTTGGATTCTCCTATGGCTATTTTCTAGCCAAGTATGAAAGCACACTACTATGCCAGATGAGATGACGCTGAGTTATTAAAAAAATAAACGTAAAATAAAAAAGGAAATGGCAGACTGTGCCTAATTGAAATCCAACCCCTAATAAATTTTCCCACTTCGGTCTTTGCGATGGATATGTGCGTCACTAAGCGCAAAACACAGCGGTCGCAAGTCTCACTACAAATTGCTCACAATTTGCTAGTAGATGCACTGCAGCAAGTACAGCCACCAGCAGATCAACCAGAAATCAAATATATATAACGCTACTGTAGGCGTAAGTAAGCCGTTTGGATTCTCCTATGGCTATTTTCTAGCCAAGTATGAAAGCACACTACTATGCCAGATGAGATGACGCTGAGTTATTAAAAAAATAAATGTAAAATAAAAAAGGAAATGGCAGACTGTGCCTAATTGAAATCCAACCCCTAATAAATTTTCCCACTTCGGTCTTTGCGATGGATATGTGCGTCACTAAGCGCAAAACACAGCGGTCGCAAGTCTCACTACAAATTGCTCACAATTTGCTAGTAGATGCACTGCAGCAAGTACAGCCACCAGCAGATCAACCAGAAATCAAATATATATAACGCTACTGTAGGCGTAAGTAAGCCGTTTGGATTCTCCTATGGCTATTTTCTAGCCAAGTATGAAAGCACACTACTATGCCAGATGAGATGACGCTGAGTTATTAAACAAAATAAACGTAAAATAAAAAAGGAAATGGCAGACTGTGCCTAATTGAAATCCAACCCCTAATAAATTTTCCCACTTCGGTCTTTGCGATGGATATGTGCGTCACTAAGCGCAAAACACAGCGGTCGCAAGTCTCACTACAAATTGCTCACAATTTGCTAGTAGATGCACTGCAGCAAGTACAGCCACCAGCAGATCAACCAGAAATCAAATATATATAACGCTACTGTAGGCGTAAGCAAGCCGTTTGGATTCTCCTATGGCTATTTTCTAGCCAAGTATGAAAGCACACTACTATGCAAGATGAGATGACACTGAGTTATTAAAAAAATAAACGTAAAATAAAAAGTAAATGGCAGACTGTGCTTAATTGAAATCAAACCCCTAATAAATTTTCCCACTTTGGTGTTTGAGGTGGATATGTGTGTCACTAAGAGCTAGACACAACGGTAGCAAGTCCCCCTGCAAATTCCTCACAATATGGTACTAGCTGCAAATAAAAAAAAAAAAGTATAACGTTATTGTAGCCCTAAGAAGGGCTGTTGGGTTCTTGGAGAATCACTCCTGCCTAACAGTAAGCTAATAGAACACCCTAACGCTTTCCCTGACCAGCAGCAGCTCTCTCCCTAGCGGCATCCAGACACAGAATGATCCGAGCAGCGCGGGCAGCGGCTAGTCTATCCCAGGGTCACCTGATCTGGCCAGCCAACCACTGCTATCGACGTGTAAGGGTACCACGTCATGCTGGGTGGAGTGCAGAGTCTCCTGGCTTGTGATTGGCTCTGTTTCTGGCCGCCAAAAAGCAAAACGGCGGGAGCTGCCATTTTCTCGAGTGGGCGAAGTATTCGTCCGAGCAACGAGCAGTTTCGAGTACGCTAATGCTCGACCGAACATCAAGCTCGGACGAGTATGTTCGCTCATCTCTACTCGTTAACACTTAATTTCTAATCAGCCAATCACGTGGCGGCAACTCAGTGCATTTAGGCATGTAGACATGGTCAAGACAATCTCCTGCAGTTCAAACCGAGCATCAGTATGGGGAAGAAAGGTGATTTGAGTGCCTTTGAACGTGGCATGGTTGTTGGTGCCAGAAGGGCTGGTTTGAGTATTTCAGAAACTGCTGATCTACTGGGATTTTCACGCACAACCATCTCTAGGGTTTACAGAGAATGGTCCGAAAAAGAAAAAACATCCAGTGAGCGGCAGTTCTGTGGGTGGAAATGCCTTGTTGACTGGTTTCTTGAACATGACAATGAGGTCACTGTACTCAAATGGCCTCCACAGTCACCAGATCTCAATCCAATAGAGCATCTTTGGGATGTGGTAGAACGGGAGATTCGCATCATGGATGTGCAGCCGACAAATCTGCGGCAACTGTGTGATGCCATCATGTCAATATGGACCAAAATCTCTGAGGAATGCTTCCAGCACCTTGTTGAATCTATGCCACAAAGAATTGAAGCAGTTCTGAAGGCAAGGGGGTCCAACCTGTTACTAGCATGGTGTACCTAATAAAGTGGCCGGTGAGTGTATGTATATATGAGATGCATCTGCATCCAAGGCATCCCCCCTACAGGACGTGATCGCTGCGCTGGTAACCACAGGGAGAAAACTAAAGAATACAAATAATGAATATTCACAATGGCAACTTAAAAACATGATAACAATGGGATTATTAAACATACTCAAACCAAATACTTAACAATAATAAGCAAACTCTATAATCAGCAAAATATTGGGCCTCAGCCTTTATTACCTTACCTAAACAACTTTGTAAAACTTTTCCATATGAAACAAACGTTATTAAAATTTCAGAAATCAATAATAGATTCAGCCATAAGTTCGAACCACTTTATTCATTCAACAATTTACATAAAATCAAGGCCATGAATACAAATTTACAGAAAAAAGGGGGGGGTGGGCGGGTTACATGGTCTAGATGTCCAGGATTTCAAGGAAATAAGGTCAGTGAGTACCACAGCACAGACATGTGACACAAACAAAGACGGCCAATTATTCACTGTCACTGGGGGAAAGAGGGAACTCTCCCCCAATAACAGGTGCCCATTGGCCCTAAGGCCCTACCAATTAGAACTGCTACCCTCCTGGCAGAATTCTAGTCAGGGTGGCAATGGCCTACCAATTCCTGCTTGAACTTTTTGTGAGGTAAATTATAGATGTCAAATAATCCCATGAGGAGCCCCCCTTATTGTCCGGGCTCCATACATTCTCTTACTTTGGTTCATATTGTCAATATTATGAAACATGACCCCCCCACACACAAAGCATACATAATATTTCATTACTATTTTATGTCGCTGAAAGAAGTACAAATGTGCCCACTATTAGATATTTTTTACTGTGCCCCCTCTATTAGCTATATACTTTGCCCCAAATATTATATACTATGCTCTCTTTATTATCTATGTATATATATATATATATATATATATATATATATATATATATATATATATATATATACGATAGCCCCCTGTATTAGATATATATACTGTGCCTACATATTAATACTATACTCACTGTATTAGATGTTTCCTGTGTTCCCCTGTATTAGATATTGTGCCCCCTCTGTGCCCTCTCTGTGCCCCCTCTATTGGATACTTTGCCCCCTATATTATATACTGTGCTCCCTTTATTATATTTATAAATAGAAATGAAAGAACATACTCGTTCGAGCATTAGCGTACTTGAAACTGCTTGTTGCTCGGACGAGTATTTCGCCCGCTCGAGAAAATGGCAGCTCCCGCCGTTTTGCTTTTTGGCGGCCAGAAACAGAGCCAATCACAAGCCAGGAGACTCTGCTCTCCACCCAGCATGACGTGGTACCCTTACACGTCGATAGCAGTGGTTGGCTGGCCAGATCAGGTGACCCTGGAATAGACTAGCCCCTGCCCGCGCTGCTCGGATCATTCTCTGTCTGGATGCCGCTAGGGAGAGAGCTGCTGCTGGTCAGGGAAAGCGTTAGGCTGTTCTATTAGAATAGTGTTAGGCAGGAATGATTCTACAAGAAACCAACAGCCCTTCTTAGGGCTACAATAACCTTTTATTTTACTTTTTTTTGGTTTGCTTGTGGCTGGGCTTGCTGCTATTAGTAGTGCAGCTAGTACCATATTGTGAGTAATTTGCAGGGAGACTTGTGTTTAGCTCTTAGTGACACACATATCCACCTCAAACACCAAAGTGGGACAATTTATTAGGGGTTTGATTTGAATTAGGCACAGTCTGCTGATTTATTTATTTTTTACGTTTATTTATCTTATAACTCAAAGTCATCTGGCACAGCACAAAATCCAGTAGTGTGCTGTCAGTGTAGGTTAGAAACTAGCCATAGCAATAGGATAGCATCGCTTTGTTTAAAAAATAAACACAAAAAAAAAAATTTGAAGTTTTCACTTTAATTTTGAAAATGTTTAACCCAAGGGCTAGGGGTAGAGGACGAGGGCGTGGACGAGGGCGTGGACGTGGGCGTCCAACTACTGCAGGGGTCAGAGGCCGTGGTCCTGGGCGGGGTGAGACACCACCTGCTGATGAGGGAGCAGGGGAACGCCGCAGAGCTACACTCCCTAGGTTCATCATGTCTCAAGTTACTGGGACTCGTGGTAGAGCACTGTTGAGGCCAGAACAGTGCGAACAGGTGATGTCGTGGATTGCGGACAATGCTTCTAGCCATTTGTCCACCAGTCAGTCTTCCACGCAGTCCACCCATGTCACCGAAATTAGCACTCCTCCAGCTCCTCCACCTCAGCCTCCTTCCCCCCAGTCTGCCCCCTCCCAGCAAAATCTGGCATTTGAACCGGCATACTCTAAGGAACTGTTTTCTGGACCCTTCCCACAGTCACAAACCACTTGTCCGGTTGCTGCTGAGCAATTTTCCGATGCCCAGGTTTTCCACCAGTCGCAGTCTGTGGGTGATGATGACATTATTGACGTAGTGGAAGAAGTGTGTAAAGAGGTGTCGGACGATGAGGAGACACGGTTGTCAGACAGTGGTGAAGTTGTTGTCAGGGCAGGAAGTCCGAGGGGGGAGCAGACCGAGGGATCGGAGGATGATGAAGTGACAGACCCAAGCTGGGTTGATAGGCCGGGTGAACACAGTGCTTCTGAGACGGAGGAGAGGCCTATAGCAGAACAGGTTGGAAGAGGCAGTGGTGGGGCCAGACGGAGAGGCAGGGCCAGAGCTGGTGCATCAGCGCCAAATGTTGCCCGTAGTCAAGCTCCCGTGGCGAGGGCTAGATTTTCAGAAGTCTGGAGGTTCTTTAAAGAAACACCGGTTGCGCAGGCATATGAATGCTAAACACCCCACTCAATGGCACCAAGCCCGTTCACCTCCGGCCGGGCACACCACTGCTCCTTCCCCTGTGTCATCTGCTAGTCAGCCCCCTGCCCAGGACCACGGGCCAAACACCTCCCGTGCGAAATCCCCATCTTCGCCTCCACGATCCTCCACAGCATCCACCAGCGTTCAGCTCTCCATACCCCAGACGCTGGAGCGCAAAAGGAAGTATAGCGCAACCCACCCACACGACCAAGCCCTCTACGTCCACATCTCCAAGTTGCTTAGCCTGGAGATGCTGCCCTATAGGCTGGTAGAGACCGAGGCCTTTCGAAACCTCATGGCGGCGGCCGCCCCTCGGTATTCGGTCCCCAGCCGCCACTACTTTTCCCGATGTGCCGTCCCAGCCCTGCACAAGCACGTGTCAGAGAACATCATCCGTGCCCTGACCAACGCCGTTTCTGACAAGGTCCACCTGACCACAGACACGTGGATGAGTGCTGCCGGGCAGGGCCACTATATATCGCTGACGGCACATTGGGTTAACTTGGTGGAGGCTGGGACCGAGTCTGACCCTGGGGCTGCTCATATACTGCCGACGCCGAGGATTGTGGGGCCTACCTCGGTCCAGGTCTCAAAGGCCTACTATGCCTCCTCCTCCTCCCACCTCCTCCTCCGAATTACCATCCGTGGGCATGGCGCCATCAGTCGGTAGCTCTAGGCACAGCAGCAGTGCCGTCGCTAAGCGACAGCAGGCGGTGCTCAAACTGCTGAGCCTAGGCAATAAAAGGCACACCACCCAAGAGCTATTACAGGGCATCACGGCGCAGACTGATCTGTGGCTGGCACCGCTGAACCTGAAGCCAGGCATGGATGTGTGTGACAACGGCCGTAACCTGGTGGCGGCTCAGCAACTCGGCAGACTGACACATGTGCCATGCCTGGCCCATGTGTTAAATCTCATAGTTCAGCGTTTCCTCAAGACATACCCCAATCTGTCTGATTTGCTAACGAAGGTGCGCCGCATCTGTGCGCATTTCCAGCACAGATGCTTGCACTCTCAGGGCAGCGCAGCGCCGCCTCCAACTGCCCGCTCACCGACTGTTTTGCGACGTGCCCACGAGGTGGAATTCAACATTAACCATGTTATCCAGAGTTTACCAGCAGCGCAGAGCGATTGTAGACTGCCAGATGTCAACTTCCACCAGAACTGGTAGTCAGGTCAGTCAGCTTCCTCAAGTCTACAATGAGGAGTGGACGTGGATGTCTGATATCTGTCAGGTGCTGAGTAACTTTGAGGAGTCAACACAGATGGTCAGTGGCGATGCCGCCATCATCAGCCTCACCATCCCGCTGCTTGGCCTGTTGAAAAACTCTCTGGTCAGCATGAACTCGGAAGCTTTGCGCTCGTCACAAGAGACGGGGGAAGAAGATTCCTATGTTGATAGCCAAAGCACCCTTAGGTCTGTTTCTCAGCGCATATCGGAGGAGGTGGAGGAGGAGAATGTTGGCGAGACAGAAGAGGGGACCATTGTTCAGTCCTTCACTGTTCAGCGTGTATGGGCAGAAGAAGAGGAGTTGGAGGAGTTGGAGGAGGAGGAAATGGGCAGTCAGGCCAGTGAGGGGAGTGAATTCTTGCGCGTTGGGACTCTGGCGCATATGGCAGATTTCATGCTAGGCTGCCTATCCCGTGACCCTCGCGTTCAAAGAATTTATTCCAGCACCGATTACTGGGTATTCACTCTCCTGGACCCACGGTACAAGCAAAATCTTTCCACTCTCATCCCTGGAGAGGAATGGAATGTGAGAATGCATGAATACCAGCAGGCCCTGGTGCACAAGCTGAAACAGTATTTCCCTTCTGACAGCGCTAGCGGCAGAGGGCGTACTTCTGCGGGACAAGTAGCGAGGGAGAGTAGGCGAGCAGGCAGCTTTTCCAGCACTGGCAGGGGTACGCTTTACAAGGCCTTTGCCAGTTTTATGTCACCCTAGCAAGACACCTGTCCCCAGTCTCGGCAGAGAAGAGCTGATCTTTACAGAAAGATGGTGAGGGAGTACGTAGCTGACCATACCATCGTCCTAAATGATCACACAGCTCCCTACAACTACTGGGTTTCAAAGCTGGACATGTGGCATTAACTGGCGCTGTACGCCTTGGAGGTTCTTGCCTGCCCTGCCGCTAGCGTGTTGTCCGAGCGGGTTTTCAGTGCAGCTGGTGGCATCATCACCGATAAGCGTACATGCCTGTCAACTGACAGCGCTGACAGGCTGACGCTTATCAAGATGAATAAAGCCTGGATTTCTCCGGATTTTCATTCTCCAGCAGGTGAAATAAGCTCAACCTGAATAATGTATGCACTCCTCCTCCTCATTGTCCTCCTTCTCCTCCTCTTTGTACACTAAAGCATAGGAAACTGGCTATTTTTTGCCAGGACCAACTGGTTGTAGCTATAGTACTCTATGTATTTAATTTTTCTGGAGGGCCACCTACCCCGTCCTCTGTTTTAAGCAATTTTTGGGAGTGCCACATACAGGCACTCAATTTATTTAATTTTTCTGGAGGACCACCTACCTGCTCCTCTGGTTTGAAAACTTTTTTGGACTGCCACATACAGGCACTATCCAAATTAAATTGTCTCCATAGCAGCCTCCACATGTCGTCTTTTTAGCTGGCTCCACACGTTGTCTTCATTGCTACCTCCACACGTCATCGCCATAGCTGCCTCCAAAAGTCGTCCATATAGCTGCCTCCATACATGGTCTCCTTATCAAACGAACTGTGTCAGGCAGAATTTTGGGTTGTTTTCATGGATTCCACATCAAACTTGTTAACTTTGTTGCCACCCTGCTGTGTAATCCACAAAATATACTGGCAAACTTTTATCATTTACCGATATTATTTCAGCGCTTCTTGCGCATCTGTTTACATTCCCCTCACCCGCCATATCCCAAACTTATAAGAACACTACTACACTTGATCTTATACAAAAGGTTTTTAGAAGTGCTGTTTGGGGAGTAGCCTAGAGACAGGGGCTTGGATTGGCGAAAGCTCGCCTGGCAGCGGAGCGCCAGCTCCATCTCAAGATCCAACTAACATAGTTTTAACTGCAGCACCTTTAATCTACTACTAGTTCACTGCCTCCATACATGGTCCCCTTATCAAACGAGCTGTGTCAGGCAGAATTTTGGGTTGTTTTCATGGATTCCATATCAAACTTGTTAACTTTGTCGCCACCCTGCTGTGTAATCCACAAAATATACTGGCAAACTTTTATCATTTACCAATATTATTTCAGCGCTTCTTGCGCATCTGTTTACATTCCCCTCACCCGCCATATCCTTAACTTATAAGAACGCTACTACACTTGATCTTATACAAAAGGTTCTTAGAAGTGCTGTTTGGGGAGGAGCCTAGAGACAGGGGCTTGGATTGGCGAAAGCTCGCCTGGCAGCGGAGCGCCAGCTCCATCTCAAGATCCAACTAACATAGTTCTAACTGCAGCACCTTTAATCTACTACTAGTTCACTGCCTCCATACATCGTCCCCTTATCAAATGAGCTGTGTCAGGCAGAATTTTCAGGTGTTTCACCAGATACATAGTGGAACTTGGCCCATGCTGGAGACCTGAAGTTGCAATCATAGCAGCGCAATATGGATGCCCCATACTGTCGCTCTTAATCATGGAACCATTTCCGAAAAAACAATTAAAAATAGAACCACTATGCTATTCCATTATTCCTAGGTGAAATATTCAAACGGCCCGGCCTGCTTTGAAAATTATAATTTTTTCAAAGTAAACACTTCTGGCCCCCAGGCCCATTTTGGGTGGGAAGGAGCCGAGAGACAGGGGCTTGGACAGGCGAAAGCTAGCCTGGCAGCGGACCGCCAGCTCCATCCCAAGATTAGGCAGCCTCAGAGGCATCCATGCATGCTGCCCCTGCTGTTTTCTGTCCATTTTGCCTCCACGATCCTCCACAGCGTCCACCAATGTCTCCATGCGCAACTTTCAACTCTCTATACCCTAGACGCTGGAGCACGAGAGGATATGCAGCACATCATCCCCTTATCAAACGAGCTGTGTCAGGCAGAATTTTCAGGTGCTTCACCAGATACATAGTGGTACTCGGCCCATCTGTCGCCGCCATGCTGGAGACCTGAAGTTGCAATCATAGCAGCGCAATATGAATGCCCCATACTGTCGCTCTTAATCATGGAAGTCGTCTCCATGGCTGCCTCCACATGTCGTCCCCTTATCAAAAGAGCTGTGTCAGGCTCATTTTTCGGGTGTTTCACCAGATACGTTATGGAACTTGGTCACTATGTCGCCACCATGCTGTGTTATCGACTAAATATAGCGTCAACCTTTTGTTCCCATAGGAAATCATTTCACCTCCTTTGGTGAAGCCTGAGTCCATTTAGGGCATGTCGCCATGACACTCTCTAGCCTGGCACTGCTGCCTCTGCATGCCGTCCCCTATAGTGTCAGGGTCAATTATTGCATGTTTTAGATCCTATCTAGCCTCATTCGGTCACTCTGTCATGGCCATGCTGTTGCCCATAATTTTGGCATAATGGTGCGATTAAGCAGCCTCAGAGGCATCCATGCATGCTGCCCCTGCTGTTTCCTGTCCATTTCCGTGGTGTTTCCATCCTTTTCTGAGGTTCCCAGGTGTTTGGCCAAGCTTCCCTGTGCAGAGCCTTGGTCCCCTTGAAAAATGCTCGAGTCTCCCATTGACTTTAATGGGGCTCGTTATTCGAGACGAGCACTCGAGCATCGGGAAAAGTTCGTCTCGAATAACGAGTACCCGAGCATTTTAGTGCTCGCTCATCTCTATTTATAAAGTATATACATGATATGCCCCTCTATTAGATATATACTGTGCCCATGTATTAATACTATACTCCCTTTATTAGATATTTCCTTTGTTCCCCTGTATTAGATACTGTACCCCCTTCTAAAATAATAAAATCATAAAATGAAATCAGCTATATACTCAAGTATAAGCTGACCCGAATATAAGCAGAAGCAACTAATTTTAGCTACACTGCCGCATCATAGTGTGTTCACAGGGATAGCAAGTGGATAGCAAGTGCCCGCGCCATTGCGGAGGAATCTCGAGGAGAAGAGGAGGCTCAGAGTTTATTTTTGGATTTGCTGGGTGCAGTGTGGGAATTCTGTCGCCCTCTCTTTGCTCCACCGGGTAGTACCAAGGGCAGCTTGATGAAAGAAAAGGTCCTATGTGCAGATACAACTTTGGAACCCCCACCTATCAAAAAAGTGGACCAAGTCCTCCTAACTGATGGAGTCAGTTGAGCAAAATTGCTGAGCCAAGCGCTTGGTTATATCTAATGCTCTTATTGAGAGTGAACCAGAGTATTTAATGGAGTGGCAGGGCAAACTTGGTCCAACTTCTTTAATCCTGCAGCTTTACCGTGATGCTTGGTAGAATTATTATTAGAGATGAGCGAGTATACTCGTCCGAGCTTGATGCTCGTTCGAGTATTAAGGTACTCGAGACGGCTCGTTGCTCGGACGAGTATTTCCCCTGCTCGAGATCGAGCATTTAATTAAAAAAACACAGTGAAGAACAATGAAGAATAGAATAAAAACAGTGAACACAGTGAACACAGGATCATTTAAGTGAAAAACACAGTGAAGAACACAGTGCAGAATAGATTACAGATGTTCGGCACATCTGTTTACTTGTCGGAAGATACGCGCGGAACGGTGCGAACAAAATAGTATGTGAAGAACAATATATATGTGTGAAGAACACGGTGAGCAGCACAGAGACATGGGGCAGCGGCAGCACGGAGACATCAGGGAGCGGCACGGAGACATCGGGGCACGGAGACATCGAGGGGCACGGAGACATCGGGGCACGGAGACATCGAGGGGCACGGAGACATCGAGGGGCACGGAGACATCGAGGGGCACGGAGACATCGAGGGGCACGGGGAGACATCGAGGGGCACGGAGACATCGAGGGGCACGGAGACATCGAGGGGCACGGAGACATCGAGGGGCACGGAGACATCGAGGGGCACGGAGACATCGAGGGGCACGGGGAGACATCGAGGGGCACGGAGACATCGAGGGGCACGGGGAGACATCGAGGGGCACGGGGAGACATCGAGGGGCACGGAGACATCGAGGGGCACGGAGACATCGAGGGGCACGGAGACATCGAGGGGCACGGAGACATCGAGGGGCACGGAGACATCGAGGGGCACGGAGACATCGAGGGGCACGGAGACATCGAGGGGCACGGAGACATCGAGGGGCACGGAGACATCGAGGGGCACGGGGAGACATCGAGGGGCACGGGGAGACATCGAGGGGCACGGAGACATCGAGGGGCACGGAGACATCGAGGGGCACGGAGACATCGAGGGGCACGGGGAGACATCGAGGGGCACGGAGACATCGAGGGGCACGGGGAGACATCGAGGGGCACGGGGAGACATCGAGGGGCACGGAGACATCGAGGGGCACGGAGACATCGAGGGGCACGGGGAGACATCGAGGGGCACGGGGAGACATCGAGGGGCACGGGGAGACATCGAGGGGCACGGGGAGACATCGAGGGGCACGGGGAGACATCGAGGGGCACGGGGAGACATCGAGGGGCACGGAGACATCGAGGGGCACGGAGACATCGGGGAGACTTCAGTGGAAGAAGAGGAGCGGATCCCGGGACAGCGTATCTCCCGACAAGTAAGCAGATGTGCAGAACATCTGCAATCTATTCTTCACTGTGTTTTTCACTTAAATGATCCTGTGTTCACTGTTTTTATTCTATTCTTCACTGTTCTTCACATCTGTTAACTTGTCGGGAGATAATATACGCGCGGAACAGTGAAGAATAGATTGCAGATGTTTGCATACATCTGATCACTTATCAGAAGACATTCTTTTTCAATTAATTAACACATTTTATTCCCGAACCATGGTCCCTTTGAAAAATGCTCGAGTCTCCCATTGACTTCAATGGGGCTCGTTATTCGAGACGAGCACTCGAGCATCTGGAAAAGTTCGTCTCGAATAACGAGCACTCGAGCATTTTAGTGCTCGCTCATCTCTAATTATTATACATACACCCAGTGGCTTAACTTGAAGCTGATGGGCCCCAGTGCAAAGTCTGTGCCAGGCCCCCGACTATAATGTATGGTTCATAGTACTAGTCTTCTCATATGGGAAAGTGAGACCTTATGGGCCCCCTAAGCCTCTTGGGCCCGTTTGCTAACGTACTCTCTGCACCCCCTCTGCAGACCCCCTATGCCCCTGCATACAACCCCCACTGCATGTAACCCCTAAAAGCATTTCCATAACAGATCTCAGTTGGCTACTCATACTAGAATCTTTGTCTTAACATAAAACATTGACATTTCAGTAAGTTTTCAACATAAAAAAAAAATCCAAAGAATCAATATTGCAGTTGTAATAAACAGAAATAAGAAAATGATATCCGGTGTAAGGGCTGGAAATCAGTTACACATCACACATTTCACATTTGTAACAACCTCTATTTTATGGGGAAAGCGCCTGCTGTACTTATGAGCGGGATCAGCACAAACTAATAAATCCCACAGAGACTTATTATGTGAATCCACATTGGAAGGATGTTTCCTACAGTCACCTGATGAATAAGTCTTATCTAATGATATTCCGCTAGATTGAGGTGACATTTACCATCTCAGATTAATTATTGTAGGAACAACGTTCATAGATTTGCGCATTTGTATTGATTTTCTAATCTCCAACATGTTTTCTTGATTACAGTTTTTTGATGGATATTGGGAGACAGATGGCATTAAAGTGCTATGAAATCTTGTGTGGGCTGTGTGTAATCTTAAAAAACAAAATTTAGTTTTTTAAATTTTCTTCATTAAAGGGGGTCATCGAATTTATAAAACCCACACGTCTTACTAGAGTATTCCTAGTTAAAGTGGCTTTGCAGGAATACTGGTGAAAAACCTGTTGGGGAGGAGGGAGGGGTAGCAAAAAAGAGTTTGTATGTTCTCTACATGTTTGCGTGGGTTTTGCTCTGGGTCCTCCCGTTTCCTCCCACACTACAAAACATACTGGTAGGTTGATTAAATTGCCAGCCCCATTGGGGAAATGGACCAATTTGGCAAATTCTGTGCAGTGCTGCATAATCTGTGTGTGCTATAAACATAAAGAAATTATTATTATTATACTAAAGAAAGAAATAATGAAAATAACTTTCCCTGGCTCCGGCATCACTCCAGTACTGCTGGTTATCATCCTTGTACAGGTCCCGTCTTTGCAAATGGCCTCCACTGACCACAGGATGTGTCTTTGTTGCCCCACGTCCAAGGAGGCTAATTATTGGCCAAAGCAGGGCATGTGACCACCCAGAACTTCACCTGGGATCAGGGTCAAAAACTGTGAACCTGGAGCTGGAGCCAGTTCAGGGGCAGATTGATAATGTCATCTGCCAGGAAAGTTCCTGGTGGGTCGGTCCCCTCAGGGGGCCCATGCTCTGTTCACAAGCCAATGGAGTGCTGTGTTTTGTTTTTCAATGTTTTTGGAGTTCACTGGGTGGAGGATACTAGATAGAACCCTTCACTTTTCTATCTATTATATTCAGTATCTATCTAACTCCTATCTAATCTATCTATCTATCTATCTATCTATCTATCTATCTATCTATCTATCTATCTATCTATCTATCTCTCTATCTAACTCCTATCTATCTATCTATCTATCTATCTATCTAAAAAGTAGAAGATCCAGAGCACCACAGAAGCCGGTGATCCCTTGCCCAGGGTCTCCAATATAAGTTCAGTGAAGAGGCAGCACTCCTTGTAGAAGTGATAGGGGTGAAGCTTTATTCCATAAAAAGCAACGTTTCGGTGTACTGTTACACCTTTATCAAGGCTTGATAAAGATCTATCTATCCTAAAGAAGCCAGAAATGGATTGTAAAAGAAATACTTTAGTGGTCTTTATTCCATATTGCATGCAATGTTTTGGGTAATGGTTGCTTTTTTTAAGCACCTTCATGAAAAAGGCTACCATTACCTGAACCATTGCATGTAAGATAAAATAAAGACCACTACAGATTTTTTTTTACAATCCAACTTTAGCGGGTGGCTGGATTTTTTAGTTTATGTTTGAAGGACCTCCAGCCTAGTCCTATGTAGCATGCACCCACCTGTACCATTTTCTAATTGGTCATGCTGCTTGGACTTTCTGATTCTATCTTCATATCTTATATCCTTCCATCTTTCATTCTATCTATTGTACCATTATTTTCAGTTTCCAATAAAGGAAAGAAATAATATGATGGGTTTGTACAGATGTACAGTGCATCTGGATAGTCACGCGTACACATAGGATTGGTTCTATCATGATGTGAATAGGCCCTAAAGCCTTATTCAATTTTCATTTATTACAAGCACAATGATGGACACAAGTTCTTTATGAGAAAAGTGCAAAAATATATACATTATATAAAAAGCTGCTGATTTTTTATGACATTGAGTTATATCTGGCTATGCAGCTTTACACAGACGCTGACACAGTGCAAAAAATATGGAGCAGATACGGCCATGTTCCCCAGACTGTACACTGCCTTATGACATATCTATGATTTCTAGCTACTCTGCGGGTCATCCTCGTGACTGCAGGCTACTCTGGGAGCAATCTCTGTTACTGCTGGATACTCTGTGGGCATCTCTGTAAAGGCTGGCTACTCTCGGGGGCATCTATGTGACTGCTGGCTACTCTCGGGGGAATCTCTGTGACTGCTGGCTTCTCTGGGGGATATCTGTGACTGCAGGCTACTCTGGGAGGAATATATGTGACTGCTGGATACCCTGAGGGGTAACTGTGACTGCT
The DNA here is from genome assembly GCF_040894005.1 of Engystomops pustulosus. Lineage (NCBI taxonomy): Eukaryota > Metazoa > Chordata > Amphibia > Anura > Leptodactylidae > Engystomops > Engystomops pustulosus. The sequence continues at coordinate 34,125,457 of NC_092414.1, forward strand.
GGCTATTGTGGGGGCATCTCTGTGATGACTGGCTACTCTGGGGGGAATATCTATGACTGCTGGATACTCTGAGGGGTAACAGTGACTGCTGGCTATTCTGGGTGCATCTCTGTGATGACTGGCTACTCTTGTAGGCATCCCTATGATGGCTGGCTACTCTGGGGGTGGGGGCATCTTTGTGACTGCTGGCCAGTCTGGAGGGCATCTCTGTGATAGCTGGCTACTCTTGGGGGCATTTATGTGACTGCTGGCTACTCTGGGGGGAATCTCTGTGACTGCTGGCTTCTCTGGGGGATATCTGTGACTGCAGGCTACTCTGGGAGGAATATCTGTGACTGCTGGATACCCTGAGGGGTAACTGTGACTGCTGGCTATTGTGGGGGCATCTCTGTGATGACTGGCTACTCTTGTAGGCATCCCTATGATGGCTTGCTACTCCGGGGGGCATCTTTGTGACTGCAGGCCAGTCAAGAGGGCATCTCTGTGATGGCTGGATACTCTGATGGGCATCTCTGTGAAATCTGGTTACTCTCAGTGGCATCCCTGTGAGGGCTGGCTACTTTGTGAGGCATCCGTGTGACTGCTGGCTACACTGGGGGACATCCATGTGATGCCTGGCTTACTGCTGGCTACTCTGGGGGCATATCTGTAACAGCTAGCTTCAAAATCCATAACTTATTTTATTTTATATCTCTTTACTGAGCTCATTGTAAGCTTGTTATCCCGAATACTTCCCAGCGGCACCATTTAATATTTAATGCAAAATATTAAGAACTTGGAAAAAAAAGAACAAGATTAATTATACAGAGTGGTTCTTATGCCTTAACATCTGGGCAAATGTTGGTTTGGATAGTGGGTGGTGGGGGCCTCAGTTGTGTGAACAGTCAAGGGCCCATGGGAAACTTAATCCTCCACTATTATTTAGTCAATGTATGGTGGTGCTATTAAGTGAGAACAGACATATTATTGAGCCACATCATGGTGGTTTTCTAAAGTCACATAATTGTGGTATTATATAGTCCATATACAGTATTTAGAGATGAGCGAACATGCTCGTCCGAGCTTGATGCTCGGTCGAGCATTAGGGTACTCGAAACTGCTCGTTACTCGGACGAATACTTCGCCCGCTCGAGAAAATGGCAGCTCCCGCCGTTTTGCTTTTTGGCGGCCAGAAACAGAGCCAATCACAAGCCAGGAGACTCTGCACTCCACCCAGCATGACGTGGTACCCTTACACGTCGATAGCAGTGGTTGGCTGGCCAGATCAGGTGACCCTGGGATAGACTAGCCGCTGGCCGCGCTGCTCGGATCATTCTGTCTCTGGATGCCGCTAGGGAGAGAGCTGCTGCTGGTCAGGGAAAGCGTTAGGGTGTTCTATTAGCTTACTGTTAGGCAGGAGTGATTCTCAAAGAACCCAACAGCCCTTCTTAGGGCTACAATAACGTTCTACTTTTTTTATTTTAATTTGCATCTTTTACCATTTTGTGAGGAATTAGCAGGGGGACTTGCTACCGTTGTGTTTAGCTCTTAGTGGCACACATATCCATAGCAAAGACCGAAGTGGGAAAATTCAGTAGGGGTTGGATTTCTATTAGGCAATAACTCAGTGTCATCTCATCTGGCATAGTAGTGTGCTTCCTTTGATACTTGGCTAGAAAATAGCCATAGGAGAATACAAACAGCTTCTTGAAGCCTACAGTAGCGTTCTATATATTTGATTTCTGGTTGATCTGCTGGTGGCTGTAGTTTCTGCAGTGCATGTACTTGCCAATTCTGAGCAATTTGTAGTGAGACTTGCGACCGCTGTGTTCTGCGCTTAGTGGCGCACATATCCATAGCAAAGGCCGAAGTGGCAAAATTCAGTAGGGGTTGGATTTCTATTAGGCAATAACTCAGTGTCATCTCATCTGGCATAGTAGTGTGCTTCCTTTGATACTTGGCTAGAAAATAGCCATAGGAGAATACAAACAGCTTCTTGAAGCCTACAGTAGCGTTCTATATATTTGATTTCTGGTTGATCTGCTGGTGGCTGTAGTTTCTGCAGTGCATGTACTTGCCAATTCTGAGCAATTTGTAGTGAGACTTGCGACCGCTGTGTTCTGCGCTTAGTGGCGCACATATCCATAGCAAAGGCCGAAGTGGCAAAATTCAGTAGGGGTTGGATTTCTATTAGGCAATAACTCAGTGTCATCTCATCTGGCATAGTAGTGTGCTTCCTTTGATACTTGGCTAGAAAATAGCCATAGGAGAATACAAACAGCTTCTTGAAGCCTACAGTAGCGTTCTATATATTTGATTTCTGGTTGATCTGCTGGTGGCTGTAGTTTCTGCAGTGCATGTACTTGCCAATTCTGAGCAATTTGTAGTGAGACTTGCGACCGCTGTGTTCTGCGCTTAGTGGCGCACATATCCATAGCAAAGGCCGAAGTGGCAAAATTCAGTAGGGGTTGGATTTCTATTAGGCAATAACTCAGTGTCATCTCATCTGGCATAGTAGTGTGCTTCCTTTGATACTTGGCTAGAAAATAGCCATAGGAGAATACAAACAGCTTCTTGAAGCCTACAGTAGCGTTCTATATATTTGATTTCTGGTTGATCTGCTGGTGGCTGTAGTTTCTGCAGTGCATGTACTTGCCAATTCTGAGCAATTTGTAGTGAGACTTGCGACCGCTGTGTTCTGCGCTTAGTGGCGCACATATCCATAGCAAAGGCCGAAGTGGCAAAATTCAGTAGGGGTTGGATTTCTATTAGGCAATAACTCAGTGTCATCTCATCTGGCATAGTAGTGTGCTTCCTTTGATACTTGGCTAGAAAATAGCCATAGGAGAATACAAACAGCTTCTTGAAGCCTACAGTAGCGTTCTATATATTTGATTTCTGGTTGATCTGCTGGTGGCTGTAGTTTCTGCAGTGCATGTACTTGCCAATTCTGAGCAATTTGTAGTGAGACTTGCGACCGCTGTGTTCTGCGCTTAGTGGCGCACATATCCATAGCAAAGGCCGAAGTGGCAAAATTCAGTAGGGGTTGGATTTCTATTAGGCAATAACTCAGTGTCATCTCATCTGGCATAGTAGTGTGCTTCCTTTGATACTTGGCTAGAAAATAGCCATAGGAGAATACAAACAGCTTCTTGAAGCCTACAGTAGCGTTCTATATATTTGATTTCTGGTTGATCTGCTGGTGGCTGTAGTTTCTGCAGTGCATGTACTTGCCAATTCTGAGCAATTTGTAGTGAGACTTGCGACCGCTGTGTTCTGCGCTTAGTGGCGCACATATCCATAGCAAAGGCCGAAGTGGCAAAATTCAGTAGGGGTTGGATTTCTATTAGGCAATAACTCAGTGTCATCTCATCTGGCATAGTAGTGTGCTTCCTTTGATACTTGGCTAGAAAATAGCCATAGGAGAATACAAACAGCTTCTTGAAGCCTACAGTAGCGTTCTATATATTTGATTTCTGGTTGATCTGCTGGTGGCTGTAGTTTCTGCAGTGCATGTACTTGCCAATTCTGAGCAATTTGTAGTGAGACTTGCGACCGCTGTGTTCTGCGCTTAGTGGCGCACATATCCATAGCAAAGGCCGAAGTGGCAAAATTCAGTAGGGGTTGGATTTCTATTAGGCAATAACTCAGTGTCATCTCATCTGGCATAGTAGTGTGCTTCCTTTGATACTTGGCTAGAAAATAGCCATAGGAGAATACAAACAGCTTCTTGAAGCCTACAGTAGCGTTCTATATATTTGATTTCTGGTTGATCTGCTGGTGGCTGTAGTTTCTGCAGTGCATGTACTTGCCAATTCTGAGCAATTTGTAGTGAGACTTGCGACCGCTGTGTTCTGCGCTTAGTGGCGCACATATCCATAGCAAAGGCCGAAGTGGCAAAATTCAGTAGGGGTTGGATTTCTATTAGGCAATAACTCAGTGTCATCTCATCTGGCATAGTAGTGTGCTTCCTTTGATACTTGGCTAGAAAATAGCCATAGCAATAGGATAGGATTGTTTGGTTTTAAAAACTCAAAAAAAAACAAAAAACACAAAAAAAAAAAAAAAACACAAAAAAACACAAAAAAAAACATAAAGAAGTAAAAAAAAAAAAAAAAGTTATAACTCTCATTTTAAAAATGTTTAACCCGAGGGCTAGGGGTAGAGGACGAGGGCGGGGACGTGGGCGTCCAACTACTGCAGGGGTCAGAGGCCGTGGTCCTGGGCGGGGTGAGACACCACCTGCTGATGAGGGAGCAGGGGAACGCCGCAGAGCTACACTCCCTAGGTTCATGTCTGAAGTTACTGGGACTCGTGGTAGAGCACTGTTGAGGCCAGAACAGTGCGAACAGGTGATGTCGTGGATTGCTGACAATGCTTCGAGCAATTTGTCCACCACCAGTCAGTCTTCCACGCAGTCCACCCATGTCACCGAAATCGCCACTCCTCCAGCTCCTGCACCTCAGCCTCCTCCCCCCCAGTCTGCCCCCTCCCAGGAAAATTTGGCATTTGAACCGGCATACTCTGAGGAACTGTTTTCTGGACCCTTCCCACAGTCACAAACCACTTGTCCGGTTGCTGCTGAGCAATTTTCCGATGCCCAGGTTTTCCACCAGTCACAGTCTGTGGGTGATGATGACCTTCTTGACGTAGTGGAAGTGTGTAAAGAGGTGTCCGACGATGAGGAGACACGGTTGTCAGACAGTGGGGAAGTTGTTGTCAGGGCAGGAAGTCCGAGGGGGGAGCAGACTGAGGGATCGGAGGATGATGAGGTGACAGACCCAAGCTGGGTTGAGAGGCCGGGTGAACACAGTGCTTCTGAGACGGAGGAGAGTCCTCGACCTGAACAGGTTGGAAGAGGCAGTGGTGGGGCCAGACGGAGAGGCAGGGCCAGAGCTGGTGCATCAGCGCCACTGTCAACTAGTGAAGCTCCCGTGGTGAGGGCTCTTGCGGCGAGGGCTAGATCTTCAGAAGTCTGGAGGTTCTTTAAGGAAACACCGGATGACCGACGGACTGTGGTGTGCAACATTTGCCAAACCAGGCTCAGCAGGGGTTCCACCACTACTAGCTTAACTACCACCAGTATGCGCAGGCATATGAATGCTAAGCACCCCACTCAGTGGCAACAAGCCCGTTCACCTCCGGCCGTGCACACCACTGCTCCTTCCCCTGTGTCAGCTGCTAGTCAGCCCCCTGCCCAGGACCCTGGCACAAAAACCCCATCGTCGCCTCCACGATCCTCCACAGCATCCACCAGCGTTCAGCTCTCCATACCCCAGACGCTGGAGCGGAAACGCAAATATAGTGCAACCCACCCGCACGCCCAAGCCCTTAATGTGCACATCTCCAGATTGCTTAGCCTGGAGATGCTGCCCTATAGGCTAGTAGAGACCGAGGCCTTTCGCAACCTCATGGCGGCGGCCGCCCCTCGGTATTGGGTCCCCAGCCGCCACTACTTTTCCCGATGTGCCGTCCCAGCCCTGCACCAGCACGTGTCAGACAACATCATCCGTGCCCTGACCAACGCCGTTTCTGACAAGGTCCACCTGACCACGGACACGTGGACGAGTGCTGCCGGGCAGGGCCACTATATATCGCTGACGGCACATTGGGTTAACTTGGTGGAGGCTGGGACCGAGTCTGACCCTGGGGCTGCTCATATACTGCCGACGCCGAGGATTGCGGGGCCTACCTCGGTCCAGGTGTTTCAGGCCTACTATGCCTCCTCCTCCTCCCACCCCTCCTCCACCTCCTCCTCCGAACTACCATCCGTGGGCACGGCGCCATCAGTCGGTAGCTCTAGGCACAGCAGCAGTGCCGTCGCTAAGCGACAGCAGGCGGTGCTCAAACTGCTGAGCCTAGGCGACAAAAGGCACACCGCCCAAGAGCTATTACAGGGCATCACGGCGCAGACTGATCTGTGGCTGGCACCGCTGAACCTCAAGCCGGGAATGGTTGTGTGTGACAACGGCCGTAACCTGGTGGCGGCTCTGCAACTCGGCAGACTGACACATGTGCCATGCCTGGCCCATGTGTTAAATCTGATAGTGCAGCGTTTCCTCAAGACATACCCCAATCTGTCTGATTTGCTCACGAAGGTGCGCCGCATCTGTGCGCATTTCAGGAAGTCCAGCCCAGATGCTGCCACTCTCAGGGCAGCGCAGCGCCGCCTCCAACTGCCCGCTCACCGACTGTTGTGCGACGTGCCCACGAGGTGGAATTCAACACTGACCATGTTATCCAGAGTTTACCAGCAGCGCAGAGCGATTGTAGACTGCCAGATGTCAACTTCCACCAGAACTGGTAGTCAGGTCAGTCAGCTTCCTCAAGTCTACAATGAGGAGTGGACGTGGATGTCTGATATCTGTCAGGTGCTGAGTAACTTTGAGGAGTCAACACAGATGGTCAGTGGCGATGCCGCCATCATCAGCCTCACCATCCCGCTGCTTGGCCTGTTGAAAAACTCTCTGGTCAGCATGAAGTCGGAAGCTTTGCGCTCGTCACAAGAGACGGGGGAAGAATATTCCCTTGTTGATAGCCAAAGCACCCTGAGGTCTGTTTCTCAGCGCATATCGGAGGAGGTGGAGGTGGAGGAGGAAGAGAATGTTGGCGAGACACAAGAGGGGACCATTGTTGAGTCCTTCACTGTTCAGCGTGTATGGGCAGAAGAAGAGGAGTTGGAGGAGTTGGAGGAGGAGGAAATGGACAGTCAGGCCAGTGAGGGGAGTGAATTCTTACGCGTTGGTACTCTGGCGCATATGGCAGATTTCATGCTAGGCTGCCTATCCCGTGACCCTCGCGTTCAAAGAATTTATTCCAGCACCGATTACTGGGTGTTCACTCTCCTGGACCCACGGTACAAGCAAAATCTTCCCACTCTCATCCCTGGAGAGGAAAGGAGTGTGAGAATGCATGAATACCAGCAGGCCCTGGTGCACAAGCTGAAACAGTATTTCCCTTCTGACAGCGCTAGCGGCAGAGTGCGTAGTTCTGCGGGACAAGTAGCGAGGGAGAGTAGGCGAGCAGGCAGCTTGTCCAGCACTGGCAAGGGTACGCTTTACAAGGCTTTTGCCAGCTTTATGTCACCCCAGCAAGACACTGTCACCTGTCCCCAGTCTCGGCAGAGTAGGGCTGATCTTTACAGAAAGATGGTGAGGGAGTACGTAGCTGACCATACCATCGTCCTAAATGATCACACAGCTCCCTACAACTACTGGGTTTCAAAGCTGGACATGTGGCACGAACTGGCGCTGTACGCCTTGGAGGTTCTTGCCTGCCCTGCCGCTAGCGTCTTGTCCGAGCGGGTTTTCAGTGCAGCTGGTGGCATCATCACCGATAAGCGTACACGCCTGTCGACTGACAGCGCTGACAGGCTGACGCTTATTAAAATGAATAAAGGCTGGATTTCTCAGAATTTCCAATCTCCACCAGGTGAAGGAAGCTCAACCTGAATAATTGATCCACTCCTCCTCCTCCTCCTCATTTTCCTCCTTCTCCTCCTCTTTGTACAGTAAAGCAGAGGAAAATGGCTATTTTTTGACAGGGCCCACTGGCTCTTGCTATAGTACTTCATGCATTTAATTTTTCTGGAGGGCCACCTACCCGGTCCTCTGTTTGAAACAATTTTTGTGAGTGCCACATACAGGCACTCAATCTATTCAATTTTTCTGGAGGGCCACCTACCCGGTCCTCTGTTTTAAAAAATTTTTGGGACTGCCACATACAGGCACTCAATCTATTCCATTTTACTGGAGGGCCACCTACCTGCTCCTCTGGTTTGAAACATTTTTGGGACTGCCACATACAGGCACTCAATCTATTCCATTTTACTGCAGGGCCACCTACCTGCTCCTCTGGTTTGAACAATTTTTGGGACTGCCACATACAGGCACTCAATCTATTCCATTTTACTGGAGGGCCACCTACCTGCTCCTCTGGTTTGAAGAATTTTTGGGACTGCCACATACAGGCACTCAATCTATTCCATTTTACTGGAGGGCCACCTACCTGCTCCTCTGGTTTGAACAATTTTTGGGACTGCCACATACAGGCACTCAATCTATTCCATTTTACTGGAGGGCCACCTACCTGCTCCTCTGGTTTGAAGAATTTTTGGGACTGCCACATACAGGCACTCAATCTATTCCATTTTACTGGAGGGCCACCTACCTGCTCCTCTGGTTTGAAACATTTTTGGGACTGCCACATACAGGCACTCAATCTATTCCATTTTACTGGAGGGCCACCTACCTGCTCCTCTGGTTTGAAACATTTTTGGGACTGCCACATACAGGCACTCAATCTATTCCATTTTACTGCAGGGCCACCTACCTGCTCCTCTGGTTTGAACAATTTTTGGGACTGCCACATACAGGCACTCAATCTATTCCATTTTACTGGAGGGCCACCTACCTGCTCCTCTGGTTTGAAGAATTTTTGGGACTGCCACATACAGGCACTCAATCTATTCCATTTTACTGGAGGGCCACCTACCTGCTCCTCTGGTTTGAAACATTTTTGGGACTGCCACATACAGGCACTCAATCTATCCCATTTTACTGGAGGGCCACCTACCTGCTCCTCTGGTTTGAAAAATGTTTGGGACTGCCACATACAGGCACTATCCAAATTAAATTGTCTCCATAGCAGCCTCCACACGTTGTCTCCATTGCTACCTCCAAAAGTCGTCCATATAGCTGCCTCCATACATCGTCCCTTTATCAAACGAGGTGTGTCAGGCAGAAATTTGGGTTGTTTTCATGGATTCCACATCAAAGTTGTTAACTTTGTCGCCACCCTGCTGTGTTATCCACAAAATATACTGGCAAACTTTTACCATTTAGGGATATTATTTCAGCGCTTCTTGCGCATCTGTTTACATTCCCCTCACCCGGCATATCCTAAACTTATAAGAACGCTACTACACTTGATCTTATACAAAAGGTTCTTAGAAGTGCTGTTTGGGGAGTAGCCTAGAGACAGGGGCTTGGATTGGCGAAAGCTCGCCTGGCAGCGGAACGCCAGCTCCATGCGCATCATGCGCTTCTTGCGCATCTGTTTACATTCCCCTCACCCGCCATATCCCAAACTTATAAGAACGCTACTACACTTAACTTGGTGCAGGCTGGGACCGAGTCTGACCCTGGGGCTGGTCATATACTGCCGACGCAGAGAATTGCGGGGCCTACCTCGGTCCAGGTCTCAAAGGCCTACTATACCTCCTCCCACCCCTCCTCCACCTCCTCCTCCTCCGAATTACCATCCGTGGGCATGGCGCCATCAGTCGGTAGCTCTAGGCACAGCAGCAGTGCCGTCGCTAAGCGACAGCAGGCGGTGCTGAAACTGCTGAGCCTAGGCGATAAAAGGCACACCGCCCAAGAGCTATTACAGGGCATTCCACATCAAAGTTGTTAACTTTGTCGCCACCCTGCTGTGTAATCCACAAAATATACTTGCAAACTTTTACCATTTAGGGATATTATTTCAGCGCTTCTTGCGCATCTGTTTACATTCCCCTCACCCGCCATATCCTAAACTTATAAGAACGCTACTACACTTGATCTTATACAAAAGGTTCTTAGAAGTGCTGTTTGGGGAGTAGCCTATAGACAGGGGCTTGGATTGGCGAAAGCTCGCCTGGCAGCGGAGCGCCAGCTCCATGCCAAGATCCAACTAACATAGTTTTAACTGCAGCACCTTTAATCTACTACTAGTTCACTGCCTCCATACATGGTCCCCTTATCAAACGAGCTGTGTCAGGCAGAATTTTGGGTTGTTTTCATGGCTTCCATGTTAACTTTGTCGCCACCCTGCTGTGTAATCCACAAAATATACTGGCCAACTTTTATCATGTACCGATATTATTTGAGCGCTTCTTGCTCACCTCCTTTGGTTCCTCTCTGCCACCCATTGGTTTGAAGCCTGAGTCCATTTAGGGTATGTCGCCATGACACTCTCTAGCCTGCTGCCGCTGCCTCTGCATGCCGTCCCCTATAGTGTCAGGGTCAATTATTGGATGTTTTAGATGCTATCTAGCTTCATTCTGTCACTCTGTCATGGCCATGCTGTTGCCCATAATTTTGGCATAATGGTGCGATTAGGCAGCCTCAGAGGCATCCATGCATGCTGCCCCTGCTGTTTCCTGTCCATTTCCGTGGTGTTTCCATCCTTTTCTGAGGTTCCCAGGTGTTTGGCCAAGCTTCCCTGTGCAGAGCCTTGGTCCCCTTGAAAAATGCTCGAGTCTCCCATTGACTTCAATGGGGTTCGTTATTCGAGACGAGCACTCGAGCATCGGGAAAAGTTCGTCTCGAATAACGAGTACCCGAGCATTTTAGTGTTCGCTCATCTCTAACAGTATTTCATGTGCTGTCAATGGTGCTGAACACAGAGCTGATCCTGGATCCTGTCTTAAAAGAGATATTGCAGATCTGATTGTTGTAATTGATCCCAGAGACAATTCTGACTATCTTTGATATGACCACTTTCCAATTGGAAAAACTTACCCTTGATCTAATATGGCGACCTTCTAGGTGGTGGTCATGTTCCAGACAACACTCAAGATATTTCATATTCTCTTTTCTGAATTGAACAGAACTATTGGCACTTTTGGACTCCCTATATCTGATATATAAAAAAGTCTTAAACTTTATTATGTTACCTGTGGCTCCATCATCTTCCCATATATAGACCTGTCTGAAAATAATACAACCCCCGCTCATGTAGACACCACTGGAGGCATCTTAATTCCGGATTTAAGGATATGTCTTGATGGACATTTGCCAACACATCATGTAATTATTGTACTTTATTTTATTAATATTGTACAAAGGGGAATTATCTCGACTGTCAGACCACTGCCTGCTGCGCTTTATGGAGAGATTGATATCATATAAATCTAGTGAATCCTTGAAGACACCAATACGTTTCATTTTATCTTAGAGACACCATTTATGTACATTAACATAGTACAATCACAAAGACGTCTTACATATCTTTCAGTCTTAATTGCTGAAACCCGAGGCACAGAATTAAAAGTCTTATCTTGTTTTGGGGACTGTATTCAATCTTCTAATCTGCTCAAAAACAACATTTACATGGCTAATAGGAAATGTCCTGCAGAAGCCTTTGACAAATTATTAAAAGGGACAGGGACTTAACTAATGAAAGCGAAAAGCCGGATTGTCTCATGAATATCCTAACACAATATTTGCATAAAGAATTCTGCAACATTTTATTATTTTTAAGTCTGATGCTAATAGCAACAATACATCATAAAAACCTTCAACTCTTAGGCCACATTTAGGCGGCCATGTGCTCCCCAGGCCGGAACAAGGGTGTGGCACACACTCAGGCGGAGGAGGAGGGAGGAGGGGTGAGCTGAGCCATAGTTAGTGTTGCAGTTGCTTAAAATGAAGATCCCCTAATGCCCTATCAGATATAAATATCAAATTTCACATTTAAAACGTGAAAAATCACCACAGAGCACAATGGGGCAGATTTACTTACCCGGTCCAGTCGCGATCCAGGGGCAGGTTCTCCAACGCTGATTCGGGATTCACTAAGGTCCATGCGCCCGATGTCCACCAGGTGTCGCTGCTTCGCCGAGGTCCACTGGAGTACACCGAAATTCATCTTCTATTTCTTGGTGCAGGTAAGTGCGTGTCAAGCGACACTGTTTTTTAAAAAAAAAATCCTATTTACGTTGCATGCAGCCCAGCGCGACTGCGCCGAAATCTGATCGCGTGTGCCAAAATCCCGGCGGAATTCAGCGCAAATCGGAAATCGTCGGGATACCCGACAGAATCGCGCAATTCGGACCCTTAGTAAATGAGCCACAATATATTGGGGCTTTTTTTTTACTAAGGGTCCGCGGCCGCACTTTAGTCAGATTTTCCGACATTTTCGGGGATTGCACGGCTGTGATAGGCATTTAGCAGGGGATTGTGTCGCACACGACCGGATTTTGGCACAGCTGCGCCGGCTTTCATGCGGCAGATTCGGACAGAGTGCGGGATTTAACTTTCACATTGTTTTGCAAGACAATGCACTTATATACACCAGGAAGAAGAAGGTGAACTATCGTTGGACAATGCACTTTCTGTGAACTCCTCCGCACGGGTAAGTAAATGAGGCCTATTGGTGCAGATTTATCAAGTGTGTGAAAGTCAGAATATTTCTAGTCGCCCATGGCAACCAATCACAGCTCAGCTTTCATTTTACCAGTGCTCATGAATATTTTTAAGGGGAGCTGCGATTGGTTGATTGACTTTCAAACACTTCATTAATCTGCCCCATTGTGTATGACCATGTCCGTTGCAACCCGAACAATAAAATAAAATTGTCATTGAACCCGTAAGGTGAATGCAGTAAAAAAAAAAAAAAAACTATACAAATCTGCTCTGCATGGCGCTCCTTCCATTCTATGTCAACACGTGACCATGCGGCAGTTTACCAACACATGTGGGGTATTGCTATACTCAGGAAAAATGTATTAATAATAACTGGGGAACTTTTTGTCATTTAATCCTTTGTGAATGTTTTATTTTTTTATTTACCAAAATGAACTTATTGTCCAAAAATATTACAAATTGTAAATTCCATCTCCAATTTGTTTAAATGTTGTCTTAACACCCATGAAACACCTTTGGCAGACCCGAGGCTGTCTGGTTTCTGCAGATTTGTTACAATGAGGCAGTCAGGCAGGGAAAGCTGGAAAGGGGGTTTAGTCTCAAGGCCCACTTTCTCTGTCTACATCACCTGTCCATTACAAGGACCTTCATTACAATATATCTGATATGGATCCCAAACTTCTGCATTGTTGTTTAGGCCATTCATAGTATCATAGTATCCCATCATAGTATCATAGTATATAAGGCTGGAAAAAGACACAGGTTCATCAAGTCCAACCTTTAAGAATTAAAAATTTTTTTTTCACATAACCCGTGATATTCTTGCTATCCAGAAAGTGATCCAGGCCTCTCATGAACATGTACATAGAGTCCACCATAACAACTTCCTCCGGCAGAGAGTTCCATAGTCTCACTGCTTTAACAGTAAAGAATCCCTGTCTATGACGATGGTAGTACTGCCTATACTCTAGGTATAGAGCATGCCTCCTGTCTATCTGTCTATGGTGATGGTAGAACTGCCTCTCCTCTAGGTGTAGAGGATGCCCCCTGTCTATGGTGATGGTAGAACCACCTCTCCTCTAGGTGTAGAGGATGCCCCCTGTCTATGGTGATGGTAGAACTGCCTCTCCTCTAGGTGTAGAGGATGCCCCTGTCTATGGTTATGGTAGAACCTCCTCTCCTCTAGGTGTAGAGGATTCCCCCTGTCTATGGTGATGGTAGAACTGCCTCTCCTCTAGGTGTAAAGGATGCCCCCTGTCTACGGTGATGGTAGAACCACCTCTCCTCTAGGTGTAGAGGATGCCCCCTGTCTATGGTGATGGTAGAACCTCCTCTCCTCTAGGTGTAGAGGATGCCCCCTGTCTATGGTGATGGTAGAACTGCCTCTCCTCTAGGTGTAGAGGATGCCCCCTGTCTATGGTGATGGTAGAACCACCTCTCCTCTAGGTGTAGAGGATGCCCCCTGTCTATGGTGATGGTAGCACCACCTCTCCTCTAGGTGTAGAGGATGCCCCCTGTCTATGGTGATGGTAGAACCTCTTCTCCTCTAGGTGTAGAGGATGCCCCCTGTCTACGGTGATGGTAGCTCCACCTCTCCTTTAGGTGTAGAGGATGCCCCTTGTCTATGGTGATGGTAGAACCCCCTCTCCTCTAGGTGTAGTGGATGTCCCCTGTCAATGGTGATGGTAGAACCTCCTCTCCTCTAGATGTATAGGATGTCCCCTGTCTATGGTGATGGTAGAACCTCCTCTATGTGTATAGGATGCCCCCTGTCTTTGGTGACGGTAGAACCTCCTCTCCTCTAGGTGTAGAAGATGCCCCCTGTCTACGGTGATGGTAGCAGCACCTCTCCTTTAGGTGTAGAGGATGCCTCCTGTCTATGGTGATGGTAGAACCACCTCTCCTCTAGGTGTAGAGGATGCTCCCTGTCTATGGTGATGGTAGCACCACCTCTCCTTTAGGTTTAGAGGATGCCCCTTGTCTATGGTGATGGTAGAATCACCATTGGTTATTGCTTGAGGAAGACATGTAATTCTATCTGGGATCTGAAGCCCTGGTGTCAGACCCTTCTCCCATTTTAAAAATAGGAATTAAAGTTTTACTTAAATGGAATTTCCTCTTTGGATACACTTTTCAATGTATTACTTCTTATTTTCCGATAAATGTCTATGTTTCCATAGTAACAACTAACCCGTTATCTTATCCCCCTGGCTATTATGATTAACATTAGTTATCAACGCTTAGCAATATCCTTAACAACAAAGCCCTATTATGATAGTGAAACTGTATCCCATGAATCCATGTAACCACTCTGTATACACTCTGTGTATCTGGAACAAAAGCAAAATACTATTTAATTTACAGTCTCTTGTTATATTGTAATTACCTAAGTCAGCTCTCATCAGTTACACTGTAATCAAATGTTCCTTCTTCTGCGAAAAATGCATTCCAAATGCATAAGCAACAGTATAATTGGACATCTTTGTAACAAACAAGAAGGGTTGTATCATACTTCATCTTCTGGAAAGATGAAATTTGTAACTCTTGTTGATATTTTTTGCCGATGAAACCGAGGAAGATGTGGTATTATTTTCAATCAATAGGGACGTCCTTAAGATAATTAGACAAGATAACTGGTTAACTGCAAGTTATAGGAAAGTTTCTTCAAGAAAGTTTTAGTCTTTGTTATATAGAGACAAAATTGAATATCCTTAATGTGTAATTCTATCATCACAATAGAAACAGAAGAGGGATAATTTGGAGTATCGTCAAACTCATCCGAAATAAATACTTCATTAAAAAATATGATTAAAAAGCATTGCCATTTTCACTAAATGGTTGTTTTCCATCGCTGAATTGTAAAAAAAATATGTTTGTAAACTAATATGCAACTCACCTGATGAGTCCAATGACAGAGTCCTGCATATTAAATTTTACTTGCATTGCCCTGCTTCCTTGTACCTGATTAACAGGTCTCATTGCTAGGTCATGCGGCTGTGTGGAACATTGAGTGAATGAATCTGATCACATGAAATCACAGTATGCCTCCATGGATGCATAGGGAGGAGTAGAAGTCCTTTGAGGGATGCTGTAATTTCATGTGATCAGATACATACATGGCGTAGATGTTACAAATATAACTGGGTGAAGGACCTTAGATAACATCACCCCTGGTCACATGACATTAAATTCTGAATGCTGATAAGAGGCATGGAGCATGAGGAGGCGTAGATGCGAGGAGTAGATGGAAGGGGTCAACTGAGCAGGACACACCCCTCGCTCCCTATGGATTCCTTACATACAGCCTTATGTGGGCCCTAACCTGGGTATGCCCTGTGCTGACGCTGGGCCTACCTGAGGCCAATGAGGTCACTCCACATGTGCACCGAAATGCATATTTACATATGAGATGAAGATTTTTTTTGCTGTCAGGACAAAAATAAAGGAAAGCTTTGATGTTTAGTACTTAACTACATGTTCATTTAAAGACCTCTTTCACATGGCCGTCTTGAGGGATGTATATGCGGCCGCAGTCCCCTGGTGGCACTGATCCGCTCCATACATGGGGAAAAGATTGAGCATGTTCTATCTTTTCACGTGTCTGTGGCCGTGTGTCTGTTTTCTATGGAGGGGGGGGGGCACCGGCTGTAGCTGACAGATTCAATTTAATATAAAATATATGATCGTACATTCTTAAAGGGCTACAGATAATTATCAAACATAACACAATTGTTGGTAAATATTTTCCCCCAAAAAATACACACAAAGGTTACAGTAAGATCTGTAATGCTGGAGCCATTCCTATGTCTCAGGTAGTTTGTACTTAGGAATTCAGCTCCTACATCTGTTTCCAATCAAGTCGTAATTTAGATCAATTCTGCGAGGACACTTTCCTATTACTCCACCAAATGTTATTGTTTTTTTAATGCGCATTCACACAGCAAATGTATCAGAGTCTGTTGCACTCTCTGTAGATCTCCCCAGCAAATGTAGGCCTGTGCTTAATGCAGAAACAAACCCGGTAACACATGCAAAAAGAGAATAGAGAAAACAACAACTCATTTTCTTCAGCTGAATAAAGCTCATTAAGTAGAAAATTATAGCTGCATAAGCAACTCTGTGTCTCATTGACGGGAATGACAGATTGTGAGCTTTTAAGAATAATCGCATGTAGTGCAAAACCAAGGCTGTGATGTATTGTTCCATCTGTATTGTATTCTATCGCTGCACCAGTGCTCTCTGCAGATGGTGATAGGGTGTCCTCTAGTTCATAAAGAGGGATGCATAAAATAAATATACGGCATCCCTATGGTTGGCCACCAACTTTCCAAACACCGAAAGGGCTAAACATCAAACATGACCTGATGGATTTTTTACTAAACTTTGCTTATTACAGTAAATCCCAACATTTATAGACTTCTATGTCTTGTGGTATGTTGAAGGCCTCAGCAAAGATCTTTGCTTGACAAAGATCGCAATGCGATCAAAAACGTTGCATTTGGTTATAATGCGGTCATCTTTGCTACTACTATTACTATATATGGAGTGTGAAGATAGCAAATGTTTAGGTATGAGTAAGGATTTATACACCTTTTTAAGTCCATAAACTCGTTACCTGCTTTTGCCCCGTCCTCATGTGTCCTGTATTTTTTGTTTGTTTTCCAAGGAGACTTTCATTTCTTGATGATCTCCTTTTTATACTGTTTTCATTAAAGATGTTATTTTTTTAAGCTTTTTGTTACTTGTAGAAAAATTGTTCAGATTCCCTTACAAGTGCCAAACCCGATGCTCATCCCCATTGGTATCACCAACAATCAGGTCTTAGTTCTTTAACTGTCGTTGATAAGTGCGCATTGGCATTAAAATGCCGTTCCTGTGCGAACACCACCATTTTCTAGAGGATATTTCCTGACGTCATTGGCACACATGCACTGCCGGCATTAAAATGGTGCAGCACATGGCGGCATTGAAAGAGTCAATATCTGCAATCAGCAGAAAGGTTGTTGGTTGAGCCGAAATTCAAACCAGGACTTCTGTCTGAAGTCTAGGTTTAGGTAACCCAACCCCACAGTGTTCGGCATGGACCCAGATATTGCACTCCAGTTTCTCTCATCAAAAGTCCTGAGTCACCAAGGTCAGCACCAAAACTCCCGTAGTGACCAATAAGATGATGATTTCAATCACCCATCCTACAAAATATCTGGTCCAGGAAAATTCTTTCAATAAGAAGTTCATAAAAGTCATCTTCAATTTCCATATAAATGTCTAGAGTAGATGACCACCCCGTTGACTAATATAAGCCCCGTTTTTTTGCACTTGACTGGTGGTCTTTTAAATTTAGGGTATGGAATATGAAAAATTCAGGCCTCTACTCTAAACAAAGGAAAATAAAGAAAGTGGAGCTATCTCACTCATTGGGTTGGCCATGCTTGGCCATTTCTAAAAATGATATGATCGGAAGAGTAAAAAAAAAATGAAAATGCAGAAGATGACACCTTGAGAAATAACGTCAAGACAAATGGCCAACAAATCGGCAACCCAGTGTGAATGTGCTCACTTGGGATCCACTTGTTTCAGTGCGTCAAACCCTCTGGGTGTAAACTGGAAATGTATCACTCTCATCATATCAGTCCTGTCACACTTGTCTCAATGCCAAGTGCATGTTCTGTCCACCTTGATGCGGTTCCTTTATGAATCTTCATAGCAAGACACAACAAACTCTGTAACCAAATGTACAGTGTGTCAGTAAAAATTTGAACAGGGGGGGGGCATCACAACTGTAATGATTGGGTCACAATCTGGGCCTTCCTTAAACCATCGGACCACATGCACTGATGAAATAGGCAGTGAGAAATGTTAGAAGTACACGTGACCATGGTTTCTCCAGTGAAGATGACTGCCTTCTCCAATACTAGTATGACAACCGTTTCATCTAAAGACGGAGACGTCACAGTTTGACATTTGAGGATTGCCTCCAATAAATATTCATCTACCAGCTTCTTATTGAAAGCTGTCACAAAGAGCAGGATTCCACCTGTGCATCTGTCCTTGAGATGCCATGCAACTCTTACACAAAGTCTACAGGATCTGACTGCACCAGGTTTGTTTGATGCCTGTTACCATGGAGACACAAAGGTCTGTATAGGAGCTGTAGAGGAAAACAACAGGAGATTGAAAAGTTGTAAGATTTTTTCTTTTGAGGTGCATTGGAACATTGCCTTTAACTTCCTTTGGGTCTACTATTTACACTTGGGCAAAATACAAAAAGTAATAAAAATATGCATTTAGCCGATGGATGGTGAAAAATTCATTAAAATTTTATAACAATTATCGCCTAAACTTATCAGCTCCATGATATAGCTAATCTTTAGGCTCCAGATCAGATATAAACTAAACTAATTGCCATGTCAGTGGGATTTCATTCTTTATGCCATACTTGAAACAATAAAAAATACAAAGAAACCTTCAATTTTATTCATATTCAAAAGGAGTTTTAAGGTGCACCATGGGCATTTTTATGGACCCTGAGTCTATTACACCCGCTTTTTCCAAGTCTCAAAGAAGAGCTATTAAGATAGAGAATAAGTGTGAGCCTTGTGCATCCCACAACCTCTGTCCCTACCTACTTGCCCACATTGTGCTAACCCGCCCATGACAACTGGACCACGGTCTCTACCATGGGTACATACACAGCACAGACAAGCAAACAGAGAGACAGACAAAGCGAGTTCAGGCAAGCAGGGTCAAAACAAAAAATTGGGTTGAGGTACAAAATCTTAAAAACCTAGTTCTCTGCAGAGCAAAACACCTAGGTATGTTGCTAACTATGAGTAGTCCTACAGATCTGTTGAAGTAGTTCTGACAGGGGCATGATACTGTCCATTAAGGCTGAGTGGCAGGTGCTGTTGAAACTGGTTTGAAGAAGATGCACTGTAACCTGTGACCACACCCAAGTTGCACCGAAATAGTTAATACGTGATTCCCTTTGATTTATACGTAACAATTTATAACCACTTTGTGTTTAACCAAGATGTCCAAATATTTTTTGTCATTTATTCACCCTGACATTTTAAAAGCCATAACCTCTTCACCTGAAAGCTTGTTTTTTTTTGTGGGTTGAATCGAAATATTTAATGGCATATTTTATTTTGAGATACATTGAATTTGTTGAGGAATTTTTATTTATCCTTAATTTAGGGATGATTGGGAAATAAATTTAATTTGGACGCTGAAACTTTATACTCAAGGATGAAAGAGATCTTTCATGGAAAGGAGCGTTGCCAGTTCACTTCCTATAAACTTTTGGGACTAATTAGCTAATTAGCTAATTAGGATGTGAATGAGTCGGGTAGTGGTGGCAAACAAAACTGTCAAATTTCAGTCAGCAGATTCACTATGGCCCAATGTATTGTATGTGGCCACTACCCAATAATAGTAATAATAATTACCAAACAGTTCCTATCCCCATGGGGCTCACAATCTAATCCATCTACCAGTATGTTTTGGAGAGTGGGAGGATACCGGAGGACTCCAGAGGACCCCCACGCAAACACGGAGAGAACATACAGATGTGGACCTGGATGGGACTTGAAACCAGGACCCCAGCGCTGCAAGGCTGTAGTGCTCACAACTGAGCCACCATGTTTCATGCACGTGCATTGGATGCTATTTTTAGGGGTTTAAATTTTGACTGATCCTGAATCCCAACACTCACAGCAATAAGTGAAGGGTGACTTCACAGCATTGTCATGGGATGACATTTTCTTGCCTTCCTGCTGTGTACACACATGAAGCAAGAAAACCGAAATCATATTTTATTCTCCTTTGACAATATCCATGTCAAGACGATGATAGAAACTATTTATCAGGATTGGAACATTTCTTTTTTACGGGGTGTTTTATGTGAGGCCGCAGCAATAAAAACTGTGTTGCATTAAGGGAATTTGAAATAAAAAATAAATCATTTAACAGCAATGGAGTTAATTTAAGCTGGCATGTGTGCAATAACGTGTCTTATATGAGATGCGGAGGTATAGAGAAGACGTGCCATTGTTGCCTCATATAGTATTATCGTAATAGCGTTATTAGCCTTGAAAAGGATCTAGAAGCTAAAAGCAGTGAATTCATTCTATAGAATGTACTAATTTTATTTCACAACATGAGTTATCATTGAAGAATAGTTATTGAACGACCTGTGCAGGTTGGAGCTCCCCCAGTTTGAACAAAAGTTTGGTTAAGGTACCCGAAACCGGGGGTATGTTCGCTCCTACAACAGTACAGTGAAGAATGAAAGGCCTGGAGTTTTGGACAAACTCCAGATTGTCATGGGTGCAGCAAACACCCACCAATAACACCCATGATTGGTGCTGGCATCTATCCTGGGTGACAACCCTTTAAATGTCACCTGCAAAGTCACCAGAGGCATTTTAACCACTTCCCAACGTTTGTTGTCATAGTACTGCATGGCGGGAGGTGCGTTCCCGCATTTTGTAGTACCGTTACGTTAAGCTTCTGGCACCGGCTCCATATAGCCGACACCCTCCTCTAACACCCGCAATCAAAGTTTCCTCCTATCGCATGTGTTAACCCCTTACACGAAGCGGTCAAGCTTGACCGCGGCGTGTATGGGGCATCTCAAGTGATTTGGATCCCCCGCCACGCTTACCAGGGGGGGGGGTCCTCTACTCTGATGGCAGCCACGGGGTCTGCCAGTGCCCCGGGGCTGCGCGATCCTCTTCCGGGATCGAGTCCTGTCTTCTAGCAGGACCCGGCTGTAACACACTGAGCATGTTACACTGGTATTACACTGTGTTATATGAATGAGAGCTTGAACAAGCGATCAAAGCATCACTTGTTCAAGCCAACCTGTAGATTTCCTAAAATGGGAACCTGTACCAGTATTTACCCCACTAAACTAGCAGCTCCCACAGGTTGGTTTGAAATGTCTAAAATTCCCTCTTTTACGTGAAATCCCACCTGTAAAGTTACATTTTAAAGTGTTCATAACAAAATGTAAGTTAGTAAATCAAAGCAAACACAAATTTCTGTACAAAAGGCCTACAGTGAACTATTAATCTTACATGTTTACCTCTAAATATACCTTTAAAGTCATGTAAAAATGCAGAAAACTGTCATCATCTGCCAGAGATGAGTCTGGCTGAGAGGCCGGAGGAGAGCGTCACTTCAGATACCTTGGATTCTATAGCAGCTATTAACCTCTTAGTAGGCTGTTGTCAAATATCCCAGAGCTCAAATAGGAAGGACAAGGAAACGGAAAAAAAAATTAGAAAAAACATTAAAGAAACAAGATAGAATTTGGAAAATGGACAAGTGACACAGACAGAAACAATAGGCTTTGAAACAAAAACCCCTGCCTGTTGCCATGCCTAACCTAAGCAGCAGGTGACAACTAGTCAACACCCCCTACTGTTGCCAAAGTGCAAGACAAGTAAACAAAGACAATACAAAACAAAAAGATAACAGTGGCTGCTAAATCTGAGTAAAAGCCAAGAGGAAAAAATCAATACAAATTTACTTTGGAAAATGGATGATCAACAATATAGTCAAGAGTTAGAAACAGCTGGATATACAATGAAAAAATACCAGAGGCTTACTACACAAAGATTATAGTAGACAAAAGGCTAGGAAGGGCTTATATGCAAATCCAAAGTTCTGGTCCAAAAGGTAATGGAAAAGGTACCTGTCAATCATAGCTGGTTAACTCTTAGAGAACCAGAGATGGCAAGATTAAAAGGAATAGAGCACTGTTCACACTAACAGAACAGAATAAACTGATATATCAGTGCACCATAAGCTGCGCCTTGATGATGACATAAGCACAGATGTAACATATTTTTCCAGATACAATAGATAGAGAATGGACTGTGCTAAGATAAATAAAAAGCAAAATACATAGAAAGATAATAAAGAAATAGATAGAGAGATAAATAAGCAGACAGATCCAAATCATAATTTTTTATTTTTTTTTTTAAATATGGCCGCATGACCATCCTTTTACATGTAATAAAATTAAGCTGATATTTATGAGTGTAAGAAGAAGATACATTGTTGCACTTTAGAATCTTGGAGCCTCTTTGATAAATGGGCAGTAGTGACAAATATGATCGATAGGATACACATGGAACGGGAGACATTTTTTATAATGGAATGGAAAATAAAACAATCGGGCAGAAGCACTTGTTATCACTGAAAGCATTGTCTTATCTCTCCATTAATACAGATTGCTCTACTTTTATGACATATCAACTTTTCAAGGTCTATCATCAAAGCATCCAGAAATGAAAATATACAAAATATCCTAAAAATACTAAGTGTAATCTAATGTTGTCATTGACCATTGAGGAGGATTTATTGTACAAGCATCAAGTAGTATACAAAGTCACATCAAAGTCACTTGCTTTTTATTCCGGGAATGAGACATAAGGTCTGCTGAGACTAAAATGTCATAGGACTTAGCATGTTACCTTTGACTACATCAACCTAAATTGATTCATTATTGTTTTTGTCCAGCATCTTCCATATTCCGTATAAGGGCTTGATTTTTGTGGGACAGATTGTACTTTCTAATAGCGCTAACTTCCATAGAATACACTGGGAAGATGGAAATAATTCATATAGGTCATTAGTGGTGGTCTCCAACCTCTTATAGATGACCTGTCACCAGAATTTTAACCATCACACCAGTAACACCTGGGTAACAGGGTAAAGGGTTATGGTTAAGAGTAAAGGTAAAGGGTTAAAAGTCTTCCCCATAATCACCTAAAATGATCTGACACTGAGGCACTGTACTTTAATTACAGCTGTTTTTATGATATGCAAATTAGTAGCCATGAGTCAACTTCAGAAGAGAAGAGACAAATTTCCTCCCATGCTGCCTGTGAACCCCGCCTCCTTCTTATGACTGACAGTTCAGTGTCTCTTTAAATCTTGGCTTGAGCAGACAGGAAGACTAAAAGTGAAAAAAATTTGGCTTATTCAATGGTAGATTGGATTGTTTGCCTTATAGCATTATTTCCTAACAATATAAAACCTATTGTAATTACATTTTACCTTTCATAAAACAAGAATTGACATTTTCTAAAAGCATTCATTTTCTGAAAAATATTTAGAGACAAAAAATATATAAATCCTCCCTTTGTGTCAAAAATTCCCTTCGGCGTTGAACATGGTCAGGAGAAGTGAGGAATTGTTTGAAATGAGAATTAACTTGTACCGTGAGATGAGATTGCTTAAACTTATCAAACCCTAAATGTTCTTTACCTGCGCCACACACAAAAAAAAAAATAAATTTCTCCAGTCCTTAAAAATGTCCTGTTATTTATGACAGGGCAGTATTTGCCATAAGGCACTTGAGGGTCTGTGCCTAGGGAGACCAGTAGCAGAGAGGGGGTCTTTCAGATTAGGAAAGTTTTTATTTTTTTTTTAAAGTCCTTGGCCAGGTTGGTGCCACAGACTGATTCTGTATCATAAACTGTAGGAGAGGCGACCCAGTGAAGGTATGAGTATATAGCAGGAACGTAACTGAACACAGGAGACATCTGAATGGGGCCCCCTTCCAGCTTAAAAATACACATATTAAACTCATTTACACACACATTTATATACCTACATACATAAACATACACTTCACTCGTATACACTCATTTATACACTTGCACACACATGTGCACATGTATAGAGCATATACACATTACATATACACACATACTGTACAGTACCATATACAGATGGATAGCATATATACACACATAAGGTATATACACACACCATATATACATACAGCATATGCACATCACATATACACACATACAGTGCCATATACAGATGGATAGCATATATACACACATAAGGTATATACACACACCATATACACATACAGCATATGCACATCACAGATACACACACATATACAGCATATACAGCATCACACATATGTTGCATACATAATATGCTGTACAATGTGCAGCATAACATGTATATAATGGTGCACATCCTCCATTCCTTAGTGTGGAGTCAGATGAGGGGTTCCACTTACACTGCGGGCCCCATACTGGCGGCTATGGCTGCTACCACTGCAGTTATGTCCCTGGTCAACGTCACATAAATGTTTTAAATGGGATTTCTGAACTAATACTATTATTGATCTATCCTAATGTTCACTAGATTGCTTGTTGTCAACAGTTGGTTATGACATTGGCAGTTTGGGCAGTAGCCTGGGGCCTAAGCCTTCTAGGAGTCCTATCACCACTCAAACAACTCACCAAATTTTATACTAAGAAGGACCTTCACCAATCCTTGTACATCTGTTCATGTTCTCAGTACACATATACACAAGAGCCATTTCAGGACCTTTGAAGGTCCCCCAAAGGTCCTGAAACTGCAGATTAAAAGTAGTAGAAGGAACACCTCCTCCATTTACATGAAGCTTGATTCCAATGCCATATGTAGGAAGTGAATTCCAGGCTTATTGCTTTAATATCCATACAGCCCAGTGTCCATGGTAGTCCTAATCCGCCCCTGGTTGTTGTCCAACACCCTGCACATCTACAGATCAGTTGTTTATGATAACCACTCAATAGGACTGATGATTATGGCCATTGTTTTGTGCATTGGTTTTCATTTTCACCTTCATCAGCATAACATGCACCATAATTATTAAGAGGTTCCAATCTCTTAATAATTCTGTTGCAACAGAATTGTAATATATTTTCATGTATAACTGTGCCAGTCTTGGCCTTGTACGACGGAAAACTAGTATTCAAGGCATGATTTCCCGACCCCTAATGTTCTCTGTGTAGTGGCTGACCTGAACCACTGTGCTTTAACTCCAATTAAAAACGCCAACAGTTTATCTGGCATGTTGTACCCTGAAAATCAGATAGTTAGGGCCTATTCTATTTATTTTGGTTGTGTTCAGTGTTGGACTGGCCCACCAGACTACTAGAGGATCCTCCGGTGGGCCCAGGCTCGAAACCAGTACTGGACTCCAAAGGTACAGCAGAATGCCACTAATTTGGAGTCTGTTTTCTAGAAGCTGATGGAGGGTGGGTCCCCAGCATAGTTTATCTGGTGGGCCCAAGGAACCACAGTCCGACACTGGTTGTGTTTAACTTTCCTTTAATGATTATAGAAATTTCATTGATATATAGAGCAAATGCATTGAAAAGACAGTAGGTTAATCTTAAATATTATCAGCTTTCTGTTTATTCCTCTTTTTAATATACAGTAAATTAGATGACCTTATCTGCAGCATGCATAGGATGTCTTCAGTAAAGTTCTTGGTGACAGAGGTCTTTGAAGGTAACTAAAATCCCTGGCCCCATCTGGCTGCAGATATTTGTGAAGCAGCAATACTAATAACACAGCAATATACATACTAATCATCTTATTAGAGGCAGCTGCTTTTGTGCCTTCCCATTAATCACCACTGAGATTTTGCTACAGTTTTTCTCTCCAAAATATTTCCACTGTTTAAATGTCCCTGTTTGATAAAAAAAAACCACAACATTTGCCACCATCCAACAAAGTTCTGGTCCAGCGGAGAGTAATTGGAATGTTTTTGGAGTGCATTGTGTGTGTTTTGCGTAACCTGTGTGAGCTATAGTCTTGTTTATATTGTTTGTTTCTTCATAATAAGCTTTAATTGTATCTTAATGCTTTCCCAGCTGTGTGTGTTTCCCGAGAATCTCAGCAAGCGCTTACTGTTAGATGCTTGGTTCAATATGGTCGTCTGGCACGGTAGGCCTCGGTGGAATGTGACTGGCAGAAGCACTTAAAGGAGAAACAAAAGAGACAAACAAAAAGATGTTATGAATTGAATTTACATCATAAGGACGGTGTAAGATTAAAAAGAGCAATGAAAGGTAAAAGAGAAAGCGTCTGTCTGGAGCACTTTTCTCTCTGTGTCACAATGTGAGTTCATGGCAGGAAAATAGAGGGAACATGCCAGTACTTTCCTGCAGGTCAGCTCCGGTTTATTTACCAGTTGGTAACATGCTGTTCTATTATTGAGCCTCTTCCATAAAAAGTGTCTGAATGAGAAGACATCTATAGAGGGGGCTTCAATGAGGAGGATTTATGGTCCATGTTGGTAAATAAGTAAGAACTTACAGAAAGAAATTTTTGAAAGAATTCCTGATATATCATTGGAAATTGGTGCCCCCTTGGTCTGCATACATCTTCACAATATTATGCTCCAGCCGATAACAGAATATTGGGGTTTATTTACTAAGGGTCGCGGATCACACTTTTGTTGGACTGTTCACGGTTTTCAGAATTTGCGCAGCTATGACAGGTATTTAACAGGGGTTTGTACTGCGATTGTGTCGCTCACAATGGGATTTTGGCACTTTCATGCGACAGAAATCGGGGGTTTGCCGTCAGACGATCCGACTGATTCGGATTGAGCATGGGATTTCACTTTCAAATTGTGTCGCAAGACAATGCATTTACATACACCAGGAAGAAGAAGGTGAACTCTGGCGGACCTGAGCGAAGAAGGGACACATGCAGGATATAGGGAGCACGATCTTAGTGAATTGCGGCACAGTGCATTATCGTTGGACAATGTACTACAATGTACTAGGAACGGCTAAGTAAATGTGCACCATTGTCTCAAAATCCACCAGTTTCAATCTTTAGTCCGGATCGAAACTGCCGTAGTTTCTTTCTATGTATTCTAGGTTTTCCAGTGAGACTAAAGTAAATGTGACGGACAGGGTGTTCACGCCCCCGCCCGCCATGCTCTCCAACCGGTCTCTGCCTCAACACGCCCATAGTGGTGTGCGGGTCAGAGAAACTCCAAAATCGGAGGGTAGAGGGAGATTCATGTGGACTCCCTGCCAGAAAACTGACAGAGAACCCATAATGAATTTCCCACATGGAGTTAAGAAATAATGGTTTGTGTGTAAAGCTCTTTTCAGAAAATCTAAGCCCATCTTTATTGTGTATTTATACAATATATATTTATTGCTTCTATATCACAGTTTTTCTGAGCCTTTTAAAGGATCCCAACTGTCATTGTGCCCTCCGATGATCTCATGGAGGGCACTGAGCGCTATTTAAAGATATCGTCGTCCAGCAGCATACCTAACAGGTCAACTGCTGGCGCCAGGACAAATTGCAGCAATTCCTCGAGGGTGTCAGCTGTGTAATACATTTGACACCCACCATGTATAAAGAGGGCTCCACCCATGAGCCCTCTCCATACTCCCTTTCACGACTACCCATCATAAATACGTCAAGTTTTAAAGATGACCCATTTCAGGGGTGTATGTGGAGGAAATTTTTGAAAAAATTATGATGCACATGAAAACGGGATTATGCCCCAGCTTGACTGTGCATGCGATATACCTACGGCACTTGCAAAGTGATGCTTCACTAGCCACAATGTGCAGGCTCCAAAGGAACGGGGAAGGAGGTGAGCATAAAGTTTTTTTTTTTAAACTTAAAAATTCATACAGTGTTCTAGCTATGGAGCCCCTAGCTGCAGCGATATGGGCCAATCATGATTTTCAGTGTTACTCCACTACCAGTAACACTTATAAAATTTTTAGGGGTACGTGTCATAGATCGATGTTGTTCCACTGGAACTTCTCCATACTACTACAATTCCAAACTGATATAAATAACTGGTCCAAACCCTCCATCTCTTGGCTGTGTCCTATTCATACAATTAGAATCGGGACCTTGCCCAGCTTTTTATACCTCTTTTGGTCCCTGCCCTTTCAAGTCCCCTCAAGAACATTCAAACTTATACACTCCTATGTCTCTAAATTTGTTTGGAATAATAAATGCCCACGTATAGCACCCTCCACTATGTTTAAAAATAAACGCCTGGGAGACGTGTCCCTGCCTAACTTCATCCTCTATTACAGCTCAAGTAGCACAATTTGTCCTTACCCTTAAAAACACACCTAGATGGATCACACTGGAATCCCAATTACTCCAACCAGTATCCTTACCAAGTCTGTTTTGGATGACAGGCACATTGCCACCCACTGTACCGACATCATCACTCTTTTCATTTTGCTCTTTAAAACTGTAGCATTCTGTTAGATTTCAACATAAACTTCAAAGCAACCCTTCCTTATTGTTACTGTTATTCCCCAATCCTGCCTTTCCTCTGGGGCTCGAACAAGGGAACTTCAGATGGTGGGCAGGAAAGGGTATTATCCATGTGCAACACCTGATGTCCAGGGGCAATTAAATCAGTGCAAAATATGAGGTTCCTCCCTGCAAAGTGTTGATACCTTCGGATACCCATACAGTTTTTCGAGAATATCTGTATAAATGATCCGTTTGGTAGAGGAACCATCACCCTCTTATATTCTATCTTTAATGCTGCCCCCCAGACATCAAGTCACACTTTATGGAACAGTGGGAGGCTGACCTGGCTGCCAGTTCTCTTTGTCAATATGGAGACACTGCTTCCCAACCCTAGCTAAAGGTAGCCAACAGGTTTTGCCGACAGAAACCTCCCTCAGATTACTTCAAAGGGCTTACTATGTGCCTGCCCTACTTGCTAATATGTATCCCTATCTGCCCAATACATGTTTCCGGGGCTGTAGTGCCCTTGGCGATATGGCCGATATCTGGTGGTATTGCCCTATAGTTGCCTCTCTTTGGAGCAATGTACTAAAACACCAGTGACCCCGGCAGTCCTATTGCTGGGAGATAAGCCAGTGATTGTCAACAACAAATTTTATTCATATCATTGGCAACTAGAATACACATAGAGGTCAAATGGAAATCACCTGATCTGTCGTTTACAGCAGTCAAAAATAGAATTAACCTACTGTTTGAGAGAATTGAGGCGACCAGGACTGACACCTTCCAGCTGTTTGAAGGGATATGGAACCCTCGGATTGTTTCACCCTTGAGAGGGCTTTACTACTGTCACCCTAAATATTCATCTGTAACTCCATGGCTCATATGTGTCCTCTACCATGACAAACTTCATCACTTACTACATTTACACCAATCTTGTGTCAAAGCCTTTCTCTCTCTCTTTCCTCCTGTGTGCCCCTTCCCCACCCTTTCCTCCTTACACTTTGATCAATTACCGTATATACCGTATATTCCGGTGTGTAAGACGGCCTGGTGTATAAGACGACCCCCCTACTTTCCTGTTTAAAATATAGAGTTTAAGATATATTCGACGTATAAGACTAGCCCTTTTCCAACGCATACAAAACACCGGTAAAAATTAAAAAAAAAACTCATTTGAATTTAACATGGTCCTTTTTTTAATTTAAATTCTTAAGACATGCAGGTATACAGCAGGAAAACTGTCGCTCATAAACATAAGGCATACAACAACAACATTACCATCGTCCATTTTACTGTAAATGTTACCATACTGTACCTTAAATTTTAATTTTATTAAATATTCCATGCCATGTACTCAGAAGCGGGAAAAAAATTCCAAATGCAATGAAAATGGTGAAAAAACGCATTTGCGCCATTTTCTTGTGGGCTTGGATATTACGTGTTTCACTGAGCACCCCAAATGACATGTCTACTTTATTCTGTGGGTCGGTACGATTAAGGGGATACCAAATTTGTATAGGTTTTATAATGTTTTCATACATTTACAAAAATGAAAACCTCCTGTACAAAAATTATTTTTTTGATTTTGCCAACTTCTGGTGCTAATAACTTTTTTATACTTTGGTGTACAGAGCTGTGGGTGGTGTCATTTTATATTTTTTTTATATTTTTCAAAATGGCAAAAAAGTGCCATTTTCGACTTTGGGCGCTATTTTCCGTTACGGGGTTAAACGCAATGAAAAAACGTTATAATATTTTGATAGATCGGGCATTTTCGGACGCGTCGATACCTGATGTGTTTATGATTTTTACTGTTTATTTATATTTATGTCAGTTCTAGGGAAAGGGGGGTGATTTGAAATTTTAGGTTTATTTTATTATATATACCGTATATACTCGAGTATAAGCCGACCCGAGTATAAGCCGAGGCCCCTAATTTTACCACAAAATACTGGGAAAACCTATTGACTCGAGTATAAGCCGAGGGTGGGAAATGCATTGGTCACACTCTCCCCAGTATATAGCCAGCCAGGCTCTGCCCCAGTGTATATAGCCAGCCAGCCCCTGCCCCAGTGTATATAGCCTGCCAGACCCTGCCCCAGTGTATATAGCCTGCCAGACCCTGCCCCAGTGTATATAGCCTGCCAGACCCTGCCCCAGTGTATATAGCCTGCCGCCGCTGCCAGACAGATCGCACAGAAGATATACAGGGGTCACCGGAAAGGTGAGTTTAGATATATTTATTTTTTTGACTCGAGTATAAGCCGAGTTTGGGATTTTCAGCACATTTGTTGTGCTGAAAAACTAGGCTTATACTCGAGTATATAAGGTATATATATATATTTTTTTTTTTTTACTTTTTTTATTTTTATTTATACTATTTTTCAGACTCCCTAGGGTACTTTAACCCTAGGTTGTCTGATCGATCCTACCATATACTGCCATACTACAGTATGGCAGTATATGGGGATTTTCCTCATTCATTAAAATGTGCTATCAGCACATTGTAATGAAGGGGTTAAAACGAAATAGCCTCGGGTCATGGAGACCCATGCGCCGCTATCTTTTTGAGGCTGCCGGCAGCTTTGCCGGCAGCCATCACTGTAAAAACACCCGGTAAGCCTTTGCTGCAATATACAGCAAAGACTTACCGGCTATGGAGAGGGCTCAGCCCATGAGCCCTCTCCATGCAGCGCGACCCAACGCGGTCGGGATTACCGGCGTATAAGACGACCCCAGAGAAGACAGAAGATTTTTCTACGGAATATACGGTACTTGTGTATAAGCCGAGTTTTTCAGCACAAAAAAATGTGCTGAAAAACCTCCTCTTGGCTTATACACGAGTCATATAAAGAGTAAAAAATACTTAAAAAATAATAAACTTATATACTCACCCTCCAGTGGCCCCGATGTGCAGCGCTGCTCTCCCGATGTCCGCGCCGCTTGTCTTCAGGCTTCCGCGCTGCTTGTCTTCAGGCTTCCACGCCGCGCTGGGCGCCACCATGTCTTTCCCCCGGGCGGTGCCTAGTATGACGTCAGCAGCGTCATACTAGGCTCCGGCTGGGAGAGAGCAATGGCGGCGCCCAGCAGAAGAAAGAAGACGGGCGCGGAAGCCTGAAGACAAGCGGCGCGGAAGCCTGAAGACAAGCGGCGCGGACATCGGAGGAGCAGCGCTGCACATCGGCGCCACCGGAGGGTGAGTATATAAGTTGATTTTTTTTTAATGCTGGGGGCAAGCTGTATACTACTGGGGGCAAGCTGTATACCACTGGGGGCATGCTGTATACCACTGGGGGCAGGCTGTATACTACTGGGGGCAGGCTGTATACTACTGGGGGCAAACTGTATACTACTGGGGGCAGGCTGTATACTACTGGGGGCAGGCTGTATACTACTGGGGGCAGGCTGTATACTACTGGGGGCAGGCTGTGTACTACTGGGGGCAGGCTGTGTACTACTGGGGGCAAGCTGTATACTACTGGGGGCAGGCTGTATACTACTGGGGGCAGGCTGTATACTACTGGGGGCAGGCTGTATACTACTGGGGGCAGGCTGTATACTACTGGGGGCAAGCTGTATACTACTGGGGGCAGGCTGTATACTACTGGGGCAGGCTGTATACTACTAAGGGCAGGCTGCATACTACTGGTGGCAAGCTGTATACTACTTGGGGCAGGCTGGGCTGGCTGTATACTATAGGGGGCTGGTTGGCTATATACTGGGGGGGGGGGGTCTGTGACCAATGCATTTCCCACCCTCAGCTTATACTCAAGTCAATAGTTTTTCCCAGTTTTTGGTGGTAAAATTAGGGGTCTCGGCTTATACTCGGGTATATACGGTAAGTTTTGTTAAAACTAGAGATGAGCGAACACTAAAATGCTCGGGTACTCGTTATTCGAGACGAACTTTTCCCGATGCTCGAGTGCTCGTCTCGAATAACGAACCCCATTGAAGTCAATGGGAGACTCGAGCATTTTTCAAGGGGACCAAGGCTCTGCACAGGGAAGCTTGGCCAAACACCTGGGAACCTCAGAAAAGGATGGAAACACCACGGAAATGGACAGGAAACAGCAGGGGCAGCATGCATGGATGCCTCTGAGGCTGCCTAATCGCACCATTATGCCAAAATTATGGGCAACAGCATGGCCATGACAGAGTGACAGAATGAAGCTAGATAGCATCTAAAACATCCAATAATTGACCCTGACACTATAGGGGACGGCATGCAGAGGCAGCGGCAGCAGGCTAGAGAGTGTCATGGCGACATACCCTAAATGGACTCAGGCTTCAAACCAATGGGTGGCAGAGAGGAACCAAAGGAGGTGAGCAAGAAGCGCTCAAATAATATCGGTACATGATAAAAGTTTGCCAGTATATTTTGTGGATTACACAGCAGGGTGGCGACAAAGTTAACATGGAAGCCATGAAAACAACCCAAAATTCTGCCTGACACAGCTCGTTTGATAAGGGGACCATGTATGGAGGCAGTGAACTAGTAGTAGATTAAAGGTGCTGCAGTTAAAACTATGTTAGTTGGATCTTGGCATGGAGCTGGCGCTCCGCTGCCAGGCGAGCTTTCGCCAATCCAAGCCCCTGTCTATAGGCTACTCCCCAAACAGCACTTCTAAGAACCTTTTGTATAAGATCAAGTGTAGTAGCGTTCTTATAAGTTTAGGATATGGCGGGTGAGGGGAATGTAAACAGATGCGCAAGAAGCGCTGAAATAATATCCCTAAATGGTAAAAGTTTGCAAGTATATTTTGTGGATTACACAGCAGGGTGGCGACAAAGTTAACAACTTTGATGTGGAATGCCCTGTAATAGCTCTTGGGCGGTGTGCCTTTTATCGCCTAGGCTCAGCAGTTTCAGCACCGCCTGCTGTCGCTTAGCGACGGCACTGCTGCTGTGCCTAGAGCTACCGACTGATGGCGCCATGCCCACGGATGGTAATTCGGAGGAGGAGGAGGTGGAGGAGGGGTGGGAGGAGGTATAGTAGGCCTTTGAGACCTGGACCGAGGTAGGCCCCGCAATTCTCTGCGTCGGCAGTATATGACCAGCCCCAGGGTCAGACTCGGTCCCAGCCTGCACCAAGTTAAGTGTAGTAGCGTTCTTATAAGTTTGGGATATGGCGGGTGAGGGGAATGTAAACAGATGCGCAAGAAGCGCATGATGCGCATGGAGCTGGCGTTCCGCTGCCAGGCGAGCTTTCGCCAATCCAAGCCCCTGTCTCTAGGCTACTCCCCAAACAGCACTTCTAAGAACCTTTTGTATAAGATCAAGTGTAGTAGCGTTCTTATAAGTTTAGGATATGCCGGGTGAGGGGAATGTAAACAGATGCGCAAGAAGCGCTGAAATAATATCCCTAAATGGTAAAAGTTTGCCAGTATATTTTGTGGATAACACAGCAGGGTGGCGACAAAGTTAACAACTTTGATGTGGAATCCATGAAAACAACCCAAATTTCTGCCTGACACACCTCGTTTGATAAAGGGACGATGTATGGAGGCAGCTATATGGACGACTTTTGGAGGTAGCAATGGAGACAACGTGTGGAGGCT
Source organism: Engystomops pustulosus (assembly GCF_040894005.1). Taxonomy (NCBI): domain Eukaryota; kingdom Metazoa; phylum Chordata; class Amphibia; order Anura; family Leptodactylidae; genus Engystomops; species Engystomops pustulosus. Next base: position 34,159,193 of record NC_092414.1, read on the forward strand.
GCTATGGAGACAATTTAATTTGGATAGTGCCTGTATGTGGCAGTCCCAAACATTTTTCAAACCAGAGGAGCAGGTAGGTGGCCCTCCAGTAAAATGGGATAGATTGAGTGCCTGTATGTGGCAGTCCCAAAAATGTTTCAAACCAGAGGAGCAGGTAGGTGGCCCTCCAGTAAAATGGAATAGATTGAGTGCCTGTATGTGGCAGTCCCAAAAATTCTTCAAACCAGAGGAGCAGGTAGGTGGCCCTCCAGTAAAATGGAATAGATTGAGTGCCTGTATGTGGCAGTCCCAAAAATTGTTCAAACCAGAGGAGCAGGTAGGTGGCCCTGCAGTAAAATGGAATAGATTGAGTGCCTGTATGTGGCAGTCCCAAAAATTGTTCAAACCAGAGGAGCAGGTAGGTGGCCCTGCAGTAAAATGGAATAGATTGAGTGCCTGTATGTGGCAGTCCCAAAAATGTTTCAAACTAGAGGAGCAGGTAGGTGGCCCTCCAGTAAAATGGAATAGATTGAGTGCCTGTATGTGGCAGTCCCAAAAATTGTTCAAACCAGAGGAGCAGGTAGGTGGCCCTCCAGAAAAATTGAATAGATTGAGTGCCTGTATGTGGCAGTCCCAAAAATGTTTCAAACCAGAGGAGCAGGTAGGTGGCCCTCCAGTAAAATGGAATAGATTGAGTGCCTGTATGTGGCAGTCCCAAAAATTGTTCAAACCAGAGGAGCAGGTAGGTGGCCCTGCAGTAAAATGGAATAGATTGAGTGCCTGTATGTGGCAGTCCCAAAAATGTTTCAAACCAGAGGAGCAGGTAGGTGGCCCTCCAGTAAAATGGAATAGATTGAGTGCCTGTATGTGGCAGTCCCAAAAATTTTTTAAAACAGAGGACCGGGTAGGTGGCCCTCCAGAAAAATGGAATAGATTGAGTGCCTGTATGTGGCACTCACAAAAATTGTTTCAAACAGAGGACCGGGTAGGTGGCCCTCCAGAAAAATTAAATGCATGAAGTACTATAGCAAGAGCCAGTGGGCCCTGTCAAAAAATAGCCATTTTCCTCTGCTTTACTGTACAAAGAGGAGGAGAAGGAGGAAAATGAGGAGGAAGAGGAGGAGTGGATCAATTATTCAGGTTGAGCTTCCTTCACCTGGTGGAGATTGGAAATTCTGAGAAATCCAGCCTTTATTCATTTTAATAAGCGTCAGCCTGTCAGCGCTGTCAGTCGACAGGCGTGTACGCTTATCGGTGATGATGCCACCAGCTGCACTGAAAACCCGCTCGGACAAGACGCTAGCGGCAGGGCAGGCAAGAACCTCCAAGGCGTAGAGCGCCAGTTCGTGCCACATGTCCAGCTTTGAAACCCAGTAGTTGTAGGGAGCTGTGTGATCATTTAGGACGATGGTATGGTCAGCTACGTACTCCCTCACCATCTTTCTGTAAAGATCAGCCCTACTCTGCCGAGACTGGGGACAGGTGACAGTGTCTTGCTGGGGTGACATAAAGCTGGCAAAAGCCTTGTAAAGCGTACCCTTGCCAGTGCTGGACAAGCTGCCTGCTCGCCTACTCTCCCTCGCTACTTGTCCCGCAGAACTACGCACTCTGCCGCTAGCGCTGTCAGAAGGGAAATACTGTTTCAGCTTGTGCACCAGGGCCTGCTGGTATTCATGCATTCTCACACTCCTTTCCTCTCCAGGGATGAGAGTGGGAAGATTTTGCTTGTACCGTGGGTCCAGGAGAGTGAACACCCAGTAATCGGTGCTGGAATAAATTCTTTGAACGCGAGGGTCACGGGATAGGCAGCCTAGCATGAAATCTGCCATATGCGCCAGAGTACCAACGCGTAAGAATTCACTCCCCTCACTGGCCTGACTGTCCATTTCCTCCTCCTCCAACTCCTCCAACTCCTCTTCTTCTGCCCATACACGCTGAACAGTGAAGGACTCAACAATGGTCCCCTCTTGTGTCTCGCCAACATTCTCCTCCTCTTCCTCCTCATCCTCCTCCACCTCCACCTCCTCCGATATGCGCTGAGAAACAGACCTCAGGGTGCTTTGGCTATCAACAAGGGAATATTCTTCCCCCGTCTCTTGTGACGAGCGCAAAGCTTCCGACTTCATGCTGACCAGAGAGTTTTTCAACAGGCCAAGCAGCGGGATGGTGAGGCTGATGATGGCGGCATCGCCACTGACCATCTGTGTTGACTCCTCAAAGTTACTCAGCACCTGACAGATATCAGACATCCACGTCCACTCCTCATTGTAGACTTGAGGAAGCTGACTGACCTGACTACCAGTTCTGGTGGAAGTTGACATCTGGCAGTCTACAATCGCTCTGCGCTGCTGGTAAACTCTGGATAACATGGTCAGTGTTGAATTCCACCTCGTGGGCACGTCGCACAACAGTCGGTGAGCGGGCAGTTGGAGGCGGCGCTGCGCTGCCCTGAGAGTGGCAGCATCTGGGCTGGACTTCCTGAAATGCGCACAGATGCGGCGCACCTTCGTGAGCAAATCAGACAGATTGGGGTATGTCTTGAGGAAACGCTGCACTATCAGATTTAACACATGGGCCAGGCATGGCACATGTGTCAGTCTGCCGAGTTGCAGAGCCGCCACCAGGTTACGGCCGTTGTCACACACAACCATTCCCGGCTTGAGGTTCAGCGGTGCCAGCCACAGATCAGTCTGCGCCGTGATGCCCTGTAATAGCTCTTGGGCGGTGTGCCTTTTGTCGCCTAGGCTCAGCAGTTTGAGCACCGCCTGCTGTCGCTTAGCGACGGCACTGCTGCTGTGCCTAGAGCTACCGACTGATGGCGCCGTGCCCACGGATGGTAGTTCGGAGGAGGAGGTGGAGGAGGGGTGGGAGGAGGAGGAGGCATAGTAGGCCTGAAACACCTGGACCGAGGTAGGCCCCGCAATCCTCGGCGTCGGCAGTATATGAGCAGCCCCAGGGTCAGACTCGGTCCCAGCCTCCACCAAGTTAACCCAATGTGCCGTCAGCGATATATAGTGGCCCTGCCCGGCAGCACTCGTCCACGTGTCCGTGGTCAGGTGGACCTTGTCAGAAACGGCGTTGGTCAGGGCACGGATGATGTTGTCTGACACGTGCTGGTGCAGGGCTGGGACGGCACATCGGGAAAAGTAGTGGCGGCTGGGGACCGAATACCGAGGGGCGGCCGCCGCCATGAGGTTGCGAAAGGCCTCGGTCTCTACTAGCCTATAGGGCAGCATCTCCAGGCTAAGCAATCTGGAGATGTGCACATTAAGGGCTTGGGCGTGCGGGTGGGTTGCACTATATTTGCGTTTCCGCTCCAGCGTCTGGGGTATGGAGAGCTGAACGCTGGTGGATGCTGTGGAGGATCGTGGAGGCGACGATGGGGTTTTTGTGCCAGGGTCCTGGGCAGGGGGCTGACTAGCAGCTGACACAGGGGAAGGAGCAGTGGTGTGCACGGCCGGAGGTGAACGGGCTTGTTGCCACTGAGTGGGGTGCTTAGCATTCATATGCCTGCGCATACTGGTGGTAGTTAAGCTAGTAGTGGTGGAACCCCTGCTGAGCCTGGTTTGGCAAATGTTGCACACCACAGTCCGTCGGTCATCCGGTGTTTCCTTAAAGAACCTCCACACTTCTGAAGATCTAGCCCTCGCCGCAAGAGCCCTCACCACGGGAGCTTCACTAGTTGACAGTGGCGCTGATGCACCAGCTCTGGCCCTGCCTCTCCGTCTGGCCCCACCACTGCCTCTTCCAACCTGTTCAGGTCGAGGACTCTCCTCCGTCTCAGAAGCACTGTGTTCACCCGGCCTCTCAACCCAGCTTGGGTCTGTCACCTCATCATCCTCCGATCCCTCAGTCTGCTCCCCCCTCGGACTTCCTGCCCTGACAACAACTTCCCCACTGTCTGACAACCGTGTCTCCTCATCGTCGGACACCTCTTTACACACTTCCACTACGTCAAGAAGGTCATCATCACCCACAGACTGTGACTGGTGGAAAACCTGGGCATCGGAAAATTGCTCAGCAGCAACCGGACAAGTGGTTTGTGACTGTGGGAAGGGTCCAGAAAACAGTTCCTCAGAGTATGCCGGTTCAAATGCCAAATTTTCCTGGGAGGGGGCAGACTGGGGGGGAGGAGGCTGAGGTGCAGGAGCTGGAGGAGTGGGGATTTCGGTGACATGGGTGGACTGCGTGGAAGACTGACTGGTGGTGGACAAATTGCTCGAAGCATTGTCAGCAATCCACGACATCACCTGTTCGCACTGTTCTGGCCTCAACAGTGCTCTACCACGAGTCCCAGTAACTTCAGACATGAACCTAGGGAGTGTAGCTCTGCGGCGTTCCCCTGCTCCCTCATCAGCAGGTGGTGTCTCACCCCGCCCAGGACCACGGCCTCTGACCCCTGCAGTAGTTGGACGCCCACGTCCCCGCCCTCGTCCTCTACCCCTAGCCCTCGGGTTAAACATTTTTAAAATGAGAGTTATAACTTTTTTTTTTTTTTTTACTTCTTTTTGGTTTTTTTTGTGTTTTTTTGTTTTTTTGTTTTTTTTTTGTGTTTTTTGTTTTTTTTTGAGTTTTTAAAACCAAACAATCCTATCCTATTGCTATGGCTATTTTCTAGCCAAGTATCAAAGGAAGCACACTACTATGCCAGATGAGATGACACTGAGTTAGTGCCTAATAGAAATCCAACCCCTACTGAATTTTGCCACTTCGGCCTTTGCTATGGATATGTGCGCCACTAAGCGCAGAACACAGCGGTCGCAAGTCTCACTACAAATTGCTCAGAATTGGCAAGTACATGCACTGCAGAAACTACAGCCACCAGCAGATCAACCAGAAATCAAATATATAGAACGCTACTGTAGGCTTCAAGAAGCTGTTTGTATTCTCCTATGGCTATTTTCTAGCCAAGTATCAAAGGAAGCACACTACTATGCCAGATGAGATGACACTGAGTTATTGCCTAATAGAAATCCAACCCCTACTGAATTTTGCCACTTCGGCCTTTGCTATGGATATGTGCGCCACTAAGCGCAGAACACAGCGGTCGCAAGTCTCACTACAAATTGCTCAGAATTGGCAAGTACATGCACTGCAGAAACTACAGCCACCAGCAGATCAACCAGAAATCAAATATATAGAACGCTACTGTAGGCTTCAAGAAGCTGTTTGTATTCTCCTATGGCTATTTTCTAGCCAAGTATCAAAGGAAGCACACTACTATGCCAGATGAGATGACACTGAGTTATTGCCTAATAGAAATCCAACCCCTACTGAATTTTGCCACTTCGGCCTTTGCTATGGATATGTGCGCCACTAAGCGCAGAACACAGCGGTCGCAAGTCTCACTACAAATTGCTCAGAATTGGCAAGTACATGCACTGCAGAAACTACAGCCACCAGCAGATCAACCAGAAATCAAATATATAGAACGCTACTGTAGGCTTCAAGAAGCTGTTTGTATTCTCCTATGGCTATTTTCTAGCCAAGTATCAAAGGAAGCACACTACTATGCCAGATGAGATGACACTGAGTTATTGCCTAATAGAAATCCAACCCCTACTGAATTTTGCCACTTCGGCCTTTGCTATGGATATGTGCGCCACTAAGCGCAGAACACAGCGGTCGCAAGTCTCACTACAAATTGCTCAGAATTGGCAAGTACATGCACTGCAGAAACTACAGCCACCAGCAGATCAACCAGAAATCAAATATATAGAACGCTACTGTAGGCTTCAAGAAGCTGTTTGTATTCTCCTATGGCTATTTTCTAGCCAAGTATCAAAGGAAGCACACTACTATGCCAGATGAGATGACACTGAGTTATTGCCTAATAGAAATCCAACCCCTACTGAATTTTGCCACTTCGGCCTTTGCTATGGATATGTGCGCCACTAAGCGCAGAACACAGCGGTCGCAAGTCTCACTACAAATTGCTCAGAATTGGCAAGTACATGCACTGCAGAAACTACAGCCACCAGCAGATCAACCAGAAATCAAATATATAGAACGCTACTGTAGGCTTCAAGAAGCTGTTTGTATTCTCCTATGGCTATTTTCTAGCCAAGTATCAAAGGAAGCACACTACTATGCCAGATGAGATGACACTGAGTTATTGCCTAATAGAAATCCAACCCCTACTGAATTTTGCCACTTCGGCCTTTGCTATGGATATGTGCGCCACTAAGCGCAGAACACAGCGGTCGCAAGTCTCACTACAAATTGCTCAGAATTGGCAAGTACATGCACTGCAGAAACTACAGCCACCAGCAGATCAACCAGAAATCAAATATATAGAACGCTACTGTAGGCTTCAAGAAGCTGTTTGTATTCTCCTATGGCTATTTTCTAGCCAAGTATCAAAGGAAGCACACTACTATGCCAGATGAGATGACACTGAGTTATTGCCTAATAGAAATCCAACCCCTACTGAATTTTGCCACTTCGGCCTTTGCTATGGATATGTGCGCCACTAAGCGCAGAACACAGCGGTCGCAAGTCTCACTACAAATTGCTCAGAATTGGCAAGTACATGCACTGCAGAAACTACAGCCACCAGCAGATCAACCAGAAATCAAATATATAGAACGCTACTGTAGGCTTCAAGAAGCTGTTTGTATTCTCCTATGGCTATTTTCTAGCCAAGTATCAAAGGAAGCACACTACTATGCCAGATGAGATGACACTGAGTTATTGCCTAATAGAAATCCAACCCCTACTGAATTTTGCCACTTCGGCCTTTGCTATGGATATGTGCGCCACTAAGCGCAGAACACAGCGGTCGCAAGTCTCACTACAAATTGCTCAGAATTGGCAAGTACATGCACTGCAGAAACTACAGCCACCAGCAGATCAACCAGAAATCAAATATATAGAACGCTACTGTAGGCTTCAAGAAGCTGTTTGTATTCTCCTATGGCTATTTTCTAGCCAAGTATCAAAGGAAGCACACTACTATGCCAGATGAGATGACACTGAGTTATTGCCTAATAGAAATCCAACCCCTACTGAATTTTGCCACTTCGGCCTTTGCTATGGATATGTGCGCCACTAAGCGCAGAACACAGCGGTCGCAAGTCTCACTACAAATTGCTCAGAATTGGCAAGTACATGCACTGCAGAAACTACAGCCACCAGCAGATCAACCAGAAATCAAATATATAGAACGCTACTGTAGGCTTCAAGAAGCTGTTTGTATTCTCCTATGGCTATTTTCTAGCCAAGTATCAAAGGAAGCACACTACTATGCCAGATGAGATGACACTGAGTTATTGCCTAATAGAAATCCAACCCCTACTGAATTTTGCCACTTCGGCCTTTGCTATGGATATGTGCGCCACTAAGCGCAGAACACAGCGGTCGCAAGTCTCACTACAAATTGCTCAGAATTGGCAAGTACATGCACTGCAGAAACTACAGCCACCAGCAGATCAACCAGAAATCAAATATATAGAACGCTACTGTAGGCTTCAAGAAGCTGTTTGTATTCTCCTATGGCTATTTTCTAGCCAAGTATCAAAGGAAGCACACTACTATGCCAGATGAGATGACACTGAGTTATTGCCTAATAGAAATCCAACCCCTACTGAATTTTCCCACTTCGGTCTTTGCTATGGATATGTGTGCCACTAAGAGCTAAACACAACGGTAGCAAGTCCCCCTGCTAATTCCTCACAAAATGGTAAAAGATGCAAATTAAAATAAAAAAAGTAGAACGTTATTGTAGCCCTAAGAAGGGCTGTTGGGTTCTTTGAGAATCACTCCTGCCTAACAGTAAGCTAATAGAACACCCTAACGCTTTCCCTGACCAGCAGCAGCTCTCTCCCTAGCGGCATCCAGAGACAGAATGATCCGAGCAGCGCGGCCAGCGGCTAGTCTATCCCAGGGTCACCTGATCTGGCCAGCCAACCACTGCTATCGACGTGTAAGGGTACCACGTCATGCTGGGTGGAGTGCAGAGTCTCCTGGCTTGTGATTGGCTCTGTTTCTGGCCGCCAAAAAGCAAAACGGCGGGAGCTGCCATTTTCTCGAGCGGGCGAAGTATTCGTCCGAGTAACGAGCAGTTTCGAGTACCCTAATGCTCGACCGAGCATCAAGCTCGGACGAGCATGTTCGCTCATCTCTAGTTAAAACTAAAAATTCATACTGAATGATTTGGGACACTAAACCACCGGTCCATAAGGACCTGTGTTTAGTTTTGTGTCCCAAATCGCCCTGATAAGTTTCCTTAAAAATAAAACACCAACAACTCCATAGACTCCCTACTATTGTTCAGCTGTCTCCAACCTCCGTTATCCGCTCTTCTCTACTCCCTACTTTACCATTCTGGGTGGAGATGTACGTGGGGATATGGGGCATAAATCTTCTTCTTAGGATCCCAGAAATATGAAATCTGCCCCTGCCCACAGATCATTAAGGAAAATTACCATGTAATCAGTCTAAGATACCTGGTCTCCTGGACCTATTCGTCACGATTTTAAAAAACTTAGAAAGAAGGTTGATGGGTGGATGATGGAATATCACCGCTTCACGCCATGGGCAGAAACCCACTATGAAACCCACTTTTACTAAATCTGTCTGTCCTACTGGGACCCCACTGATTAAACATTAATATCTTATCTGATGAATAGGCCTTCAAATAATATTGAACAAATCATTTATTAATAAGAAAATATCAATATTTGTTATTAAATACTATCTTTTTATCATTCCTTATCTTTTGCGTCATTAACTCCGTATTTCCCTGCAGTAGGAAAACTTCAATAACGTTTACGTTTAAAAATAGAAGGAAAACGAGATGCGCCCTACATGATTGATTCCATCTAAGACCAATCGTCATGTGGATTTCTTAACATCACAGCGGATGTTACATGATCCCTGATCGCAGATTTAAGAAGTCATTATAGTCAATCACAATGATGGACCTACACGCCTTAGGAGATTTGCAGGGGATAAATTACACGCACCTCCGCAATTAAACTGGTTAATAAACAACTCAAACTGTGCCTGGTATGTATACGGAGAGATGAGAGAGGATCTGTATTCCAGGGCTTTTTCACTTGAGGGACAGCATGAATAAGTAAATCCTAAGCTTGGTCTCCATGTTATCAGCAATTCTGCAAAGAACAGAAAAGACCTTGTTTTAAAAAATTTAAAATAATTCCTGCCCGTGGCTTCCTTTAAATCCATTCAGTATACTGCAGAGCGAGAAACATGGAGCTGCCATTGGAGTCAAAGGCTTTAATTAGCTACAGTGAAGGATGAAGGGAATTACGGCATGCAGGAGGAACAAGGACAGAAGAAAACACAGTGATGTATAGTGCTGGAGATAGGAATAAACAAATAAATGAAGATTAAGGGGGATGCCGGAACGCGGCTTCAGTTACGGGGAGGGGGGGATGGAGCGTTAGGGTCGCCGCATAATGGAGGGGTTGAAGATGGAGCTCTGGGAACAAACGGAAACAATGCAAACATTATTTTATGAGAAGGGAAAGCTGATTTCAGTGCCGTTTCAGAGGAGAACAGAACGTTGCGATGTTAATATGATGTTGGTTTTATAGCAAATGTTCATCCGATGCTACGACTTGAAAAGACCATAATAGGTAAATGATGGAAGCTTTGATGACTTTAGTGAGGAACGTAGATTATACAATGATGAGATCAGATCAAGGCTGAGACAAGTGGAAAGGAAGAGGGGCAGCACCTAAGGCACAATGCCCCCCAGTAAGGTTCTTGGTGCAGAAAAATGAAGCAATGGCGTTGCCAGAGATAGTGGCGGGATTTATAGGAAGACCACTGTGACCTCTGATGAAGCTCTCTGGATACTTTACTATAGTCCCAGGTTGCAATGATCAGCTGTAAGGTGGAATTACAATTATAAAATACAGGCAGTCCCCGGGTTACGTACAAGATAGGTTCTTTAGGTTTGTTCTTAAGTTGAATTTGTATGTAAGTCGGAACTGTATATTTTATATTGGTAGCTCCAGCCGATTTTAAAAATGTTCAATTCTCATAAGAATCAGGATTAACAATAAATCTTAATTGCAGACAACTTTAATAACTATTATAGCTGTTTATTGTAGCCTAAGGTTAAAGTACAATAAATTACCAATAAATGTTCTTAAGTAGGGGACTGCCTGTATACAGTTTTGACTTACATACAAATTCAAACCTATGGAACCTATCTTGTACGTAACCCGGGACTTCCTGTAGATGAATCGGCTATGTGTTTGGGTAACCATCTCTCTTTTTATACAGGGATAGAAGTGAACCCATTTTTTATGACTATATGTGTCCCGAGCAATTAGACCACCACTGATCTGTAGCTTGTTTTGGTCCACAGAATATATTACATTTTATTGCTGATGTATTTCAAGACAGATGCAGGTGCCAAATTGTAGTAATGGCTTGTATGTGAGGCTTAAATGATAAAGCAGAGTCAAAGATGACTCCAGGAGCCAATCCAGTACTTTAGAAGGTCCTTCAAAGCCTGCAGATCCATCATCCCGCAAGAAGTAGTTTCTATGTAGGAAGTAACTCCAGACTTGTAGGAGCTACTATAATTTTCATACAGACCAGGGTCCATAGCAGTCTTTATCCACTACCTGCCTAGAACCATTTGGAGTCATAGTAAAGATAACAATATCTTTTAGATCGCATCAGGTTGTGATTCTGTGAGTTAGTGTTCCCACCTATTTATTTAACGCCCTGTATCTCCTGTTCATTAGCAACTCTGCAGAGCTCTGTGACTTTTGCAAATACAGGCGATCCCCTACTTAAGAACACCCGACTTACATATGACCCCTAGGTACAAACAGACCACTGGATATTGTTAAATTACTGTACTTTATCCTTATGCTACAATAAACAGGTATAATAGTTATCAAAGATGTCGGTAATTAAGCTTTATTATTACCATATTTTTCGGACTATAAGACACACAAAAAATCCTTTGATTTTCTCAGAAATCAAAGGTGCACATTATATTCCAGTGGACCTTATATATGAACCGTACTTACAGACAACAACTGCCTTGAACTGTGCACAGGTCTGCCACCTGCTGGTCACTCATCCTTACAATCAGGTGCGCCATATAATGCGGTGTGCCTTATATATGAACCTAGACGTTTTAGTAGGCATTTATTGATGGTGCAGCTTATAATCCGAAAAATACTGTAATACCGGTTCTTATGACAATCCAACATTTTTCAAATCCAATTGTCACAGAGACCAAAAAAATTCTGTCTGTGGTTACAATGATAAAATATACAGTTCTGACTTACATACAAATTAAACTTAAGAACAAACCTACAGAACCTTGTATGTAACCTGAGGACTGCCTGTACAGATAATGTACTATGAAGGTTTATAAGGTTTTCTAGTGATCTTAAAAACCCTTTAGAGGCCAAGGCATGGATGAGGAAAATAATAAAGCCTATTTAACCTGTCCCATTATGGGACCCCCTTCCGCTAATGCGTGACCTCCTCACATAGGGTCTGGGGTGAGAAATGACATCCAGTGCTATGAGAAGGCTGCTCACTAGCTGAACTAGGTTCTGTGACCCACTAAAACCTCAGTCGGCTCCAGTGTTAGAAAACAAGCAAAATCAGGAACTAATCGTGAAGTGTACAGCCCTGACCAACTAGGGATTTTTTCAGATTCCTGTAAAACTCATTTAACTTCTGCAGCATGTTTGCTGTTTGTTCTGCAGTGTTTACAAAAACGCAATACTACAAATTATGATGTGAATGGGATGCAAATGCAATGGAAATGCAAAAATGATGAAAACGTGAGCATAATGTATACGCAAATGCATTGTAAACACATGCAATGGAAACACAATGTTAATTTAAATGATGTGTAATACAAGTGCAATATAAACGTAACGGCATGTAAATGTAAACACAAACGTGACTCAAACAGTGTAAACACCATGTAAATGTAAATTACATGTAAATTCAAACGCCAGCTAAACGCCACTCAAACACCATATAAACACAAATGGCGCATGGATGAAAATGCGACACAATCAATACAAAAACGCAAATGCAAAGGAAATGTCACATAAAAACGAATGCGATGGAAACACCATGTACTGTAAATGCAAATGCAACTAAAATGACACTATTATGCAAATGCAGAATAAATGAGATGCAAACACAATGCAAATGCCACGTAAAACACAAATACACTCAAACGCCACACAAATGTAAGTATGACACAAAGGCCACGTAAACGCAAATGCAACACAAACGCCTCATAACCACAATTCCTACATAAAGGCAAATGCGACTCAAACTGCATGTAAGCATTAACGTCAGATACTGGGACTGATATCTCCGCAAACATGGGGGCTAGAAAGAAAATTCGAATTGTCCCTGGAGCTATGTATCCGCCACTACAGAATGCGAATCTTAATATAAGTCAGGTGGTGAAAGGTCCTCTTTTAACAATCGACCTTAACATATCCAATACAGGCAGTCCCCGGGTTTAATACAAGATACGGTCCGGAGGTTTGTTCTTAAGTTGAATTTGTACGTAAGTTGAAACAGTATATTTTATAATTGAAGTTCTAGACAATTTTTTTTCTTTTGCCCCAGTGACAATTGGAGTTTCAAAATTTTTGCTGTAATTTGACCAAGGATTATCAATAAAGCTTCATTACAGACACTTTACAGCTGATCAATGCAGCCAGGAACTATATTAACACCCAGAGAGCTTCACCAGAGGTCACAGTGGGCAGAGGGGTCCGTCTGTAACTATGGGTTGTCTGTAAGTCAGGTGTCCTTAAGTAGGGGACCGCCTGTAACTGCATGTGAGGAACATCTAATACTATCAAAAAAATCTAGATACACTTTATGACATTGACTTCCGATTCAGGTTCTTTCAGCTAAATTGCTTTGAGACAACATATTTCTACTATGTCTCATTCACTTGAATGGGAATTATCTGTAATACCAAACATAGCCAATGAGTGGTGTAAGATGAAAAAAAAACCAAAAAAAACTGCCGAATCCCCCTGCTGGGAATCTTGGCAGGGTAAATAATTCTTGTCAGAACAGTGGCAGCTTATTTGGCTGGAGCTCGTAAAACTTTCATCTGCCCCCTACATCAAGAAAACCAATTAAAAACTTTGCTATATTGAGTTGAGGAGGAATAGACACCTCTTGTACCATATTTTTTGGAGTTGCCCAGCTCTGCTCCACTTCGGGCTGGAGATGAGGTCCCTAATTTGGGACATGTTTAATGTACAAGTCAAATAAACATTCTCAGGGGGGGGATTTATCAGAAGTGTCTGAGAGCAGAACTGTTCGAGTTGTCCATGGCAACCAATCAGAACTCAGCTTTCATTTTCCCACAGCTGTTTATGAATTTAAAGCTGAGCTCGGATTGGTTTCCATAGGCAACTAGAACAGTTTTATGTTAGGGTTGGGTAACACAGAAGACAGGGGATTGTGTGCCCTGAGCTTGCCCCAACCTCTGTCCCTTCCTATAGCCCCCCCATGCTAAACCGTGGGGCGACTACTTGAAGACGGGTAGTTAACGAGCCAGGTCACAACGAGAGATTACGTCAAGAACAAAGTCAGTAAGCAAAGAGTCAAAGTCAAAAAACTAGCCGAGGTCACAACAATTCCGATACAGATACAGAGCAAGTCAAACCTAATGCAGAGCGCAAGTGATGAAGGGATTTCAAACACTGGCACAGGTGACTAGTGAAGCTGCAATTTATCCAGCCAGAACCCCACCTCCAGAACCTGATAGGAGCTGAACAAATTCTGGGAATTAACCCCTCATGGTGCAGAATAACCAAGCACAATAGCAGGCAGCATGCAGAGGTACCATAACTCCCAGCAGTTCAGAACACAACTCCTAGACAGCGCAAGGTCTTAGCAGCCGCTGCCCGGGGCGCACGCCAGATACAGCTGGTGGCGGACGAGAGGTGGAGTTTGCGCTGATACTTGCCGGAGGTCGGAGAACGCTGCCAGCACCACCAGAAGAACCGGAAGTTCCAGCATTCTCCCCAACGAACCTGACATTTTACCTCCGTGATCCGAGTGCCAGGTTTAACTACGGTGAAGTGTTTGATATCTTTATACAGGCAGCACAATGTTCCACCTTCACTATTGGACTTATATGCACGTCATCATCATACTATGGACAAATCTGAGAAGACCTGGACTCAATGGGCGGCCTACACTGCCAGATTGCTTTCCTGAAATGTTGTTGGTTCACTTGGTTATTTAAGGTGTTATCATCTTCATGCTCTTATTTAGATATCAACCATTGTGACAAATGTTTTCTTCCTTTTGATTATTGAGTTATGTTATTATATGTATTAATAGTTCCTTTTCTTTTTATTCACCATATATACTCAAGTATAAGCCGAGGTTTTCAGCACAAAATGTGTGCTGAAAACTTTTAACTCGGCTTATACTTGAGTCTATAAAAATAATGCTTCTGATGCTCTGGTGCCTCTTTGGGTCCTTCGGGGTCCTCTTCCGGTCATTCTGCTCCTCTTTGGATCCCCTCACGATGAAGGCGGCTCACAAACAATGACGTCAGCAAGCGGCTAACTTCATTGTGTGTGTCGGTCGAGTGTGAAGACCCGAAGAGAGCGAACGACTCAAAGAGTAGCTGAAGAAGAATGAAGGACCCCAAGAGGCTCCAAGGGGGGGGCGTCGGAAATGTGAGTACAATGTAATTTTTTTTTTACTACGGGGGGAAGGCAGGCTGTATACTACAGGGGCTGGCAGGCTATATACTAGAGTGGCTGGCAGACTATATACTACAGTGGCTGGCACTCTATATACTACAAGGGCTGGCAGGCTATACACTATAGGGGACTGGCAGGCTGTATACTGGGTGGGGCTGGCAGGCTATTAACTACTCGGGCTGGCCAACTATATACTACAGGGTCTGGCTGGCTATACACTACAGAGGCTGGATGGCTACACACTTCAGGAGCTGGCAGGCTATATTCTACTGGAGGCTGGCAGGCTATATTCTGGGGGGGCAGGCAGGCTATATATTAGAGGGGTTGGCAGGTTGTATACTGGGCAGCTGTGACCAATTCATTTCCCCTCCCTCGGCTCATACGTGAGTCAATAGGTTTTCCAAGTTTTTGTGTTAAAATTAGGTACCTTGGCTTACACTAGGGTCAGCTTATACTGAAGTATATATAGTACTTGTCCTCTCAAAGAAAAAAAAATAAAATAAAGATTTGAAGAAAAAATGGTATACTTTTATCCTTGATCACCTTTGATAATGTTCATATTACTTTGAAATTCACAGCAGAAAACTTAAGACTTTAAATTTTTATCAGAATACAAAACAAGCCCATTACCCAAGTGTCTTAATAATTTAATATACACAGGAGTTTCAGACAGTAAGTATTTTGCAACAATCAAGCAAGAACATCTTCTCAAAATCAATGGAGCGTAACACAGGCTCCACAGACCTAACTAGCGCTGTCCAAGGTAAGGGTTTGTTTAGAGCAAAGTAATAGACATACCATCTGCCCTTATTTACTAAAACCAAGATGGATCACAGGCTAGGGATGGAGAAAAAGATTCCCAAAAACAAAACTTAGAAAAGTGTTGCTAGTTTTCTTGGTCCATTCATGTAAAAAAGGTAAAAATAATCTCCCTAGAGATAAACTGGTAAGGATTCTTTACTACACTGGAAGATCTGCAGTCCCCATTGAGACATGATGGGCGTGTTTGATCATGCAGGTTCTGGTACTTACAGGTTTCAGCACCATGTGGTGTCACAGGAAATTACATGGCCAATGAGTGTGTAAGGTTCCACCTCTGGTTGAGTTCCACGTCGCAGGCTTACCTTCAGCCACCATGTCCGGCCATGCTCCAACTATCTTAGGGCTCTCTCCTTCTTAAAGGAGCAAGGCGTTTCACAACTAGGCTGTCCCAGCCTATCAGCATGCACAACCAGACATATAGTCCAGCATTCCCTATTCTCTGCACCCAAGCAAAGGTTCCTAGCCTGCTAGTTCTTCTGATTGAACACCGCCTGCCTTGACTATAGACTGTTACTGACTACCCACCTTGCCTTAACCTTTGGTACCACATACCGGTGTCTCTGTGCATAATGGGCCAGCTGCTATCTTTACTGGGACCACCACAAGAGGTAATGGCCTTGCAATCTCTGTGTAGTGAAGTCCATAAGCCTGTATAGGGGTAAAAGGGTGAAAACCAGTGAGGTCCAGGGATAACGCCCTTAGTGTGTGGCCCAAAGTCAAACCAGAAAGATAGCACGGTGGGTTCACAGCCCGTTGCTTGTTACAGAGGGGACTATGGGATGTTACTTCTGTCTACAAGGGGATGTGCCACAACCCCCAGGATTTTCGAGCAATCAAAAGTATTAAAATTGGAAGAAAAGATTGGGATTCCTGGAAAACCCTTTTAATAGCTGTGATCTTATAGGGCAAGTTTCACACCAAAATGTCTCCACCCAGCCCAAGAAGCCTCACCCCACCTCTTTGTTATATAGAATATGTGCTAAACAATTACTTGTCCAACTATTAGGCAATTTATGAATAATTAGTAGAAATGCCAATAATGACGCCAGAAATGGAGAACCTCTCACAATTTTCCCACAGAACTGAGTATAGTTGTGTGATTACAGGAAGGGGCAGCCATTTGGACCCCCCAGGATAAGTGAAAACTTCACCGATGCTTCATTCACTGCTATGGGAAGTACTCTGGCAGTCCAGGAGAAGTCAATAAAACGTCCATATACATGGCACAAGTTGAAACATTTGTAGAACAATGTGCAACTATTGAAACTTGTCCTTCATCCTGTGCCAATAGAGTAAGTGTTCGTTGTGAGAAAACTTCCTAACCTTTTAGTTACACTTACCCCCAGTATCTCCTTCACCATCTCAAATTCTCTTATCATCTCTTATTTTTCACTCCCAACCTTCAAAAATCTATAATTTTTTTATTTTTTTACATACAGAGCTGTGTGAGGGCTTGTTTTCTGTGTAACAAATTGCACTTCATAGTAATGATATTTAATATCTCATGCCATGTACTGGGAAGCAAGAAAAAAAATCCAAATGCAGTGAAAATAGTGAAAAAACTGAATTGTGCCGTTTTCTTGTGGGCTTGGATTTTACAGCTTTCACTGTGCGCCCCAAATGACATGTCTACTTTATTCTTTGGGTGGGTAAGATTTTGCAGATACCGAATTTGTATAGGCTTCATAATGTTTTCATACATTTACAAAAATTAAAACCTCCCAAACAAAAACCTTTTTTTTTATTTTGCCATCTTATGCTGCCAATAACTTTTTCATACTTCGTTGTACGGAGCTGTGGGTGGTGTCATTTTTTGCGACTTTTGAAAAAAAAGTGCCATTTTTTACTTTGGGTGCTATTTTCTGTTTACGGGGTTAAACGCAGTAAAAAAACTTTACTATATTTTGATAGAGGGGTCATTTTCAGACGCGGTGATGCATAATTTGTAACTATTTTTTATTTTTGCTATTTTTCAGACCCCCTAGGGTGCTTTGACCCTAGGTTGCCTGATCGATCCTACCATACACTGCCATACTACAGTATGGCAGTATATGGGGATTTTCCTCCTCATTCATTGCAATGTGCAATATTCCCGAGTTCATCATCCCCAATAACAATGGTTATTCTATATACAGCCACCTCATGGGTATTTCATATAAAGCTGCCTCATGGTTATTTTATAAAAAGCCCCTTTCACCCTCTGTGGATTCATTAGATTCAGCCCCATGGATTCCTTATTTACAGCCTTATGTGGCCCCCCCCAGCAGTTCTGGGCCCTGACACTTGACCGGGTATGCCAAGTACTGGCGCCGGCCCTGCTAAAACCGTCAACTGTATATAAACAATAGAGAATGAATATGGCAATAATTGCTCCTGGGTATTACTTACTCTTCTATCATTTGAAATATTACTACAATGTAATGTTGTAACCACGCCTCAACCACCAACGTACTGTAGGTAGATAGGGTGGGGGAAATGTTAAAATCTCATTTACTTGTACACGTGAACTCTGCCCTCTGAAACTCTTTTTTGAGCCACTTCAATTCTCTGGCTTCATGCTGTGCGTGATCATCATGAAAATATAGAGTCTACCACAATACATAAATCTGTGCTATAAAAGAGTTAATTGAATGTATTGGAAATAGAAAAGAAATATATTTCTTTTATGGTCAGAGATCATGAAATGACCTCAGGCGTTTTGCAGTTTTAACAAAATATCTATTAAAGCAGTGAACAGCCTAGAACCACCCCTTTAAATGTGTCCCCGCTGCAGGGCCTCCTGATGCACGACATCCAGAGTGTAAAGGAATAGCTGTAGAATATAATATAGAACATGGCAAGGGCATCACCTTACACAGAGCACTTATAAAATTTCGGTATGACTTTATTGTGAATGGCTCCTCCGAGAGTGCCAGAGTGTTTAAGGTGAAGAAATAATGGAGAGGAGCAAAGGTCCCTTAAAGGCCTTTTTCTCCAGAATAAAAAAAAAATCCATCGAAGCTTTGAAATTTTTCTGCTTTCTCCTTGATGAACTCGGCTACTGTTGATATTAAAGATGTCTCATTGGAAGTGTTAATTGCTTACAAATTAGCACATTCGCTTGACATCTAACGTTGAAATGTATGAATTATATGACTCATTTAACGGATCCTATGTATTCCATCTCCACGCTGATTTATTGCTTTCTCTATGTGGTTATGAGCTTAAATAAACTTGCCCTTTTTTGTAGCTTTTATTTTTTTTTATTTTAGAGTGGATTGTACGAGGCGAAGTGCCCCCTTCCTGACACTGCCGAGGACCAAAAAAAATACTTATCAAAGATTTAATGACTGTAAATATTACTTCTATGGAGACACAATTCCCAATGATGGATCGTGAGCACTTGCGGTGTTAGGGATAGAAAGAAAGACGACCATATAAAAGACAATTTAAAAAAAAATTAGAAGATGTTTGTATTGTTTGTGTTGCAAATGTATCCTTTAACGTGTGGTCAGGAAAATAAGGCCTAGGATACTTCAAAGAATTCTAAAACTTTTGTTACTCATCCAAGGCTTTTTAGGTATCTGGCCACCATTCTATTAGAAGAGACAGAATGCCAACTAGATATGTCTTTCCTTGTGGGTAAAGAAGTATTAGGAAGCAGAGTGGATGAACATTTGTGATAAACATGACCTTATTTGCTGGACAACCCCTTTAAATTGGACTTTTCACTACCTCTATCTATCATGGTATCATAGTAGTATCATAGTTTATATGGAACTTATATGAACATCAAGTTCAAACAAGGAAGGGACTTTTTGGATGAGGAAGCGGTATAGGGGAAACAATTCTATATAACATAACTAACTGTTATAACTGTTATATAGCTGTAAAATGACTGAGACCCTTCTTGAAGCTCTCTGCTGTCCCTGCTGTGACCAGCGCCTAAGGCAGGCTATTCCACAGATTGACAGTTCTCATAGTAAAAAAGCCCTGTCACATCTGGTGATTAAACCTTGATTTCTCCAGATGGAGACAGTGCCCCCTCGTGCTTTGATTTGATCTGAAACAACTTTCCACCATATTTTTCGTATGGACCATTTGTATATTTATATAAATTAATCATGTCCCCTCGTAGTCTACTTCAAAGGCAACCTCTATGAGATCTTGCACCAGCGATTCCGTCATAGGTGGAATGTTTCCACTATCTCCCATTTCCGAGCAATAAGCACACATCAGGCTATCTACTGTCAGGTGGGCGGTCCTGAAAAAGAACCTAGTTATATTAATGAAAGGTCTTCTTTTAAAAGAATTAATAAGGGAGTTTGAGATAAATATACAGGGAAAGTTCACTGTGGCAGGTCTGGGAGCATTTATATGTCCCTAGGCTGACAAATCAACCCCTTGCTAGTGATGAGCGGACACAAACCTGTTCTTTCAGCCAGAAGGTCGGACCAAATAACCAGAATTTAAGGATAGGACCTGTGCCACCATCATTTAAAGAGTTAATACCCACGATCGCTGCTGGGTTGAGATGATCGATGATTGATGTTCATTTTCTGGTTCCAGATTTGGGTTTGACCGAGCAACCTGAATGCAGACATCAAGTCCGCTAATTTCAACTTATAATGCTTCCTTAGCTTCCTCTTATGTTCACTCGCTAAACTTCTGATATCTCTGGTTTAATGATATTGGCTTTCATATTTTTGACTATTCCTTTTAACTGAAATTTTGTGCTTTATTTTTTATCTTTGTTGTGAGTGAGACTCCTGACCTCGCTTTTGTGTTGCAAGTCTTGTTTTGTTTCAGCTCTTTGGCACAGGGATGGGACAACTCCTAGTTGTCCAGCATCATCTTAAGATACATCGAGGGGAGTGGGGAGGTGACAGTTTTTGGGGCTCAGTTTAGGCCTCACTGCCCTGCCTTTCCATTCTGTGTCCTGAGTCATAATTACATATACTTTTTTCTAATCTGGACATTTTCAGATGCAATTCAGAGATTATCTATAAAGTTTTTTTGGGAATTGCACACTTCAGAGATTTTCTCAGCATGCCTCAATATTGTATTGGTTTCATGAGACATGGGAGTCCTCAAAGAGGCATTTTACAGATGATATCATTGATTGGTACGTCATCAATATCAGAATAGTGGCCCAATCCACTCTCTGCTATTTGACCTTCCTATAAATCCAGCATGGGTGATTTCTGCAAGCAGCTGATTGGTGGGGCTGCTGAGTGTTGACCCCAACCAATCCCAAATTATTGACTTGTGCCATCAACATGAAAAAACTGGGCAACCCCTTTAACCAAATTTGAGTTAAGAGTGGATAAATCGTTATATAAAACTACATATTTCATGCAGCTCTATGTTTCATTTGCCCCGTAATGATCCGATGTAAACAAATACGATTTTTTTATAACGCGTTGGCAAAACACCAATTCTCCTTTTAACTTGCGCTGACACAGAGGATCTTCACTTAATGAAAGCGTTGACCCTCCCTTGTACGTTTCCCTCGGCCGGTGAATTTTTCTTCCTAATCAATATAAATGCATGGCTCTTACTTCCTCATTAACTCCTTGATCTAGTCAAAGGCTCATTTGCTTATACAGGCCATTGATGATCTGTGCTCCAAGGCACAGGGCACAATCCATCTGTTGATCTTCTGTTTTCGGTTCTGCTTCCTTCCTGGATTTTCTGTGCTATGTGGGTTATTTAATTCTCCAGACGAGGGGAAAAAACACAAAGCAAAGAGCAGTTCTTGTTTGCCCTTTTCTGTCATTTATAAACATTACATAGCGTGACCCACGGGCCTCCCTGCAGATGTGATGTTGATATTTCTAATTTTTGCAGAGTTCTCTGCTCTACAATGCACGGCTCTTCATGTGCTGGACCTGAATCGTCTATTATGAGAAATACATAAAAAAGACCTTGAAAGACGATTAGCCAAAATCTGCTTTCTCTGCCTACTCCGTGACTGAAATAATTAATTTTGATTTGTAATTCTTTTGTGGGGAAAAAAGTCTTATTATAATTATCATAGAAAATTATAGAAAGGGTTTGGGGAGTGGGTTATAGTCTGGAAGGCAGAGAGATGTAACACTTGTGTCTGTAGGCCTAAGAAGATGATATAGAATCAACCTTAAAGAGGTTTGCCCATGAAAGAAAATTCTCACATTTCAATCCTCTAACGATGTTTACCCAATAAAGATAATTTTTAACCCCTTACTTTAATTTTAATCAGTTATTACTGTTTTAGCTCCTGTTTTCCTGTTTTAATGTGGGCGGGGATTCTCTAAGCAGACACTTCATGATTCCTCTGTGCTAGGAGATGCTGTGTGCTTACAGCGTGCTTAGATTATCAGGGTACAGGTTTATCTACACTTTGATTTACCTTCTGAACATTGTACTAGCATCTGACACATAGAAAGAGAGATGAGACTGATCAGAGATGAGATGCTGAGATCCATGAGATGCCTGTTGTACACATTGACACAGTCATACTCTGCTACATCTCTGCTCTATCAGGCTATCAGATTTGATGTGCCTCTCTCCCCCTTCGCCCAGATAAAGAACTTCTCTGCCTGAAGCTTGTAGCTCTCCTCTAGCTACTGCTGTTGTTTGGAAGTCAGTGTCTGTGTATCAGTGTGAGCTAGATCTGGAATGCAGGGGGGGTTGCAGCAGGGAGCAGAGAAAAGAGAAGAGCTCATCTCCACAGCAAAATGCTGACCCTAAAGTCAGAAGATACAGGGTCCGAAACCAGTGGCAACTAAAATTGTGTACACCAGGACTGATAGAGACAGGTTGGAATTATATCTGTGAAAAGCTGTATTTTTGTAAATAACAGTGAATTAGAGAATGTGTTATTTTGTTATCCTGTCACATTTAAGAGAATTTAAAGGGGTATTCTCATCTGGAAATTCATATTCAATTAATATGTACATACATTTCTGTAATTGGATGTTTTAAAAAAAAATTTACTTGCGTATAGATAATTTAACTTAAATGTAGCCATGTTATCCCATAGAAATGGAGGACAGTTTTCCTTGGATACAACCAAAAAAAAAAAGTTTTTTACATATGCAACGTCCCACATCCATCCTGTGGTAATGAACACTGAATCCAGGTGATCAGGTTCCTTAATAGCACATGTGTGGCCAACACTGCCAGAGTGAGAGTGGTCATATCCAAGGATGACTATCTCGTATCTAAGGTCCCAGATGACTACATTTATGGGAAATTATCTTCACACAGGTACATTATTTTTTAATATCATCCAATTGAAGAAATGTATATAAATGGTTGATGGATTCAATTAAATGTGAATGACAAGATAAGAATAACCCAGAAATGACCCAGAACATTAAAGGCTTATAAGCACATGTACAAGCAGTTTTATGTCATAAGCACAGCAGACTTACTACAGGTTATATGTGAGACCAGCAGGGGCGTTGCTAGGGTGGTAAAAGATCCGGGGCCCCAATGCATGTGTATTGTACTTTCAGTAATGCCCGCTACTGTACATACCCTCCCTAACATTTGGTTCTGCCAATAACAACGTTACTGAGGGTATATACAGCTACAGAAACACAGGAGAAATCCCTACGTGCTACATACAGTGACTGCTGGTGACATGTCCACTTCACTATTAGGCATCACCACATGTCCTTCATTGTCCCTATATCTTGGTTCCCTGAAGGCGCGTTCACATGATGCAGTTCAAAATGCATCGCAATCAGTTTTGAGGTGGTTTTAGGTGCAGTTTTGTTATTTTACGTGAACAACATTTGTGGAATAGGTTTCCCCTTCAAACTCAAATTCACCCGTTCAGATCAGGTCTTTCACCTGTTAAATTGACAAAACTGCCCCTAAAACCACCTAAAAGCTGATTGTAACAGCATCATGTGAACACACCCTGACAGTGTTATCCTGCTGCTGCCCTAAAACTCTCCCAAAATACTGTAAGGCTGCGCTCACACGTTTGCATTTCAACAAATACAAGACACCAGGCGCTCTTATCCATCACATGCATTTCACTGGAAACTCATGTGTTAGCAAACCCAGGCCCCATACTACTGCCACGTGTGAACACGCCCCACGAAATGTCCCCCACAAATCCTCCCAGTAATGTCTCCCCCACACAGCCCCCCAGTAATGTCTCCCCCACACAGCCTCCCTGTAATGTCCCCCACACAGCCCCCTGTAATGTCCCCCACACAGCCCCCCTGCAATGTCCCAATTTATGTCCCCACAGAAAGCCCCCCTGTAAGGTCCCCCAGTAATGTCCCCACACACAGTACCCCTGTAATGTCCCCACACACAGCACCCCTGTTATGTACCCCAGTAATGTCCCCACACACAGCCCCCCTGTAATGTCCCCATTAATGTCCCCATAGACAGCCCCCCTGTAATGTCCCCACACACAGCCCCCCTGTAATGTCCCCCAGTAATGTCCCCACACACATCCCCCTGTAATGTTCCCAGTAATGTCCCCATACACAGGCCCCCTGTAATGTCCCCACACACATCCCCCTGTAATGTTCCCAGTAATGTCCCCACACACATCCTCCTGTAATGTTCCCAGTAATGTCCCCACACACACCCCCCCTGTAATGTCCCCCGGTAATGTCCCCACACAGAGCACCCCTGTAATGTTCCCAGTAATGTCCCCACACACATCCTCCTGTAATGTTCCCAGTAATGTCCCCACACACACCCCCCCTGTAATGTCCCCCAGTAATGTCCCCACACAGAGCACCCCTGTAATGTCCCCACACACATCCCCCTGTAATGTTCCCAGTAATGTCCCCATACACAGGCCCCCTGTAATGTTCCCAGTAATGTCCCCATACACAGGCCCCCTGTAATGTCCCCCAGTAATGTCCCCACACACATCCCCCTGTAATGTTCCCAGTAATGTCCCCACACACAGCCCCCCTGTAATGTCCCCCAGTAATGTCCCCACACAGAGCACCCCTGTAATGTCCCCCAGTAGTGTCCCCGCACACAGCCCCCCTGTAATGTACCCCAGTAATGTCCCCACACACAGCCCCCCAGATATGTCCCCCAGTAATGTCCCCATACACAGCCCCCTTCTAGTGTCATCCTGTAATGTCCCCACACAGATTTCGCTGTAATGTCCCCACACACAGACCCCCTCTAATGTGCCCATACAGATCTTCCTGTGTTCTCCCTCTCACCTGACTCGTGCAGCTCCATGCACTGCTTCCCCCTGCAGGTCATGTGATTGTGACATCATCACAGGTCCTGCAGGCCAAGCAGTGTACATTGTGCACTTGTTCTCATCACGATCTATGTCCAGAGGACACGAATCGTGATGAGACAGGGGAGGATGCCCGGGCAGTGAGACAAATGTCCTGCTGGCCCAGGGAGATTTGGGGCACCATCCAAACGGATCTTTTGACCTAGTGACGCCCCTGGAGACCAGCAACATATACTTGGAGGGAAGAAAAGCTTAAAAGCTTATTAATAAGAATAAATCTTTATTTATATTGTGATCATATTCAGCAGCACTTTACATATAATAGGGTATATAAAAAATAGACTTAGACATAACAGAGTAAAACATAGTCATGTGAAACAAGAGGAGTGAGACCCTGCTAATAAAAGCTCACAATTAGTGTTGAGCAGGGACATAACTACAGTTGTAGTAGCCATAAAAGCTGTTATGGGGCCCGCAGTGTCAGGGAGCGCCAACATCTGACCTAATACACTAAAGAATGGTGAATGCATATCATTATATACATATTATGCTGCGCATTGTGCATCATAACGGGGCTCATTTACTAAGGGTCCGTCGGACGCCTTTTCGTTGGGTTTCCCAACGATTTCCGTTTTGCGCCGAATTGCCCCAGGATTTTGGCGCACACGGTCGGATTTTGGCGCATTGGCGCCGGCTTGCACACGACAGAAATCGGGGGGGCGGGCCGTTGGACAACCTGACGGATTCGGACAAACCGTCAAAGATCAAGCACTCACATACACCGGGAAGAAGCAGGTGAACTCTGGCGGACCTCGGTGGGGAAGCGACGGATGCAGGAACTTGGGCGCACTATCTTAGTGAATCGTGCCGGACCCGAATCCTCGTCGGACAACGTCGGACCGCGGGATCGCGACAGGACCGGGTAAGTAAATCTGCCCCACTATGTATATAAATGTGAAATCTTCTACAGTACACAGCTGAGTTGGAAACTCAGATAATAAATGTCGTGGGAGGGGACGGCAGGACTAGGAATTTCTCATCTCTAGGTTCCTGTCATCTACTTCCCCCATGGAGTTCGCAGCTACTGGGACAGATATGTGCCCTCAACTTCCCTGGGATAAGAAGACTGCCTGGTGAAAGAGGCCCGTAGCAGAAAAGTCTGCTATGGGGCCCAGCCTCTACTAGTTACACACCTCCTGAGTGGACCTGAACCACAAAGTTTGTATTCCTATAAACCATTATGGTTCTGGAGCTCCAGACCCGATCACAAAGCACAAGTTCAGATTTTGGTTGGCTCAACCCACCCCCACCCCCATTGCCATTAACACCAGAACCTATCACAGGCATTAACTCTTTAAATGTTGTTGACAAAGTTGGAAGCCACAGCAATTTACTTGCCAATTTGAATGCTGCATTTAAACAGTTCAAGATCTATCACACCTATCACAGATATTACTGGGATATTACTTTTTGCAGTCAATTTTGCAGTTTTTGGAACATATAAGATTGATTATTACAGTAGTATTACACTCCTAGAATTGTAGAATTGTCAAAATTCTGATGACAGGTTCCCTTTAAAGATAATGATTTTAATGAATGTCTTGCTTGGTAAATCTATAAATTCCTAAACCAGCCATTGTCAGGTATCAGTACACTAAATTCACTGAACTTGCCTCGTATTTTCCCTTTAAATACAGAAAACATAAACAAACGAACACACGACGGCGCATTTCTAGGAAGTTGTACATTATTCACAGACGCAGAAAAGCCCTGCGGAATAAAGGGTAATTATTGAATGTGTGCCACATGTATGAGCCATATGTACTTCAGTAAATGGTCATTAAAATGAACAATAATGATTACTGAGCCTGCATAACATTTCCATAACAATTCAATCCTAAATCTATTGTTTGCAGATGTTCAGAGAGCAAATAGGAAGCAAGACAATGCATTGCTACTACCAAATCAGATTCTCCAAAAAAAAAGCTAAATTTACAGCCATGGATAGTTTGGAATATATATAGGAAGTGCTTTAGTTGTATAGTATATACCGGAACAGTAGATGTGACCATTGCAAATATGTGTGTGCCTGTCCAGGTGACTATTCAGGATTTTTTTCCTGAGAAAAGTAATATTTCCTCTTATTCTCTGTGGTCCCTCAGCTAATATACAGGGATTAGCTGTTATAATGTCTTCCGTAGAATGTGCACAGAAAAATAAGAATATTCTTACACTGAATTCTAAGAAACATAGAGGACATTGTACAGCAGTTCTGAACAGTACTGATATGAATGAACTACTTAGTATGAAGTAGAAAGCTATTAGCTGTCGTAGTATGTCCTCATGTGTCTGGTCTCTCCTTTCCCTCTCCATAGACTTCTATGGGAAGTTGTAATCAGATCTCTCTGAGTTTATCTTGTATACCAAGAAGAAATTAAAAGTATTGCATAACCCTGCACATAACCCTGTGGCACAGAGCGCCACTTTGGTGCTTTTACGGTTGTAATTATATATCATGGTGTTGAAAGTTATCAAGCTACAGAAGGTCATCTCATAATATGGAGGGGATTTACCAAAAGCAGCACATTGGGGCAGATTTACTTACCCGGTCCTGCCGCGATCCAGCGGCGCGTTCTCTGCGGAGGATTCGGGTCTTCCGGCGATTCACTAAGGTAGTGCACCCGATGTCTACCAGGTGTCGCTGCTGCGCTGAATTCCGTCGGAGTTCACTGAAGTTCACCGTCCTACGCTGGGTGCAGGTATGCGCGTGTCAAGTGACACTTTTTTTTTTTTTAAATGCAGGGGTTTTTCTGAATCCATCGGGTTTTCTTATGGCCAAGCCCTCCCATTTCCATCGCGTGCATGCCGGCGCTGCTGTGCCACAATCTGATCGCGTGCGGCAAAATCCCGGGGCAATTCAGGGAAAATTGGTGCAAATCCGAAATATTTGGGTAACGTGACGGAAAAACGCATTTCGAGCCCTTAGTAAATGAGCCCAATTATGTTCCAGTGTTTGATGTTAATTCCACCCTCCTCAGGAACCGAATATACATGGATGTGGCTATATATCCCCCTATCAGCCCACTCCTCCACTGAGTGCGGCCCCCTTCATGCACCTCCATGCCTACTCCATTTTTAGGTGGCATAATGGGGGAAATAGTAACAATTCCTGGCTGTACACCAGGTACTCTGACCATTTCAGTTTTCTGGCATACAAGCTCCCCATTGATGTTTGCTCTACTTACAACAACATGATAAATTACTACTCTCCACCTCCCATTTCATCCTATGTAACCACATTCTCCTGTTTGGGTATTTGATGATTTATAAGAATAGTTCCAGGTTTTCATGGCTTCTTGTCAGACAATGGAATCTACATCTTTAAGACGCAGATACTATTGTCAGAGTGATGCAGCTTTGATACTTCCTGGTGCATGTTCAACTCTGACCTAGGTAGCGCATGATGACATCATCAAGTTTCAGTACATCCTGTACCCATCCATCCAGCTGCAGCAGGGAAAATACGGCAGAGAAGGTAAGGAAGTTGCCAGGGGTAAGTAGATGGTTTTGCTTTTAACAGCCACATTTTGAGGACACAGAGAGTTTGGGGCCATTTAATTACAAAAATGTTGTATAAATTGGAAAAATTGGGCCCCTGTGCAATGTAATAACTTGGTGGGGGCCATATTTAATGTAATCTGCCAATTTGGGGGGAATATATGTAATATACTAATTTGGGAAATTATATGAAGTGTAGTAATTTTAGGGGTATTTGCAATGTAATAATTTGGGGGCTGATATGTATAGTAATGATTTGTGGGTGAATGCATTCTTTGGGGGAATTAAATGAAAATAATTAATCAATTAGAATGGGGCTCTATAGATAGATGAAAGAGGTTGGCATGGAATATGTGCATTTGATATAAAGTGATTGGTCAGAAGGACAACATGTATAATAAAAGGACAGAGCATTATACAAAACAGAATTGATTAATAGGGGCTCAGTATACAGGATGTCCCCTGGTTAGGTACAAGGTTCTGTAGGTTTTTTCTTAATGAGAATCCTGCCATCAGGCAATTTTTATAATAATACTTACAGTAAAGAACCGTTGTCTATAACTATAATAGAACCACCTCTCCTCTATGTGTAGCGGATGCCCCCTGTCTATGGTGATGGTAGAACCTCCTCTCCACTAGGTGTAGAGGATCCCCCCTGTCTATGGTGATGGTAGAACTGCCCCCCCTCTAGGTGTAGAGGATGCCCCCTGTCTATGGTGATGGTAGAACCTCCTCTCATCTAGGTGTAGAGGATGCCCCCTGTCTATGGTGATGGTAGAACTGCCTCCCCTCTAGGTGTAGAGGATGCCCCCTGTCTATGGTGATGGTAGAACCTCCTCTCATCTAGGTATAGAGGATGCCCCCTGTCTATGGTGATGGTAGAACTGCCTCCCCTCTAGGTGTAGAGGATGCCCCCTGTCTATGGTGATGGTAGAACCTCCTCTCATCTAGGTGAAGAGGATGCCCCCTGTCTATGGTGATGGTAGAACCACCTCTCCTCTATGTGTAGCGGATGCCCCCTGTCTATGGTGATGGTAGAACCTCCTCTCCTCTAGGTGTAGAGGATCCCCCCTGTCTATGGTAATGGTAGAACCCCCTCTTCTCTAGGTGTAGAGGATGCCCCCTGTCTATGGCGATGGTAGAACCTCCTCTCCTCTAGATGTAGAGGATGCCCCCTGTCTATGGTAATGGTAGAACCCCCTCTTCTCTAGGTGTAGAGGATGCCCCCTGTCTATGGCGATGGTAGAACCTCCTCTCCTCTAGATGTAGAGGATGCCCCCTGTCTATGGTGATGGTAGAACCGCCTCTCCTCTAGGTGTAGAGGATGCCCCCTGTCTATGGTGATGGTAGAACTGCCCCCCCCTCTAGGTGTAGAGGATGCCCCCTGTCTATGGTGATGGTAGAACCTCCTCTCATCTAGGTGTAGAGGATGCCCCCTGTCTATGGTGATGGTAGAACTGCCTCCCCTCTAGGTGTAGAGGATGCCCCCTGTCTATGGTGATGGTAGAACCTCCTCTCATCTAGGTATAGAGGATGCCCCCTGTCTATGGTGATGGTAGAAGTGCCTCCCCTCTAGGTGTAGAGGATGCCCCCTGTCTATGGTGATGGTAGAACCTCCTCTCCTCTAGGTGTAGAGGATGCCCCCTGTCTATAGTGATGGTAGAGCCACCTCTCCTCTAGGTGTAGAGGATGTCCCCTGTCTATGGTGATGGTAGAACCTCCTCTCCTCTAGGTGTAAAGGATGCCTCCTGTCTATAGTGATGGTAGAGCCACCTCTCCTCTAGGTGTAGAGGATGCCCCCTGTCTATGGTGATGGTAGAACCACCTCTCCTCTAGGTGTAGAGGATGCCCCCTCTCCTCTAGGTGTAGAGGATGCCGCCTGTCTATGGTGATGGTAGAATAATACTCCCCTGTCTATGGTGATGTTATATGCCCCCTGTCTATGGTGATGTTAGAACCACCTCTCCACTAGGTGTAGAGGATGCCCCCTGTCTATGGTAATGGTAGAACCTCCCCTCCTCTAGGTGTAGAGGATGCCCCCTGTCTATGGTGATGGTAGAACCACCTCTCCTCTAGGTGTAGAGGATGCCCCCTGTCAATGGCGTTGGTAGAACCACCTTTCCTCTAGGTGTAAAGGATACCCCCTGTCTATGGTGATGGTAGAACTGCCTCTCCTCTAAGCGGAGAGGATGCCTCCTGTCCATGGTGATGGTAGAATCGCCTCTCCTCTAGGTGTAGAGGATGCCCCCTGTCTATGGTGATAGTAGAACCTCCTCTCCTCTAGGTGTAGAGGATGCCCCCTGTCTATGGTAATGGTAGAACCCCCTCTCCTCTAGGTGTAGAGGATGCCCCCTGTCTATGGTAATGGTAGAACCCCCTCTCCTCTAGGTGTAGAGAATGCCCCCTGTCTATGGTGATGGTAGATCCTCCGCTCCTCTAGGCATAAAGGATGCCTCCTGTCTATGGTGATGGTAGAACCTCCTCTCCTCTAGGTGTAAAGGATGTGCCCTGTCTATGGTGATGGTAGAACCACCTCTCCTCTAGGTGTAGAGAATGCCCCCTGTCTATGGTGATGGTAGAACCGCCTCTCCTCTAGGTATAGAGAATGCCCCCTGTCTATGGTGATGGTAGAACCTCCTCCCCTCTAGGTGTAGAGAATGCCCCCTGTCTATGGTGATGGTAGAACTGCCTCTCCTCTAGGTGTAGAGGATGCCTCCTGTCTATGGTGATGGTAGAACCTCCTCTCCTCTAGGTGTAGAGAATGCCCCCTGTCTATGGTGATGGTAGAACCGCCTCTCCTCTAGGTGTAGAGGATGCCTCCTGTCTATGGTGATGGTAGAACCTCCTCTCCTCTAGGTGTAGAGGATGCCCCCTGTCTATGGTGATGGTAGAACCACCTCTCCTCTAGGCATAAAGGATGCCCCCTGTCTATGGTGATGGTAGAACCTCCTCTCCTCTAGGTGTAGAGGATGTGCCCTGTCTATGGTGATGGTAGAACCACCTCTCCTCTAGGTGTAGAG
Source organism: Engystomops pustulosus (assembly GCF_040894005.1). NCBI lineage: Eukaryota > Metazoa > Chordata > Amphibia > Anura > Leptodactylidae > Engystomops > Engystomops pustulosus. Next base: position 34,190,485 of record NC_092414.1, read on the forward strand.
AATGCCCCCTGTCTATGGTGATGGTAGAACCGCCTCTCCTCTAGGTATAGAGAATGCCCCCTGTCTATGGTGATGGTAGAACCTCCTCCCCTCTAGGTGTAGAGAATGCCCCCTGTCTATGGTGATGGTAGAACTGCCTCTCCTCTAGGTGTAGAGGATGCCTCCTGTCTATGGTGATGGTAGAACCTCCTCTCCTCTAGGTGTAGAGAATGCCCCCTGTCTATGGTGATGGTAGAACCGCCTCTCCTCTAGGTGTAGAGGATGCCTCCTGTCTATGGTGATGGTAGAACCTCCTCTCCTCTAGGTGTAGAGGATGCCCCCTGTCTATGGTGATGGTAGAACCTCCGCTCCTCTAGGCATAAAGGATGCCCCTGTCTATGGTGATGGTAGAACCACATCTCCTATAGGCGTAGAGGCTGTCCCCTTGGCCTAGGATTTGGAGAGATCCTTGTACCATCCAGGTATTTGTACATTATAATGAGGTCTCCACTCATCCGTCTTATTTCTAAACTGAATAACCCCAAATGTTGTAACCAAGCATTGTATTTTAGTCCCCCCATTCCCCTAATAATCCTGGTTGCTCTCCTCTGCACCGTTCTAGTTCTACTATGTCCTTTTTATACACTGGTGCCCAAAACTGTACACAATATTCCATGTTTGGTCTGACCAGGGATTTGTATAACAGCAAAACTATGTCTTTATCATGAGAATCTATTCCTCTCTTAATACATCCCATAATTGTATTTGCTTTAGCAGCAGCCTCCTGGCTCTGGTCACTTAAAATAAGTTTACCATCCACCAAACCCCCAAGTCTTTATTTAATTTACTTTACTTAATTTAATTGACTGTTTAGCACACATTGGTGCAGATTTACTTACCCGGACCATTCGCGATCCAGCGGCGCGTTCTCTGCGGTGGATTCGGGTCCGGCTGGGATTGATTAAGGTAGTTCCTCCGACGTCCACCAGGTGGCGCTGCTGCGCTGAAGAGCATCGGAACGCACTGGAATACACCGAGCCGGGCTGAGTGAAGGTAAGTGCAATTTTCGCGACACATTTTTTTAAAAAATGCGGCAGTTTTTTCAAATCCGTCGGGTTTTCGTTCGGCCACGCCCCCGATTTCCGTCGCGTGCATGCCGTCGCCGATGCACCACAATCCGATTGTGTGCGCCAAAATCCCGGGGCAATTCAGGGAAAATCGGCGCAAATCGGAAATATTCGGGTAACACATCGGGAAAACGCGAGTCGGGCCCTTAGTAAATGACCCCCATTGTATTTTTTGTTTACATTTTACATTTATCGACATTAAACCTCAAACCTTATATAATGACACGTTTCAATAGCCTCTGGAATGTTGATTTAAAAAATGCATCTGAATAATTCCACAGCTTTTTATTCATTTCTGCCAGCAGTGTGTGGTGAGCCGAAGGGGGGGGGGGGGGGGTCGAGAACTGCCACCACTCCCCCGGGGACTCACCACACACTGTTGGCAGGGAGTCAGGTATTTTTAAAGAAACAGCTTAAAAAGCGTTGAAATTACTCAGATTCATGACAAAAGCATTTTTTAAATCAACATGCCAGTGGATTTTGGAACCTGTCATAACGTAAAAATAACTTGCCTGATGACAGGTTCCCTTTCAGTTGAATTTGCATGTAAGTCGCAATGCATATAGTAAGTGTAACTTATTTTTTTTGTCTCTGTGACAATTGAATGAAAAAAATTTGGGGTTGACAAGAGAACAAGGATGAACAATACAGCTGTCATCTCCTCTCCTGGTGTTGGGCCGATGCTGCACAGTAGATTTTTGTTTTGTGCTCTGAGGTTACAGTGATGTAGGGCTTGCAGGCGCCGAACCTGGGCTTTATGTGGTTTTGATTGATGTTGTTCAGGTTTTATTTGTATTCTGTTTTCTTTATGTTATATTGTAAATACTATATATATTGTATATAGTGGGGTTTTGGGTTCTAGTGTTAGGTTGGGAGGGGGGTGGTGGGATTTTTGGATTTATGAACTGACCTTGGGCACTGGTCTGGACTACTTAACGCAAACTTTGGACGTTAGACCAGTGTCTGGGGGGAAGGGGAGGGTGCGGGCGAGGGATCTAGTTTAGTGTAGTGTTATGTGTATTATGTGTTTGTTATTATATATTTAAAAAAAATGTAAAAAAATGGGTGTGGGGTGGGTTTATGTATATTTATAGTCATTTATGTTTATTTGTGGGTGTGGCTTGCCTTTGTTTATTGGTTTGGTTTAGGTTGTGATAATCGGTTGGGGGGGTGTTGTGGTATTTGGTGTTTTTTCATTTTGGTGTATTTTAAGTTATTGTTTTTGCTAGGTGTGAATGTAGCTGGATCAGCAGGTAAGATTGTATATATTTTGTATATATTGTATATTATGTTTGGTTTGTATTGTTATGCTTTTTACTTTTATATAAAATAAAAGATCTACAGCTTTATTGAAGACACCTTACAGTTGATCATTACAACCTGGGACTAAAGGTTAGTAAATCACCAACATCGGGTGTAAGTCGAGGAATACCTGTAATTAGAGGTGAATTCATATACTCTAGATAATATCGTTCAGTTACATATATTATGTAATTAATTGGGGGGATGCAACATATAATTGGTGTTACCGTATTTATTTATACCTATAGTATACATTGTAATATTTTGAGTGGTTGCAATGTAATTTTTGAATGTGTATTTTTCTTATGGACATGTATTTTATACTTGTTCAGTGCAAAGTGTGGCCAGTTATGTTGTATATATAACTAGGTAATATAACTTATATTGTGATGTATATCTGTTATGCAAGGGACATTATACTGTAAGTGACTGTAATCTTTTTAGTTGCACAGTGTGGCGATGTGCTGTTGGGAGCTGAAGACACCTTGTGGGAAATTCTGGAGCTATAAATCACAGCACTTCTTGACCTAAAATCATCATTAACTCCTGGACCCAGGTACTAGATGCCACTATTCCTGTGCCTGATCATTACTATAATTACTGTAATTTAGTACAGTATATACCGGCGTATAAGACGACTTTTGAAGACAGAAAAATCTTCTGTCTTCTCTGGGGTCGTCTTATACGCCGGTAATCGTCTTATACGGTGGGTCCCGGTGCATGGAGAGGGCTCACGGGCTGAGCCCTCTCCATAGCTGGTAAGTCTTTGCTACATATTGCAGCAAAGGCTTACAGGTAGCACCGATCGCGGGTGTTCGCACAGCGATGGCTGCAGGCAGCCTCAAAAAGCTGCCGGCAGCCTCAAAAAGACATCGGGGTGCATACTCACCCTCCGTTGGCCCCGATGTCCGCGCGGATCGTCTTCCGCGCAGTCTTCTTTCTTCTGCTGGGCCCCGCCATGCTTTTCCCCGGGGCGGCGCCTAGTATGACATCAGCAGCGGCGCGTCATACTAGGCGCCGTCCAGGGGAGAACAATGGCGGCGCCCGGCACGAAATTAGTGAAGACAGAAGACGGGCGCCGAAGCCAGAAGAGGACCCACGCGGACATCGGGGGAGCAGCGCTGCAGGTCGGGGACACCGGAGGGTGAGTATATAAGTTTATTATTTTCTATTAATGCTATATAAGTTTATTATTTTCTATTAATGCTGGGCTGGCTGGATATTACTGGGGGCAGTGCTGTATACTACTGGGGGCAGTGCTGTATACTACTGGGGGCTGTGCTGTATACTACTGGGGGCTGTGCTGTATACTACTGGGGGCTGTGCTGTAATGGTAATGTTGTTGTGGTATGCCTTATGTTTATGAGCGACAGTTTTCCTGCTGTATACCTGCATGTCATAAGAATTTACATTAAAAAAAGGACCATGTTAAATTCAAATGTTTTTTTTTAATTTTTACCGGTGTTTTGTATGCGTTGGAAAAGGGGTAGTCTTATACGGCGAATATATCTTAAACTCTATATTTTAAACAGGAAAGTAGGGGGGTCGTCTTATACACCAGGTCGTCTTATACGCCGGAATATACGGTAACTAAACTTCACTGCCTCTTCTACATGTACCTAGAAAATCACAAATAAAGGACTCCTACAATTTAGGTAATATTTCAATGTAGCAATAGGGTAGGCCCCAAGAATCTATTTTACTGGTCTGACCCTGACCCCAGCAGTGGGTGGATGCTACATAATACCACCATGGATAACGAGGGCTCAGCCAGCCATACATTCACATCGTTGCAGAGGTTGACTTTGAGGGTATTAAAGTGATTTTATAAAATTAAAAAAATCTTTACATTTTTTTATCATTCTTGTCTCTTAGCTCTTAGTTGTAACTTAAAGTACAAGGAAAGTGGAGGACCAATATAAAACTTAGCTTTTAATGCAAAATATCCTTAAGAATGTTGAATATAAAAATAGACGTGTCAGTTACCAGTGTTCATAAGGATGATGCCGTATGATGAGTGTAGGCACCAATTTTCTGGGTATATGTGGTTCTGCAGAGGTTATCCCGTCGCGGGATGCCGATTGTCATGCAGAAAAGATACCGTCTGTGATAATGTATCGATGCTTACAGAAGATGTGTGGTGCGGAAACTCAGAAAGAAAGAGACAATGGTAAGAAAGGGTGGGGGTGGGGCACTCAAGGGTGTAGAGTGCGGGGTACCCTATAAGACCCTAGTATTGATGATAAGTGGTCCCTATCCGACCCTTCGAACCTCGCCACGGAGCCGCAGCCCTAGATGGCTGCCGCTCCGTCTGGAACCTGTCCCTACCAACGGCCCTCTGACCCTAATCCAGGGGAGGGGGGAGGAGGGGGGAAGGGGGTGTCCAGAAATAAGTCTCTTGTGATGCAACAAGTACCCAACCTATCTTGAGGGGAAAGATAGATGTGTCCTCTATTATGAAAAATGGTGGGTATTAATGACAATAGGCAGGTAAAAAATGTGTGGCTGCAGGGTCACATCTGGTCTTGAGAACCCTACATGTCATGTTTCGCCTCTTCAATTAGGCTCATCAGGGGCAAAAGGAGACCTGGTGGAGAGAGTCACAAAGGAGAAGTTTGTAATAACCTTCCACAGTGAGACTAAGAAACCTGCATGCTACAGCATATATAAGTATATGTATTATCTTACCAGAATAACCTGCTTCAAAAGACTATATAGATGTCTCGGCTGAAGACAGCAGAATGGTATCGAATAATCTGTGGGCGGAGTGCATCAAGAAATTTTTAGAGAAAGATGAACCATAGTTGTACTGGTGGTGGTTACAAACAGACAAATGAAGTCTGTAAGATTAATCTTACCTTGAGATAAATTAGGGCAGTGGCCGGATCAAGAGGGTCCGTTCCAAAGAATGGCTGGCATGGACCATAGGTGCCTGGACTTAAAAACGCCAGATGCTGCGCTTAGCGTCCGGAGTGGTGCCCAAGATGTCAATGGGACACATGAGGCATAATGGAGCACTGGTGAGTGAGAGGCCCGGCCTTTTATTGAGGGGAAGCGTCATAGCCACGCCCCTAAGGGGCGGGATCTGTGAGCCTAGTTTGGGCCACAGAAAGATGGCGCGCAGAGCGGACATGCGCAGTACGGGCACAGGGGAAAACCGCGACGAAACTGGCGCAGTACGTTGCGGCGTGCGCCCAATTGTGCGCACTGCCACCCCAGGATGCGTCAATTCATGCGCATCATCTCCTCTAGAGAGGAATCCAGGAATATAGGCGGGCAGTGAGGGGCACAGGTGAGTGACCCTTATAAGGCCAGAAATTGGCTGCAGAGAGGACTTAGTGTACAGGTATCTTATAAAACAGGATTTAAAAAGATACAATTGGGAACATATTTAGAATCAAAATCAAAAAATGAAAGAATGATAGTCACATAGAATGGAACTGGTACAACCATAAGTCAGCATGGGAGATAGTGCTAGTATGGGTAGATCTTTTTTGGAGAAAGTACTGGGATGGGTACACCTATTGATGTGGACCAAGGTGGATCAGATGTAGCAGGCAAAGCTGAGTTGCTCATTTAAGCCCGAGGGGACATAGTTTTAAGGCGGTAAATCCATTGGGTCTCCTTCTGCAGAAGGATACGATCCCAGTCCCCGCCTCTAGGTGGAGGGTCCACAAGGTCAATTCCAATGAAGGTGAGTCCCTTGGTGTCACCGTGGTGTGCTTCCATCATGTGTCTCGAAAGGGGTTTATCTCTCCCGTGTCTAATGTCCCCTAGGTGGTCGCCTATTCGGCGACGGAATTCCCTGAAGGTCTTACCGATATATTCCTTCCCGCATGGGCATGTTGCCCGGTAGATGACACCTCTAGAGTGGCAGTTGATGAACCTACGGATGTTGTAGGAAACGCCTGTCACGTTGCTGGTAAAGCTATGTGCACTTTGAATTACGTTGCAGGCTATGCAGCCACTACACCGAAAACATCCTTTGATCTCCCTGCTAAGCCAAGATGTAGGGGCAGCCGGCCGAGTGTAGTGGCTGTGGACTAACCTGTCCCTGATATTCCGACCGTGTCTAAATGTGATACTCGGGGTATCGGGTAAGTGGGAGGTAAGATCAGGGTCCATCCTGAGGATGTGCCAATGTTTTGAGAGCACCTCCCTGACGTGATTCGAGGCGCTATCATAGGTGCGTATGAGACGGATAATGGAGTCCTCCTGGGGTTTGACCTTGGGGACCAGGAGACTGGCACGGTTGGTGGTGAGTGCCCGTTGATAGGCTTGGCGCAGAATGTAGTCAGGATATCCGCGGTTGCGGAAGCGGGTCCTTAAGTCATTGGCTTGGTGTTGAAATTCGTGTGGAGTTGAACAGTTCCTGCGGATCCTCATGTATTGCCTGAATGGGATACCCCTTTTAAGAGCTGGGGGATGATGAGATTCCCAGCGCAAAAGGGAGTTTGTGGTCTGTAGGTCGCCTGATACCGATTTGGTAATTTGGACGTCAAGAAAGGGAAGACAGGAGGGGTGAATTTCATATGTAAAGCGCAGGCCTATATTATTGTGATTGAGGTCCTGTACCAGTTCTACAAATGCCTCCCTACTCCCTTCCCAGATGATAAAGACGTCGTCAATGTACCTAGCCCAAAGGCTAGCGAACCCAATGCCGCGTGCCTGAGCGTCGTCGTTAAAGACGCATGTGTGTTCCCACCAGCCCAGGAACAAGTTGGCATAGCTGGGGGCGCAAGCGCTCCCCATAGCTGTGCCCCTGAGCTGGTGGAACAAACGACTATTAAAGATGAAGAAATTATGCGTCAACGAGAACTCAAGTAGTTGTAAAACAAACTCATTATGCATCTGGAACTGTGTCCCCCTACCGTCCAAAAAGAATTTGACGGCCTTGAGGCCAAGTTCGTGCGGAATTGAGGTGTACAATGCTTCTACATCAATACTGGTGAGAAGACAGTGGGGAGAAATATTAAGGCCATCAATTCTCCTTAGAAGGTCAGTGGTATCGCGGGTATAGGAGGGGAGTGCAGTGACAAACGGGGCCAGAATTTTGTCAATATAAACCCCTAGGTGGTCACACAAGGATTGGATCCCTGAGACTATGGGTCGGCCCTTAAGGGGAGATGTGCCCTTATGGATTTTGGGTAACCCATAGAATGTTGCGATCCTGGGGTTTTTGGGAAGAAGAAATGAAAACTCATCTTTGGAGATAAGTTTCTTATCAAGTGCTGGGTTCAAGATGTCCCTTAGTTCCTTGAGGTAATGTTCTGTTGGGTCTGCTGAAAGGATGGCGTAACTCTTCTTGTCTCTAAGTAGGGCATCGCACATCTCTTGGTAATCCTCCGTCTGCATTACCACAATGTTGCTGCCTTTATCCGACGGTTTTATCGAGATCGAGGAGTCCCGTTCTAATGACGATAGAGCTGCTAGTTCATCCTTATTGCAGTTAAAGTGCGTAGTGCTGAAATCAATCCTTTCTAGATCCTCTAGGACCAGTTTGGCAAACACGTCAATGCTGTTAACATCGCTCAATGGTGGGAATTTGGTGCTTTTGTTCTGTAGAGATGTAAAGGGACCCAAGCCCTCTGCATTGGGGTTGGGTTCTGCTAGATCATACAGGAGTCTGACATCAGGTAGGATGACAAATGACAGAACCTTTCTAAGAATCGAAAGTTCGTGTGAGGTTAGTGATCTAGTGGAGAGATTGACAATTAGGGATTCTTCGGTCTGCCCCTCTGGTTGCGGTTTCGAAGGGGGTAAACTGGACCCTGGGCTAAAAAAGTTGAGAATGAGGAAGAGGAGGGAGGCAAGGCACCTGTGGAGGACACAGTTAGAGCTGGCCCAGCGCATATTTGGGTTCCGGTTGGCCCTCTCTCTTGTCTTTGCAAGTAGCTTCTACTGCGACTACCTCGACCCCTTCCCCTGCCTTTGTGTCCCTTGGGATTAATACCTGAATCACTATCTGAGATATCAGTGTCGGTTGAAATCTCCGTCTCGGGAATGACACTACGTGAGGCTAGATAGAGATAGGCTTTGTTGTCGCGAAAATCGCTAAGATCATGATTGAATTGCTTATGCTTTCGCTCTTTCAGGTGATATTGAAAGCGTTCAAGGGAGGACTGTAACTGTTTCTCTAATGTCCCAAACTCTGGGTCCGAGGTGAATTTTTCAGTTACTTCAATTTGCTCTTGTAGTTTTGTGGTCAGATTATCCAATCTGTTCTTCTCTTCCTCTAGTAAGATGCGCATAAACCTCAGGGAACATTCGGTGGCCTCTTTCTCCCAACGGTTCATAAACGTGGGATTGATGTACCGGGCCGCTGGAACTATACAATTGTTCCCAATTGTATCTTTTTGAATCCTGTTTTATAGGATACCTGTACACTAAGTCTTCTCTGCAGCCAATTTCTGGCCTTATAAGGGTCACTCACCTGTGCCCCTCACTGCCCGCCTATATTCCTGGATTCCTCTCTAGAGGAGATGATGCGCATGAATTGACGCATCCTGGGGTGGCAGTGCGCACAATTGGGCGCACGCCGCAACGTACTGCGCCAGTTTCGTCGCGGTTTTCCCCTGTGCCCGTACTGCGCATGTCCGCTCTGCGCGCCATCTTTCTGTGGCCCAAACTAGGCACACAGATCTCGCCCCTTAGGGGCGTGGCTATGACGCTTCCCCTCAATAAAAGGCCGGGCCTCTCACTCACCAGTGCTCCATTATGCCTCATGTGTCCCATTGACATCTTGGGCACCACTCCGGACGCTAAGCGCAGCATCTGGCGTTTTTAAGTCCAGGCACCTATGGTCCATGCCAGCCATTCTTTGGAACGAACCCTCTTGATCCGGCCACTGCCCTAATTTATCTCAAGGTAAGATTAATCTTACAGACTTCATTTGTCTGTTTGTAACCACCACCAGTACAACTATGGTTCATCTTTCTCTAAAAATTTCTTGATGCACTCCGCCCACAGATTATTCGATACCATTCTGCTGTCTTCAGCCGAGACATCTATATAGGCTTTTGAAGCAGGTTATTCTGGTAAGATAATACATATACTTATATATGCTGTAGCATGCAGGTTTCTTAGTCTCACTGTGGAAGGTTATTACAAACTTCTCCTTTGTGACTCTCTCCACCAGGTCTCCTTTTGCCCCTGATGAGCCCAATTGAAGAGGCGAAACATGACATGTAGGGTTCTCAAGACCAGATGTGACCCTGCAGCCACACATTTTTTACCTGCCTATTGTCATTAATACCCACCATTTTTCATAATAGAGGACACATCTATCTTTCCCCTCTAGATAGGTTGGGTACTTGTTGCATCACAAGAGACTCATTTCTGGACACCCCCTTCCCCCCTCCTCCCCCCCCTCCCCTGGATTAGGGTCAGAGGGCCGTTGGTAGGGACAGGTTCCAGGCAGGGCGGCAGCCATCTAGGGCTGCGGCTCCGTGGCGAGGTTCGAAGGGTCGGATAGGGACCACTCATCATCAATACTAGGGTCTTATAGGGTACCCCGCACTCTACAGCCTTGAGTGCCCCACCCCCACCCCTTCTTACCATTGTCTCTTTCTTTCTGAGTTTCCGCACCACACATCTTCTGTAAGCATCGATACATTGTCACAGACGGCATCCTTTCTGCATGACAATCGGCATCCCGCGACGGGATAACCTCTGCAGAACCACATATACCCAGAAAATTGGTGCCTACACCCATCATACGGCATCATCCTTATGAACACTGGTAACTGACACGTCTATTTTTATATTCAACATTCTTAAGGATATTTTGCATTAAAAGCTAATTTTTATATTGGTCCTCCACTTTCCTTGTACTTTTTGTTATACCTACCAAGTGGGGATTAGGAGGGGGTATACACCACCCTCCTTTTCGTATGTACTTTTTAGTTGTAACTTAGCTTTAATTACTTGAATATCAATGAGCGACAAAGCCAGTGGACAGGAGTGGCACTATTTTCCAGCATCAAAAATTCTTATTATGATTTCTAAAAATTGAACTAATCGTAGATAATCTCTACTAACCCCTGAGGTAAGAATATTTTACAAGCAAACAGCATAAAGGCTCCAGTTATAAACAAAAAAGAATAATAAGTGTCCAAAAATCCTTATTATATAAGAGGCTGATAGATCGAAATTTCTTCTAAGCAAACAATTAGAATAATGGTAGACATGTTTCTTTTTGTAGTTCCAACTCCACCCGGTGTTCTTAAGCATCAAAAATATTACATAGGGATGAAAAGTTGAACCTGAAAAAAATAAAAACTCATGGAGGCTAATGGATGATTGCATGACTATGGGGAATATGCACAAAAATTAGGTACAGTAGGAGGTAAAGTGAGGGAAAATTACAGAAAAGCCATGAGTACATTGATAAAAGCTTTTTAGTGTTGCCAAATAACAGCAAATTATATGTCGCAGAAATGCAACATAATGTTACCAAGTAACCCTGGCGAAATTTAGGTAATTTTTTATTCTTTCATACAGTATTTATATTTTTTTGTCTTGTTTATTCTGCATAACTTTGTACCTGCCTCAGAAATTCTATAGACACTTTTCACAAAGTTGTCGTCAGAGCTGCCAATTTTTAGGAATTCAACAATATAATAGGACTATAAGAGGGTTGGCCTTGATAATGGGGTTACCAGGATTTAGAAATTTTCATTCCAATTTTAGAGAGCAATCCTATTTCTGAGCTGTAATATCAGACAAAATGCATGAACATCAGCAACATTGTAACTAAAAAGAAAAAAAATACCCTTTCTCCATCCCCAGACAATCCTTTTAAGTAAGTTTACCGGTTCCCATCAGTTTTTGTCTATAGAAAATTCAGTTTTTTATCTTTACACAGGTGCTCTTGATGCACCATAGGTAGATTTGTGATTGTTATTGTGACAATTTTCCTGTTTCTGCACCGTTATTCAATGGCTGATGTCAATTAATGTGTAAAAGTACATGCAAGAAGGTGTTGGGCATAAAAAGTGAAAAAAAAAAAACGGTGGATTACTAGGTACTGCCCAAACCCAGGTGCATAAAGTTTAAATGTGAATTTTCACTAAAATTACACAACAGTGGAGAACATCTTAAGTATGACTGGAGCACATATCCAAACTTGTACACTTCCTTTAAATTTTAGCAGAAAAAGGAGTGTGAGTCCTGCATTTGGCACACTGTCCCTGCCTACTTACCAGAACTGCAATCATCTGCAGGTGATAACTGGGTGGTGATTTCTACTATGGGGACATGGACAAAAAAACAAGACAGACAAAGAAGAGTGACAGACAGACAGACAAACAGCTAGGTCAGGCAAAGCCAGTCAAAATTAAGATTGCAGCAAGGTGCAAAATTATTAGGCAATAGAATTGTCAGGGGAAAGGAAAAAGTCAAGGAAGCAACTTGAGCCTGAGAAAGTCAGAATATCCAATATCAGGCACTGGATGAACAGACAGGGGAGTTTAAATGGAGTTCTTGGATGCTGTGCCTAGAGCTGATTGTTAGGCTGACTCCAACAAACACCTCTAACCCAAGATGTATATCACAACCTCAAGTAGAGCACAGTCCCGGTTATGGTCGCAAGCCCAGAGGCACTACAGCAAGAATCCGTTCAGACAATTCTAACTGGATCTGACAAGACCTTTTCATTATCTCAAAGTTTTAAAAGTTTCTCAAAAGGCATCATCTTTTTAGTCTAAAGTCACTCTATGGTCTTAAGATTGGGATGAGGGCAAAGGAAGATCCTCATTAGTCCATTGTGGGGCAGCTGCCTGGACCTCACGCTTCTAGGAGGAACCATAGCCATCCAAACTGCTCATCTAGATAGTGATTCTTCCTGTCAATACTTTATCAGGGTCAGACAGTAAATGTTTTCCTTATGGAGAGATTGCCAATTAAGGCCACCTTAAAGGCATGTGGAGACTTAAAGCCATAGATGCTCCACTAGGGAATTCTGGGAAGTATGCAAAAATGTTTTCCAAGGTGTTAAATGGAAAACAATGGGGCACATTTACTAAGGGTCCAAATCATTCTTTTTCGTCGGGTTTCCTGAAAATTAACATTTTTGCCCCGGGTTTTTGACACACGCGATCGGATTGTGGCGCATTGGCGCCGGCATGCATGCAACGGAAATTAGGGGGTGTGGAAATTGGGGGGTGTGGAAATTGGGGGGTGTCAGAAAACCCGACGGATTCGGAAAAACCATGGCATTTAAAAAAAAAAAGTGTTGCTTGACACACACTTACATGCACCCAGGATAGGTTGGTGAACTCCGGCAAACCTCGGCAGACTTCGGCGCAGCAGCGACAACTGGTGGACATCGGGCGCATGACCTTAGTGAATCACCAGATGACCCGAATCCTCGATGGAGAACGCGCCGCTGGTTCGCGACAGGACCGGGTAAGTAAATGACCTCCAATGCCCCCTTTTACTACATTGAAAGGTGTTAAGGGGGCTGCCTTTCAAGGTAGCAAAAGGAGGCATTGTTTTCCATTTAACACCTTGGAAAATGTTTTTGCATACTTCCCAGAATACTTTATCAGAGGAGTGGCAGGAAGATCAATCTTCACATAAGGCTGTGGGACAGAAGAGGGAGGACAAAACTTACTGGAGCTGTTCCGAGACTCTGATCTTCTCCCCATCCACTTCTTGCTGTTAGAGTATTTTAAAGGAGGAGGGAAGCCATCACAGCTTGGACCAAGTGTGTGTAAGGAGCAGGAAGCTCGAGGTCCAGGAATATATTGTGTTACCCTCTCCCCTCCTTCTCTTAATTTAAATTAGTGCTTGGTGCTTTGTTCTCTGCTAAAAAAGTATTTATAAATGCCCCCTATTGTTTGAAACAATTTTTCAATTCTGGGATTTAAGTGGCCGGCATATTTTATACAGCTCCGGGCCCATGGTAGCCTGAATCCAACCCTGCATGAGGCATGGTAAATTTTAAAATACGGTAGGTACAGGTATACTTTGCTGCTATGATGCCCTTTTATGGCACCATATAATTAAGATATCCTCACCTACAAGTAATGATTGTTGGAATATTGTATTTGTAATACAACAACCTTATACATTGCATATAAAAATCATAATGAAGTAACTAAGGGTCAAATATTCTGCCGTGTATGGGTGCCCCGTTACTGCTCCTCACAACTCGGAGGTTTCTTTGACACCCACTCTACGACGGCCATTAGTGTTTTTATATCATCACCTACAATTACTTGCAAATAGCCTCGTTCGTGTCATGTTTGGATTGGAAAAAGTCTCCTGGAAATGCATCATTACAGCGAAATATTGTAAATGGAGTTCATTGCGTAAGTTCCAGGCGTTCACAATGTCAGCAGGTAACTGCAGTCTATGACACCTCTCAATCTGTATGTGATGGAAGCAATCAGAACCTGATGCATTCTTACCTCCGTTCTCCCATTTCAATTCTCATGTCCATACGACCATGATATTAACATAGGACATGCACAATGCAATTATATATGATTGTTTGGAAAAAAATCTCACTAATGGTCTGTGTCCAAAATACTTTACTGCCGCGCACCTGAAATAGATCAATTTTACATCCTTCCTTCATGTAGGAATAAAAAAAAGAAGAAACATAAGATATCTTTGTTCCATATACTCTATGTTAGTCTACTGCCGGGACTTTATTGGACTCATTAAAGTTTATTATTAGAGATGAGCGAGCACTAAAATGCTCGGGTGCTCGTTATTCGAGACAAACTTTTCCAGATGCTCGAGTGCTCGTCTCGAATAACGAGCCCCATTGAAGTCAATGGAAGACCCGAGCATTTTTCAAAGGGACCATGGTTCAGGAATAAAATGTGTTATTTAATTGAAAAAGAATGTCTTCTGATAAGTTAGCAGATGTATGCAAACATCTGCAATCTATTCTTCACTGTTCCGCGCATATATTATCTCCCGACAAGTTAACAGATGTGAAGAACAGTGAAGAATAGAATAACAACAGTGAACACAGGATCATTTAAGTGAAAAACGCAGTGAAGAACACAGTGAAGAATAGATTACAGATGTTCGGCACATCTGCTTACTTGTCGGGGTGATACGCTGTCCCGGGATCGCTCCTCTTCTTCCACTGAAGTCTCCCCGTGCTGCCCGATGTCTCCCCCGTGTTGCCCGATGTCTCCCCCGTGCTGCCCGATGTCTCCCCCGTGCTGCCCGATGTCTCCCCCGTGCTGCCCGATGTCTCCCCCGTGCTGCCCGATGTCTCCCCCGTGCTGCCCGATGTCTCCCCCGTGCTGCCCGATGTCTCCCCCGTGCTGCCCGATGTCTCCCCCGTGCTGCCCGATGTCTCCCCCGTGCTGCCCGATGTCTGCCCCGTGCTGCTCGATGTCTCCCCCGTGCTGCCCGATGTCTCCCCCGTGCTGCCCGATGTCTCCCCCGTGCTGCCCGATGTCTCCCCGCTGCCCAATGTCTCCCCGTGCTGCTTGATGTCTCCCTGCTGCTTGATGTCTCCCTGCTGCTTGATGTCTCCCTGCTGCCGTTCCGCGCTTATCTTCCGACAAGTAAGCAGATGTGCCGAACATCTGTAATCTATTCTTCACTGTGTTCTTTTCTGTCTTTTTCACTTAAATGATCCTGTGTTCACTGTGTTCACTGTTTTTATTCTATTCTTCATTGTTCTTCACTGTGTTTTTTTAATTAAATGCTCGATCTCGAGCAGGGGAAATACTCGTCCGAGCAACGAGCCGTTTCGAGTACCTTAATACTCGAACGAGCATCAAGCTCGGACGAGTATACTCGCTCATCTCTATTTATTATAACTTTCTCATAAAACCCCCAGGACTCTTGATAGCTATAATGTGAGGGTTTCCATGGGTAAAAAACCTTAACAGATATGAAAATGAATTCATATTTAAGAAGTTAACATTAGCTTTTGTATTTGATAAGTCCTACACCACTGATGTCTTCCATGATGTAAGGCAGATGCACACAAGGGAATTCCTTCACCCAAATCTGCTGCATGTGTTTTCTGCCACCGAAGCCACGTTTCACCTCCTGACAGAACCTTACTTTTAAAATCTTACATATGTCACCAGAAGTGGCTATAACTTTGGAACAGTAACATATCCAGGTGACACTGTGATAGTTTTCCACTGACTAGAGATAAGCAGACCCTAACCTTTAGTTTGGGTTCAGGTGCATCCCGCACAACCTAGACATAGGTGGCAGATTGGTGGCCATGCAGAAAATTTGCTCCCCTACCAACTAGCCAAGGCTTTGATTTGTCCAGGGGCCAACCTCTGGCCATTCACAGCCGTAGCTTGTAGGTAGGAGAGCAAATTTTCTGGATTGGCTTCATGTCCAGGTCACATGGGACGCAACTAAGTTCCCAGACATGAGCTTGAAAAGCAATCCCACTATGAACACATAATACTGCATGATTGAAAACTTTGGTTATTAGATGGTTACATTTAATTAATATTAGTTAAATATTGGTTGATTTGACTTTTCATAGTGTGAACTGCTCTTTATCCTGATGGCTGCATTGAGACTAATTGTACCAGCAACAGTTAAACTGTTGTCATAGACAGACATCTACTCCGGTCAGCTAGATCCCACTCGCCACTAGCATTCTGCTGGTTACTGTATATTGCCTGGCTATCTCTATATTATCATTTCTGTTGTGCTTGTATTTCTGGTTATCTGATCTTGGCTTATATATTTTGCCTATCCCTTTGGGTTCGGATTTTGTGCCATATTTTCTATCTCTGCTTTGACACAGACCTTGGACCTATCTTCTGTTTTTCTCGTTTTTAAGTCTTGTTTCGTGTTCCCACTTTGGTGTAGGGAGGGACTGTCTCCTAGTTGTCCCGTATCACCTAGGATATGCAGAGGCAAGCCGGCAGTTTGACACTTTAGGGAGCTCAGTTCAGTGCTCACTTTCTTGTTTGTCCTCCCAGTATCTACAGTAGTCCTTTCATTACAGTTAGACTGTGTACAGACATGCCCCTTTGAGGAAAAAGTACTAAAAAAAAATAAAGAAAATTAGCCATTGAAAAGATCTGACAGGTCATTGTTAAAGGTGAAGTGAACATAAATTAAAAGGTCTGTGCACACCACATATGTGCAACATGCATGAAATATTCAGTTATTATAAGCTGGGGCTGAACATTTCATTAGTAATTTACATAGGTCGTTCTTTTGTTTTTATTGAGATTTTTCATATAACAATACAAAATGAGCAATTCTGTAGTCACACGTGTTTCATTAGGTAGTTCTGTTACACAAATACAAACATTACACTGCGACTTCGTGAGTAAATTGCTCAGCAGCGTAAAGATACTTAAAAATATAATTCCCACAGTGTCGTCTCATTCATTGACATTCTGAACACGAGAGAATGTGTGAATTCTCAAGTAATACAAATGGGCTTGCGAGACAGAACAATATAAGAGCCTATGCTCATTTATAGGCTAATATATGACCCTTTCAATACACTGTCCCACCAAAAATTGATTGAGCTGAACAAAGTACCCTTGAGATTTAAAGCTTGGCGTTTTACATGATCTATACTTCCCGCAACGTAGAGTCAAGTTGCGTAAAGTGGGAATTGTCAGCACATTAACAGACGGAAAGATTTGCAATAGACTGTTCTTACCAGCGGCCTATTTTGGAGAACGCAGCAAATATTCATAAAATACACATATATTAGTAACAAACACAACATATATGTCTATTCAGAGACTACACAACAAGAGCAACAGCATCTGAAAAAATAAAATGAACTGTTTCTCATGGTGCAAATAAGAAAAGCGAGATTTAAAATGAAAATGAATAAAGATTAACTATGCTAATAAGTTAAATACAGACAATTTTATGGAATGTATTTGTAAGAATGTGTTTTACAGCTTTTTTATGTTATTTCACTTTTTTTGTTCTGAGGAATGCAAAATACAAATATGTGCAATTATGGAAACCTCCTGAAGCTTATTTCAGTTAAACAGGTTTATTAGGTCGTTCATCAAAGTCTTCTTGTGGCGAGAGACCTGAATTCCTAATACAAACAAGGAAGACAGATATTTTAAGGGGCAAAATAAAAAGAACTAAGTAAACAGAGTTCTGTTTATATTACACAGCTAAGAACTCCTTTTTTTAATTTTTGGGCTTGCTGTTGAACTATACATTGATATGATGAATGGGGAACTTGGGGGTATGATGATTAGGGAATGTGACCTAAAAGAGAACTTCCTGCAACTCTTTAAAGCCTTCAATGGAACGTCTTTGCCACGTGTTCTGTTAACATTGTTGGGTTGAGACGTTGGAGAAACCATAAAACCTTGACTGGTTTTGCTAAGCTACCTTGAGACTGAAATTCCATGCCAGTTATTTGGTTGACATACCTTTTTAATTATGCCTGATCTGGACTCTTGTTTTCTAGCTTCTACATTAGTAGTGTCTTGACTTCAGCTTGGTAGACCTGAGGCTGTCATGGTAATCGAACGCCACCCTCCCGATGACGTTTGACGCCATGCTTTAAGCAAGCACCAACCACAGGTGTTAGCGATGGGTCATTGCTGCTATATGCAGCAAAGCCCATCTTTGTATGTAGAGGGCTCAGCCCATGAGCCCTCTTCATACACCCTTCATAGCTCTGCGACGAATATATCCGTCGCAGGGCGTGAAGAGGTTATTAGTCTCTTGACTACAGTTTTGTCTCTGACATTCCCAATCAGCTCGGTGACCATTGTTTTTTCCTTCTTCTTATCATTCACATTAGTCAGTGTAGGGAACGTCACCCATTTTGGGGGCCATCACCTAGGGCAGTCATTAAGTCATCAAAGACAATGAGGGCTTCAAATCAAGGCTCACTCTCTCTTTTCCCCTCTTAACATATAACAGAATCAAAAACAACCATTTTTCTTTTTAACTTTCCCTTTAAAAATGGCAGGTCCTTTCGCATAATCTTTAATTATTGGATTGAATGTGTTCAATCTGTTTCAATTCTCATCATCCTTCCTAGTCTGATGTTGGTCTAGTACACCTTTCTTTGTCCTGTAAGATTGACATCTTTCACGTTGACTACACACGTATTACCCTTTTTTGTCAATTTTTGTTTCTCTCCTCGCTTGATCTCTCTTGAAATATAATGATCTGAAATTATTTCTTTTCCAGTTGACCTTTAGTAATGGCCACTATTGTGAATCGTAATTTGCAACTCCACTTTGGAATGATAGAGTAATTATTTCATCAGTTTGATATCCTGTCCCTGGTACGCTGTTAATAAATGGGACATATTTCACTGCAGTGGAGATATATTCTTTGTAACAAGCCGTCTTCCTAATAGTAAGTTTCTGATACTCAGAACTAAATTTAATGCTACGTTTTATGCAGACATAAAAAAATTCCTATAACAGAGTGCATTATTTTTCATGAACTCAGTAGATGAA
The DNA here is from genome assembly GCF_040894005.1 of Engystomops pustulosus. Lineage (NCBI taxonomy): Eukaryota > Metazoa > Chordata > Amphibia > Anura > Leptodactylidae > Engystomops > Engystomops pustulosus. The sequence continues at coordinate 34,209,314 of NC_092414.1, forward strand.
GGGGTTTTCGGAAGTTTTTTTCTTGAAGTGATATCAGTCCTGATTTCAGATATAGATATACATTAAAAAAATGTTTGATAGGCTGATGAACTGATTCTGACAACCATCTTGTCACCAACACAACTTAGGAGAAGCTCCACATCTGGGACCATCAGAATGGGGCTGATATATTGCAATCCATGAGGGTTTCAGAAATCAAGCATGTAAGTTAATGAGAAACTGTCAGGTCGATTTTGGACCCTAAACCAAGTACAGGACCTTATGGACCTAAGATTTAGGTTCCCAAATCGACCTGTTTGATAGCTGTAGGTTAAGAAATATTAAAACAATAAACTTTTATACTGACCTTGAAGTGAGTCCAATGATGCCCTTCTGGATAAATTTAGATTGGATTTGATTTAGACCTGTTGACTATGATTTTGTACTCATTTTACATTCTGTTGTGCACTAGTCTGAATGTTTCCGTTTTTCATTCCTGGCTGTCTTAGTTGAATTCCACCACAACTGTCTGTCTCCTGTTGATTTTGTTCTGGGCTGCAGCCAGTTAAGCTAGTTCTAATGGTCAGATGCTTTCACGTTCCTCTAATGTTGGTCCATTTTCTATTTGCCTTAAAGTTCAAGTGGGACATCCCAATTATGCTTGGTCCTTGACTCTGACATCCAAAAGGAAGGTCAATTACCCTCTTCCTAGTGCTTGCTAAAAATCTTTTCTGGAGCTTTCTAGCATATTCTGTATTGCGTTATTTTGGTTGTTCTAATTTTTGCTCACCTCCTTACCTTCTGTCATACTCTTTCTTTTCTGAGTATCCCTCTTTGTTTCATATATATATATATATATATATATATATATATACACATACATATGGTCTTCCTTTTGTGTTTTGTTGTGTTGTGTTTCACATTGACACAGGACGGAAATGCCCAGTTGTTAACTACCATCTAGGCTAGGATCGGCGAGTAGGGACAGCTCTGTGGGTTTACCATTAGGGCTCACAGTCTATGTTTTCCCTTACTCTTTCCCTTGGTTGTGTGACCCCCATCAGCAGAATTACTCTATGTAAGTCACACAGTGCCAAAATAGAAGGATTTAGTAAATATATAAAACATAACGTTTATTTGTTACTATTAAAACCATTATCTTCTTGTGTCAATCTTTTTGACAGACCACAACAACAGTGGAGTAACAGGACCGTCAAACCTGAATTAAAATGTACAAAATTTACAAAAAACAACCACCACATAAGTACACGCCAAAGATATACAGGACTCACTACTGCATCCACTTGTCTAAAAGTTAGAACCATTGCCTAACTATTTTGGTAACCCCAATGATTATGCCACACACTTCCTCCCAAGATTAATGGGCTATTAAAGCAAGGTAGAAACCAAGCTTTCTGGCTTAGAGTAAATCATCGTTCCCCTGAGGATCGTACCCTTATGGTACATGAAACGCGTAGGGACCTCCTCCTTTTAGTTAGGGCAACATAGTCTGTATAGGGAGAATCTGAGGACGGCCCTTGTTTGGGCGGGAACTAATTTGTGGGGATGAGGGTGTCTCATAGAATAAGGGAAAGTTAGGTGATACAATGAATCGCCATTGTAGAATCCTCTACCCCTGGATACCGGTGAGATCTACCCTTTTAATTCTCAGATCTTGTGTGTAAATTTTAACGAAATAAAGACAATAGAGGTGGCACTCACCGGTAATTCTTCTTTATTGGGAATTCGCCATATGAAAGTGATAGAAGCCGGACACAAGCTCACGGCTACGGGTCGTTTCACAGACTCCTGCACTTAATTAGCCGTGCTGCGTGCCACCTCTATTTTCTTTATTTCGTCAATTTCTACATGCCTGTTACTGGGAAGGTTGAGCGCCTCCATATATACATTTTATTCTAAATCCCTGGTATCTTTGGACGGATTGGCTATTGAATAGTGTAGACATGTGGTGGTGCCGACATTTTTTTGTATTCTGAAAAAGTTAGATGTTATCTGCTATCCTAAAAAGTGTAGGGGGTTGTTTTTTGTTAATTTTGTAAATTTTGATTCAGGTTTGACAGTCCTGTTACTCTAATGTTGTGGGGTGTGAAGGGGGGGGGGGGGCGCAGAGCGTAACTGCCCCCACGCCTGCGCACTCGCTACAGCCATCAGCAAGTTTGGCTTATTTCTACGCCAGGCTACGCTGCACAGGAACCTGCTGGATAAATCAAGAGGCCAGAGCCTAGGTTGCTAAAGAGCACTGGTGGGGCTATCATACAACGGCGCACAAGCGGCGTATCATGAATTTCCCCCATTGTCTAGACCTTACATTTCCCCTTATGCTCTTTCTTGTAAGTCCCACAGTGAAAAAGTTTTAATAAAAGTATACATATACAATATTTTTGGACAATGTTCTTTGCTTACAAAACCAGCGATGACCACCTTGCTTCTTCACAGCATTTTGGGTATTTGAAAACTTTTCCTTATTCATTTCAGAGTAAATTAACAACACAACTTCATAAACTTTCGATACAAATCTATGACGAAACACATTAGAATCTACTTTTCTTGACAAGTGCTTAAATATTAGATATCTTTAATAAAGTGTCCCTTGTTTTCCCCTTCGATTCGCCAACCTATCTTTCTTTGTCTTTCATGCCCTAATCTGTCTCTTTGTCCCATTGTCTTATCTTGTACACTTTAACTTCATGTTTTCCCACTCATCTACTTATCTCCGAAATAATTCTGACTGCTGGAGGTTTTTTCATTTACCACTACTGCTCAAAAATGTATCTGATTGCCTGTATGCATTGTTCTCCACCTTTCTATCATTATCTCCATCTCACTACCGTGCCGTCTATTTTCACCCTGTCGTCCCTCTCTCCCTTTATCCCTCTCTTCATATCTCTCTCCTGTTGCCTATGAGCAAACGGTAAAGTGTGAAATAATTAGGTTTAGAAAGGTCACGGAAATTGGCGGAGGGGCTGTTGTTTCCGTAAATGCTATTTTCTAGCTCACTGCCCTGTAACTCTCTATGACTGTTGTGCTTAAGTAAAACAAACAGTGCATTTTAATCACACACGCGGCAATGCTTTGGAGACACTTAACTCACATTTTCCTAGTTTAATATAGAGGAAAGATATGGGTTTTGTCTTCAGAAAAGAAAATCCCATATGGGAGTTTAATAATTTACTTCCTATTTGAAATACATAATGATGAGGATTTTTTGGACATGTAAATGTCAAGGCCTTTAATGTGGTTAAAGGCTGAAATAAAGACAGTCTTGAGATGAAGGAAAAAAATTGAGTTTTGAGGATATTCAATGCGGGTATAATACTGCTCTCACCACAATGGTACAACTCATGATTCATAGACACCTTTTTACTAGGGATGAGTGGACCCGAATCGCAATGTTCGGGTCTGTGTCAAATACTTTGAGTTTGGTTCCCTGAAGCCAGACTTCAGCCAGAAATTTGTGTTCTTCTTTTGTGCACCCCCAGCTGCCAACAGCATTCAAAGGATTGACCCCATCTGTGCCAGTGCTGATCACAGGTGTTACCGGCGTGTGTTCGGGTGGCAACTGAACTGTTGCTCAAGGTTCGCCCTGACCTTGGTGAAACCAAACCTCAACCGATCCACTGATCTGTATCTTTGACCCCCAAAAGGTTCCTAGACCCAGATTTGACTGCTACCACTCGTGTTACAACTAGAGATGAGCGAACATACTTGTCCGAGCTTGATGCTCGTTCGAGCATTAGCGTACTCGAAACTGCTCGTTGCTCGGACGAATACTTAGCCCGCTCGAGAAAATGGCATCTCCTGCCGTTTTGCTTTTTGGCGGCCAGAAACAGAGCCAATCACAAGCCAGGAGACTCTGCACTCCACCCAGCATGATGTGGTACCCTTACACGTCGATAGCAGTGGTTGGCTGGCCAGATCTGGTGACCCTGGAATAGACTAGCCCCTGCCCGCGCTGCTCACGTCATTCTCTGTCTGGGTGCCATTAGGGAGAGAGCTGCTGCTGCAGGGATAGCGTTAGGGTGTTCTATTAGAATAGTGTTAGGCAGGAGTGATTCTACAAGAACCCAACAGTCCTTCTTACGGCTACAATAAGGTTTTATTTTCCTTTTTTTTTTTGGTTTGCTTGTGGCTGGGCTTGCTGCTATTAGTAGTGCAGCTAGTACCATATTGTGAGTAATTTGCAGGGAGACTTGTGTTTAGCTCTTAGTATCACACATATCCACCTCAAACACTGAAGTGGGACAATTTATTAGGGGTTTGATTTGAATTAGGCACAGTCTGCTGATTTATTATTTTTTACGTTTATTTCTTTTTAGAACTCACAGTAATCTGCCAAAGCAGTGTGCTTTCAGTGTAGGCTAGAAAATAGCCATAGGAGAACCCCAACGGCTTATTTAGGCCTACAATAGCTTTATATTTTCCTTTTTTTTTTGGTTTGCTTGTGGCTGGGCTTGCTGGCATTAGTAGTGCAGCTAGTAACATATTGTGAGGAATTTGCAGGGAGACTTGCGACCGTTGTGTTTAGCTCTTAGTGACACACATATCCACCTCAAACACCGAAGTGGGACAATTTATTAGGGGTTTGATTTGAATTAGGCAGAGTCTGCTGATTTATTTTTTTTTACGTTTATTTCTTTTTAGAACTCACAGTAATCTGCCAAAGCAGTTTGCTTTGAGTGTGGGCTAGAAAATAGCCATAGGAGAACCCCAACGGCTTATTTAGGCCTACAATAGCGTTATATTTTCCTTTCTTTTTTTTTGCTTTATTTTTTTTTTTATTTTTTTTTTACGTTTATTTCTCTTATAACTCAAAGTCATCTGGCACAGCACAAAATCCAGTTGTGTGCTGTCAGTGTAGGTTAGAAACTAGCCATAGCAATAGGATAGCATCGTTTTGTTTAAAAAAAAAACACAAAAAAGCACAAAAAAAAAAAATTTTAAGTTTACACTTTAATTTTCAAAATGTTTAACCCGAGGGCTAGGGGTAGAGGACGAGGGCGTGGACGTGGGCGTCCAACTACTGCAGGGGTCAGAGGCCGTGGTCCTGGGCGGGGTGAGACACCACCTGCTGATGAGGGAGCAGGGGAACGCCGCAGAGCTACACTCCCTAGGTTCATCATGTCTCAAGTTACTGGGACTCGTGGTAGAGCACTGTTGAGGCCAGAACAGTGCAAAGAGGTGATGTCGTGGATTGCGGACAATGCTTCTGGCCATTTGTCCACCAGTCAGACTTCCACGCAGTCCACCCATGTCACCGAAATCAGCACTCCTCCAGCTCCTCCACCTCAGCCTCCTTCCCCCCCAGTCTGCCCCCCCAGCAAAATTTGGCATTTGAACCGGCATACTCTGAGGAACTGTTTTCTGGACCCTTCCCACAGTCACAAACCACTTGTCCGGTTGCTGCTGAGCAATTTTCCGATGCCCAGGTTTTCCACCAGTCGCAGTCTGTGGGTGATGATGACATTATTGACGTAGTGGAAGAAGTGTGTAAAGAGGTGTCGGACGATGAAGAGACACGGTTGTCAGACAGTGGTGAAGTTGTTGTCAGGGCAGGAAGTCCTAAGGGGGAGCAGACTGAGGGATCGGAGGATGATGAGGTGACAGACCCAAGCTGGGTTGATAGGCCGGGTGAACACAGTGCTTCTGAGACGGAGGCGAGTCCTATAGCAGAACAGGTTGGAAGAGGCAGTGGTGGGGCCAGACGGAGAGGCAGGGCCAGAGCTGGTGCATCAGCGCCAAATGTTGCCTGTAGTCAAGCTCCCGTGGCGAGGGCTGGATTTTCAGAAGTCTGGAGGTTCTTTAAAGAAACACCGGATGACCGACGGACTGTGGTGTGCAACCTTTGCCAAACCAGGATCAGCAGGGGTTCCACCACTACTAGCTTAACTACCAGTATGCGCAGGCATATGAATGCTAAACACCCCACTCAATGGCACCAAGCCCGTTCACCTCCGGCCGGGCACACCACTGCTCCTTCCCCTGTGTCATCTGCTAGTCAGCCCCCTGCCCAGGACCACGGCCCAAACACCTCCTGTGCGAAAACCCCATCTTCGCCTCCACGATCCTCCACAGCATCCACCAGCATTCAGCTCTCCATTCCCCAGACGCTGGAGCGCAAAAGGAAGTATAGCGCAACCCAGCCACACGCCCAAGCCCTCAACGTCCACATCTCCAAGTTGCTTAGCCTGGAGATGCTGCCCTATAGGCTGGTAGAGACCGAAGCCTTTCGAAACCTCATGGCGGCGGCCGCCCCTCGGTATTCGGTCCCCAGCCGCCACTACTTTTCCCGATGTGCCGTCCCAGCCCTGCACAAGCACGTGTCAGAGAACATCATCCGTGCCCTGACCAACGCCGTTACTTCTGCGGGACAAGTAGCGAGGGAGAGTAGGCGAGCAGGCAGCTTTTCCAGCACTGGCAGGGGTACGCTTTACAAGGCCTTTGCCAGTTTTATGTCACCCCAGCAAGACACTGTCACCTGTCCCCAGTCTCGGCAGAGTAGGGCTGATCTTTACAGAAAGATGGTGAGGGAGTACGTAGCTGACCATACCATCGTCCTAAATGATCACACAGCTCCCTACAACTACTGGGTTTCAAAGTTGGACATGTGGCACGAACTGGCGCTGTACGCCTTGGAGTTTCTTGCCTGCCCTGCCGCTAGCATGTTGTCCGAGCGGGTTTTCAGTGCAGCTGGTGGCATCATCACCAATAAGCGTACACGCCTGTCGACTGACAGCGCTGACAGGCTGACGCTTATCAAGATGAATAAAGCCTGGATTTCTCCGCATTTTCATTCTCCACCAGGTGAAAGAAGCTCAACCTGAATAATGTATGCACTCCTCCTCCTCATTGTCCTCCTTCTCCTCCTCTTTGTACACTAAAGCATAGGAAACTGGCTATTTTTTGCCAGGGCCAACTGGCTCTAGCTATAGTACTCTATGTATTTAATTTTTATGGAGGGCCACCTACCCGGTCCTCTGTTTTAAGCAATTTTTGGGAGTGCCACATACAGGCACTCAATTTATTTAATTTTTCTGGAGGACCACCAACCTGCTCCTCTGGTTTGAAAACTTTTTTGGACTGCCACATACAGGCACTATCCAAATTAAATTGTCTCCATAGCAGCCTCCACATGTCGTCTTTTTAGCTGGCTCCACACGTTGTCTCCATTGCTACCTCCACACGTCATCGCCATAGCTGCCTCCAAAAGTCGTCCATATAGCTGCCTCCATACATGGTCTCCTTATCAAACGAACTGTGTCAGGCAGAATTTTGGGTTGTTTTCATGGATTCCACATCAAACTTGTTAACTTTGTCGCCACCCTGCTATGTAATCCACAAAATAAACTGGCAAACTTTTATCATTTACCGATATTATTTCAGCGCTTCTTGCGCATCTGTTTACATTCCCCTCACCTGCCATATCCTAAACTTATAAGAACGCTACTACACTTGATCTTATACAAAAGGTTCTTAGAAGTGCTGTTTGGGGAGTAGCCTAGAGACAGGGGCTTGGATTGGCGAAAGCTCGCCTGGCAGCGGAGCGTCAGCTCCATCCCAAGATCCAACTAACATAGTTTTAACTGCAGCACCTTTAATCTACTACCAGTTCACTGCCTCCATACATCGTCCCCTTATCAAACGAGCTGTGTCAGGCAGAATTTTCAGGTGTTTCACCAGATACATAGTGGAACTCGGCCCATCTGTCGCCGCCATGCTGGAGACCTGAAGTTGCAATCATAGCAGCGCAATATGTATGCCCCATACTGTCGCTCTTAATCATGGAACCATTTCCGTAAAAACAATTAAAAATAGAACCACTATGCTATTCCATTATTCCTAGGTGAAATATTCAAACGACCCGGCCTGCTTTGAAAATTATAATTTTTTCAAAGTAAACGCTTCTGGCCCCCAGGCCCATTTTGGGTGGGGAGGAGCCGAGAGACAGGGGCTTGGACAGGCGAAATCTCGCCTGGCAGTGGACCGCCAGCTCCATCCCAAGATTAGGCAGCCTCAGAGGCATCCATGCATGCTGCCCCTGCTGTTTCCTGTCCATTTTGCCTCCACGATCCTCCACAGCGTCCACCAATGTCTCATTTCAACTCTCTATACCCCAGACGCTGGAGCACGAGAGGATATGCAGCACATCATCCCCTTATCAAATGAGCTGTGTCAGGCAGAATTTTCAGGTGTTTCACCAGATACATAGTGGAACTCGGCCCATCTGTCGCCGCCATGCTGGAGACCTGAAGTTGCAATCATAGCAGCGCAATATGAATGCCCCATACTGTCGCTCTTAATCATGGAAGTCGTCTCCATGGCTGCCTCCACATGTCGTCCCCTTATCAAAAGAGCTGTGTCAGGCTCATTTTTCGGGTGTTTCACCAGATACGTTATGGAACTTGGTCACTCTGTCGCCACCATGCTGTGTTATCGACTAAATATACCGTAAACCTTTTGTTCACATAGGAAATCATTTCACCTCCTTTGGTGAAACCTGAGTCAATTTAGGGTATGTTGCCATGAGACTCTCTAGCCTGCCACTGCTGCCGCTGCCTCTGCATGCCGTCCCCTATAGTGTCAGGGTCAATTATTGCATGTTTTAGATGCTATCTAGCCTCATTCAGTCACTCTGTCATGGCCATGCTGTTGCCCATAATTTTGGCATAATGGTACGATTAAGCAGCCTCAGAGGCATCCATGCATGCTGCCCCTGCTGTTTCCTGTCCATTTCTGTGGTGTTTCCATCCTTTTCTGAGGTTCCCAGGTGTTTGGCCAAGCTTCCCTGTGCAGAGCCTTGGTCCCCTTGAAAAATGCTCGAGTCTCCCATTGACTTCAATGGGGCTCGTTATTTGAGACGAGCACTCGAGCATCGGGAAAAGTTTGTCTGGAATAACGAGTACCCGAGCATTTTAGTGCTCGCTCATCTCTAGTTACAACCTTGAGTGTGAGAAATCCATCACAGTTACATTAAAGTTAATCCTTTAATAAAATTGTTATCTGGGCTTGGCTCAACCCTCGCTGTTATTGTCTGCGATCGGCACAGACCATGAGGCCTATTTATTAAGGGTCGTGGATTGCACTTTCGTCAGACTTTGCACCTTTTTTTGGGGATTGCACAGCTTGGACAGATATTTAGCAGGTGTCTGAGCTGGGATTGTGGCGCGCATGATAGTTTTTTGGCGCAGCTGCGCTGGCTTCCATGTGACAGAAACCGGGGGGCGTGTCCCGTGGGACGATACGACTGATTCGGACTGAGCGTGGGATTTAACTTTCAAATTGTGATGCAAGCCCAAGCACTAAGGTTGTGCGCCTGATGTCCACTTGGTGTCGCTGCTGCGCTGAAGTCCGCCGTAATTCACCTTCTTCGTCTCGGTGTATGTGAGTGCAAATTTTTTTTTTAATTCTGTGTTTTTTCCAATCCGTTGGGTTTTTCAGACGGCCACGCCCCCCATTTCTGTTGCATGAAAGCCGGCGCCGATGCGCCACAATCCGATCGTGTGCGCCAAAATCCCGGGGCAATTTGACGCAAAACGGAAAAATTCGGGAAACCCGTTGGAAAAACACGATTCGGACCCTTAGTAAATGTGCCCCCACTGTGTACAATCTGCTCAGCTCCTCCTGCTTTATAACATGCTGCCAGCAAATAGGATACTGTATATAATCTGCTTTCCTCCTCCTGTTCTATAATATACTGCCTACATGTAGTACACTGTGTACAATCTGCTCAGCTCCGTCTTCCCTATAACATGCTACATGTTGGACAATTACATTCAGCACAATGGAGCTCCACGGAGTAGCTGAAGAGTTGCACTCTCCCATGGGTGAATAAATTATCACAATCTTCAGTGCTGCTTTCCCTGTTTTTTTATGTATGGATAAATGGACAGTACACAGACAGAGATGGATAGAGAAATAGATAATAAATAATAATCATAATAATAATAGTATCCAGTTGTAAATCATTCATGTCTAATATATGATTTCCTTGGCCAAAGCAAGAGTTCAGAGCATCCGAGTGCTACACTCTATAATCAGTTATATGTGAATGTATATATACAATAAGTAGATTTTTAGCAGTTATTATATAATATTATTTTTTTTTAATCTGGGAAAAATAAGCTTAGAAACAACTGTAACAAGTAAAACCCTCAGATAAAGTAAATGAAAATTCTGATTACCATTGGAAACCATCTGAAAGATTTTGAAGCCGATTTAAAAGACCTGTTTTCGATTTGAAAAAATTGTGGTAACAGATGCTTCATCAAAGCATCGATTCCCAGAAGGGAGGAAAAAAAACATTAAAGTACATTTCTCCATTCTACATAAGTATCCATAGAAATATCTTCTTAGCTTTCATTTCCGAGTGCCCTTTGTCCGTATTGCAATTTCTGTCATATGTCTGCATCTTATTTCCCTCCCCCTTCCCCTCACAAATCCATTTATTTCTCCATTATAAATTCAGACTGTGTCACTTCAGCTGCTTCTTTGTGACTTCTTTAAATATGGATATGCAGAGGTTTTGCCTAGAAAGTTCAGCTTTCTAGTTCCTCAGAGAATAAAACCATAGGAAAAGCCACGGTTTGGTTACAGATAGTCAGAAAAAGTTCTAAAAAAATAACTTTTGGGTAAAAGACATAAGTGAATATAGTCCATACAGAGGGGTCCTGTGGATGCGGAGTAGGATAAGCTGTATATATGGTAAGAGCTCTTATGATCAATGTAAATAGTTAAAAATATCAAAGATTGATATTAAATCTAAAGATATGTCCAATCCTTATTCTCCATGTGATTGTTCCCTAATGTATATTATAAACATATTATGGTAGGCGCCACATTACTTTAGTTTTGTTTGTTTGTTTTGTCATTGTTTTTTTAGCCATATTGGTGCTTATTATTATAGATCAGGGCAACATTATGGGGGAGATGTATCATCCATTGGCGCATCATGATTGAAACCTGCATCTATCCGGAGGCTCCTAACAGATATCTGGTGCTGCGAGCTCGAATTCCAGGAGTATCATTTAGAAGTGTGTTATGCTTGTGCCCAGCCAACCATGAGGCCTGGCACCACCCACTCCCAGTCCAACCGGCAAAGAGGGCAGAGTAGTCCCAATTTTTGTATCTGTACCCGGAATTGTAACTACATCACAACTTATACCCCAGTATTCAGGTATCCAGGCCTTGCTAAATCCCCAACCCCTATATATTTTGTAAAGACCAGAATTATATATGTTCTTATGTTTCTTATTTATGTCTGCCTTTGTCCAAAAAACTACTTTAAAAAATATGCAAATGAGCCGGAAGTGCTTCAGGGGGCATCCCCAGCGCCTCTTTGTGTATCAGCAGCACAGGCTATTACACACTTAACAGAGCACTTCTTCCACTCCATCTGCACTGCCTCCTTTGCCAATTAAGGCCCCCCAGCGTACAAACCAACATGTGCCCGGAATTAGGACTTAAGTACTACTCTATTTACTTTTAACCCCTTAACGACTTGGCCTTTTTTAGTTTTTTCACTTCCATTTTTCACTCCCCACCTTCAAAAATCTATAACTTTTTTTATTTTTCCACATAAAGAGCTCTGTTATGGCTTATTTTCTGCGTAACAAATTGCACTTCGTAGTGACGGTATTTAATATTCCATGGCGCGTACTGGGAAGCGGGAAAACATTTCCAAATGCAGTGAAAATGGTGAAAAAACACATTTGCGACGTTTTCTTGTGGGCTTGGATTTTACAGCTTCTCTTTGGGTTTGCTACGATTACATGGATACCAAATTTGTATAGGTTTTATAATGTTTTCATACATTTATAAAAATTAAAACCTCCTGTACAATTTTTTTTTTTTATTTTGCCATTTCTGGCGGCAATAACTTTTTCATACTTTGGTGTATGGAGCTGTGGGTGGTGTCATTTTTTTGCAACTTTTGATGGCGTTTTCAGTGCTATCATTTTTAGGACTGTGCGACCTTTTGATCACTTTTTATTAATTATTTTATATTTTCCAAAATGGCAAAAAAATGTCATTTTTGACATTGGACGCTATTTTCCGTTACGGGGTTAAATGCAGTAAAAACCGTTATTATATTTTCATAGATCGGACATTTTCGGACGCAGCGATACCTAATGTGTTTATGATTTTTAATGTTTATTAATATTAATATCAGTTTTAGCGACAGGGGGATGATTAGAATTTTTAGGTTTTTTTATTATAATTTTTTTTTTTTTAACTTTTTTTTACTTTTACTATTTTTCAGACTCCTTAGGGTACTTTAACCCTAGGTTGTCTGATCGATCCTACCATATACTGCCATACTGTAATATGGCAGTATATTGGGATTTTACTCCTCATTCATTGCAATGTGCTGATAGCACATTGTAATGAATGGGTTAAAACGAGACTGCTTCGGGCCTTCGTGAGACCCGAAGCTGTCATGCCAATGGATCACCGCTCCCCGTGACGTCATCGGGGAGCGATGATCCGCGGCAATACGGAGCACGTCGGGAAGAGGTTAATATATCCTTAATCTTGTACTGTTCATAAATCTTATTCATAGATCTTGGCTGCTATACCTGGCTGGCAAAGCCCCTGTGCACTCTGCAGCCTCTCCTGATGCTGCCTTTTCCGCTTTCTAGCTATATATAAAAGGGTTCAGTGAAGAGGCAGCACTCCTTGTAGTAGTGAAAGGGGTGAAGCTTTATTCCATAAAAAGCGCCGTTTCGGTGTACTGTTACACCTTGATCAAGCATAGTGTGAGTAACAAACAGCCAACTATTTAAGGACCAACGGATCTGCTGATTGGTCAATGGTAAGTGACAGTAATTCAGTGTACATCATACAGAAAAGTGACAAACAAGTAATAACATTATTCATATACATGTTATAAAGTGACCAGTAGTGCCAATATATTATTATGAAGTGTACCATCATCATAAAGTGACATAGTGCAAAAGTAAATACAGTAAAACACGCCCATCGGTTTGTAGACCTCCTCCACGTCTCCTCCTACTCATTCATGAAAAACAATTGTTTCAGCTTGGCCACCTGTTGTATCAAGCCATGTGCATTGCCAAACAGGAAGTGTATACTTTGACCTCCAGGAAACCGGAAGTGAGGTAATCGGCTTGGATGGTGCATGTGTATTGAAGGTATTGAGTTGATGGCGGCCATCTTGGATAAGGGCAGCCCTCTTCTCATTAGACCAACACCAATATGACAAGAGGTAAGTATTAAAATACCATTATTTTTAGCGCACGTTATGTGGATCAGCACTAGAGATGAGCAAGCACTAAAATGCTCGGGTGCTCGTTATTCGAGATGAACTTTTCCAGATGCTCAAGTGCTCATCTCGAATAGCGAGCCCCATTGAAGTCAATGGGAGACCCGAGCATTTTTCAAAGGGACCATGGTTCAGGAATAAAATGTGTTATTTAATTGAAAAAGAATGTCTTCTGATAAGTTAGCAGATGTATGCAAACATCTGCAATCTATTCTTCACTGTTCCGCGCGTATATTATCTCCCGACAAGTTAGCAGATGTAACGAACAGTGAAGAATAGAATAAAAACAGTGAACACAGGATCATTTAAGTGAAAAACGCAGTGAAAAACACAGTGAAGAATAGATTACAGATGTTCGGCACATCTGCTTACTTGTCGGGGTGATACGCTGTCCCGGGATCGCTCCTCTTCTTCCACTGAAGTCTCCCCGTGCTGCCCGATGTCTGTCTCCCCCGTGCTGCCTGATGTCTCCCCCGTGCTGCCTGATGTCTCCCCCGTGCTGCCCGATGTCTCCCCCGTGCTGCCCGATGTCTCCCCCGTGCTGCCCGATGTCTCCCCCGTGCTGCCCGATGTCTCCCCGTGCTGCCCGATGTCTCCCCCGTGCTGCCCGATGTCTCCCCCGTGCTGCCCGATGTCTCCCCCGTGCTGCTTGATGTCTCCCTGCTGCCGTTCCGCGCGTATCTTCCGACAAGTAAGCAGATGTGCCGAACATCTGTAATCTATTCTTCACTGTGTTCTTCACTGTCTTTTTCACTTAAATGATTCTGTGTTCACTGTGTTCACTGTTTTTATTCTATTCTTCATTGTTCTTCACTGTGTTTTTTTAATTAAATGCTCGATCTCGAGCAGGAGAAATACTTGTCCGAGCAACGAGCCGTTTCGAGTACCTTAATACTCGAACGAGCATCAAGCTCGGACGAGTATACTCGCTCATCTCTAATCAGCACGTATTGTTCGTCCCCAGTGTACAGAGGACTCACTCGTGCCAAGTACCTCCCTAGTGCCGCAGGATCCATCGGACGACAGACCTGAAGCAAGATGGGGATATAGTACCATTGTCCCGAACGTGTAATCGCCAATTGGGATGACAATCCCACCTCATAAAGTCGTGGATGAAGGTCTGGGGAGTTGTTAGAGGGTTATGCCGGGCCAATCGAATTTGAATGGGAGACGTGGGAAAAACGGTCCTTCCAATGGGGGTTTTCAATATATGTCTTGAACTCTGTAGATATAAAGACATAGGTATTAGTTGGATGTAAAGAACAGTCTAGCGTTACATAATACAAGAGATGGTAGGGACAAAAAATACATTCAGTCCAAGGTGCCAACACTCCACCATGTCTGCTCCTGTGTTAGATTACGCTATTTATATTAAATTCAATATTCCAACCATATGGATGGAGTGTGTTTAATTGATGGATCCATTTTAATTCACATTTTCTGAGAAGTTGTGCCCTGTCACCACCCCTTCTCAATGGAGGAATGTGGTCAATGAGGATAAAGCGCAATTGTGAATCGTTATGTCCTTTTTCAAAAAAGTGTCGACTGACGGGAAGATCCCGTCTCTTTTTACATATCGTGTATTTATGCTGTGTAATCCTGACCATGAATTCGTTCGTGGTTTCACCAATGTATTTTAGTCCACATGGACATATCAACAGAAAATGTGAATTAAAATGGATCCAATTGGCGATTACACGTTCGGGACAATGGTACTATATCCCCATCTTGCTTCAGGTCTGTCGTCCGATGGATCCTGCGGCACTAGGGAGGTACTTGGCACGAGTGAGTCCTCTGTACACTGGGGACAAACAATACGTGCTGATCCACATAACGTGCGCTAAAAATAATGGTATTTTAATACATACCTCTTGTCATATTGGTGTTGGTCTAATGAGAAGAGGGCTGCCCTTATCCAAGCTGGCCACCATCAACTCAATACCTTCAATACACATGCACCATCCAAGCCGATTACCTCACTTCCGGTTTCCTGGAGGTCAAAGTATACACTTCCTGTTTGGCAATGCACATGGCTTGATACAACAGGTGGCCAAGCTGAAACAATTGTTTTTCATGAATGAGTAGGAGGAGACGTGGAGGAGGTCTACAAACCGATGGGCGTGTTTTACTGTATTTACTTTTGCACTATGTCACTTTATGATGATGGTACACTTCATAATAATATATTGGCACCACTGGTCACTTTATAACATGTATATGAATAATGTTATTACTTGTTTGTCACTTTTCTGTATGATGTACACTGAATTACTGTCACTTACCATTGACCAATCAGCGGATCTGTTGGTCCTTAAATAGTTGGCTGTTTGTTACTCAAACTATGCTTGATGAAGGTGTAACAGTACACCGAAACGGCGCTTTTTATGGAATAAAGCTTCACCCCTTTCACCACTACAAGGAGTGCTGCCTCTTCACTGAACCTATATTGGAGACCCTGGTCAAGGGATCACTGGCTTCTGCACCCACCGCTAGCTGTGCTGCTCTGGATCTTCTACTTTTTATATATAAAAGGGGCTACAAAAAAGGGGGCACTATAATACTCCTTTACATATGCCTATAATGTCCTCTTGTTTTTGGCCTTTTCACTGTGAGAAAAAAACTCTAAAAAATGCTGTAAATACTCACATATAAGCCAAAGCAGCTAATTTTGCCACAAAAATACTGGGGAAAGTTATTGGCTCAAGTATAAGCCTAGGCAGGGAAATGCAGCTGCTACTCTAATAAAATGTCCAGCAGCAGTCAAACCTTGTTAATGAAATGTCCACAGCAAAGCCCCCCTTTACAAAAATTTCCACAGCAGATGCACCTCCTTAAACGAAATTTCCACAGCAGAGCCCTCCTTTAAAGAAATGTACACAGGAGAGCAGTCCCAAGCGCTGCTTCCCTGGGTGTTCACTTACCTCCTCTCACAGATTGGGCTAAGTGATCTGGACCAACTGATTTGCTATGACTTGGCTGGTAATCAGTTCAGCCAACCAGTGTTATTGGGGAACAGGAGTCAATCTGCATGCAGCGAAGCTTCTGAAAAGCATGATGCATGCAGAATGCGGTCAAGTAGGGCTGGGCGGGCAATCTCCCACTGATAGTGCCAGTGAGTCACTGTCACAGCTTGGAGGCAGGTGCACATCTGGCATGTGCATAACTTGCACAATTGCTGGTGGGGCCCCCTTATGAGTAAAGTAGTGGGGGCCCCAGGGCACAAACCCCTGGAGCCCATCATATAACCCGGCCCTGTTGGATATATAGGAACAGCAAGGTATGCTGTAGACAATGATAAAGATACAACCATTTATGACCTGATCAATGAATGGTTTATTTCAATCACTAGGGAAAATCACAATTCGTCATTAAGCTTTAAATAAAGATTTTTTTTTTCACATCAACAATCTATGCTACTGTATAAGTGACCCAACTGCAGCATTTAAGAGCCAGAGCTGAGCAATCCAGTATTTCTCACATTGTCCCTCAGTCTGACTGCATACTGATTTATTCAAGGATCAGCAGTTCATAAAAAATAAAACATTAAGCGTAGGAATGAGCTTCAGACTGGAAGGATTCATGTTAGCATTGTAATATTGTATAGCAGAGAAGATACTTGGTTTTAGTGACAGGTTTTAAACAAGCAAATTAATGCAAAAATACAAAAAAAAGTTAAAAGCAAACAATAGGAAATATTAAACATATATCTGTCGTTTGAATAATGTGTCTGCTGAAAAGGTTAATGTTAACTCCTTAATGCTCCATGACGTATATATAAAAAATATGAAGAGGGTTCATAGGCTGAGCCCTCTTCATAGAGATATGCGGGGTATTTATCAGGGCTTCTGCACCTCGTGAGTGGCATAGAAGCCCTTAAATAATCACCAATGGTAGCTTATTGCTAGGACGGGGGGAAGGTGTGGCAAGTTGAGAGTGCTTTGGTGTGGGGCATACCCGTACCTGCACACTTGCTGCGATTTTTCATACATAAAAATTTGCCAGCTGTATTTATTTTACACCAGATAGGGCCTGGCATAGAAATAAACACTGTGCAGGCCTCCGCCAGATACTTCAATAGACCCAAACTTCTTATTGTATCCAGCTGTGCCGGATGCTTGTCAGGGCTATCATACACCGACACTCATATGATACTGCATTTGCCACTAACAACCGCGATTGATGCTAGCACTGATCATGGGGGTTAAGCCTTTGATTGCCACCGGTAACGCCAGTATTTGAAAGACAGCAGTGCGTGGGTGCTTCCATCTTTGTTTAGATCGCCACCGTGATGTCATCTGGGAGCAATGATCTGTTGCAATGTCTCGTTTTAGCTGATTTATTACAATGTGCGATTTTTGTAGTATGGCAGTATATGGTAGGACCAGACAACCTACACTTCCCTTGGGGGTCTGAAAACAGTAAAAAAAAAAATGAAAGTTAAAAAAAAATGTTATAAAAAAAAGTTCAAATCGCCCCCTCTTCCCTAGTACTGATATAAAAATAAACAAACAAGTAAAATCAAATACATGTTTGGTATCCAAAATGTCCCGTCTATCAAAATAAAATAACGATTATTTGAAATGTTGAAACATGTAACAGAAAATAGCGGCCAAAATAACCTTTTTCGCCATTTTGCAAAAAGTAATTAAGAGGTCAACAGTCCTCAAAATGGTAGTAATGGAAACGTCAGCTCATCCCACAAAAAATGACACCTCACACAGCTCCTTACACCAAAGTATGAAAACGACATCAGCGTCAGCGATCTCCGTCAGCTCCTTAGAGATTAATAAAGCAGAACGGTCAACGGCCGGTCAGTCAGACCCCTCGTTCTCGCGATTTGCAGGGGTCTCAGCACTGAGAACCCCACTGATCAGAAAGTTTTGTCTTATCCCGTGGATAGGACCTAACTTGCCTTTGTGGGAAAACCACTTTAAGGAGTTAAAGACCACACAAGCCAGATTGCATGAGCAGGTCCTTGTTACAGAAATTACATCACTACCCACTATCTTTAAATAGGATCTCATCCAAACTCCAATTCTTTACATCCTTTAAAAGTTGTTGCCCCATTTTTTTCCGCTAACCATCTCCAATAATTAGCAATATGCACTATAGGGCACATTTACTAAGAATGAAGAATTCCTAGTAAGATTCACGAAGAACATATGCCAGAAATCAGGAATTTGGCGCTTCACTGCACTGGCATGACACAGTTCACTAACTTTTTTTGTGGTGCACCTTTAACATAGGGCGTGCAACAGACTTTGCATCTTATATCACGCACACGGTCCTACTGTGCACCAGAAAGCCCCCTAATTTGTGTTGCATGGAGCCTAGAAATGTGTCTCAGTTTTTACTGAAAAGAACAGGCAAAGTCTGACAAACAACTAGTACACCGTCCTTAGTAAATGTGGGCCTATAAGTTTTGGGTTCTAATATGCAAAATAGACTTTCATTTGTCAGGTGGGCCACCCTTGACTGGAAAATAAAGTCAGGTGCCAACCACTAGACTGTATATGGTGTAATTAGCATATTAGCATTTCCAAAAATTTGAAGTCAATAATCCTAAAGTGATAACGTGGAATACACTCAAGAAAGTCAATCTTCCCAAGAGTTAGACCATGCAATGCTCAGATAAATTATGAACACCCAAAGGCCTCAGCATGTTCAATGTTCATGTGCAGTCAAACTCGTGCTGGGTTATGCTCTATGGGTTCCCTTCCCCCATCACGCACACTTTATTCTCTTTCCTTCTCTCTCTCTCTCTCTCTCTCTCTCTTTTCCCAACCCCCTTTTTTCTCTCTCTCTTTCTTTCTCTTCTTATTATATATTTGTCCTGCTTTCTCTAGCTGTATACTAAAATGTTTGGGCTTCCGACCCCCCATTCTTCATTGATATTCATGTTCTAGGTTACAACCCCTACTGTGTTTTGTTCTTTGATATTTTTTTGGTGGGCAGTTTGTGCCTACCAGGAGTTTGTTCCTTCAGTATAGTGATGGATTTGAAGATGTTCACTTCATGGCACTACAATTAGAAAGACTAAAGATTTTTGGCTTAAACAGAAAGTTTACCAGGGGAAAGCCTCTCCAAAAGAAGATGTTTGGATATAATGCACAGAGCCACATATGGTAAAAAAAAACAAGTCAAACACCTGATACAAATTGACAAGCATGGTGGTGAGGAGGTGATTTTCACCTGCTTTTTAGCCGCAGGACCCGGATAACTTGCGGCGAATGAATGTGCTAAAGTATTCAAGAGCCAAATATAAGGCCTAGTCAAAGTCCTTACCTCAACTTTTTATGTCTAGTCTTTAGATATGATAGATAAAACACAAGTCTGTACAGTGTAAATGCTATTCAAATGAGGGGTGCCGTGCCTCTGGAGTTGAGCCTCCAGACATATATACCGTATATATATATATATATATATATATATATATATATATATATATATACACTCACCGGCCACTTTATTAGGTACACCATGCTAGTAACGGGTTGGACCCCCTTTTGCCTTCAGAACTGCCTCAATTCTTCATGGCATAGATTCAACAATGTGCTGGAAGCATTCCTCAGAGATTTTGGTCCATATTGACATGATGGCATCACACAGTTGCCCCAGATTTGTCGGCTGCACATCCATGATGCGAATCTCCCGTTCCACCACATCCCAAAGATGCTCTATTGGATTGAGATCTGGTGACTGTGGAGGCCATTTGAGTACAGTGAACTCATTGTCATGTTCAAGAAACCAGTCTGAGAGGATTCCAGCTTTATGACATGGCGCATTATCCTGCTGAAAGTAGCCATCAGATGTTGGGTACATTGTGGTCATAAAGGGATGGACATGGTCAGCAACAATACTCAGGTAGGCTGTGGCGTTGCAACGATGCTCAATTGGTACCAAGGGGCCCAAAGAGTGCCAAGAAAATATTCCCCACACCATGACACCACCACCACTAGCCTGAACCGTTGATACAAGGCAGGATGGATCCATGCTTTCATGTTGTTGACGCCAAATTCTGACCCTACCATCCGAATGTCGCAGCAGAAATCATCAGACCAGGCAACGTTTTTCCAATCTTCTACTGTCCAATTTCGATGAGCTTGTGCAAATTGTAGCCTCAGTTTCCTGTTCTTAGCTGAAAGGAGTGGCACCCGGTGTGGTCTTCTGCTGCTGTAGCCCATCTGCCTCAAAGTTCGATGTACTGTGCGTTCAGAGATGCTCTTCTGCCTACCTTGGTTGTAACGGGTGGCGATTTGAGTCACTGTTGCCTTTCTATCAGCTCGAACCAGTCTGCCCATTCTCCTCTGA
This sequence comes from Engystomops pustulosus, assembly GCF_040894005.1. Taxonomy (NCBI): domain Eukaryota; kingdom Metazoa; phylum Chordata; class Amphibia; order Anura; family Leptodactylidae; genus Engystomops; species Engystomops pustulosus. The sequence continues at coordinate 34,229,904 of NC_092414.1, forward strand.
CCTCTGGCATCAACAAGGCATTTCCGCCCACAGAACTGCCGCTCACTGGATGTCTTTTCTTTTTCGGACCATTCTCTGTAAACCCTAGAGATGGTTGTGCGTGAAAATCCCAGTAGATCAGCAGTTTCTGAAATACTCAGACCAGCCCTTCTGGCACCAACAACCATGCCACGTTCAAAGGCACTCAAATCACCTTTCTTCCCCATACTGATGCTCGGTTTGAACTGCAGGAGATTGTCTTGACCATGTCTACACGGCTAAATGCACTGAGTTGCCACCATGTGATTGGCTGATTAGAAATTAAGTGTTAACGAGCAGTTGGACAGGTGTACCTAATAAAGTGGCCGGTGAGTGTATATATCTATATATATATCTATATCTATCTATCTATCTATCTATCTATCTATCTATCTATCTATCTATCTATCTATCTATATATATATAGGTAAAAATACAAAAATGCAGGCAGCACTCCAATGGTCCAGAATTCCAAAAAGAGGGAACTTTATTTTGGTGTCAATTACCTTTATCAAGGATTAATAAAGGTGATTGACACCGAAACGTTGCCACAGTCTCAATAAAGTTCACCCTTTTTGGAATTCTGGATTATTCGAGTGCTGCCTGCATTTTCGCATTTTTGACTAGATAGATAGCTAGATATACTAATAGATAGACAAAGATAAACAAAGTCGAGAGCCAGGTACCAGATCTCAGGGAAGGCCGGTCTAAAGGAGTATGATCCAGATGCCTTAGGCACTGGACGCTGGTTCCCTGCAGCTCAAACACAATGGGGCTCATTTGTGACCGCACTATCGTGGGAATATCCGATGATTTCTGAAGTGCGCCACTTTTGGGAAGGAGATTGTGTCACACGCGATCGGATTTTGCAGCATCGGTGCCGGCTTTCATGCGACAGAAATCGGGGGCGGGCCATCCGGTGATCCGATGGATTTGGACTAAGCACGGGATTTAACATTCAAAATTGTGTCACAAGCCATGCACTTACATGCACCGGGAGAAAGAAGGTGAACTCCGGCGGACCTGAGCGGGGAAGCGACACATGCAGGATATTGGGCGCAGGATCTACGTGTATCGTGGCAGAGTGCATCCTCATCGGACAACACACCCCGGGGATCGCGCACGGACCAGGTAAGTAAATCTTTCTCTTATGGGTCCAAATCTTTATTATCCTCTACTATGGCAACCCAGGTGGTCCTACTTTGGTATGATAGATAGATAGATAGATAGATAGATAGATAGATAGATAGATAGATAGATAGATAGATAGATAGATGGTAGCTTTTGAAATCTGTCATGAAAAAAGATCTGGGCATGTTGTTGTTGTTTGGAATATGACTGCCAAATAAGTAGACAAGATGTAAAAGCCTGGAATATATGCATAATAAAGGTGTATTGGAAAAATATGACAGGAAAGTTAGAAAAAACCATCCCTCAGACTAGCATGTAAATATGATCTCGTGGCTACTCTTGATCTGCTAGAACAATGAAGAACGCGTCGCTTGTGGACCATCCGTGCAGCAATAGAAAATTCACAGACAACTTTGAACAGATAAAACTGATCCACGTTGTGATAATCCTAATGAAAAAATCACAAAGAGGAACAGGATACATAATTCTCATTTTAGCATAAAAAAATACAAGAGTCTAAACTTTCAGCGCCGAGCATGTATATGATACAATGCTCCCAGTCCTGTTATCAGATATAAAAATGTAATTTATCCGAAGCAGCGAGCTGTGTTTGTTTTGCTAATTAATGCCTGTTCCTGAGAAGACATGGAGCAGTTAGACTGACAAGAAATATGCAAAGAGAGATAAAAAAAAAAAATGAAAAAGAAACGCAAGCTCGCGGCATTCATGGCTGCGGCATGAGACATTTAAAGGGATTTGGTAAATAAAGTTATGGAGCTGCGTCTTTTTTATGAAATATAAGAAGCGCATTTACATACAATTTTAATTTGTTGATTTCAGTCATATATAATGGAGCAAAAAAAAAAAACATAGAGAAAAATATAATCAAAAATCATGCACTACTACTGCCAAATCTGAGGATGCACAGTAATTCTCTATAACAAAGCCTATAAAGGTAATAACTGGTGTAGAATAAGTCCATTAGAGGAGACATTCTTAACACTTTGTACGAGCGGGCACCCCAATTACTCATACGCCAATGCATTTTAACCTGTGACTTACTGTAGGCTGTAGTTAAAGGGGTTGGCTGCACCTCATGTTTTTTGTAATTTGTGTGTGAGGCCCGTTCCACACTTGCGAGTGTGATGGGATGAATTCGCATCACACTCGCAACGCAAGCTGCCGGGAACGCACGGCCCGAACACTGCACACCGGGAGTGAACTGACATGCTGAGTTCACTCCCGCGGTGCAGCGTTTGGGTCGTGCGTTCCTGGCAGCTTGCGTTGCGAGTGTGATGCGAGTTCATCGCATCAAATTCGCAAGTGTGGAACGGGCCTAAGTGAGTGGGGGGACGGGGCAGGGTAGTGGGTAATTTTCCAATATACATCTATTAAAAGTTCTGCTCTGCTTTTTTTGATATGTAAAGTGGAGCCTTCCGTCTTTTACCTCATCAGCCAGACATTCCTGACCATAAAATGGCCGCAGATGGAGGATCATGTGATCTCTGAGTGGCAGTTGTTTATGGACAGATAGCGATCACATGACCCTCCATCTGCGGCCATTTTATGAATTCTAGGAATCTCTGACTGATGAAGTAAAAAAACATATCAAAAAAGCAGAACAGAACTTTTACTAGATGTATATAGGTGAATAACCTGCTCCCCACACTTACATATACATTACAAACCCCAACCTCAATGGCCAAACCCTTTAATGCACCGGGCTGGGGAACTTTGCTCACATTCTGCCCATTGGGTGTAGAGGTGAGGTGGTATGGGTTGGGGGGAACTGGCCTACAAGCCATGATGAATGCCCCCTTCTGTGTCAAGGTAGAGAAGTCTCTTATCAATAAGTTGAAGTAAAGAGTAGACTTAGAGAGGATCTTTTACCATCTCCATCAACTCCATCATTTTCCATCACTAATTCTGCCATAGTTCTCTCTCTAGCTCTCATCATCCCAAAGTTATTAAAGTCATTTTTTGGATTTCTACTGTCAGATACTATCAGATGTCCAGCCCGGGTTCACCCATTTGTAAGTAGAATACCAAAGGTGCATATTTGCAGTACCCAATATACTAATTGGGATCTTCTCCAAGATTACTAGGGAACAGTGGAGCAAGAAGAAAGTGTGGGTAGGAGCGTGAACGCCGATTCACCAGGGTTACATTAGTTTCCACCTGAAAACCTGAGACTATAGCAAAAAATTCTGCCAGTTCAGCCCTGGTCTACAAGTCTAAACTGGTGGACCTTGAACACATATTTACCAAGAGGCGAGATCAGTCCAAAACTCCAGTCTTAATGAAATCCCCCCACAGTGAGATCTCAGCTTATGGCCATGTTCACACAAAGCGCTTTAGTTGCATTTTAAAATAAAGTGTTTCTGGACTATCTCCTCGCTAAACACAGATGTGTCTAGACTTAAATGCTTGAAAAAATGCTTGTTTCTACTTACCAGACACAGGTATTTAGCTCCAGACACATCTGCATTCAGAGTGGAGACACTCCAGATGTGTCTGAAATGCATTTTAAAACAGTATTCAAGAGCATCATGTGAACATGAGTTATGGGATGCAGCATTGTTGCCTCCTTCAGCTACACCTCATATTGTGACCGCTCATCTCCCCCTTATATTGTGGCCCCTCATTTCCCCCTTATATTATAGTCCCTTTTATCTTGTGATCATATAGTGGCTGCTCATCTTCCCCTGATATTGTGGCCCCTCTCATCTCCCCCTTTTATTGTGGTCCCATAATATCCCCTAATATTGCAATTTGCCCATCCGGGCTGCAGGAGCTTCAGCTTGGAGTGCCTTGCTATGATGGTGGCTAGACTGCAGGTGTCATGGAAGTCTTGGGTTCTGTCGCATCCGCACCTATCTGGTTTGGCAAGTCAGAAGCAAGCAGAGGGGGGTGCTGCATGTGTTGAAGATATCCCACTGGTCACTCTCAGTGTAGGTGTCTATGATGTTATGTGTGAAGCCTGTTATGGTAGCAGCAAGCCAGGGACACACAGCGTAAAGCAGAGATCTTTATCAACTCATTGTTCCTTTATTGGCAGGCTTGCAACAGCATAAAAACAGAAGGCTAGCAGGCTGTAGATTTGGCTGGCTGTGTGGATAATGAGCACTGTTGGCTTGCAGGAAAGTCAGCGTGGACGGGAGGTCATCTGCACTGGGAAGATCTCCTATGGAGCCAGGTTGGCTCTGCAGTCAGAATACAGTTTCTCAGTGCGTTCACAGCACAAATCTCAAGACAGAGTCCCAGAAGTCCAGACAGAGAGAAAATTAGGAGGAAATTTATCAGGACTTCTGCACCTTGACACAGGAGTAGAAGCCCTAAAATAATAATTGCAAATGCTAGCTTATTTCTAGAACTTGCGATTATTTTTCCCTTTACAGCACCTCCATGGCAGGGGGGCGTGGAGGGGTGTGAAGGGGGACATGGGTCGCATGGGGTGTTCCTGTCCCAGCACTGGCTCACTTGCTGCAGCCAGTGACTTTTTATATATACAACCTGGCATGGAAATAATCACCAGTTTGTGATTTAAAAAAACGCCATAAATTCCATGTTCTGGGACTTTCCAGAATTCCAGCTAATTATTAGCCTTGTAAGCTGCAAAAAGATACATTTAACATAAATGCAACATTAATAGAGATGAGCGAACATGCTCGTCCGAGCTTGATGCTCGGTCGAGCATTAGGGTACTCGAAACTGCTCGTTACTCGGACGAATACTTCGCCCGCTCGAGAAAATGGCAGCTCCCGCCGTTTTGCTTTTTGGCGGCCAGAAACAGAGCCAATCACAAGCCAGGAGACTCTGCACTCCACCCAGCATGACGTGGTACCCTTACACGTCGATAGCAGTGGTTGGCTGGCCAGATCAGGTGACCCTGGGATAGACTAGCCGCTGGCCGCGCTGCTCGGATCATTCTGTCTCTGGATGCCGCTAGGGAGAGAGCTGCTGCTGGTCAGGGAAAGCGTTAGGGTGTTCTATTAGCTTACTGTTAGGCAGGAGTGATTCTCAAAGAACCCAACAGCCCTTCTTAGGGCTACAATAACGTTCTACTTTTTTTATTTTAATTTGCATCTTTTACCATTTTGTGAGGAATTAGCAGGGGGACTTGCTACCGTTGTGTTTAGCTCTTAGTGGCACACATATCCATAGCAAAGACCGAAGTGGGAAAATTCAGTAGGGGTTGGATTTCTATTAGGCAATAACTCAGTGTCATCTCATCTGGCATAGTAGTGTGCTTCCTTTGATACTTGGCTAGAAAATAGCCATAGGAGAATACAAACAGCTTCTTGAAGCCTACAGTAGCGTTCTATATATTTGATTTCTGGTTGATCTGCTGGTGGCTGTAGTTTCTGCAGTGCATGTACTTGCCAATTCTGAGCAATTTGTAGTGAGACTTGCGACCGCTGTGTTCTGCGCTTAGTGGCGCACATATCCATAGCAAAGGCCGAAGTGGCAAAATTCAGTAGGGGTTGGATTTCTATTAGGCAATAACTCAGTGTCATCTCATCTGGCATAGTAGTGTGCTTCCTTTGATACTTGGCTAGAAAATAGCCATAGGAGAATACAAACAGCTTCTTGAAGCCTACAGTAGCGTTCTATATATTTGATTTCTGGTTGATCTGCTGGTGGCTGTAGTTTCTGCAGTGCATGTACTTGCCAATTCTGAGCAATTTGTAGTGAGACTTGCGACCGCTGTGTTCTGCGCTTAGTGGCGCACATATCCATAGCAAAGGCCGAAGTGGCAAAATTCAGTAGGGGTTGGATTTCTATTAGGCAATAACTCAGTGTCATCTCATCTGGCATAGTAGTGTGCTTCCTTTGATACTTGGCTAGAAAATAGCCATAGGAGAATACAAACAGCTTCTTGAAGCCTACAGTAGCGTTCTATATATTTGATTTCTGGTTGATCTGCTGGTGGCTGTAGTTTCTGCAGTGCATGTACTTGCCAATTCTGAGCAATTTGTAGTGAGACTTGCGACCGCTGTGTTCTGCGCTTAGTGGCGCACATATCCATAGCAAAGGCCGAAGTGGCAAAATTCAGTAGGGGTTGGATTTCTATTAGGCAATAACTCAGTGTCATCTCATCTGGCATAGTAGTGTGCTTCCTTTGATACTTGGCTAGAAAATAGCCATAGGAGAATACAAACAGCTTCTTGAAGCCTACAGTAGCGTTCTATATATTTGATTTCTGGTTGATCTGCTGGTGGCTGTAGTTTCTGCAGTGCATGTACTTGCCAATTCTGAGCAATTTGTAGTGAGACTTGCGACCGCTGTGTTCTGCGCTTAGTGGCGCACATATCCATAGCAAAGGCCGAAGTGGCAAAATTCAGTAGGGGTTGGATTTCTATTAGGCAATAACTCAGTGTCATCTCATCTGGCATAGTAGTGTGCTTCCTTTGATACTTGGCTAGAAAATAGCCATAGGAGAATACAAACAGCTTCTTGAAGCCTACAGTAGCGTTCTATATATTTGATTTCTGGTTGATCTGCTGGTGGCTGTAGTTTCTGCAGTGCATGTACTTGCCAATTCTGAGCAATTTGTAGTGAGACTTGCGACCGCTGTGTTCTGCGCTTAGTGGCGCACATATCCATAGCAAAGGCCGAAGTGGCAAAATTCAGTAGGGGTTGGATTTCTATTAGGCAATAACTCAGTGTCATCTCATCTGGCATAGTAGTGTGCTTCCTTTGATACTTGGCTAGAAAATAGCCATAGCAATAGGATAGGATTGTTTGGTTTTAAAAACTCAAAAAAAAACAAAAAACACAAAAAAAAAAAAAACACAAAAAAACACAAAAAAAAAAAAAAAGAAGTAAAAAAAAAAAAAAAGTTATAACTCTCATTTTAAAAATGTTTAACCCGAGGGCTAGGGGTAGAGGACGAGGGCGGGACGTGGGCGTCCAACTACTGCAGGGGTCAGAGGCCGTGGTCCTGGGCGGGGTGAGACACCACCTGCTGATGAGGGAGCAGGGGAACGCCGCAGAGCTACACTCCCTAGGTTCATGTCTGAAGTTACTGGGACTCGTGGTAGAGCACTGTTGAGGCCAGAACAGTGCGAACAGGTGATGTCGTGGATTGCTGACAATGCTTCGAGCAATTTGTCCACCAGTCAGTCTTCCACGCAGTCCACCCATGTCACCGAAATCCCCACTCCTCCAGCTCCTGCACCTCAGCCTCCTCCCCCCCAGTCTGCCCCCTCCCAGGAAAATTTGGCATTTGAACCGGCATACTCTGAGGAACTGTTTTCTGGACCCTTCCCACAGTCACAAACCACTTGTCCGGTTGCTGCTGAGCAATTTTCCGATGCCCAGGTTTTCCACCAGTCACAGTCTGTGGGTGATGATGACCTTCTTGACGTAGTGGAAGTGTGTAAAGAGGTGTCCGACGATGAGGAGACACGGTTGTCAGACAGTGGGGAAGTTGTTGTCAGGGCAGGAAGTCCGAGGGGGGAGCAGACTGAGGGATCGGAGGATGATGAGGTGACAGACCCAAGCTGGGTTGAGAGGCCGGGTGAACACAGTGCTTCTGAGACGGAGGAGAGTCCTCGACCTGAACAGGTTGGAAGAGGCAGTGGTGGGGCCAGACGGAGAGGCAGGGCCAGAGCTGGTGCATCAGCGCCACTGTCAACTAGTGAAGCTCCCGTGGTGAGGGCTCTTGCGGCGAGGGCTAGATCTTCAGAAGTGTGGAGGTTCTTTAAGGAAACACCGGATGACCGACGGACTGTGGTGTGCAACATTTGCCAAACCAGGCTCAGCAGGGGTTCCACCACTACTAGCTTAACTACCACCAGTATGCGCAGGCATATGAATGCTAAGCACCCCACTCAGTGGCAACAAGCCCGTTCACCTCCGGCCGTGCACACCACTGCTCCTTCCCCTGTGTCAGCTGCTAGTCAGCCCCCTGCCCAGGACCCTGGCACAAAAACCCCATCGTCGCCTCCACGATCCTCCACAGCATCCACCAGCGTTCAGCTCTCCATACCCCAGACGCTGGAGCGGAAACGCAAATATAGTGCAACCCACCCGCACGCCCAAGCCCTTAATGTGCACATCTCCAGATTGCTTAGCCTGGAGATGCTGCCCTATAGGCTAGTAGAGACCGAGGCCTTTCGCAACCTCATGGCGGCGGCCGCCCCTCGGTATTCGGTCCCCAGCCGCCACTACTTTTCCCGATGTGCCGTCCCAGCCCTGCACCAGCACGTGTCAGACAACATCATCCGTGCCCTGACCAACGCCGTTTCTGACAAGGTCCACCTGACCACGGACACGTGGACGAGTGCTGCCGGGCAGGGCCACTATATATCGCTGACGGCACATTGGGTTAACTTGGTGGAGGCTGGGACCGAGTCTGACCCTGGGGCTGCTCATATACTGCCGACGCCGAGGATTGCGGGGCCTACCTCGGTCCAGGTGTTTCAGGCCTACTATGCCTCCTCCTCCTCCCACCCCTCCTCCACCTCCTCCTCCGAACTACCATCCGTGGGCACGGCGCCATCAGTCGGTAGCTCTAGGCACAGCAGCAGTGCCGTCGCTAAGCGACAGCAGGCGGTGCTCAAACTGCTGAGCCTAGGCGACAAAAGGCACACCGCCCAAGAGCTATTACAGGGCATCACGGCGCAGACTGATCTGTGGCTGGCACCGCTGAACCTCAAGCCGGGAATGGTTGTGTGTGACAACGGCCGTAACCTGGTGGCGGCTCTGCAACTCGGCAGACTGACACATGTGCCATGCCTGGCCCATGTGTTAAATCTGATAGTGCAGCGTTTCCTCAAGACATACCCCAATCTGTCTGATTTGCTCACGAAGGTGCGCCGCATCTGTGCGCATTTCAGGAAGTCCAGCCCAGATGCTGCCACTCTCAGGGCAGCGCAGCGCCGCCTCCAACTGCCCGCTCACCGACTGTTGTGCGACGTGCCCACGAGGTGGAATTCAACACTGACCATGTTATCCAGAGTTTACCAGCAGCGCAGAGCGATTGTAGACTGCCAGATGTCAACTTCCACCAGAACTGGTAGTCAGGTCAGTCAGCTTCCTCAAGTCTACAATGAGGAGTGGACGTGGATGTCTGATATCTGTCAGGTGCTGAGTAACTTTGAGGAGTCAACACAGATGGTCAGTGGCGATGCCGCCATCATCAGCCTCACCATCCCGCTGCTTGGCCTGTTGAAAAACTCTCTGGTCAGCATGAAGTCGGAAGCTTTGCGCTCGTCACAAGAGACGGGGGAAGAATATTCCCTTGTTGATAGCCAAAGCACCCTGAGGTCTGTTTCTCAGCGCATATCGGAGGAGGTGGAGGTGGAGGAGGATGAGGAGGAAGAGGAGGAGAATGTTGGCGAGACACAAGAGGGGACCATTGTTGAGTCCTTCACTGTTCAGCGTGTATGGGCAGAAGAAGAGGAGTTGGAGGAGTTGGAGGAGGAGGAAATGGACAGTCAGGCCAGTGAGGGGAGTGAATTCTTACGCGTTGGTACTCTGGCGCATATGGCAGATTTCATGCTAGGCTGCCTATCCCGTGACCCTCGCGTTCAAAGAATTTATTCCAGCACCGATTACTGGGTGTTCACTCTCCTGGACCCACGGTACAAGCAAAATCTTCCCACTCTCATCCCTGGAGAGGAAAGGAGTGTGAGAATGCATGAATACCAGCAGGCCCTGGTGCACAAGCTGAAACAGTATTTCCCTTCTGACAGCGCTAGCGGCAGAGTGCGTAGTTCTGCGGGACAAGTAGCGAGGGAGAGTAGGCGAGCAGGCAGCTTGTCCAGCACTGGCAAGGGTACGCTTTACAAGGCTTTTGCCAGCTTTATGTCACCCCAGCAAGACACTGTCACCTGTCCCCAGTCTCGGCAGAGTAGGGCTGATCTTTACAGAAAGATGGTGAGGGAGTACGTAGCTGACCATACCATCGTCCTAAATGATCACACAGCTCCCTACAACTACTGGGTTTCAAAGCTGGACATGTGGCACGAACTGGCGCTGTACGCCTTGGAGGTTCTTGCCTGCCCTGCCGCTAGCGTCTTGTCCGAGCGGGTTTTCAGTGCAGCTGGTGGCATCATCACCGATAAGCGTACACGCCTGTCGACTGACAGCGCTGACAGGCTGACGCTTATTAAAATGAATAAAGGCTGGATTTCTCAGAATTTCCAATCTCCACCAGGTGAAGGAAGCTCAACCTGAATAATTGATCCACTCCTCCTCCTCCTCCTCATTTTCCTCCTTCTCCTCCTCTTTGTACAGTAAAGCAGAGGAAAATGGCTATTTTTTGACAGGGCCCACTGGCTCTTGCTATAGTACTTCATGCATTTAATTTTTCTGGAGGGCCACCTACCCGGTCCTCTGTTTGAAACAATTTTTGTGAGTGCCACATACAGGCACTCAATCTATTCCATTTTTCTGGAGGGCCACCTACCCGGTCCTCTGTTTTAAAAAATTTTTGGGACTGCCACATACAGGCACTCAATCTATTCCATTTTACTGGAGGGCCACCTACCTGCTCCTCTGGTTTGAAACATTTTTGGGACTGCCACATACAGGCACTCAATCTATTCCATTTTACTGCAGGGCCACCTACCTGCTCCTCTGGTTTGAACAATTTTTGGGACTGCCACATACAGGCACTCAATCTATTCCATTTTACTGGAGGGCCACCTACCTGCTCCTCTGGTTTGAAACATTTTTGGGACTGCCACATACAGGCACTCAATCTATCCCATTTTACTGGAGGGCCACCTACCTGCTCCTCTGGTTTGAAAAATGTTTGGGACTGCCACATACAGGCACTATCCAAATTAAATTGTCTCCATAGCAGCCTCCACACGTTGTCTCCATTGCTACCTCCAAAAGTCGTCCATATAGCTGCCTCCATACATCGTCCCTTTATCAAACGAGGTGTGTCAGGCAGAAATTTGGGTTGTTTTCATGGATTCCACATCAAAGTTGTTAACTTTGTCGCCACCCTGCTGTGTAATCCACAAAATATACTTGCAAACTTTTACCATTTAGGGATATTATTTCAGCGCTTCTTGCGCATCTGTTTACATTCCCCTCACCCGCCATATCCTAAACTTATAAGAACGCTACTACACTTGATCTTATACAAAAGGTTCTTAGAAGTGCTGTTTGGGGAGTAGCCTAGAGACAGGGGCTTGGATTGGCGAAAGCTCGCCTGGCAGCGGAGCACCAGCTCCATGCCAAGATCCAACTAACATAGTTTTAACTGCAGCACCTTTAATCTACTACTAGTTCACTGCCTCCATACATGGTCCCCTTATCAAACGAGCTGTGTCAGGCAGAATTTTGGGTTGTTTTCATGGCTTCCATGTTAACTTTGTCGCCACCCTGCTGTGTAATCCACAAAATATACTGGCAAACTTTTATCATGTACCGATATTATTTGAGCGCTTCTTGCTCACCTCCTTTGGTTCCTCTCTGCCACCCATTGGTTTGAAGCCTGAGTCCATTTAGGGTATGTCGCCATGACACTCTCTAGCCTGCTGCCGCTGCCTCTGCATGCCGTCCCCTATAGTGTCAGGGTCAATTATTGGATGTTTTAGATGCTATCTAGCTTCATTCTGTCACTCTGTCATGGCCATGCTGTTGCCCATAATTTTGGCATAATGGTGCGATTAGGCAGCCTCAGAGGCATCCATGCATGCTGCCCCTGCTGTTTCCTGTCCATTTCCGTGGTGTTTCCATCCTTTTCTGAGGTTCCCAGGTGTTTGGCCAAGCTTCCCTGTGCAGAGCCTTGGTCCCCTTGAAAAATGCTCGAGTCTCCCATTGACTTCAATGGGGTTCGTTATTCGAGACGAGCACTCGAGCATCGGGAAAAGTTCGTCTCGAATAACGAGTACCCGAGCATTTTAGTGTTCGCTCATCTCTAAACATTAACCTTTTCAGGTTGCAAACAATAGACATACATAAGAAACATTTAAATATTGCAGATTGGAATGACCTATTTCACCCTATTAGTGGTAGTATGGCATCATGCAGCCTAACTAGGGGAAGAAGTATGCAGTTCAATACACAATAAAAGTGATCCTGAGTGTGATTGTTAAGGAGTGCTACATTATATTATGATTCTGGAGTCCGCTTATCTTCTTCTTCTCCTGAGAACTGAGCACAATTAATTAATTGTTTCCCAGAATGTGCTGATGGCCAATAGCTTTGCAGTATACTATTCACGCCTCTTTGATGACTCTTCTGTCTGTGATATTAGGCATTTGAGATATTAAACGGGAGAAGATCTTTACAATCCCTATCAAGGCCTAAATAACTGGCTTTACCTTAATTTAGGGCTTAATGGGGTTATTTGTTTCTCTAGCCCCATGGGATAAAATTATCTATATTAAAATTACCTACCCGGTCCAATCGCGTTCCTGCGGCGCGTTGTCTGACGAGGATTCGGGTCTGCCGGGATTCACTAAGGTTGTGCCATGATATCCAATAGGTGTCGCTGCTGCGCCGAGGTCCGCCGGAGTTCACCTTCTTCTTCCTGGTGCATGTAAGTGCTGATCTTGCGACACAAATCGTTTTTTAAATTCCGTGGTTTTTCCAAATCCATTGTGTTGCCCGATGGCCATGCCCTCTGATTTCTGACGCGTGAAAGCCGGCGCCAAAGCGTGCGTCAAAATCCTGGGGAAATTCGGCGCAAAACGGAAATATTTGGGAAACACGACAAAAGTGCTGCGTTTGGACCCTTAGTAAATAACCCCAATGTATTGTGGCCCCTGATCTCCTCCTTAAATGGTGGTCCCCTCATATTGTAGTCCCTCTTCTCCCCCTCACATTGTATCCAAATTATCTCACCCTCATATTGTGGCACCCTCATAAAGTGGTCTTCCTCTTCTTTCCCTGATTTTTTTGGTCGCTCACCTCATTCTTATACTGTGGTTTCAACTTTAATAATAATATGGTGTATATGCTGTGGTTTATAATGGTTTATGGTTCATGGAAAATGCTTTGTGAGTAACCTATACAATGCTAACACAAAAGAAACATACAGATACAACTACCCAATGCATGCCAAATTAACTTATTTTTTGGTCTGTAGATTTTCCCATTTCTCTATTTCCTCATCCTTTCGTTCAGAAACAATGATATTTGGTAAAGATTATCACCAAGATTTACTAAAGGCCAGTTTTCTGTCTGACTTTTCGTGTTCTTTTATATGCAAACTGCTTGAATTTAAGAAGTGTCGATGACACATTGGTGTCGCACGGGACTCATTTGTGGCGCGGCTGCACTATACCCGATGTGATACAAAAGTCCGACAGAAATGTGTCACACGCCACTTGTTAAAGGTGCGCCAAAAAAATTGTGGTACACTCTGTCGGGGCAGTGCAGGAGGCGCCAGATTCATGAAGAACGTGCGTCACAAATCCTGAATCTGGTGTCCTCTGCACTCTACACAGGCAAACTGCACATAGTACAGACTGCACTGTTCTTAGTAAATATGCCCCCCTATGCCCCATGTATTAGATAGATATTGGTGCAGACAGGCAGAACACACCTCACAAAGTCAAGATGTCAGTGCTCTAATCCATAATAAATCCTTAACTATAAATGCAGATGGACCTCCTCTTAGGTTAAAAATAGAATATCTCCTAGGATTTTTGCTCCTCTCTCCGTTCTCCTCCACTGGATCAAAACATGGACCCGAACTCACTCTCGTGTCCGAGGTTCTCTTACGATCCTTGTAAATACATGCAATAAATTAATATTTACCCTTTACCTTGGTGATCTGCACTGTCCACTGCACTGTGATCTGTCCCTAATTCCCGGCACAGGATCGTCAGTGAACCTCGGACATGAGAGTGAGGTGGGGTCCATGTTTTAATCCAGTGGAGGGGAAAGGAGAGAGGAGATCTTCCATTTTTAACCTAAGAGGAGGTTGTGAGACCGTTCATCTGCATTTATAGTTAAGGCTGTATTATGGAGTAGAGCACTGACATCTTGACTTTGTGACTTGTCTTTGGCTTTTGTGGGAGTGTGCCTAGTCAGTGGCTCCTCTGGACTATCAATTCCCTTATTCCTGACATCAAATTACTGCAGAATAGAACACAGCTCAGCCTCCCCTCCTCACCCAGTATATAGGTAGCCAGCATATTGCAACCCCCTGCACCTGCCGCATAGGTAGCCAGCATACTCTAGAGCAGTGGTGGCGAACCTATGGCACGGGTGCCAGAGGTGGCACTCAAGGCACTCTCTGTGGGCACTCAGGCCATTTCCCCAATTTCACCAAACAGGACCAAATCCACCAAATCTTCCTGTAGTCCAAAGCAACTTAAAAGATGCTGCTCTCAGCGCTATTTTAGGCAACATTCACACGATGTATGACCATCGATGTATGGCGGGCATACATCGGGGCTGCGGAGGGGAAGAGCGCAGTTCACCCTTGCTCCTCTCCATAGGAATATACAGCGCGCGGCGCCGTATTACATGGAAAGATAGGACATGTCCTATCTTCCTACGGGCTATGGAGCGGTACAGTACCGCACGTGTGCTGCACGTACCACTCCCTTACAGGGCCGTGAGCCCATAGAAGTGTATGGGGGACGTTTATTCGCCATATATACGCCGGCCGTATATATACATCTCCCATACGTTTGTGTGAATGATGCCTAACAGAGACACTTCATTGGATGTTTGGAACTGCAAGAAAAGTGAGAAGGTGTTGACAGAACTGCATTGTCTTTGGAGGTCATCCTGCTGGACCCACCATTCTTCCTGGAGAGAAGCTACAATGATGGTCTGAATTTGTCCACCTTATTTCAACGGTATTGGTGGCCTCAGGGGGGGGCAATACAATTGAATTATGTTGAAGAACAGGTAGCATTAGGTACTGTTTGAAATGCCGTGTTGGTACTTCATGGTAAATAAGTGGAATTTGGTTGTAGTTTGGGCACTTGGGCTCTAAAAGGTTCGCCATCACTGCCCTAGAGCATCCCCCGCAACCCACACCAGCACACTGCCCTCAAACTATGTTTTAGTAAATTTGCCCCTATGTGCAACAAAAACTAAAAATCGAAAAAATACTAAAAGTATGTCTATAGCACTTTATTTTAATTTGTAAAGAGTGTGTTTGAGTATAAGTGTCCTCCTGAGCAGGAAAGGTTGATGTCAAATGTTTTAGAAAAGGTGATAGAGAGGATAAAATAAAACCCCTGAATAGACGTTACTGATCCCCCACCAACGAAAAGATCAGCCTCCAATAATAAATCAAAACATAATATAGCACTGACAAAGTAAAAAATGAAGGCGAAAAATAAAAAAAAAGCTGAGAAAGTGGATAAGTTAAAACCATTAAAACCAACGGCCATAAAATACTGGCTGATTTTAGCCTTTCTTTCCGGCTTTCCTTAGAAAAAGAGAAAAAAAGTTTGTTCCCCTGTAACTTGATTTTCTTCTGAAATGCAATTTGCCACTCCGTATTTCTCCATGGCTCGAGCTGCCTTCATTTTTCACCTCTCTATTCGATTAGAAAGATAAAATAAAGGGATTTTTTCCCCCAGCTCCCTCCCACAGAGAAATTCTCAATCAGCTCAGCTTCGCGGGATTGCTGTTGGGGTCATTTATTCCTCATTATTTCAGTTCCCTCATCTAAGGCCTCCAGCTGGGAAGAGGACCCACAGCGGTGCCCTGTCATAGCCTGGTAAAACCATTCTGGTAAATATTATAATTTCATCTTGCATAACGCTGACGCTGTGTGCTTCAGAATTCATGATCTGGATAAGCAAAGAAGACTGATAGGGAAGATGTCGAAGGAAGACAAGCAATTTAAGACTTTGCTTACAGTAGTAAAACGGGCAAGAATTGTTTCCACAAACTTGGTATCCATTCCAGTTTTTGCTAATAGAAAAAAACTAGTCTTTAAACATGTTTTGACCATGCATAATGCGTAACAGATAATATTATTGATGGATCATTACTTAGATAAGGATATAGAACTTGCCCTGTATCATTGCACTCATAATGAGGGTTTATCAAGTGTTACGAACTGGTTAAGTGTCAGCACTTGTGGTTTGTAGGCTGAAGAACTCACTGCTAACTCAATTTGGATCATCTGGTTCTAACAAAACTGATAACTATCTATTAAAACAGTAAGACGTGTGCAATGCTTTATTTGCCCTGTGGAGGCACTGCAGGCTAACTGTCACACTCATGTGACATCCTCTTGGGGCCCAGCAGTTAGAAACAGCAATAGGGTAATCAAAATGGGATGTCAAAAGCTGACAAGGCATAAATAGTGTAAAGGTCTTAACAAAGTAGAAAAAAATACTGCAAAGCAAGAAAGAAAAGTTGTTCTACAGAAGGAAAACAACCCAACAAATGTAGCTAATGTCATGAAATGCTCTCTACAACCTCCATGAGCATTATAATCTGCTGTCAGCATGTTGTAGAGAAAAGCACCAACATACCTTTACTAATCCTGCCCATTATGCCATTTAACAGATAGCCCCAGTTAAATCCACATGCAGTCAGCACTAACACCACTGCTTTGCCAATATAAGCCCCTTACCTTTTCTTCCAGTGTCAGCCTATGCTCCTTACAAGGCTCTGGAAGAATGGGTGTTCTGATCTGACAGAGAAGAAAGTGGTCCAGATAGGAATGACATGTCCTAGGTGCACCAACTGCCTCATTATCATACAGGTTAAAATTGGAATTTTGCATAAACAGCATAATGTTCTCTACAACATACTTACAGATCTAGTGAGGCTAGAGAAAGCGCCGGACGGCGCGAAACGGCTGTCACCTTGTTCTACCCCCTGCTCCTACCTCTATCCTGACTGATCCGTGCCACTGTACTTTTTATCCAATGATGAAATAAAGAAGAAGTTTTAATGGTGAGTGGCCGCGTTTTCTACTCTTTTTGCTACTATTTATCGGACTGTCTTAGGCTATACGCTGAGCACCACCTACACGCTTCCACCACTGTACAGGTTATCTCAGGACGATACGCCACCGAACCTACCATATATGTGTAGTCTCTGGATAGTGCCCCTCTTTTTTTGCTTCTTGTTACCAGATATACTTACAGATCACATTGAATGGTGAAGGAGGATTAGAGACGACTACGAGGGGACATGATTAATCTATATAAATATATGAATGGTCCCTACAGAAAGTATGGTGAAAAGTTGTTCCAGGTGAAATCAAATCAAAAGATGAGGGGGCACTGTCTCCGTCTGGAGAAAACAAGGTTTAATCACCAGATGCGACAGGGCTTTTTTACTATGAGAACTGTCAATCTGTGGAATAGCCTGCCTCAAGTGCTGGTCACAGCAGGGACAGCAGAGAGCTTCAAAAATTGCCTAGATGCCTATTTATACTTAAATAACATTGACGGTCATTTTATATAAAATTGTTTCCCCTACATCGCTTCCTCATCCAATCCCTTCCTTGGTTGAACTTGATGGACAAGTGCTGGACTAGTGCTGTAGAACTTTAACTAATGCTACCATATGGATGACTATACTCCCAAATATCAATTTCCATACCTTAATATTGTTTTCCATGAACTATTGTTCTCCATCACTTTCTACAGCATACACAATGAAGATGTGATTAGTGTTGGCTTCTGTCCTAACTGCTTATAAAAAAGGACACACTTGGCAAAACAGAATAATAATTTAATATTGGCACAGGATACGACAGTTCAACCAATCACTGACTGAGGTTGAATGACCACTGTGACCACTGATTGGCTGATCAGGTATTTCCTCTGTGCTGAGGAAGTGAAGCCCATGAGGGATCAGTTAAACATCTAATTGGGAGCAGTCAGTAGCCTCTGAGGTACGTATTGAAATCATTGGAAAAAACTCCTATTAATCCCTTTAAGAAAATGTACATTTACTAAAATGTAAATTACAATCTATCATAACTATAAATCTATTTCAATATATTTAAACCTTATTTCCATCATTTTCTGGATCAAATGTTGTGGATAATAATGTCCCTGGGACGAAGCCTTGAGTTGTCAGTCATTTGATCATTATTCTAAATTGACATGAGTTTTTTTAATTCTATAAATGCATCTGAAATGACAGTGACATTTACATCTGATTCATGGCTAGGTCATGCAGTAATGAGGGATCGGCTACGGATTTGGGCTGTGCCATTACGAATGTCCTTCTGAGAGGGCAAATTATCTCTGTAAATACAAAGGATTATTAAAGTCTATCTCCTGCGTGTGCAAATTTCATATGCAAAATCATTGCACAGGCACCTAGAGGTAGCACTAATGAATATGGGTCTATGCAAAACATTTGTGACTAGTCTACATCATGTCATTAGGCTTTCTGAAAAAGTCACACTTGTTATTTAAAGGGGGCTGTCTTACAATGTAACCAAGAGAGAATGTTTTCCTTACCCTGGAAAATACATTTGCATATTTCCCAGAAACCCCCAGTGGAGCGTCAATGGCTGGAAGCCATCTCCACCTGCAGAAGTCAACCATAAGGAGTTTTTTTACTTCCGTGATGTAGTCAATAGCTTACCACTTGGCAAGTTTGAGGAATGTCTTGTATTTGAGCTAAGTTCAGGACCAGTGGACCCTCTGGACCACCACAGGACGTGGTACCAGCTGACATCTGGGACTGGAATCTAAGTGGAACCTGCCACTAAGAGCCCGCCTCAAAGCAGGATGATCTTGCTGCAGCAGGGTGCCACCAGGTCATTCCACAGGAGCACGGGACAGGAACACAGGAACACACAAGAGCACAGGAACACGGGAACAGGAACTCAGGAACACACAGGAGCATGGAACAGTGGAGCGGGAAACAGGAACGGAATACAGGAACACAGAAGCAGGTACAGGAACGCAGGAACACAGTGGGGCTTTCACTTCAAAGGAGATGGCTCGAAGTTCTGTCGGGGAATCCTGGGAACAGCCGGCCTATAAGGAAACCCGGAAGTGCCAATCTTTGAGTGCCCCTGCCGCCCTAGGGAGTGGGAACGCGCGTGCGGGCCAGGCTGGATGGGAGCAGGAAAGTGGAGAGGTGAGTTTGGTGCGGGGAGCCAGGAAGCGCCACAGAGAGGGGCACCCGTTAGCTGTATTTTTTTTATTGTTCAACTTTATTTTTCAATTACAATACGCTTATGTTGATAAATAGGTTATTATATTGTACCAGTAATAAAGACTAATGCTCAATAGAACCCTTATTCTCTAAAATGAGACAACCCTACTGACCTTGATCTTGTCCTTTACTTTTCCTATATTGATCCTCACCATCATCTTGAGGGGCGTAAGTTTGATAGGCAGGACCCCATAGCAGAAATCTGAATGGGGCACTCGCATTTATATACTCCACACAGACACCTATTTATGCACTTATATATTTATAAACTATTCATAAATTTAACCACATGGGGAAAGTAGACGGCAGGAAGTACCGATGAATGATCCCCAGTCCTATTGTTCTGGTGTCCTCTTCCTCTACCCCAACATTTCTTATCTGAGCATGCTGTGTACTGTGGACGATGTGCACTGTTATATACATATTATGCTGTAAGATCTGCAGCATGACATGTATATAATGGTGCACACCCTCCATTCTTTAGTGTGTCAGGTCAGAAGTCGGAATCCCGGACACTGTGGACCCCAACTGCTACCACTGTAGTTACGCCCCTGTGTTCACACTGGTGGTGATGACTACAAGGTATTTTCAAACTTATATGCAGATACTCACAATAGAGGTTATTTATTAGGGCATCTATGCCACAAACTGGAGAAGAAGACCTGAAATTGTTGCAAATAATCACAATCCACCAGTACTTGAGATTATTTCACTCTTTACAGCATATCCACTCGAAGGGGCATTGAGAGAGAAGTGAAGGGAGGATGAAGAAGGCAGCAGCATGGCCTGGATACGGGTAGGAATCACAAGCTGCAGGAGCCAACTTTCAATAGTGACCATAACATTATCATACACAGGTGCACAAGCACTGAATAATAATAAACTCAATCACTGAATGCTAACTGTATGAGATTTTCTTTCAGGATCAAAAACATCCATGGGTGCATTCATATATTGCAGTCTCCCTCCCTATGTCAATCACATTGGCACAATGGAAATACTCAAAGTTTCATATCAAAGTCTTTAGGCCAAATTTAAGGGGTTGTTCACTTTTCAATGTATCTGTTTCATTAGACAGGTCTCTGCATGTATATCTACCTGTGTCTTTGCCTCCTGTGAGAGCTTCAGCTTCAACAGGTCACTCCTATTTATCAGTGTTCAGACATGTAAAAAAAGATCCACAGAGAGTTTGCAGACAGCACTAAAGAAAGCATCAGGAATGATTAATCAATTGTTGAGCATTCAGGGATTATTATCATTAAGGCAGTAAAAACACTTGGGCAATTTATGTAAAAGAGTGGTTGAGTGTACAAGAAGTGCAATGTACAAACCGTGCTGTATGTTGTGGGTTTGGGTCCCCAAACCTGGAGTTCAGACAGGGAATTAGCATTTGGGCTCACCCACACGGATAACACCTGTGTTACCTCTTTACACACTGGCGAATCTGCAATTTTCCCTAGGAATGTTGCTTCCTGATAATGTCACAATCCTAAGGAAAGTAGCAGGGTTCACACCAGCTTTGTCAGCTGCATTTTAAGGGGTAACATCGATCATTGGTGTTATCAGAAGTTTTTTAAAGGTTTTGAAAAACCTCTATGGGGCTGAACTTGTACGGGTCCACTCATGCCTAGTCTTTAATATCCTTTTTCATGAGGATTACAGATATATACAGACATTCCCCAATTTAAGAAGACTCCTAGTTATGGACGGACCTCTGGATGCTGGTTATTTACTGTATCTTAACTCCAGACTGAAACAATCAACTGTAAGAGTTATCAAAGGTGTCTGCAATGAAGCTTTATAATAGTATCATGGAATATAAGGCCGGAAAAAGAAGTCCATCAAGTCCAACCTTCAAGATTTAAATAAATGTTTTATCCCCATAACCCGTGATATTTTTTCTCTCCAGAAAGGTATCCAGGCCTCTCTTGAACATGCACATAGAGTCCGCCATAACAACCTCCTGCGGCAGAGAGTTCCATAATCTCACTCCTTTTATAGTAAAGAACCTTTGTCTATGGTGATGGTAGTGCGCCTCTCCTCTAGGTGTGGAGGATGCCCCTGTATATGGTGATGGTAGAACTGTCTCTCCTCTAGGTGTAGAGGATTCCCCCTGTCTATGGTGATGGTAGAACCTCCTCTACTCTAGGTGTAGAGGATGTCCCCTGTCTATGGTGATGGTAGAACCTCCTCTCCTCTAGGTGTAGAGGATGCCCCCTGTCTATGGTGATGGTAGAACCTCCTCTCCTCTAGGTATAGAGGATGCTGCCTGTCTATGGTGATGGTAGAATCGCCTCTCCTCTAGGTGTAGAGGATCCCCCCTGTCTATGGTAATGGTAGAACCTCCTCTCCTCTAGGTATAGAGGATGCTGCCTGTCTATGGTGATGGTAGAACCTCCTCTCCTCTAGGTGTAGAGGATGCCCCCTGTCTATGGCGATGGTAGAACCTCCTCTCCTCTAGATGTAGAGGATGCCCCCTGTCTATGGTGATGGTAGAACCACCTCTCCTCTAGGTGTAGAGGATGCTCCTGTCTATGGTAATGGTAGAACCACCTCTCCTCTAGGTGTAGAGGATGTCCCTGTCTATGGTGATGGTAGAATCGACTCTCCTCTAGGTGTAGAGGATACACTTGTCTATGGTGATGGTAGAACCACCTCTCCTCTAGGTGTAGAGGATGCCCCCTGTCTATGGTGATGGTAAAATCGCCTCTCCTCTAGGTGTAGAGGATGTCCCCTGTCTATGGTGATGGTAGAACCACCTCTCCTCTAGGTGTAGAGGATGTCCCTGTCCAGTGTCGGACTGGCCCAGCGGAGGACCGGAGAATCCTCCGATGGGCCCTGATACTGGTGTGGGCCCCCCTGGTAGGGGGAGAGAAACTTTTTTTCATTAAAAGATAAAAAATAAAAATAAAAAAAAATCGGCACCGAAGGGCCCCCCCGCGGGATGGGGGGGTGGGGGCGAGGGGGGTGGTCGGGTGATAGGGGTGGGCTGCGGGGACCAGGCGCAGGGCGCATCTTCACTTTCCCCGCTGGCTCCTGCACACTGTACAATGTACAATGGTAAAGGACCTTTGATGAGGTCATTACCATGTGACGGGGAGGAGCTACTCAGCATGTCCTCGGATAGAGCTGCCCTGGGGTATGTGAAGTTATGCTGCACCTGTATGTAATATAGGGGTGCAAGGGGGAATGTGGGTGTGCAGTGTAATATACATGTGATGTAGGGGTGCAAGGGGGGATGTGGGGGTGCAGTGTAATATACATGTAATGTAGGGGTGCAAGGGGGGATGTGGGGGTGCAGTGTAATCTGCATGTAATGTAGGGGTGAAAGGGGGAATGTGGGGGTGCAGTGTAATATGCATGTAATGTAGGGGTGCAAGGGGGGATGTGGGGGTGCAGTGTAATATACATGTAATGTAGGGGTGCAAGGGGGGGTGTGGGGGTGCAGTGTAATCTGCCTGTAATGTAGGGGTGAAAGGGGGAAATGTGGGGGTGCAGTGTAACCTGCATGTAACGTAGGGGTGAAAGGGGGAATTTGGGGGTGCAGGGTGTCATTTGCATGTAATGTAGGGGTGCAAGAGGGAATGTGGGGGTGCAGTGTAATCTGCATGTAATGTAGGGGTACAGTGTGACATGGATGTAATGTGGGGGTACAGTGTGACATGGATGTAATGTGGGGGTGCAGGGTGACATGGATGTAATGTGGGGTTCAGGGTGACATGGATGTAATGTGGGGGTGCAGGGTGACATGGATGTAATGTGGGGTGCAGGGTGACATGGATGTAATGTGGGGGTGCAGGGTGACATGGATGTAATGTGGGGGTGCAGGGTGACATGGATGTAATGTGGGGTGCAGGGTGACATGGATGTAATGTGGGGTGCAGGGTGACATGGATGTAATGTGGGGGTGCAGGGTGACATGGATGTAATGTGAGGTGCAGGGTGACATGGATGTAATGTGGGGGTGCAGGGTGACATGGATGTAATGTGGGGGTGCAGGGTGACATGGATGTAATGTGGGGTGCAGGGTGACATGGATGTAATGTGGGGGTGCAGGGTGACATGGATGTAATGTGGGGGTGCAGGGTGACATGGATGTAATGTGGGGGTGCAGGGTGACATGGATGTAATGTGGGGTGCAGGGTGACATGGATGTAATGTGGGGGTGCAGGGTGACATGCACCTTCACTACTTGGGGGGGGGCAAGAATTGTGGGTATGTGGGGTCAAGACTATATCCACTATAGGAGAATAATTGTGATCTCTAGGGGAAGAACTTAACACTATTACATTTGTCATAAGAAGGTGGGGGAGATGATGAGAAAAGGAGGAACTTAACTTTTTGTGTTTCCTAACCTTTAGAGCAGAGTTCTGGCTGCTAGAAGCTTATGTATCCTCCAGATAGAAGGATAGAGAAAGGACAGAGAATTCCTCCGACTACAGACGTCATGTGTGTGAGTTGTTGGATTTACAGTAATTGCTGGTGTTACACAGTGTCTCCCCCATCTGATTGTACCCCCCAACCGCCCCGGTCTGTATGTATGCAAAGATACAGCAGTGACATCACCACCACAGCGCCCCCTGTGCAGCCTCTGCCTGCAGCCTGTAAGTGTTACACTGACCACAGCCAGGACCTGCCGCGGCTGCTGGTTGTGATGTCACTGCTGCGCCTCTGTATACATACAACCCGCTGGTAATGGGGGGCACAATTAGTCGGGCTGGGTATAGTTGGCTTAGGGTTAGTGGCCACATTTAGGTTCCTGATGGTTGTGTTCACACATTGCATTTAGGAACACCGCACTGCACTGGAATTGCCTTCCTAATTCAAGTGCAGAGTGTGAACGCAGTCAGAGGCCGCTTTCTGATGATTGCCATTGAAATTATTTGGGCAAAATGCATCCGTGCTCTGCAAGTAGTAACATGTGCTTTGTCTTTTAATATGACTCATGGCAGCCAATCAGAGCTCAGATTTCGTTTCATAAACTGCTATGGGAAAATGAATGCTGAACTCTGATTGGTTGCCTTGAGCAACTAGAACAGTTCTGCTCTCAGATAAAACTACCCCAATGTGTTTAAGGCTACATTCACACAGCAGTATGGGGGACGTATATATATGTCCGATGTTTATATGCCGTATAAACGTCCCCCATAGACAGCAATGGGTGCTATGGAGAGGGGCGGGGTTGTGAAGCGCTCACCCCCCCCCTCCTCTCCTGGGCGCCGCGGTTCGCCCGGCATGCTACAGTACGGAGATCATATCGTCGTGTGAATGTAGCCTAAAACTGTACACCTTTATCTGCTGTTTTTTATACTTCCGTTAGTAGTCTGGTAGTCTTTCTAGCAAAAAGATAGGGTGGGCCCTAAAAATGATTTCCTCTGGTGGGCCCCAGGTACTCCAGTCCGACCCTGTCCCTGTCTATGGTGATGGTAGAATCGCCTCTCCTCTAGGTGTAGAGGATACACTTGTCTATGGTGATGGTAGGACCACCTCTCCTCTAGGTGTAGAGGATGCCCCCTGTCTATGGTGATGGTAGAACCACCCCTCCTCTAGGTGTATAGGATGCCCCCTGTCTATGGTGATGGTAGAACCACCTCTCCTCTAGGTGTAGAGGATGTCCCCTGTCTATGGTGATGGTAGAACCACCTCTCCTCTAGGTGTATAGGATGCCCCCTGTCTATGGTGATGGTAGAACCACCTCTCCTCTAGGTGTAGAGGATGTCCCCTGTCTATGGTGATGGTAGAATCGACTCTCCTCTAGGTGTAGAGGATACACTTGTCTATGGTGATGGTAGAACCACCTCTCCTGTAGGCGCAGAGGATGCCCCCTGTCTATGGTGATGGTAGAACCACCTCTCCTGTAGGCGTAGAGGATGCCCCCTTGTCCTGGTCACAGGCCTAGGTATAAAAAGATCTTTGGAGAGATCCTTGTACTGTCTGTTTATGGTTTATACTTGTTTCCATGACAACCAAAACATACTAATATGAGCCTGCTCCTCATCTTAAAAATGGGAAATTACTGCATGTAAAAACACGCTATCACAAATTATCTATTTTCCAATGATGGTGAATGCACAAGTGCATGTGCACGATGAGGTCCGTCTTTAATCCAACTTTGATATATGGAGATATAGGGTTTCCCGTAGCAATCCATCTTTTTACAAAAAAGTTTCAAAATCTTAAATTTACATATCCCCCCAAAAAAACTCCTTTACAAACTTTCCTCTTTTCCATTTCATGTCAAGTAAAATAAGTGTACTCGATAAGTGTTAGAGAATTTTACTCTGCAATCCCGACAGAATATTGATTTTATTTTATAAATTATTTTTTTTCAAACTCAAAAAAAAAAAAAAAAAACTTAGCAAAATGATCAAGCAATCTTACTGAAAAATAATTATGACCTTTGGGCTACACGAGGAATAAACCAAAAACTCACTGGTTGATCAGTGTCCAAGTTTACAAACTATTTACAGCAGGGTCAAACAAACACGTTCATGTGAAAGTACTAATTCTGCCCCCAGATAAATAATTAGACTTAGTCGGCCACCCCAGGGATTAGTTCACAGTCACAGCTCACTGGTAACATCACATTCTGCCAGGCAAAGGGCACAGTAGGTTGTGCATTTCTTTCTCGTTGTTACACAAGTACGATAAGGTCAAATGATTTGAACCACTGAACAACAAATGTCATAAATATATAATCGAGCTTCTCTTCTAAATTTCACAAATTATTTCACTCGTTTTTTTTATGCACCTTGACTCGGTAATTGAATATATTGACAGAGCTACACAAATTTTAATTAGCTGTGACTGCCGATACACAGACCAGGTTTTACTTGGGCAAATGATCTATTCATAACTTTAAAAACAAAATCTTTAGAAAGAAAATTTGTAAACCAATGTGGACTTTTGTGGACAATTCACAGTACATGGCACAGTACAATGTATTTTTTTCTCGTAAATATTAGAGGAATTTTTAAACCATATATTCTTCTGACTTTATATCTGATGCTTCATTGTTGTTTTTGTCCAACAATTTACTTTTTCCTTTAGTAGGTTCACTTGCAATGGGGGTGGTATTGGTTTGCTTGAGTGCGGTGCTCCTTGAAATAAAAGGCCCTTGTAGCCCTTGGTTATGAAGGAGTTTCCTACTGATGAATGGCCTAAGGCAGTGATGGCGAACCTTTTAGAGACAGAGTGCCCGAACTACAACCAAAATCCACTTATTTACCGTTAAGTGCCAATGTGGCATTTTAAGCAGTAACTTATTGCTACATGTTCTTCCACTTCTTTCAATTGTATGGGCCGCCTAAGGCCTCCAATACAGTAGAAAGAAGGAGGGCAAATTGAGACTTTCATTATAGCTTCTCTCCAAGTTACCTGGAACAGCAGGAAGATTTGATAGATTTGGTCCTGTTTGGTGAACGCTGTCCTGGGCTGATGTCCTGAGTGCCCACAGAAAGGGCTCTGAGTGCCACCTCTGGCACCCGTGCCATAGGTTCGCCATCACTGGCCTAAGGACTCAAATGTATCTGGACTAGAGTACTTTATATACAAGGAGGCAATGAGCTTGTCAATTATAGTTTTCTTAGGCCTCATGCACATAAACGTGTAAAGAACAAATTAAAAATGCCATATATATGACCGGCATAAGGCCCCATGCATTCCAATGGCCAATACGGCCACCCATGTACATGGCCATGTTGTCCACCGTACCGTACTGTGAGCAGGACGTATAAAATTATAGAGCATGTGTTAGGATCAGTGGATCCTCTGGGCCACCGCGGGAGATGGAACTAACCAACACCGGGGACTGGAGCCCAGCGGCACCTGGTATTCACCAGAGCCCGCCACAAAGCGGGTTGGACTTGCTGCGGCAGGATACCACTAGGTCATTCCCAGGTGTGACTAGCCTGCGGTGGCAGCCGAGATCAAGGTACCTTAGCGCAGTGATTTTCAACCCGTGTGCCGCGGCACACTAGTGTGCCGCGACACATGGTTGGGTGTGCCGCAGGGAGCCCCTGTGTAGCGCTGCCGCCGCGCCCCTGTGTTCCTGCCCCCATACTTACCTCCAAGCCCCGCGTCGGCGATCCGCCCATCTTCTGTAGCTCCTGCACCGCACAGCCCATGTCAGGTAAGTCACGTGACCAGAGGCGCGCGGTGCAGGAGCTACAGAAGATGGGCGGATCGCCATTAGGAGAGAAGTTACGCGGAAGAAGACATCAAGGGTAAGTATATAAGGTTATTATTTGTATAAGGAAGGAAGCTAGGGTCTTTTTTTTTTATTATTAGTAAAGGGAGGCTGGGGCTTTTTATTAGTTAAGGGAGGCCTCTAGGGCCTTTTAATTAGTAAAGGGGGGCCTCTAGGGCCTTTTAATTAGTAAAGGGGGGCCTCTAGGGCCTTTTAATTAGTAAAGGGGGGCCTCTAGTCCCTTTTAATTAGTAAAGGGGGGCCTCTAGGGCCTTTTAATTAGTAAAGGGGGGCCTCTAGGGCCTTTTAATTAGTAAAGGGAGGCCGCTAGGGGCTCTTAATTAGTAAAGGGAGGCCGCTAGGGCCTTTTAATTAGTAAAGGGAGGCCGCTAGGGTCTTTTAATTAGTAAAGGGAGGCCGCTAGGGGCTCTTAATTAGTAAAGGGAGGCCGCTAGGGGCTCTTAATTAGTAAAGGGAGGCCGCTAGGGGCTTTTAATTAGTAAAGGGAGGCCGCTAGGGGCTTTTAATTAGTAAAGGGAGGCCGCTAGGGTCTTTTAATTAGTAAAGGGAGGCCGCTAGGGGCTTTTAATTAGTAAAGGGAGGCCGCTAGGGTCTTTTAATTAGTAAAGGGAGGCCGCTAGGGTCTTTTAATTAGTAAAGGGAGGCCGGTAGGGTCTCTTAATTAGTAAAGGGAGGCCGCTAGAGGTTTTTATTAGTAAAGGGAGGGCGCTAGGGGTTTTTTATTAGTAAAGGGAGGCCTTTTATGACTGTTTTAGTGTCATTTTGTGCTATTTTGGTTGGTGGTGTGCCCCAGGATTTTCTAAGTATAAAAAGTGTGCCGCGGCTCAAAAAAGGTTGAAAATCACTGCCTTAGCGGATGACAATCTTGTAGTCGGGTCCAGGCACAGGGTCAGGGCAGGCGGCAGAGATGCAACGTCAAGTCCAAGTCCGGGGTCAGCAACAGGAGGTCCAGGCAGGTGGGAACGGGAACAAAGACACACGGAACACAGCAACACGGAGGAACTCGGGTAACACGGCAACACAGGACTCAGGGGCGGGAACACACAGGAAAGCAGGAATACAGGAATACAAAGGAACACAGGAATACTCGCTTGGAAGCTTTCTCTAAGGCTATGAGGCACAAAGATCCGGCAGGGGACACAGGAAGAGGCAGGATTCTTAAAGGTGAGGTTTTCAGCCAGTGCACCAATTAGCGGTGCGCTGGACTTTTAAATTTTCGGCAGGAGCCACGCGTGCGCCCTAGGAGGCGGGGATGCGCGTGCACGGCAGTCCGGGGAAGAGCAGGAGCCGGGAGAGGTGAGTGAGGAGACAGGGTCACACGGGGGAGCACGGATAAGCCCGCGATCCGAGACAGGGATCGCGGGAGCACCTGTGACATCATGTCCTATTTTCCACTGTAATTCAGTTCCGTACGGCCCATACAAGTTAATGGTAACTTACAAAATGGGCTAAATACGTGCTTCATATTGCTGTACACCGTATGCTGCCAAATATACATCAAGTACTCAGAACCGGTGGGAGGTGCATTCTGTCAGCCAGCCAATAGTCAGCCATTCATCATTTGCCAGCATACCATATTTTATACAAATACAGTAGCATACGGTTGCAATACGTCCTGCATTTACAGCCTTATGCACAGAACAGAAAAGACCAAATGGTCGTGTGCATGTGGCCTTACAAGAAATAACAGGTTTGCTTGTGACACTAAAACAATCTTTTGGACCACCTCAGTCTAGGATGGTCTTTATCGCATCAACAAGGCATTCTAGTACTTCCAGTGATAGCCCTAGTTTCTCTGTGGTACCTTCTTTAATTTCCAGATTGACATTCCAGTTAACCCCAAGGAATGAACTCACAGACCCTGATGTGAATACTTTTCCCTCTACAGGTAGATACACAATCTGTCTCTATCAGTCCTGGTGTATACAATTTTGGTTGCCCCGGGATCTGACCATAAATCTTCTGACTATGGTCACGCAGGGCCGATTCTTCTCATGAATATCTTCTCTTGTCTGCATGATGCAGTTTGCTCTCTTTTTTCATAGGTAAAACCCTTTAAACCAAGTTTGTGTACAATCTGGAAGGATACAAGAGAAAAAACCCACAGAATTGGGCTATTTACGGTAAAAAAAAAACCCTCAGGATTGGGCTACGAGTGATAGAAAATCTTCTAAGGTGTGGAGGATGAGGTAAAGTGAAGAATGCCTGAGGCCAAAGAACCAACAAAAAGAAGCGTCAAAGGTAGAAAAAAAAGTAATAACATATTAAATAAGTATCAGGATAATAAATAATCTAATATAGGGGAGGGTCCAGGGAAGAAAAGTTTGGAATATGGGTCAAGAAAGACTTATTGTAAACCAGACTGACTGTGAGCAGCAGACATACAATGCCCCCCCCCCCCCCCATTGAGAAGAAGCTTTTGAACATCACAATATTTGTTTTAATACTATACAAATATTTTACAGAATTTTACAATTAAAAAGCACATTCAATGATTCCGAATGTCATTGTTACATCCGAAGTGCCCCATTGTTAATGTCTAATAATTACAGCCATTCGTTCTCCACCTATTATTAGCTTCATCCTTTTAAACTGCGACTAAGTGCGAGCGGCTCCGAGAGTCAACAATAACCCAGATTCCATAATCATGAAGCCATTTCAATAATAACAGAGGGAAACAATTAAGAACACCTCTGCATTCAAACCATCTTAGCACAAAGACACAGCTAAATGTTTAGTAATTAAAAGCCCAGAAATCCGCTATATAATCATAATAATAGAGAAAAACAAATAAACAGAAAAATTGTGCTTGTGAAAAGCCTTTTTTTAATTAATACAATTTTCTGATGTGAATTTATATCTACATGTAAAGAATTAAAAAGACTCTTGAAGATTTCATTTTTGATAAACACTTTTATTGCAACATGAGTTTTATATCTCTATAAACTAAGACCCAATGTTTTTGTAATACTGTTTCACAAACTGAAAATGAAATAAACTTATAAGAAACTAAAAAACGGAGAGTGTGGGCCCTCTTACTAATAACATGGGGGTCATTGTGGAAGGAGATGAGGAAAGGGCCAATCTACTGAATGTCGCCTTCTCGACTGTCTTTACCCAGGAAAATCCACTGAAAGACACGATGAGGAATGATGTAAATTCTCTTTGGAAAGTCAACAGTTTAACCTAGGAAGAGGTACGGCGCATCCTCACAACCACTAAGATAGATAAATCACCGGGGCCAGATGGCAAAGACCCCGGGTTCTACATGAACTATGTACCGTGATAGACAAACCGTTATTTTTAATATTTGAAGATTCACTGAGGAGTGGTTATGTTCCACAGGATTGGCGCATAGCAAATGTGGTACCAATATACAAAAAAAGGATCAAAAAGTGATATTGGAAACTACAGACCTGTGAGTCTAATTTCTGTGGTGGGGAAAATATTGGAGGGGTTTGTTAGAAATGCTATCCTGGAGTATTTCACTGCACGTAACCTTATAGCCCAGCGTCAACATGGGTCTATGAGAGATTGGTTCTATCAGACTAATCTGAATAGTAGAATACTTCTACGAGGAAGTAAGTTCCAGACTGGATCTGGGGAACGCTATGGATGTTGTATATCTGGACTTTTCAAAGGCATTTGACACCGTGCCACATAAAAGGTTGGTATATAAAATGAGACTGCTGGGACTAGGGGAAAATCTGTGTTTTTGATTAAGCAATTGGCTTAGTGATAGAAAACAGAGGGCCGTCATTAATGGCACATTCTCAGATTGGGTTGCCGTTCCCAGTGGATTGCCGCAGAGGTCAGTATTGGGGCCACTTCTTTTTAATATTTTTATTAATGACCTTGTAGTGGGTTTACACAGTCAAGTTTCAATATTTGCAGATGATACTAAGCTGTGTAAAGTAATCAATACTGAGGCTGATAGTTTAGCATTGCAGAGGGATTTGTGGAAGCTTGAGGAGCGGGCAGAGGAATGGTTGAAGAGGTTTAATGTAGATAAATGTAAACAAAATGTACATGTACAAAATGTAAACATGGAAACAAAAAGTATAATTATGTTCTAAACAGTCATGGCAAAACTGGAGCTGAAAAGGACTTGGTGGTATTGGTGGATGGTAAGCTTAACTTTAGTGACCAGAGCCAGGCGGCTGCTGCTAAAGCAAATAAAATCATGATGTATCAAGAGAGGAATAGATTCTCATGATAAAGACATAGTTTTGCCCTTATACAAATCCCTGGTCAGACCACACATGGAATATTGTGTACAGTTTTGGGCACCAGTGTATAAAAAGGATATAGTAGAGCTGGAACGGGTGCAGAGGAGAGCAAGGATTATTAGGGGAATGGGGGGATTAGAATACACTGACAGATTACAAAATTTGGGATTATTCAGTTTAGAAAAAAGACTGCTGAAGGGAGACCTCATTACAATGTACAAATACCTGAGCGGACAGTACAAGGATCTCTCCAAAGATCTTTTTATACCTATGCCTGTGATCTGGACAAGGGGGCATCCTCTGCGCCTACAGGAGAGGCGATTCTACCATCAACATAGACAAAGGTTCTTTACTGTAAGAGCATTGAGACTATGGAACTCTCTGCCGCAGGAGGTTGTTATGGTGGACTCTATGTACATGTTCAAGAGGTTCATATATGTATATATGTACATGTTCATATCACAGGTTATGGGGATAAAACATTTATTTAATTCTTAAAGGTTGGACTTGATGGTCTTTTTCCGGCCTTATATACTATGATACTATGATACTATGATGTGCTATGTATGCTCAGGGGTGGTGTTTTGAGTTTATTGGCATTTTATGATATTGGATTGATACTAGAGACCTTAACGGGGTTCTAAGGTGTCTGGTAGGGGGTCCTTAGCTACCTCGGTGCGCCCTCTGTCCTGTGCCGTGGTCTCTCCATATAGTGCTCCTGTTTGTTTACAGGCACAGGGTACCTTGGCACCGACAACTTTTAGGTGCCTGGCATGTCCACACGTCACCTGTCCAAGTGCCTGATATAGCTCAGGTGGGCATGCCAGGCCTAGTAGTTGATGGCGCCATGGTAAACAAACAGGGGCACCATATGGAGGAACTGTCGAGGGACACCAGGTCGAGGGAGACACACATTTATTTTTCTGTCCATAATTTATTTAATCTCGGACAACCCCTTTAAAAGGGTCCAATTCTCAATTTCTGTTGGACTTTGCACCTTCTGTCATGTGCAAACTGCTTGCACATGTATTGAAGAAGTGTCCAAAACACATTTATGCTCTATACCCAAAGTGAGACAAAATTCTGCACTACAATGGGCGTTCCGGTGCTCAGTTGGACCGTGCGCCCATTCAACATGCAAAGTCCAATAGAAGTGTGTCGACCGTCCCATGTTAAAGCTGCACTAAACAAAAAATTGGTGCAGTCTGTCGGAGCAGTGCAGAGGTTTCCAGATTCATGAAGAATGGGCATTGCAAATCATGATACTCGCATATGATGGCGAGATATTATGCTCCCCCCATCTTTTTATTGGTAATGTAAGCTGCTGTAGCATCACTGTGCCTGCACAGGCTGTCTCTGACAAATGGTCATCAAGGTTGGTTAATGGTTTCAGTTGCCATGGGCAACCACCCATACCGCCCTAGTGGTGATCTGCCACTGGCCTTGGGTATAGGTTATCCAGATTATTACAACATTACCACATTTTTCAAAACATAAATTTTTAAAAGCCATATTCCGTAAATACTCGAGTATAAGCTGAGTTTTTCAGCACAAAAAATGTGGTGAAAACCCTAACTCGGCTTACACTTGAATCTATGACAAAAAAATCTGCACTCGCCTTTCCAACGCCCCCACAGGTCCTCTTCTGTCTTTTGAAGCTCCAGCTCCATCTTCAGGTCCCCTTGTGTCGCACACACAATGATGTCAGGTGCTAGCCAAATACATCAAACGGCTGACAACATGGTATATGTGGCGGTAGCAGCATACGCTGACCCAAAGACAGAGCCAGAGGTTCAGAAGAATACAAGGGGGCAGGCACTGGCTATATACTAGGGGGCTGCTGGTTATATACTTGAGGGCTGCTGGCTACATACTAGGGGGCTTCTGGCTAAATACTTAGGGGCAGAGAGCTGGCTATGTACTAGGGGGCAGGGGGATGGCTATATACTATGGGGCAGGTGGCTGTTTATATAATAGGGGCAGGTGGTGGCTATGTACTAGGTTGCTGACTAGGTTGCTGACTATATATTGGGGGACATGGCCTGCTGGCTATATACTAGGGGGTTTGGGCTATTGGCTATATACAAAAGGGCAAGCGCTGGCTATATACTAGGGGGCACCTAGCTATATAATGGGGGGCATGGGTTGGCTAGCTATATATTGGGTGTAGTTTGTGACCAATGCATTTCCCACCCTAGGATTATACTTGATTCAATAGGTTTTCCCAGTTTTTTGTGTTAAAAATTGGAACCTAAATTAGGTCTACTTATACTCGAGCATATACGGCTACAGCCTATCTCCAAAACTGAGACTTGCTACGATGACCCGGACTCTACGAAGCCACCATCATTTATAAGAGACATAATTTCAGCATGTAGAAGAGAACAGATGATTTCGGAGATCAGAACTGTGCTCCTAATACTTCTCATTATTCTCAGATATAGAAAACCTGGCAAGTGTCTCACATATTGACTTACCAGCACGATTGCAATTTAATAACCAGATTTCTCCAATTGTGCTTAAAATTCTAACGACATTTTGTGAAAAGATGTATGAGTAGGCTTATGACTTGATGAGGGTAGTGACAGAAAATTTTATTTCCGACTTCATTCATGAGATATGAAATAGTATCTCTTCCTCGGTTAATATACTGTGCTGAGCTTTATGAGACGCTCGGAATATGTTTAAATAGGGAGGATATGACAGATGTTTTTCATTAGAACATTTTTTTTTCCGTGGAAGATCTTTTTTTTTTCAACTTTAGGAAGTGATGACTGTGATTAATGAGAAGCCTGAAGGGAGAGGCTTTGCCATCATAGCCTTGTAAAATAAAAAAGATTTTACTATTCCTGCCATGCAGAATATGTCTTGCAAATGAATCAAAGTATAGAAAGGACTAACAAAACTTGTGATCCATAATTATACAGTAAAAAAGAAGTATCACGTTGCTAGTTGCCAAGGAGGTTCGAAACACATTACAAATTTGATATGCAGATGATTGCGGACTAGATCGCATTCAGTACTGTGTTCAGCAGGTGTAGAAAATAATGCAGTAAATTAGAAATGTTTAATAAAATAGATATGTTATATGGTTATTTTTTATCAGTTAATAAACTCAAACACATACATCAAGTTCTTCTAATAACTCTAGCAAACAGTTCTAAAAGGGAACCTGTCGTGCAAATCAACCCACCCAAAATAAAAACTTCATATAAAACTATGATAAAAAAGCATTGCCCTTATCCCTAAATGGTTCCTCTCCATGGCTACAATGTTAAAAAAAAATGAGTTTGTATACCTATATGCAACTCACCTGATGTGAGTCCAATCATTGTAAGTGAGTCCTGTATATTCATTGTTCCACAGTACCCTTTACTGCCTGTACATCACTCCCTGTACCTGATTGACAGGTCTCACTGCTACCATCTGCCAATATTCAACTACAGACTTACAGCTCCCTTTACTTTCACAGGGGCTTTTATCTGCGGTTAGAAATGCTACACAATGCCTTGCTGGAACCTTGAGAGAGAGAGAGACAGTGGTTGTGTGAGCTCTTCTACATCATGAACTCCTGCCTCAAGAAGGTGGTGGTTGAAAAAGATGCTGACTGTGAAGAGAAATCGATCCTCCTGTTCACATTTCCCTCAGGAATTCTCTTCAGCAGGGTTAGCAGTATCAACGTTAGTGAGGAGGGAGGGCCAGCTTGACTGTATACTGCAGCTGTCCCACCTCCATGACTGAAACAGAGAACGTTGATAAAAGTCTTTATTACAAGAATAGTGGCTCTTATACCATGGATAGAGGCTGAAGTGGAACATTTGTAAAGACATCTAAAAGGAACTGTATCTGGTTTGTGGGGAGGGTCCTTGGCATGGATGATGTTCCAGACATCTTGGAGAACCAACCACAGATAAACCATGGATTTAGGCTTGCATCCTGCTGTATATTTGTAATGCAGGGTCTAGGAACAGGCTACAGAGAAAGGCACGGACAGTGATCCCTAATTTGGCACCAGCCAGACTGGCCCTACTTGCTTCCTAGAAACCATCCTAATCAATGGCCAGTAATTGGATGTTGTTCCCTCCCTGTGCAAAAGTGCAAACACAGACATACAATAAAACACACACACGTAGCAGAGAATGGTCATTATAGCCAGGTCACAACAGAAGGGATCCAAGCACCAATTTGACAGTCAAAAGATAAACCCGTAAACAAGCCTAAAGGTTCAGCAGATATCATATGGAACTGGGTCAAAGTTGCACAGTATTTGGTGTGGTGCAATTCAATAGACGCAGCTACCAAATATGAACAACGGTTGAAACAAGGAAAGTCAGAGTAAAACACGAAGATAAAATTAATGCATCTCGATCACTTTCAAAGGTTAATACCGGCACGGATGTTACAATGCTCATGTAATCGTAGACAAACTTGATTGGTTTGGGCACCATAATTACTCCCAGAACTCTTTGTACTTCTTTATACTTAAAAAAGTTCCAGTGTCATGTAAGGTGATGCACACACAGTCCACACATACCATTTTTCAGCTCTTAACTTTTTCAGTCTCCCATTTGATTTATGCAAATGAACCTGAAGTGCTTTATCAGACCTCCAGGTCCTTTGTAATAACCCAGCCCACAGCTGCTCTGCCACGTTCTATAACACCAACACCACTGCAGTATGCCTGGGGCCACAAAAGGAAAAAGATGTCTCTCCTCCATAATAAAGAAATGCGTGGATACATTTTTAATAGTTTTATGAATAATTCTATTTATTAAGAGATTTTATTTAGACATTTTTATTAAGACATAACAATACAAAGAATAGTATGGAGATGTTAGCATCCTATTCTATTCTCTGTAGCTGATGATCTGCGGGGGTTGTTAGGAGGTGGACCGCCAACAATATAACAGAAATGACCAATTGTTCTGAAAGGCCATCAATAATTTTAGCACAAAAAAACACTTTAAGTATTATTCCCATTTCCTACTCATCTCTTTTCTATAAAGGGTTCATAGGAGCGAGGCTGAGATTTCTTTATGCACAGATATACCTGTTTATGTGCTGTGCTACCAGACTGCTGACGCCGCTGCACAATATGAACTGCCAGATCAATACTGGTCAAACAGGATGATTGGAAGTGTCAATTGTAATTTATCATCTATTCTAAGTGACACCGATGTGAAGATGTACCTTCCAAGTGGAGAGTATATACTTATTAGCTGTCAGCATACATTACTCTGCGCCTGGTGTCATGGTGTTGCGCCTTGTTAGCTACATTAGACTTCATGAAGATTAGGAAATATATTACCCTGGGGATTTCTTTAGTAAATCTATCCTAGACCACATGCTGGACTATGTGGGGCCTCAGTGTATGATATGATTTTATATATTTCCATTGATCAATGGTGCAGTACAACCACAGTAATATAACTTATATTACTATTAGTGTTATGTGAACCGTAACCACAAATTTTGGGCTTGTACCAAACTGTGACGGTAATATCACAAATAGAGATGAGCGAACATGCTCGTCCGAGCTTGATGCTCGGTCGAGCATTAGGTTACTCGAAACTGCTCGTTACTCGGACGAATACTTCGCCCGCTCGAGAAAATGGCAGCTCCCGCCGTTTTGCTTTTTGGCGGCCAGAAACAGAGCCAATCACAAGCCAGGAGACTCTGCACTCCACCCAGCATGACGTGGTACCCTTACACGTCGATAGCAGTGGTTGGCTGGCCAGATCAGGTGACCCTGGGATAGACTAGCCGCTGCCCGCGCTGCTCGGATCATTCTGTGTCTGGATGCCGCTAGGGAGAGAGCTGCTGCTGGTCAGGGAAAGCGTTAGGGTGTTCTATTAGCTTACTGTTAGGCAGGAGTGATTCTCAAAGAACCCAACAGCCCTTCTTAGGGCTACAATAACGTTCTACTTTTTTTATTTTAATTTGCATCTTTTACCATTTTGTGAGGAATTAGCAGGGGGACTTGCTACCGTTGTGTTTAGCTCTTAGTGGCACACATATCCATAGCAAAGACCGAAGTGGGAAAATTCAGTAGGGGTTGGATTTCTATTAGGCAATAACTCAGTGTCATCTCATCTGGCATAGTAGTGTGCTTCCTTTGATACTTGGCTAGAAAATAGCCATAGGAGAATACAAACAGCTTCTTGAAGCCTACAGTAGCGTTCTATATATTTGATTTCTGGTTGATCTGCTGGTGGCTTTAGTTTCTGCAGTGCATGTACTTGCCAATTCTGAGCAATTTGTAGTGAGACTTGCGACCGCTGTGTTCTGCGCTTAGTGGCGCACATATCCATAGCAAAGGCTGAAGTGGGAAAATTCAGTAGGGGTTGGATTTCTATTAGGCACTAACTCAGTGTCATCTCATCTGGCATAGTAGTGTGCTTCCTTTGATACTTGGCTAGAAAATAGCCATAGGAGAATACAAACAGCTTCTTGAAGCCTACAGTAGCGTTCTATATATTTGATTTCTGGTTGATCTG
Source organism: Engystomops pustulosus (assembly GCF_040894005.1). Classification (NCBI taxonomy): domain Eukaryota; kingdom Metazoa; phylum Chordata; class Amphibia; order Anura; family Leptodactylidae; genus Engystomops; species Engystomops pustulosus. The sequence goes on from NC_092414.1 coordinate 34,268,072, forward strand.
CTGGTGGCTTTAGTTTCTGCAGTGCATGTACTTGCCAATTCTGAGCAATTTGTAGTGAGACTTGCGACCGCTGTGTTCTGCGCTTAGTGGCGCACATATCCATAGCAAAGGCTGAAGTGGGAAAATTCAGTAGGGGTTGGATTTCTATTAGGCACTAACTCAGTGTCATCTCATCTGGCATAGTAGTGTGCTTCCTTTGATACTTGGCTAGAAAATAGCCATAGGAGAATACAAACAGCTTCTTGAAGCCTACAGTAGCGTTCTATATATTTGATTTCTGGTTGATCTGCTGGTGGCTTTAGTTTCTGCAGTGCATGTACTTGCCAATTCTGAGCAATTTGTAGTGAGACTTGCGACCGCTGTGTTCTGCGCTTAGTGGCGCACATATCCATAGCAAAGGCTGAAGTGGGAAAATTCAGTAGGGGTTGGATTTCTATTAGGCACTAACTCAGTGTCATCTCATCTGGCATAGTAGTGTGCTTCCTTTGATACTTGGCTAGAAAATAGCCATAGGAGAATACAAACAGCTTCTTGAAGCCTACAGTAGCGTTCTATATATTTGATTTCTGGTTGATCTGCTGGTGGCTTTAGTTTCTGCAGTGCATGTACTTGCCAATTCTGAGCAATTTGTAGTGAGACTTGCGACCGCTGTGTTCTGCGCTTAGTGGCGCACATATCCATAGCAAAGGCTGAAGTGGCAAAATTCAGTAGGGGTTGGATTTCTATTAGGCAATAACTCAGTGTCATCTCATCTGGCATAGTAGTGTGCTTCCTTTGATACTTGGCTAGAAAATAGCCATAGCAATAGGATAGGATTGTTTGGTTCTAAAAACTCAAAAAAAAAAAAAAAACACAAAAAAAAACAAAAAACACAAAAAAACACAAAAAAAACAAAAAAAAGTAAAAAAAAAAAAAAGTTATAACTCTCATTTTAAAAATGTTTAACCCCAGGGCTAGGGGTAGAGGACGAGGGCGGGGACGTGGGCGTCCAACTACTGCAGGGGTCAGAGGCCGTGGTCCTGGGCGGGGTGAGACACCACCTGCTGATGAGGGAGCAGGGGAACGCCGCAGAGCTACACTCCCTAGGTTCATGTCTGAAGTTACTGGGACTCGTGGTAGAGCACTGTTGAGGCCAGAACAGTGCGAACAGGTGATGTCGTGGATTGCTGACAATGCTTCGAGCAATTTGTCCACCACCAGTCAGTCTTCCACGCAGTCCACCCATGTCACCGAAATCCCCACTCCTCCAGCTCCTGCACCTCAGCCTCCTCCCCCCCAGTCTGCCCCCTCCCAGGAAAATTTGCCATTTGAACCGGCATACTCTGAGGAACTGTTTTCTGGACCCTTCCCACAGTCACAAACCACTTGTCCGGTTGCTGCTGAGCAATTTTCCGATGCCCAGGTTTTCCACCAGTCACAGTCTGTGGGTGATGATGACCTTCTTGACGTAGTGGAAGTGTGTAAAGAGGTGTCCGACGATGAGGAGACACGGTTGTCAGACAGTGGGGAAGTTGTTGTCAGGGCAGGAAGTCCGAGGGGGGAGCAGACTGAGGGATCGGAGGATGATGAGGTGACAGACCCAAGCTGGGTTGAGAGGCCGGGTGAACACAGTGCTTCTGAGACGGAGGAGAGTCCTCGACCTGAACAGGTTGGAAGAGGCAGTGGTGGGGCCAGACGGAGAGGCAGGGCCAGAGCTGGTGCATCAGCGCCACTGTCAACTAGTGAAGCTCCCGTGGTGAGGGCTCTTGCGGCGAGGGCTAGATCTTCAGAAGTCTGGAGGTTCTTTAAGGAAACACCGGATGACCGACGGACTGTGGTGTGCAACATTTGCCAAACCAGGCTCAGCAGGGGTTCCACCACTACTAGCTTAACTACCACCAGTATGCGCAGGCATATGAATGCTAAGCACCCCACTCAGTGGCAACAAGCCCGTTCACCTCCGGCCGTGCACACCACTGCTCCTTCCCCTGTGTCAGCTGCTAGTCAGCCCCCTGCCCAGGACCCTGGCCCAAAAACCCCATCGTCGCCTCCACGATCCTCCACAGCATCCACCAGCGTTCAGCTCTCCATACCCCAGACGCTGGAGCGGAAACGCAAATATAGTGCAACCCACCCGCACGCCCAAGCCCTTAATGTGCACATCTCCAGATTGCTTAGCCTGGAGATGCTGCCCTATAGGCTAGTAGAGACCGAGGCCTTTCGCAACCTCATGGCGGCGGCCGCCCCTCGGTATTCGGTCCCCAGCCGCCACTACTTTTCCCGATGTGCCGTCCCAGCCCTGCACCAGCACGTGTCAGACAACATCATCCGTGCCCTGACCAACGCCGTTTCTGACAAGGTCCACCTGACCACGGACACGTGGACGAGTGCTGCCGGGCAGGGCCACTATATATCGCTGACGGCACATTGGGTTAACTTGGTGGAGGCTGGGACCGAGACTGACCCTGGGGCTGCTCATATACTGCCGACGCCGAGGATTGCGGGGCCTACCTCGGTCCAGGTGTTTCAGGCCTACTATGCCTCCTCCTCCTCCCACCCCTCCTCCACCTCCTCCTCCGAACTACCATCCGTGGGCACGGCGCCATCAGTCGGTAGCTCTAGGCACAGCAGCAGTGCCGTCGCTAAGCGACAGCAGGCGGTGCTCAAACTGCTGAGCCTAGGCGACAAAAGGCACACCGCCCAAGAGCTATTACAGGGCATCACGGCGCAGACTGATCTGTGGCTGGCACCGCTGAACCTCAAGCCGGGAATGGTTGTGTGTGACAACGGCCGTAACCTGGTGGCGGCTCTGCAACTCGGCAGACTGACACATGTGCCATGCCTGGCCCATGTGTTAAATCTGATAGTGCAGCGTTTCCTCAAGACATACCCCAATCTGTCTGATTTGCTCACGAAGGTGCGCCGCATCTGTGCGCATTTCAGGAAGTCCAGCCCAGATGCTGCCACTCTCAGGGCAGCGCAGCGCCGCCTCCAACTGCCCGCTCACCGACTGTTGTGCGACGTGCCCACGAGGTGGAATTCAACACTGACCATGTTATCCAGAGTTTACCAGCAGCGCAGAGCGATTGTAGACTGCCAGATGTCAACTTCCACCAGAACTGGTAGTCAGGTCAGTCAGCTTCCTCAAGTCTACAATGAGGAGTGGACGTGGATGTCTGATATCTGTCAGGTGCTGAGTAACTTTGAGGAGTCAACACAGATGGTCAGTGGCGATGCCGCCATCATCAGCCTCACCATCCCGCTGCTTGGCCTGTTGAAAAACTCTCTGGTCAGCATGAAGTCGGAAGCTTTGCGCTCGTCACAAGAGACGGGGGAAGAATATTCCCTTGTTGATAGCCAAAGCACCCTGAGGTCTGTTTCTCAGCGCATATCGGAGGAGGTGGAGGTGGAGGAGGATGAGGAGGAAGAGGAGGAGAATGTTGGCGAGACACAAGAGGGGACCATTGTTGAGTCCTTCACTGTTCAGCGTGTATGGGCAGAAGAAGAGGAGTTGGAGGAGTTGGAGGAGGAGGAAATGGACAGTCAGGCCAGTGAGGGGAGTGAATTCTTACGCGTTGGTACTCTGGCGCATATGGCAGATTTCATGCTAGGCTGCCTATCCCGTGACCCTCGCGTTCAAAGAATTTATTCCAGCACCGATTACTGGGTGTTCACTCTCCTGGACCCACGGTACAAGCAAAATCTTGCCACTCTCATCCCTGCAGAGGAAAGGAGTGTGAGAATGCATGAATACCAGCAGGCCCTGGTGCACAAGCTGAAACAGTATTTCCCTTCTGACAGCGCTAGCGGCAGAGTGCGTAGTTCTGCGGGACAAGTAGCGAGGGAGAGTAGGCGAGCAGGCAGCTTGTCCAGCACTGGCAAGGGTACGCTTTACAAGGCTTTTGCCAGCTTTATGTCACCCCAGCAAGACACTGTCACCTGTCCCCAGTCTCGGCAGAGTAGGGCTGATCTTTACAGAAAGATGGTGAGGGAGTACGTAGCTGACCATACCATCGTCCTAAATGATCACACAGCTCCCTACAACTACTGGGTTTCAAAGCTGGACATGTGGCACGAACTGGCGCTGTACGCCTTGGAGGTTCTTGCCTGCCCTGCCGCTAGCGTCTTGTCCGAGCGGGTTTTCAGTGCAGCTGGTGGCATCATCACCGATAAGCGTACACGCCTGTCGACTGACAGCGCTGACAGGCTGACGCTTATTAAAATGAATAAAGGCTGGATTTCTCAGAATTTCCAATCTCCACCAGGTGAAGGAAGCTCAACCTGAATAATTGATCCACTCCTCCTCCTCCTCCTCATTTTCCTCCTTCTCCTCCTCTTTGTACAGTAAAGCAGAGGAAAATGGCTATTTTTTGACAGGGCCCACTGGCTCTTGCTATACTTCATGCATTTAATTTTTCTGGAGGGCCACCTACCCGGTCCTCTGTTTGAAACAATTTTTGTGAGTGCCACATACAGGCACTCAATCTATTCCATTTTTCTGGAGGGCCACCTACCCGGTCCTCTGGTTTGAACAATTTTTGGGACTGCCACATACAGGCACTCAATCTATTCCATTTTACTGGAGGGCCACCTACCTGCTCCTCTGGTTTGAAGAATTTTTGGGACTGCCACATACAGGCACTCAATCTATTCCATTTTACTGCAGGGCCACCTACCTGCTCCTCTGGTTTGAAACATTTTTGGGACTGCCACATACAGGCACTCAATCTATTCCATTTTACTGGAGGGCCACCTACCTGCTCCTCTGGTTTGAAGAATTTTTGGGACTGCCACATACAGGCACTCAATCTATTCCATTTTACTGGAGGGCCACCTACCTGCTCCTCTGGTTTGAAGAATTTTTGGGACTGCCACATACAGGCACTCAATCTATTCCATTTTACTGGAGGGCCACCTACCTGCTCCTCTGGTTTGAACAATTTTTGGGACTGCCACATACAGGCACTCAATCTATTCCATTTTACTGGAGGGCCACCTACCTGCTCCTCTGGTTTGAAGAATTTTTGGGACTGCCACATACAGGCACTCAATCTATTCCATTTTACTGGAGGGCCACCTACCTGCTCCTCTGGTTTGAAAAATGTTTGGGACTGCCACATACAGGCACTATCCAAATTAAATTGTCTCCATAGCAGCCTCCACACGTTGTCTCCATTGCTACCTCCAAAAGTCGTCCATATAGCTGCCTCCATACATCGTCCCTTTATCAAACGAGGTGTGTCAGGCAGAAATTTGGGTTGTTTTCATGGATTCCACATCAAAGTTGTTAACTTTGTCGCCACCCTGCTGTGTTATCCACAAAATATACTGGCAAACTTTTACCATTTAGGGATATTATTTCAGCGCTTCTTGCGCATCTGTTTACATTCCCCTCACCCGGCATATCCTAAACTTATAAGAACGCTACTACACTTGATCTTATACAAAAGGTTCTTAGAAGTGCTGTTTGGGGAGTAGCCTAGAGACAGGGGCTTGGATTGGCGAAAGCTCGCCTGGCAGCGGAACGCCAGCTCCATGCGCATCATGCGCTTCTTGCGCATCTGTTTACATTCCCCTAACCCGCCATATCCCAAACTTATAAGAACGCTACTACACTTAACTTGGTGCAGGCTGGGACCGAGTCTGACCCTGGGGCTGGTCATATACTGCCGACGCAGAGAATTGCGGGGCCTACCTCGGTCCAGGTCTCAAAGGCCTACTATACCTCCTCCCACCCCTCCTCCACCTCCTCCTCCTCCGAATTACCATCCGTGGGCATGGCGCCATCAGTCGGTAGCTCTAGGCACAGCAGCAGTGCCGTCGCTAAGCGACAGCAGGCGGTGCTGAAACTGCTGAGCCTAGGCGATAAAAGGCACACCGCCCAAGAGCTATTACAGGGCATTCCACATCAAAGTTGTTAACTTTGTCGCCACCCTGCTGTGTAAGCCACAAAATATACTGGAAAACTTTTACCATTTAGGGATATTATTTCAGCGCTTCTTGCGCATCTGTTTACATTCCCCTCACCCGCCATATCCTAAACTTATAAGAACGCTACTACACTTGATCTTATACAAAAGTGCTGTTTGGGGAGTAGCCTAGAGACAGGGGCTTGGATTGGCGAAAGCTCGCCTGGCAGCGGAGCGCCAGCTCCATGCGCATCATGCGCTTCTTGCGCATCTGTTTACATTCCCCTCACCCGGCATATCCTAAACTTATAAGAACGCTACTACACTTGATCTTATACAAAAGTGCTGTTTGGGGAGTAGCCTAGAGACAGGGGCTTGGATTGGCGAAAGCTCGTCTGGCAGCGGAGCGCCAGCTCCATGCCAAGATCCAACTAACATAGTTTTAACTGCAGCACCTTTAATCTACTACTAGTTCACTGCCTCCATACATGGTCCCCTTATCAAACGAGCTGTGTCAGGCAGAATTTTGGGTTGTTTTCATGGCTTCCATGTTAACTTTGTCGCCACCCTGCTGTGTAATCCACAAAATATACTGGCAAACTTTTATCATGTACCGATATTATTTGAGCACTTCTTGCTCACCTCCTTTGGTTCCTCTCTGCCACCCATTGGTTTGAAGCCTGAGTCCATTTAGGGTATGTCGCCATGACACTCTCTAGCCTGCTGCCGCTGCCTCTGCATGCCGTCCCCTATAGTGTCAGGGTCAATTATTGCATGTTTTAGATACTATCTAGCTTCATTCTGTCACTCTGTCATGGCCATGCTGTTGCCCATAATTTTGGCATAATGGTGCGTTTAAGCAGCCCCAGAGGCATCCATGCATGCTGCCCCTGCTGTTTCCTGTCCATTTCCGTGGTGTTTCCATCCTTTTCTGAGGTTCCCAGGTGTTTGGCCAAGCTTCCCTGTGCAGAGCCTTGGTCCCCTTGAAAAATGCTTGAGTCTCCCATTGACTTCAATGGGGTTCGTTATTCGAGACGAGCACTCGAGCATCGGGAAAAGTTCGTCTCGAATAACGAGTACCCGAGCATTTTAGTGTTCGCTCATCTCTAATCACAAAACAATATTATCTTACGATATACAAATCCTGACCTGTGCAGCAGAAGAAAGGTAAGGAAAGACAGACCTGGCATCAATTTCTCTTATTAAGTGAAGAGAAATCAATTCTCCTTCTCACACCTCCCTCAGGAATTCTCTTCAGCGGGGCTAGTAGTGTCAGCGTCAGTGAGGAGGGAGGTTGACTGTATACTGCAGCTGTCCCACCTCCATGACTGAAACAGAGAACAGTGATAAAAGTCTTTATTAGAAGAATGGTGGCTTTAATACCATGGAGAGAGGCAGCAGTGGAACATGTGTAAAAACATCTAAAAGGTACTGTGTGTGGTTTGTGGGGAGGGCCCTCAGCAGGAGGGTTGTTCCAAACAACTTGGAGAACCAACCACAGATCAACTATGGATTTAGGCTTCCATCCTTCTGCCTATTTTTAATGCTAGGACTGGGTCCACCCGATAGCATCCCAAAATAATATTATCTTACGATACAGAAAACTGGACCTATCCAACGGAAGAAAGGTAAGGAAAGACAGACCTGGCATCAATTTCTCTTATTATGTAAAGAGAAATCAATTCTCCTTCTTACACCTCCCTCAGGAGTTCTCTTCAGCGGGGCTAGTAGTGTCAGCGAGGAGGGAAGTTTACTGTATACTGCAGCTTTCCCACCTCCATGACTGAAACAGATAACCTTGAGAAAAATCTTTATTAGAAGAATGGTGGCTTTAGTACCATGGATAGAGGCAGCAGTGGGACATGTGTAAAGACCTGTAAATGGTACTGTGTGTGGTTTGTGGGGAGGGCCCTCGGCAGGAAGGATGTTCCAAAGAACTTGGAGATCCAACCACAGATCAACTATGGATTTAGGCTTCGATCCTTCTGCCTATTTTTAATCACGGTCTGGGTCTGCCCGATAACTGACTGTATACTGCAGCTTTCCCACCTCCATGACTGAAACAGAGAACATTGATAATAGTCTTTATTAGAAGAATGGTGGCTTTAATACCATGGATAGAGGCAGCAGTGGTACATGTGTAAAAACATCTAAGAGGTACTCTGTGTAGTTTGTGGGGAGGGCCCTCGGCAGGAAGGTTGTTCCAAACAACTTAGAAAACCAACCACAGATCAACTATTGATTTAGGCTTCGATCCTCCTGCAAAATTTTTTTAATGCACAGTCTGGGTCCACCCAATAACCTCACAAAACAATGTTATCTTACGATAGGTAAGAAAGGTAAGGAAACACAGAGCTGTCATCCATTATTTTTAACCCTTTCTTTGATGGGTCTTTCTATGTTTTTTATTCTTTTCTGCTGATTTATAAAGCGGCGCCTGAAGTTGTATATATCAGCATCGTTATCTGTTAGATTATTTATGGCCATTATATCCATCTGCTGAGATTCTAAAGGAGGAAAGATATAAAGAAAACATGATTGAACCTGCAATGCCCCCAACCTGGTCATTATTGTATACGTGGGCAAGCGAGGATCTATAATGCACAAAGCAGTGGTGCCTGCTTATGAACCTTATGAATATTTAAGATTTCCAATGCAGGGGGTCTCCTTCTTCTGTGTTCGGTTTCAACAGTGATCAAAGTTTCAGGCTCAAAGAGTCTTATAAAGCGATGATCTCTTGTTATTAGCAGCTGGATAGAAATATCGCAATATAAGCTAAGTTTCCAAAGAATATTGTCCATTGTATGGATCCTGCTACTTTTACATAAATATTTATGATTTTCCATTCTATTCTATATTGCAAGGTTCTAATAGAGCAGAATTTTTTTTTTTATCCTTATTGCCTCATTCCTATTAGACTAAGCAGAACATCATTGATATGGTCTCCGAGTCCTGTTGCTTTCGGTAGAGGCTCCTCGCTGTTGTTACTAAACACCTATTAGATGGAGGGATGAGTCTGATCTTGTTGCTGAGTTCTGCTTGCCTACAATAGCCGCCTCTGGTACTTGCATAGTGTGAATTATTAACTCGACACTTCTGACCTCCGAATAGCATCATCATTGTTGATTTCTAGTCATTCGCTTCCTAATATCATCTTTCTGCTATATTTCATTTTACGGCTTCCCACCTCTAAATTTGATCTGTAATGAGCCTCTGTGTTTTGGCTTTGTGTTCTTTTTTTTTTTTTTTTAATTTTCGGTGTATTTTTCACACTTACATCACTTTCTGAGATTTATATCCATTGTTTGAAATGTTACTGATGTGGTGTGAAATATACAATACTTTTAGACTCAACATCATATGTATCTTATGTGTCTCATATGAATGCAACCATATGTATATCAGAATAAAACCTCATTAAAATCCATGGAAAATATCAAGTTAAAGGGATTTTCCTATCCAGACTATTTTTGACATATCCACAGAATATGTAGTAAATAGATGATACATATGGATCCTACCTCTAGGGTCTAGGAGAGGCAAGGCCCCATAGTAGACTACTGAATGGGGCCCCCTACCTGTCAGAATATATACTACTCACACATTTATACACTGTTACACACATGCACTCAATATATATATATATATATATATATATATATATATATATATATATATATATATATACATACTTACACAGATCTCTCCCAGGAATTAGAGGCGAGAAATCCCTAGTTGTGTCCCTTTCCCCTCCCTCTCCTCCGACATTTCTTATCTGAGCTGCCGATTCCTGCTGTGTAATGTGGAAGATGTGACCTGTTATATACATATTATACAAAAATGGTCAGAAATTCTTCACCTTTGAGGAGGCTCAACTAAAGAAAAAAAAATCTGACACATGATAAAACAACTTTTTATGTATAGGTAAAAATGCACAAAATATGCATGAAAATCTGTATCCAATACAGTCGGTCCCCTACTTAAGAACACCCGACTTACAGACAACCCCTATTACAAACAGACCTCTTGGTGTTGGTAATTTACTGTACTTTAGTCCTAGGCTACAATAAATACCTATAACAGTTATCCCAGGTGTCTGCAATGAAGCTTTATTGTTAATCCTGGTTCTTATGACAACCCAAAATTTTTAAAATCCAATTGTCACAGAGTTCCGACTTACATACAAATTCAACTTAAGAACAAACCTACAGAACCTATCTTCTACGTAACCCGGGGACTACCTGTACACAATTTTTCTGCATGTGCCAATTCTGCATGGAAACTGCACCTTGAAGCAGATTTGATGCACATTTTCACTTTCCCATAGACTGTAATGTAAAAAGAATGCGTGCAAAATCCACGAGGATTCACAAGAAAAGTAACATGATCATTATTTTATTTTTCGCACAAAGCAACAATTTCTGCGTGGGGATAAAAAAATGCATTGTCTACATTAATTTTTACAAATCACTTTCACTTTAATGTTACTCTATTATCCTGCATATTTTCATCTCCAAAATCTGCACATAAAAGCCACACGGCATCCGCAACATCTGCTGATTAAATTGTGTATTTTTGTAACTTCATGGGTTTTTTTCACTTAATTTTTGTCAAAATCGGACAGTTGTTCTTGATGCTTTTGAATATAAATTCTGTCAAAATTTATGCTTTTAACCCCTTCACGACTGCCACAATTGCACATGCCCTGTGCAGAAAGTACTTCTATAAACGTCTTGACAGTGACCAACTTCAAAAAGCTAGATCTCCTGAACCCCGGCACATAGAAACACAATTTTTATGGCATTTTAAACATAAGAATCTCATCTTTAATATGGATATATTGAATATGTATTGTGTATGGATGCTTAACAGAACCGGAGATCTCCACCATTAAAGTTGTACTAATAAATGATTTTTATGTACAGCTTTCTATTCCCAATTGTGAATTTAAGAATATATATCTCCAGTACCCTTAAGCATCTGCAGTAACCTGGGCGCAATGGGCTTGCTGGGTGTTGTGGTGTCACGTGGCGGTACGCAGCCCTAGAGTTCCCAAGTACCACACGGACCCCTTCAGTTCTTCCGGAACACCTTTGTGCAGTGTGCAGGGTAAAAAACTTCTATCACAAAGTTCAGGTGAACCAGGTACTTTTTACTGAATGTGGTGCCAGAAACTATCACAGTCATTTGTTATATAACAGTTCCTTAGCGGAGTATAGATGATAGATTCACTAGAAATCTCCTTCACTCTCTCTCTCTCTTGGGATGGGTAGGCAGGGATTAAGGAAACAGTCTTAGATTAGGAAAATGGAGGCTCCTAGCTCAATGACTTTACTGCAATCCAGGGGACTTCCACAGCTTGGCTTACCGTGGGTAATGAGGCGGTCCGGCTCGATTAACGGATCCGTCTTTTTAAGCGTACTGCGCTGGGGAACCCATTAAAGGCGACAATACTAGGCAGAGAAGCCCTTGACTTACTGTTATCCTCTCTGACGAATAACTGCAGGAATGTCTTGAAGAAAAATAGCGAAATTTCCTCCTGGTTGCAGAGCTGGGCTCAAAAATTCATGTAGTATACTTTGAATCAAAATAGCAAACCTGAGTCTTCGACTCTAGCCACCAGGGCAGCGGCTTAAGGTAGGGTATGGATGGAGAGAGCAGGAGCAGGCCTCTGGCCTGGCTAAGGCCCAGCACACACTCATTGTCTAGGCCCAGGGAGAAACTAACTAAACCCACCTCCTATAGGGGTGTTGACCTTGCACAGGGTCTCCCCAGCCAAACAGCAGGGAGCCCTGTGTAAACACACTATGTAAGGTTTTCACACAGGGACTTCTGGAGGGTTCCAGAAGATTCTAAGTGAATCCAAGAGTGAGAGAGGAGAGAAGATCCCCCCCAGTGAGCCATCAGCTCTTACATACTGTAGCAATCACATTTCAATTACAAGTATAGGAAGTATAAAACAATATCAATGTAAAAATAGGTGTTTTTGTGCAAACCTGTAAAACAACAGTGCAATACATCACCTATACAGTGCAACTATAACATCTGCCATCAAAGGTACAGGAAAACCCTAAAACATACCAAAGTGGCCCCTCTGGGTCACTGCACATCCATGCATAATCCATTTATAGTATTACAGAGGAGACTCTCCTGTAAAATATGACACAAGAATTGTGTTTCTACGTGGAAGGGTTCAGGAGATATAGGTGTTTGAATGAGCCCCCCTCCAGCCTGTCAACTGAAGGCAGAATATAGAATAAGCTGCTGGAGACTTTCACTTTGCAGTAGTACATGCACCCTCTGCATCTGTAGCTAAACCTGGGAAAGGGTGATGGAATAATACTGTCAATATTTATATTATATGTTGGTAAAAGTTACCACTTATGTAAAAAAATGTAATTGTAAAAATGACAAAAAAGCTTATTTTTTCACATTTGTAGTCAGTTATTGGCAAATTTTATAAAGAAAAAAATATGTAATTAATAAAACTATACTATCAAGTTAAATTCTCACATGTCAAAACTTACATTTCTTACATGAAAAAAAACTAAGTAAAAGTTGTTATGATATGTAAAGCTTTTCCAGAGATATCGTCATTTAATGAAGTGCATAGCAAAATGTCAAAAATTGACCTGGACATTTAGGCACCAATGACCATCGGTCACAAAGCGGTTAAACATAAAAAATTATGATACCTGGTTCACATTAAACCACTCCTCTTCCCCCCACCCCACCTAAACACATATGTTGCTTAACAAGAGGGAGGTCCACAATGATTTCTGTGTCCATATAAGGACACTGACCTCTCTAGGAAACCACAAAATACATTGGCAGCAGGGGCGTAACTTGAGGGGGTGCAGAGGGTGCAGTCGCACCCGGGCCCAAAAGGTTTAGGGGGCCCTTAATGGTGTCACTTCCCCATATGAGAATACTATTACTATAAACCATACATTATATTTGGAGGCCTGACACAGACTTGCACTGGGGCCTATCAGCTTCCAGTTAGACCACTGATTGGCAGCAGCCAATCACTATCTTCTGCCAAGGTTTACTCCTCCCCTTAAAATTAGGGAGGTGGGGGGGGGGGGGAATCAGGCAACAGCCAAAGTCTAGAATTCTATAAGCTTACATTGGTATACATCAGTGACATACATTGTGAGAACACATTGGTAAACCACACAAGTAATTCTTACAATAGCAGTGAATGCAGCCTAACTACTGTCTGTATATGACATATAAGGATATGACGTATGTATATACAAAGTTGGTCTATAAAGTTGCTAACAAATAGTAATATGTTTATATTTAAACCAAAAGAATTTATTTCTTTATTCTTTATTTATTCAAAATAAATCTACCTCCCCAAAAAATACGATTAGTCAGAAGAATGTTCCTAAATGTTTAATGAGTGGATGTTGCCAGCAGAACGTTGTCAGCTGAAGCTCATTTATAATATTTATGTTCATTTTGACTTTATTCAAAAAGACTTAATTCTTCATAAAAGTCTCAATAACAAACCACAGACAAGGAAAACATTTACCTTAAAAAAAAGTCTTCAATAGATAAAAATGCTGAAAATAGAGACAATTAAGACGCAAAAAAAAAAACACAAAACAGAGACAATTAAAGGGGTTTGTCCTTTATTGAAATAACTCAAATTTGAATCCCCTAGTCATGTTTACACAATAAAGATTTGACCCCATTACTTTTACTCAGTTATATTGCTGTTTTAGATCCTATACCACATTGATGGTCAGTGTAATTTTCCAGGGGACTCTCTAAGTAGACACTTCATGATTCCTATGTGTGGTGAGACACTGTGAGCTGACAATGTGCTTAGATTATAATGGTTCAGGGTTTATCTACATTTTCATTTAGCTTCTGTACAACCCACAAGTATTTGACACAAAGCAAAAGAGAGATGAGACAGATCAGAGTCATGAGATGGATATAATACAAAATAACACACTCAACTCTGCTGCCTCACCTAATCAATAAAACATAGTCAGCACTACTATGTCACCCCCTCCCATGACCTATCTTCTTTGTAGAGCAGCTGCTGCTGTGTAGAAGCATGGCTGAACCAGGAAGTGCCTGTGTCTGTAGTGTGCTGTCTGCCTCCTATCCCTCCCCCTTCTTCTGCAATGCAAGATAAGCTTGAAGAATTGTCCAAATTGTCTTAGTCTAAGATTTACTGCTCCCCTGCTCCTGGAGTGAGGAGGAAGGAAGAAGGGATTACGGAGGAAATGACGTGTGCCTTTTGAACTATCCCCACCCCCGGGACTTACCACACACGGCGCCAGATAATGTAAAACAATTGATTAAAAAGCACTGGATTTACTTATACTGCTGCATTTCTGAAATGAACATGCCATAGGCCAGTGGTGGCGAACCTATGGCACTGGTGCCAGAGGTGGCACTCGGAGCCCTTTCTGTGGGCACTCAGGCCATCACCAGAGATGACTCCAGGTATCTTTCTGCAGTCCCAGACAGTCCAGGACTTGCTGCACTCAGTGCTATTTTAAAGTGACAGTGCTACTTGGGACTACCGGAGGAGTGGGAATGTGTGGACAGATCTGGATTATCATTGTAGCTCCTGCTCTGACAATTCTTCCTGTTTATGGGACCTTGAAGGGAAACTACAATGATCATCCAAATTTCTTCTATTTTCTGCTGCATTGGTGTCCTCAGAGTGCTGGTAGCAATGAAAGCTGTGACAGAGCAGGGAGTATAAATCACTAATAAAATTTCTGTGTTGGCACTTTGCGATAAATAAGTCGGTCTTGGTTGTAGTTTGGGCACTCGGTCTCTAAAAGGTTCGCCATCACTGCCATAGGCTATTAGTACCTTAAGGAAAAAATTACCTCCCTGATGACAGGTTCCCTTAAGTATGCACATTCAATAATTTGTAGCCAAATAATATAAAGAAAAATATTAGCACTTCTCCACATATTATAAACACAAAGTACCTTGACATTTAATTCAGTGGAAAAAAAATTAGGAAGGAAGCACCCAAAATGTTCAAATTAAAAAAGACTTGATTCACCTATCCAGGACTTGCTATACACCAGAAGTCCTATTTCCAATGAATCCTATATTGTCCCATGAAAACTCAATGATCTCATTATCACATAACCCACATGTAAAAATAAAGTGCAGTACAGTACAATTATAGTGTCCGTGCACAATGTATATATACATCCAATTACACTATAATAAAGCTGAGGCACTGGGTCAATATTGCAAGGTAATAGGCTCATTGGGATGGATGCATGGATTTAGTCTTAAAAAATCTAATGTACTATCAGATTATTGGATTTCTTATTTCCTATAGGTATTGTTATATTTAATGTATAGTACATGTATATATAGATATTGGTTAAAATAATCTCTATAAAAGAATGTAAACACAGCAGTGACATGGATAAATAAACCATAGGTTTTTCCCCCCAATTGTAATAGTTGGATCGTCTCAGTTATTTACAGTAGGTGGATCAATCCAACTATTCCTCTGTCTAGGTCTGGTTTTGCAGAAGGTATATGTGCATTTCATAGGAATGGTTAGGTCACTACCACGAAATGACATAGAAAAAAAATAATAATAACCTCAATTTTCTTGTCACAGTAGAAATGCTGTTTGTGTTTGGAAGCTAAACATTTCCTTTGTCTTATAGTGGAGAGGAGATAATAGTGACGTCTCAGACATGAAGCTCAATCCAAGCCATAATGTATAAAAGAACATGATTTCTGTAACTAGACCATATTACCACATTGCTTGGCACAGTGTAAAGATTTCATAATCTGGCTCCCATCACATGCTTCCAAGACCATGTACCTGTCAGAGGCACTTGAGAAAGTAAACCACCATCGGTTCTTAAGAAATGTGGGCTTTGGTCTTGTTCGAATCTGCATTACGGTTTTCTGTTACGGTCTTCCATTCATAGATTGGGCAATGATCTTTGTGCTAGAGACCAGTATGGTACATGTTCAATTTTGCTGGGAAATAGGAGATAAAAACAAGGCGGGAGAGGCTGCTGACTGCTGATCTAGTGGAGGTGGGAGAGGTGGGAGAGGCTGCTGACTGCTGATCTAGTGGAGGTTTCCTGTTGTAGCTCTTCTGTACTGTACTATAGGCAGTGGTACATGTGAAACAAAAACATCTTCCCTAGCACCTCCATGTCTTTGGTCTGCTGCCGCTCTTGCCCCATCCATCTCCCATGGCCTGGTGGTTGGGGAACACACAAACAAATCCGATTGAACAAATTTCCTGTTAACTTCAAATCAGAGGTTAATGGAAGCCATGAAAAACCTCCTGAAGCCTTTAACGGCATGACTTGCCACTTTGTCTCAATTGCAGCTTAATTTCTGCCAAGACCCAAAGTCTCACAAAAAGAAGCCACCATCTCAGAGTTTGGACTGGGAAGTCCAAGAGGAGGAGGACCCAGTCCCCCAAGGCTAGTTCAGGGCTCCAGGAGAGAACATAGCTTCTTAGAAAATTAGTGTCTTGAAAGAAATTGGGCAAAGATCAGGGCAAGGCACCAGAAGGTCAGATAGGGCTTACATGACCTCCAGACTGATTAGATTCAGACACAAATCCATTTTTTAAAAAATATTTGGTGATTTGGTCAAATAGAATTTTGAGAAATACAAACATCTCTAGTACCGTGTTTAAAGGATAGCTTCCATCATGTTAATAGACTAGTTCAGAGTAAGACTCCACAGTCATTTTCTGCACCAGATAAATCATGCTGGATGGTTTATCATGAGTAATTGATGACTTTAGACCAGCTATTAGTTGGTCAAGTTTCTGACTGAATTTTCTGGCACACCCACAGAATTTTCTGGTCACAGACCTTGTGTCACCCCCTTTCCCAGGTGGAAGAAAAATGTTAAACTGTCTGAAAATGGTCTAAAACTTTTATTTCATGTGGTACAGGTGTGGTGGACAGATTGATAAATCTCCTCCACTGTGATGTCCATTTACTTTCTGGAAACCCACTCTAAATGAAATATAATGGTCATGTTGGGAGTCATGACTAGTAATATTAGGCTTGTACTATAATCTCTTTTTATGAAGAATTAAACAACATGCAAAAATAGACAAAATAGTACAAAAAATAATATCCAATACTTGCCATAAGTACTGTAGTTGAAATATATGAAGTTATAACAATAATAATTTCGATATTTTAGCATAGATTACAGCCCGAATGCAGTGGTTTGGGGGACACTAAGGGCCCATCTTGCTGTTTCTGCTCCAGTGCAGAGAGCTCATCTTTGAAGAGGAAGGTACAGCTGCCCTGCTGTTTTCTCCTCTCCTAATGACAGTGGAGTCATTTGTATGTATTCTCTGTCCATAGCCCAGCTGTTTTATTCTCTAACCCTGTAGTCAAGGTCTCCCGGACTGTTTGCAATGCTGTCTGAATCTTTTTCCAAAAGTCAATAGAATTGTAAAGAAGCAGAACTACCAAACTTTCTTTGCCTTAGTTGTGTTGCTCATATTATCTGCTGAATCTCCCAGAGGAGAAGGGATAGTGTCAAAACTTCAACTAACTATAAGACTCAAATTATGTGATATCCACCACTGGGGCTTTCAATTTAAAGGTTCACAACATCATTACAAAAATTGAACATCTATCCTGAGAATTTTCAGGGTCGCTTATTATAACAGGCATAATCACTAATGAGTAAACTAGTTGCAGCTTAGTCGCGTTCAAGTAAAAGGTACTAAGCTGCAATACCAAGCACAGCCACTATAACATGTAGAGCAGTGTGTTTGAAAAAAAGTCTCTTTCTAAATACTGCAATATCTTCAATATCTTCACACGCCTCCTGATGAAGCAACAGGCGAAACACGCATCGGGGTGAGGATGAAACGGCACTAATAACATTAAGGTAATGTTCCCCTGAACTTCACCATCGGTATTTACATTTATAATATTGACTTTACATAGAGATGGATATTGAGTCAGTAGTGGGTACATAGAAGCTTTAAAGAGACAAACTTGAGATCCTAGACCTTATTGCTTTGAACTGCCTATCCCCATTTAATCTTGGGACCATTTTATCAATCTTTGTAATGCACTTAACTTTGTTGTTTTTAAATTTTTGAAATTAAAAAATCAAATTTTTTTTAAGAAAAAAAAAGTGGTTAATTCCCCTCTTTCTCTAAGTATTATCTTCAATGGGCAGATTCAGGGCAACCCATTTTACCAATCTTTAAAGAAAACCAAGAATCGGTTTCTTACCCCAATTAAAAAAAAACTCATCTTCTGCAAACTTTTGCAGATAAGCAATCATGGCTCCAAGGAAGAAATACATTGGGACTACCAGAAGCTGGGTACGGTATACATTTTTTTCTAAATTGTATCCATAGTTTGTGTATGGATAAGGGAAGCTAAGCCAATGACCCATGGAGAACTATGGGTCGCTAAGTGTCCAAAAAGGCTATGACATGTCTGTGCAAAAATCAATTGGGTATAATGAATGGGTCTTTGAAAAAAAAGAAATGTCCCTTCACCCTTTCTGTTTATAGGATCCATTATCTGCCATGACATTGTATGTATCCGCTGCTCCTTAACATCTGCTACATTTTTACAAACTAGAAACACAATCGTTGAATTCTGCCGCAGCGATTTTTTTTCTTATTCTATTGTATTTCCGGGGTCTTTGTGAGAAAAGTGACATTCTCCATGGCTTTTATTTACCAGAGGGCTTTTGAGGGCTAAGAAAGTTCCATAACTATCCAGTGCCAGGTCAATAGCAAACCATTAGTGAGGGATATTGGATGCAGGAGGTTAAAGAGGAAAAAAAAACTGCAAGCCTGTCCAAAGCCTGTAAGAAACTGTTTAACAAGATGTTAGAAAATCAATTTCAATAACTGAGACCTTAAACCTGCACAATATTATATGTTTATGGCTCAAGTGTGTTTTTAAGCTTCTTTGCGAAAAGTGTTGGTGGCACGTAATCTCAGAAGCATGTCTGGATGCTCCGAGCGGCATCGGCAGGAGTCGGAGAAAAACAGGTTACACAAAAAAATCCATTTGAATTACTTTAGCGTTTGTGCAAAGCTGAGGCGTTATTATTATTTCAGTTTTTTATTCTTTTTTTTTCCCTCCACCATTGAGGGCTGTCTTCCCTCACTCGAATGCTAAATGACTGAACTTTCTAATTCCCATTTTCCTTTTCTCTAGAGGAACAGAGGGATGCACATTAAAGTACATCTTCTTCACAATATAATTCAGATTCTTTTGTAGGGTATTTAAGTTTATCCCTTGAAGGAATAAACTTAATTACATTCAATCAGGGGAGAACATGGATTGGGTCTATCTTCTGTATAGTGTGTCGCTTGCCTTGAGGAAGACACTAAACCGTGTTATCTGCATCATGTGGTTTTAAAAATATAAATATCCCCAACGTCAGAGTATATAATGTTTAGTATCTATCTGTTTTTTCTCAATCTCATAGCTACAGTGGGGAAAATACCTATTTGATACTCCACCCACAAAGAATGGAAAAGACTGTAATTTTTTTTTATCATAGGTCACAAAAATTTTGAGAGACAGAATCTAAAAAAATAATCCATAAAATCACATTGGCCCACATTTACTACAGTCCTTGCACCAATTTTCTGTTGGACTTTGCACGTTCTTTTATAAGCCACCTTTTTGTTTATGTATTTAAGAATTGTCTGCACCACATATTTGTCGCACACACGACTCATTTTTGTAGCAGCTGCATAATACCCGAAGTGACACAAATTTCTGCCCCGAAAGGGGTGTTCTGGCACACATTCGGACCGTGTACTAAATTTGTCATGCAAAATCCGACAGAAATGTATAACACGCCCCATGTTAAAGGTGCAACAAAAAATGTTTGTGCACTCTGTCGGAGCATTGCAAGGGGCAAGGTGCACCACAATTTATAAAAATGTGCTGAAAAAATTGAGCTTGTCTAATATTCAAGACTGCCTATGTCAAAGTATGTGCACCGTTAGCACGCAAGGACCCGTGACAGCAATAAAGAAGAGGACCTGCAAGGGGGGGCTTTGGAAAGGTGGGTAATGAATTGTTTTTTTTTTATGTGCTAGGTATACTAGGGGCTGGCTATATGCTGGGAGCACGGGGCTGGCTTTATAATGGGGGCATATTCTGGCAAGCTATATATTGGGGGGCCATGGGGTGGCTGGTTTTTTATTGGGGGTCATGGGCTTGCTATCTTTATGCTGGTGAGAATGGGCTGGCTGGCAATGCATTTCCCACCTTAGGCTTAAACTTGAGTCAATAGGTTTTTCCCTGTTTTTGTGTTAAAATTAGGGCTTATACTCGGCTTATTTTCGGGTCACTTTATACTTGAGTATATATGGTATATCTGTCAGGGTCGTAATCGACAATTAACTGGTCCGGTCAGTCACCTCAAATCAGATAAAGCAAGTGTGCACGTTTTCAAGATAAAATCTGATATAAGATTATTCAGTCTCCATCTCGAACAAGCTCTTTACTGCTCAGCACAACAAGATTGACTTTATTTCCGTGTTCGTAGATTTTATACAAAGAGAGAAAGGTGTGGTTATACATCATATAGCATCATAGTGGGCAAGGGTTAAGCAAATGTGTCTAGCATCCGATGTGCCCTGGTTGGTCAGTTCCAGTATCTGGGCAGATAATGTCCTGGGCATTGAATTTCGATATGAGTGATGAAGCCTTTTGGAATCAGGAATGTTATTCTTTTCCTGGAAATAGGGTGTTGGCTGTGTGGATGGCAGCGTCATCTTAAGTAATATATCTGAGCATATGACCGATTAAGGACCACTATGTACCCTAACTTATCCCAGGGGCATTATCCAACTGTCTCCATTAAATTTCATGCTGATTTCAAGGCAGGTGACCCTTTAGCAATGACAAACCATAAGTCAGAAGCAAGCAGTACACAAGGTCCAGGGTATAAGCCAAGAGTCGAGCCAAACAGATACAAAATACAGTGGTTTATTCAAAAATTGCATTGTACACTTTTGCTTGGCACAAAAAAAACAGCAATGCTCAGACAGCTGTCATAGAAGATGTGTGCAATGATAGCTACTGTAGAAGATACATTAGAACATGGCACGCCCATGAGCCATAGGACCCATAAGTGGCTGGGGAAGAGCATTAGAAAGAATGTGACCAAATCACAGAGGAACATAGGAACCAGACCAGGGTGCAGAAACCTCAGGACAATGGTGGCCATGCCTCTTCCGGCCTAGTAAAGAAGTTAGTGCGCATGCGCTGGCATTTTAGAAGCGCATCCTTGCTCCACTAAACAGGACATTGTATCTGATGGCTCACATCTGAGCCAACAATACTTTTGCCAACCAACCCTTGTCGATAAGTAGTAGACCTAGGTGACTTATTACCGCTGGGTTGCTATATTATATATCACTTTGGGTACCCCACTATGCTCCACTTATCTTAAATGTACTTTCTATATTTCCCTCATATAATAATAGTAATAATTTATTTATACAGCACATACAGATTACACAGCGCTACATAGAGCTTGCCCCCTCTGATAAGTTCTGTTAGAGAAAATGCGTAAGGGCTGCTTTTTCTTCTTTAAGTAATACTAAAGCAGTTCATGATATGGAAAGTACTACTGCGACTGCCCTTTTAAGGGCAGTAGTCAAGCCTATGGGGACCTGGGACTGACCCCAGGGATTTCTAGGGTTGTTACTACAGGAACTTACCGAGGAAGACTCCGGTTACTTCTACTGGTTGTAACATTGTTACAGATATTTAACCTTCAGCGGTCACTTATTTTGGCATTTGTTTAGTTCTTTTTATTCTTGTTTTTGTTTGGTCTGTTTCTGAGACTAACGGCTGTCCTGTGGGGCCTCAGAAGTAATATTTTCTAGACACTTTAGTAAAATTTGAAAGTTCTGCTGTAGCCCTTTGGTGGCCATGCCTTTCTCATAAAGTAGACAGGCAGAAACCACAACGATTTTATACCTATATTATGATCTATAGTAAATGGTAAATTTTGGTTATCTGTCGACCATCTAATAGTGCCCAGATACAATTTGTACAAATACCAATTACTCACTTTCATACCAGCTTTTTGGACGGGGCAGTACATGTGATTCTAAAAATTATGTTATCCTTTCAATAAAACAGCACCAGTCCTTCATGATGATGGAAAGAGGAACCATCTTAAATTTGGAAACTTTATTTATATTCCATATTTACCAAGCATGCAATGAATAGTTGTTTTCCATTTGTATGCAGCATCCTATTCCTGTACCACTGGTCCTTTCTCTCAGTTTTTCAGGACAGTACTCATTTTCTACATTTTGGCTTCCTCAGCATTGTGCGCCAGCCTCACTGAGCTAATGTATGTCAGTTCAAGCTTCCTAACTACAATGTGGCTTCCTCTATAATGTCTAAGTGACACTGTTGTGACAATGTCTGCCATTTTTCTAGCTGTAGTTATTGACAGCTAGACCTCTATAAGTAAATATGTTTGGACACCTCTCCTTAGGCAAAAGGTGGTGATCGGTGGTTTAGAGGTTTAGAAATGTGAACTGACTAAACACCTCTGTCACAGCTTATAAAACCCAATTTACGACATTGGAAAAATTTAACAGGATCTGTGTACATTGGCATCACTGAAAAAACTGCAAGGTTGCCAACACTGATAAAGACTTGGCAGCATTCAGCAAACATGTTCTTCTTTTGTCCTTTAGGAGATAGAGAAAAACTGAAGTGTCAATGTGGATCCTCTAACCAAGGCCCCCATTACTGGGTGATATTAAAATAATTATGATTGGGTAGGATTTTCAAAAATATTACAAAATTTATGGACATCTATGGAAAACATAGAAGGCTCAAATCTTCTGACGGACTTGGATGTCTATTAATTTGCCTCTATTATGCCAACTCTAGAGAGAGCTTCCTATTATGATATCTACAGCATATGTTCAAATAGGACTGAGTTGTCTACAAAGGGAACCTTTCACCAGGAGACCCATTTTTAACACCTCCAAGTCCCCACAGAGCATAGTACATACACTTCCAAAGAGTTTTTGTATAAAAAATAGGTGCTCTGTGTGGACTGGGGGGAAAGGGGTCCTAAAAATGGGTCTTCTGGTGACATGTTTACTTTAAGAAATCACCCTGACTGTGGGCTCCGTGGGCAGATGCATGATGGTCACATCAAGAAGAGGTAACTGCATGAAATGGGATGGGGGGCACAAGCATGTTCTGCCATTCCCAGACAGATTTTATATTATCTCTTAAGACTTTTTCTTTGGGGGGGAGGAAACACTCAACTGTCAAGCGAGGTTCACTGGCAGCCTGGAGAAAGCTTGACTCTTCTAGTCAGAATATGACTCATGTATACTCATTTGCATGTTAGAAAAACATCTGTAATTAATTCAATGTGCCTCATTACGGAAGATAATTTTAGGTGATAAGGGGAGGACTTTTAACCCTTTACCAGCGGGTATTACTACAGTAAAGGGTAAAATTCTGGTGTCAAGTCTTCTTTAAATCCTGAACAAAACCATTTAAAACAAAGACATAAAAAGCACAACATACATTTTCTATAAACCCTCTATTCTCTTTCATTCAAGCTTATTCCAATTACTCCAGAGAGCAGAGAGTTAACTTCACAGGATACTACGGATTTCCTTCCAGTGAGAGGGAGATAAAAATTAAAAAGTAGGCTTTTTTCCTTGTACTTAGAAGTCTTTTTTGTGGAAATCAATCCAATGCAAATGACAAGATAGATGAAAGTAAATGTGCAGTTAATGAAGCAGAACAAGCAAAAATCAAAAAAATCAAACCGTGCACCGTCTTATATCTCTGGGCCTGGAGAACATATGTTTAGAACTTCTTCTGTTCACTGATAATCACTGGTAAGAAAAAAACTTGTGATATCCTGTGGATGTTTATCTCTCCTCTTTCCTCTCCTTTTGAAGATCACCTGTATTTAATGTTTGTATTTAATATGCATTCAACCCATAATTATCCTGGAGAGACGTTCCTTCACTACAGAACAAATATTCTCAAAAAGGAAAACTTCATTTTACAGGATCAGGCATCTTCTGTGAGATGCAGATGGTGCTTCATTTCCTTTCCAAACTATATTTTTCAATATCTTATTGTAAGAACTTCCGACGCAATTTAAATTTAGGATTCAAATTTCATGATACACAATCAAACGTTCTTGAGCTGACCATCTATTTTAGAACAAAAAATTAACAAAAGTGTACAAAATGCGGGTCAAAGTTTCCAATGGGTTCAACAATTAACAGTCCTCCAAATAAATACCAATTTCTAAAGAGCCCATCATCCTACAAAACTAGTGCTTAAATTGTCAGGAGCAGGGTTTATCTACACTTTTATTTAGCTTTTGAACATCATACGAGTATCTGACACAGAAAAAGAGAGATGAGACGGATAAGAGATGGGAGATGATGAGATCCATAAGATGAATATAACACACAATGACGCTCTCAGCTCTGCTAACTCACCTATAACACACACAGAATCATCTCTGCTATATGCCTCCCTTCTGGATAAAGACCTTATCTATCTGTATTTCTTAATGCCCCCTGCTCAAATAAAAAAAATAAAATAAATTATAGCATCCTTTATAGTCTGGATTCACAGGATTTAATAGTTTTATGTTGCATTGTAATCGCATCAAGTAAAAACATATAGGAATGTTTTCACATACCGTATTTTTTGAACTATAAGGCACACAAAAAATCCTTTGATTTTCTCAGAAATCAAAGGTGCGCCTTATAGTCCTGTGCGCCTTATATATGAACCATACTTACAGACAACAGCTGCCTTGAACTGTGCACAGGTCTGCCACCTGCTGGTCATTCAGCCTTATAATAAGGTGCGCAAATTCGCTTCTTCAGCAGTTGTCCAGGCAGCTCATTGCATCATTTCTTGGACTGTACCTTCGAAACGCGTCGGTCTGTGACACTCGGCTGTATGTTCTTGATGTGTACTGCTTTTAATATGGGAAAATAAAGAAGACTTTTTACTGCCTACCTATGCCGGGCTTGATCTAGGGGTGTTTCCCTTACAAGTGTACCTCCCCCTTCTGTCATGGATTCCCTCCACTTATGAAGCTCATTGGAACTGAAAAAGTGTTTCTGCTGGCTTCTCAAATCCAACTATACAAGCACCTTTGTTAAGCTGATTCCCTTTTAAAATGTTCCTGCTTCTCCTGAGCCTACAATCAGGCTACTTACACAATGGGGCTCATTTACTAAGGGTCTGAATGCCGCACTTTTGTCAGGTTTCCCGAATATTTACGTTTTGCACCAAATTGCCCCGGGATTTTGGCACATCAGCGAGGGCTTTCACGCGACAGAAATTGGGGGGCGTGGCCGTCAGACAACCCGACGGATTCGGAAAAAATGCAGAATTTAAAAAACAATTTGTGTCGCAAGATTTGCACTCGAATGCACCAGGAAGAAGGGGAACTCCGTCAGATCTCGGCGCAACAGAGACACCTGCTGGATATCAGGCGCACAACCTTTGTGAATCCCGGCAGACCCTAATCCTCATCGGACAACGTACCATGGATCACGACTGGACCGGGTAAGTAAATGTGCCCCCATATGTTCAAAGTTTGGTTTTTAAAGAATTTACACAGAAAACTCTGCTCAAAATAGTGGTCAGAATCATTGGTGGTCTTCTTATGGAACAGCTTCCATAAAGTATAATGTAAAGGAGGATTTTTTTAAATGGACTTTCTCAAGTGGAAAATTCACTATAAATATTTAGGCTACACCTCAAGCTTTCTTATCACCTGCCGCACAGTAAAGAGATCACCTTTTAGCGGTCACTAGGTAGGACTGCAACATTGCTGAGGTCATAAAGGGCTTGTCCCATGTATATGTCCCTTCAGAGACGATGGATACGATAGAGTGAGGTACCAACTCTCGGGAACCCCAAATTTACTGGTATTTACATATCCATCCTCTCTTTTAGGTTCCTGCCAAAGAATTGTCATTAGAACAGAAAAGCAGTATCATTGTGCCCAATAGCAACCATGGAGATGGTCTCAATTATTTTTCAAGGAAAAAAATAAAAATGTCCCCCATATTCTTCTTCTTTAACTTTCTGCTGCAAAATCCCAGGTATGACAGGTGATCCAATAGAGTGCAAATAAGAGATTAAATACATTGAATGAGAATATATTCTTAAAAACTAAACATATTTAATAATTCTGTAGCTACCTTGGTCATGGGAGTCCTTCTCCACCACTATTGGGGGATGGTAAGTAGTTTAGCAAGAGTTTTTAGATCTGTGGTATGTAATGGGCACATATTCACCTTCCTGAACATCAGGCATTGATCTTTATGCCAAAGGCCCCTTTCATACTTACGTTGCAGATCACGTCAGAGTGCCATGCGTTAAAAAACTGAGTTTTTGGTCAGTTTTTGCCAGGAGTCAATAGCGTTTTTGTGTTTTTCATTTGCATGTTGTTTGCATTTTTACTGCGTTTTCATTGCATTTTTTATAAGCATGTTGTTTGCATCTTTACTGCGTTTTTGGTGCGTTTTTTATAAGCATGTTTCAATTCACACGATTCTTTAATTGGTACCCACATGCTTCCTGCTTTTTCTCACATCACCTAGCAACCCATCCATTGCACTTGCAATTCTCGTAAATGCAATGCGTTCTTGATGCGTCTACATAGACTTAAATGGGCCATGAAAAAAATGCAAATAAGAACAAGCCCAGGGAAAACAATGAGACAGAGTGCAATGCGAGTGTGAAAGGGGCCTTATGCAACATATTTGAGTATTATCCTAAGCAGCGAGTGAGTGATTGATGCTAAACTTAGGATCAAATCCAAATTAACATGGATTTGGCTTCTTTGAAAACTTGGCTATTAGGGTGATGCCACACATGACGTTTTGAACCCGTTTTGAACCCGATTTGAATCCATTTTTGGCCTGTTTTTAAGCAAAGCGTTTGCTTTTTGCTTAAAAACGGGCCAAAAACGGATTCAAAACGGGTTCAAAATGGGTTCAAGACGCCATGTGTGGCATGACCCTCATGGTGTAAGAACCTGGGTCCACTGAAGGGTCCTCTGATGTGTTTATGGGCCAGTCCAAGCTCGGTTGTATGTACAGATGAAAAGAACTTGCAGTAGACATTCTACATTCTTTTTTTAGGAAATGTTGAGGACTAATTGGATGACCCTGGAGGTCCCTTAATGTATTTAAAATAAGATTCTTATTAGCATCATTACACTTGGCAGCACAGTTGTTTTCACACGTATATTCGATAATGTGTTGATTTCCGTGTCATTATAATTGAAATAAACAGACCTAAGCGGAGCGCTACTTTTATTTTTGGCTTCTCCACTTTCCAATAGCTATCCAAAGCTGTTCACAGAAACACTCAAAAGCAGCTGAATCAACACGGTTAATCAATACCATCAGCAGAACATGCTGCTAGGTTCTTATCAGCTCAAGCACGCTGTCAAACACAAGCTTGATTCTTACTCCACAGATTTTTTGTATTGACAAATTTGCTTGAATGTTTGTTTAACCACAGGGGAATAGCTAACCCACAGATTACCTTTTTTACTTCCCAAAAGCAGCAGTCACAACTGTGGAACTTCATAGCAAGCAAACAAAATGCAAGAAGCCAATCTTTGGTGAAACCCAATGAGATGAAAACTTTAAAAAAAGAATACAAAAAATAATCTATAAATGGTTGTTAAGTCTGTCAAAGTTATTATTGGTCTTGAAAAGATAGAACCATTTGTGGACTCCTTGCCAGAAAAATAAATATTAGTTTTGGAAGGATAGGACTAGAAGATAAACGGAAGCTTTGTCCTAAAATGATAGTCCTGGCCACTGAATCCATTGATCGGCTGTTCTCAACAGTATTAACACAACTTCTTTCCGGGTAAGAAAAGAAAAACTATGCCTCTACTGCTATCTTAAAGAATTCAGCTCTCCATAGACCAGTGTCCACTTTTCAAAAAACTAGTGACATGACTTGGGATTATGCCACCTACAAGAAGAAAAGAAACCAAACTGTAGACAGTACTGTTTCTGAGTCATTGATTCTCATCAGTAAAGTGTAGGGATGTGTCAGGGAGGGGAATGAAACTTATAAACGGAGGTGCTGTCTGTTCCTCATCAACACAGAGTAGGGGACTAGTTTCACTAGGTGAGATGCCATATATGTGGTTCAGATGTGGTTTGGTGTGTTTTCCTGTTGGACAAAGTTGTTTTGGAGTCATTGATTCTCATCAGTACATTGTAGGGATGGGTGGGGAAGAGGAATGAAACTTATAAACAGAGCTGCTATCTACAATTTGGTGTCTATTCCTTTTGGACAAAGGTGTTTCATAGTTATTGTTCCTCATCAACACAGGGTAGGGAGGCCATAGATGTTGTTCAGGAAGGGGAATGTAACTAAGAAACAGAGCAGCTGCAATCGGGTGTCTATTCCTCTTGGACAAAGGTGTTTCGGAGTTATTGATACTCATCAGTATAGTGTAGGGCACTAGGAGCTAGGTAAGAGGCCATAGAAATGGGTCAGGAAGGAGAATGATATATTGAAACAGAGCTGGCCGCCGTTGGGTGTCTTTTTCTTCTGGACATGGATGTCTTTTCTCCTTTGATGACCTGGCTTCCTCAATATTTGAAATCGATCTGTAGAGAGATAACTGCCTTAAAGTAGCATTAGAGGCATGGAAAACTTATTTACGTATTCCATACCCCGAATTCTCAGCGGAGTGTGCACAGCCTTTCAGACTACCTACACTTGAAAAGTAAGGAACATTAATCCATGTTCCTGGCAGATGATCCAAAGTGAATAAAACTTGAAAAGCTCAGTGTAGTTGCTGAAATGACTTACTGCAGCTTAGCTCCTGTTTATAAGTAGTCCTAGCAGAAAAACAACTGAAAAAATGCTATTCTTTTGCATTTTTTAATAATGAAAGATTCTGATGTTCTGTATTGTGTGAGGTAAGCATAAACTACTTACTAATACAAACAGAAGACTTTATCATTTGGTATTAGTCTTTTATGTACCACTTTTTATGTAAACCGCTTTTGTCCACTACTTACTTCACATACAGTATACTAGATATCCCGAATATCTTCTGCTTTGAATCCTGTAACATTTTATTCTCACTTTAAGAACCCAACAGTGTCAATCAATAACTTAATTTGGGTATAAATCCAAAAAGCTGGTAGCACTTCAATAGGTCCAAGTATAAAAAGTTTGGTAGTTTTAAACTTTATACATAGCCTTTGGTTTTGGAGCTCAGAACTATCTCAAATTTTTATGGGATATTGAGATCACTTTACCTGGACAGCTGAATTTCTTAAAAAAATTTTATCCATCTGACTAATATGTCATAACTTCTTTAATGGTAATAATGTGAATTATGTAACAAATGACCTAACCCACTAAAACGTAATAAAAGGGATCATTAGTAAGTGACAGACATGACTACGATGGAGTCTACACAGTAAAGCAGTAGAGAATTATTATGACTCACTGGTTTGGTCGTAAACATATGCGCTGTAAAGATATTTTTTTACATGTGTTATCTAAAAACCTAAAGTTTCACATATTCCATGGACTTTATTTACTGTATAAATCTCCATACCTACTTCATCGCAACCTTTTCACGACTTGGTGTCGAATGAGGTGCGGTAGACGTGAGTATGACCTGCTTTTATTTCTTCCTATTTGCATAAAATTAATGTTTAACTTTTATCCTGAGTCCTGTCACATTAACCTGATCATTCGGCTTCCTTTCTGCCACATTTGGCTACTTCAGTCACGTTCCTCACTCCAGAGCCCTCACGCTGTGTTTCTGCTTCTTCACAGAACATCAAACAAAGTGAGAATCGCAGCTGGGGATTGTTTTTATGACGGCAGAAAATGTAAAGTGCTTTGACAAATAGGCATATTTGCTATGTGTATCCTGCAATCATATTTATCAGGGATATTCTGGAAGACTGGAAAACAAAATTTAGCTAAGGGTACGATCAATACAAATCATAAATTAAACAGTTCATAGACCTCCTGTTCGACTTTGTGTTTTTCAAAAGGTGTTTGAAATAAAAATTCAGAAAGGAAAAAAAGGAGAAAATGTAGATTCCATTCTGGCTTCTCATAACTCCCACTAGGGGCAGGCAGGTTACAGAAGACTGGTTCATGAGAAAAGAATTGGAGCACCGGCAGGTGAAACCACACCCATGGTGCGCCAAAAAACTCAAGTGTCCTCCAGTAAAGATCACTGGATCACTGGAGTTGCCCCTTTAGATAACTGAAATAAAATGCCCACTACCTCATACCATTGGTATTGGCTGGAAAACTCATGGGGGTATGTGAATGGCTCTCTAGAACTGGAATGGAAAAGGTATCAGGCTATGACCAACAATATTAGGCTTTTCCAATCCCCAGAAGGCAATAGGGATGGCGATTGAAAGCTATACCCTTACATGGGCCTTGGACACCTTTATCAATACCAAGTTTCAATCTTCCATCCCATTAGTACCGGAATTTAAAAAAAACTAATGTTCCGGCCGGTTGCATTAAAACCCGAGTGAGGCCAGACCTAGGGACAACAAAATTATTGACGTCCTATGGTCAGAGGAATCAATTGCCTGGCCCTGTGATTGTCTAAAACTTCAGGCCGAAACCAGAAGGACTGGATCCAGGATCAAGTGTAGAGTAAATATGTTTTTTTCTGGCCCTATCTCTGGCCCTGGATTTTCCAGAGATGGGGGCAGAAAAAAACCCCTTTTTGATATTCGCTACTGTAGGTTGAAGTTATGCTAGGGCAGTCTCTAAGAGACAGCTATTCAACTTTTTCATAAAGAAATGTTCTGTAAGTAACCTCTTAATGACCTATTTTATACTTTCAGGACAGAGATAATTTTTTGGCTTTTTACAACTTTTATCCTCATCACATCAATAAAGCTGTAGGAAGGCTCGTGTATTATTATTGTTTATAAAATCTAAGATTCCAGTAATAGAAATTTAATTAATATATTTTGAAGGAAATTCATTTGAAATGTAAATATGTTCTCGCTTTTTTACTACATAAAAGTAAATATAAAACATATCTTTCAGGTCACGGTAGACCATAACATTTTTTTTTTTTTGGGGGGGGGATTTGATTTTTATTTGCAATTTTTGGCTCCATTATAAAATATAAATATATTACTGTTTGATTATGATAAATGTTGTAGCAGAGGAGAATGATGGTCATTCTGATTTTTATGAGTTTTTTGCTTCTTGTTTTGCTTTATGCAGTTTAATAATATGTCTTGTTATGGGTTATTATTAGAGATGAGCGAACATACTCGTCCGAGCTTGATGCTCGATCGAGCATTAGCGTACTCGTAACTGCTCGTTGCTCGGACGAGTATTTCGCCCGCTCGAGAAAATGGCAGCTCCCGCCGTTTTGCTTTTTGGCGGCCAGAAACAGAGCCAATCACAAGCCAGGAGACTCTGCACTCCACCCAGCATGACGTGGTACCCTTACACGTCGATAGCAGTGGTTGGCTGGCCAGATCAGGTGACCCTGGGATAGACTAGCCGCTGCCCGCGCTGCTCGGATCATTCTCTGGATGCCGCTAGGGAGAGAGCTGCTGCTGGTCAGGGAAAGCGTTAGGGTGTTCTATTAGCTTACTGTTAGGCAGGAGTGATTCTACAACAACCCAACAGCCCTTCTTAGGGCTACAATAACGTTATACTTTTTTTTTTTATTTGCTTGTGGCTGGGCTTGCTGGCACTAGTAGTGCAGCTAGTACCATATTGTGAGGAATTAGCAGGGGGACTTGCTACCGTTGTGTTTAGCTCTTAGTGACACACACATCCACCTCAAACACCAAAGTGGGAAAATTTATTAGGGGTTTGATTTCAATTAGGCACAGTCTGCCAGTTTCTTTTTATTTTACGTTTATTTTTTTAATAACTCAGTGTCATCTCATCTTGCATAGTAGTGTGCTTTAATACTTGGCTAGAAAATAGCCATAGGAGAATCCAAACGGCTTACTTACGCCTACAGTAGCGTTATATATATATATATTTGATTTCTGGTTGATCTGCTGGTGGCTGTAGTTGCTGCAGTGCATCTACTAGCAAATTGTGAGCAATTTGGAGTGAGACTTGCGACCACTGTGTTTTGCGCTTAGTGACGCACATATCCATCGCAAAGACCGAAGTGGGAAAATTTATTAGGGCCCGGGGTTGGATTTCAATTAGGCACAGTCTGCCATTTCCTTTTTTATTTTACGTTTATTTTTTTCATAACTCAGCGTCATCTCATCTGGCATAGTAGTGTGCTTTCATACTTGGCTAGAAAATAGCCATAGGAGAATCCAAACGGCTTACTTACGCCTACAGTATTTGATTTCTGGTTGATCTGCTGGTGGCTGAAGTTGCTGCAGTGCATCTACTAGCAAATTGTGAGCAATTTGGAGTGAGACTTGCGACCACTGTGTTTTGCGCTTAGTGACGCACATATCCATCGCAAAGACCGAAGTGGGAAAATTTATTAGGGCCCGGGGTTGTATTTCAATTAGGCACAGTCTGCCATTTCCTTTTTTATTTTACGTTTATTTTTTTCATAACTCAGCGTCATCTCATCTGGCATAGTAGTGTGCTTTAATACTTGGCTAGAAAATAGCCATAGGAGAATCCAAACGGCTTACTTACGCCTACAGTAGCGTTATATATATTTGATTTCTGGTTGATCTGCTGGTGGCTGTAGTTGCTGCAGTGCATCTACTAGCAAATTGTGAGCAATTTGTAGTGAGACTTGCGACCACTGTGTTTTGCGCTTAGTGACGCACATATCCATCGCAAAGACCGAAGTGGGAAAATTTATTAGGGCCCGGGGTTGTATTTCAATTAGGCACAGTCTGCCATTTCCTTTTTTATTTTACGTTTATTTTTTTCATAACTCAGCGTCATCTCATCTGGCATAGTAGTGTGCTTTAATACTTGGCTAGAAAATAGCCATAGGAGAATCCAAACGGCTTACTTACGCCTACAGTAGCGTTATATATATTTGATTTCTGGTTGATCTGCTGGTGGCTGTAGTTGCTGCAGTGCATCTACTAGCAAATTGTGAGCAATTTGGAGTGAGACTTGCGACCACTGTGTTTTGCGCTTAGTGACGCACATATCCATCGCAAAGACCGAAGTGGGAAAATTTATTAGGGCCCGGGGTTGTATTTCAATTAGGCACAGTCTGCCATTTCCTTTTTTATTTTACGTTTATTTTTTTCATAACTCAGCGTCATCTCATCTGGCATAGTAGTGTGCTTTAATACTTGGCTAGAAAATAGCCATAGGAGAATCCAAACGGCTTACTTACGCCTACAGTAGCGTTATATATATTTGATTTCTGGTTGATCTGCTGGTGGCTGTAGTTGCTGCAGTGCATCTACTAGCAAATTGTGAGCAATTTGGAGTGAGACTTGCGACCACTGTGTTTTGCGCTTAGTGACGCACATATCCATCGCAAAGACCGAAGTGGGAAAATTTATTAGGGCCCGGGGTTGTATTTCAATTAGGCACAGTCTGCCATTTCCTTTTTTATTTTACGTTTATTTTTTTCATAACTCAGCGTCATCTCATCTGGCATAGTAGTGTGCTTTAATACTTGGCTAGAAAATAGCCATAGGAGAATCCAAACGGCTTACTTACGCCTACAGTAGCGTTATATATATTTGATTTCTGGTTGATCTGCTGGTGGCTGTAGTTGCTGCAGTGCATCTACTAGCAAATTGTGAGCAATTTGGAGTGAGACTTGCGACCACTGTGTTTTGTGCTTAGTGACGCACATATCCATCGCAAAGACCGAAGTGGGAAAATTTATTAGGGCCCGGGGTTGTATTTCAATTAGGCACAGTCTGCCATTTCCTTTTTTATTTTACGTTTATTTTTTTCATAACTCAGCGTCATCTCATCTGGCATAGTAGTGTGCTTTAATACTTGGCTAGAAAATAGCCATAGGAGAATCCAAACAGCTTACTTACGCCTACAGTAGCGTTATATATATTTGATTTCTGGTTGATCTGCTGGTGGCTGTCCTTGCTGCAGTGCATCTACTAGCAAATTGTGAGCAATTTGGAGTGAGACTTGCGACCACTGTGTTTTGCGCTTAGTGACGCACATATCCATCGCAAAGACCGAAGTGGGAAAATTTATTAGGGCCCGGGGTTGTATTTCAATTAGGCACAGTCTGCCATTTCCTTTTTTATTTTACGTTTATTTTTTTAATAACTCAGTGTCATCTCATCTGGCATAGCAGTGTGCTTTCATACTTGGCTAGAAAATAGCCATTGCAATAGGATAGCATCGTTTGGTTTTAAAAACTAAAAAACACAAAAAAACACAAAAAAAAGTTAAAAAAAAAATGAAAGTTATAACTTTCATTTTCAAAATGTTTAACCCGAGGGCTAGGGGTAGAGGACGAGGGCGGGGACGTGGGCGTCCAACTACTGCAGGGGTCAGAGGCCGTGGTCCTGGGCGGGGTGAGACACCACCTGCTGATGAGGGAGCAGGGGAACGCCGCAGAGCTACACTCCCTAGGTTCATGTCTGAAGTTACTGGGACTCGTGGTAGAGCACTGTTGAGGCCAGAACAGTGCGAACAGGTGATGTCGTGGATTGCCGACAATGCTTCGAGCAATTTGTCCACCAGTCAGTCTTCCACGCAGTCCACCCATGTCACCGAAATCGGCACTCCTCCAGCTCCTGCACCTCAGCCTCCTCCCCCCCAGTCTGCCCCCTCCCAGGAAAATTTGGCATTTGAACCGGCATACTCTGAGGAACTGTTTTCTGGACCCTTCCCACAGTCACAAACCACTTGTCCGGTTGCTGCTGAGCAATTTTCCGATGCCCAGGTTTTCCACCAGTCGCAGTCTGTGGGTGATGATGACCTTCTTGACGTAGTGGAAGAAGTGTGTAAAGAGGTGTCCGACGATGAGGAGACACGGTTGTCAGACAGTGGTGAAGTTGTTGTCAGGGCAGGAAGTCCGAGGGGGGAGCAGACTGAGGGATCGGAGGATGATGAGGTGACAGACCCAAGCTGGGTTGAGAGGCCGGGTGAACACAGTGCTTCTGAGACGGAGGAGAGTCCTCGACCAGAACAGGTTGGAAGAGGCAGTGGTGGGGCCAGACGGAGAGGCAGGGCCAGAGCTGGTGCATCAGCGCCAAATGTGTCAACTAGTGAAGCTCCCGTGGCGAGGGCTCCTGCGGCGAGGGCTAGATTTTCAGAAGTCTGGAGGTTCTTTAAGGAAACACCGGATGACTGACGGACTGTGGTGTGCCACATTTGCCAAACCAGGATCAGCAGGGGTTCCACCACTAATAGCTTAACTACCACCAGTATGCGCAGGCATATGAATGCTAAACACCCCACTCAGTGGCAACAAGCGCGTTCACCTCCGGCCGTGCACACCACTGCTCCTTCCCCTGTGTCAGCTGATAGTCAGCCCCCTGCCCAGGACCCTGCCACAAAAACCCCATTGTCGCCTCCACGATCCTCCACAGCATCCACCAGCGTTCAGCTCTCCATACCCCAGACGCTGGAGCGGAAACGCAAATATAGTGCAACCCACCCGCACGCCCAAGCCCTTAATGTGCACATCTCCAGATTGCTAAGCCTGGAGATGCTGCCCTATAGGCTAGTAGAGACCGAGGCCTTTCGCAGCCTCATGGCGGCGGCCGCCCCTCGGTATTCGGTCCCCAGCCGCCACTACTTTTCCCGATGTGCCGTCCCAGCCCTGCACCAGCACGTGTCAGACAACATAATCCGTGCCCTGACCAACGCCGTTTCTGACAAGGTCCACCTGACCACGGACACGTGGACGAGTGCTGCCGGGCAGGGCCACTATATATCGCTGACGGCACATTGGGTTAACTTGGTGGAGGCTGGGACCGAGTCTGACCCTGCGGCTGGTCATATACTGCCGACGCCGAGGATTGCGGGGCCTACCTCGGTCCAGGTGTTTCAGGCCTACTATGCCTCCTCCTCCTCCCACCCCTCCTCCACCTCCTCCTCCGAACGACCATCCGTGGGCATGGCGCCATCAGTCGGTAGCTCTAGGCACAGCAGCAGTGCCGTCGCTAAGCGACAGCAGGTGGTGCTCAAACTGCTGAGCCTAGGCGATAAAAGGCACACCGCCCAAGAACTATTACAGGGCATCACGGCGCAGACTGATCTGTGGCTGGCACCGCTGAACCTGAAGCCAGGCATGGTTGTGTGTGACAACGGCCGTAACCTGGTGGCGGCTCTGCAACTCGGCAGACTGACACATGTGCCATGCCTGGCCCATGTGTTAAATCTGATAGTTCAGCGTTTCCTCAAGACATACCCCAATCTGTCTGATTTGCTCACGAAGGTGCGCCGCATCTGTGCGCATTTCAGGAAGTCCAGCACAGATGCTGCCACTCTCAGGGCAGCGCAGCGCCGCCTCCAACTGCCCGCTCACCGACTGTTGTGCGACGTGCCCACGAGGTGGAATTCAACACTGACCATGTTATCCAGAGTTTACCAGCAGCGCCGAGCGATTGTAGACTGCCAGATGTCAACTTCCACCAGAACTGGTAGTCAGGTCAGTCAGCTTCCTCAAGTCTACAATGAGGAGTGGACGTGGATGTCTGATATCTGTCAGGTGCTGAGTAACTTTGAGGAGTCAACACAGATGGTCAGTGGCGATGCCGCCATCATCAGCCTCACCATCCCGCTGCTTGGCCTGTTGAAAAACTCTCTGCTCAGCATGAAGTCGGAAGCTTTGCGCTCCTCACAAGAGACGGGGGAAGAAGATTCCCTTGTTGATAGCCAAAGCACCCTTAGGTCTGTTTCTCAGCGCATATCGGAGGAGGTGGAGGTGGAGGAGGATGAGGAGGAAGAGGAGGAGAATGTTGGCGAGACACAAGAGGGGACCATTGTTGAGTCCTCCACTGTTCAGCGTGTATGGGCAGAAGAAGAGGAGTTGGAGGAGTTGGAGGAGGAGGAAATGGACAGTCAGGCCAGTGAGGGGAGTGAATTCTTACGCGTTGGTACTCTGGCGCATATGGCAGATTTCATGCTAGGCTGCCTATCCCGTGACCCTCGCGTTCAAAGAATTTATTCCAGCACCGATTACTGGGTATTCACTCTCCTGGACCCAAGGTACAAGCAAAATCTTTCCACTCTCATCCCTGGAGAGGAAAGGAGTGTGAGAATGCATGAATACCAGCAGGCCCTGGTGCACAAGCTGAAACAGTATTTCCCTTCTGACAGCGCTAGCGGCAGAGTGCGTAGTTCTGCGGGACAAGTAGCGAGGGAGAGTAGGCGAGCAGGCAGCTTGTCCAGCACTGGCAAGGGTACGCTTTACAAGGCTTTTGCCAGCTTTATGTCACCCCAGCAAGACACTGTCACCTGTCCCCAGTCTCGGCAGAGTAGGGCTGATCTTTACAGAAAGATGGTGAGGGAGTACGTAGCTGACCATACCATCGTCCTAAATGATCACACAGCTCCCTACAACTACTGGGTTTCAAAGCTGGACATGTGGCACGAACTGGCGCTGTACGCCTTGGAGGTTCTTGCCTGCCCTGCCGCTAGCGTCTTGTCCGAGCGGGTTTTCAGTGCAGCTGGTGGCATCATCACCGATAAGCGTACACGCCTGTTGACTGACAGCGCTGACAGGCTGACGCTTATCAAGATGAATAAAGCCTGGATTTCTCCTAATTTCCAATCTCCACCAGGTGAAGGAAGCTCAACCTGAATAATTTATCCACTCCTCCTCCTCCTCATTTTCCTCCTTCTCCTCCTCTTT
Organism: Engystomops pustulosus; assembly: GCF_040894005.1. Lineage (NCBI taxonomy): Eukaryota > Metazoa > Chordata > Amphibia > Anura > Leptodactylidae > Engystomops > Engystomops pustulosus. The sequence continues at coordinate 34,305,784 of NC_092414.1, forward strand.
GTACAGTAAAGCAGAGGAAACTGGCTATTTTTTGACAGGGCCCACTGGCTCTAGCTATAGTACTCAATCTATTCAATTTTTCTGGAGGGCCACCTACCTGCTCCTCTGGTTTGAAAACTTTTTTGGACTGCCACATACAGGCACTCAATCTATTCCATTTTTCTGGAGGGCCACCTACCTGCTCCTCTGGTTTGAAAACTTTTTTGGACTGCCACATACAGGCACTCAATCTATTCCATTTTTCTGGAGAGCCACCTACCTGCTCCTCTGGTTTGAAAACTTTTTTGGACTGCCACATACAGGCACTCAATCTATTCCATTTTTCTGGAGGGCCACCTACCTGCTCCTCTGGTTTGAAAACTTTTTTGGACTGCCACATACAGGCACTCAATCTATTCCATTTTTCTGGAGGGCCACCTACCTGCTCCTCTGGTTTGAAAACTTTTTTGGACTGCCACATACAGGCACTCAATCTATTCCATTTTTCTGGAGGGCCACCTACCTGCTCCTCTGGTTTGAAAACTTTTTTGGACTGCCACATACAGGCACTCAATCTATTCCATTTTTCTGGAGGGCCACCTACCTGCTCCTCTGGTTTGAAAACTTTTTTGGACTGCAACATACAGGCACTCAATCTATTCCATTTTTCTGGAGGGCCACCTACCTGCTCCTCTGGTTTGAAAACTTTTTTGGACTGCCACATACAGGCACTCAATCTATTCCATTTTTCTGGAGGGCCACCTACCTGCTCCTCTGGTTTGAAAACTTTTTTGGACTGCCACATACAGGCACTATCCAAATTGAATTGTCTCCATAGCAGCCTCCACACGTTGTCTCCATTGCTACCTCCAAAAGTCGTCCATATAGCTGCCTCCATACATGGCCGCCTTATCAAACGAGGTGTGTCAGGCCGAAATTTGGGTTGTTTTCATGGATTCCACATCAAAGTTGTTAACTTTGTCGCCACCCTGCTGTGTAATCCTCAAAATATACTGGCAAACTTTTACCATTTACGGATATTATTTCAGCGCTTCTTGCGCATCTGTTTACATTCCCCTCACCCGCCATATCCTAAACTTATAAGAACGCTACTACACTTGATCTTATACAAAAGGTTCTTAGAAGTGCTGTTTGGGGAGTAGCCTAGAGACAGGGGCTTGGATTGGCGAAAGCTCGCCTGGCAGCGGAGGGCCAGCTCCATGCCAAGAACCAACTAACATAGTTTTAACTGCAGCACCTTTAATCTACTACTAGTTCACTGCCTCCATACATGGCCGCCTTATCAAACGTGCTGTGTCAGGCAGAATTTTGGGTTGTTTTCATGGCTTCCACAACAAACTTGTTAACTTTGTCGCCGCCCTGCTGTGTAATCCTCAAAATATACTGGCAAACTTTTACCATTTACGGATATTATTTCAGCGCTTCTTGCGCATCTGTTTACATTCCCCTCACCCGCCATATTCCAAACTTATAAGAACGCTACTACACTTAACTTGGTGCAGGCTGGGACCGAGTCTGACCCTGGGGCTGGTCATATACTGCCGACGCAGAGGATTGCGGGGCCTACCTCGGTCCAGGTGTTTCAGGCCTACTATGCCTCCTCCTCCTCCCACCCCTCCTCCACCTCCTCCTCCTCCGAATTACCATCCGTGGGCATGGCGCCATCAGTCGGTAGCTCTAGGCACAGCAGCAGTGCCGTCGCTAAGCGACAGCAGGCGGTGCTCAAACTGCTGAGCCTAGGTGATAAAAGGCACACAGCCCAAGAGCTATTACAGGGCATTCCACATCAAACTTGTTAACTTTGTCGCCACCGTGCTGTGTAAGCCACAAAATATACTGGAAAACTTTTTTCATTTACGGATATTATTTCAGCGCTTCTTGCGCAGATGTTTACATTCCCCTCACCCGCCATATCCCAAACTTATAAGAACGCTACTACACTTGATCTTATACAAAAGGTTCTTAGAAGTGCTGTTTGGGGAGTAGCCTAGAGACAGGGGCTTGGATTGGCGAAAGCTCGCCTGGCAGCGGAGCGCCAGCTCCATGCCAAGATCCAACTAACATAGTTTTAACTGCAGCACCTTTAATCTACTACTAGTTCACTGCCTCCATACATGGTCCCCTTATCAAACGAGCTGTGTCAGGCAGAATTTTGGATTGTTTTCATGGCTTCCATGTTAACTTTGTCGCCACCCTGCTGTGTAATCCACAAAATATACTGGCAAACTTTTATCATGTACCGATATTATTTGAGCGCTTCTTGCTCACCTCCTTTGGTTCCTCTCTGCCACCCATTGGTTTGAAGCCTGAGTCCATTTAGGGTATGTTGCCATGACACTCTCTAGCCTGCCGCTGCTGACGCTGCCGCTGCCTCTGCATGCCGTCCCCTATAGTGTCAGGGTCAATTATTGGATGTTTTAGATGCTATCTAGCCTCATTCGGTCACTCTGTCATGGCCATGCTGTTGCCCATAATTTTGGCATAATGGTGCGATTAAGCAGCCTCAGAGGCATCCATGCATGCTGCCCCTGCTGTTTCCTGTCCATTTCCGTGGTGTTTCCATCCTTTTCTGAGGTTCCCAGGTGTTTGGCCAAGCTTCCCTGTGCAGAGCCTTGGTCCCCTTGAAAAATGCTCGAGTCTCCCATTGACTTCAATGGGGCTCGTTACTCGAAACGAGCACTCGAGCATCGGGAAAAGTTTGTCTCGAATAACGAGTACCCGAGCATTTTAGTGCTCGCTCATCTCTAGTTATTATAACTGCAATAGTACCATATACCAATTTTATGCTATTTTTAAAATGTTAAATATTTTCCAACTATAAGTAATAACATTTTATTTTTTCCCAGAGGGAGTTTTTATAATTTTGTTACAATTTATTAAACCCAAATAAAATGGTGGGTCTGATCTCCTACCCACAGGACTAGAATAACTTGCCTAGGGTTGTGGGGTCAGCGATGAGACCTTCATGCATTATGAGAATGTGGGTCTCTTATAACCCTGATCTGCCCTATTTGTCTATTTTATTCTTTATCTCTATGGCACTGATGGAGATAGCCAGGTACAGTATTCAGCGACTTCCATTACTGCCAAAGTGATTGAATGGAGCAACAGTGCACAAGCTTGATCTGTACTTCAATTCAATTGGGGTACAATAGACCGACATTCTCCTTATGGGGGTCCCACTGTAGCCTTAAATGTAATTTTCTAGTATGACGCAAATGTGCAAATATCTCTTGTGGAACTGAAGCTGGTGTCCAGCCATGAGGCATGTTGAGTCTCTTGCCTCAGGCAGCATCATCTGCAGAAAGGTGGGTGGCAGCATAAGGAAGAAGTCTCCTAATATAAAGCAGAACGTGACACTTAAAAATAGTGTCTCTTCAGACCAGTTGTTAGCGTGAGTATGAAACACTGTATAGAGAACCCACATATCAAAAAAAATAACCTGATATATTACCACTGGATGGGGTCGAGTGGGTGCTGTTGTATAGCATGACTTGGCAGCAGAAAGTTCAGGTTCAATCCTGTGTACAGTATTGACAAAAAGGCTAGAAGGAGTGGAGTAGCAGGGAGGTGGAGCCCTGGAAATGCCTATCCTTGGAAAGGAGTAGATCATTATCAGGGGGCCATGGGCCTACATATGGTAATAGAATCAAGCTTCTTGGGGAATGGAGGATATGTCCCTTCTGCATAATTTCAATCTGTGGTTTCATGACCGTTGGAGGACCTGCGAAGGTCCTGAAATTGCTCTTGTATATGTGTATTGAGAGAAGGAACAGGTTTACGTGGATTTTGTGCTTGAAGTTCCTTTTCAGTATCAAATTTGGTTTGGTATTCTATCGGGAAATGATTAGGAAACAGTCGTAGAGAATGACCTGGAGTAGTGCTTGTCAAGTTCACAAAAATCAATAGGGCATTCCTGTCTAATCTACTAACTAGCCTTGCTTCAGATCATTGATTTTCATCTATGGGGAGGAAATTTGTGTAGGGAAGAAAATGAGACATCTGCTGCTAAAATCCTTGCCGATCACTGTTGGTGGTCAACATTTTCAATAGATAGGAAAGCTAGGGCCTTTATAAGACCATCAACCACCACCAAGGTCTTAGTAGATGACTTAGTATGGCCGAGATTGTAATAATTATAGGCTAATGCTATAAGCAGTGAAATAATGTAAATAACTAGAACATCTTGAACCTTATTAGCCGAATGCCGTCTACATGGAGGATGAAGAGTCTTTGCTGGCTCATTTTCTAGACGGATAATTATATAGCATTTAAGTAGCGTGTATGGTTCTTGATGTATTTTAATCAGGCATTTCATTAGATGTAAAACTGGTTGGCATAATTTAGGATCTTTACTTTTATTTTCTCATTACTCTTCAACCACTTGAAAAAAAAAGAGGTAATTTTACATCTGACGATATCAGCAACAATCTCTACTAAAGTAAATATGATGGAACTAATGTTATAGGTAACAAATATATCCTGAGCCGTAAAGGTCCAACAGCTTCTTATAACGAACATAAATAAGTAAAAAAAAAAAAGAAGAGATCAGTTTTTTAAAGCATACACTATATGGATGCCCCCTAGGGGGACCATTTTAACCCTGTCGAGGAACAGACAATTTTGGGGCATCAATTTTTAAAGGACATCTACCACCAAGATGAAGGATTGTAAAGCAAGCACACTGACACACTTGGTGAAGCTTCTTATGGCCTTGTTATTTAAAAACAGAGGTTTTAAAAATTATGCAAATTAATCTGAGGGACTCTGGGTTTTTACAGACATCTATGAAACTCAAGGATTCATTTGCATTATTTTTCAAACTTTTTTTTTCCATCAAAACAAGTTCCTACGTAGCTAAAAGAAGAGCAAAACCTGGAAGAGGGGGCACACAGCATTATGTCAGTGTGCTTGGTTTACAATCTTTCATCCTGGTGGTAGATGTCCATAGGAAGAATTTTTATTTGCGTGCAGGAAATTTTTTTTTTTTGTCTTCTAGGAATAGTAGGGTAGTTTTCATTTTATGATTGTTATTTTTTAAGTCACTCACATACTACAACATACTTCCAGCAGTCTGTATTAGGAACACACTATTAACAATCGCTTCCTCCCCAAAGATGTTCTAGGGCAGGGATTGGCATAAATATAAGAAGATTACCACAGTCACGGTGCCTGGATCTACGAGTAAGTGCCCCTTGGTAGATTTCAGTCTCAATGTATTACTGTACTATTTAGACGTTGTAGGAAAACCCAAATAAGCCAATACTGTACAAATTTTTTTTTACAGACTTACCTAAAACAGAGATAATGTCTTGTTGTTATGATGCAGAAAATTGTGGCCCCATAACTATCAAAGCACAAAACACTTTGCAGCAAGTGCTCATTTATGCAGAGCCCAGGGTAATAGGATCGTGAGCTATCGCACAATGTTACCATGCGGTATTTAGGACGGGGCGCTAAACTGCTCCTGTATCTGTGTTCATTAAAATTGAGATCTTTATCTCGGCTATGACTACATAATTAACTCTAGATTACTCTCTCATCTAGGTTCAACTGTGCACATCCTCAGGTCTGGATGTTAAAATATTTAGAGAACGATCTGGGTAAAATGCACATTTATGGTTTCTTGCCATTTGCTAGGTTGTCTATGGCCTGCAATAAAACAGCTCTTTATAGTTCAGGGGATAGAATTGTAAAAAAAAAAAGATCACTTATATGTATTTTAACAAACAACGAAACGAGAGTTTACCCAAACGAGGCGCGAAGATTCACTTGCAAAATATACACACAGCAAAGGAGCAAAGTATTTTCTGTGATTTCAGCCATTCACCAAGTCTCCTCTTCTTCTCTGTCATCCCATGACACATACAATGCTGACATCTGGTTCTAAAATATTGAAAGTGACAGCCTGGGTACATTGTGTCAGTTCAGCGCAGGAACAATTATCTTCTGTTGCATGTTTCTTCAGTATTTTCCACACCAGTGATGTATGAATCTGCTTTTCCAAGTTTTTCTGTTCGCGACATAGATGTGAATAGAATCCTATATAACTTATGACATAAAAAGTTGTATCAAACCATTAACAAACATAAATTTTACCCCCCTCCTCCTTTATCAATGGATCTTGCCGGCATTCCTTGAGTCTATTACCTTCGTGTCACCCCATCTGTAAGCTCGTTCTGGTTGTTTCAACTGATTATTACTCTGTAATGTCTTTGTCCTTCTTGTCTGCTCCCTCTCTAATTGTGCCCCTGTCTCTGCTCACCCCCTTATTGTGCCTCCTTCTTATTATGGCCCCACTTTTGCTCCCCCTCTTATTGTGCTACCCTCTCTGCTCCCCTTCTTATTATAGCCCTCTTATGTTGCATAAAAATAAACAAAATGTAAATACTCACCTTTCCTTATTCCCCTACAGCAGCCCTGACTCCTCCTCTACTGTATCTTTGTCTGTATGCAGCAGTGCTTTATATTGACGTCGATAAACGGCTCCAACGTATACAGACACTGATAGAGCTGATGCCCTGTAACATAACACTCGACAGGCAAAACAAGGCACAAATTCCGGGACTGCCCGCTGGATCCGGGACGGTTGGAAGATATGTGTGTACCCCACAGCACTGCAGAATATGATGGCGCTATATAAATAAAGCTTTATTATTCTCACTATTAACTACACTAAGAATTACAATCAGATGGCATCATATTATAGAAAAATGTACAGTGATTTCCATCATGCATATATTTATTCTGTCAAGGACGCGTTGAAGGATTGACCAGGACTGGTAGACCTGCGCAGATAACTTTTTGTGAATGTATTGGTTTTAAATCATAGGACCCCTATCAGCCCATTCCTGCATACAAATCCCAGCCAAACTCTTCGGACCTTTCCCTATCCTCTTCTTGCACTTTTCCATCCGGCTTACTCTACCACCCAGGCCCGGTCATGTCGGACCACACTAGGGTCCCATGCTCCAAACCCTCTCTAGTGTTACACAATAGGAAAGTAATAAAGAAACTGTTACACAGATCATAATACCATGGACAGATCCCTGATTTGGAACATAGATTTTGCTAAACAACTTATTACCATCCATGTCTATGTCTATTTAATAACTTTTTTTTAGCAAGCGCTGTCTTTTGGTGGTTACTTTATACCGGGCTTGTCATTGTACATTTGACTAATGCATCTTTGATAGTTGGGTAGATAACAGTAATACGGATACCCCGTATACATATGGAAACGGCTGGGGAGTCTTTGCACCAGCAGGACAAAAACAGATCTGTGGGAGCTTCTGATTTCTCCTGGATTCACTTCAAAGAGCAGCCAAGCCAATTATTTTAAGCCATCCTTTTCACAATATTCACCTATACTACTGTGACATATTTCTGATATAAAAGTACCTTATTGTAATCTGAAGCACATTGGAGGCCACTCTAAATTCATCCCTGCATGCTTGCCCTTATTAGATGCTCACATTTAAATTCAGGCTGGAGACACAAAGATGCGCTCGCTGCAGGATGGTAGAAAATGCAAATGTACGCCGAGCTAGTGGGAAGGGGAAAAAATGTTAGCTACTGTCCCCAAGTGTCTTCAGGCTGGAAATGAGGTTGTGGTTTCCTTTAGGGCCATCAGATTAACCAGAGGGGTTGTTCACGCAGCTTGCGGACGGCTATTTGATAGAATTTACAGTTTTGGAGTACTAGGTTTTGGTAGGAGCCAGGTCATCCCCACCAGCTGCCTACTTTCCTATTCACTCCCATAGAACATAAGAAACTTGTCATAAAAGGCATGTGATGGCCTTACTACAAAGGGAGATTACAATCCCTTGCTTTACACATAGAACAGTTTACATATTCCGTATTCATATCCAACAGATACGGTCATTAAAATTAACTGAAAATCTGCTATTAATTCCATTTCTGAATACTGGAGTGCACTAGAATCCATGCTGAAATAGATTGGCTTTGTGAACCCCATGGACGCATATAGTTTACAAAGCTTTTTGTGCAGTGAAAGTTCCTTCCTTTGTTCATGCAAAACAGAGGAGGCCGAGTTTATATTGAATCTTTGCCTATGCACTTAGAAAACCACCAACGGCTGCATCAAAACAAAGAAAGGTATTGGATAAACCTTGGCATAAAAATGGAAACAAAAATCCTAGCTGTCACAATATTCAGAGGAGGTTCCTTGTTTGCTGTATATCTTCATAATTTCCTAAACATATTCTTAAAAGGCATATTACCACAAAGACAAGATTCTTAAAGGAAACCTACCATTTAGAATGGTCGGTGTAAGCTGTAAGTACCGGGCACCAGCTCAGGGTGAGCTGGTGCCGGTACTTACTTTCGTTAGTGTTATAAACCGCGGTATCGCGGTTTTAACACTTTTTAAACTTTAGAGCAGAGGAGGCTTCAGCGCTGCGTGCGACCGTGCGCGCGCAACATCTCCGCTATTTATTTTACGTTATTAAAAACAGCATTCTGGTGACAGATTGCGAAAACTGGTATCAGTGTTGAGGGGACCAAAACCATAAAGTTTGGATTAGTACCAAACTGTGCAGGTCTGGGTCTACCGGTCCCAACCCAAGACATCATTAGAACTTTGGGAAGGGTCAGGATTGCCTCAGCCCCCCCCCCCCCCCCCCTGCCCTGCCACCACTAATCGAGGGCCTTCAGTCTTTAAAAGATCATCGCTCCCCATCATTGGAAGACGTCAATAAGAGTGACAACCCTCCTCCGACATGTTAGTGCCTTCAGCAATTTAAATTCAACTGAAGACTTTGCCAGCCGCATTTAAACTGTTAACTCCCACGATCGGTGGCGAACACGGACCAGTACATGTTTTTAAAATTTGTCTGAACTTAAAATTTAACGGCTCCGCTCATCACTAATAAGAACCTGATGCTGAAATAGAGCCACATATTGATTTTGGTCTCAAAACTATGAGATTTTGTAACTTTAATGTTGTCTAAATTTGTTTGAGCTCTTTGCAAAGATCATCTTTCATTCCTTCATAATTTACACAGTATCAGTGACCCATGATGGAGTGAGCTGACCCGCAGTCAGGAAGAGAATATCAAAAAGTACATTAACCTCTTTCAGCATTAAATGTTATTATTATAGAGCTGTACAACTTACAGATAATGACCTTAATTCAAATACGTTTAATAACACGAAAATCATTCCAAATATTGCAGGCAGTGCATGTGAGGTAACGCTTTACTTTATAATCCTGGCTGAAAATATGCTTTTTTTTTCAGAACAACAAGGTTTTATTTTTTTTCTTTAATTAAAAATGTTGTAATTATTGAAGGTTAACCGTGGCATTCTTTGTAAAAATTTATCGAGCCATCAGAGGAGAAAATTCAGCAATACTTTTAGCCTTTGTTACTGAAAAGAGTAAAGTCGTACATCTAGACTTGTGGATTAGTTCATTTATCAAAATATTGTACAAGAAAAAGAAGAATGTTGCTCTGTTTTCTACGTAATGTGATTATGAATACTGATTTAAACTTTTAGGAATAAACCAAGTGCTGAAGAAATAATGCAAGTGCAAAGCGTCAGGCGACACTGAGTTTATGGGTTTAATATTAACACAAGAAAGAGTATTCTATAAAGCACATGGTAGGTCGGGGATCTGCCACAGATTTTCATGGAGGCTTAGAGGCTTCACATTATTCCTCCACTTTGGTTGCCCAATGCTTTTTTGTAAAGCTTCCTCCCCAACCTCTTGTTGGCATCTATTTTTCCACATGTTCTGACCTTGTCCTGTCTTTGACCACTCTCTGCTTAATTCTCAAGTACTTCAGAATTTTGAACTGCTTGGGTCAGCTGCTACCAATGCTCTTTTAGAAGTAGAGACCTGGTGACCATCATGGTAAACACCACATCCCTGTATAGAGGTAAAAAAAGAATAATAAAAGGGTCACTTTGGCAACTGCTTTAGGAATGGGTCCCAAAGAGGGTAGATGACACATTGGGTTTGCCAGCTTCTTCTCGGTAAAATGTGCTATTGCATCCCTATCCCATCATGGTCTGTGTGGGAGCATCAGGATTCTCAGGGACTGGAGTGGCTGGATTGTAGAACCTGTAGGAGTTATGTCACTTGTGGCTTGATCAAGGAGAACAGGCATTGTCCATTCCCATCAGGGCCAGTGGGGTAATGAGAGAAGAGGGGGAAGGTTACAGTATAGTAAAGGGATCCCACTTGGGCATTCCCGGTCTGTGTGTCAATAGATCTCCAGGCAAATGGTGAAGTGGGGGTGTTAGTGGCAGGACAGGGATCATACGTGGAGACAAAAATCTTGAACAAAAACTCTTTAATTGCACAAAGTCCAATAAAGCAGCAGGTAACAGGCTGTTGGTTTTTGTGGAATAAGTTGGATATGGATCTTGAATTTGGAGCGTACCCCAGCCCTAGTTCAGTGGTTAGGGCTTGGCTAGTAGGAGCCTTGATTAGCTCTTCTACTTGGGCAACAAAGCGGCAGTCTCCATGGTATTAGCAAATGGAGATGAAGGTGTAGCAGAGGTGTGTCCCACTGAAAGGAAACAGCATCAAGCTGGCTGACTGCCGGAGAAGACTGGACTACAAGCCTTGCAATGAGCTTATATTTATATACTTTTGCAGAAGCTTACTGCAAAGCATGCGGAGTTTGATCCACCAATCACCAGTCTGAGGCTGCAAAAAGGATTACAAATGTTGCAGTACTAATCAACACATTGGGGCACATTTACTTACGCGTCCCGTTGCATCCCGTTGCGTCCGACAAGGATTCGGCGCTGCCGCGATTCATTTACAGCGTGTGCCCGATTTTTTTTATGTGTCGCTTCCCCACTCAGGTCTTCCGTAGTTCTTCCCAGTGTATGTGAGTGCTGGTCTTGCGACACAATTAGAATTTTCAAATTCTGCGGTTTGTCCAAATCAGTTGGGCTGCCCGACGGCCACACCCCCGATTTGTGTTGCATGAAAGCCGGCGCCAATACACCAAAATCCGATCACGTGTGACAAAAACCGGAAATATTCGGGAAATCCGACGGAAATGCGCCCGATGGACCCTTAGTAAATGTGCCCCATTATATTTATTAACCCTCTAGGGATAGGCATATCAGACTGCTTGTGTCATACTATCTGTTGGCCAGACCCTTGAGCTGATCTGGAGCCTAAGAGGAGCTAACTTTTAATAATGACCCATCCAGCGGGCCATTACACTATGTCAACCTTGGTCAACGGAACTAAATTTGTGATTAGATTTACAATATTGGTTTCTTTTGCTTGACAAAAAAGCAATTATAATAGGTATATAGAGCAACTTTTTCTTCTTCTTTTGCGCAAGCTTTGATAAAGTTACAATTCCTAGCATTATTTCCTATCTTACACCATCATACCAAGTAGGAGTGAAGGGGCACGTAGTGCTATGACTTGGAGTGGACGGCTGTGCATCCAGCCGGCAATAATTGGTTCAAGATTCAAGCTGATAATGACTGGTCGTGTCAGGCTCCAGAGGTAGTGGACCCACTGAACCACTGCGGTCCATGACATAAGCCGACACCTGGGACCGGAGTCTAAGTGGCACCCAGTTTGGACTAGCCTGTCGCAAAGCGGGTTGGACTTGCTGTGGTGTGGTACCACCAGGTCGTTCCACAGGTGCGACTTTGTCCGCAGTGGCAGCCAAGGCGAGCTACACAGACGTTAGACAGAATCATAGTTGGGGACAGGCAGGAGGTCAGGTCAGGCAGCACAGGATCAGAGTTGGGGACGTAGCACCAGGTAACGGCAGGCAGCAGAGGAGCGTAGCCAAGAACGGAATCAAGGTCACAACAGGAAATCACTATAAAAGCAAAGGACATGGGAACAAAGATTTTTCTAAGGTCCAGCAGGAGCACAGGAAGGGGCTGGGAATTTATCAGGAAGGGCAATTACCAGTGCACTGGGGCTTTAAATCTAACAGAACCGGCGTGCGTGCTCCCTATGCGGTGGGAACGTGCGCGAGGAGCCACTGGAGAGGCCACTGGATCCTGGCGAGGTGAGTAGCGTAGCAGCCCACACGGAGGTACATGGGTGTGCCGGCGACCCGAGACAAGGGTCGCAGGGGCACCCGTGACAGTCGGTCACTTTATAATCAAAATTTTTACAACAAACGCCGCTCCATATTCTTTTCCTAAGTGTGTACACTGGTCTATATTTCTGAGTCTCTCATACTCCTAGGTACATTTGGCATGAGTACTTCACCCCTCTTCGGTTGTAGCATGCCGCAATCCAGGTAGAAAGTCCACACTTAGTCTTCCATGGCTTCCACTGAGACGCGGAACGCCAGGTGACCAGTCGTATGACATTTTATTTGGGGACATTCATTATTGTATTGCTAATGTCACTTAATGTCAAATAATTGTGATATCAGTTGTCACATAAATTAATATAATATAGCATGTTACATAATCAATGACATTTTACACGCAAAGAATAAAAGGATCAATTTAGGAAATGGGGATCTGCAGTTTGTCAATTTTTGTCCAAAATGCTACACATCTGGGAGCGGAGAAGTAAAAGAGCTTTTAGAAAATCCACTTTTTACATATTAGTCACACAACCACTTATCATCTCCTAAACAAGACAGTGATAAACTGATTGCAAAATGTACCAGTAAGTCCGAACATAATTCCATTTCCCAGATTAAGAGCAAAGACTCGTATTCCAGGAAGAAGCACTAAATTCCAGTCATATACTTATGGCTATATTTATCAGACAGCAGCAAAACATTGGCCAGTGTTGTAAAAATATATGTATTACATCTACTTATTATTTATTGGCGATTAAAGTAATGACTCCTAATTCAGAATCACATGTGATAAGGAGATTTTACTGCATGGCCAGAAATAGAGGCTGCCATGACTGTGTACAGTACAGGATTATGACCATTGTATTGCAATGTGATAAGGGATAGATCAATCTTTAGACGGCCCCGGGCATGATCCAGGGGTCTTCTGCTTTTTCAAAGGCAAAATATAGAAAATATTACAACTGCAAGATAAATGTACAGTACAATCGATGCAGTACAACAGCAGCAGGACTGGATTAAAAGGAACCTGTCACCAGGAGACCCATTTTTAGCACTCCCCCAGTCCCCACAGAGCATAGTACATACACTGCCAAAGTGTTTTTGTATAAAAAATAGGTTTTACAGAAAAAAAAAAAGTTATATTGTACCTTTCATTAGCATCTGCTGTGTGACTAGGCAGTTGCCCAATAGGAGGGGCTGGAAAGGAGCAGCCCCCCCCCCATCCTTGGGAAACATGTGACCTTTTCAAATATATGAATAACTCCCCTCACTCGGTATTGGCTGTAGAGGAGCAGGGGGCGTCGCTAAGCCAAGTAATGGGTGTTTTCATATATTTGAAAAGGTCACATGGAGTAGCTGTTCCCCAAGGGTGGGGGCAAACTGTTCCTTTCCAGCCCCTCCCAAAAGGCAACTGCCTAGTCACACAGCAGATGCAAATGAAAGGTACAATATAACATATCTTTTTTTTCGGTAAAATCAATTTTTAATACAAAAACACTTTGGCAGTGTATCTACTATGCTCTGTGGGGACTGGGGGAGTGCTAAAAATGGGTCTCCAGGTGACAGGTTCCCTTTAAGGATGGTGGGGCACCTTGGCACAAAATCTGGTGGAGTCCCCCACAGAATTAAGGCATAACAGGGTCCACATTTAGCATCCATGTAATAGGTCGGGCCCCCCTTACTTAGTAATCCATGTAATAGACCTCATGCACACAAACGTAAGGAGGACTGTGATTTGGTCAGATAATTTGTGGCCAGATCAAGGTTTCCATAGACATCTACAACACCCCAGTAATGAATATACATCCCCCAGTAATTAATACATATACAGCCCCCCAGTTTGGAATATACAGCCCCCCATTAATGAATATACAGCCTCCTAGTAATTAATATCTATACAACCACCCAGTTATGAATATACAGCCCCCAGTTATAAATACATATACAGCCCCCCAGTTTGGAATATACAGCCCCCCAGTAATGAATATACAGCCCCCTAATAATTAATATTTATACAACCCCCCCCCCAGTTATGAATATACAGCCCCCAGTAATTACTACATATACAGAACCCCAGTTTTGAATATACAGCCCCCCCCCCCCAGTAATGAATATACAGCCCCCTAGTAATTAATATTAATATAGTTCCCGGGAAGGAATATACAGCCTACTAGTAATTAATACATATACAGCCCCTAATAATGAATATACAGCCCCCAACCCCCAATAATTATTACATATACAACCCCCAGTAATTAATATAAAGCCTCACAGTAATTAATATATACAGCCCCCTAGTAATTAATATTAATATAGCTCTCAGTAAGGAATATACAGCCCACTAGTAATTAATACATATACAGCCCCCCAGTATTGAATATACAGCCCCTTAGTAATTAATATTTATACAGCCCCCAGTAATTAATATATAGTCTCCCAGTAATTAATATATACAGCCCCCCAGTGATGAATATGTCCAGCCCCCAGTAACTAATAAATATATAGCCCTCAGTAATTAATAAATATACAGCCCCCAAGCAATTAATATATAGCCCTCAGTAATTAATACATATACAGTCCCCGGGAAAACACCCACCATCGATGCTAGCACCAATTACCGGTGTCACCGGTAAGCCTTTGCTGCAATATGCAGCAAAGACTTACCGGCTATGGAGAGGGCTCAGCCCGTGAGCCCTCTCCATGCACCAGGACCTGAGGCGCACCATACTACCAGAATATTTGAATTATTATTTTTTTTTTATAGACTTAGTACTAAAGCTAAATACAGGCAGTCCCCGGGTTACATGCAAGATAGGTTCCTGGGGTTTGTTCTTAAGTTGAATTTGTATGTAAATCAAAACTGTATATCTTATAATTGTGACTCCAGCCAATTTTTAGCTGTAATAGGACCAAGGATTATCATTCAAACTTCATTAAAGACACCTTACAGGTGATCATTGCAGCCTGGGGCTATAGTAACATCCACAGAGCTTCACCAGAGGTCACAGTGGGCAGAGGTGTCTGTCTTTAACTAGGGGTCGTTTGTAAGTAGGGTGTCCTTAAGTAGGGGACTGCCTGTCCAAGAGACATTAGGGCACATTTTCTGAAAGCAGTGCAATCTGCACTAGGTGCAGTCTGCCTGTGTAGTGTGCAGGAGGCGCCAGATTCAGGATTTCTGGCACTCATTCTTCATGAATATGGTGCTCCCTGCACAGCTCTGATAGAGTACACCACTTTTTTTTGGTGCACCTTTAACATGGGGTGTGGGACATAATTCTTTCAGACTTTGCATATTAAATCTGGAAGACGGTCCAACTGAGCACCGGAACGCCCCCTTCAGTGCTGAATTTGTGTTGCATCGGGTATATTGAAATGTCGTAGATTCTTCTTTTATACCTGTGCAAGGAGTTTGCACTAGAAAGAACGTGCAATGTCCAACAGAAAACTGGCTCACAGTCCTCTGTAAATGTGCCCCATTTTCTTTATACCTTTTACAGAAGGAAATATGTTTCGAATCTCCATTGCATCTTCCCATTTTTATCGGTACGTGGAATGAAGAAGCACCGGTTGCAGATTTGCCGCCAGGGCATTGAGTAATATGGTAAAATGCTCCATCTTTAATGATGCTAAAGGCTTAATGTTGTTCACCGGAGAAACAGGAATATAATCATATAAATGAAAATACAATAAGTTTTACTAACCCAATCTTCTTTGTTTTATTCTGACACCTCTGTGGTAAAGCATTAAGAATAATCTCTCTTATATAACTTTGTTTTACTTTTGGGGAGCTAAGTAGATTTATGCTTGTAATTACAGTCGTATTTATTTTTTTTCTTGCAGAAACTACTAAAACACAAATCTCATATCCATGAGTAAGGGCGTCGCCGCGTCTGAAACGTGTTGGAAATAAGGATTGCTGATGTTAATTTTTACATGACTCAAAAAAGCTGAAAGTTTTATTTAGAAAAATGCCTGAGAGGTCAGCAACTGAACGGCACAAATCTTTGTATGTTTTTTTTTATAGTTAAACAGGTAGATGGAAGCTAGAAAAAGGGCCGCTGTATGACGAGCCGCTGCTGACGTCATGCCGGGGGAGAACAATGGCGGCGCCCCGCAGAAGAAAGAAGACGGGTGCGGAAGCCAGAAGCTGTATACTACTGGGGGCAGGCTGTATACTACTGGGGGAAGGCTGTATACTACTGGGGGCAAGCTGGGCTGGCTGTATACTACTGGGGGCAGGCTGTATACTACCGGGGGCAAGATGGGCAGGCTGTATACTACAGGGGGCTGGCTATATACTGGGGGGGTCTGTGACCAATGCATTTCCCACCCTCGGCTTATACTCAAGTCGATAGGTTTTCCCAGTTTTGGTGGTAAAAATTAGGGGTCTCGGCTTATACTCGGATCGGCTTATACTCAAGTATATACGGTAACCTCTCCATCTAGCTCCCACTCTATGGGGGAGGTTTATCAGAAGTGTCTAAGAGCAGAAATGTTCTAATTGCCGGTGACAAGCAATCAGAGCCCAGCTTTAATTGTAAAAACAGCTGTGGAGAAATGAAAGCTGGGCTCTGATTGGTTACAATGAGCAACTAGAGAAGAAATCCTCTCAGACACTTCTGATGAATCTTTCTTTAAGTTCTTTCCTATTAATAGAAGATCGGGGAGTCTTGAAAACAAAGAATTTAGTGTTAACTTCTCATTCAGGTCTCCTTGATCTCTTTGGGGGATAAAAACTTTTTGTGTGTTTTGGTATGAGTTTATAGAGCTGATTGATGTTGGTTTATGCATTGTTTATTACAGTGACTATCTATTATTCAGAATAATACACTGTCACTTTAGCTTAGACAAGCTGTAAAATGTAATTTTTGGTGAAGAAGCAAAAGGTGTTTATCCCTCCAGAAGTTTGCAGGATCCTGCAAAATTCTTTGCTTTTCCCCGACACTAATTTAGAGTCTACAAATAAATGAGATGCGTAGGAGATGAAGATGTGCCGTAATGAGGGAAAAGTCGAGTCAGAAGGTTTAGATGAAAGGTAAGAAGCTACAGCAGAAAATGGGTTAATCACTGTCTAGTATTATATAACAACCATGATTAAAAGAAAGAAGAGGAAAGAAAAACTTCACACAGCTTTTCACATTACAACTCCCATTCCTACTGTGCTACAAGGAATATGTGCGTCTAGCATAGCCATATATTATATTCATCCATCAGCTGCAATGCAGAAAGCTGCTACACTAGAAGATCCCTGTTCACATACAGTTATGCAGAGTCACAATCTATATTGTATTATTGCCATCAGTACAAATATTGTAATTCTACTCCTGTACAATGTGGAGCATCAGCTATACCGATAATGCTGTAACAAATAATGGGTCACATTCACTAAGGGTCCGCACAGCGCATTTTCGTCGGGTTTCCCGACTATTTCCGATTTGCGGTGCATTTAAGTGGGGTTTTTGGCGCACGAGATCGGATTTTGGCGCCAACTTGCATGCAACACAAATCGGGGGGCGTGGCCGGCGGACAACGCGACTGATTTAGACTAAGCGCGGGATTTACAGTTTAAATTGTGTCGCAAGACAATGCACTCACATACAAAATAAATAGTAATAATAATTCTTTATTTATATGGCGCACACAGATTACGCAGCGCATACACCGGGAAGAAGAAGGCGAACTCAGGCGGACTTCAGCGAGGAAGCGACAGATGCAGGATATCGGGCGCACGATCTTGAAGAATCACGCCGGACTTCATCCTCATCGGAGAACGCACCACGGGGATCGCGACAGGACTTGGTAAGTAAATCTGCCCCCATGTGTCATTAAATAACAAATATTATTACTTCTTTGCTAAGGTTTTTCTAAAAAAAAACACTGGTCATTTATTAAGGGCCTGAATCGCATTTTTTCGTCTGGTTTCCCAAAAATTACTGATTTGCGACGTGTTGCCCTGGGTCTTTGGCGCACACGATCAGATTGTGGCGCATCGGCACAGGTATGCTCGCAACGGAAATCGGGGGGAGTGGCCGCCGGAAAACCCGGCGGATTCGGAAAAACCGCCGTATTTAAAAAAAAATGTATTGCTCGACACGCACTTACCTGCATCCAGGGTAGCTTGGTGAACTCAAGTGAACTCCGACGGACTTCAGCGCAGCAGCGACACCTGGTGGACATTGGGCGCACTACCTTAGTGAATCGCCGGAAGACCCGAATCAGCGTCGGAGAACCCGCCGCTGGATCGCGAATGGACCAGGTAAGTAAATCTGCCCCAGTAAGTCTACTTAGGTAGAGTGTCCTAATTAGACTGCTTGTTTAGTCTATGGAGCACATTTACTTTCCCGGTTCGCGGAGTACACCAAAAGTGCATTGTCCGATCCACTAAGATCGTGCGTGCCCGATATCCTGCATGTGTTGCTTCCCCGCTCAGATCCGGCGGAGTTCACCTTCTTATTCGTGGTGCATGTAAGTGCATTGTCTTGCGACACAATTTGAAACTGAAATCCCACTTTCAGTCCGAATCAGTGGGATCGTCCGACGGCACGTCTGTTAAATACTTGTCAAAGCTGTGCAAATCCCAAAAATGGCGACCAGTCCAAGGAAAGTGCAGTCCGTGACCCTTAGTAAATAAGCCCCTGTGTTTTTAAAAGTTTTTGGGCATCTTTATTAATGAAATTTGAACTTCGTGAAAAAATGCCGGCTGATGGCGCCCGAGTGCCTCTTGGCGTCCCAGGCTTTTAATATATGTACATCTGACATCCAGATAAACCAGACAATTAGAGGTGGAATGTGAGTGGAGAAGGCTTTCCATCACAGTTAGCTTTATCGTATGCAGGTGTTTAGAAGTCAATTAAGACAGCTAGGAGTGTAATAAGGCAGTGTTCAGACTAAAGAAGGACAGAATGCAAACTAAATGCAAAGTAAGTACATAGTCAGCAGCAAATCTTTTGCCATACTTTATGGGCAGAAAGTGATGATGATAATGTGTTTTAAAATCCAGTGTTTGCACCTCTTGCATGTGGTTTGTTGTTAGGCCACCCCCAAGGAGTAATCTCCAGACAACTCTTTCTTAGGTCCTGATTGGACATTCACAAACATTCAACAGAACTTCAAATAGGTATTTCAACTGTTGGTCAATACAGTACCATGCCAAAGGCAACCAAACACATCACAACAACTGTGTGGCCATACACAGGATATAGTTTTGTGAATCAATATGATTTAAAAGTGTTGTTTTTTTAAATGTTGTTAGCCATATGCAACATCCCCCACTGTGGCCTAGCCTTTTCTTGGGGGCCTGGAGACAGCCGGGGCCCGCAGTACCTGAGTGGCTGGCGGTTGCGACCTAGGCACGCTAGTGTCACAGTGCTTGGTATGGGGAACTGGAGGGCTGTCCTACAGCCTGGCAGGTCTCCAGCAGGGTGGTGTTGGCAAGAAATGATGAGGGAGAGGCTGCTATAGCGGTTCTCCCTGGGGCAACCCTTTGGTGTCTGGAGTATGAGTCCCAGTGTAGTGGATAGGGTGCAAGGGATGGTGACAGCCGTAGTAGCAGGGACCAGACGGAGGCAGACGTTGAACAAAAATAACTTACAGTTGTTTATTGGAACCGACAGGAACAGTAGCAACGTGCTTTGACAAATGGTAGGATGCTAGAGATGCATTTGGAGGGAGCCACAGGAGTAGATCTCCAGCCTGGATGCAAGGGCAGGCTGGGAGGTAGCTGTGTCCTAGTAGGTTGCTTCAGATATCACCCTTGAAGGTAGGATGATATCCCTTTCTCTCACTGACTAACTCACTACACTGTTCAGGCAGGAAGCTGAGCTCTCCTGCTCTGGTTTGGTGTGCTGGCTGCACTGACTCTTCAGAGTCTGATCTGGTCTGTCTGACTGAGCTTGTCTCAGCTAACTCTGATCTCTACTCTGAGAGAGAACTCTAGAAGTTTCCTTACCAGGGGTATTGTTACTCCCACTGGTCAGGTGGTGGCTACTCCTCCAATTACATCTCAGCTCACAGATTCATTAGGATAACACATGTGATTGTTTAACACATATTACATCACATCAACACTTAACTCCTGCCTTACCAGGCAGACTCTACCGCTGCAGGGTTCATTTGTGTTATGTAGTGACATGCTTTGGGGCTGATCAGACCCTACACAGGCTGCAAGCTACATGGTGGGACGTATTCGCAACAACCCCTCTGCCTTGCATCGGCGAGGGTGTTGCACATACACATAATCCAACATGTCCATCTAAGCAGTCAAACGATTATTTGCTCCCACACCCCAAACTTTGAAAGATGTTCCCTGAAGTTCTTATGAAATATTCACCTCATATGTCATAGATGCATAGATAAATGGGGATCCTCCAATGCCAATTTCTTGGCCGGTTGAATGGAGAAGTTGACAAGCCTGTGCTGGGCACCCCCACTCATGCCCACGTAAGTGCTAAAAATAGCCATGACAGTCAAGTTTTGCCTGAATTATAGAGTTAAAAAGAGAGCACTTGCATGATATTTCATGTATATACGTAATAAATGTGGTGTTGTAGGGAACTACCAAAAAGTGCATCAGTCACCTTTAAAATATCATTACCTTTTTCCCAGCAAATTGTGACTAGGAAAATTATTTCTAGAACAGTGACTACTTTGAATAGAACAGTATTGTTTCACATCCTTCTCTGCACCTTTCATCCCTGATCTGCTCGCGAGAGGCGGACTGTGCCAACACAGATGTCTGGGTGGCTTTGAAATGGGCCTGAAATGCGGCGGTGGTGATGCAGGATTAGGCCTTATTGGGGCCGCTTCATTTATCTTCTCGCTGACACTCTTCTCCCTTTAATTAACTGTTTTCAGAAAGCTCTTCTGCATTTCTCCCTTTAGAATCGTCTGCCGTCTTTTATGCTTTGTTTGCTTTGTGTGTCATTCTACCGGCTTTATTATTGCATTTTTTCCCCCATATTTTAAGTGGGCAGCAAAAACATCCCCTGCTCCTATAACGAATGTGCTGTACTTCAGTATTATCCATCTTTTGACAGATATTTCACACAAAATTATTTATCTCCTCCCCGGAGCAGGACAAAGTCTAAAAAAAGAAAGAAAGATGAAGTATCCTGCTTTTCCGCAAATGATTTGAAAGTTAAATACGGGGCGACAGAGAAGGAATATAAATTGCTTATGGCAGGTAAACAATGGAGACGTTAAGGACAAGACCTTTGAGGGCAAGAGTGAAAGCCATGTTGCTATAGTATATACTGGAAGGGCAGCATTATATCATTATATGATTATGTTAGAGATCTCCAACCTTCAATAACCAATCTCCCTTCCAGGACCTTATGATAGTATTCATGAATTCAAACTTAAAGGGATTTTCCCACCAGATCGTAGTGGTGAGACCAACACAGATCACAAGAATCGGGGTCCACGGTACCTCTGTTGGATCCTTGTTCGCTCCCTGAGAAATGTGAAGCAGACGGCCGGGATGACCGTTCTTCTCCACTCATCTCTATGGAGCTGATGGAGATTGCCGAGCACAGCTGTCTACTCTACTAATTTGGGGGAGCGACGAGGGGTCCCACGGAGGTACCTCAGACCCCCGTTCTTGTGATCTTTCATCACTATGTGGGCAGGGCCCAACTTGTTTGGTGGGAAAACCCCTGGGTCCTTGAAGGGTGATTGTTCATGGACAGTTAGAGGTCACATGACCCTCCGCCATTTATTGACAACCAAAAGCTGATGAGGTCAAGAACACTTGTGAACCAGGGGCTTTACTTTAGATTTCAAGAAAGCAGAGCAAAACAAAACTTCTTGCCTCCTTTACAAAACACTAGATTCCTTATAAATATTCCTTGTAAAAAAGAAACTGAAAGGTACAGGACAGTTAGGCTTCAGGATCAAGCTCAGACCAGCGGAGCATAAGAAAATTTGGTATCAATGTGTCCACTTCATGTCCCCCCTATTGGCAGCTAGCCATTGACTTTCGTTTACAGTGAGGTCATAAACGAGAAACCAGCAACTACTATAGACTAAATTCCTAGAAAGACGTATCCAGTTTCTACGTGTCCAACAATGGTTGGGGTCCAGAATAGAGACCATGTGGTGATTGCTTCAATCCAGTATTTGTTGTGAAATGCTGTATTTTTGTTAATAAATGTGAATTAGAGAATGTGTTATTTTGTTATTCTGAGTATATTTAAGAATCTTGTCTTCGTGGGAATTCCTCTTTTAAGGTTGATCTGATGGTAGGTTCCTAGTAACATCCTAAACCCTAAACTATCCTTCCCTAATCCTATAATACATTCTAAACTAATCTACATTTTATCTAACTAATATTGTCAGGTTTGCAGAGGAGAATGCTGGGACTTCTGGTTCTTCTGGTGGTGCTGGCAGCGTTCTCCGACGCAAACCGCGCAAACTCCACCTCTCGTCCACTACCAGCGGTCTCTGGCATGCGCCCCAGACAGCGGCTGCTAAGACCTTGCTCTGTCTAGGAGTTGTGTTCTGAACTGCTGGGACTTGTGGTACCTCTGCATGGTGCCTGGTTGTTCTGCATCCTGAGGGGTTAATTCCCAGAAGCTGTCCAGCTCCTATCAGGTTCTGAAGGTGGAGTTCTGGCTGCATAAATTGCAGCTTCACTAGTCACTTGTGCCAGTGTTTGAAATCCCTTCATCACTCGCTCTCTGCATTAGGTTGTATTGCTCTGTATCTGTGTCTGAATTGTAGTTTTTGACATTGACTCTTTGCTTTCTGATTTTGTTCTTGACGTACCCTCTCATTGTGAATCCGGCTAGTTTACTACTCTTTTGTGTTTTATGTTTGTCAGTCTGTTTGTGTTTCCCTTCCCACACTTATCCAGTGTATTTTGAGTCTTCAAGTAGTCGCCCCACGGTTTAGCGTGGGGGGGCTATAGGAAGGGACAGAGGTTGGGGCAAGCTCAGGGCACACTATCCCCTGTCTTCTGTGTTACCCAACCCTAACAAATGTGTTCATTTTCCGGGGGGCTGCTGTTGCATGGAGTAGGCTCTAGGCGTGACTAAAGATTTAACTTGGACACTCAGGTGCAAGAGATTGTGGGGTCTACTGTGGGGTGTCGAGTAGCCTTTTCTCCCCCTCCCTGGAGAGGATACTCCATGCCCCAGAAGCCTCTGTGGGAAACTAGCATATTAGTTAAATAAATTTAGATTTATTAGATTATGTCAGAAACTATCATAGGTTTTGGTAAAGGTAGATTAGTGTTTAGAAGCTTACAAGAAACCTTAAAAGGTAGATTTTTGTTGGTAGGTTTGCAGTGTGTTGCAGTAGAAATGCAGTGTCATATTAAAGATAAGAATCTCATCTTTCAAATGGTATCAGGCTTAAAGTTCTGGGAGCTACAGAACCAGAGATACAGACAGTTAAAGTCACAGGCAGGAATGTGTTATTTATCAGTAGTCATTCAAACTATGTATTTCATTGCCTGTATTTCATTCTCTGTAGCCCCAATGTTTCCAGCTGCTATAGAACTGACAATAGGGATCGCTGAGGTGACACTCGCTCTGCATCATCTAAACATAACTCATCTCAGGCAAATATGACTCTTCTATGCTCATTACTACATGACTTTGGAGGAAATGTTACATATTGGTGAGATTTCACATGAAAGAGTGAATTCTAGAAAGTACATTTTAGTTTATGGGGGTAAAATCTTGTAAGAGCCCCTTTATTTGATCAATGAGTAGATACATATCCACAGATACAATTATTTATGACTTGTATAGTGTCCATATACCCACTATTTGATGTTTGGCTGTGCAGGATCTCCATTTGCTTGTGTTCATAGATACTTATTGGGGCACATTTACTAAGGGCCGTGGAACAGTTTTCTGTAGGACTTTGCACATTCTTTTAGGTGCAAACTGTTTGCACAGGTATTTAAGAAGTGTCTGCATCACAATTATGTCGCACACAACCCTTTTGTGTCACGGCTGCACTATTCATCATGCAACACAAATTAGGGTACGTTGTACTCTGTCGGGGCAGTGCAAGGGGAGCCAGACTAATGGAGAACATGCACCAGAAATCTTTAATCTGACGCCTCCTGCACTATACACAGGAAAACTGCATTGGGTGCAATTTGCCCTGTTGACCCGTTGTGTCCTGTTGGGGCAGATATATGAAAACTAGTGCAATGTGCCTTAGTGCAGTTTGCCCCACTAATTTGCAGTTTGCGGCACATAATCCAAAAGTGGCGCATGCTGTTCACTTATACGGCACAAACGCCAGTGCTTTGGGTAGGTAGCACCTTTTATTTCTTGATACACTTTCAATCTACTCGATGTAACACAGTGGGGGACATCTACTTACCCCGTCATCGGAGTCCACTGCACTGTGCCGCGATTCACCAAGATCGTGTGCCCGATTCATGAATGTGTCGCGTCCCTGCTCAGGTCCGACAGAGTTCACCATCTTTTTAGTGGTGCATGTAAGTGCTTGGGATTGCGACACAATTTGAAAGTTAAATCCGGCGCTCAGTCCGAATCAGTCGCATCATCCGATGACGCGCCCCATAAATTGTGTTGCATGGAAGCCAGCGCAGCTGTGCCAAAAAAACGGGTCGCGTGCAACCCAATCGGAAAGCACCAATTACATAAATACCTGTGAAAGCCATTTTCCCATTAAAGAACGGGCACAGTCCAAAAAAAGTGCATTGCAAAGCGGCGCAAAGCCTAAGTAAATGATGTTGAAGTCTAAACATAAATGTGTCGCAAACTACGAATAAGCACCACCACACCCCTTTAAGAGCACAGTTTTCTAAAGTGTCATAAAAAAGTGGCGCAAACACCTAATAAATTCTTATCCAATCACAAAAGACCCTTTTTTTAGTGCAAACTAAAATAATATGTTATAATATACTACAATATACCTGGTGAGTGATGCCAAATCAGCTCTGCTTCATCTGTATTGTATGAAATTTCAATCTATATGCTGAGTATATTGGTTCCTAGGAATAAATCTTCCAAATCTGCATCTTACCCTCCCTGACCTTGGGCTGGTACTATTATCTCCGTGTGCTCCAGACACAACCACACACATTGTGAATTTTCTGTGCCGGGGAAATTGTGTGTTCTACAGTAATCACAAACTACTGCACTTTGCAAACCATTTGGAAAATGAGCGGCTCCATACGAGACTGTTATTTTTCCCATTTGCCTCCACATAAGAGGAATAATAGAATGAGTCTTTGATGGCCCTGTCACTGAATTATTTGCAAATTATTCCATAGGGTTTTGGCATTGGGAACTCATTGCACTATTTTCTGTCATTTGCATCTATCGGAGAGCCCTTCCTATCAATCGTTTTTTGTTCCTGGAGCAGATTATTAGTCAGGGAGGTTTATGTCAACTCGCTTTTGCCAGCAGCTGCTGAAGAGGGATATATCATGTACACAGATAAAACAAAAAAAGCCCCGTCTTATAAAATATGTGCATTCTAAAGCCGGTCTAGGGTAATTTCACTACTCCAATCACATACTGATGTACATGCGGTAATTCTACACGCGATGATACAAAGTACTACAAAATATTACAAAGCTTGTTTTATCAGCGCCAGAACATTGTGTACTTGTTCTTTCCCATCTCACATATTTTATACATTTATGGGTAATACAAATACTACACAGTCGCGAAATGTTAATTTTTGACACATCAAAATTTTATTTCTGGTTGTGCTGCGGAGGAAAAAATCATAAAGCAGCTCCATCTAAGTGATTTGTCCTGCTTTCACTAGCGTTACTTTTGTGCCCCCTCTGTTTTCATTTTCCCTGTAAGAGGACCTGTCATTAAGTCTGCAATGCTAAGTAGCATACCAAGGACTAGAGCATGATGGTCTACCATCCACCAGTTCAAAAGTTATGGCACGAGTGATATGGCACGAGACCACTATCACCCAAGACCACTAAGGTTATCGACAAATCCTTAAAGGGCTGGAGGGTAGCACTGTAACACTACAGTAAGGACTGCCACTATCAGTAGAAGGGTGGGGGGACTTGTGGGAGGTCCATGATGTTGGCAGCAGGACAGTGACACCTGGCGCAGATGCGGCATGTGCGACACAATCCCCTTCAAAATGCCTGTCCCGGCGGCGTGATCCCCGAAAAGTTGGAAAACCCAACGGAAATGCGGCCAGATTTATAAAAAGATTATTGAATACTGATGTACATTAATATGGTGAATCCTTTACTACTTAGGAAGTGTACACCATCTTTTTTAGATGCACCTTTAACATACAGCGTGCAACACAATTCTGTTGACTCACTGTATTAAATGTGTCTCAAACTCAGAGCACATACACACCCCTTTAGGTGCACTTTAGGTGTCTGGTTGGACACATTGCAGCCGCGACACAAAACTGGTGCAAACACTTCTTAAAGGACATTTACCACCAGATTACTGGTGGTAGAGGGTCCTAAATAGTCTGCTTGCTATGTCTATGGGACGGGGGCACTGTGTTTTACATGCCTTACAATATTTTTATTGTCAAAATACTGACTTTGTAACTAATAACTGCCGATGCAGACGCTGCCGGAGCGCCTATTGGCTTCCCTGACGCCACCCGGGGAACTAGAATCTGGCCGGTGACGTCAAAGGGCCGGGGCGTCGAGAAAGCCGGTAGCAGGAGAAGGCTTGCAGCGGGGGTCGTGCATAATTTAAAGTCTGGGAAGTTCGAGAGACACTTGGGTACCCTCTGCCTGAGCTCCTCCAGCACTTTTACAAAGGAATCGGTAGCTTAGATGAGAAATTTTGGGTAGAGGGAGGGGATAGGGAACAGCAACTAGGAATTTCTCATCTCTAATTCCTGCTGTGTACTTCCCCCATGTGGTCAGCAGCTACTGGGACAGATCTGTGTAAGTGTATATATGTATGAATAGTGTATAAGTGTGTGACAAATATGTATTTTACCTGAGGCAGTAGGGGGCCCCATTCAGAAGTCTGTAATGGGACCCTGCCTCTCCTGGTTATGCCCCTGCTGGTAATAGCACACCGTACACAGCAATAGCTGTAAAAAAACAAATTGAAAACTCATTGGGCCACATTTACTTAAAACAGTGCACCTGTGTAGTGTTCATGGGGCGCCAGATTCAGGAATTGTGGTGCACGTTCTTCATGAATTTGCACTACTCCGATAGAGTGCACCAACATTTTTTGGTGCACCTTTAACATAGGGCATGCAACACATTTCTGTCGGACGCACAATAAATGTGGCACAAGATCCGACTGTGTACCAGTACACCCCTTTCAGTGCAGAGATTTGTGTTGCATCAGGTAAAGCGCAGCTGCGCCACAAATGAGCCGAGTGAGACACATACCGTATTTTTCAGACTATAAGATGCACTGGATTATAAGGTGCACCATCAATAAATGCCTGCTTAAATGTCTAGGTTCATATATAAGGCACACCGGATTATAAGGCGCACCTGATTGTAAGGATGAATGACCAGCAGGTGGCAGACCTGTGCACAGTTCTAGGCATCTGTTGTCTGTAAGTACGGTTCATATATAAGGCGCACTGGAATATAATGCGCACCTTTGATTTCTGAGAAAATCAAAGGATTTTTTGTGCGCCTTATAGTCCGAAAAATACGGTATGTGTCTCTTTTTAAATACAAGTGCAAGAAGTTTACACTAGAAAGAACAATCAAAGTCCGACAGAAAACTGGCACAAGGGACTTAGTAAATGTTCCCCACCGTCCGTGCAGTCAATTAAAGGCTCAAGGAATAAATCCTACAGATGAATCTAGAAAAAAATGTTTAATCAATCAATATCATGGTAAAAAAAAAACATAGGATCCAACACAAATGTAATCATAATATCCTAACTATAGAAAATGGGATTCCTGGAGAAAAGACGATTCATCTCTCATCCTCCTGTCAGAAGGCAGGGAAGGTTAAGTACTGTGGTGCTGGGGAGGGGAAGGGGGTTATGGGGTCCCTTCTGCTTGCTTTCTGTATATTTGTAAATGTTTCAGAGCAAATAAAAAAAAATCCCATAATGCATTATATTAATTCCGAAATAAAAGCTTGGAGCAACACTGGCCCCTCTCCCACAAACCACGGCAGTTATTATAGCGCAGATAGGAATTGGCAAAAACCCTCGCTTCTGATGATCATCCCGGCTTGAATATTCATGAGACGTAGTGCGAAAGGCACCAGTTCAAAAGCTGTAGACTTAAAACGCAGCAGACATGGAGAATATGCTAGGAAAGGAGAGCAGGGGAAGAGGTATTTAAAGCGGGGTTAGTGACGGAGCACAACCTGCCTTCATCCCTGCGAGATTGAAATATCAGACGAGACGCGGCAAAACCAATCTGCTTATTGAAGACATAGGAGGGTGAGTATTTAGGATGAATGACAAGCTTTTGGAAAGGAACAAAGGGTCTCGGAAAGGGGAAGATTATTAAAAAAAAATACACTCATGAGTATAATGAGGGAGAGGTAATAATAGACAGAAAATGTCATCTTATTTGGAGGGGGAAAGGTTAGGGCCAGAAAGTATTCGGATCGCTTAAGAGCAAGTCGAGCATGTGAGGTTATTGATATGTCAAGAATGAAGCGGAATATCGGAGAAAAGATTTCACTTGATATAGAAAAATAAGGCCTTGCGTCAGACGAAGGCGATGAAAACTGCTTGGAAACGCATCTGCACATTTCACGAATGCGATCACAAGTCATTACCAGTTTCTTGTTGCATCTTGTCGCGGTTTTGCTCGCCGTGGTATGGAGACGCTCATCGGAAATGAAATGTTTATTTTTGAAGTAGGAGCTTAATCAATGCACGGAACGCGCTGCGTAACAAGAAAATGAACGGCTGCGGAGCTTCTCGCACGATTAAAGCGCATTTCCTTCTAAAAAAAAAATCCCCTGTAAATCCAAACTTCCGAGTCGTCTTCTTGTGTCTTGGGTAACAATCAGTGATGGAAGCTCTTACAGTGACCAGAGCAGCTGTTACCTAGTTTTCTACAGACTTCAAAGGCGTAAAAATCCGGAAAGTTATATATAGTCTCTTTTATATCTTCTATCTCATACTGCTCTGTATGTCACAGAATATATTACTGCTCCCCCAGTGACAGGTAATTTTATATACTCCCTTCACCATTTAATAAAAAAATCCCTATGGTTTCAGAAAGCCTAAATGCGGTATCAAGAACCAAAGCATACACAGCTGAATAAGGACATATTGGGGCACATTTACTTACCCGTCCCGTCGTAATCCCCGAGGTGAGATTTCGGAGCTGCCATGATTCACTAAGATGGCGCGTCCAATTTCCTGCATGTGCCGCTTCCCCGCTCAGGTCTGCCGCAGTTCACCATCTTCTTCCCGGTGCATGTAAGTGCATGGCTTGCGACACAACTTTGAATGTTAAATCCAGCACGTTGTCCGAATCTGTTGGATCTTCCGCCCCCACCCCCAGATTTCTGTCGCATGAAAGTCGACACCAAAAATCTGATCGCTTGCAGCAAAAAACCCTTTTAAATGCGGCGCACATCGGAAATCGGCGGGTATTCCAACAGTAGTGCGGACCGCGGACCCTTAGTAAATGAGCCCCACTGCAGTGACATACTAGATGTAACATGGGGCAACACTCTAAAAACAAATTTGGTTGGGAATTTATTAAAACTCGAATTTTATTGCAATCCAAACGTTATCGATGTCAGCTGTGACGCCATTTTTAATAACATTAAGCCTTAAAAGGAATGTCCATTGCTGTCTACAGGACAGAGGATGAATTACAGACTGGTGACCAGAAGGAAGGGAGAATCAGTGTCCATTGTGGTATTGTTGTATGCCTGTACTCTGATAAGGCTGTATGTGTCACTACAGGACTGTGACATGAATATACTAGCTATCCCAAAATGTGTAAAAAAAATGCCTATACCGTGAGATTATTGTATGCATGGTGGTTGGCTGTGTGCTTGATTCCTGTATTGTGATGCCCCAATTGTGATTCACTGTGTACACTATCTCTGGTCTGCGACTTCACTACTTTAATAACACTACCTTTGTGATATCACTGTGTGTATTATGCTTGTACCGTGACCATACTACACTAATGCCCCTATTGATATATCACCATTGGTTTAACTAGAATCTGATGGGCCCCAGTGCAAAGACTGTGCCAGGACCCCGACTATAATGTATGGTTTATAGTAATAGTCTTCTCACATGGGAAAGTGACACCTTATGGGCCCCCTAAACCTCTTGGGCCCCGGGTTCGACCGCAACCTCTGCACCTCCTTAAGTTACGCCCCTGAATATCACTATGCTAAAATGTTGATTGTGATATCACTGTGTGCATTATGTCTGTCCTGTGATATCACTTTGGTAATAATATAATAGATATCGCTATTGTGATATCACTGTGTGCCATATACTTGTCCTGTGACACTATTATACTAATAATACTGTATACTATAATGATATCACTATCCAGGAAATTTCATGGATTGGATTGAGTTAACCCACTCCTGTTGTATTACACTAGGTGCTCAATACCTAAGTAGTCTACCCTGTAACTTCCTCCAGGGCCGGCGCCAGCACTTGGCATACCTGGGCAAGTACCAGGGCCCAGAGTTCCTGGGGGGCCCACATAAGGCTATACATAAGGAATCCAGGGAGTTGAGTGGGGCTTTATATATAATAACCATGGGGCGCTGTATATAAAATAACTATGAAGGGGCTGAGGAACAAGGGAATATTTTATGGAACAGAAGACTTTTTTAGTCTCTGAATTTTTAATGCCACCACGTCCCTACTGAAACCTGTCTTATGACGTGACTACCTCCTTACTAAATACCACAGGGGTAGAGGCCTTGTTAGCCCAGTACTGAAACTGACGTTCCCACAAATATTTCCCTTTTCTTTTTTTTTTTTTTCATTTGACCCTTCAAGGTTATAGAACTTTATTCATTTACCGTGTCTTTTGCTCCGCAGCATCCAAGGGTTAAGTCACTCTTATGAGATCTCACCCAAAAAATATGAAAGAGGTAAATTAAAGTGTTCATAAAAGGCAGAGGGAGAATATTATTTCAATAATAATATTTCAGATTCCATAGCGGAATCCATAAGTGTTTGCGGGATTATTCCTATTCAGCAGTTCTTCACTAAGGAAAAGTTGCCAGCGGCATTGAAAAAAACTTTTACACTGACTGCAGACAATGAAAACTCTGCTTTGCATCATCTTGCACTGTGCTTTCCATTGTGGATGGGGTCTATTCAATGGAATTTAAAGCCGTCTTAAATCAGCAGTTTTCAATGTGTAGTGTGATTTTCAGACCCTGCCTAAAAGCTATTGAGAACATTTTAAATGACTTTGGTGCCACACTTAGTAAGATTGCTTCTGTGCCCAGGCACATCGCAGCATTCAGCAGGGGCAGCTGGAAACAAGATAACAGGTCCCGCTACACAGACGTATACAACCGCAACCCGATTATTTCAATTGCGGACGAAGAAGAAGAAAAAAAACCTAAAGGCCAGCGGGAATAAATAGCTTCAACTCGTTCCAAGAACATCCCACTGGAAGCTAAAAAAGTTAGAAAAGCAAGAAAGATTGGAACGTGGTACGTAAACATCATCTCCATTACTTTTCAATGTTTTAAAATATCGCTGAACGTTTATCGTAGGCCTATTTCTGTATCTTAGTGACATTGCAGGACAAAATAAGCAATTCAAGGGGTGGCAGACATTTGTTTTTTCATAATAGGTGATCAGTTAGAGATTATCAATGGTGCAACACCTGACACCCCTAGTGCGGTGGCGCTGCAATGGGCTCCACCACTTCCTAGGCCTCTGATATCACTTCCAGTGGTCACATGACCTGATTGCAGATCTGGTCCAATCATGTAAATAGGGCTGAGCTGTTATACTAAGCAGAGAGTCTATACAAGGAACTGCACTGTACTGGGTAAAGTGTGCAGAGGAAGCAGCAATCATCTAAACGCTGAGGTTTCTTCAAAAAGTTGATCGGTGGTTCTACTGGGTGTTTAACCGACCTCAGATATTGATGACCTATGCTAAGAAGGAGTGACCACTAGAAAGACCACTTCTCTATAATCCCTATGTTACCTGGGTCAAGCATTAAGTGAAAGGTCTTGTCATGATAAGCAGAAGTAAAATCAAGGTACAATAACTAAAAAATAACCAGTCCACCGAAGTGTGTTAGTAAAGTTGCCGACAGCTTCCCTCCTCCAGAGTATGATGAAGCTCTGCCCCTCCTGTGCTGATGGGTACATCAGCCTCCAAGCGTAGCCATGGGTGGCTGCGGCGGGAGTCAATTGTACACCAGGTCCTGCCTAGTGTAGAATTGCTCTATCACCAAGAACTTCCTGGTCTAAATATTCACAGGCTATAGCTAAAGCACATTCCTGCCCCGTGCTGGCCCACTCAGCCACTGACTGTGCCCCCTTCAGCTTCTCCACCTCCACATGGTGTGAATGGAGAAATAATCATCTGTTACACATCAACAGTCAAATTTTCTAGAATATCAACTTTTGAAAATTGTGTAACATTTACAGGCCTTAAAGAAAATATTCAGAATGGAAGCCCAAGATATCCACTGAACATAAAGAGAATCTTCCAGTTGCTTCCCTTTGCACATTCTTACAGATTGTAACCAAGGGTGGATTAAGACTGCCAGTGTGCTGGATGAATATTATAGCCCCTACATAAGGTACTAGAATCAAGCTCCTTGGGGAATGGAGGATGTGTCCCTTCTGCCTGCTTTCAAACTGTGGTTGCAGGACCGTCAAAGGTTCTGAAATGGTTCTTGTCTATGTGTGTTTGCAGAAACATATATATGAGGATTTCATGGGTGAAAGCCCTTCTCAGTATCAAATTTTGTGTGTGGTTTGGGTGGCCATTGGCCTCCTCGATATTGGATTTAAAGGTTGTCTTCTATCTGCCAAATCATTTACAAGTAAAACTAGTATTTTGTTAGGCACTTGGAGAAAGAAGGCGTAGAAAGAAGAAAACTTGTGCACCAGGAGCCAAGGCTCTGACCTTGGTGCACCAAGAAGCTGAATTGCAAAAGAACTTTGAAAGGGGCAATGCTGCAAGAGCCCTGCCTTGAGTCTTTTATTAGTTAGATCATTGGAGTCCCAGACATCAGAGCATATAACAGTGCTAAAGCTCTGTTACCACCATGTACACACTATGCATATATCAAAATCAAATTCAGCTTCTCCTGAAGTGGGTGGGCACTTCCTGGTTGTGACATCAGCTAAGGGGAACTGAGGCCAGAGCAGCTTCGCTTACTTCCCATAAGGCTGAGTTCTGCTTTCTAGCACAAGCAGTTCTAGCACACAGATAATTGCACACAAATATACACCTCAGCACTGTTACACAGCTAGATCTATATTTTAATACAACCATATGACTACTATACACACTACCTGCTATGATGGATGTGTCAGCCAAACTGTTCAGCAAATGCTATCACCCTCCCCTCTTCCCACAACAATGGGAGATAAGGAGTACAGAGAACGGAGACAGAGCAAACACAGACGTAAATGGCCATCATCCTATGTATCAGATTGCTGTGCTGATCCTACCCCTTCTCTTCACTGACTAGACTACAACCTTGTCAAAGCCTAGATGTCAGGATTTGGGATCAGTGGATCCTGTGGAACACCATGGGAGGTGGTACTAGCCGACACCTGGGGCCGTAGTCTAAGTGGCACCTGGCCTTCACCAGAGCCCGCCACAAAGCGGGATAGACTTGCTGCGGCAGGGTACCACCAGGTCGTTCCACAGGTGCGACTAGCCCGCGGTGGCAGCCGAGGTTGAGGTACCTTAGCAGGGCCCGGGA
Organism: Engystomops pustulosus; assembly: GCF_040894005.1. Taxonomy (NCBI): domain Eukaryota; kingdom Metazoa; phylum Chordata; class Amphibia; order Anura; family Leptodactylidae; genus Engystomops; species Engystomops pustulosus. The sequence continues at coordinate 34,339,675 of NC_092414.1, forward strand.
CAGCACAGAGGGGCACGGGTGGGCCTGCGTCCTGGGAGATAGGTCGCAGGAGCACTCATAACACTAGAGAGAAGTTTATGGTGTGAAGGGAAGGCCTATTGGAGTCCCAGACATCAGAGCATATAACAGTGCTAAAGCTCTGTTACCACCATGTACACACTATGCATATATCAAAATCAAATTCAGCTTCTCCTGAAGTGGGTGGGCACTTCCTGGTTGTGACATCAGCTAAGGGGAACTGAGGCCAGAGCAGCTTCGCTTACTTCCCATAAGGCTGAGTTCTGCTTTCTAGCACAAGCAGTTCTAGCACACAGATAATTGCACACAAATATACACCTCAGCACTGTTACACAGCTAGATCTATATTTTAATACAACCATATGACTACTATACACACTACCTGCTATGATGGATGTGTCAGCCAAACTGTTCAGCAAATGCTATCACCCTCCCCTCTTCCCACAACAATGGGAGATAAGGAGTACAGAGAACGGAGACAGAGCAAACACAGACGTAAATGGCCATCATCCTATGTATCAGATTGCTGTGCTGATCCTACCCCTTCTCTTCACTGACTAGACTACAACCTTGTCAAAGCCTAGATGTCAGGATTTGGGATCAGTGGATCCTGTGGACCACCATGGGAGGTGGTACTAGCCGACACCTGGGGCCGTAGTCTAAGTGGCACCTGGCCTTCACCAGAGCCCGCCACAAAGCGGGATAGACTTGCTGCGGCAGGGTACCACCAGGTCGTTCCACAGGTGCGACTAGCCCGCGGTGGCAGCCGAGGTTGAGGTACCTTAGCAGGGCCCGGGACAGCACAGAGGGGCACGGGTGGGCCTGCGTCCTGGGAGATAGGTCGCAGGAGCACTCATAACACTAGAGAGAAGTTTATGGTGTGAAGGGAAGGCCTATGGATGATAATAATAGATTCTCTATTGAAGGGAAACAGTCATCAAGAACAGGCATAATAAACCACACTCACCTACCAGCAAAATCAATGTGAACTGTGTGCAGTTAGCCTTAGAGTCATCTAATATTAATATATTTTGCAACATGCCTCGTGAAGATACTTTTTCTTTTTGTCTTTTATGATCTTTCATAAAAGTTGCACGTAAACAGCAGGAATGTCTGGATGACGTAGGGGTCAATGATCCCTATTACCAATGCCTACAATTGAGACAGAGATTATCATAATGAACTGCACAACGGCTGAACAAAAACCACTGATCTCTAGTTCAAAGCTCTGAGGGTGTTACAGACAAGGAGTTGTTTTACCTGTTCTTTACAGCTTCGGAAATTGTAACAATCTGTTTTGCTGTCACATTGCAAACGTCATTATTGATGTTTTAAAAATATGATGTCTTGAAGTATGGACAAAGCACTAAGGTTTGAAGGGCAAATTTCCCATTTTGCCCTTATTTAACTATGGAAATATTGTCAATGACTTTGATGTTGGGGGCGGCGTTGAGCTAAGGGTTCTGCTTTGACGGAATTGACTATGGGTCTATCACTAGAGCTCATCTGAAGACATTGTGACTTGTTTAGTTGTGGGGACAATGATGTTGACTCTGGTGGTGGGATAATTTCGGTGGCTTTGATATGGAAATTTGTTTAAAAAAATACTACTGGCCTAATACTTACTGGAGCCCAGATGATGGTGCTGGTTCTGGGGACTCTGTTGTTGATTCTGGTTATAAGGGTTGCTTATAGTGGTTGCTTTTGTTATGGGAGTTCTACTAGCTAGTTTATGTCTCTATGACTGAGGCTATTCTTATGGCCACTGTGGCTGATTTTTGTGTGGGGCCATTGTCATTGACTTTGGTGGTGGGGCATGGTGGATGTCTTTGTTGTAGATGTTCTTTTATAAAGCAAACGATTCTGACTCTACAACTGGGGCTCTTTTGAGGGCATTGTGGCTTATTTACGCTCTAGACATTGACGCTAGAGATGGGGAATTGTGGCTGTTTTTCATATTTGAGTTATGTATCATGAATAAATTGTTTTAGCCCTCCAGTCTGGGCTCAGCTGAAGGCATTGTGGCTCTTTCTGTTGTGGGGACATTGTTGTTAACTCTGGTGGTAGAACATTATGGTTGATTTTGATTTGTGGGCTCAGATTTGAAGAGGTTGCATCTGCTACCCCCCCTCCTCCCTGGAGTTTTTTTACTTTAAATAAGGGGAATTTGTTGTTGACTCTGGTGATGGGGCATTACATCAAGCTTTGATATGGGGTCTTGGTTTAGGAGAGCTTGCTCCCACATAGGGGCTCTAGTGATGTTTTTTTAAATTGTTTAGTTGCGGGGGCTTAAGGGTTGTTGTGAAATTATTGTTGCTGGCTTTGATATTGGGTCTTTGTTACGAAGAAATAGCTTCTGGTTCTCTTACTAAGGCTCCACTGAAGGTTTTGTGACTTGCCTAGTGATGAGGAGGTTGACATTAACATGTTGTGGGGGCAATGTGGCATGACTTTGATATGGGGCTCTGTTTGAATTCCTGAATCTAGTTCTGTGACACCACATGAAGCATCTCCACCACTAACCACGTGGTGGAATCGCATGCTACAAAATCTGGCCACTATAGTTCAATGTTATTATTGTTCTTAGATGGTATATTCGTTTTTGTGAGGTGTTGTTTCACACTGGTAATAATAATCACTTGTTGTCAAATATGTATCTTTTCCCACAGTAATGTAAAGCCATATTCCTGTGTTTTATGCTATGTCTTCTCTGCAGAAATCCCTAACTGTGTGTAAGGTGACTGCCCCACTGACTATGTGCTCGTCTCCTCCAGACGTTCCCCACCGTGTAGGCTCAGCACTGCTGTATTTCACTGTGCAATCATCCAATTAAAATGGAAACACAGATGCAGGTTGAACGACTTCATGGACATATTGTTCCCAGATGCTTGTTCTTCTTATTCTTTATCTGGGTGACACACTGAGAAGGGAAGAGAGACTGCTGTACGTCTGACACTGGAAGAGTTTAAAAAGGCATCAAAATGTACTTACACAATTATTTATGGCGGTAAAATCATTGGCAAAAGTAGACGTGAGGTGAAAGGAAAGCTCAGGGAAATTCTGCAGTAATTACAGATGCCGAGTTATTACTAACAAATCATATGCAATATGCTGGAAAAATACTCATGAACTTGTCTGAAAGGTTCGTATATACTGGTTAGACAAATGCGGAATGGGGATCATAGACACATATATGAATGCATTTACTGGACACATTTATTGGAGAAGAGTGGACCCAACATGACCTCCTGACCAATCATAGCCATGGCTAGTGGCTAGGCATGTCCATTTGCCAGATTGGCCGTTTCAGATGCCAATCTGGCAATATGTCCTTGGCCGAACTTGAACGTTGGGTCCGCTCATCTCTACTTATCAGGATTCAGTGGAGCCACTGAACCACCGCGGACAATGATGTAAGCAGAGACCTGGTAACAAAGTCTAAGTGGTACCCGATTTTCGCCAGAGCCTGCTGCAAAGCAGATTGGACTTGTTGTGGCGTGGTAGTACCAGGTCGCTCCACAGGCACAACTTTTTCCGTGGTGGTGGCCAAGGCAAGATACAGAGTCGTGCGGCAGAATCGAGTTCATGGGCAGAGCAGGAGGTCAGGACAGGTGGCAGAGAAACGTAGTCAGGGACGTAAGAGGGGTCACAACAAGAAATCTCAATTCTAGCAATGAGCACACAGGAACAAGCTTTTACAATGGCACAAGGCACAAAGATCTGGCGGGGCATGTGGGAAGAGGATGGCTATTTATCTGATTATCAGATGACCAACACCAATTAGCGGTGCTCCTGGAACCATGGACCACTTTGTGAGGAGTAAGCGACCAGCAGCATCTATATATAGTGTGATCGTTCATCGATCGATAAGTGATTACTAAATCTAGATCAGGTGAAAGTCTATAACCTAGTTTTCCTACCATCTGTTTCCCCCTAAGAGTAGACTCCACATAATTTTCTTGTGCATGTGCAACATCCCCTATCGAAGCCTAGCCTTTTCTTGGAGGCAGCCGGGGGCCCAGAATACCAGAGTGGCTGGCGGTTGCGTCCTAGGCACGCTGATGTCACGGTGCTTGGTATGGGGACTGGAGGGCTGTCCTACAGCCTGGCAGGTCTCCAGCAGATGGTGTGTGTGCAGGAAAATGTAGAGGGAGAGGCTGATTTACTGAATCTCCCTGGGGCTACACCTTTAATGTCTGTAGTATGAGTCCCTGGGTAATGGATGTCATATCCAGGGAACAGACGAAGGCAACGTTGTGCAAAATAACTCACAGTTCCTTATTAGAACAACTGCAGGCAACGGGCCAAACGATCTTTTTACAGATGCCGGATTGTTGGAGATTCTGTATTACTGGAGTGGTCATGGAGAGTGATTCTCAGGAGTGGGTTCACCAGCCTGGAAGTACGTGCAGGCTGGGAGGTAGCTGTGTCCAGATATGGAAGCTGCAGCTTTGTGCTGGGTGTTCTGTGTGTAGCATGGAAGGTGTGCGTCACACTGTCTCTCTGGTCACTGACTGTCTGCAAGGTGTGTTCTCTAGGAGAGCTGGATTCCAAGACGTGCTCCTCTGTCAGCAGCTGGATTCCAAGAGCTTATGCTCTAAGAGGTTTCTGGAACTCAAGAGCTGACCTCTCTGGTAAGAGGTGGCTAGTAAAAAGACCTTGCCCCTTCCTGTCCAGGGGTTTTGTCACTCCCTGGTCAGGTGGTGACTCACTCTCACACTCCAGTTCACATGGAAGAATATCATTGGATAAGAAGCATCACATACCTTAACCCTTGCTATCCAGACAGGGTCTAACACTACTGAGGCCTAACACTGACTGCATTCTCCCTCAGGCAAGTTGAGCAGAAGCCTCTTGATGTATCGGGGCAGGAGGCTGCACAGCGTTTATTCTAAAAGTCGCCGGCAGCAGTGAGTGCGCTGCTCCAGGGACAGTAACTGACGTGGCACAGAGGTCCTGATAAATATGCCCCAATGTGTATTTCACGGGGCTGGCATCTTTTACGGCCCACAAAGACATCCCCAAGGTCTCTTAGACCCACACCACCCAGTCATCTTGTTGTCTACCCTATGGTAGCAACACAATTACCACAGCATACCTTCAACACTAGTGAGGATGGGGGACAGTGAGGACAGGGGACTACATCTGTCGGGGTATTCTGTGTGAGGATGCACGACTAGACTTTGTGGGAGAGTGATTTTTTTGTGAGGAGGGGAAGGGGGGCACACCTTGGGGGTTCGGTGAGAGGAGGAGGGGGCAAACCTGGGAGGAGAATGATTCTGTGTAAGAAGGAGGAGGGGCAGGTCTAAGGAGATTCTTTTTGAGGAGGGGGGACTAGACCTGGAAGGAGGGATCTATGTCAGGATGAAGTAATAGACCTGGGGGGGCTTGCTGTGTGAGAAAGGGGTAGAAGACATGTATTCAGAAAAAAAGAACATAAAAATAGATATGAATAACACACATATTAAAAAACATCAGTGATGGTATTCCAAAATAGACTATATTGCCATCTAGCCCGATTAAAACCCAGGAAATATATTGCAGAAAAAAGTGCAAGAATAAAGAAGAAAGTGCAAAATATATAAATACTAATGGGTAAACATTACTCTTTCAACATAAAAATCATTATGGCACCATGGCCCCTGAGGAAGCGACAACAACGCGAAACGCGCGTTGGGGAGATATTGACCACAGCCCAGGACCCAGGAGTCTTTCTTGAATGGGTAACTAATCTCTATATGTTGATGTATACTGAGCATGATATCAACATGGTCATGGTGCCATAATGATTTTTATGTTGGAAGAGTAATGTTTACCCATTAGTATTTATATATTTTGCACTTGCACTTTTTTCCTGGGTTTTAATCGGGCTAGATGGCAATATAGTCTATTTTGGAATACCATCACTAATGTTTTTTAATATGTGTGTTATTCATATCTATATTTATGTCCTTTTTTCTGAATAAAGTATTGATTTAATTGGACCTGAATACTCTTCATTCTTTTTTGGTTTTATATTTCTATGTAAAGAGTTGGTCATACAGATTTATAGAAGGGACACATGTGTGTCAGCCTATCTATATATAATATGTGCCTGTAATAATTGGTTGAGTAATGTTCTAGAATCATCTCCGACTTTTGCAATATCCATAAAAACAGTACTGGTTGAACTGATTGACTGACTTTGTGGAACGATGAATCCAACAATCCAAGGATGAGCTTTTAACCTTTCATATGTATAGTATAGTGTGGTATAATAGCATATAGTATGTTGAAGACTCATCCAGTCTCGAGACCACAGTGTAATATGTGGTGGTATATTTAGCTTTATCACATTCAGTTTTAAAATACAGTACATACTCGAGTATAAGCCAACCCGAATATAAGCTGAGGTACTTAATTTTAACACAAAAAATAATATAAGCCTAGGTTGGGAATTGCATTGATGTCAGCCCATGCCCCCTAGCATATAGCCAAAAGTATATAGCTTTCCTCCCGCTCCTAGTATATAGCAAGCCCATTCCCCCTAGTATATTGCCATCCCATGCCCCCAATATAAAGCCAGCAGCCCCTAGTATATAGCCAGCCCCCAGTATATAGCCAGCCAATGCCCCCTAGTATATAGCCAGCTAGTGTCCCCTAGTAAATAGTCAGCCCCTGCCCCCAAGTATATAGCCATCAAGGCCCCCATCCCCAGTGTATAGCCAGCCAACCCCCTAGTATATAGCCATCCAGCTAGCCCCCAGTATATAACCAGCACCTGCCCCTGTATATAGCCAGCCAGCCCCATTATATAGCCAGCACCTGCCCACGCCCCTTTATGTAGCTATCTAAAACTCATCTTTCCTGCCCCTGCCTTCCTTTTGATATATAAGTTAGAATTTCAGTATACATACCTGTGTTTTGTTTTTAGTCTAAATTAAGAAGATCCTGCCTTGGGCCACTTCTTAGGCTACACTGTTTATTATTCTGGCATCATTGCAGTCATTTTCGATCCAAGTCTAAAACAACAGACTAAAAATCATGACTTAAAACTTTAAACTACACACAAATATACACTTCTGAAGCAAAAGTGCACTAATCCACACAGTAGTCTGCTCAAAAAACTATGAAGAAAGGAACAAAAATTCTTCTATATTTTGGCATCTCCGGTAGATGACTAAAGAGCACTTCATTGAGGTAATTGGAAGAATACGACATACAATGTGTTATACTGTTGCTTCTTTGTCACCAGTGAGCTGTCAGCCTCCCTCTGCTAATTCAACAAAGAAAATACTTTCAAGACTCAGGGAAACATGGGCCTTATAAAGGAATGTTATCTACTCCATCTGAAGAACCTTTTAATGGCATTTCTCAAGCATCCACTTCAGCCAAACCTATAGTGTGTTCTAGCACCCACTAAGAAATATTTGGCTGAAGGTCACAAAGAAAAGATTAGAAAACCTTTGCCTTTTTAGGGGTCTGCTCATATTTCTTTTTTTTTTTACTCTTTCACTTATTAACCCCTTACTATCCATTTTTACTCAGTTTTTTGCTGTTTTGGCTCCTATCACTCCCTAGGCTGCTCAGTGCAAAATCCCAGGGTGTGGGCAGAGACTCTCTAAGCAGACACTTCATGATCCCTCTGTGCTATGAGGTGCTGTGAGCTGACAATGTGGTTGGAGTATAAGGGTACAGGTTTATATATACTTTTAGTTAGAAGATTCTACTAGTATCTGACACTTAGAAAGAGAGATGTGACAGATCAGAAATGAGATCAATGAGATGTACATAACACGTGACATTCTCAGCACTGCTATCACAGCCATAACATACATTGTCAGCTCTGCTATATGCCTCCCTCACTTTCCTCTGGATAAAGACTTTATCTGTCTGTAGCTTGTAGCTTTACTCTCCTTGCCCTACTGGAGGCAGAGAGGAGCTCAGTGCAGTATGATACAGAGGAACAATGTGTCCTGCCCGACCCTAGACTTCTGATTTAGGGTCAGATACCGGGGCAACCAAAATTGTGTACACCAGGACTGATAAAAACAGGTTGGAATTATATCTGAGAAATGTTGTATTTTTGTTAACCCCTTCCCTGACACGCGCTGTAATAGTACAGCATGGCAGGAAGGTACTTAACCTTAACAGACTGTGTGTCAGCTGCATTCTTCCGAACGCGGGTGTTAACTCCTGGCACGCTGCGGTCAAGCATGACCCCGGTGTGTAAGGGGCTTCTGTCATGGATTGCACCCGCACTCCCACCCACCCACAACGCTTATTCCCCGTGCCCCTTACAAGGGGGACACATATGCAATATTTCAGAGTGTAATTTCCTCATGTGGTCAACAGCTACATGGATAGATCTGTGTAAGTGTATAAATGAATATATCAGTGCATAAATGTGTGTGCATAAGTGTATAAATGTGTACACAAATATGTATATTTTCTGAGGGGGTAGGGAAACCCCATTCAGTAGTCTGATATTGGGCCCTGCCTCTCCTAGTTACGCCTCTGTGCTCATGGTAGGTTGGAGATGTAGCAAGAAGGTCCACCACCACAGCACACTAAAATGACATTGCACCATATCGCAGTATATTGTGTGACATAGTATGGATATAGCATTAAACATCCAAACCACTGCCCACATACAGGTGAAATACCTCCAGCAGTCAGTAATCTGCCCACTGGAAGAAGAAGAGAGTCGACATAAGACTTTCAGAGCCATGAAATTGTATTAACCGATCATTGTGTTCCATTTGTTTAGCTGAACGGGATAACTGATCTTATGGATGTGTCGATGATTAGCAGAATATTTCAGGTACGGCCAACATTTTATAACATTTTAACTCTGATTTACTGGTTTAGCTGCACTTAGGTTCCTGTCTGTTCTCTCAATTGAATTGGATGATTTTTTTTTGTGTATTATAATTTCATTTCTTTCAGTTAAACAGGATAATTGAATTGAGGCTGAACAGATCATTGATCTGAACTAGCAACTGTAACAATTATTCTTTCAATCATTTTTAACTATGTTTGCACCGATTTTATATATTTCTATGTCTTATGAGCCGTATCTCACTGCGGAGGATGTACACGAACTATAATTCTACTTCTCTGTGCTGTATGTCACATGATAGAACCACTGACCCCATCATAACCACATTATACAGTTTTCCCTGTTCTGTACCCAGTCCTGTCGCGATCCGGCGGCGCGTTCTCCGACGAGGATTTGGGTCTTCCGCCGATTCACTAAGGTCGTGCGCCCGATGTCCACCAGGTGTTGCTGCTGCACCGAGGTCCACCAGAGTTCACCATCCTATTCCTGGTGCATGTAAGCGTGTGTCAAGAGACACATTTTTTTATATACCGCAGTTTTTCCGAATCTGTCGGGTTTTCCGAAGGCCACTCCCCCCCAGATTCCCGTTGCATGCAACCTGGTGCCGATGCGCCACAATCCGATCGCGTGCGCCAAAAAAACGGGGCAATTCAGCGCAAGCCAGTAATTTTTGGGAAACCCGATGGAAAAGAGCGATTCTGGCCCTTAGCAAATGTGCCCCACTATATCAAGAGTATTGCCCAAAACAACAAATATTGGACACTTGTACGGCCTCTGATAGGGGGGAATAGATCCCATCTGATATGTTTGGTGTATACCTCATACAAATTTGACTCACTCACTCAAACTAAGTCACTTACTCCAATTTCAGCTTATTTCAGTTGAGATGTTGCCTGGTTCCCACTGCGTTCCACTTTATTATGACACTGGAAATGGTCTGAGACGTTTGGTTAGCCAATCACTGACAAGAGCACCCGCTCGGTAACCCAATGGTGACTTCCTCAGGGGTAAGTCACTTGCCCTCTAATGAAGTTACCATTGGGTAACGAAGCACGTGGAGTCTGCCCACCTCCCCCTTTCTCTGCCTATGCCTCCAGGGCCTTCCAACGTTGCGCGGAGCTAGTTTTGGGTATTGTAGTATGTGGCCATGGCTGTAGGCAGACATTCACTGCATTCATCACCATCGCACACTACTGATCACTTTCTTTTCTTGCAAAAGGTAAGCAAAAGGTTTGGCACTCGGAAGAAGCCACCAGGATAAATAAAATGTAGTTTCTTTTTATTTCAGTCTCAGGAACATAGCAGCTTTAGAGCATACGATCAACGGGTTTTGACGCAGCGCGTCTTAGTCATGACCAAGACGCACTGCGTCGAAACGCGTTGATCGTATGCACTAAAGCTGTTATGTTCCTGAGACGGAAATAAAAAGAAACTACATTTTATTTATCCTCGTGGCTTCTTCCAAGTACCAAACCTTTTGCTTACCTTTTGCATTGCGTGGATCCTATGGCGTGGATGTGCTAGCGTGCGCCAAGGCCGAGACCAAGGAAGCTGGGATTGTCTCCTTTTGGGTAAGCCGGACTTTTTCACCCCCGGGTGTTTTTCTTATGTACTTTCTTTTCTTGGTACAGAAGCAGGAGGTAAAGGGTCTATTTATGGACCTATAGCCATATACACTACACGGGTGTTTTTTTAAGTGTTTTTATATTGTCCCGTAATTTAAATGTTTGTCATTGATTTTCTCAAAAAATCCCATTACGCATCCAACTGTTTCTTTACTGGTTCATGTTTCTATGGGATACAGGGATTTCACATTATTTTGTACTATGGGTGGTGCCTGTCTTTCTCTGCTTTAAGACCCCCACCTCAGCCACTGATTGGTTATGTTAGCCTCTCAGAGTATTTCCTGTACAGACAGTCCCTGGGTTACATACAAGATAGGTTCCATAGGTCTGTTCGTAAGTTGAATGTATGTAAGTTGAAACTGTATATTTTATTATTGTTAATCTAGACAAAATTTTTTTTTTTTGCCCCAGTGACAATAGGAGTTTCACATTTTTTTTCTGTAATTGGACCAAGAATTATCAATAAAGCTTCATTACAGACACCGTACAGCTGATCATTGCAGCCTGGGACTATAGCAACGCATTCAGAGAGCTTCACCAGAGGTCACAGTGGGCAAAGGGGTCCGTCTTTAACTAGGGGTCATCTGTAAGTCAGGTGTCCTTAAGTAGGGGACCGCCTGTATTTCAGTTGATACCACAAATTGGAGCGCAGTGGTGAATGGGTCGCAGATGACTGGAGAGCCGAGTAACCCTGAGTTATGTCAAAAACCCAATTTTTTCACAGGTATTTTACATAACCTAAAGAGATGCGCTTTAGTGTACAATGCCAGCAACCATTTAGTTTAGATGATAAAATTCTATTTATAAGAGTAAGAAAAAAAATGAAATCTGTGCTATGTGATATTTCTGTATGTTTGTGCATATGGTGCACAGTTTTAACCATGCAAATGTAATATATAGCCCCTCCCCTTCTTCAGTCGGTTCTCTCCCTAAGCTAAGTTCCTATCACACTTGATAATGTTCATATTCCCGGCAGAGGGAAAGCAGTGGTTGTGGTTTCTTATTGAATCATAAATCTACCAGCTGGTCAACAATCAGATATCTTATAACGATTCTAATGTGCCAGGCCGCTTCTGCTTGCCAGGGAGGCTAGTCTGCCGCTGGGGCTAACTATTGAGACGCTATCTAGTTTCACAGCCATTAGCCCAGCTGTGTGTAATTTCCAATTGATTGTCCTATAATGTGGTGCGCTTTGTCCCAAAACATAACCGGCTATGTGCGAAAATGGAAAAACAACAGTTCATTGCAAAGATTTAACAATTGGTGGTTTTAATCTCTTAATCTACGGTATGTGCAGTAGATTAAGCCTGTATATAGTACAGAGTAATACAGATTCATGCAATGTGTCACACAGTTGTCGCGATCCCTGAGGTGCGTTCTCCAACGAGGATGAAGTCCGGCGCGATTCTTCAAGATCGTGCGCCCGAGATCCTGCATATGTCGCTTCCACGCTGAGGTTCATTGTCTTGCGACACAATTTGAATTCTAAATCCTGTGCTTAGTCCAAATCAGTCGGGTTGTCCGTCGGCCACGCCCCCCGATTACATGTTGCATGCAAGATTGCGCCAAAATCCGATCGTGTGCGCCAAAAACCCAACTCAATTGCGGCACAAATTGGAAATAGTCAGGAAACCCAACGAAAATGCTCAGTTCGGACCCTTAGTAAATGTGCCCCTGTGAATCTGGCGCCTCCTGTACTGCTCCGGCAGAATGCACCATTTTTCTTCATACTGCAGAATTTTGGCACAGACACGGTCCAACTAAACACTAACATGCCCCTTTAGATGCACAATTTTTTGGACACAAAACTGGCGCTAAGGCTGTATAACTACATGTGCAAGCAGTTAGCACATTCTTTTTAGTGCAAACTTTCTTTTTAGTGCAAACTTTTTAGTGCAAACTGGTGCAAACACTTTAACTCCTTAACGCCGCGGCTCCTTATAATTATTTTGCGCTTTTATTTTTCACTCTCCATCTTCAAAAATCTGTAACTTTTCTTTTTCATGTAAAGAGATGTGTGAGTGTTTGTTTTCTGTGTAACAGTTTGCACTTCATAGTGACAGTATTTAATATTCCATGCCGTATACTGGGAAGCAGGGAAAAAATTGGTAAAAAAAAGCATCTGTGCCATTTTCTTGTGGGCTTGTATTTTACGGCTTTCACTGTATGCCCCAAATGGAATGTCTTCTCTATTCTTTGGGTCGGTGTGATCACATGGATACCAAATTTCTACAAGTTTTATAATGTTTTCTTAGATTTACAAAAATAAAAACCTCCTGTTCAAAAAAAAAATCTTCGTTTTGCCATCTTCTGGCGCTAATAACTTTTTTTGCCGCTATTTTCTGTTACTGGGTTAAACGCAGGGAATAACAGTTACTCTGTTTTGATAAACTGGACATTTTGAGATGCGGCGATACCTAATATGTTTATGATCTTTACTTTTTCTTTACATTTATATCAGTTCTAGGGAAAGGGGGATGATTTGCATTTTTAGGTTTTTTAATTAAAAAATTTGTGGATTTTGCACATCATCTATTGCAATGTGCAAATTGCACATTGTAAAAAATTATTTAAAACCAGACAGCCTCAGGTCTTTATATGACCCATGGCTGCCACAGTAATTGATCTCTGCCCCGATCACCTCACATGGGGCGGCAATCGAATCCACTCTTTAAATGCCTCCGGAAACTTTGCCGGGGGCACAGGTGTCGGAGCAGTGCAGCAGGCGCCAGATTCATGCATAACAAGCTTCACAAATAATTAATCTGGAGCCTCCCCGCCCCCCCCCCCCCCCCCTGCACACTACACAGGCAAAATGCTACTAGTGCAGTTTGCTCTTGTTTTCATAAATGTGGGCCAATTCCCTGATTCTTTTACTACTTTTTGCAACGCTGAGACTTATTAGTCCCAGTTGAGACTTACTAGTCCCAGTTGAGCTGTATTTGTCCCATTTGAGATGTATTACTCCTACTTGAGACTTATTAGTCCCAATTGAGATGTATTTGTCCCAGTAGAGACTTATTAGTCCCAGTTGAGATGTATTGCTCCCAGTTGAAACGTTGAAATGTATTTGTCCCAGTTGAAACGTCGAGACTTATTTGTCCCCATTGAGATGTATTTGTCCCAGTTGAAGCTTATTTGTCTCAGTCTCAACTGAGACAAACAAGTCTCAAAAGATGCAACTAGACAACGTGGTGATAGATCACCCCCATTGTCAGTAGTGGTGGTCCCTCGATGGTGAAGGCCCAAAGGCATTCAATATATTTGTAATCCAGCCATGTGGCCAGTTGTATTGGCTAGTATGACAAGTAAATTCTTATTACTCCATTTCCTGTTTTCTCTCCTGAAGGCAAACTAGATTGTCTCCTATTATACGACAGTAGGTCACCAGCCATTTCACGGACCCATTTTTTGTCCCATATTTTGATTGCTGATAATATCCTTAATGGGCTAAAGACATCATTCCCACCAATAATAAATTACTGCAGGCTTGTATTGTTATGTGTGCTTGTTTTGGCCTGCTGATATTTGGATGGCTTTGCACAATATTGTAAAAACTGAAATTTACAGTTTCATAGGAGAAGGTCAGCATTTTACTAGCTCATAAACCAGAGGATTTTCATAGGAAGGGGAGCATTGCTTGCCGTGTGGGACAGCCTGGCAGCGAGGAGGAAATCTGGCTTGTGCAGATCTCAGCTGCGTCCCTTAGCGCTTGCCAGGTTTTGATGGGATTTAGCAAAGGGGAGAAGCTGAAGTAGTTTTCCTAATTAAAGAGGCTTGATTGCTCCAGGACACCTTAAGAAGAAACAGCCAACATTTAGGAAAGCGGTGGCGATGTCCTCTTTATGGCAAGCCGACGTACACATGTCTTGGTCGAAATACTAGGGTCAAGAAGATATCAAGAGTCAAGAAGCGCCAAATCCAGTTTTTTACAAATGGGTTTTGGCTGTTCACGCTTTATTTGATGAACGGACAATGAGAACACAAGTTAGGACGCCAAAGCAACAGACTCTCTGATGGCACCACAATACATGTATACACCAAAGACTATTACTTAGACATCTGGCGCCGCTTTCATTTTCATGCATTTAAAGCAATGTCACGGCACAAATGCCTGAAGTAAAGACTCTTGTTTTCATTATGTAGCATTAGATGTAAAGTGTCAATGCGGATTGAATTTACAAGTGCGGGCAACCAGATCTCAGATTCGAGTACATGATTTTGAAGCTCAAGATTGGCACATACCTCACAGATACTGCTGCTTAACCAGAAAAAGAAGGATTAGGCAGATTTCATCATTAAAACATATTATAATATGATCTCCGCACCTGAGCAGAGTTATCATATGCAGCATAGGGCAGCATGGTGGCTTAGTGGTTAGCATTACAGCCTTGCAGTGCAAAGGTCTTGGGTTCAAGTCCCAAGCCAACATCTGCAAAGAGTTTGTATGTTCTCTTCGTGTTTGTGTGGGTTTCCTCCGGGTCCTCCGGTTTCCTCCCACACTCCAAAACATACTGGTAGATTGATTAGATTGTGAGCCCCATTGGGGTTTCCGCAAGCTCTGCATAATCTGTGTGTGCTATATAAATAAAGGAATTATTATTATCATATGGCAAGAGAAGCCGCATTAAGGCCCCTTCCACACTTGCGTTGCAGATCACGTCAGAGTTTGATCAGGGTGCGATCAGTGTTTGGTCAGTGAAAAATGCACATTTTGTATCAGAGTGCAATCAGTTTTCAGTCAGAGTTTGTTCAGTGTCTCAGTTTTTCACACACGTTTTCAATGCAATTTCAATGCGTTTTTCACGCGCAGAAAATGCGCATGAAAAGGACTCAGGGCTGAGCGCTATCTTTTCTATGGCAATTGATGCGTAAAAAACGCATTGCACTTGCATTGCACTTGCAAGTGTCTCAGAGTGCAATGCGTTTTTGATGCATCTCCATAGACTTGTATGGTGCGTTTTTCACGCGCGTGACTTGTAAAAGTAAAGCATGTCGAGATTTAAACGTGCGTTAAAAAAAATGCAAGTCTGAAAAGACCCATTGAGTATAATGGGTCAGAGTGCAATGCAAGTTCTGCACGTCAAAAGCACGCGCAGAAAAGGAGCGTGAAAACGCAAATGTGAAAGGGGCCTAAGGGAGAAAACATGTCCGCTGCAATAGAGGAGAAATAGGAATTTTTTTTATTGTCAGTAGAAAGTACAACTACAGTATAATTTCATTCAGGCCAATGGAGGGACAAAGTTGGACCATTGCATTGACCTGAAGCATTGCATGAAGGGGAGACTTATTAACTCCTTTCTGCCAATGCCCTTTTTCACTTTAGCATTTTTGTCTATTTGAAGATGTCTGATGAATTGGCTTATGGAGTCATGTATTGTGTAATGGGGACACTGGACTCGAGGACAATAGACAGGACAGAGAACCCTAAAACTCCAGCCCCCTATAAGCCGTGTCCACTTGCCTCAGCATATGTCAGGCGATACAGAACAACCACGAAGACAGTTCCTCCCTGTGCCAAAGTGTGAACATGTAACAAGACAGACAAACAAATAACATAAAAGGGAGGTCTACAATACGGGTCACAACAGAGATAACTAATCAGGCACAAAATCACAGATACAAACTGAGAAAGCCAAACTAAGCACAGTGGGTAGAGATAGAAAAATACCTTTAACAATAATGGAGGATTGCACACAGAGGTTTTTTTTAATCAGAGTATGACATTTGCTTCAGGTGAGAGGGGCAGAACTCTAAAAGTGTGAGCATGTTACCCCTTGCTGGTTCAGAGCAAAGTTTACAGAAAGAAAGGCAAGGTAGTTTCAATCAACAGTCACTAGAGCACTGTTCAGACTGCCGACTGAAGTGAACCTGATACACTCAGCCTGATACTTCTCAGCCTGACAATATCAACTGTGGAAGACCCTGACAAACATATAACACTAAGGCCCAGATTCAGGAAATCTATAGCACGTTCTTTATGAATTGGGCACCCCTGGCACTGGTGCAGAGGCTTTAATAAACCTGGGCCTACGTATTTTACTGCATGAAATAAGCACAATTTTAAAAATCTAGCGAAACAAAAATTATATATATAAATATATAAAAAAAAATTCAAAGTCTTTTATTAAGTGGTTTACATACAGAGAATCAGAGCATCAATGTCATATATTTACATGTCAAAGAACTGTATGCATAAGAGAACAAAACAGGTGGATTTACAAGGCAAAATATTTGTACATTAGCAAGGTTTTAGTAAGGCAATATCTGTATCCAAAAACCAATACTAGTTTAAACAAACAAAGTCAAACTAGGAAGTAGGGAAGGAAAGAGGGGGAGGATAAAGGGGGCGGGAGAGAGTTGGGGAAGGGACTCTTAGTCTGTCAGTGCGGTGTAGTTGGGGGAACTTACAAAGTCCATCCAGGGGCCCCAAGTCCGGGCGTGGCTTTCCCCTGAGCGGTGGAGTTCTGCAAAAAGTTACTCCATCCTCTGTAAGGGTAGGACCTCTGCGAACCAGTCAAACATGGATGTTACCCGGGTGGATTTCCAAATTCTAGGGTTCAGAGAGAGAGCTGCGATCAGTAAGAAACCAAACAGGGAGCTTTTTGCCTTAAAGGAGGACATTGGGAGAATGGATAGCAGGAGTTGAGCTGGTTACTCAGTGTGTGACCTGTCACTTTGTCAGGTAGACAACGCGAGTCCAGAAAGGTTGTAGTACTGGACATTCCCACCATACATGTAGTATATTGCCTACACTCTGTCGGCACCTCCAACACTCAGTGGGGCAAGAGAGATAAATATAGTTTAGCATAGCCGGGGTCCAGTACCACCTAGACATCATTTTAAAATTGGTTTCCTGGGGCTTGCCTAAGGCAGACACTTTGTGGCAAAGTTCATAAACTTTTAGACAATTCTCTGGTGTGTATGTTGCCCTTAGTTCTCCCTCCCAAGCCTAGGACTGATATTGAGTGAGGAGTAGCTGAGGGGGAAGTGTTTATCCACTCAATATATATTTTTTTTTTTACAAAACAAAAATATTCTTTTCACATGAGCGAAAAAACAGCATAGCCAGGATTGATTTACTTTGCAGCTACACAGAGCTTACAAAAAAAAAGTTATATGCTCCAATTAAAAATTCCATTCATCCTGCAAAACACAAGCCCTATAAGACTAAATTAATATAAAAATAGAAATTCATGGTCAGTTGCAAAGCTACTAAACCGCATTGGGACCAAAACTTAGGGATTAATCACAAAATATAAAAATTCCTGATTCTATTATAAATTAAATCATCCTAGCTGACCCTAGGGACAAAAAGTGCCAAATGTTTTGGAGCTCTCTCCATAACTTTAAAAACTTAAAACACCTAGGGGCACACAAGGACTCCACACAACAGGGTTTTAATGAATATTTACTGATCAGCAACTTGAACCAAATCAAATTTGCTTATTTTTAGTTTGTGCTACCTGTGTGACAGATCATCCTCACTATGCAATTAACAGAGAAAAGCTAATTAATAAACTTGTCATTATACAAAGACAACAACATCCATTTTATAAGGGAATCGCTGTAATAAAAATACATTTTGGTTACTGCTGAAAAAGCTCAACATAGACCTTAGTGACAAGAAAAAGTTAGGAAGCACTTTTTTTGTAGACTATGAACTTATGTCAGGTACACTCCCCAGGACTCTAAGAATAGCTGAGATACTTCATCCCAGCAGTAGGAATCTTAATAACAATAATTTGCAAATCATCTTCTAATCATTGTAAGAATGAACACTCAACAAAATGTATGGGGTGCCGCTTAAAAATAAAACAATCTCAAAATAGGATTATGGAAGGAGAGTGAGAAATTCATGAATAAAAGTCCCAAAAGGGAAGTGATGGTTCTAGCTTCAAGCATCTACATAATATCATGCAATGGGAGGAATTTACTATGCCTTGTTCCGCCTGGATGGGTAGCATGGTGGACAGGGGGAAGACTGGAGCGTGAACACCCTAGCCCACCGTACCTACACTATGGAAGAAAACCGTCTGAGACTATAGCTGAAATCTCCACCAGGTCAGGCCTGGTCTAAACTGGTCTGACCTGGTGGATATTGCTTGCAGATACACTAAGAGACTGGAAGCTCTTAGTTATAAATTTCCTAATGTATAACTTTAAATTTAATATGAAATCTGGTGTAAGGCAGAATTAGGACTCAGTGGGGCACATTTACTAAGGGTCCGAACGCCGCATTTTTGTCGGGTTTAGCCATTATTTCCGTTTTGCGCTTAATTGCCCTGGCTTTTTGGGGCTTGTGTCGCATCGGCGCCGGCTTTCATGCGACAAAAATCGACAACCCGACTGATTCGGACAAACCGTGGAATTTAAAAAACGAAATGTGTTGCAAGATCAGCACTCACATGCATCGGGAAAAAGAAGGTGAACTCCGGTGGACGTCAGCGGGGAAAGCGACAGATGCAGGAATTTGGACACACGATCTTAATGAATCGCGGCAGACCCGAATCCTCGTCGGACAGCGGGGATCGTGATGGGACGGGTAAGTAAATGTGCCCCACTGTCCTTGTCATTACATTACATACTTACAATAATCCCTTTTCTGCTTCTCTTAATGTATGTAAGATAAGAGTACTAGTACTGTGTTATGCCCATATATGCAGTATAAGAGTGCTAGTGCTGTGCCCATAAGTAGAATAAGAGATGTAGTACTGTGCTGTGCTTTTTTATACAAGACAAGAGTACCAGTACTGTGCTGTACCCAAGTTTGTAGACTAAGAGTATGAGTACTGTATTGTAGAAGTACAGGCAGTCCCCTACTTAAGAATACCCGACTTACAAACGACCCCTAGTTACAAACAGACCTCTGGATATTGTTAAATTACTGTACTTTATCCTTAGGCTACAATAAACAGCTATAACAGTTATCACAGGTCTCTGCAATTAAGCTTTATTATTAATCTTGGTTCTTATGACAATCCCAAATTTTTAAAATATAATTGTCCCAGAGACCAAAAAAATTCTGTCTGGGGTTACAATGATAAAATATACAGTTCCGACTTACATACAAATTCAACTTAAGAACAGATCTACAGAAACTATCCTGTACGTAACCCGGGGACCGCCTGTTTTGTAGAACATGGAAAACAGTACTTTGCAGTACCCATGTGCAGAAATACTGTGCAGTGCCCATATATACAAGATAAGAGTAGTTGTACTGTGATGTAGACACATGTACAGGATAAAAGTGGCAATTCTGAAGGACAGAAGTATAATTTGCCTGGAAGGTCTTCTCTATGTTCATGTGTTGGAAACCAACTGCAAACTATGAAGAGTTCGGAGATGAAGGGTCTCCTCCTCATAATTTATTTGCACATAGCAAGTATCAAACCTGGTTGGCTGTTTGGGTGACCATGGGCCCAATAGTAGGCCTAGTGGTTACCAAGGGTGATATCCATATGTGCAGATTACTTCACAAACTAGAGCAATCAAGTGTGAGAAGAAACAACAGGCTACAACTAAGGGTATTTTTAATATGGATCAATAAAGCATCAGAAGTATTAGCACAATGACAGGGTGCTCTTCCTTTATGGAGAAGAAACTCTTTAGTGTGAACTGGACATGGGCTGACTATATAATGGGGGCAGGGGGCTGGCTATATACTGGGGGGCATAGGTTAGCTGAATATATACTAGTGGCTGTCTGGCTTTATAGTGGGGGCTTGCTGCCTATATACTGAAGGTATGGGCAATCTATATACTGAGAGGCATGGACTGGCTGGCTATATAGTGGGGACATGAGCTAGCTTTATACTTGGGGCATGGGCTAGCTATATATGGGGTTTGCTGGCTTTATACTGAGGTCATGGTATAGCTATGTACTGGAAACTGCCTGGCTATATACTTAGGCCCTGGCTAGCTATATACTGGGGATTGGCTGGCTGTATACTGGGGGCATGGGGTGGCTATAAAATTGGGGCAAGGGGCAGGCTATAAAGTTGGGGGACATAGGCTGGCTATATACTGGGGGCATGGACTGACTATATATTGTGGGCTGGCTATATACTGGGGCACAGGACTGGCTATATACTGAGGGATATAGGTGGACTGGCTATATACTAGGGATAATGGGCCGGCTGGTGAAATACTGGAGGTAGGGGGCCATTAGGCTTTATATTTTGGGGCATGGGCTGGCTGACTATGTATTTGGGGGAAAGGGCTGGCTGGCTATATACAATGAGACATGGGCTGTCCATATACTGAGGGCACAGGAGTGGCATATACTGGGGAGCAACAGCAGGCTGGCTGCATATGTACTGGGAGAACGGGCTTTTTGATATATAGTGGAGGCATGGGCTTGCTGGCTATATACTGGGGAGTGATGGCTGGCTATATACTGGGAGCAGGGGGCTGGGCTGCCTGCCTATATACTGGTGGGCTGGCTATATACTAGGGGGCTGGCTGGCTATATACTGGGGGAAAGGGCTGGCTAGCTATATACTGGGGGCAAGAGGCTGGCTAAGTATATAACAGGGGGTAGGAGATGGCTAGCTATATACTAGCTGGAGGCTGTAACCCATGCATTTTCCACCTCTACTTATATTTGGATTGGATTATACTGGAGTATATACAGCACTTTGATGCTTAGTGATGCTCTTCTTTTTATTTAACTCCTTTACATTGGTAAACATGTAAATTCCTAGGATCCTCCCCTGTTTAACTAATTTTAAAAATATTTTATGAATAAGAGAATTTTACATTTATATTTTATTTTTATAAAAATAGATATTCCATCTTTCCTGGGGTAATTACAGAAGTTTCTACATGATGCGCCTGAATCATTGAGTCATGCTAGGTGAAAGACTATATTCCAGCCATAATGATATCTTAAGTCATCTCAAATACGTTGTGTGTATGGATCCTTATAAATACTCAAGTGAGTTAATTAAAATGACTACTTTTAATCACCTCACCCATGACCAAGACAAAAATGTTCTGAACCTTCGATCTGGTAGGTGTCTCCAGAGGAAGGGATTGTGAGTCGATGACATATAGCAATCAACCATCGCTCACTAGTTTCATATGCATGAGAAGACACAAAATAGTGCATAATGTATAATTGGAGTAGCGGGAAAGACACGTGAGGAAATGGATTTCTATTGCTCATCGTGTGCTAAGCATAATATAGGATGTGAAGGCTTCCTGGCTTTTTGGCATGTCTCTGTTACTGAAGATAGTCTACTCACCCCTCGGGGATTCACTCCTAGTCATCATCCTTGGTTTGAAGACAGCTGTCACTGAATGCTGCTCCGGTACACTTAACTACCCATCCAACAATTACACCTGGGACTGCCCAGAACATTGTCATCTCAGCTATTAACTTCCATCAAATGGAAAGACCGAATTGGCCCCCAACCTTACGACAGTGGAATCATTTATATTCCTCATTGCGTCTGAGGCAAAAATATCACTATGGGTAATCGAGGACTTTTTACTGAGCTGTCAAATTTGCTCCAGTAATTGCACCAGCCTCATAATTTTCCGGCAAAATTGTTTTTCCACTACAGCTGTAAAGCTTCTGCTATGCATTAGAATGCCGTTCACACCTATATCACAGAAGGCTGAGGAAATGAGAGTGTACTTTGTCCCATCATCCTATAGATTATACAGTAATCTAATTTGCTAGTCTCTATTATTTGGTAAATGCCAGTGGAATATATTGGATTGCTGTAGTAAGGATTACTAGGGATTACAAGAGTGAAGAATTGAGTATATTCATTCATGGATTACCAGTCTTGTCATGGATGTAACTAGAAGAGGCAGGGCCCAATAGCAGACTTATGAATGGGGCCCCCTCTTCCCCCTCGGAAAATATACATATTTGTGTACACATTTATTCACTCATGTGAACACGTATAAGCACTGATATATACATTTATACACTTACACAGATCTGTCACAGTAGCCATTGGCCAAATGAGGGAGCTACACAGTAGGAATTTGAGATGAAAGATTCCTAGTCCTGTCACTCTGTTGTACCCTTCCTCTCCCCCGACATTTCGTATCTGAGCTGCCAATTCGTGTTGTGTACTGTGGAGGATGTGCACATTACATGTATATAATGTGCACATTCTCCATTCTTCAGTGTGTCAGTTCGGATGCTGGGGCCGCCTGACACTGTGGGCCCTATAGCAGGGTTCTGAGGCTGCTACCACTGTAGTTACGCCCCTGAGTCTTGTCCTATGTTCCCATTCTACTATATAGCTTCAGAATAGGTTGCCATCATCTTACCGCACCAGTGTTTGCCAAAGGAAGTTACATGCAGGTATCAGCTGATTTGTTTCTCACAGTTAACTTCCTGCAAGTGATCTGAAGTGCTACTATAGTGTCACAGCTCAACTCTGAATGGTCATCAATACCCATGTAGCCAAATGGAATAAGCAGCTATTTCTCTAGTGGGAAACTAACTACATTTTAACCAATACGAGTGAAATGGAACTGAGCAGACTAAGGAGCTTGCTATGTTGTAACCAATGGGGCACATTTACTTACCAAGTCCAGTCGCGATCCAGCGGCGGGTTCTCCGACGCTGATTCGGGTTCTGCCGGGATTCACTAAGGTCCGCGCGCCGATATTCACCAGGTTTCGCTGCTGCGCCGAGGTCCGCCGAAGTTCACCTGCTTTTTTCTGGTGTATGTGAGTGCTTGATCTTGCGACACAAATGGCTTTTTAAATTCTGCCGTTTTTCCGAATCCTTGGGGTTGTCCGGTGGCCACGCCCCCCGATTTCTGTCGCGTGAAAGTCGGCGCGATTGCGCCAAAAATCGATCGCATGCGCCACAATCCCGTGAAATACAGCGCAAAGCGGAAATATTCTGGAAAAACCCAATGGATTCGCGGCTGCGGACCCTTAGTAAATGTGCCCCAATGTGTTGACACACTAGAGTACTTCTAAGAATCTGAAAAAGTTCCCATTCCTTCTAAAAGCCCTATTATATATTTGCATTCACTACCGACTGATGTGACATTTGTTAATGTCTGTGGTTGTGGGTTGTCTGTGTTCAGTAAATTTGAGATTTATGGCTGCGGGGGTTATGAAAATAATAAAGAGCTCATACTTATCCTCTCCTACAGTTACTGAACCCACTGTGTGTGCCACAATTCTGTGGCAGAATTTTTTGGTGTGTCAGACACAGTGCATCCGCAAGCAGCTTGCATGTTAAAAGTACAGACAGGAAAATGGCGTAAACGCTTTTAGTAATGTGGGTCAATGTATACTAGTGGACACATCTGTATCCACATGCACTTAAGTAAAATGTAAGAGAAATTTTTGCTGATGATGAGTTTATCTTACTATATAACCAGATCTATAACTGGAAAATGCTGAGCAAGGCTCACATATGTATCACATGTATCCATTTACATTAATTTGATTCATTCATTACATTAATGATCCATATACAGAGAATATTCCTGCATGACATGGGAGCTGTATATATGTAACACTGCAGAACAGTCTAGTAATGTACAGTAGGTACCCACCATAACAAGAGAATTGCTGAGTCTGGATGATGGAAGCTGTTTACGGAGCGGCACGCTGTTCTCTAATTCTCTGTATTACAAAAGGCGGCTTGGAATCTGTCTGTCCAATGTTCTCTTCTAAAAAAAACATTAGCCCCTGTGTGAGTACACCGCAGTATCTGTGGTACACAGAGCAGAGGTTCACTCATTGGTGCTGTATCTTCTGTCTGGTGACTCTCGGAGAAGCCACAAAATATCTGCAATCCAAGATACAGATATGGGGTGATATTGTCGTCACCTGAAGATACGCTTCATAGACAAACCAAATTATCATTGAAAGACAAAACAGTAGTTGGCCCTACACCAAATGCTAAATAACTAGATCCAGAGTCGGCTCCAGGTTTCAGTAGGCCACTGGGCGACAGAGCCTCAGTGGGCCCATTTGCAGTGAACTCACATGGTTGCATTAAAAATTCTGAAACTAAAACTGTCTCCTGTTATCAGCTAGGTTATCTTCTCAAAGAACGAGTAGTCCTAGTTAAGAGATAGAGCTTCTTTTGAAGGATGGTCAATGGCAGGGTGAGAATTACCCTTGCAATTTCTTGGAATAAGGTGGGGTCTACACAGCCAATTCTCCAAGATTAGTTGTCATAAATATTGGAACCTTCTCAGCATTCACCAAACATGTGGAACATCCCGCACCGGGGCCTAGCCTTTTCTTGTGGCCTGGTGGCAGCCGGGCCCAGAATACCGGATTGGCTGGCAATTGCGGCCTAGGGCACGCTGATGTCACGGTACTTGGTATGGGGACCGGAGGGCTGTCCTACAGCCTGGCAGGACTCCAGCAGGTGAAGTGTGCAAGAAATATGGAGGTAGAGGCAGATGTGCTCCCTGGGGCACCTCAGATTCAGATACGACATTGACAGTCACAGCTTTACTACATCTAACAAACTCAGCTCTGCCAAAAACTCTACTTAATATAATAAGTTTCCTTATATGTGTATTATTCAAGCAACACAAAGATGATTCCTGTGTGTAATATAAGACCATGCCAGTTGATTTTATTGTCTCATTAAGTAAAGCGAGACAGTCACATAAAATCTATTCGCCATGGTGCAAGTCTATTCCTGGATGATTTGTACTCATGAACATAAGTTCTGACCAGCACGATAGTAAGAAATTACAGCAGAACC
Source organism: Engystomops pustulosus (assembly GCF_040894005.1). Classification (NCBI taxonomy): domain Eukaryota; kingdom Metazoa; phylum Chordata; class Amphibia; order Anura; family Leptodactylidae; genus Engystomops; species Engystomops pustulosus. The sequence goes on from NC_092414.1 coordinate 34,364,854, forward strand.
CCCATGAGATGTAATATGGGAGCATCACTGATATGTTAGGCATAACAAGGGAGAGGGGGTAGAAAGCAATCACTCAGCTCTAACAATTAACCTACCACAACAAAGCCCAGGGTAGCACATCAATAACCCATTACAGCAGAAGCCCATCCATAATGTACAATTGGACTGGCCCAGGGATATATAGAGGCCTGTGAAATGAAAGCCCAACAACTGATTAAACATATATTCGATTGTGGTCTACAGGCCCCATCTGTCTTGCAATAAACACGGGGGCAGTTTGATTCCGTCTTTGGTCGTCTGCTGTCCCATAGCTCATTAGTAGAGTGAAAAGTACAGTAAAGTTATTAAATATATACTTAATAAATAAGTAGCACGGATCTGTTACACATCGCTGCCCAGGGTTCGGCAGTCCGGAAAAAAACGAAGTAGACGAGTTTTGTTTATCATCTAATCTGCCAAATTATTTTATACATAAATTCAAGCTACAAAATCTTTCCACGGCCATCAGGGCCAGATTGTAGGTCAGGCTGTAGGGGTGCGCTACCTGGGTCCCCCCCACTTTACTAATAAGGGCCCCCTCCATGAACTGAATGTCTCCGGGATTGATGTGCATCGCAAGTGCCATTGCATGTGCGCCTACCTCCAAGTTGAGACAGTGCCCGATTAGCTCTGTCGGTGAGACTATACCCGTCCAGCCGTATTCAATCACATTTGGCTTCAGTGCGCTTTTCAGGAGCTGTGCTGCATTCAGAGTGACACTTGATCCACCCATTAGTACCTAACACTGGTTGGCTGAACTGGTTGCCAGCCAAGTACACTGTTAGGTTTACTTCCCCACTGGTCACTCTGCCTGACTTGTTAGAGGAGAGAGAACTCTTAGGGAAGCAGTGGCACGTGGGACTGGCATGGTGACTTGGACCTGTAATCAGTACCATTTCCACTGTGCCAGCTAGTCTAGCATCTTGGCTAACATGTAAGCAGGAGAAAGTTTAGAACATTAATGATAATTTAAAATAGTAATATGAACCTCTGTCTGAGCTAAATTAAGCAAGGGCCCCACCAGATTTTGCGCCCACAGGCTTTCACCTATGATGGCCACTACAAATTGGATAGAGCCAACGGGGCACATTTACTTACCCGTGTGCTATCCCCGTAAGTGCATTGTCTGGCGATAACATGTGCAACACAATCCCCAGTTAAATACCTGTCCCAGTGGCGCAAATACCGAAAATTTTGAAAATCCGACAAAAGTGCGGCCGCTGACTCTTAGTAAATAAGCCCCGACATGTCCATCATCCATTTCAATGATCCTGAAAACCCTTTAAAATAAAAACATGAAAATCCACTTTAATAAAGGCACAGAACATTCTCATACATACTTTTCTACTGGGCCCTAGGATGCACCCGTATGACGGTGCTACAGGATTTGCCCCTATGCCAGGGGACTGCTCCAATCCCTGCTACAGCGGCTTATCACCTGGTAGTGATGGTACTGAGCGCTTCTCCCATAAGCCTCGGCCTATGAATGTAGTAACAATGGGGAAACCCGAGACCCTCCTATCACCACCTCGCATGCCAGGCCCCGCCTCCGCGGGGGCATGTCCTCGCTGATTCGTCAGGTGATTGATCCCATTCCCGAGAGGGTCAAAGATTCCGCCATAGACCGAGCTGTGACTTCCAATACATAATTAACAATGAAAGAAATAAAACATTTTGACAAAACACTTTACAAAACCAACAACATTAACAAAAGTAAAGAAAAAAAGAGGGAGGGAGGGCGGGATCTTTCCTGGCGTGGAGCAGACCTGAAAGAGGACGGGATGCTCCGCGCCAGGGAATAAATATCCTGGACCTGCACCCCCGTGTGGCCGGCAGAAGCGTAGGCCCCAGAAGAGCTGCCAGTGGGAGGGATCGCGGGGCGGGCCGTGCTCAAAACAATAGAGCACGGCCAGTCCTGCAACCCCCGGGCTTAAGCAGCCCGAGGGTTTAACAGGACATGGAATATATTTGAAAAAGATAATATAGATAAATAAAGAAATAATGTCATAGTACAACTATAATACACACAGTGATGTCACAGTACAGAGATAATACACACAGTGATGTCACAGTACAGGGATAATACACACAGTGATGTCACAGTACAGGGATAATACACACAGTGATGTCACAGTACAGGGATAATACACACAGTGATGTCACAGTACAGAGATAATATACACAGTGATGTCACAGTACAGGGATAATACACACAGTGATGTCACAGTACAGGGATAATACACTCAGTGATGTCACAGTACAGGGATAATACACACAGTGATAACACAGTACAAGATAATACACACAGTGATGTCACAGTACAGGGATAATACACACAGTGATGTCACAGCACAGGGATAATACACACAGTGATGTCACAGTACAGAGATAATATACACAGTGATGTCACAGTACAGGGATAATACACACAGTGATGTCACAGTACAGGGATAATACACTCAGTGATGTCACAGTACAGGGATAATACACACAGTGATAACACAGTACAAGATAATACACACAGTTATGTCTGTATGATCACTGTTATTACACCTTCAGTGATTTTGCCCTTGTCTAATACGGCGCTCTTCATTACAGGACACATGAGCAGTGGATGGCTGCTCTGCAGACTATGTTACACACATCACTTTCTTCAAACAACAGTGCACAGGTGTACATTTTTACCAGTTCAATATATTTTGAAAAACAGACATATTATTCAAAAAATCATCATTAAATCTTCTCTAAAATGCATTCAATTAGGTATTCTCGCATTCAAATTTATAATCTAAAAGGCTTCCGCTTTTTGTAGAGTTTTAATCCAATCTCTGCCTTTCAATGGCAAAAAATCTTAAATTATTTGTTAAGCTATTATGTTCTTCAACAAAATTAATATACAGCGGGCTATGGGGGAACTTATATACCTGGGGATGTACGGGACATTACTGCCCCAGTAGCCAGTACTATCCCCCAGCCCCAGTAGCCAGTACTATCCCCCAGCCCCAGTAGCCAGTACTATCCCCCAGCCCCAGTAGCCAGTACTATCCCCAGTCCCAGTAGCCGGTACAGTCCCCCAGCCCCAGTAGCCAGTACTATCCCCCAGCCCCAGTAGCCAGTACTATCCCCAGCCCCAGTAGCCAGTACTATCCCCCAGCCCCAGTAGCCAGTACTATCCCCCAGCCCCAGTAGCCAGTACTATCCCCCAGCCCCAGTAGCCAGTGCTATCCCCCAGTAGCCAGTACTATCCCCAGCCCCAGTAGCCAGTACTATCCCCCAGCCCCAGTAGCCAGTACTATCCCCAGCCCCAGTAACCAGTACTATCCCCAGTCCCAGTAGCCGGTACAGTCCCCCAGCCCCAGTAGCCAGTACTATCCCCCAGCCCCAGTAGCCAGTACTATCCCCTGCCCCAGTAGCCAGTACTATCCCCCAGCCCCAGTAGCCAGTACTATCCCCAGCCCCAGTAGCCAGTACTATCCCCCAGCCCCAGTAGCCAGTACTATCCCCCAGCCCCAGTAGCCAGTACTATCCCCCAGCCCCAGTAGCCAGTACTATCCCCCTGCCCCAGTAGCCAGTACTATCCCCCAGCCCCAGTAGCCAGTACTATCCCCAGCCCCAGTAGCCAGTAGTGTCCCCCAGCCCTAGCAGCCAGTACTATCCCCCAGCCCCAGTAGCCAGTGCTATCCCCCAGTAGCCAGTACTATCCCCAGCCCCAGTAGCCAGTACTATCCCCCAGCCCCAGTAGCCAGTACTATCCCCCAGCTCCAGTAGCCAGTACTATCCCCCAGCCCCAGTAGCCAGTACTATCCCCAGCCCCAGTAGCCAGTACTATCCCCCAGCCCCAGTAGCCAGTACTATCCCCCAGCCCCAGTAGCCAGTACTATCCCCAGTCCCAGTAGCCGGTACAGTCCCCCAGCCCTAGCAGCCAGTACTATCCCCCAGCCCCAGTAGCCAGTACTATCCCCCAGCCCCAGTAGCCAGTACTATCCCCCAGCCCCAGTAGCCAGTACTATCCCCCAGCCCCAGTAGCCATTACAGTCCCCCAGCCCCAGTAGCCAGTACTATCCCCCAGCCCCAGTAGCCAGTACTATCCCCCAGCCCCAGTAGCCAGTACTATCCCCCAGCCCCAGTAGCCAGTACTATCCCCCAGCCCCAGTAGCCAGTACTATCCCCCAGCCCCAGTAGCCATTACAGTCCCCCAGCCCCAGTAGCCAGTACTATCCCCCAGCCCCAGTAGCCAGTACTATCCCCCAGCCCCAGTAGCCAGTATTATCCCCAGCCCCAGTAGCCATTACAGTCCCCCAGCCCCAGTAGCCATTACAGTCCCCCAGCCCCAGTAGCCAGTGCTGTCCCCCAGCCCCAGTAGCCATTACAGTCCCCCAGCCCCAGTATCCATTACAGTCCCCCAGCCCCAGTAGCCAGTACTGTCCCCCAGCCCCAATTGCCAGTACGGTCCCCCAGCCCCAGTAGCCGTTACAGTCCCCATGCTTCAGTAGCAAGTGCTGTCCATCTGTTCCAGTAGTCACAGTGCTGTTCCCCTGCCACAGTAGCCACAACACTATCCATCTGTCTCAGTAGCCACTACACTGTCTGTCTGAGGGGTGGGAGACGGCACTCCGGCCAGATTCCACCCCCTTAGTAGTAGTCTCAAAACAGGCGCCTGCTTCCCCAGCTCCCAAGCACCCGGGAAGGCCACCGGCGGACGCTCACATCTGCCTTTTTATTTATTTTTTAATAAAAAGTTGTGATGACCTATAGGGTTACCTGTAGACCTATATGTGGATTGCTTAGCGGTGAGATCACCTCTTTGTCTTGTTTTCCAGAAGTATTCTCCATATAATTTATAGTATTTCTGCGCCTACCTCTACTTAAGCTTCTGCCTGTGCTCTGCAATATTTTTTGTGCTCCTCAATTTATTTGACGCTGCTGAGGAATAAAACATGAAAACAATAATAGGAAAATTTCAGCTCTGACCCCAAGGGGCATCTGGTGCAACTGATTATTTTCAAGAGCAGAACATAGAGCTGAGAAATAAGCATCTCCCTGTGTCTGCCGCCATGTTCTCCCTTCACTCTCCGGTCCCTGTAGTGTGAGGCTAGTCATGCACAGAAAGGCTTCACACTCTGCTGATTAGAATGGATCACTCTTACACCAATGGGAAATCCTTTATCAATACCAACGTGCGAGCCCCTTTACGAGAACAAATTGTACATAGCACTAGATGGACTATCAAGTATGCCACGTATACCCATTCCTTCCCCTGGTAACAAGCACCCAGCGTAGCCGGCATCACCGGAGGGGCTCCGACGCTCTGCGGGGATGAACAGCTTGTGTGACTGAAATGTTTATTGGTCTCAGCTGTCATATAGTTTCAACCCACATCTTGATTAATGTGCTGCTACGCAAAGTCATCTCATATGTGTTATCCAATACAAATCTAATATGATTGTTCTAAGTAGTAATAATACAGATGTAGCATACATCAAAATGTCACTTAACACCGGCTAATATTTAGTTTCTGCAGTCGGATACCTGATGGGAATTTATCATTGCGGGCTGTGTACTTCTAAGCAAGAAATATTAGATGCTGCGCTAAACATCTCAACCACTAGATGGCAGAGTATAGTAGTACATGTTTCCATGCACACACACAGCGCACCGTGTGGTATGGCATGGTATTGCAAGAAAAAAAAACTGAGAATTATCAGAATTTTTTTTGGAGCAGATTTTGTGCTTCATTACTTTTAGAGCTCCAAAAGAGGAGAAGAAAATTTTGAGCTCACAAACCCCATCCTTGACCTACCTCTCACATTAAAGGGAATCTTTCAGTAAAACAATGACCTTATAAACAACTATCAGTTTGATATAAAGCATCTTCACCCCTTTTAGACCATCTATCTTTCATAACCTTACCTGTTGGTATCTTTCGGATGATCAGCATTGAAATGAAATATTAATTGGCTGCATAAAGTCGCTGAGTTGTTCAGCTCTGAAGTGAAGCTCTCCCTGCGTCAGAAAATCTCCTCTGCTAATATTGACTGTTGTGTATCACGGTGCATCACATAGGGGCTCTCGTGAAATATGGTGCATTATGTCATTCCCAGCAGAGGGGACATTCTGAGGTGTGGGAGAGCTTGACGTCAGCACTGAGCTCTCCACCTCCATGATTTCATAAAATCAATTTACACTTCTTACTTCTAATTTTCTAACTAAGGTCACCATACTGGGCCAGGAAAACATGATGAGGAAGGTATTCTAGCTACTTGACAAAATACCAGTAAGGGTTTATTAGGTGCATTTATGCTGACATGCAGGGGCGTAACTTGAGGGGCTGCAGAGGGTGCAGTCGCACGTGGGCCCAAGAGGCTTAGGGGGCCCATCATTTGTCACTTTACCATATGAGAAGACTGGTACTTTAAACCATAAATTGTAGTCAGGGGCCTGGCACAGTTTTTGCACTGCGCCCCATCAGCTTCAAGTTACGTCACTGCTGACATGTGCCCATGTACCAACATCCACTCCCCCCCCCATCCTTTTGTAACCACAAAGTATATTACTGACCACCGCATATTATAATTTCATGCTTAGTGGCTAGTGATGAGAGGACAGATAAAAATTGCTCCCCCCTCCTCTCATGCAAGTTCCCATGGGCTGTATGAAAATTGTGGGCTCCCAAAAATGTAATTTTTTTGTGTTTTGATATTTTATGCCGACATTTGGTACCAGAACCAAGAGTATTTGCAAAGAATTAAATTCCCCTTATGCCTTCGGCTTTTTGGTTTAATAGTTTTAGGACCTTTAGAGGACCATCAAAAGTCCTGGAAGGGCTCTTTTATAAATCAGTGTCCAGTATGTATGTAAGAGGATTTCACAGCTAGACGGCCCTCTCCGTGTTATCTTTACAGGAAGTGTCAAACTTTTTCAGTGGATATGAGCCTCCTGGAAACCCCCTAGAAGACTTGGGCCTCAGGCCGCCCCAAATTCCCTAACCCGTCTCTCATCCATCATCCCCTTGTGATTGGAAGAAAAAAGAGGTGTGATGTTTAAGATTGTTGTGATTGGCTACTGTTACCACCCTTGTTATGTTGAAAGTCCTGTGATTGGTTAGCTGTACTAGGTAGAGGAGGAATGTTTTTGAACCCTGTGATTGGTTACTTACACAATTTTTACATAGAGAGTATGCATTCTCATGATTGGAGGAGTAAGGGAGTACCATGGGGGTGTGATCCCTTTGGCTCAAGTTCTTATTAAAAAGTTTGGCTTAAGGGAGAATTTTGAAATTGGAATAGTTTGATCTATGCCATGAATCTGTTTGCTTCATCAACTGGTGACAAGGGTGTCAGTTACGATTCGGATCATTGTGAACGGGCTGCTGGGAAATTGTGGGAGGAGCGTTGTACAGGTTTCATCCTGTTCTGTGAACTATATTTAATACAGGAAGGTACTGTGGATATTTTCAATGATTTGACATAGCTTGACTTTTCTACGTACGTAGTGATGAACCCTGAAAAGTCCTTATTGTCCTTATTGATATTACCGATTTGCGGCGTTTTTCCCTGAATTGCCTAGGGTTTTAGGCGCAGGCGATCGGATTGTGGCGCATCAGTGCCGGCATGCATGCAACGGATATTGGGGGGGCGTGGCCATCGGAAAACCTGACGGATTCGGAAAAAATGCAGAATTTAAAAAAAAAATGTGTCGCTTGACACGCGCTTACCTGCACCAGTAATAGGATAGTGAACTCCGGCGGACTTCAGCGCAGCAGCGACACCTGGTGGACATCGGGCGCACTACCTTAGTGAATTGCTGCAAGACCTGAATCCTCAATGGAGAACGCGCCGCTGGATCGCGACAGGACCAGGTAAGTAAATCTGCCCCAATCTGTTTAAGACGCGGTGTGTGTCAGTGTTGCTGTATACACTTTTCTTCTCCAGCACATCACATTTTTCTGTTATATAAAGTCTAATTGAACAATTATAGCTACGTCCATCTGATTATTACATCTAGTGAAGAATATCTGGGATATAGCATGAGACGGAGCGCCACCTGGAGGGCCTTCAGGTCTGACACGTATGAGAAGATCAGAGCTCTGTGTTTGACGCGTTCTATGGGATTCGCTTACAATGTTACAGAAGCTCCGCACTTTTTTTTTTCGACTGTACATAATGTTCCCTAAATGTTCCCCATCTACATTTTGTTCCTCTATTTCGATTCCATAATTTAATTGTACGTTTTTTTTTTCCAGGCGTCTCTAGAATTGCTGAAATAACCTCTTGCCGCTGAACGTATAATAACAGAAATCTCTCTCTTTATCACCAAAGCACTTGCACAGTGTCTTATCGCATCACCTAAATGGGCATCTATCCTTTGTGATTGCTCCCGTATCACCCAGCTGTCTCGCGTTCTCCCTATCTCAAAAACACATCGTAGCGTGAAATCTCTGATACTCTCTCAAAAGATGATACAAAAGCTCATATTAAAGCAGAGGATTTCATACACGGCCTCACCTCAGGAGCAGAGACGTGTTTGGTGGGGGCCGCAGAGAAGGAATTAAATCAGGTTGTTAATTCAATAATATTTCGAGTTGATAAGAAATAACTGTTATTCCTGGAGATATTATACATCTTGCTTCATACTGTGCGGTTTAATCAGGAAAGCAGAAAAGTCCTTTTTTACATATGACTTAGAAGGTTAAATCATCGACCATACTGAGCGTCCGTGTAATAGGATTGTCAGATAGGCTAATGATGAGATTGGATAATGCACCATGTGGGATTTACAAAATTAAGATTCTTGTAAAACATAGAGGAAAAAAACGGCAGATGTAGCAGTGGTGAATTTGTCTTTATAGTACCTCTTTACAGCAGCATGCTCCTCCAATCACTGGTATGGGAGGGGCTATGATGCAGGGGGCGGGCATATATGAATGACCATCTTCCGGAAGCCAGCAGGACAGAGGACATCACAGGAAGTCCCAAATACGGTTTCCTGGACGTTACCTGACCTACAAAAAAATGGAAGTGCGCGGCACATACAGCTAATTTTGTCCGCGTAAGTATAATATGGTTGACTCTATTAGCCTGCTATGTACAACATATGTACGACTGGGGAGCTATTTGGTAAGATTTATCTGTAGAGTCTGAGAGAAGAACTGTTCTAGTTGTCAAGGCTGGTGTTAGGGGACGGCAAACTGGGAAGTTGCCCAGGGCCCCCTGTCCTAAAGGGGCCCCCTGCATGTGGACTTTTGTGGTCAGAGGATGTATTGCTCCTCTAATACCCCTTACTTGAATGCCTGGTGAAGATGCTTATTATCTATGTCCTGTCTATATATCTATCATCTATCTGTCTAGTTATCTATTTAATATTTAGCTCCTATCTATATATCTTTATATCTAACCATTTACCTATCTAGCTTTTTATTTATCTATATCGATAGCAGACTTCTGAATGGGATCCCTCTTCCCCCTTTAAAATATATGCATTTTTATATATTCACAAATGTGAGTTACAATCAGACACATTTATGCACTCATATACATTTATATATTTATACCTACAGCATATGCACACATACAGCATCAATATACATGCAGAATACACACACCACATATACAAACAGAATATACACACATACATACTGTACTGTACAGAGACTTATTGCAGCATATACACACATATACATACAGCAAATACACACATACATACAATGCCTTATACAGACATGTAGCTTATATACACACAAAACACACACAGTATATATACATCCAATACACCAGATCCTAGGCCCCCCTGACACTGTGGGCCCCATAGTGCTTCCCATGTAGTTACACCCCTACTTCTATCTACCTATCTATCTGTCTCCTATCTATCCATCTATCTATCAAACAATCTTCTATCTCTCTTCTACTGTATCTATTTATATCTCATATCTATCTATAGATCTATCTATATAATCTAGCATCTATCTATAAATCTAGATCATCTTTCATATTTATCTTCTATAATCAATCTCCCTATCATCTGTCTATCTCCTATAACATTCCTCTAGAGTCCCATATTACACGATGCCTTACCTTACTACTGTGTGTAAGTGATATTATTGTTCAGGGCTAAAGGAGCCGCTTACTGACTGTGACTGTTCATAAAATGGTTTTATTTAGGGGCCCCACTTTTAGTTTTTCCCAGGGCCCCATATTGTCTAAAACTGGTCCTGCTAGTTGTCCATGGCAGCCAATTACAGCCCAGCTTTCATTTTCCAACAGTTTTTTATAAAATTACAGCTGAGCTCTGATTGGTTTCCATGGACAACTAGAAAAATTTTACCTCAGACACTTCTGATAAATCTCCCCCATTGTCTCTATGCCAGTCCACAACCCCACTATAGCACCTCCAGTTTTTATTAAACATACCAAAGACTGATCACCAATAGAGATGAATGGACCTTAACTTTAGGTTTGGCGTCCTCCATTCTGCATCTCTGCCCAACCCGACACTGTTGCTTGATGGGCTGTAGAGTAATCTCTAAGGCAGATTTACTCCCATAGCATCTAGGCATGGCTGTGATTGGCTTGTTGGGCCCCTGCTAAACACAGCTAGCCAATCACAGCCATGCCTAGTTGCTATGGGCATAAATATACCTGATGGCTGCTCTGAAGCCCATCAAGCAACATGTCCAGGTTAGGCGGAGATGAAGAATGGAGGACGACGAAGCATAGTTCGGGTCCGCTCATCTCTAATGACCGACTCATATATTTTACATGCAAAAGGATCTATGGCTAGATGTAAATGGGACAAGGCACATACAGATCATACAAGATACTTAAATTGTGGATTCAAAGAGCGTTTTGGTCCAGTACTCAGGACAGCATCATATTCTACATGATGTCATCACTTTATTATCATTTCAGAAAGTAAGGATGGACAAATCAGCAAAAAAAGTATAGGAATGTGCAAATAAATTTTCAGGGCCCTGTCCTATAGTGATTCTGCTCATCCTATGAGGTGGGAGCTTATTACCATACTTAATAATAAATAAAATGATACATAATTACTGTATTTTTTGGACTATACGACTCACTTTTTATCAAGAAAAAAATCAGGAGGTCAGGAGGATCCAGCACTGCCAGACCCTCCTGACCGATGTAATGGAGATCGGGTGATGCCCTGACATAGTGCTTCATCCGATCTCCCAGAGAGGAGCCTCCGCACTACTCTCTCCCTCTGCCTACAGGACCTGCAACTGATCACATGCTTCTTACATCACCACATACCGCCAAGAATGGTGACAGGCTGCGTTGGGACTGGGTAAGAAAAAGAGGGGAAGGGGGGGGGTCAGTGTGTGTAGAGTAGTTCCCAGTGTGTTCCTTATTTGTGTATAGTAGAGCTGTGTATGTATTCATGTGTAGAGTAGTTCCCAGAGTGTTCCTTATATGTGTATAGCTGATATGTGTGTGTAAATGTATGAATGAAGCAGAGCTATGTGTGTAAATGTATGGATCATGCAGTGCTGTGTGTGTAAATGTATGGATGAAGCAGAGCTGTGTGTGTAAATTTATGGATGAAGCAGAGCTGTGTGTGTAAATGTATGGATAAAGTAGATCTGTGTGTGTAAATGTATGGATCATGCAGAGCTGTGTGTGTAAATGTATGGATGAAGCAGAGCTGTGTGTGTAAATTTATGGATGAAGCAGAGCTGTGTGTGTAAATGTATGGATGAAGTAGATCTGTGTGTGTAAATGTATGGCTGTAGCAGAGCTGTGTGTGCTGTGCTTTAGTACGACCAACAAGGATATTTTAATTGGTGTAAAATATATTTTTCCTTTTTTAGAAGCCTAAATCTGAAGTGTCTTATAGTCTGAAAAATATGGTGATTCAAAAAAGTAATTAAATACATGTTAATAATAAAGAAATTAATAATAATAACGAAAGGAAATAATATTATAATTAATAAATAAATAATTGAATAATAACAAGGCACAGCCAGATAAATAGGTATCTTCCACCTTATGAATTTTTTTGTTTTGGCTTTTATGATATGAAATGAGTAAAAGAAAACCATATTTACGTATCATAGAATGTAGAGAATAAATGAGTGTAATAACAATGTCCAGGAATATTAATAGTAGAGTTTGTAGGAGAATCAGAAGAGGAGGAGGACTTTCAGCACTGAGGTTTTCCTGAGTATTAGGCGTGATATTGTACAATGTCTCATGTCCCTCCACTATCCTCCTCGCTCTCCCTCTCTTATTAAACAGTTGATTAGGGAGCACACGTCTTCTCCAGCTCTCGAGGACGGGAATGGAAGCATGAGCGCTCGGAGAAAAGAGGCAGCCCTTAAGTTGCTAATTTACTCTGGCTGGCATGCAGCACTCCAGCCAATATATCTGAAATGATGTTGAGCTTTACAGCCAAATACTCTCATAAAGAGATTTAGGAGTGTGAGTGAGATAATTAAACCGCCCTTCCAGGAGTATTGACTTCAGACTGAGCTGAGACAACGCCGGCGAGGGGGGGGGGGGGGGGGCACCAAATAAGTACATTTACTTTGACCCTATAAATCATTAAGACTCCTAAGGATATAGGTATCTTCTTTCTTCCCTGCCGATGTTCCTTAGACTTCTCACTCATCATTTATTCCTGGTCCTCGGTTCAATATTGGTTTTGAGAAATGAAGAGAAGAGGGAATGAGCCTGTGAAGTCGTTCAGGAGACCAATGAAAATGTTTTCCTATAAATGGCTCCCTGGATGCTTTCCGGCCAGTGACTACATCAGCGCGGCGACGCGGCTAAGTGTTTGGTAGGAAAATCGTCTTGTTCAAAGGAAAGCCGAAATAGGACGTCTGCTAATGGAGAAAATAGACTGCGGAGACTTGCATTGAAAACCTATGATGTCTTCTGTATACAAGAATTCACGAGAAATAATGTGCATAATCTTAGGACATCTTTGATATTGTGTCCTAATGGTGGACAGAGGTGATGTGCGGGTCAAGGGCTCCTGAAAACTACAATAAGGCTTTTTTCATATTCCCATAGAAAGTTTTGGATCCAGTTTTTTTTTTCTGTTTTAAAATAGACTGAAAATTGACAGTTAACTATTTAGTGGCTGAAGTACAAGACGTGCTAAGATGGAGAAAACCACTAAATTAAAGGGGTGGTTCTAACTATTTCTTATAGTCTTAACAAGCTGCTGGGATTATGAGAAAAGGACAACCGACAATCCGAAGAATGGGGGTCCCGTTCTCACTAACGGGTGGACGAGTATATGTCCAGGAGCTCCATTCAATCGGATGGTAATGATGGAAATTGCTGAGCACAGCACTCATCTATCTCTGGGACTCCCATTCATTCCCAGATTGGAAGATACCCACTAGAGAAACCCGAGCACTGTACCCAGCAACTTCTAACACTGTCTTACAAATGAGTGGAGCAAACGGCTCTCCCTAGCATACCACCTATTAGTGAGAAGAAGACCCCATTCTCCAGTTTGCTTGGGACCTCCTCCTCATGATTGGACGGAATCGCTACAGTCAGACTCTCACCAATCAGCTTGTTATCCTGTGGTTAGGGGTATCCTAAATAGCTTGTGAACCCTTTTAAGGAAAAAGGGGTATGCTAAAGTGCAGGGGCAGGGAAGCTTGGTGTGGTTAACATCTATATCAGTCATACATAATTTATAAAACATGTAGAATACTGGGATAGATAGAAAAAAATGTCATCTCATCGACTGCATCTGGTACATCTCTAGTTCGCCCCTTTAAAAAAAAAAGACTTGACCTTTTTTCCTGTCATCAAGAACAGGCACAATAAACCTAACTCACCCCCCCATTGTGTCTTTGTGGAAAAGTACAGTGCAGGCATCCCAGCTTAAATCTGCCTCCTCCCACAAGTAAAATTATTCCCCCAACTTTTTCTGCCTTTGTCTATTTTGGCTCCGCCCAGCTCTGAGTGGCCCCGCCCTTCTCCGCATTGCCATTGCAGAAAATCTGCAGTTTCGCACACAGTGCTCACTGCTCAATTCACCATGCAATGAGAGGGACAGCATTCTGGTATGGACAGGAAGTGGACAGAGAGAGGACTTCCTGTCTGCTCAGCCCAAGATCTGAAGAGACACAGAGCTGTTACTCAAAAGAGGCAGCCTGAAGAAAACATGACTCTCCTATTCAGAATATGACTCTTCTCTACTAATTTTCATTTGGGAAAAACAGATGTAATTATGGTACAGTGTGTCAGTGGCAGATAATTTTAGGTGTGATGGGGAGGACTTTTAACCCTTTACCAGCAGGTATAACGGTTGTGAGGGGTAAAACTCTGGTGACAGATCTTCTTTAAGCTCCCCCCTTGTGCCAGACAAGGTAAAAAAAAGGTGCTGCACTACAGGTGACATACAAAATAGCTATTGTTTTAGAAAAGATCTTGTTTTTGGTAGGCTTGCCCCCTTTCCTTTTACCCCTTTACTGGTAAAAGTAAAAAATATTATTTATCATGCTGTCCCCAGATCACACTTTACATAAAAGCCAGGATTGTAAATAGAATTGACGGGACCAGTTGTATTATATGGTATACAAATATATTGGTCACCACAATGTACACTCCTCCATGTTACTCCTCCATTAAAATGAATGTGGTGCCCACCCCTTACCCCACAAAAATATAATATTGTCTGTTCTCAGAGTGGCCCTGCTCCCTCAGCACTTGTGCAGTGAGCGCACCCTGCTGTTACCTCAGTGCAGAAGGAGCAGGGAGGGTGAGACATTGTCCTGGTTAATGATGCTTGATTTTGATGCAAGATTTACTTTACCTATGCATACATATGTGTGTATATATATATATATATATATATATATATATATATATACACTCACCGGCCACACCTGTCCAATTGCTCGTTAACACTTAATTTCTAATCAGCCAATCACATGGCGGCAACTCAGTGCATTTAGGCATGTAGACTTGGTCAAGACAATCTCCTGCAGTTCAAACCAAGCATCAGTATGGGGAAGAAAGGTGATTTGTGGCCTTTGAATGTGGCATGGTTGTTGGTGCCAGAAGGGCTGGTCTGAGTATTTCTGAAACTGCTGATCTACTGGGATTTTCACGCACAACCATCTCTAGGGTTTACAGAGAATGGTCCGAAAAAGAAAAGACATCCAGTGAGCGGCAGTTCTGTGGGCGGAAATGCCTTGTTGATGCCAGAGGTCAGAGGAGAATGGGCAGACTGGTTCGAGCTGATAGAAAGGCAACAGTGACTCAAACAGCCACCCGTTACAACCAAGGTAGGCAGAAGAGCATCTCTGAACGCACAGTACGTCGAACTTTGAGGCAGATGGGCTACAGTAGCAGAAGACCACACCGGGTGCCACTCCTTTCAGCTAAGAACAGGAAACTGAGGCCACAATTTGCACAAGCTCATCGAAATTGGACAGTAGAAGATTGGAAAAACGTTGCCTGGTCTGATGAGTCTCGATTTCTGTTGCGACATTCGCATGGGAGGGTCAGAATTTGGCGTCAACAACATGAAAGCATGGATCCATCCTGCCTTGTATCAACGGTTCAGGCTGGTGGTGGTGGTGTCATGGTGTGGGGAATATTTTCTTGGCACTCTTTGGGCCCCTTGATACCAATTGAGCATCATTGCAACGCCACAGCCTACCTGAGTATTGTTGCTGACCATGTCCATCCCTTTATGACCACAATGTACCCAACATCTGATGACTACTTTCAGCAGGATAATGCACCATGTCATAAAGCTGGAATCATCTCAGACTGGTTTCTTGAACATGACAATGAGGTCACTGTACTCAAATGGCCTCCACAGTCACCAGATCTCAATCCAATAGAGCATCTTTGGGATGTGGTGGAACGGGAGATTCGCATCATGGATGTGCAGCCGACAAATCTGCGGCAACTGTGTGATGCCATCATGTCAATATGGACCAAAATCTCTGAGGAATGCTTCCAGCACATTGTTGAATCTATGCCACGAAGAATTGAGGCAGTTCTGAAGGCAAAAGGGGGTCCAACCCGTTACTAGCATGGTGTACCTAATAAAGTGGCCGGTGAGTGTATATATATATATAAATATATATATAAACATATTTTAGATGTAGGATGTAGACTTTGTAGTTGTATCGAAAAGCTTTCTCATAATATTTTCACTCACAAAAAAACCCCATAAAACCATATTTTACATAAACGACAATCTTGTCTATCTTATCTGCTTATTCAGATTTCTAATATTTCATTCAAGATGAGTTCCGTGTTGAATAAAATAAGATAAGCCTGACAACCACATCAAGGTAACCTCAATAAAGTAAAGCAATAACTTTAATGTAATTTTCTAATCATGTCTTGTGGGTTCAATTTGATTTGCTTTTTTCTCTTTAGTTTGTAGAGAAAGAATATTTAGAATTTCCGAAAATTGCCAACAACAAACCATTATTCTTTAGAAAACTAAAGAATAGGGAGCTGTTTTATGTTCTGGGAAATTTAGATTAGAGCGGTGAAAGACAATGCCTGGCTGGACGACTATTTTGAAGAACGTTCCCAATAACTAGATACATGGGTAATCTAGTGAGTAGGGCAGTCCTGGGGTGTATTAGCCCTTGTTATGTCACATGACCACCACCCTGATTTACCTAATGCTAATTACAAATTACAAAAAAGCTTATTTTTTTAGACATTTTGTAGACTGACAAATTCTATAAAGAAAAAAATATGTAATTATTTAAACTATCCTATCATGTTAAAGTCTTACATGTCATGAAGAAAGTAAAATTGTTATGTTATGCTTTTCTAGAAATACCATCATTTAAAGAAGTGCATAGCGGAGGGTCCAAAATTGACCTGGACAGTAAGGGCACAAATGACTATTGGTCATGAATGGGGTTAGATGTAAATTATTAAATACTCTTATCTGTCCCTTTGTGTGTGCATTTACTTCAATTTACTATATCTATAGCACAGATGTGGACCCAGCGTGTAGCTGAATATACAGTATTTGATTGAAAAAGTGAATTAAAAAGTATACGGTGGGAGATGTGAATTTGCAGATGAGTGCCCAGCTTGGTGGTGACCTAGCCGTGGATGTTATGGTAGAACTGATGTAGGCCTTTTCCTATAAAGGTGAAGCCAGAAGAGGAGGGCCATATGGTAATAAGGGCCCTCCTGGTGTGTGCTATGGGACCTGGCTGATGGTACAAGAGAGGCCTGTTATGTCAGTGGCTTTAGCACATGAAATGAGGATGATGCATAAACTTACAGGGGGTTATTTTTCATAAACCTCCGCTCGTACGTATTGGAGTATGATAACCCCACCGCTGCACTTGTGCAGCCAGATACATCAAAAGGGTCCACCACTAATGTGGCGCAAAAGCCTTGATAAATATCCCCCACAGTATCCTTATTGCAGACCCACGCAGACACTTCCTGCCAGCAAGCAGCAGCCTGCACAGACTTACTCTACAAGCTACAGATAAGATCTTTATAGGAAGGGAAGGAGTTATAGCATTGTTAACTGTGTGTGTTATAGCTGAGACATAGAAGAGATATAGCAGAGCTGACTATGTTATTGTGTGTAATATCCACCTCATCATCTCTAATCTGTCTTATGTCTCTTTTTCTGTTTCAGATTCGAGTAGCATATTCAGAAGCTAAGTGAAAGTGTATATAAATCAGTACCCTGATAATATAAGCACATTGTCAGCACACAGCATCTCATAGCTTAGAGAGTTCCCGTCAACACTCTGGAATCTTACACTGACCATCACTCAGTGATAGGAGATAAAACAGTGATAAAATTTGTAAAATTGTAAAATAAGGTGTTAAAAATTATCTTTATTGTGTAAACATCACCAGGGATTTAAAATTTGAGAACTTTCGTTCATTGGAAAGCCCCTTTATGACAGGAGGTACAACCCCACCCACCCTGCACCCTTCCCCCAAGTTACACCTCTGGGTGGAAGCCCCTATACATATACACAGGTACCCAACCACATAAATGGGTGGTCACAGAGACCCCTGCTTGAATGTAGCAGTGCTTTGAATACAGGTTACTGTTTTAATTACATGGGGATTTCTTCAAATAATTCTATATTTAAGCATGAATTTTTAATACACAGATATTCCTCTTGTTTCATACTATTAAGTCTGTCTGCAAAGAAGAGAAATAGAACCCTTTCCTTTAAGACAGATAAAGGTATGTGTAATTGTCCTATCCAAAGAACAAGAAAGGACACTGTGTTATTACTTTCCAACAGAGTATGAATAGACTGCCAATGTGTATGTCACACCAAAGTACCTGAGTCTCCAACAAAGAAACAGAAGCAAATAGCAAGTCTCAAATTAAAGGGAGCTGACAAGGAAACTATTAATCATGATGGAACACACAGCATTGTTCTGCACTTGGGCAAACAACAAGCCCGTTAAATGGCCCCTGTATAGTTACAGTCAAACCATTCATTTTCAGCTCTGCTGTTTTTCATAAACTGCTATAAAATTCTGGGAGAATAGACTACCTGTCCAAATGAGCCGCTGCTATTTATGAATATTTCTGCTTTTAAAGGACAAAAAGTGAGCCGTGCAGAACTAAAACTGCATTTCTTGTTTAATACGATCAATCTTATTCCTTGTTGTTTAATCATAGTCACTCCGGTGGCACTCGGCCTCAAAACCCTCCATTAATTAAAGGGAGACGACTAAAAGCATGCTCCGCTTTAATGTCTTTTTTGGCGGGGCATGTACCTGCTAGGGAAATTGTAAAGTCTGTGCACCGCTATTTTACTTTAGCAAGATATCACTGTATTACATTACTACTATGAAGGGGTCATCCAGGGTCTGACAACATTTCTTATAAAAACAGCGCCACTTCTGATGATGGTTTTTGCCGGTATTGCAGCTCAGTTATATAGAAATATGTGTAACTGAGCTGCAATTCCATGCGCTACCTATGGTCAGTAGTGGCGCCAGGGTTGGATTGGCCCAACACCCAACTGCTGCTGATTCTGCCTCCAGTCACCACTGAGCTCAACTCTCTACATCATCACTGTGCCCCTACTTCAGCTGGCATCATGGCACACAGCCGCAGCAGAAGAAGAAGAGATGCTGGGGAAGCAAGAAAAGGAGGAGAAGAGGGGCCACAATACAGAGGAAGGAGTTTCATAATATGAAAAGGTAAGGGTAGCATAATATTATTGTAGATGAGGGGGACCAGCAAGGAGAGGCTTCTCTTTCATTAGCATAATTTTAAATGTTGATTTTTCAAGGAAAGAGGCCATGGATAATAAATAGAAGAAGATTAC
Organism: Engystomops pustulosus; assembly: GCF_040894005.1. NCBI lineage: Eukaryota > Metazoa > Chordata > Amphibia > Anura > Leptodactylidae > Engystomops > Engystomops pustulosus. The sequence goes on from NC_092414.1 coordinate 34,384,184, forward strand.
CCCAGTAACAGGCCTGGTTCTATGAGTAAGTTCCCCTTTTATCATGCTGTAGTTTCTTCTAAAACCTGATTGGGTTAGTGTCAGTTTTCCCACACTCATCTTTTCTATATTATTCACCAATCCTAATTATAGGTGATAAATTAAAAATTAAAATTAACAAAAATAATTAAAGTGACCACCCTAAATAGGAATATGTGCATTTTTTTGTAGACAAATTAATTAAAAAAACCCTCAGCCTGGTTTTATGACATAGGACATAATTCCACTAAACACCGAGGCCCTAGCAATCTCATTATTAATATCACACCTTCTGTAATGCTCCTAGTTATTAGTCCCCCTCATCACTACATAAGCTTATGTAAAATACCACATCTGATCTTGTTTTATTAGACTCAGAATTGGAATACAGAAACGCAAATATTGTCTCCATGACCCAAATTAGCCATTGCGAGCCCACAAGTACACTGCGGCCTGTTCTCTCAAGCCCCATTGTTGTTAATTACAAGAATATTATTCACAATGTATCAGAGGAGATTATAACCCCTTCCTATTTCTGGAAATGTTTCATAAAAACTGGGCTGGAATTAATGTAAAATTATTGAATGCTTACTTTCTAATACACTTGTAGTGTCACCGGTATTGTATTACTTTGTTGGGATATTATGGATGAATATTTATATTTATATGAATTATATAGAAATATAGAAATGATATGTTTACTGAATATTATGCCTTGGATCTATCAATCTCGTTTCCAAAATGGGTTGGTCCTGATATATCAGTCTTCTCCTATACCTAAGAATGGCAGAGAGTCCTGATTACCCCACCCACATACAGTTAATGGCAGTGAGAGATGTGATTACCCCACCCACACACAGTGATTGGCAGTGAGATATGTGATTACCCCGCCCACAGACAGTGATTGGCAGTGGGAGATCTGATTACCACATCCACATACAGTGATTGGCAGTGAGAGACCTGATTACTCCACTCACACACAGTGATTGGCAGTGAGAGACCTGATTACCACACCCACATACAGTGATTGGCAGTGAGAGACCTGATTACCACACCCACATACAGTGATTGGCAGTGAGAGACCTGATTAACACACCCACACACAGTGATTGCCAGTGAGAGACCTGATTACCACACCCACACACAGTGATTGGCAGTGAGAGACCTGATTACCACACCCACACACAGTGATTGGCAGTGGGAGACCCGATTACCACACCCACATACAGTGATTGGTAGTGATAGACCTGATTACCACACCCACATACAGTGATGCATCATGCAAGGTCCGACAGAATCATGTTGCACGCCCCATGTTAAAGGTGCACTTAAAAGGGTCGGTGATCTCTTTCAGAGCAGTGCAGGGGTGCCAGGTTCATGAAAAACCGGCACCAAAAATCCTGAATCCGGCACCCCCTGCACGCTACACAGGCAAATTACATTTAGTGCTGTTTGCCCTGTTCTTATTAAATGTGCCCCATTGTCTCACGAAAAAACATTCTCAGATTCAGCTGGGTATGGTAAAGTGTTCTAAAGTTATCTCCAAATGAAGTGACACATATCAGATTTGAAAAATAGGGCTGTGTCAGGAAGGTGAAAAGCGGCTTAGGCGACAGGGGGTTAAATACTGTCAGTAGAAAGTACAATATGTTAAGCAGGCAGAAAACAAGCCCTCATTCAGCTCTGTAAATGGAAAAAATAAAAAAGTTATGGTTACACAAAATTGAAAACGGGTGGTGGCGTTAAGGGGTTAACAAATGTACCTGATTAGATTTTTGTTGTTGAAATGAGGGCTTGGTTTTTTTTTTTTTTTTACTTGATCATATTATGAAAGCTGCATCATCGCTTTATTTACACCCATAGATGCTATAGTTACCAGTTTCCCCTAGTCAGTGGTGTAACTAGAAGCTGATGGGCCCCAATGCAAAGACTGTGCCAGGCCCCCGACTATAATGTATGGTTTATAGTAATAGTCTTCTCATATGGGAAAGTGACACCATAAGGGCCCCCTAAACCTCTTGGGCCCAGGTGCGACCGGAACCTCTGAACCCCCTCAAGTTACGCCCCTGCCCCTAGTGGAGGAGTAGGCATGGCTCCCGTGCTCAGCCTATTACCCCATGAGGGTTTGGGGGGGGGGGTTCACTAGCTGTTCTTATTAGCTACAAGTATAGTATAATTATACAAAAAATTTGGGGGTATCAGCTTCAAGCTTTAATGATTCGTAAAGTTTTTTTGTTAGTGGAGACTTATATTTCGCCCATTTGAATATTCCACAATGTTCTGTAAGTTCAGAAAAAGGGAAATTAGATTTTCAAATAAGGTGACCTAAAACTTAAATCCCATCCATTGTCCTTTATTCAAACGAACCTTGGTTGATATTTGGCCCCATTTACATAATGTTATATATATCTATAAACTCACAACAGTTAAGCTGACATTGTTAACAAATCTCCGATTTCTTGGTGGGAATTATTCAAATATATGGAGAAAAATGGATGAATATAGTGGAATATTTCATCCATTGCTCTAAGAATATCATGTATATGGAAATCATCTTGTCTCCTGTCTCAAATATTGTGACAAAGTCTCGAGATGACAAAAAAGACAGTAATCTGAAGTTACTATTAACTTCTAAAGTCTAATTGTCGTGAAAGAGAAGGTCACACGGAATCACAGCATATCTACAAAAAATCACAGATACTGGAGAATTCTGCATACACAATGGACATTGGCTAAAGTCCACAACTTCAGGTCATAGTCTGTAAATAGTTAGTGAATATCTAACGCTAGATGAAAATGGACACAGTGCATTATGTAACCATTCAGGAGCGGAACTTGGAGAGACAGGGCCCCGTAGCAGACTTTTGAATTGGGCCCCCCCTTCCTGCTTAAAAATATACATGTTACACTCATCTATACACACACATTTATATACCTATATACATAAACATACAGTTCTTCACTCAGACACACACATTTTACAGTGTTACACAGATATGTACACATATAGAGAATATACACATCACATATACACACATACAGTGCCATATAAAGATGTACAGCATATATACACACATACAGTATACACACACCATATACACATACAGCATATACACACACACAGTATACACACACACCATATACACATACAGCATATACACATCACAAATACACACACAAATACAGTATATATACCCACATATAGTATATACACACACCATACACCATGTACACATGCAGCATATACACTTCACAGATACATACACATATACAGCATAGATAATCACATATATGTTATATACCGTATGTCCAGCAAAATATGTATATAACGATGCACATCCTCCTTTCTTTGGTGTCAGGTCATATGATGGGGCCCTCTGGCACTGCGGGCCCCATAGTGTCTGCTATGGCTGCTACCCCTTCAGTGTAACTGTTTTCGTAACTTATTATTATTTCCTATCCATAGGAAAGTGCATAACAATATGATCAGTGGGAGTTTGACTACAGGGACCCCCACCAATCCCATTGTAATTTATTGATGGAGCGGCAGGTCGATTTTGCATTCCTCCGCTTTATTCAATACCATGGAAGCATCAGAATATGCCCAGCACAATGCTCAGATATCTCTGATACTATCAATCAGAAAAATTAAAGTTAATCCCTGGCAGAGAAATCCAGCCCCGTGGAGGGTTTACTGGAGACTAATAATAATTTAGTAACTGCTGAGGAAAACACAAAAAATTTTTTACTCTGCAAACATTTTATTGCATAAATAAGCTATTAACCCTTGTACTAAATTCTTACTTTGCTTCATATGTTTCACCCCTGCCTAAACATTTTGCACATTAGTGTAAATCTTGCCTTGAGGAACACAGATACTCAAATTATCCTTGACTAGAAAATTGATTATTGTTAAAGGGGTTTTCCCATCTTTTGTATTTATGACATAGCCACAGGGTATATTGTAAGTACTGTAAGTACATGATAAGTTAACAGTCTCTAGGACCTCCACTTATCTCGAGAGAAGGGCCCTGCTGAATGGGGAGTTTACAGTAAAGTACTGTACTTTCAAGTATATGGGAGCGATGAAAGTAGCCAGATGTACAGACTTGTACTTTCAGCAACCTGATTGGACAGTGCCTGGGCGTTTGCAACATGGGAGATAGCCATAGCCGAGCATATAGACCGGGCTATTTCTGGTGTTTCCATAGGCTTGAATGGAGAATGGTCACACATACATGTCAAACTCTACATTTCTCCGAGCTGCTGAAAGAAGGTCAGCCCGATTCTGAGACAGGTGCAGGTCTGAAAGGTTGCACGAGCCATGAGGTGTGTTGAACCTCTTGCCTCAAGCAGCACCACCTGCAGCAAGTTGGGGGGGGGGGCAGCATCAAAGATGCCATCACCTGCTACAAAGCAGAACTTGACAAATATAAATAGTGTTTCTTCACACCAGATGTCAGCACGGGTATAAGACACTGCATGGAAAACCCAAGTACTAAAAAAAAAAAAACCTGAAATATTACTACTGCATGGGTGCAGGAAGCTCCATTCTATAGCTCACCGCAGGCAAAGAAAGTTTAGGTTCATCTATTATGAATTTATGACATCATATGAAATACAGGCAGTCGCCTACTTAAGGACACCCGACTTACCTATCTTGCAAGTAACCCGGGGACTGCCTGCACCCATTTAACTCAGGGTATGCTAAGATGGCCAATGAGACCATAGCATATTTCACTCCACAGAACAAATACACAAATCTGAGAAACATTGCACCTATTGAGGCCTCAAAGCTTTGATTCATGAACTTAATGAATGATAATATAATTTGGAGCCGGATAAAAACATGAAGGTTTTTTTTTGAAGTTCTGATTCTCCTGTAGAAGAAAGAACGATTTCCACAGCTTTAAAAAATGCAAAGTGTATTAGGGTAATTACTTTTTAGCGGAGAGTAGGAAGCACTTATTTCCTTTGAATTTCTTCCTATTAAATTAATATGAAAGGCTACAATAGATGGCAGCTGATATTAAACTTTATATGCGGCATCTAAACAATGTGATACACGGCCGTATAAACCGAGGTGCAAGGTTTATTTACTTTCACTGTGTAATGTCTGCTATAAAAGACGGCTAATATTTTATTCTATAACCGAGCGGCAGTAACATACTCTGTAGAATTGCTGGTTATACATCGGATCTGGAGGCTGAGTCTTCGTTCCCGAAACAACTTGATTATTAATGAATTCATCTTAGATCCCAAGGATATACAGCATCATATAAAGGGGCTCCCTAAAAGGCTCATATGAAGAATTATTTCACAATATCATTAATTCCATGTTTGGAAGAAATGACCTATCAGACATTCCATTCTTTCCAATAGGGATGCCAGACAGCTGAAGATTACTCATTTTTATGCGTGTTCACACTATATATATATATTGTCTTAATTCTGCAGTACATTTGGGTATATATTCTTGAATAAAAATATCCTACTGTTTACTTTCTATGGCTCCTATGCAGGGTTATTCGTCTCCATCGTAAAAGATAGGTCTGACCTTCATGCCGTGCAGAGGTGGAGGTCACGCCAGGGCCTTGAAGAGAGAAGCTTTGTGTAAAAAGTGGTGTTGTGTAGAAATCAGAATAACCAGAGGGTAAAAAGGGACCAAAAATGTCTAAAACGTAACTTTTACTTGTAAATACATGTTAAAATATAAAACAATAATACAAATTTGGCACCAGCCCAAACGTTCCATTAACAACATCTAAATCACAGACATTGGTAGGAGAGATAGGAACATTCTTACCAGTCTGAAGAAGTCACAGCACGCAACAGGGGAGAACAAGGAGCACGGTGTCACGGGTGCTCCTGTCACCCATATTTCGGGTTGCAGACGCACCCGTGTGCCTCTGTGTGCCCTCTCTCGCCGGCTGCCTCACTTATCTAGCCGCGCATCAGCGACGGTCTCTTCTCTTCAGCGTACATTTTCCCTCCTCCTAGGGCGCACTTGCGCCGGCCGTCTGCAAATAAAAGGGCCAGCGCACCGCTAATTGACGCTGGCCACCTGACAACCTATAAATGCTCAACCTCTTCCTGTGACCCCTTCCGGATCTTTGTGCTCTATGCCTAAGAAAAAAGCTTTGTTCCATGCCCTTGCGATTATCCCGTTGTGACCTCGATTCCGTTCCTGACTCCGATCCCGTGCTTCCTGTCCTGACCTGTCCCCGACTACGAATTTGCCTTAGGATTCTGTACTTTGCCTTGGCCGCCACAACAGACAAAGTCGCGCCTGTGTAGTGACCTGGTGGTACCACGACGCAACAAGCCCAACCTGCTTGCGGTGGCCTCTGGTGAAAACCAGGTACCACTTACACTCCAGTCCCAGGTGTCGGGTTAGGTCATCATCCGCGGTGGTACAGAGGATCCACTACCACTGATCCTGACACACAGGAACCCACCTTGGGATATCCAGGCCAGAATTAAGGTCACACCACTGAACCTAGAATTCCCTCAGACTACCGGACCCTGCACCCCAGAAATATTGGACTACAATGCCCTAGTATGCCCTACACACTGTGGTCCAGTAGATCCGGATTCGTTTCCAGGACCAAAACACATTGGTCTTTCATCAGGGGAACATAGGTGCTAACTATCAGATGTTAGGCAGACAGAGATCGAAACCCATCGCAGACAGTGGTCCGTGAAAAAAAAAATTGTAAAAAATGTGTAGAAATCAACAGTTATTTCACTCATAGAACAATATCTGCAACAACTATGTGTAGGGGCCCTAAAAGGACTCGTTTCTCGTTTTCAGTGGGACTTATTCTTCTCCCCATTAGAATTATTTAATAATCCATGCAATGTACTAGAAAATTGGAGCAAAATTGTGTTGAAATTGATATAAAGAATATAGGTCTTCGTTTTTACAGCATTTATTGGGCCACATTTACTAAAACCACTGTAGCCTGTACTATGCAACTGTGAACCAAAACGCCCCTTATGTGCAGAAATTTGTGTGGGGTAAAGTGCAGCATCTGTGGTGCGGATACTTCTTAAATACAAATGCAAGTAGTTTGCACATAAAAGATCGGCAAAGTCAGACGGAAAACTGGCAAAGGGGCTTTTGGAAATTTTGGTCATTGTGTGGTCCTAATGACCCACCCCCTTTATTTTTTATGGATCATACAATCTTGTAAACTCTAAATTTAAATTGTTTTTTTAATGTTTTAAAGAAAATCTACCATCAAAATCCAGCCTGAAAAAACAGAAGCACTTGCACGTAGATCGAGGCACTGTGACCTTAGTAATATTGTAATTTCTGTTTACCTTGTCCTTCTTCAGTCTTAAATCAATTTTTAAAATGATGCTAATAAGCGTGAAGGGATCCTGGGGGTGTTCCAGAACCCCTAAGTGCTGCAGCTTCACAGGCTGTTACAGTGTCTTACCCTCCGCCTCTCCTCCCTCTGCACTTCACCCCTCCCTCTGGCTGATGTAATCTCAAGATCATGGATAAAGTATCAAGGACTAATGACTGCTCTTGGCTAACCTCTTCCATACTATTACAGGATTATATCACCTATTATCATGTATGTGCTTGAATTTCTATTAGAACAAACTTTTTTATGTTTTATCTTTCAACAAAAGACAAAGAACACATACTTACCTTGCTCCAGCTCCCAGTTCCTACATTGTATTGGCACTTCCAGTTTTGGACCTTTGGGCAACTAGACTTTCCAGGGGGTCATGGGACCAGCTTCATCCCCCGAGTGGTGGCCTCCTCAGACACAGGACATCACTTCTGTTTTCCAGGAGACATCCACTGAGGGCATTCATTGGGTGAAATGGGTCATGTGATGAAAACAACCAACTCCTGAACCTTCGGTGGGGCACAAGCCTGAAAACCGGACTACCGGAATGACCTGCCGGAGTGGGGTAAGTGTTCATTTCTTACCCCAGCACCCTGGGGGGTTTCCATAATACCAGAAAACCCATTTAAGTCAACAATCATCAGAGTAGACCTCTTTTTTGGGTTGTTGCCCCTTCTATCTACTCCACTACACATGTGACAGACATATTTGACAGTTCTCAATGAGGAACCTTCCCTACAATTCTTGGCCTATTTTACAAAGTTTTCTCTCATTCCGTGTAATAAGTAATATTAATATAAAAAGAAGAACTTCTCTTAGGAAGTACTTTAAATATAATGAAAAGACATTTTTCAACACTGGCTGTTACCATCAGAATGCATTTCTTATAGATATTCTCTTTATTTCTTATTTCCCACATAATTGTGAGATGCCAGCTCAGATTAAATCAGCTATTTCTGTGGCCTGCAAAAGGTTATTGTAGAAATCCATTACTCCGCAAGACAAAGTCCTGTTTGTAGTTGTGTTTTAGCTTGATGGCTTATGTTCTGGCTTATGGTGTTTCTTAAATTGTATGTTGGCATTTCTGTAATGCTGAAAAAACGTCCACTTAGATTAAATATAAAATGTTGATTTGGTAATTCACAGACCTTAGAAATGGTCACAAACTTTTCAACAAACTTTGCATAAGTCAATGGTAAAGTCAGGGATGTAATGCGTAACTAAGGTGCCCCTAGGTAACATTATAGGAGAAATACACAGTTATGTCACAGTACAGAGATAATACACACAGTGATGTCACAGTACAGTGTTAATACAGACAGTGATATCACAGTACAGTGATAATACAGACAGTTATGTCACAGTACAGAGATAATACAGTGATGTCACAGTACAGGGATAATACATACAGTGATGTCACAGTACAGGGATAATACACACAGTGATGTCACAGTACAGGGATAATACATACAGTGATGTCACAGTACAGGGATAATACACAGACTGATGTCACAGTACAGGGATTATACACAGACTAATGGTAAAGTACAGGGATAATGCACACAGTAATGTCACAGTACAGGGATAATACACACAGTGATGTCACAGTACAGGGATTATACACAGACTGATGTCACAATTCAGGGATAATACACACAGTGATGTCAAATAACAGGAATAAGAAAGACAGTGATGTAACAGTACATAGATAATGATACAATAGATAGTGATGTCATAGTATAGGGATTATACACTGTGATGTCATAGTACAAGGATAATACACACAGTGGGGCAGATTTACTTACCCGGTCCGTTCGCGATCCAGCGGCGCGTTCTCTGCGCTGGATTCAGGTCCGGCCAGGATTCATCAAGGTAGTTCCTCCGACGTCCACCAGGTGGCGCTGCTGCGCTGAAGTTCCCTGAAATGCACTGAAGTTCACGATCCTATCCTGGATGAAGGTGAGTGCAAGCTCCGCGACACAATTTCCTTTTTTAAAAGCGGCGGTTTTTCCGAATCCGTCGGGTTTTCGTTCGGCCACGCCCCCCGATTTCCGTCGCGTGCATGCCGGTGCCGATGCGCCACAATCCGATCGCGTGCGCCAAAATCCCGGGGCAATTCAGGTACAATCGGCGCAAATCGGAAATATTCGGGTAACACGTCGGGAAAACGTGAATCGGGCCCTTAGTAAATGACCCCCAGTGAGCGCTACATAAGGCTGCGTTCACAAGATGTGAATAAATTGTGTTTTGAAATGCATTTCAAGTGCATCCAGATTATCTCCTCATTAAATGCAGATTTGTTTAGACCTAAAGTAACAGATTCATATGCAGACCCCCTCATCTTATGGGCTCCTCTCATCTCCCCCTCATGGTGTGGCCCCTCCCATGTCACCCTACAGTGCCCCCTATTAGTGTGGCCCCTCCCATGTCACCCTAGAGTGCCCCCTATTAGTGTGGCCCCTCTCCTCTTTACAGCAGCTCTTCTTTCTATGCTGCTATGTACAACAGGCCGCCAGATGATGACATTATGAGATTGCAGCCTTCTGCACACAGTAGCACAATAATGGTGTGGGCAGCTGACAACTCCCCAAAACATTATTGACTTAAACTTTATTTGTGTCTGGAGTACGCATATAGAGTTAAAGTCCCTGACAGAGTCAACAGGAGGCGGAGTCACCACAATGGGGAAGAGTCAGAGTCATCATGTGTGAGGCCCACTCTGACTATGTTGACACCAATTAAAAATTCCCTGGTGGTTACAGACACATCTCTGCAACATAGAGCTTTTGCATAAATCTACACACACAGCTTTTCTACATTCACTAAAACACAGCTCTGCTTTATTTATTCACACATTTACTTACAAACAAAACTATGATACATTCACTTAAACACACAGCTATGCTACATTCACTGACACACAGGGCTATGCTACATTCACTAACACACAGGGCTATGCTACATTCACTAACAAACAGGGCTATGCTACATTCACTAACACACAGGGCTATGCTACATTCACTGACACACAGGGCTATGCTACATTCACTAACACACAGGGCTATGCTACATTCACTAACAAACAGGGCTATGCTACATTCACTAACACACAGGGCTATGCTACATTCACTGACACACAGGGCTATGCTACATTCACTAACACACAGGGCTATGCTACATTCACTAACAAACAGGGCTATGCTACATTCACTAACACACAGGGCTATGCTACATTCACTAACAAACAGGGCTATGCTACATTCACTAACACACAGGGCTATGCTACATTCACTAACAAACAGGGCTATGCTACATTCACTAACACACAGGGCTATGCTACATTCACTAACAAACAGGGCTATGCTACATTCACTAACACACAGGGCTATGCTACATTCACTAACAAACAGGGCTATGCTACATTCACTAACACACAGGGCTATGCTACATTCACTAACAAACAGGGCTATGCTACATTCACTAACACACAGGGCTATGCTACATTCACTAACAAACAGGGCTATGCTACATTCACTAACACACAGGGCTATGCTACATTCACAAACACACAGGGCTATGCTACATTCACTCACAGATGCAGCTTTGCTTGATTCACTAACCCAAAGCCCTGCTACACTCACTAACCCACAGCCCTGCTATACTCACTAACATACATCCCCGCTACACTCACTAGCACACAGCTATGCTACATTCACTCACAGACACAGCTATTCTTGATTCACTAGCACACAACCCTGCTACATTCACTAACCCACAGCAATGCTAGATTCACTAGCACACAACCCTGCTACATTCACTAACCCACAGCAATGCTAGATTCACTAGCACACAACCCTGCTACATTCACTAACCCACAGCAATGCTAGATTCACTAGCACACAACCCTGCTACATTCACAGTTTTGCTACATTCACTCACACACACACAACAATGCTACTTTCACTTACACAGACAGCTCTACTACATGCACTCACACACACACACAGCTCTGCTACATTCCCTGCTCTCTCATGGAAATGGGGTAAAATGTTTTGTCAGGCATTTATTAGCTGGGTTTTTTCTGAATATTGCGTCTTATAGTCTGTAAAATATCTTATTGCAGTTTCCAGATAGGAACTGTCCTAATGAGCCAATCCCTGTTATCATAGTTTCTCACTTCTTAGTCCTTTATTCCTTAATATCAATACATTCTTAGCAGATACTTCCCTGCTTGTCACATACTTTTTATGTTTGTGATCCATCCTTTTTTAAAAAAATAACACATTTGCAAATATTGCCAGAGAAGGCTTGGGAGTGGGACTTGACATTTAATAAATCTAGTCTGTGGGATTTCTAGGACTCTGAGTACTCTTTCCTCCTCTTTTAAGTTTGTTTTCAATTGACTGAATTGTTATCTTTATGTGTCTGCTGAAGACTTTGGAAGGCGGTTGAAGTGTGGCATGGGCTATAGAAGTAGAAGACTGTAGAGGAGTCGCCTTCTCAGGTCCTCCTGTAGATGTTTAGCACTTTATACTCCTCCGTTTCCACGACTCAAAGCCTTTCATCCTTCAATTTATTTAAATTATCATTGTTTCAATTCAGTCCCGTTTCTATTTCTGGCTCTTAAAAAGCTTCCCGTCACCTTCTGCATTCAGCGTTTTACTCTATAATAGCTTCGTACTGTGTTTTTTATGTTTCATACATAATCACATATTGTCCATCTATGTCACTTCTCTCGACTCCCACCTCCAGCCCATAACTCCTATCATCCATATTATCCTACTTTTTATTTTACCGTAAAAATGTACATGACAAAAAAGAAAGACGAACTTTATGGGAATGTCTTCAAATATTTCTTCACGATGTCACGTGATCGAAAATGTTGTTTTATGGTATCTTTAATAATATTATCGTATATAATTATGAAAAGAATCAATTGTTCAGATCATTCTTTAAATAAAATCTACCTTAAAAAAATCAAGAGTGATAAACCAGGGGCACTTACTCATAGATTCAGGCACAGTGGGGCAGATTTACTTACCCGGTCCGGTCGTGATCCAGCATTCTCCGTCGAGGATTCGGGTCTTCCGGCGTTTCACTAAGGTAGTGCGCTCGATGTCCACCAGGTGTCGCTGCTGCGCTGAAGATCGCCGGAGTTCACCAACCTATTCCTGGTGCAGGTAAGCGCGTGTGAAGCAACACATTTTTTTTTTCTAATACCGCAGTTTTTCAGAATCCGTCGGCCATGCCCCCCTATTTCCGCCGCATGCATGCCGGCGCGGATGCGCCACAATCCAATCGCGTGTGCCAAAAACCCGGGGAAATTCGGCGCAAACCGGTCATTTTCGGGAAACCTGATGAAAAAGATCGATGCAGGCCGATGACCCCCATTGACTCTTATATTTGATAACCATGGCCACCTCCATTCTAAAATCAACGTTTTAAATATGCTAATGATCCAAAACTATAGGTGTCTTACTTCACAGATTCACAGGCTATTACATTCTGAAGGAGCATTTGCCCCTCCCACTGTTTGTTCACTGCTCAGAGGTTATAGGATGTGCAGGGGGGAGACTTGAATGTGCTGCTGTAGCAGTGTAACAGCAGCTGCTGCTGTAGCAGTGTAACAGCAGCTGCTGCTGTAGCAGTGTAACAGCAGCTGCTGCTGTAGCAGTGTAACAGCAGCTGCTGCTATAGCAGTTGTGAGACACTGAAGGGGTTAACTGTGGATGGGCGGTATGTTTCCCCTAGGTTTTGCTATTATGCAAGGCCTTAGTGCTGAGGTTGGGTTGTCCAGCACCTTGGACACAGGTGATGGGAGCAGCCCAATCAGTTTTTTTAAAACCGCTCAGCAGAGCTCAGAGGGTGGTCTCTCTCTGGAAGGAGGCTGGAGAGCACACAGCCTTGACCTCTGTGCCTGGAGCAGCCAAGTGATTTTTCTTAGTGGTGAGTCAGAGAACCATTGTTTAGTTAGCACCCTGACGGGTAGGATATTATTTTGTTTTTGATGCCTGAATGTGAATGTTATTTTGTACCTGCTGAAATAAACACAGGCGAGACCTGTTTTTGACTGTACTTTGGTGTCACTGTCGTGAACTGCATCACAGCACCCCGCTACCACGGTCTCTACTGGGCCAAATCCCCACACAGTGTAACAACAGCTTGTGAAGCCAGAGCACTTTTTCTTACATGCCCATAGCCCTTCAAGCTCATTAGCATGATTAAAAAGTTTCATTTAGAATAAAGGAGGTCATGGATAACAAATTTAAGAAAATGACTAAGTATAAGTAAGTATCCCTGCAGTTAATTGGAAATATATTTCACTGTGGTTCACATCCGACATGGTTCATGTTTATAGGGCGGTGGTTGTGCGCCAGTGCTTGATGGTCTTCCTGCCCCACATGTTACAGTTGTTTTATGGTTTTAGTCTATGATAGGAACCAAGTAGAAGTAATGGATTTATCATAGGATTAATTATTGGTGCTAAAATGTAAAGGATTGTGACTTCCACATCATAAAACATTCTAGTTATAGACTTTTCCAAATAACAGTGGCAGGCATGCGGGTTGGGAAACAAAGACACCAAAAAACTTCAGAAGGTGAAGGGTCTTATACTGCAAGCGCATCAGCAGATGTCTTAGGTGGATGTCTTGGGCACCCCCTCCAACCACTGATTTGGGAGTAGTTATGATGGAGAGGACGTTAATGCAGTAATGTTTGGAAGACGCACTCCATCCATCAGAAGCCAGTAAGACACGGGACATCACAAGCAGTGGTGTAACTAGAAGCTGGTGGGCCCCAGTGCAAAGTCTGTGTGTTTATAATGTATGGTTTATAGTAATAGTCTTCTCATATGGGAAAGTGACACCATAAGGGCCCCCTAAACCTCTTGGGCCCAGGTGCGATTGCAACCTCTGAACCCCCTAAAGTTACGCCCCTGATCACAAGAGTCCTGCTGCCCGGTTTGACACTGAAAACACTGACAGGTGACATTAATAATATTGACATGGGAGGACAAATGGGAGGATCTAAGTCATGTTGACATGGGCCAAATTGCGAGGATCAGACAACCGAGTCAGGACATTTCTGCGTGCCTGTGTGTTCTTTTGCAAACCTAGTGTACTTTTGTGTGCTGTGTTTTACGCAAAACTACGCCAAGCCCTTGCTCGCCAGCCATGCGGGCGTCATATACGTCAAGAGACTTAAGCCTCGTGATTTTTTCGTCATGATGAATGGGGGACGTGGCTGCTATCATACGATAGGTGGTATATCTGTCCCATACAGTTTTTCATTACATTTTTGGGAGATCTTTCTGACGAAAAGGATCTTGTTGGTAAAAGTTCCAAAGTCTATCTTGTGTGTTGAGGTCGCATTTGTCTATTAGTAACATATTATACTATAGATATGTCCTAAGAGTCCAGTTGTTAGTTGTGCTGTGGTGAACATTTTTCTATTGTGTCACAGCATTAAAAAAAAGTACAACAATACAACACTGTTCCAGTGTTTTTTTTGTTGCTGATTACTTATTGAGTAGTAACAATAGAAGGCCCAAATGGGGTTTGGATAGACGTTTAGGGATAAGGTGGTAAGGGTTGGCGAGCTGTGGATACTTGCAGTCCAGAAGTTATCAGAGAATTAGATTGTTGGTTATGAGTGGAAGTATTTGCTATTGATCCAGAAGTTCCAATCAGTTGAGAATTTGGCAAAAGTTGTATTTTTGGGTAAGCCAGTGTTTTCTCGTACGCTTAAGTGCTGTTCATTAGGTTGATAACTTTGTTAATATGAAGGGATTCTTGTTCCACTAGTGTGGTGGACGGGTCAGGACATTTCTAAAACGGCCAACCACCACTTGCTCCGTCAATTTCAGAAGTTCCACTATCACCATTGGTCCTAGTAGTCAGAACTCTAATGATATAGGGGCACATTTACTAATGATCCGCACACCACATTTCCGTCGGGTTTCCGGACTATTTCCGATTTGCGTCGCATTTAACAGGGTTTTTTGCCGCACGTGATCGGATTTTGCCGCCGACTTTCATGCGACACAAATTGGGGGAGCATGGCCGTCGGAGAACCTGACTGATTCGGACTGAGCGCAGGATTTAAAATTCAAATTGTGTCCCAAGACATGCACTCACATACACCCAGAAGAAGAATTTGAACTCCGGCGGACCTGAGCGAGGAAGTGACACATGCAGGATATCGGGCGCACAATCTTATCCTCGTCGGACAACGCACCTCGGGGATCGCGACAGGACCTGGTAAGTAAATGTGCCCCAATATTTTGATCCCCTAGTTTGTGGACAGAATTTAAATGTCTCATACTGTTACGAAAACCCATTTTCTATGTTAACACAAAATTGCATAATATTTTTAGCAATTATAGCAGTACAGCAGGATGAGCAGTAAAACCTTATAGATTTAACATAATCTTTCAGACTTTGTAATTTCTTTTTTGCCTCATAATATAAAACTAGTATTTTCGATTGAACAACAGTCTTTCTGCCATAAACTCCAATAATTAGGCGCTATACAGGAACAGCTGCCTCGAACCCTTGCTGCCTCTTGAAGAAGCTATATAGCTGGGTAATAGTATCAGGCAATTGCTGGCAAGTAATGAGCGTGGAGCTCTACCGGTGCCAGGCAGCTGCAGCCTGTAACTGCTTTACTTTATGGAAAGCACAAGATCCTCGCATGTGCTTTCACTAGTGTTCAGGGGATGGGTAAAGTATCTGCAGGATGTACTCATGTTCATATAGGATCTCATATACACATATACAGAATTGCCAAAATAATAAATCAGATCCATAGCATATTTTTGCACAGGTCAAGAAATATGGACTAAGAAGAAAGCATCAAAATGCTTAACAGTTAAAAAGAGTATCTTATCTACAGGCAATATATTATAGAGCAAAAGGAGCTGAACAGATTCTACATAATGGGGCAGATTTACTTACCCGGTCCATTCGCGATCCAGCGGCGCGTTCTCTGCCCTGGATTCGGGTCCGGCCGGGATTTATCAAGGTAGTTCCTCCGCCATCCACCAGGTGGCGCTGCTGCGCTGAAAAGCATCGGAACGCGCTGGAGTTCCGCGACAGATTTCTTGTTTTAAATGCGGCGTTTTTTCCGAATCCGTCGGGTTTTCTTTCGGCCACGCCCCCCTCTCGTGCATGCCAGCGCTGATGCGCCACAATCCGATCGCGTGCGCCAAAATCCCGGGGCAATTCAGGGGAAATCGCCGCAAATCTTCGGGTAACACGAACCAGAAATATTCGGGTAACACGTTTGGGAAAACGCGAATCGGACCCTTAGTAAATGACCCCCAATGTCTTGTCTGTAGGCAGCATGTTATACAGCCAATGGAGCTTAGCAGATTGTATAAAGAGTCCTATCTACAGGCAGTAGAAAGTGCTTTGGAGGAGTTAACAGAGCCCCTCAGGCCTCCAGTTTAGATATACCGATCACTTCCTCTGGTCTGCCGGCTCATTACTACAGTGGGTACGGAAATAATTCAGACTCCTTTAAATTTTTCACTCTTTGTTTCATTGCAGCCCATTGGTAAGATCAAAAAAAAGTTCTATTTTTTTTACTCATTAAAGTACACTCTACTGCCAACTTGTCAGACAAAAACAGAAATGTAGAACCTTTGGAGCTAGTACAGCCATGAGTCTTCTTGGGAATTGATAGGGATTTTTATGCAGGGCCCCAACAGCCCTCTTGACTTTTGTAAGGTGAGTCCTAATTAACCCTTTCATGATTAAACATAAAAACTAAGACATGTCCATATCTTAGTCAAGATCTTCTCCCGTTTAATATCTCAAAATGCATAATATCACAGACAGAAAAGTAGGCGTGAATAGTATACTGTAAAACTATTGGTCATCAGCACATTCTGGGGAAAAAAAAGTTAATTAATTGTGCTCAGTTCTCAGAGACCTTGTACACAGATATTGTTTATACTAATTTCCTCTGCCAGAAGGTGATAAGTGGACTCCAGAATCCTAATATCATGCAGCATCAAGGACAGACTGGCTTCTCATTAAATGTCAAAGGGTATTAGCTGACAGGCGAGCAAACAGGTTACATAAAATGAAGTTTGAATCATGACATTAACTTGACAATGGTCAGGGAACATGGCCGCTGTATCTAAGATGGCGGACAGTAGTCAAGATGGCGTCCGAAACCAGTGCGACCTCCTTAACAATTCCCCCCTTTGAGCTTTCCTGGCCTGTAACTCCATCCTGAGCGACCTCCTCAAGCTCCAGGTACCCACAGGTACCTGCTGGACTTGTTAACTCTTCACCAGATCCCCTGGAGGCTGGTCACTCAGGGGTTACAGGCCTGCACACTCACATCACATCACTGAGTTCCCATAGTTCATAGGTTTGTAAACAGGCAGCTTCATCCTCCGCTCCGGGCACTTCTCCTGTCGTGGTTCTTACTGCCTGGACGGCCATCTGGAACATGGGGGACTTGATGAGGGGGACCACACAACATGCAATAAGTGACAAGAGCAAAATCACAATCCCCAATATCACCCCCACTTAAAGGAAACCCTTCCAATCCCCCAACCACAAAGTGAAGGACAAAGTGTCCACCCCAGAGTTTCTCTTGAGTTTCCTGGACAGTCCTTCAATCTCTTCAAGTGCATGGGTAACGGATCCATAGGGGGCGATGTCATCTGGGATGTATATGCGACAAGCCACTACCACCATCTTACAGACTCCTCCCTTCTCAGCAAGGGTCATGTCCAAAGCCATGCGGTTCTGGGAAGCATCTCCGATATAATTCACAAATCTCTGTTGATTACAGTAAAAACAGTTAACCCAACCAACATCTTTACTCATAACTATCTGGGGAATAATGGACTCTAGACCTGCCCATATCTGATTGTGGGCCTTGTACTCATCTGGGACCCCCTTGGTGCTCCCACTGTATCTGTATAAACGTTGTCATCTAGGTGTTTCTCTCAGACACTGCTAATATAGGGTTATCTGTGCTGTCAATGTTAAAGAAGGTCATTGTCTTGTTGCACCAACCGTAGGTAAAGTCTCCTACCCTGGGGGCATCCTGGTCAGCCCTGTAGTTACAGCGATTGGTTGGGGTGTCCCTGAGCATACAGTCAGTCAGAAGAGACCAGCTAGCAAGAAGAATAAGTAAGTTTGCAATAGAAAGCGTGGAAGCGTGCTGACTTCCCTCTAGCTTCACAGGCGTGCCACTGGTCAGCAGGACTTGGAAAGGACCGTCATAGCGAGGCTCCAGACTCTCTCTCTGATTTCTCTTTACCACCACGTAGTCTCCAGGCTTCAGAGTATGCATCCTGAGGTCTCTGTCTGCATCTGAAAAAGGAATCAGAAACACTTTTGCTGACCTTTTCCAAGGCCTGGCTCAGCTGTGTGACATGTTCCACCTGTTTTCCTGCCATCAGTTATAGGGTCTGTGGGAAGTAGGGGTCTAGCCTGGGTGCACAGCCAAAAAGTACTTCAAAGGGGGACAATCCCATCTTTCTATTAAGGGTGGTCCTAACTGAATGGTGGGCAGCAGGAAAGCACTCGCGCCATGGTTTCCCTGTTTCTTCCATGGCCTCCCAGATCTCTAACTTAAGAGTGCCGTTTAAAGTATCTCAAACACACCACCAACTTGGGAAGGGTAAGGGGTGTGCAGGGCCTGTCCTACACCCAGGAGGAACGAGGCTTTAGGTCTTTACCTGTTCAGTGAAGTGGGTTCTGCGACCGGACTCTATGGTCTCTGGAAGTCCAAACCTGCAGAAAAATCTCACTCACCAACTTCTTGGCAGTAGCCTTGGTCATGGGAGAAGCTTCTGGCCACCCTGGAAAGAGATCAATGCACACAAGCACGTACTCCTACGTACCACTTTTTGGTAGCTGGATAAAATCCATCTGCAGTCTCTGGAAGGGATACAGCAGCTTGGGTTTCACCTTCTGTGGGGTCTTTACCACCTTACCCGGGTTGTGGCGGGCACAGACTATACAGGCTTTAAATAGTCTAGTGACAGTAAACCACTGGTGGTTTATGTGCACTAGCATGGCCATTTTGGATATGTGTGTGTGTCCGTGGCCTACTTGACTTACTGTCAGGGCTCTGGGCAGGCACACCCTCTCTCCCAGCATCCAGGTCCCATCGGCATCTGGGCTCCAGCTTTCCTCCACACTTCCTTCACTTCTGATGACTCTCGGGCCACCAGGGACTGGAACACCTGTGGATCAAACTTTTAGCTCAGAACTCACCGCTGAGACTTCAGGACAGTCTCCGGGCTCCATCTGTGCAGCTGCCTTCGCCATCCCGTCAGCCACATACTTGCCCTTGGCTTGTGGAGTTACCAAATTGTGTGTGCTTTTACTTTTACTTTCCCCACCTCTTGTGGAAGTAAGAAAGCATCCATGAGCTCTTTAATCAGTGTGCCATGCTTAAAGGGGGTCCCTGCAGAGGTGGGGAAATCTGTAGCCTTCCATAAAGGTTCATAGTCATGTTTAGACCCCAGGACTATACCTTGAGTATAGATGTTCGCCCTTTTACCTTCCACCAGCTGTAGTGCTTCCCTGAGTGCCATCACTTCATCTCCTGCGCTGACCTGTGTGGAGGGAGTGGTTCTGCTTGTACTACCTCATGTGCGCCACTGACCACTGTATATCCAGTGTAGAACCGTCTGTCTTCTCCTGCAGACCTGGAGCCATCTATGAGAAAAAACTCAACATCTGGGTTAATCACCCTTCTCTCCCCCCCTCCCTGAATCCTGGAAGACTGGCGATAGAATGAAGGATTCAGAGCTGTGCACCTTATCAGTGTGTCCTGGGGCATCAGGAGTGCACACTGGAGTCTGAGCTGTCTGGCCATTGCTCAGATGCTTGGGCTGTACTTGGGTGAGGACACTGTGCAAGGTATGTGGGGTTTGCACAGTAACTTAGTGAGCTAGGGTCTAGGATCAGCTCACTGGCCTTGCTGAGCAGATTGATGGCTGCAGCTACTGACACATGAGGGGCTCCCCTCACGACTGAGTCTAACCGGGCCTAATTTGGGCCACTGGGGAGGCCACCGCGTTCCTGGGCTAAGACACCTGTGGCCTAGATACTCGGTGCAAAATAAAATAAAAGGTCTGGTTCAGTGGCATGTGCCTAGGACCGGGGCAGACAGGATTTGCCAGCTTAAGGCTCTGGAATGCATCAATTGCCTCCTGACTAAGGGCAAATGGGGAAGAGGCAATTCAGTCATCAAGGGGCAACATCAGGCTAGAGGCAGCAGACCTTATCCCAGGCCTGCAGGAGCTGGCCAGTCCTAGAATCATGTGAAGAAGCTTAATGCCTCAGGGCAGGGGCACATTCTGGACTGCCAGCTTTCTTTCCTCTGTCAGGTATCTGCCTGTGGCTGAAAAGCAGTGGCCTAGGAAGACCACCTTCTCCTGGCAGTACTGGAGTTTGTCTTTGGAAACCTTGCAACCCTTCTGGAAAAGAAAACACATAAGGTCAATAAATGCATCCTGGCGAACAAAAACAGTAGGTCCTCCGCATACTGAAAAGGAGAACATCCAGTAAGGGGCTAGTCTGCCAGTCTACTGTAGGGCCGTGGGGTATTGGCTGGGTGAGTTTTACCCCCCTTGTGGGAATCTGCACCAGCTATACTGGAATACTGAACTGGTAAAGGCATATAGGTCCTGGCAATCTTCATGTAGGGGCACAGAGAGGAAAACATTTGCCAAATCAATAACAGTGAATAATTTGTCACTCTGGGGACTGCTGCCAGTTTGGGCTCGGGACCACTGGGCTTCAGTACACTCATTAGCAGCTTAGAGATCATGGACCATGCTACAGTCTTTTCTTGACCGGTAATGGGCTAAAATCATCATCGAACTAGCAGGGGAGAGTTCTAAAATGAAAGGCACCAACTCTGTTTGGGGGGGGCCGTTCTCGTTGACATCCCTGTCCATTACCACCCTCCTTATCCAGGCCTGTTGGGGCCGTCTCCGCCACTCACTACAGTAATGTCGCCTCCCCGCAACGCCCACTTGGGTTGGTCAGTTGAAACTTCCGGAAATGTTGCTAGTCTCGCTTTGGCGTGGTCTGTGAAACATCCTCTATTCCCTCTGAACGTCAATGTGTCAGAGTCCCTCCACCACATCTCCAGCCCAGTGTTCTGTGCTTCCTATAAAGTTCTGGCCGGACTCCAACGTCTCAATAAAATCCAGGTACACTTATGTTGGTTTTTAATCAAAAAGGAAAAAAAGTCAGTCATAGGCTCTGTAATACAGTTGGGGGGCTCGTTCTTGCTTAGTCTGTTTGTGGGTTACACAGGAGGACATCACATCATACTGTATTCCTGTTCCACAACCAAATAAATTCCTTCGAGCCTCCCTTTTTTTTTTAGATTGAAAATATTAGCACTAGCCTGTGAAACAGGTGACAGAACACCGATTCCAAGCAACTCAATATGGAGAAATTCAGTTTTCTGTGAACATCAAGGTCACTGTCTCTCTCGTAGATAAGACAGACACAGCATTCAGGCAAAGCCCTAGACTTACATGTCAGTCCTTTACAAAATAAAACGCAGCTCCAACAGCCCCCACCCTTTTGTTAACCCCTTAAACGCCAGAAAGCATGTACCGGACACATTGCAACACTTTTTATAGTAATTTTTCTCTAATAAATTTTAATAATACTCAAACAAACAACATCCCACACTCCAGGACCCCTAGCAGATAACCAAAATGGTGAAATATCACCAGCCGGCATTTTATTCTACCCAGAATCCCGGGGGGGGGGGTTCAGCAATCAACTTTCAGGGACTTGAAGGGAATATAACTTAAGATGGCCGCCACTGAAAAATAAACTGTCTTTAAGATGGCCGCCACTGAAGGATGGTAGGGCGTGTCATCTTCTCTAACCACCAGATACAGGGGTGGAGTCTGCATTACAGGGGCCATTTTTCTCTCCCAAGGAAAATATAATTAAATCTCTTTTTCTCAAATTCTTTCCACATCAAAAACTTTGAAATGTCCCTTATCGCCTGTCTCTTTCTTCAATGGGCACTCTGAAGGATTTCTGTCACTCTGTCCTGGTCCGTCCGTCAGTCAGAGGCTCTAAGTGTCTGTTTGCAAAGTTTTCTCACTTGTACAATCATCAGATCATCTGACACATCCCAAAACCTTCAAACCTTCAATACTACTTTTCATTTCAACACAAAACTACCAGCCCTTATGTCCGATCATGTCAACTTGCACTTTTCCATCAGTCCTACTTAACTCAACAACCTTCTATCTCTGTGCATCTTACCCCTTCATGTGGGACACAATCTGAGTAGCTTTTCTAGGTCCGCACCCGTGGCTTACTTTACTTTGCTTACTTTCCATCACAAATGTCTACAACTGCAACACTGCCAAACCTGTCCCCCACAGACGCAACGAATCCCACACCTTGTGTGACCAACCCCAAAGAAACTAGATACCAGACTTCCACAGAGGACTCTTTACCAAGTCTCCCTTATTGACTCTTAAACAAATCAACTCTCTTTACTGAACTACTCTCTCCTTGACTCTTTACCAAGTCAACTCTCTTACTGACTCTTTACCAAGTCACTACTAGTTCTTACAGTCATCCACAAAGTCGTTCATACTTTCAAAATAAAGCTAAACGCACACTTGATCAGAGTGGGTCTCCGCTGCACGTGCACAAATTGAGCTCTATACCTCTATGGGTAACCCTATTGACACTAGTCAAACAGTACTATAGACACTATGATAATCTGACAATCACAACAAAGTATCTCCTACTTTAGTAGTGCAGACCTCTAAGGGCTACTCCCTCCCGTCCCACAGCTTCAGCTAACATCACAGACTGTCTGACCATCTGTCTCTGTCCAATCACCTTACAAAGTGGTTCTTTGCCAAAAACTATGAGCTTAGGTTACAGTGAACTACAGTGGCAAATATATAACACAGAGACAGTCTTACCCGGTCCGTCCAACCGGTGAACCAGAAGTGACATATCAAGGTAGACAATAAAAAACAGCTTACCCTGAGAGCTCTCTGGTCAGTTCTGTTCACCAAGCCGGCGGGGACCCTTCACGGAGGCTGTCTCGGTGTTGTTGTTCCTCACTCCTAAGCCCACCCAGAAAAGGACGCCAATACTGATAGGGATTTTTATGCAGGGCCCCAACAGCCCTCTTGACTTTTGTAAGGTGAGTCCTAATTAACCCTTTCATGACCGAACATAAAAACTAACACATGTCCATCTCTTAGTCAAGATCTTCTCCCGTTTAATATCTCAAAATGCATAATATCACAGACAGAAAAGTAAGCGTGAATAGTATACTGTAAAACTATTGGTCATCAGCACATTCTGGGAAAAAAAAGTTAATTAATTGTGCTCAGTTCTCAGAGACCTTGTACACAGATATTGTTTATACTAATTTCCTCTGCCAGAAGGTGATAAGTGGACTCCAGAATCCTAATATCATGCAGCATCAAGGACAGACTGGCTTCTCATTAAATGTCAAAGGGTATTAGCTGACAGGCGAGCAAACAGGTTACATAAAATGAAGTTTGAATCATGACATTAACTTGACAATGGTCAGGGAACATGGCCGCTGTATCTAAGATGGCGGACAGTAGTCAAGATGGCGTCCGAAACCAGTGCGACCTCCTTAACAGGAATGATGCAACAAGTTTTTCACACCTGGATTTGGGGATCCTCTGCCATTCTTCCTTGCAGATCCGCTCCAGTTCCCTCAGGTTGGATGGTGAATGTTAATGGACAGGCTTTTTCAAGAGGAAAAGTAGTGATCCTCCTAAATTTATTCTATTTAAGGATTACGGAGGCCACTATGCTCTTAGGAACCTTGAGTGCTACAGACATTCTTCTGTAACCTTGGCCACATCCGTGCCTTGAAATAATTCTTTCTCTGAACTCCCTGGACAGTTCCTTAGGCCTCATGATTCTCATGAGCTCTGACATACACTATGAGCTGTGAGGTCTTATGTAGACAGGTGTGTAACTTTCCTGATCAAATCCAATCAGTTTAATAAAACACAGCTAAACTCCAATGAAGGAGTAGAACCATCTCAAGGAGGATCAGAAGGAAATAGACAGCATGTGAGTTAATCATGAGTGCCAAAGCAAAGGGTCTGAATACTTATGACCATGTGATATTTCAGTTCAGATGTTTAATAAATTAGCAAAAATATTGACATTTCTGTCAAAATGCACATGAAAGAGAAAATATGAACTTTTTTGATCTTGCCAATTGGCTGCAATGAAACAAAGAGTTAAAAATTTTAAGTGATCTGAAGACTTTCCATACCCACTGTACATCACTCCTCTGGTTGAATACAACTACCTGGTGATCTGGTTGAAAACAAGTACCACATTTGCGCAGTTTAACGCTGGATCCATCACTGAAGCAGTCACGGAGACTGACCCATTGCGATCAATTACAGGAGTAATATAGTTATGAGCATGGAGACCGAAGGAACCAATGCCCATATCTGAAGTGCAGGGGCAGCATTGATTATGCCCTGGAGCCCGAGTGGTTCTGTTAATGCTCCCCCAAAACTCCTTAGAGTCATTTGCATAATTTAAAAGCCCATTTATGGGAGTATAATGAACAGGGGAGAGAATATCAAGGGCATGCCCGGTTTAGTCAGTGGATATTCTACAAGTAAGAATTTGTAGTCTGAGTGGCTAATTTTTCATGACACATTCCCTTTAAGAAGAGCTGAATGAAAAGCCAAGAGTGTCCACATATCACACTCCCTAATAGATGAAGGTTTTCAAATAGAAAAGGAGGAGGAGGATTCCCACAAGAGCCAGACATATCTGTGATCATTTGTGTATATATTTGGTTTGGACAAGGTATATACTATATAACCAAGGAATGAAAAAAAATTGTGGTGCAAAGTTGCAGAGTGCATCTTTTCTGATCCGGACATTGTCATGGCCGTGGGATGTTGGTACAGTTATATATATATTGTATCAATTTATTTTACTTCAATATAAGTATATAGAATATGTGTACAGTTCGCTCTTGCTTGTTCTATGTTATTGTTGCAAGAAAAAGTTTACATTTTACACAAATAACTGTAATCAGGGGACTAGGAAAAAAAACAGACAAGACAGTGAGCCCTAAATTTGATCCCACCAATATTACCCTCCCTACAAACTCGAACCACACTACTCCAGTAACTGGTCAACGATCCCTCCTCAATCAATGTGCAAAACACAAAGACAAAACAATACAAACAGATAAAAATAGTGGCCAGGTCACAATGAAGAGGGCAAATGCAGTACAAAATCACAAAATGATAGAGTAGTCTGAGCGAGAGCCAAAGGTCAGAATATCAACAAAACAATGATCAGAGAAACAAGCAAAGTATTGAGCCAACTAGGAATAATTCTATAGCCATTACCTTAGGACAGACCACACTAGTGATTGGGCCAGAACTCTCACATCCGGACAACACATGGAGCAGATGAGAAGTGTAAGAAGCTGTCAATCACAACAGGTTAACTAATGATGAACCAGAGCCAATGCTGAAGGAAAGAGATGGATGTGATACTTAATAAATCCAAACAGCATGTCGTGCTTAAACCTGTGTTCACACTGGAGTTGTTCAGAAAGGCACAAAGGTACAATAAGTGTTTCCTCGGCTGCATGCCATGGACAGAGGATGACGCCGACATGGATGTTGCAATAATGTTATCTTCAGAATTAAGGACCCCTGAGAGTCTCTCAATAGCAGGTTACACAGACCCCTTTGCACCCTATATGTAGCCCAGACGTACAGTTTGACCCCATTAGCTCTTCTTCATACAGTTACAGTATCCAGGGAGCCGTGTCTGCAGCGCAGGAGGTTGCACCTGGAGGCTTCACTTATTCAGTATTTTTTTTTTTCCTCTAAACCAAAGAAATATGAATAGAGAATCATCATCGCCGTGGGAATAGATCCATAAAGTATAGTAAGCTTTTACCTTAGAAAATCATATTGCAATTTCCTTTTTCTTTATTTAAGTGTGTCGGTGATTTATGTAGATATGTCAGAACTGCAATGTTAGTAAATTTCCCTTTGGTCCTACCATTTCCCTTCCGTCCTACAGAGATAGTAATAATGTTTTAATGAAAGCTCCCAGGCCCCCTGGGTAACAGAGTAATGCTTTATAATGATTTCATACAATTCCCTAACTTGGAAACTGGAGGATTTTACATCACTATGTAAATCTCAGTTATAGCCGTGTTTTTGCTTCGATCCAAATTATTTTCTGAAGCAGAACAAGACCCTTACAATTAACGGCTATTAACTAAAGGCGGAATTTCTACATGGAATCCATTGAGTTTAGGGAGATAAGGATCAATCATGTGCAAACATAAAACCTCTATATATCTGATTTATCGTATGCACAAACAAAGCAAGTTCTGTCTCCGCAATTATCAGGATTGGTTCTGTGATTGCAATGGCCTGATCATCTCATGGTAAGGAAATAGAGCAGATAGGGATCTTATCATGAGCATGGTGCATTTATTTCACCCCTGCATCATGAGTATAAATTCATATGTAGTAATGACTATACCACTTCAGGTGGATAGATTCATTTGAGCTACATTTACATGACCATATGGGGGCCCCTGACCTGGCCGCGCATTTGCAGCCAGATCACAGCCCCCATGGTGGTATATGACACCCAGTCATGGCACTGTGACCTATCCAGGCAGACCCACCATATAGGACACGTTAGGACACGTTCTACATTTTGCCGGATTAGCAGTGTGGCTGCTGGGCTTTCATTAGAGAGGGAATGGGTGAGGAGCACTCTCACTTCCCCTCCCTTCTCCAGCTGGCCGTGTATTATGCCCAGGATCTGATCCGGGCAAGCACATGGACTTAGGCATTGTTCCACACTTAAAGGGAACCTATTGCCAGATTATACACCATTAAACTACTAGCCCCCTTAGGTAGGGTATAAAATGTCTATTATAGAACTCCCTCTTCAATTATTATTATTTCTTTATAGAGCACCATTAATTCCATGGTGCTGTTCAATCAGTAAGGGGTTCACATACATTAGATTAAGACAAAACAGGTGCAAGTACAAAATACAATACTACAGTGATCAGGAGACAAGATTTTATGTGAAATCTCTCCCATTTACCTGTAAAAAAAACTCCCTCAAAGTCAAAAATGAGCATAGAAGAGTCATATATACCTGAGATGAGTCAAGTTTAGAGTTTGCAGAGGGAGAGTCATGAAACATGCTTATTAAAAATGAGAATCTTCATCTTTCAGATTGAAGTTTATGTACCCCCAATACTTACTAGCGTGAAGTTGGTCTGTATGATAAAACATCTCACACACCGGCTCCAATGGCTCTCAGCTGCCTGTTTCTAATGAAATTTCAAATACTGCTAAATTGCAAATTTGGACTTGGGAAATCATTTTTATACCACACAACAGACTAATTGGTATCAGCATTCTTAGATTTTTTGGCATCCTGTAGATTACACTGTAGTATGAACTTGAAAGACTTCCATTATTACCAAATTACAGCAACGCCAAGTTGTTACTATGAACTATCAAAAAATGTACTTCTCGGGAAACCCCTTGGGAGCTGGGGCAGGGATACTTCGGTACCCATGTTTCTCCAGTACTTCCAGTCTTTGGCACGTGTACCCTTCCAGCAGTTCCAGGGGGTCATGGGGTCTGCTTTAGTCAATGAGTGGCCTGTCACTTGTAGAGGCAGATCAGGTCATCTCAAACCCCTTTCAACTTTTAAACCGTTCCAGGACCAAGGATCAAAAAAGTAAAATTGGTATAAAATTGGAATTGAAGGGGTTGTCCTACATTTTAAAGATATCCAAGAATAGAGGATAACAAGTTGATTAATAAAAGTCTTACTCTTTGGACTCCCACCAACCACAAGAGCTGGATCCACAATAATCTGGGAACCATTCTCACTAATGGGTGGAGAACAGGACAATAATAAGATTGGGACATCCATTCTCTAGATTGCTGGTGATCCCATTCTCGTGATCGATGAGAATCCCATCAGTTGGACTCTAACTGAAAAGCTTCTTTTCCCTATCCTGAGGATAGGGGATAACTTGAAAACTTGGGACAACTCCTATAATACATATTTGGTTCAGTCTTTCTTCAGCACTTTAGGTTTTGAAAATAACATTGATCCAGAAATGAGTCCCGAATAAGCAGTTTAAGGAACCTTGTTACACCCCGACGTCCAGTCTTCTATCGTACACTCGCGGACATATAGATTTCTTTTATCGACTCTGAGTGGCATTGCCAGAAGAAACAAAGAATTATTTTTAAAAACCCATTGCGGCTCCTCTGAAACCAGAGATATGATGATATCTGCATATGATCTATACCTGTAATTAACAGCTTTGGAACCAAGAGGCAGTGATGCTACTTAGCTATGCTGGATGCCGGCCATTTGTCTCAGTTATTAGCTGGACAGAAAATAGAAGTGCTCTCTGGGAAGTGCTTTGGAGTTCCTCAGACACGGAGACGTACCGTCTTTGTTACTCACTTCTAATTAAGGATAAACCCTAAGCGTACATCTCACGCTGGGCATGGGCACGCTGTCGGAGCTCTCCTTCGCCCAACATTATTGCTGTCTTGTACAATCACTGTTTTAGATATATTGTATGCTCCTGAATTTAATTTGTTTGTTTTATTCTGACATTAAGTGTCTTACTTCCTAAGAGTTCTCGGTAAATTATTTGCATGGGTGCAAAGGAAAAGATATTGCGATGCACCCAAGGGGCTGCTTATCAACGAGAGCGTATTATAGTTATAATCTTCCTAAACTGTTTATTATTGCATTTTTCCTCCCTGAATCATATTGAAGGATTGAGTTGTGGGGAGGTAATTTGTAATGGACCCCGGTGAATGTGTTGTCTTAAAGTGGAGAAATAGGGCAAATATTAGATTTTCACCGGAGAGTTAAAGTTTTCTTATTCAGCTTTAATTACCGCAATATGTTATATTTTTTACATCTTCTACAGAATGCGAGGGAAGATGAAGGGGTTGTCTTGATGAAAAAGTTAATTTTCCCATACACGATAAGAGTATTTGAAGTTAATATTATCCTTAGGGCGGCCATAAGACCGAAACCCTATTTCTCTCGTGATGTTGGTGGAAAATAATGGAAAATTCACTGGTATCCGGTGAGTTTTCGGCAGCAGCTATACAAAGTTCTGCAAGTTCAAAAACTCCTTCTACAATGATGCACATTCCATATTCTGGCCAAAACAAAGTGTGAAACTGACCGCCACCTGCTATTTATGAATGTATTATTGTTTTGTATTGATATTCTGTGTGATAATCTAATCCCATGCCTTGATCTGTAATATACAAGAAAAAATCCAGTTGGGATAAAGTTCTTTTCTATTCTATGTAGTTGGACACATATAGCGTGTGGGAAATCAAATGCACAGCCAAGAAATTTTACTGCCCTTACCTTACCAGGTGCAATGCGCATGCGCCAATGGTAGAAGAAGACTTCTTTCCTTTCTGTTAACTCTGGTAATGGTGGTGGTGGTAATAGGTTTGACCCTAAGTCACATAAAGGATTACTGGGCAATAAGGTATCCCTGTCATAATGAACTTGCAGTCTCATCAGCAGTGTGTTAACTATCCATGACAATCGCCCTGCCAGGACATTCATCTTATATTCATGAATACTATCATAAGGTCGTGGCAGGGCAATTGCTCGTAGACATCTGCGGCCATGTTATAGACAGGAATCTCTGGCTGATGAGGTTAAAGACAAGAGTCTTCACTTTACATATCAAGAAAGAGGTGCAGAACATTTAAAGAGGCCGGCCCCTCTAATATTTCCTTGTATTTCTCAGTACAAAGGACAAATCCTGATACAAATGTTGATACAGCTAATAACTGTGTAGAGTAAGTCACAGGTTTCTAAATAATGTCTACAGTATAAGTGGGGCTCCTTGGGCCCACCAAAACAAAATATCCTGGTAACCTCCATGATTAACCCCTTACAGACGTGTGACGTATTAGTCAGGGGCTGCGGGTATATGGAAAAGGGCTCAACTAGTGAGAAAGGTGAAAACACCCACCAGTAACACCCAAAGCTGCTGGCAGCAGTAAAAAGCTAGTGGTACATGGGCGCCGCCATCTTGTCTTGGATCTTTGTAAGACCCAAGGCTGTATAGTTTCTGATTTGTTACAATTCTAATACATGATCAATAAAGTCCCCATATACTGCAATACTGTAGTATAGCAGTATATGGCAGAATCAATCAGACAACGTAGGGTTAAAGTACCCTAGGGGGTCTGGTAAACAGTAAAAAAAAAGCTAAAAGTTCAAATGAACCCCCCTTTCCGGCGAACTTTATTTTTTTTCCAGCTTCCCAGCACAGGGCATGGGATATTTAATACCGTCAATACGACGTGCAATTACAGAGCTTTACACAGAAAAATAAAAAAGTTACAGGTTTTTGAAGGTGGGGATTAAAAATGCAAAAACGAAAAAGGGCCTCAGCATTAAAGGGGTTTTCCCATTAAAGAAAATTCTCCAATCTCAATTCCCTAGTGATGCTTACAAAATAAAGATCATTTTAACCCCTTACTTTACAATTGTACTCAGTTTTATTGCTGTTTTAGCTTCTATTACTCAGTGATGGTCAGTGTAAGACTCCAGGGTGTGGGCAGAGACTCTCTAAGCAGACACTTCATGCAGTGGCGTAACTAGGAGTGGCTGGGCCCCATAGCAGATTTTTGCATGGGGCCCCCCTTCCCCTTTAAAAGATATATACAAATTTATACACACATATTTACAAACATATAAAGTTCTACACTTTGCATTCACTTTTCTATACTTGCACCCACATACATACATGTATACACTTATACGCACACATTTATGTACTCATGTACTCATATGTACTCATATATAGATTTATACACGAATACATTGGAGGATATTTATCATACGCTGGCGCTCATGCAAATTCGCAGCCCGATACATCAAGAGGCTTCTGCCTCTTGATGTATCGGGCTGCCAGCAGCGCAGCGTTTAACCTACGCCAGGCCAACGTATGAAAAGTCGCAGGTAGCAGCGAGTGCGCAGGCGGGGGACAGCAACACCCCGCGCCGGCCCACTCCCGTCCGGCCGCGCAGCCCACTCGGCCGGCCGCGCCCCCCCCTTCATGCCCCACTGGCGTGCGTTCTGTGCGGTGGATTCGGGTCTTCCGGCGATTCAATAAGGCAGTTCCTCTGACCAGGTGTCGCTGCTGCGCTTAAGTTCCCTGAAGTCCGCCGAAATGCACCATCCTATACCTGGTGAAGGTAAGCGCAAGTCCCGGGACACTTTTTTTTTTTTTTTAAATGCGGCGGTTTTTCCGAATCCGTCGGGTTATCGTTTGGCCACACCACCCGATTTCCGTCGCATGCATGCGGATGCGCCACAATCAAATCGCGTGTGCCAAAATCCCGGGGCAATTCAGGGAAAATCGGCGCAAATCGGAAATATTCGGGTAACACCTTAGTAAATGACCCCCACTGTATAGTACATACACATTATATACCTATAGTATGTATACTTATGCATACAGTATAAACACACCATATACATACATTTGTTTACAAACAGTACATACAGCATTTAAACACATACATTTAGTATATAAAGCATATACGCACACATACAGCAAACGCACACATTCACATACATACAGTACACACAGCATTATATATATATATATATATATATATATATATATACACACACAAGCATATATCTATACATATATACACACACATACATAAGCATATATCTAAAAATATATATACACATACACGCATATATATGTATATATGTACACAGATACATTTAAATAATGGTACTTACTTTTTTGATGTCCAGCACGGTGGCTGTGTGGGTCAGTAGGCCGGTGTTCGGGCGAACCATCAGGCGGGTGTTTCAGTGCTCGTGCGGGCGGTTGGCAAGTGCGGTGGGCGGTCGGCCGGGCGGCAAGTGCAATGGGATGGTAGTCGAGCCGCAAGTGCGGTGGGCGGGCCTAACGGGAGGCAAGTGCGCTGGGAGGGTAGTCGAGCCGCAAGTGCGGTGGGCGGGCCTAACGGGAGGCAAGTGCGCTGGGAGGGTAGTCGAGCTGCAAGTGCGGTGGGCGGGCCTAACGGGAGGCAAGTGCGCTGGGAGGGTAGTCGAGCCACAAGTGCGGTGGGCGGGCCTAACGGGAGGCAAGTGCGCTGGGAGGGTAGTCGAGCCGCAAGTGCGGTGGGCGGGCCTAACGGGAGGCAAGTGCGGTGGGCGGACGGGTACAGACGGGCGGACGGGTACAGACGGACGGACGGGCGGGCAGCAAGTGAGGTGGGTGGGCGCACAGCAAGTGAGGTGGGTGGGCAGACAGCAAGTGAGGTGGGTGGGCAGACAGCAAGCGAGGTGGGCGGGCAGACGGTAAGTTGGCTGGCAACTAAGTGTACGCGGGCAGTTTGGTGGGCGGTTCGTTGTGTGGACGGCTGGGAGGGAAGTTCAGTGTTGCCGGCATATGGGAGGCTCATCTGTTTGGGAGGCAGTAGGCGAGTCAGGCACACGCGGCTGTGGGTCCCGGGCCCCTTAACCTCACGGGCCCCGTAGCAACCACTACGGCTGCTACGGCGGTAGTTACGCCACTGACTTCATGATCCCTCTAGTGCTGTGAGATACAGTTTGCTGAAAATGTGGTTAGATTATCAGGGTACAGGTTTATCTACATCTTACAGGTTTATCGATTACTATAAGATTGTGGTATTAAGACCAAATGTTTATGAACCAGAGGAAGAGCTTAGTCCAAGCCCGAAACGCGTTGTTCTATATACTATTTTAATTCTGTAAATACATATATATATATTTTTTAATTTATCCTTTACGAAATAAAACCATTTTAAAACGGGACCAGCAGCGCCATTCTTCAGCGTTAGAAAAAAAACCCTCCAATCCTGGAGAAAAAGATACCCAGCTGCTATATTGTCCTGCTTATATTAATGTTTCTGCAATTATTATTTTATTCAAACCAATTTAAAAAAAAAACCTCTGTTTTGTTCTATAGATTTGAGCACAACTCATGAGAAGTGCGTATAGAGCGGAGGATGGAAGCCGTAGCTTTTGTTTTATAAATCTCATTGATTTACTTTCCGCTTCAGATCTATAAACAGGAACACAGCAGTCATTTAAGTCTTTGACATAATAATCTAAAGCTGTATATATTTCCCATTTAAGCCTGATTGTATGTGTAAGAGGAATGTTTTATTCTACAAAGTCTCACATCAGCAAGTCTGGCAGCTTAGATCGGTGCTCCTAGCAATCGCTAGGTAGATTTTACTGATATACTGGGTTTACTTAAACACAAGGATTTCATTCCAGAGCATTTTAGTTTTTTTTAACTGTTTTATAACCATTTTGTAATTACAGGCTTGATTCTTTGTCCATAAAATGCTGCTGAGGATGTGCTGGTTTTGCCTTTATGTTTCCAATGAAACTCCTAGTGCAAACGATGGTTTATGGTTCCTGGCTGTGATGTTACCTGCACCACAAGCATCTCCTCTGCTGCAATGCCCTGGGCCAGAAATAGTTAACACGCTGTTACTGAAAGAGATCTCATTAAATCATCTGGGCCAGAGATTGCGGCTACACATATCCTGCTCTCAGTTAGTTCACTGCTGGTTATAGTCTTTCTTGGCATGCTTCATTCCTTGTGAGATTCAATCAGTTGCTGTATTTCTGGTTTTCGAATTTTGGCTTTCATTCAGAATCATCCTTCTGTTTTACGAATTGGTACTTCTTAGCTATATCTGTTGTGACCTGGCTGTTTGGCTATTCTTATTAGTTTGTGTTGTCTTGTCTTGTCTTGCATTGGCTCTTTGGTGCAGGTAGGGACAGTCTTCTAGTTGTCCCATATCACATAGATTACACAGAGATAAGGATATAGAGCCTTTTGGGGGACTGAAAGTTTGGGCTCACTATCCTGTTTGTCTTCTGTGACTCCACTCCTCCCATTACACAATTCTTCCTGCCATAATGGGGGTCATTTACTAAGGGCCCGATTCGCGTTTTCCCGACGTGTTACCCGAATATTTCCAATTTGCACCGATTTTCCCTGTATTGCCCCGGGATTGTGGCGCACGCGATCGGATTGTGGTGCATCAGCGCTGGCATGCATGCAACGGAAATAGGGGGGACGTGGTCAAACGAAAACCCGACGGATTCGGAAAAACCACCGCATTTTTTAAAAAAAAGTGTCGCGGGACTTGCGCTTACCTTCACCAAGTATAGGCCGGTGAACTTCAGTGCATTCAGGCGGGCCTCGGCAGACTTCAGCGCAGCAGCGCCACCTGGTGGACGTCGGAGGAACTACCTTAGTGAATCCCGACCGGACCCGAATCCATTGCAGAGAATGCGCCGCTGGATCGCGAATGGACTGGGTAAGTAAATCTGCCCCAATGTGTCTTGAAGTAAACATAAAGCTAGCTTGTTTAATGGATGAAATGATTCATATGCAGATCTATGTGTTACTATAGTAACAGACAACAACCAAATCTAGTCTAGTCTGATTCCATAAATATTCTTCCTTTTATTTGTTTTCAGTTAAATATTATTCAGTGAGGTCAGGAAAAACAAGGGCCAAAATACTTCATAGATGTAGAATTGTTTTATAGGGGTTATCTTGGACTATAATGTTTTATATGGGTGGGGGAGGTCTCTAAAAGTCAAAAAGAACTAATACTTACCTTTGCCTCCGCTCACATCACTGCTGGATTCTCTTTGTATACCGCAGCAACGTGTGTCTACAGCTTCTGTTTACTAGCAGAGGCTGGTACTGATATGTATGTACAGCTGCACTCCTCTGACTGCATTGAAGCTTAGGGTGCTGGACAATTACACCTGCTCTCCTGCTACTTCAAAAAGAATTCATACTTACCTTTTCCTCCACTCCCATCACTGCCGGCTTCTCTTTGTATACAGCAGCAATGCATGTCTACAGCTTCTGTTTACTAGCAGAGGCCGGTACTGATATGTATGTACAGCTGCACTCCTCTTTCTGCATTGAAGCGTATGCAGTAGCAGGAGAGCAGATGTAATTGTCCGGCACCCCAATCCTCTTCTTGTAAACAGAAGTTGTAGCATCTATACAAACAGAGGCAGTGAGAGGTGCCACCACCAGAGAACGGTAGCCGGGGCAGATGTAAGTAAGAGTTATTTTTTATTTTTAGAGATCTGCCCAGCCATATATTGAAAATGTTATAATCCCTGATAACCCCTTTAAGTGTATTAGTAAATGTGCCTTTTTTCATCTAGATGCATGCAAAGTAATAACTACCATACATTTGGTTGAGAAATCGAGTTGCTTGCACAGCAAATTCTCTGATAGACTATCACATTTTATACTAGGAAGATGAATCCAATCTTCCTTGGAGAATTATCTTTGGCAGCCTACATGCCGAAGATCTAGTTATTCATCCTTGAAGGGGTTGTCTATTTAGCAAACCAATTCTATAATACCCTATTCAAGATTTATTAAAGGGAAATTGACTTAATAAATGTTTCCAGGTGTTTTCCAGATCATGTTTCTATCATGGCCCAGCATAGTGACATTAACCAGAAATTTTAACCAGAGATGTAAAATGACTGTATAAACTCAAGGAGGCAGATATTTTAATACCGAAGTCAAGCTCTCCTTGCCTCAGAACACCCCCCTTCGATGTAGCTGGCACCCTTGTATCTACTAACCTGCTCCCCTGAAGTCTGGTGAATTGTGTGAATTACAGAGGAGGAGGCATTCTAAGGACTTTAGCACAAAAATCTCCACTTCTATGTCTTCATACAAACAAATTACAACTCATCGCAAAGTTAATTTTCTGGATAATCCAAACACACTGGGCCATGTAAGAAACAGGATCTGGAAGGTGTCAATCTGTTGGAAAATAACCCACTAGTGGTTCTGCTGACCGGTTGCTTTCGCCTGTAGGAGTGCTGTAGCATTCATAGTAACCTTCACAATTTTTCTTGGACAATCCTGTGAGCTGGTCTATGGTGTTAATGGAAGTCCATTCCATAATGTGGTGTTTGTATGCTCTATTAGGGTATTTCCAAGCGGACCCAAGTCTGGGACTTTAATCGCACCCATGACGCTGCACTGTTTAGTCCGGTCTCTTCGTCTGCTTCTTATCCTTTACCTCAAACCGCCACCTCTGATTCAAGGGCACCATAGAGTGCAGCAATGGCCGTCTCCACTCCTTTCTCCACTCCCCGGGACACCACCGAGGGGGAGCCCAAACCGCCATCCCCCAGGCGGCCCACCAAATTAAATAGATGAATCTTATCCACCAGGTCTCTTTTTAACCCCCCCCCCCCACACACACACACACACACACACACACTCCACCAATTCCAAGGACCTTGCTCCTCCCTCACCGCCTTTCAGCTGCCATGACAGAACGAAACCCTCCCCATGTTGATAAATAGGGTGGGTGGGACCTATCCTGTGTGTAAAAATGTCTGACTGACTTTCCCTAACAGTCCCTAACTACACGCCCCTTGGCAACTCCCGCTCTTCCCTGTTATGCCCCTTGACTACTAAACCCTCCCACCAGGCTGGCGTCCCCTCACTTCGGCGGTCCGGCCTCTTCTTTACCCAATGTATTAATTGTGTGAAACGACACGCAGAGGCCTAGACTATTAAAATTTGATTGGGATACTCAACATAACTTGTTTAAAAAGCCTCAAATGGTAACAGTGGAACCCCAAGAAGATTAATTGTGGGTGAAACAAAGTATATTTTGAAATTAAAAGCTTTATTTCTTTTTTTTACAAGATTGAGAAGATAAAACAATGGGTTAACAAACATTCTCATGCCTCGGCAAAGTAGAAGTACAAGGGGCAAGACGCCACAAATTCTTAGGGGGTACTTCCTAGTGACCAGGTAGCTATGAGTACAGGCTTTTGCATTCTTTATGATGTGTATCTGCCATGGTTAATGACTATGTAGTCACTTGACAATCTTTTTGTCAACATCACCTTAATATTGTCAACCTTTTGGGCACATATACTGCTACTATGCAATCTGTGTAAACTGTCTCCATGTGATGTTGCAGATGCTGCTGGTAACATTTGACTAATACTAATGCTTTTGGGCATATAGACTGCCACTGTGCAATTGTTATGTTACTAACATGCCTCTCATGATATGATATAATTACCTGTTTCTCTGGCTCCTGGTTTATATGAACTTCTGTCTCCTGCAGCCAACTTCCAAATTTGTTTTTTAGATTATGTTTTTATCCACTATTTTTTGTATTTCAATAAAGCTGTGCACTTTTTCAATATTATTTCACGTCTTTTCAGTCTTCATTTTCCCTTCCCCTTCTTTCCCTTTGATTTGTTTAGCAAACTAAGTATATTAAAGCAAACTAGAATAAACGCCGTCAAACCAATCCCCCAGCCTCATCACTAATTGACCTGTTGAAGTTTTACGTTCATTTGTTTAATGGTCATAGATACTAAAAAAGCTGCTGGTGGCTGATAGTCTCAAATAAACTCCTTGGGACCTAGATAAGGCAATATCCCTTAAGAAAAATTACATTGCTCAAGCCTTCTGTTCCTTACAACGTCCATTTATAATGAAGCGCTTGTTTTTAGGACAAGAATAGTTGCCTCAGTGAGAATACAAATGCTCTTTAGCTACCAGGCTGCTTAATGAAAGATATTGGATTTCCAGCCAAGTACAGTAAGAGATATTAAGGTGCAGCTGAAGTTAAAAGAAAATGCTAAAATTTTAAATAAAAAAAAAGAAATTACCTTAAAGGGGTATTCCCATTTGGCCATTTACATTTAACTTAATAAATCTGCCATATAGACAGGTGTCCTTGGATATGACCACCTCCACAACTTGACTGTGGTGGCCACACATATGCTATTGTGTCCTGGCCAAACACCTGGATTCAACGTTTATCCCCACAGGACGGCAGTGGGACGTGCAGTAACTCCAGACATTTCATAGCCACAAAAAAATTATTTCTTTGTGCAATCACTAAAGCATAGTTGGTTGTATCCAAGGACATCAATATTCTTTCTAAGAAACAACATGTCTTCATTTATGGGAAAATGTCTTCACACTGGTACATTCTTTTTAATAACATTCAATTGAAGTAATGTATATATATAGATTAATAAATTAAATGTCAATGCCCACATGGGAATACCCCCTTAAGATGTTGCATCAAAAAAATGCTTCTTCTCATCTGACTTTTATATTAAAGTTTCCAGGGGGCTACCCCCTAAGTTTCACGTTTTTTTGGTCCTAAACTGGGCCTCTTCCAATTATGTCTGGGCCAGAAGGGTAGAAGCAAGAAAAGGAGTGGGTGACTTTAGTTTATTGAATAGTCGCTGATAGATAACTTGCTTATGGGGGGATCCCAATAGTGGTATCACCAAAGATCATAGGAACAGATGTCCACTGTACCCTAAATGGATGGATTTGCAGGTTGGATATGTGCACTGCCACTCCAGTAGCTGAGTACTGTATTCTGCTATCTCCGTTGGTGAAAAATAGATGAATAGAGCAGCAGGACCATGTGTGACCAGCTGCTCAGTTCCTTTGGAGGTACTCCGGACCCTTGTTCTTATGATTTGTGTGGGTCTCACCACTGTGACTGATCAGCTATCATGTGGTTAGGAGGAAACTTGATGTGGTTGGAAAAACCTTTAAAGTAAAATTATGGTGAAAAGAGAAAAAGAAATTTTGTGACTTGTAAACAAACATGGAGGTAGCCATAACTGGAGGAAAGGATGAAAAGGAAAGTCGATCAAGATACCTTCTGTCTGTACATACTAGCGGAATGTGATCGCGGACGGATTATAGGGAGGGTTCCAGGGGCAATTACCTTGAGACCACCACCACTTTTCTCATAAGGGGGCCCCACCAGCAATATCTGACAGTAAGCTAACAGCTCTGTTAGTGACGCGCAGCAGTGGTTCCATGCCTCTAAGTTGTGACATTGACAGACTGGCTCAGTCAGTAAGAGCATGCCCACCCAACCATACTCAAGTACATGCATGCAGTGTGCTTTCAGGAGTTGGGCTGCAAGTAGAGTGACACCTGATCCACCCGTTAGTACCAAACCCTGGTCGGTTGAACTGGTTGTCAGTCTAGTCCTTGCAAATCAGTTTTAGGTTTACTTCCCCACTTTGCCCAATCTGTGAGAGCAGGAGAGAGAACTCTCAAGCAAGCAGTGGCGTATGGGGCTGGCATGTTGACTACGGTAGTAGTCAGTACTACGGCCACTGCACCGGCTAACCTAATATGTAAGTAGGAGAAAGTTTAGAAAATTAATGATAATTGAGAATAGTCTGAGCTAGATTCAGGGGGCCCCCACCAGTTTTTGCGCCCAGGGGCCTTTACCTACCATGATCCGGCCCTGTATTTGATATATGTTTTACTATCTACTAGGACCTAATCAGACTTGCTTATAGGGAAAAAAACCTAGGCGTTCTTTTATAACGAGAAAACCCCTCTATGTCTCTGAACGTTACTGAATCCCTCCGAGATGGTCCCATTGGATTAACCATTTAGATAACAGTGCTACATTCGGGGAGAACATAACCCTCCCAACTGAAAAAAAAAACCTCCCACCAAACAGAAGAAAAATAATACCAATAATAATTGTCGTCATTAGTTTCTCTAACCACATTCACACAGCAATTATATTTTCGCAGCGTCGCTTTAATTACAAAAAAAGGCAAATGGTATATTTATGCAAAATTCTAGGATGTGGCATGGAAAATAAAAGAGAGGAAAAAAAAAATCACAAAAGGCTCAACAGTGATAAATTCCCTTCATTCCGGTAAAATCTCAGTTTCCCTGGGGATACATTAGGGCATCTTCACATACAAGACAATGAAATATTGTGAAGAGCATTCATTAATTTTTTTTCCCATCGTCTGTGGGTTCCCACACACCATAGAAGAATCTGTGATTCCCATTATACAGAAGTGTTAATAGATGCAGTTGAATAATATACTATATTCTACTTTCTACCTTAGTGATTGATGGAGACTTGGCTTCCAGCTTTTAGCTATACAGCTTTTGGCTGAAGTGATGTAGGTCTGAAAAATTTGTTTACTATGGTGTTTTGCGAATGTTTAATGGATGGATCCGATTCCTATTCGGCAAGTCCGGTTTTAATGAGAGGTAATGCGATATGTAATTGTCTGTTTTGCTGCACAAAAATCATAGCAGACTTTGAGCTAAAATAATTTTAACTTGTTAAATTAGAGCTGTCATGTATCAACGGTAGCATTTTGGATGCTAAAGTTTAAAGGGACACCAGATTTTACCCCATTAAACTACTAGTCCCTTCAGGTAGAATTCCCTTTCTATGTGAAATGTCACCTATTTACCTATTAAAAATACTCCCGATTCAAAGTCAAGTGAAAATAATCATATTTTGCCTGAAGTGAGTCAAGTTTCGAGGCTGCTGGAGGAGTGCTTCTATCTTTGGTTCAAAAGTACCTTAAAGGGGTTGTCCGAGAGTTATGAAAATAAACTAAAGGTGGCCGGAGGGGGCTGCTTAAAAAAATAAAGATCTACTTACCTGCCGGTGCACTCCA
Organism: Engystomops pustulosus; assembly: GCF_040894005.1. Taxonomy (NCBI): domain Eukaryota; kingdom Metazoa; phylum Chordata; class Amphibia; order Anura; family Leptodactylidae; genus Engystomops; species Engystomops pustulosus. Next base: position 34,425,216 of record NC_092414.1, read on the forward strand.
CTGTCCCGCGCTGCTGTCGCTCCGGTCTGGGCACCATGTAAACAAACATGGCCGCCGGAGCAGCGCTGGAATCAGCTTCCGGCCGGCCGTGGACGGCCACGTCTGCCCGTCCCTATTCACAACACTGTGTATGCGGGCCGGTAGGTTGTCGGGTCCGGCCGGAAGCTGAGTCCAGCGCTGCTCCGTCGGCCATGTTTGTTTACATGGCACCCGGACCGGAGGGCACCGTAAGGTAAGTAGATCTTTATGTTTTTAAGCAGCCCCCTCCGGCCACCTTTAGTTTATTTTCATAATTCTCGGACAACCCCTTTAAAACACATCAAAGATAATTTAATCCTGTTTCAAATCACATCAGACTGTGGTTCTTCATTTGCTGTCAATTAACCAAAATATCAGTAGGAAAAGGAGAATATATAAAAAATATATAGATATCCCATACAAGTTATGTCCAAGCCATACCTGAAGGTCACACTTCGATTAGTAGGACTGGGGGAGTCCAAAAGAAACAACAACATTATAGAAAACAGTATAGCTTATTGATCCTTTTGCCCTTTATTGGGCTTTTCTCTCACTGAAACTTAATATTGTGTCTGTAAACTTAAGCAATGAGGTCTTAAAGCTGTATGCAAATGACCTTAGAGATGTCCAATGAGTCATTATCATATTCAAGCTATCCATCTTATTCATGAGTGGGAGGCACAGCCACACTCCCAGTGCTTGACTGACAGCCTGTATAATGGTGTGAGGTATAATGGTGTAATGGATCCTCCATCTGCTTCCTGGTGCTGGCGCCCCCTGCAGCCTGTGTGTATGAGATACTCCTATACACATGATTGACAGCCTGTATAATGGTATGAGGTATAATGGTATAATGGCTCCTCCATGTGCTTCTTGGTGCTGGCGGCCCCCTGCAGCCTGTGTGTATGAGATACTCCTATACACATGACTGACAGTCTGTATAATGATATGAGGTATAATGGTGTGATGGTTCCTGCTTGTGCATCCTGGTTCTGGCGCCCCCTGCAGCCTGTGTGTGTGTGTATAAGATACTCCTATACACATGACTGACAGTCTGTATAATGATGTGAGGTATAATGGTGTGATGGTTCCTGCTTGTGCATCCTGGTTCTGGCGCCCCCTGCAACCTGTGTGTATGAGATACTCCTTTACACATGACTGACAGCCTGTATAATGATGTGAGGTATAATGATGTAATGGCTCCTCCATGTGCTTCCTGGTGCTGGCGTCCCCTGTAGTCTGTGTGTGTATAGGAGACAACAGCTCCAGGGAGCCATGTTATAGCAGAACATGTCAGGTACTTGGGTAGCTGATGTCTGTGTCTCACACATGTATATTTGGAGGGAGAGCATGACATGAGCAGGGGCAGAGGTAACAGGGGTGACATCACTGCCTCTGACCATGTGACCAGCCTCATTAACATAATAAAGAAAAGATGATTTTATAATGACTAGAGATGAGCGAGCACTAAAATGCTCGAGTGCTCATTACTCGGGTCGAACTTTTCCAGATGCTCGAGTGCTCGTATCGAATAACGAACCCCATTGAAGTCAATGGGTGACTCGAGCATTTTTCGCTGAAAGAACACATTGAAAGAACACTAAAGAAGAACACATTGCAGATGTTTGCAGATGTTTTCACTGAAAGAACACATTGAAAGAACCCAGTGAAGAACACATTGTAGATGTTCCGTACATCTGCTAACTTATCGGAAGACACACGCGCCGAACAGTTTCCATACATCTGCAATGTGTTCTTCACACATATTGTTCTTCATATACTATTGTGAAGGACACCGTTTGGCACTCGTGTCTTCGGATAAGTTACCAGATGTTCGGAAACATCTGCAATGTGTTCTTCACTGTGTTCTTCACTGTGTTCTTTACTTAAAGTAAACCTACCACTTGAAGTGGCAGGTATAAGGGGGAACTACCGAGCACCAGCTGAGGGTGAGCTGGTGCCGGAGCTTAGTTTTGTTAGTGTTTTGAAGCTGCTTCGGCGCAGGGAGGTACGCGCTCGGCGCACCATGTGCACGACCGTGCCCGCGGCTCTCATTCACTTCCTATGTAGCCGTGTGCATGGTCGCGTGCATGGTGCGCCGAGCGCGTACCTCCCTGCGCCGAAGCAGCTTCGGCCATAAAGTTTAAAAAGTGTTTTAAACCGCGATGCTACTGTTTAAAACACTAACAAAACTAAGCTCCGGCACGAGCTCACCCTGAGCTGGTGCTCGGTATGTCCTTCTTATACCTGCCACTTCAAGTGGTAGGTTTCCTTTAAATGATCCTGTGTTAACTGTGTTCACTGTTTTCATTGTATTCTTCACTCTTCTTCACTGTGTTTCGTTAAGTAAATGCTCGATCTCGAGCCCGCGAGATACTCGTCCGAGCAACGAGCCGTTTCGAATACGCTAATACTCGAACGAGCATCAAGCTTAACTCACCTCATGGCTGGTGCACCCTACCCTCATTATCCGGTCAAAACCCGGTCAAATGTCAAAATCTGTAAGTACAAAGGATAAACATACAGTAGTTTCTAAGTATATTACTATTATTTATCTTTTGGAGCTGGCGTATTCTTACCTAGAGGCCTCTGGTGCTATTTTTATGGGGGGGGGGGGGGGTTCATTTTTCGAGTGTTTTTAATACTGTGTAGCCATCAATTTTATGTACCAAGTTGGATCCAATTGGTGATGAACAGAGCTTGATAAGATGGATTTGGATGTATATGCAATTGGTTTTTATGGACAGATGGGTATCAGAAACTGCGGGCAGCAATGTGGGAGCACCACAGGGCGCGGTTCTGTTTTATTTTTTTTCTGTGTTTTTTTCTGTTTTATTTTCTTTGTATTCCTCTGATTTTACATATAACTCAGGAAATTGTCGCTTGCAGCGTTTCTCTGATGACACGGATGTGCTGGGAAACCTTACTGGTGATGATGGGGCTGTGAAATGGAGTACCATGAATGGTGTGTGCTTGAATGTAAACAAAACTAAGGAGATTTTGGGGAACTCTAGTAGAAAAGTGTAATCTGTTAGCCCTTTTCACATAGATGGATCGGTGGTGGAGAGGGTTGAGACGTAGATTTGGATAATGACCTTAATTGGAAACTCAACTCTGGAAAGATGTATAAAAAAGGGTTTGTCGTGGACAATTGTCTTGGATAATTTTTGGACAAAAGCCAAGGTTGTTTGATGTAAGTAAAAAGTTACCTCAGGGTGCGGTGACACGTGGCATTAACGCAAGTGTTTTCAAACGCATCAAAATAGCGGAGAAGGGGAGACTTGCCTGATTACACTGCTGTCAACATGTGAATGCATCCGTAAACATTTTATGACACAGTGTTAGCTGGTGCTATGCTTTATTGTGCTGTTTGTGCTTTGTTGCTGCACTAGGGATAGCAAAAAATTGGATAAGATGAAAGGCCGGGGGTAGTTGGTAATTGAATGTTTTTATAGTGTGACAGAAAGACGGGTATTGATGAAATCTAAGGGCATTATTAACAACCCAGCTCATCCCTTGTTTGAGATTATGAATGCTCGGAAAATTCAGTTCATTGGAAGCTACATATAGATGGAAATTTGTAAAGAACAGTATTGCAGGTCCTTTATTTCGTTTGTCAGGGCCACCATTATCATGGGGCTGTCTAGTGGGACTGTGTTTAAGGGCCCCCGATTTCCAATCAAAAGGGGGGCCAAGGGGCTCTTAGTACTTATCTCTTGGCTTCTTCTCCCCAACCCTGCGGCAACTCCTTCGCATGCGCTATGACGTGCAGGGGCATAACTTGAGGGGGTGCAGAGGGTGTGTTGCACCAGGGCCCAAGAGGTTTAGGGGACCCATAAGGTCTCACTTTCCCATATGAGAAGACTATTACTATAAACCATACATTACAGTCGAGGGCCTGGCACAGACTTTGCACTGGGGCCTATCAGCTTCTAGTTACGCCACTGTGTCGCGGCCGCATGACGTCATACAGTATGCGCCACAGGGGGCCTTTCACTATGATGTAACTTTATAACAGGGAACATGTTGGTCCTCGTTTAGACACTGTGTAAAAGGAGGCAATGTTCTTCAATCTTTTCTAGTTTTATGTTTATGTTTTTTTATTGTATGTCTGTTTTATTAGTTTTGTAATATTAAAATATAACTCAAGCAATAACAATTCCTCCCTTGGGGATTAATAAAGTTTTATCTATCAATCTATTTATGTTTTATCCTATTTGCATTTGTTGCTCTTGGCTCACCCCTTATTACTGTCCTTATAATAAGCCAGTAAGTTATATTACCCTTATCTCTTGTGAGTGTGCACTGGGCTTTCCCGATCCAACCCCTTGGCAGTAGAGGGGAACCCTCCTTCCCAACAACAGAGCTCCAAGCAAGATGTGGGTACAGGCATGGCATTATAGTGAATTTTTACCCTTTTTGAAGAGGTTGGTCTGAAGGGGATATTACATTACCACTAACTTTTTTGTGAGTGTCACTACAAAAATAATTTGACTCACACAACAATACACACTGTAGTAAATCGGGAGGGGCACCAATTATAACACCGAAACTGATCAGTTATTAATGACCTATCCTAATTATTAAAGTCCCTTTAAGGGTGGACATATGAATTACTCCCACACATATGCCATAAGGACATTCACTAGGAACACAGTGTAGACATACTGTAGCATGAAACATACAATTTATACAGTACAACCTGTTCTCTGTGCAATGGAATATGGAGAACACATTATTGGGATACGGTCTGACAAAAATATAGAAATTACATGTAATAACCCATTTACTGAGGAATTGTCTGCTTACATTGCCATTAAGTAAGAACATTTTATGTCATTTTGCAAAACAAAATTATTATATTTTTGGAAATGTTTTGACAGAAAATACCAGGGCAAGGGTCAACCTAAACTGAATAAATGGCACAGCCAATGATAACTAATATGTGACTGATGGTTTTTATTACATAAAGTCAGACAGAAGACATTTCGGGAAGAATTTGGGGAAATCTGATAACTGCGACATTCAATAACAATTCACTTAATCATAATTCAAATCTCAAATAGGGTCTGAATGGCCCGAAAATATCTGATGGATTTGTTTCTGTTTGTAACTTGCAGATTTCTTATTATCAGGTCATTGGTATTCACCTCTAAGGACCTCTCTGGGCCAATAGGACATGGTCGGAAAAAAATCCTATAAATATATATATATATATATATATATATATATATATGTACAGATTTTTATGTTTCCATAATTTTGCACATATTACAGTTTTCCCATGGATAATATACACTCACCGGCCACTTTATTAGGTACACCTGTCCAACTGCTCGTTAACACTTAATTTCTAATCAGCCAATCACATGGCGGCAACTCAGTGCATTTAGACATGTAGACATGGTCAAGACAATCTCCTGCAGTTCAAACCGAGCATCAGTATGGGGAAGAAAGGTGATTTGAGTGCCTTTGAACGTGGCATGGTTGTTGGTGCCAGAAGGGCTGGTCTGAGTATTTCAGAAACTGCTGATCTACTGGGATTTTCACGCACAACCATCTCTAGGGTTTACAGAGAATGGTTCGAAAAAGAAAAAACATCCAGTGAGCGGCAGTTCTGTGGGCGGAAATGCCTTGTTGATGCCAGAGGTCAGAGGAGAATGGGCAGACTGGTTCGAGCTGATAGAAAGGCAACAGTGACTCAAATCGCCACCCGTTACAACCAAGGTAGGCAGAAGAGCATCTCTGAACGCACAGTACGTTGAACTTTGAGGCAGATGGGCTACAGCAGCAGAAGACCACACCGGGTGCCACTCCTTTCAGCTAAGAACAGGAAACTGAGGCTACAATTTGTACAAGCTCATCGAAATTGGACAGTAGAAGATTGGAAAAACGTTGCCTGGTCTGATGAGTCTCGATTTCTGCTGCGACATTCGGATGGTAGGGTCAGAATTTGGTGTCAACAACATGAAAGCATGGATCCATCCTGCCTTGTATCAACAGTTCAGGCTGGTGGTGGTGGTGTCATGGTGTGGGGAATATTTTCTTGGCACTCTTTGGGCCCCTTGGTACCAATTGAGCATCGTTGCAATGCCACAGCCTACCTGAGTATTGTTGCTGACCATGTCCATCTCTTTATGACCACAATGTACCCAACATCTGATGGCTACTTTCAGCAGGATAATGCGCCATGTCATAAATGGAATCATCTCAGACTGGTTTCTTGAACATGACAATGAGTTCACTGTACTCAAATGACCTCCACAGTCACCAGATCTCAATCCAATAGAGCATCTTTGGGATGTGGTGGAACGGGAGATTCACATCATGGATGTGCAGCCGACAAATCTGCGGCAACTGTGTGATGCCATCATGTCAATATGGACCAAAATCTCTGAGGAATGCTTCCAGCACCTTGTTGGATCTATGCCATGAAGAATTGAGGCAGTTCTGAAGGCAAAAGGGGGTCCAACCCGTTACTAGCATGGTGTACCTAATAAAGTGGCCAGTGAGTGTAGTACAATACCTGAGTTCTGTATTACAGTGTATTATAAGTTCAGTAACCTATAGACAGACTTAGGCTACATTCACACGAAGGGTGCCCGCCGTAGCAGCGTCGGGGAGAAGAGGAGCTGCTCAGCCCCGCCCCTTTCCATAGTGATATAAGGCTCACGTGTACCGCTCCCGTACAGCGCTGTGTGCCCATTGCCGTCTATGGGGGACATATATACGGCGTATATACATCGGCCCTATATATACGTCTCCCATACGTTTGTGTGAATGAAGCCTTAGGTTGTGATAGAGGGTTAACGGGCACAGACCCTGGGGAACTTTATGAGGTCATGACAATGCATCATTGTCTCGTGATTAAGGCTCAGGTTAGGTAGGTGAATGGGATGTAGGCACTTTAGTACTTGGCCTTCTCCTCGGCTCATGAATCTGTGCATTACTTGTATGTCATTGTGCCTTATAAGGTTAAACCTCATACGGGGATCTGTACTTTGATGCATAGAACAACAAAACAAAAGAAAATTTCTAAAGGGAACAACCCCCCCCCTGAACCATGATGACCCCCATTACTACTACCACTATGTGCCTTTGTAGACAATGGAGTTTATTTACTTCATGCAACAGAAATCGGCCGGGGGGGGGGGGGGTGGAGGGGTGCCGTCAGACAATCCAACTGATTCAGACTGAGCGCGAGATTTAAGATTAAAATCGTGTCACAACCATTGCACTTACATGCACCAGGAAGAAGATGGTGAACTCCGGCGGACCTGAGCGGGGAAGCGATACATGCAGGAAATCGGGGGCAGGATGTTAGTGAATCGCGGCAGAGTGATTGATCGTCGGACAATGTGCTCCAATGTAGGTAAAGATGTGATAAAGCAGTATAAGCATGGGGTAAGAGCATGTCTTACATTTCATTCCCCCCTGTCAGGGCCCTCACTTTTTTAGGTGCACCCCCCTCCTACACCCTAAATTTGACATATGCTGGTCAACATTTACCCAAAATATATATTATATACAAATGAATCCACTACAAGCACATATACTGTATACTCACAGCAGTAGTGTTTAGGGATACATGGCATATGCCAAATATTCATCACTCTGTACATACAGATTGACTATAGGGAACAGAGTTATAGGGAGCAGTCAGCCTTATATTTATCTGAGGAATATCTTTTTAATCTGCCAGGTTTTTAGCTCCATAATTCTTCACGTTTTGTTTGTGCAATTTCAGCCGCCAATAAATGGCGCGTCCTATGGCTGTGCTTTAATAGTCGCCGGCTGATAAATATTACAGTGACTCTTATCCATGTGGCTGTTTAAGATTTCCGCATGTTCGGCTTCTCATTATGAAAGTCTTACCTAATGACCTAGTTACCAGACAAATAAACCAATCATATAAATATTTTAAGAAAGATTTTACTGCCAATGCGCTTCACAACACCTGCTCTGTAGATTAGAGAAGCGCCGCGAGCCCAAAGGCGAAGATTTAGCTTTACATCCACAGAGTGAGAACTGCATTTCCAGCTTTTATTAGAGGTGAGACACGTATGAGGAAGGGACCGGGGCAAACGCAACAAAACATGGGGAACATTATAGAAGATAAAGATCTGGAATTACAGAGCAGCTCTCAGCATTTATTTTAGCTGCAGACAGTTCCAGGCTCAGCCCATCAGAGCGCAATCTGTAGGAAGCATGTTATAGAGCACAAGGAGCTATAGAAATTGTACAAGCAGGATGTTATAGAGCACAAGGAGCTGTAGAAATTGTACATAGTGTCCTATCTACAGGCAGCATGTTATAGAGCACAAGGAGCTATAGAAATTGTACAAGCAGGATGTTATAGAGCACAAGGAGCTGTAGAAATTGTGCATTGTGTCCTATCTACAGGCAGCATGGTATAGAGCACAAGGAGCTGTAGAAATTGTACAGGCGGCATGTTATAGAGCACAAGGAGCTGTAGAAATTGTACATAGTGTCCTATCCACAGGCAGCATGTTATAGAGCACATGGAGCTATAGAAATTGTACAAGCAGGATGTTATAGAGCACAAGGAGCTGTAGAAATTGTGCATTGTGTCCTATCTACAGGCAGCATGGTATAGAGCACAAGGAGCTGTAGAAATTGTACAGGCGGCATGTTATAGAGCACAGGGAGCTGTAGAAATTGTGCAAAGTGTCCTATCTACAGACAGCATGTTATAGAGCACAAGGAGCTGTAGAAATTGTACATAGTGTCCTATCTACAGGCAGCATGTTATAGAGCACAAGGAGCTATAGAAATTGTACAAGCAGGATGTTATAGAGCACAAGGAGCTGTAGAAATTGTGCATTGTGTCCTATCTACAGACAGCATGTTATAGAGCACAAGGAGCTGTAGAAATTGTACATAGTGTCATATCTACAGGCTTCATGTTATATAGCACAAGGAGCTAAAGAAATTGTACAGGCAGCATGTTATAGAGCACAAGGAGCTGTAAATATTTTACACAGTGTCCTATCTACAGGCAACATGTTATAGAGCACAGTGAGCTGTAGAAATTGTACAGGCAGCATATTATAGAACAGGAAGGGATGAGCAGATTTTCCATAATGTCTTATCTGCAGGTGCATGTTTTAGAGCAGGAGATGCTAAGTAGTTTCTAAATAGTGTCCTATCTGCAGGCGGCATGTTATAGAGTAGGAGGAGATGAGCAGATTTTCAATAAAGTCTTATCTGCAGGCAGCATGTTATAAAGCAGAGCTGAGTATTTTGTACATAGTGTCCTATCAGCAGGCAGCATGTTATAGAGCAGGAGGTGCACAGCAGATTGTACTTTCTACCATCAAAATCAAGCATGATAAACCACCGACACTTACTAATAGATCCAGGCACCATGACTGTGAAAATCATCTTGTATTTGTTATCCATGGTTTCCTTCCTTCTAAAATCAATTAATTTAAATTAGGCTAATGAGTATTAAGGGGTCCTGGGGTTGTTACCAGAAACCCTCCATGGTGCAGCTTCACAGGCTATTACACTATGCATGAACCCTTTTATAGCCTGTGAAGCTGCAGCATGGAGGTGCTCTGGTAATACCCCCAGAAGTCCTTCATAAGCATAATTTAAAAATATATATTTTAGAAGGAGAGAGGCCATGGATGACAAATACAGGCGGTCCCCTACTTAAGAACACTCGACTTACATACGACCCCTAGTTACAAACGGACCTCTGGATATTGGTAATTTATTGTACTTTAGCCCTAGGCTACAATAAACAGTTATAACGGTTATCAAAGGTGTCTGTAATGAAGCTTCAGTGTTAATATTGATTCTTATGACAACCCAACATTTTTAAAATCCAATTGTCACAGAGACCAAAAAAGTTCTGGCTGGGATTACAATGATAAAATATACAGTTCCGACTTACATACAAATTCAACTTAAGAACAAACCTCCAGACCCTATCTTGTATGTAACCCGGGGACTGCCTGTATAAGAAAATTACCACAGTCACAGTGCCTGGATCTATGAGTAGGTGTCCCTGGTTTATCACTATTGGTTTTGATGGTGGTTACCGTGCAGTATAAATAGAGAACATTTAGTTTCCAGTCTACAAGGAGCATGTTATAGAGCAGCAGGAAGTGAGCATGTTGTAAATAGTGTGTTAATGGGAGACAGGGTATTATAGAGCAGACGGGGCTGAGCAGATTGTAAACAGTGACCTATGTGCATGCAGTATGTTATAGAGCAGGAGGAAGTGAGCATGTTGTAAAAAGTATCCTAATGGGAGCCCGGCTATTATAGAGCAGGAGGAGCAGAGCAAATTGTATAAATTGACTTTTTATTGCGGTCTGGTCAAACCTCCTGGAATTCACTCCTTCTACCGCTAAAAACTCCTAAAATGGGAATATATTCTTCCGTAATTGAAACATGGATAATGAGGGGAAGTTACTTTATCTGATGACTCAACTCTTTCCCCCATATTTGAAAATGATTTCATCTGCAGGACATGCCAGAAAAACAAGGCCTCACTTTGCCTCCTGCACGGATTAAAGGATTTGCTGCTGATGTTTTGGTGCCGGACATAGGCCATCTCGTCTTCGGCATGGGGCCGCCCTTCCCACTTAAAAATTATACATATTTGTATACTCACACATGCAAGTTACAATCACACATTTGTACACTTATGCACACACATATAGAGCATATACACACACATACAGTGACATATGCAAACACACAGCATATATACACACATACAGGATATACAGAAACCATACACTGTATACACATCACAGATGCAGCATATATACATCACATATATGTTATATACATATTATGTACAAAGTACAGCATAATATGTATATAATGGTGCACATCCTCCACTCTTTACTGAGTCTGGTCGGATGCTGGGGCCCCCTGGCACTATGGGCCCCATAGTGGTTGCTATGGCTGCTACCACTGTAGTTACGTCCCTGGTCCTAACTCACAGATTCAAAGACGTTTGGGCAGAATGATGGAAGCGACACAGAATATTATTTTGATGTTACGGGTAGGTCCACGTAGTGACTGAGCTTGTACATATGCCCAGCGCGAGGGGTTAATAGGTTGTGGCTGGATGCTGCAGAGTTCTCTCTTTGTGGCTGTGGTGAAACGCTACAGAAGAGAAAAGCATAAAGCTGATAATTCGGACTTCTAAATGAAAAAGGGTGGGGTGCGAGTCTCGCCTCGGGAGCCCTGGAGCAGTCAATGCACTTGTAGATTATAGGTGAGCGTCTGAAACAGAAAACGTATTAAAGATATTGATCCTCCCATCTATGTCTCATCATTTCCCCCTCCCTTTCCTTTACAACCTCTTGATGACACCCGCTGTGCTACATTGGGAAATGATGTTGCAGGGCTGTCATTACCCAGTTGTGCCGGTTCTTCTGCAGGAACATAACCATTACCAGCACAAGTGGTGCGGAGAGCGTGTGCCTGCGCTGCGAGGGGGGCGGCCGCAGCTCCTACTACGTGCTATCGATGAAAAATACATTTCAATAATGTTCCTCAGCTTTCGGGGATGGCGTGGAACGATTCACTGAGCAGATGGATTATGCCAGCAGCCTGTACTCAGGGCCACCAGCGGCATAAATATGGAGCAAATCTCACATCTTTTAGTGGGAAACGCATAACTACATTTCTATTTTTATTATTTAGGCTTAGACATTTTCCTCCAAATTTGTTGTTGAACAGATGTAGCAGGGATGAGTTTGTCATCTGGCACATCTCGCCGTGGTATCACAATCTGCCCTCTTTGTGAACTATACGAGTAAATTCTTTGTTATAAGGGTTTCGGAGAAAGATAGCCTGTAACTAATATGACCATTGTAGTCATCCTGAAAAGGACAGAATGATAAGTATAGATAATAGATAGTTAGATAGATATTAGATAGATAGATAGATAGATAGATAGATAGATAGATAGATAGATAGATAGATAGATAGATAGATAGATAAAAAGTAGAAGATCCAGAGCAGCACAGCTAGCGGTGGGTGCAGAAGCCGGTGATCCCTTGGCCAGGGTCTCCAATATAGGTTCAGTGAAGAGGCAGCACTCCTTGTAGTGGTGAAAGGGGTGAAGCTTTATTCCATAAAAAGCAACGTTTCGGTGTACCGTTACACCTTTATCAAGATTTTAGAACAAGATTCACACAACACAGGTACACCATTCGGAAAAGAAGGAATGACTTACCAGTCAGCAGGCACTTCTTTGAGGCAGGACACAAGGAAAGTGACCTGAAATTTAGGATTATTGACCACATCCCTTCCCCCCCTTAGAAGAGGAGGCAATAGGGAAGCAATTTTACGCAAAAAAGAGTTGCGATGGATACAGACATTGGGGACATTACACCCAAAGGGTCTGAACATTGAATACAACCTGGGAAGCATTATATATATATGACGTTAAAAGGTGTGTCCAAATAGGTGTCACTCCTGTGTTCGTCTGTATAACCACCCTGTAACCCGACTTATAGTGTGATGCTGGTAAGGAGAGATTACTCCTGTGGCAAGTCATTGTGATAATTTATTTTATTATACAGTTTTATTGATTCCGTTTTCTTTTTTCCTTTTGAACTAATATTGACAAGCAACCCCCATCGGCCAGGATCTGGACCCCCACAAGTCTTGTGCACAACATGAGTTTTCAGTGTTCATACTTGTTCATGGTGCTACATGCATTCTCCGTTAAATATATAACGCCTTTATTCTTATCCATATAGGGCCATGTACGACAGCCCTGATGTAGGACGGACGGAGGTTTCCCTCCAGCGAAGCCACATCTCCGTATGGACCAGGAGGACACCGAGCAATGAGGGTGACAGTCCTATGGATAGCGCCGTGTCAGAGCTTGTGAGTCCATGCACGGGGACTTGAGCGGTGATTTAACTACTTAGGTCCACCAATACGCACCTGGATCCTGGAGAGGCTGTATGCTGTTTACCTCTGTTGCCGTGGGAACCATGGCATCCTGGTTGTCCTGACACACGTCACGGGCCGGAGCATCATTAGCCCTTACTAAACATGGCCGCCGGCTCACAAAACTCAAGGGCACATGCGCCGATTTCCGTACAACAACGGCATTATAGTAGCACACACAAGACTTCCGCTCGTTACGGAGGATCAAGTTCAGAACACCATACCAGCAGGGAGCGACAGTTTTCGCACCCGGACACAGCAGGAGACACAATCATGTGGAAATTAATGAAAATGCGCAGATGGGGATGATCCGTAAGCCGATTGGAGGATATTTGTTTTTGTTTGTAAAATTCACATGCATATTTCTCACTTCTCACTATATATTTTCACTCTATTTATAACATATGGGTCTTATTATAACACTTGTTTATATGATCTGAATTTACACTTGCATTACTATGAAATATTTGTCATTTATACACAGTCCGTGTGGACCAATGAAATGTATAGCTGGCCTATATATGTTTGTGTGCTGGCCACTCTCACCATGCTTGATAAAGGCTCGTAAGGAGCTGAAACGTTGCTTATGGAATAAAGACACCACACTTTGTTTGACACTACCTTTGGAGTGCTGCCTTTTCCTAATTCTACACTGGCCTGGGGACCCATGGTCTGTTCACCCACCGAAGTTGCTGTGCTGCTCCGAACTTTCCTTCATTTTTTAGATAGATAGATAGATAGAAGATAAATATTAAACAAATAGATAGATAGATATTAGATAGATAGATAGATAGATAGATAGATATGAGATAGATAAATAGATAGATAGATAGATAGATAGATAGATAGATAGATAGATAGATAGATAGATAGATAGATAGATATGAGATAGATAGATAGATAGATAGATAGATAGATAGATAGATAGATATGAGATAGATAGATAGATAGATAGATAGATAGATAGATAGATAGGAGATCAGTTCTTCTAGGAACACTTTCTACTACTCAGTTCTTGAAGGAACACAGCAGGAAGGTTGTTCCAAACATCTTGGAGATGCAAGCACCGATGTGGTTACCTCTGTGGATGTGGACTTGATGTAAACCTAATTTCTCTATATGCAATTAAAGACTCTTCGTTATCTGGTAATAAAATATGTATAACAACAGCCCCCCTTATCCTATAGGGGTAAAAAAAAATGTATAAAATGAATTCCAGTGTAAAAGGCAATACACGCTACACAGAGCTACAAGGAGAATCCAGCTCTGTCACACCGGTGTCAGTATATACTGTATCCAGGGAAAGAAAACGCAGGTTCTCTGTATACAGATGAGATGCTAGTATGTGGCACCTTAGGCACACAGCTATACCACGCTGAGGTCACACTCGGCTAATATTGGCCTTGGTATAAACCCAAATCTTGGGGATAGATGTTATCATAAAATGGAGTTTTCATAAGGCTTAGGGGCTGTTAGTAAAACATCTGATTCAACAAATACACAAAGCTCCCCGCACGCATGGAAATACAAATCCAAATAGCTTTAACCGGATGCAAATACTCCGAGCGTTATTCAAATCCAAGGCACACAATGTGGGAGAAGGAAGAAAGTCAAGATGAGCCATAGCCTATATCCGCGGTGGCACCGACTGGAAAATTGGAACAAAGTTAACCGAAGAATATCATCTTCCAGGACGCACCTTTAATTAATTGTTACTAGTCGGCTTTATTTAGAGCTCATTTATGTTTCATGAGGCGCTATACATGTGGTTAGTAAGGCAGAGCAGCTGCGACTGTGCCTGGAGGACATCGTGTGATGGTGTCTTAAAGGGAACCTGTCACCTTGAACATGATGTCCTATCATTAGGTAGTAGTCATTAAAGGGGATGCGTCATGATGTGGTTTTGTTTTTAGAAAATGTACCCATTCAAAAGATTTGACTTAAGTGTACATGTGGATTAGGTCACACTGGTCCAGGAGGGTCGGTTACCTATTAATTTCTATCCAGATGTGTTTCACCAGGGAAAAGTTTAAATTCATAAATACATTTAAACTATTATTACCAAATTCAAGTCAAAGGGTTTTTATGATTCTAGATATTTAAGGGGTATTTTCATGGGAGATTTCATTAAAACATGATCGATATATATACGTCCTACCTATCTTGAAAATAGGGTCCACTGACCCCTTTCTGGAGGCTGGCCAGATGGATAGTTAGCATGCCCACCCTCTCTTTACTCAATTCTAAGGAGGTGTTGAACTTACAGACTCAACTCTCCCATAGAAATGAAAAGATAGTGGCTGCACATGTGTAATGAACTGGGGACAGGTGACCCCCTTTCTCCTGATGGAACCAGGTCTCAGAGACAGATGTTAAAAACCCTTTAATGATCTCTCCTTAGAAGTGGTCCGAAATATCATTGTGATCTGAATTCCACCATCCACTCGTATTAGTGCTTTGCAGGGGCTGTGGGTGCCATAGCTATCAAAGCGTACTGGCCCTATTCACACAACTTTTATGGGGGCTGCAAAATTTTTGGCCAGATAAGGACCCCCATTTATGACTATGGCAATTGGTCATAGTGCGGTGAGTACACAGTATCTCACTGCATCGCGACCGAGCCAGCTTCTGCATCCGGGAAATATTTTATGTAATAGTGGCCTGGTCGCTCATCTTTCAATGGAGAGGGGAGGACTGAGGAGCAGTCATTCCCCTCCCTTCTCCACCTGGCACTGTGCTCTCATGGGATCCGGTCTGGACAGCGGTGTAAATGTAGCCTTATCCGTTTCACATTCAACAAGACATTGACAGATTTTGTGGTGTATCCTGTTTTACCAGGCAGTGAGAGATATGTCAAAGATTTAAACTTTTCAGGACACCAACAGTGTGTAAAGATGAAGAAACATGATAGGTGGTAAGTTGCCAAAATTGTTGTAAAGGACTATAATAGGGGGGACATGACGGCCATAATGGGTGAGAGAACAAACTCAGGTGTTCACAATGGAGAACACAGTGATGGGAAAAGAAGTGGGGTCAGCGTATGATGTTCCCCCTGCCCATGCCACACACCAGGTATATCAGGAGGTACCAGCAAGGCCCACAGAATTGAGCTTTTAACGGCACCCATTCAGGCTACAGCTAGTGAACATGCGTAGGGAAACGGACACCCCGTGTCGGCCCACCACCCTTCACACCTCTTCATGCCCACCTGGAGTGGTGGCCGCGTAAGAGCGAATTCCGGAATTGCACTAAATATTACATGTATGATTCTATCTATCTATGTGTCACTGAATGTACATATTCATGGATGAGAACCTGTCTATATAGTGTAAATGTGTCAGTCCCATAATATGTATGTTTCTTACTGTGAATATCTGAATGTGTGCTTCCACATAACCGGTATGGGAACATGTAGACACATATTTTCTCTGAATATGTTCATATATCAAGTATTGAATCCTGCAAATATCCATATAAGTCTGTGATTCCATGATATTCACATAATGCACAAGAACGAATCACTGGATATGACTATAAATATGTATGAAACCCTCCATGTATCAAAATACGTGCATGGATGATGTATGAATTACTAAATATCCATGTACATGTTGGAATCGCTGTATGCTTCGAGTATGAATACCTGAAGTTGTTATATACCATATAGAGAAGAAGCATAAGTGCAAATATACATTACACAATTGTTTATGACATCCCCTTCTAAATCCATAGGCATTAATATGATGCTGGTTGTCAACCCCTTGCATTTGAGGGGGGGTCAACACCACAATCTCGCACCCAGATTAAGGGGAGAGCTCCAGAGACCTGGGCGGTAGGTGGGGCAGACCCGGATCACACACACACACTGGTGTTTATGGCAAAGTGAGGGAACAATCCACTATGACTTCACACACTATGATGTCTGCACCAGACGTCCAACCTAATGGAAGAGGAGGAGGTTGGGCCGCACACCTTGGGAATGGATGAAGGTAAGTAAAGTAAATGTATTATTTTAACATTTTTTTGGTTGCTGGCTATATTCATTACTGGTGGCTGGAAGTATCCATTACTGGGGGAGGGGAGGCTGGAAGTATCCATTGCTGGGGGAGGGGGGGCTGGCAGTATCCATTACTGGGGGAGGGGGCGCTGGCAGTATCCATTACTGGGGGAGGGGGGGGGGTTGGCAGTATCCATTACTGGGGGAGGGGGGCTGGCAGTATCCATTACTGAGGGGTTAGGTGTATCCATTACTGGGGGGCTGGCAGTATCCATTACTGAGGGGTTAGGTGTATCCATTACTGGGGGCTGGCTGCATCCATTACTAGGGGCTGGCTGTATCCGTTACTGGGGGCTGGCTGTATCCATTACTGGGGGGCTGGCTGTATCCATTGCTGGGGGGGCTGGGTGTATCCATTACTGGGGGCTGGCAGTATCCATTACTGGGGGGCTGGCAGTATCCATTACTAGGGGGCTGGGTGTATCCATTACTGGGGGGCTGGGTATATCCATTACTGGGGGGCTGGGTGTGTCCGTTACCGGGGGCTGGCTGTATCCATTACTGGGGTGCTGGGTGTATCCATTACTGGGGGGCTGGGTGTATCCATTACTGGGGGGCTGGGTGTATCCATTACTGTGGGCTGGCTGCATCCATTACTGGGGGCTGGCTGTATCCATTACTGGGGGGCTGGCTGTATCCATTACTGGGGGGCTGGGTGTATCCATTACTGGGGGCTGGCAGTATCCATTACTGGGGGGCTGGTAGTATCTATTACTGGGGGGCTGGCTATATCCATTACTGGGGGGCTGGGTGTATCCGTTACTGGGGGCTGGCTGTATCCATTACTGGGGGGTTGTATCCATTACTGGGGGCTGACTGTACTCATTACTGGAGGGCTGGCTGTATTCATTACTGGGGGCTGGCTATATTCCCTACTGGGGTCTGGCTATATTTATTACTGGGGGTTGGTAGTATCCATTACCGGGGGCTGGCTATATTCATTACTGGGGGGGGGGGCTGGCTGTTTCCATTACCGGGGGCTGGCTATATTCATTACTGGGGGGGGCTGGCTGTATTCATTAGTGGGGGTCTGGCTTTATCCATTACTGGGGGGGGAAGGGGGCTGGCAGTATCCATTACTGGGGGACTGGCTATATTTATTACTGGGGGGCTGGCTATATTCATAATTTGGGGGCTGGCAGTATCCGTTCCTGGGGGCTGGCTGTATTAATTACTGGCGACTGTTTCACTATAGATGTTTAAGTATGTGTATGAAACACTGAACACGTTCATGTATGTGTTTAAATCACTGAATATAGAAATATATGTGAATGAATCACTGAATATGGCAATGTACATGTATGCATCACTGAATCTCATCATGTTTATGTATGTACCACTGTATATGTTCATAAATGTGTAGGGATCACTAAGTATAGCCATGCGCATGTATGAATCACTGACTATATCCATCTACATGTATGAATCAATGCATAGATCTCCAAAAAGTAGAATTTCTTATTGTTTCACTTTTTAAGCTGTTCTTGCTTAGATACAAGTCACCAGCATGTTACTCGCGCCTGCCTAACACGTAATGCTGGGTAAATATGAGCGATCTTCAGTTACTAAGAAGTTATTTCCCCAATAGGGGAGCGGGAGGGGTGCACAGGTGCAAGATATGAAAGCGATGGGTGCAATGTAGAACAGTAGATACAGCAGATGCCTCTGTGTGTGGAGGCTGTTTTACTATTACAGAGAATTAAACATTTATAACATTTCTATGCCATTTAAAAGACAACAAAATCTATAATTACAACATTGGCCGGGTCATATTTTTCCAAATGCCAATGGTTTTACAGAAATTATCTGGGCTCTACCTTGTGTATACAAAATGGAAATGATTTAGATAACCCATTATGACTAATGTCCATAGTAATGCCATACAGAGATAAATGACTGAATATTAGACAATTCTTCCAACAAAAAAATCTGAAATAAATGTAAAAACTATATTTAAAAAATTCCTAAATAGAACAATAAGATATCATGTATGGTCTAAGGCCCCTTCCACACTTGCGTTGCAGATCACGTCAGGGTCTGATCAGGGTGCGATCAGGGTTTGGTCAGTGAAAAACTGACATTTTGCATCAGAGTTTAATCTCTCCATGTTACTACACAGGAACCCCGAGAGAGAAGAGGAGCTGCAGGGAGCACCATAGGTAAGTACTATATATATATATATATATATATATATATATATATATATATATATATACATCTTGGTTTGTACCTCAGCATTTACATTATATCATATTATATATATATTTTCTTATCCATGCCGTCTCTGTTATTGTTTTTGCAGGTGAAGGGATAGTACATGAACAGTAATAAGATTAATAGATTGTCCTTTCGCTTAATAAGATGATGATAAATCGCCCATATTCACTATTCAGAGATTATGTTGTGATGGATGCTGGGGCGTATTACAGGTAACGTTTATATGGTCTATAATTATTAGCGGAAAACACATCTTTACTACTAGCGCCATTCTTAAATCTGCAACATGCAGAACTACTTTCAAGTACAGAACATTTTTATGATTATTTAAGGTGATCTATGTTTTTCCCCCGTTGGCGCCATTACCATCAGAGCATATACGGTAAATTAATTTATGCTGGACAAAGCAGGAACAACCATCTGCAGATACGGCTTACTGGAGGTGGGTTTCTTCAATGAGAGGCAGAATCCCCTTTCCATGAGTTACAACTAGAATCAAAGGTTAGGAAATAATAGGGTTTCCTTTTACCTCTCTTGTGTGCATTAAGATGATTTAGCTCCTCCTGCTCTGTAACATACTGTCGGCAGATAGGACACTATGTACAATCTGCTCAGCTCCTCCTGCTCTATAAAATGTTCCCTGCAGAGAGGACACTATGTATAATCGGGTCAGCTCTTCCTGCTCTATAACATGCTGTCTGGAGATAAGACACTGGGGCTCATTGCCCTGGAATTTTGCGCACACGATCGGATTGTGGTGCATCGGCGCCAGCTTTCACGTGAAATTGGGGGCCTGGCAATGGGAAAACCGATGGATTCGGAAAAACCGCAGAATTTTTTTTAAAAATTGTGTCGCAAGAATAGCACTCACATACACCGAGATGGAGAAGGTGAACTCCGGGGGACTTCAGCGCAGCAGCGACACCTAGTGGACATCGGGTGCACAACCTTAGTGAATCGCACCAGAACCCAAGTCAGCATCGGAGAACGCGCCGCAGGATCGTGACTGGGCAGAGTAAGTAAATCTGCCCCACTATGTGCAATCTGCTCAACTCCTCCTGCTGTATAACATGCTGCCTGCAGACAGAACACTATGGGCCACATGTATCACTCATTTTTTCTGTTGTTTTTGCGCCTTTTCATTCAGGTGCACCGTTTTTGCGCCATTTTTGTGACTAAACGCCAATCTAGCTGCGCAGCAAACATAACCAGCTTTCCCTCATCTATCTTACCAATCCAGATGTTTTGCTGCGCCTAATGATATTCATCACTTGCAACGTTTTCATTTAGGCGCAAAAACGGGCGCAAAAACACTCCAGCCCGAAGGTGGCGTTACCTGAGAAGAAAGCACTGAGCCCCTTTGCAGAAGAGCTCATTTCTAGCAGCAGAGCTCAGCCAGACACTAGAACAGATAATAGATACATTAGATACACTGCAGACAGGAGCTGCAGACTCTATTTACAGTTCATCACCTTCTATTTACAAAACAATCTGCAAACTCCTGAGCTCACAGAGAGTTCAGAAGTTTGCAGAAGTTTGCAGAATGTTGCAGATACTACATACAAGTGTCACCCATGTAATTCTGCACAGTGTCTGAGGGGGATACTGTGCAGATTACAGGGGTGCAGCAGGAGACCAGCACTGGGGGATCCCCTCCAGGAGAAGCCACTGCTGAGGAGGTCACTGGGTGCTGGGTGTCACACACCTGGGTGCTGCTGTGAGTGTTATCTTCATTCTGGGATGTGGGAGAAGCAGAGAGGAGCTTGTAGCAGGATCACATGTAACTGCCCGAATCTAATATTACGCCTAAACTGTGCCAAAGTAAAGTGATTAATAAGAGGCAGGAAATTACCTTATCACAGTTGGTGATAATTCTGGCAAAACAGTGCGCCAGAATTTAGGCGCAACTATTACACTTAGGCGCACAAAAGTGATAAATGTGGCCCCAAGTATAATCTGCTCAGCTCCTCCTGCTCTATAACACGCTGCCTGCAGATAGGACACTACGTACAATCTGCTCAGCTCCTCCTGCTATAAAACATGCTGCCTGCAGATAGGACACTATGTACAATCTGCTCAGCTCCTCCTGCTCTATAACACGCTGCCTGCAGATAGGACACTACGTACAATCTGCTCAGCTCCTCCTGCTCTATAACATGCTGCCTGCAGATAGGACACTATGTACACTCTGCTCAGCTCCTCCTACTCTATAACATGCTCTCTGCAGATAGAACACTATGTACAATCTGCTCAGCTCTTCCTGCTCTATAACATGCTGTCAGCAGATAGAACACTATGAGACACATTTACTTACCTGGTCCATTCGCAATCCCGCGGCGCGTTGTCTGACGTTGATTCGGGTTCTGCCGGCATACACTAAGGTCGTGCGCCCGATATCCACCAGGTGTCGCTGCTGCGCCGAGGTCCACCAAGTTCACCTTATTCTTCCTGGTGCTTGTAAGTGCGTGTCAAGCTTGACACAATTTTTTTTTAAATACCACGGTTTTCCGAATCCATCGGGTTTTTCGATGGCCACGCATGCAAGCCGGTGCAGATGCGGCAAAAAATCCGATCGTGTGCGCCAAAATCCCGGGGCAATTCGGTGCAAAATGGTAAAATTCAGAAAACCCGACGGAAATGCGCTGTCCGGACCCTTAGTAAATGTGCCCCTATGTACGCTCTTCTCAGCTACTTCTATCCTATAAGATGCTGCCTGTAGATAGGACACTACATACAATTTGCTAAACTCCTCCTGCTCTATAACATGCTACCTGCAGATAGGATACTAGTGACAATCTGCCCGGATCGTTCTGTTCTATAACATGCTGCCTGCAGATAGGGAACTCTGTAGAATTAAAGGGGTTATCCGGGCTTTAAAACTTACTGAGGGCAGGGCTGGGGAGGGCTAGTTAAACATTATAAACATGTACTTACCTCGTCCAGTGCTGCCGATGTCCCGCCGCGGCCGATCTTTTCATTACAAGGGTGCACAGAGAGCTTCCAGCTGGCTGGAAGCTCCCATGCGCACCATCTCCCAGTGCTTACAACGCTGAGAGATAGGGACGGATGGGAGGAGCCGTCCACATCGCGGACGGGAAGCTCCCTGTGTGCGGCTTCTGTGCCCCTGTAAACAAACAGGGGCACGGATTGAAGGGACCGCGACGCGGGACATCGGCGGCCCCGGAGGAGGTAAGTACAAGTTTATTATGTTTAACTAGCCCAGCCCAGCCCGGTCCTGAGTAATTTTTAAAACCCGGATAACCCCTTTAATTCTGCTCCTCCTGCTGAATAGTATGCTGCTGATAGGATGCTATCAACAATATCCTCAGCTCCTTCTGCTGTATAACCAGTTGCCTGCAGATAGTACATTACACCCCATGTGAATAGTAGCCACATCAAATATGAATGCTGTCATGAGCTCCAGTATATAGGAGTCTGATGCATAGCGTCACCTAGTGGTCTTTTCATATGATGGAGCATGCAGCAGAAATACAGACACTGCTGTGTGTGACACTACTGTGGGCACCATGTCCAGTTTGTGTAGTGTATGTATGAAATGGTTACTGGTGGGATAAGAAGCGCTGTCTGGGACAGGGTTACAATAACAGATTTGTTGCTTGGGGCCCTTTGATTTTTAGTGAAGCCATTAGCTTTATTCTTTGTAGGATTTTCTCTGCATTCCAGCATTAGAGGCTAACAGCACATATCAGCCATTGTCTCTATAAACGGCACAGACACTTAGGTATCAAAATCAATGTTCCCAATGCTGAGTGATATTGAAAGCAGCGCATTCAGGGGGTCATCGGTGTAACGTATTATAGAACCGGAGGGATAAAAGACGAGAAATCAGCTCAAACCTGAACATTTTATACAATGAAATGTATTTGTGATCTTTAAGCAGAGATATCTGTGACGGTGATGATGTTTAGTGCAATAGTCTGCAATATGTGTGCCCACTCGGTGCAGTGGGGGATTATATTTTGGGGGTTTGGGTAGTATCCCGGAGCACAAGCCTTAGTGGGGGCCCATGGCCACCCAAACATACACCAAATTTTGTACTGAGAAAGATCTTCACCCATGAAATCCTTGTATATCTGTTCCTGCTCTCAACTCACATGTACACAAGAGCCTTTTCAGGACCATTGAAACCTGAAATCTGAAACCACAGATTGGAAGCAGGAAAAAGGGACAAATCCTCCATTCCCCAAGCTGATTCTAGTACTAGTAATAAGAGCAGGTAATGCTGAGTGGTGACTGCTGAAATAGTTTGTCTGTTGAAACAATAGAGGAAAGAGACAAAGGTTTGCTGCCAGCAGGAGGAGAAAAGCAGAGAAAGGTACAAGTACAAAGACAGACAAAGAGTTCACTTTTCAGCCCTCAACACAAGGGTCCATCCATGTGCAGTTGCGCTGTCATCTAGCTCTAAATTAAAGGGGTTTACCCACGTCTTAAAACAGCCAAAATGAACAGGAGAAGGTCATATCTGATAGTTGGAGATCCTAGGGGGCTGGACTTGTAATTCCTTCTCAGTTTTACTGGTCATCTATCCTAGTACATGATCAGATTTACAGTAGGTGGTATAAGAGATGCATTCAGCACACTATCTATACCTATCGTCATAATGATTTACCTTCACTATCATCTCCAAACATAATGACCTCCAGAACATTCTGTAACGCACTTTGCATAATGTGAATTTCGGGGCTTTGTAGGGTAGAATGACTATTAACCCCTTAAGGACGCAGGGTTTTTTCGCTCATTTCTCGCTCTCCACCTTCAAAAAACGTTTTCATTTTTCCGTGTACAGACCTGTGTGAGGGCTTATTTTGTGTGAAACAAATTTTACTTTCCCATGATGTTATTTATTATAACATGCCGTGTACTGGGAAGCTGGAATAAAATTCCAAATGTGGAAACATTTTTTTAAAAAAGGCATGTGCGGTTCTTGTGGGCTCAGTTTTTATGACTTTCACTCTGCGCTCTAAATAACACCTCTGCTTTATTCTTTGGTTCGGTGCGATCGCGGTGATACCAAATGTATACGGGTTTTATTGCGTTTTAATACATTTTCAAGAATGAGACGAATGTGTACGAAAAAGGAAAAAGAAATTTTTGCCATCTTCTGACGCTAATAACTTTTTCATACTTTGGCGCACGGAGCTGTGTGAGGGGTCATTTTTTTGCGAAATGAGGCGACATTTTCATTGCTGCCATTTTGAGGACTGTGCGACATTTTGTTCACTTTTCATTACATTTTTTATGTCATGTAAAAAGGTGTAAAAGTCACATTTTGGACATTTGGGCGCCATTTCCCATCTCGGAGGTCACCTCCGGTTATAACCGTTTTTATATTTTGATAGATCGGGTATTTTGGGACGCGTTGATACCTAATGTGTCTGTGATTTTTACTGTTTATTATGTTTTATATCAGTTCTAGGGAAAGGGGGGTGATTTGAATTTTTAATATTTTATTATTATAATTATTTTTAAACTTTTTTTTCTTTTTTTTTCCCACTATTTCTTAGACCATCTAGGGTGCATTAACCCTAGATGGTCAGCTCGTTACTACCATATACTGCAATACAAATGTATTGCAGTATATGTCATTTTTGCACATGATTCGTTACAATGAGCCACTGGCTCATTGTAACGAATCTTCTGAAACCATTCAGCCTCGGGTCTGAATGCCCCTGTATTTGGTATTAGAATTAAGCTTCTTGGGAAAGGGGGATGCGTCTGTGGTTTCAGGACCTTTGGAGAACATTTGAAGGTCCTGAAATGGCTCTTGTGTTCATGTGTATTGAGAGCAGGAACAGAAGTTTGGGGATTTTATGGGTGAAGTATTAAATTTGGTGAGGGGTTGGGGTGGCCATGGACCCATAGAAGTACCACCCTAACCACCCATATTATAATCCATTGTTGGATATAACGCCCCAGTGTTTTGTATTAGCCTTTTTGTTAAATATGAAGAATTTATGACTGTCTGGTCTAAACTGTAAGACAAATAAATAACGCTGGGTCATCTTATGCCGGAGACCACAGAAGACGTAGAGTATTTGGGTGTTTAACAGTGAGATTACAGCAGCTGCAAAGTATTCATTTGGCTGTTTACATATGTTCTACCATAGGTACCCGGCCTTTGCAGATATCTTATTATTATATATTACTGTTATTGTTATAAGGAAGAGCTGGCCGCTGATTAAATTATTAGATAATGAGCGTGACTAGATATGGACAATACAATGTACACGTTTCCTTCATCTGATCACTATTCAAGAGACCTCCTCATCCTCCAGCAACTGTATCAGACGTGTTATGATGAACCTCTTAACAGAAGACTTCTGGTGCAGGAACTAGAACACAATCCCCTATCCAACACTGCCATCTGCTGGCCAGATGTACAACTACAGCACAGGGCAAATCCATCTGCACTGCTCATGATTTGTTCATATCAGCACCAGAAATACTGTAAATATTCAGAATTTTATCTTTAACCCTCTTGGGCTTTCCCTACCCCGAATAACACTTTAACTTGTGGATGTTTTGTCATTTTTGTATTGAGTCACATGGATGAGCTTTTGTTATAAAACATTCGATATGATGGACTGTACTATCATAGAGATGTGATATATATATTTATATAATATATCTTGTAGCTATCTAATATTGTATAGAAAGACTAACTCTAGATCCTAGAAATGAAGGGAACAATGCTAAGTACTAGGAATAATCATGTATTATATATTGGGCATAACATCTACCCCTTTCCCCTTATGTCATGTGAATCTATTATATTCTAAACATCCCCCAATAGTTGTAGTTAGTAATCAAAGTAGGGATCCTCAGGGGACATGGGGGACTTCTATATATCGAAATCAATGGGGTTATTTAAAGATTAATTTTCCCTATACAAGAATTAGATGAAAAAATGAAAAAAGGGGATGTTAAGTTTAGAAAACACATTTTTATATAAAACTATCAGAAAAATCTGAGCATCTGCATTTCTTACTCTGGAGGATTTAGTCTGTCCCGCCTTACACAGATAAGTGTACGGGACACATAATAAACCTAGAATGCAATATTTTAAGTGTGATGAAAAAAAAGTTTCCTCCCGGAGTTTGGTCAGTTTTCTGCTTGTACAAGCTCCCCCTGCTGTTCACAATGTGGAAAATCATTCTGGGGAGGCTTTCTTACAGGTTTATGATCAGTATGATATGATGCTTCCCTGGATGGTTCCTTAGTATGATCTGATGCTTTCTGGAGGAGTCCACTCCAGGTTTCAGTAGGCCCCCAGGCAACAATTAACTTTGCAATTAACTGACGTAGTGGCATTAAAAATGTAGAAACTAAAAGAGTCTCCTGTTCCGTAAAATATTATTTTGTTTATCATACCAAACAGGCCCCTTATGGTTATTTTATATAGGGCTCCCCCTATCCTCTATGGATTCATTACATACAGCCCCCCTCACCCTCATGGATTCCTTATGTTCAGCCTTATGTTGGCCACCCCAGCAGCTCTGGGCCCCGGCACTTGCCAGGGTATAACCAGAGCTGGCAGCGGCCCTGCTTCCTTGGATGGTCCCTCAGCATGATCTGAGGTAGTGACAGGTTCCTATAGAGCTCTAATAACTATTTGACACCCTGCTTGTAGCTAAAGATTATTCCCCTGAGATTCCCATATATTCAACCTTATAGTTTTATCTGGTAACTAAGCATGGCTACAGCGAGTCCAGGTGGGCGTGGCCTCCTTAGGCTGAATCCAGCAGCTCCTCCCCATCCCTATCTCTGTATGCTGCTATAATGTCATGTGACCAGGGTGACATCATCGCAGGTCCTATAGCTTTTGTAGCATTAGGAACTGTACACTAAGCATATATGTCATGAAATCACAGCATATTTTATCACATGAAATCACAGCAGCCTGCATGCAGAGGAGTAGAAGTCCATGGAGGCTGCTGTGATTGTTTTATGTGGTCAGATATGTACATGGGGTATAGTTTTCATATTAAGTAGCTCAAGGACCTTTGATGATGTCACCCTGGTCACATGACATTAGGCCACGCCTCCTGGACTCGCTCCAAAGCTGCATAGATACCAGGCAAGATTATAACTCTGATTTTATGAGGATCTGAGGGGAACAATTTTTAGCTAAAAGCAGGAGGTCAGATAGTTACTAGAACTCTATAGGAACCTGCCACTACCTGTATTTGTGAAAATAGTGGTGACGGGTTCCCTTTAAGATGATCCCTCACAATGATCTGTTGCTTCTTTAGATGGCTCCTCAGTATGATCTGTTAGTACCTTGGATGGTTACTTAGTATGACCTGATACTTTCTTTGATGGTTCCTCAGTATGATCTGATGGTTCCTTAGATGGTTACTCAGTATGATCTGAAGCTTCCTCAGTATGATTGATTGTTCTTTTGATGGTTACTCAGTATGATCAGATTCTTCCGTGGATGGTTCCTCAGTATGATCAGATGCTTCCTTGGATGGTTCCTCAGTATGATCTGATGCTTTATCAGTATGATTGATTGTTCTTTTGATGGTTACTCAGTATGATCTGATGGTTCCTTGGATGGTTCCTCAGTATGATCTGATGGTTCCTTGGATGGTTCCTCAGTATGATCTGATGGTTCCTTGGATGGTTCCTCAGTATGATCTGATGGCTCCTTGGATGGTTCCTCAGTATGATCTGATGCTTTATCAGTATGATTGATTGTTCTTTTGATGGTTACTCAGTATGATCAGATTCTTCCGTGGATGGTTCCTCAGTATGATCAGATGCTTCCTTGCAGGGTCCGCCGCTCCAGGTTTCAGTAGGCCCCTAGGCAATAAGTAAGTTGCAATTAACTTTGCAATTAACAGACATAGTGGCATTAATAATGTAGAAACTAAAACAGTCTCCTGTTCCGTAAAATATTCCATAGTTTATCATACCAAACAGGCCCCACATAACCATGAGGGGCCTGTTTGGTATGATAAACTATGGAAACCCCTCTAAAGATTCATTAGATACAGCCCCCTTCACCCTCATGGATTCCTTATGCTCAGCCTTATGTGGGCCACCCCAGCAACTCCTCAGTATGATCTGATGGTTCCTTGGATGGTTCCTCAGTATGATCTGATGGTTGCTTGGATGGTTCTTTAGTATGATCTGATGGCTCCTTGGATGGTTCCTCAGTATGATCTGATTGTTCCTTGGATGGTTCCTCAGTATGATCTGATGGTTCCTTTGATGGTTCCTCAGTATGATCTAATGGTTCCTTTGAATGTTCCTCAGTATGATCTGATGCTTAATTAGATGGTTCCTCAGTATGATCTGATGGTTCCTTTGAATGTACCTCAGTGTGATCTGATGGTTCCTCAGTGTGATCTGATGGTTCCTTGGATGGTTCCTCAGTATGATCTGATGATGCCTTGGATGGTTCTTCAGTATAATCTGGTGGATGCTCAGTATGATCTGATCTGATGGTACCTTTGATGGTTCCTCAGTATGATCTGATGGTTCCTTGGATGGTTCCTCAGTATGATTTGATGGTTCCTTGGATGGTTCCTCAGTATGATCTGATGGTTGCTTGGATGGTTCTTTAGTATGATCTGATGGCTCCTTGGATGGTTCCTCAGTATGATCTGATTGTTCCTTGGATGGTTCCTCAGTATGATCTGATGGTTCCTTTGATGGTTCCTCAGTATGATGTAATGGTTCCTTTGAATGTTCTTCAGTATGATCTGATGCTTAATTAGATGGTTCCTCAGTATGATCTGATGGTTCCTTTGAATGTTCCTCAGTGTGATCTGATGGTTCCTTTGATGGTTCCTCAGTATGATCTGATGATGCCTTGGATGGTTCTTCAGTATAATCTGGTGGATGCTCAGTATGATCTGATCTGATGGTTCCTTTGATGGTTCCTCAGTATGATCTGATGGTTCCTTGGATGGTTCCTCAGTATGATCTGATGGTTCCTTGGATGGTTCCTCAGTATGATCTGATGGTTCCTTGGATAGTTCCTCAGTATGATCTGATGGTTCCTTGGAAGGTTCCTCAGTATGATCTTATGCTTAATTAGATGGTTCCTCAGTTTGATCTGATGGATGTTCGGAATGATCTAATGGTTCCTTGGAAGGTTCCTCAGTTTGATCTGATGATGCCTTGGATGGTTCCTCAGTATAATCTGATGGATGCTCAGTATGAGCTAATGGTTCCTTGGAAGGTTCCTCAGTATGGTCTGATGCTTATTTGCATGGTTCCTCAATATTTTTTCTCTGTTGGTTAATTGGAGAGAGGAGTAAGGATTCCTTCTACTTCTCTGAAAGCAGGAGAAGTAAAAGTTATAGAGACTGCAGACATTTAGGGAAAGGCCAATGGAATATAGTTACTCACAGCATGGAGTGGTACTGCTCGCTGCAAGATTTAATGAACATTGAGAAGTAGATGAAATGCTTAGTTATAGTTATAGTGGTGTCTGTTTCTTCCATAGGAACCATCACAAGCTGGTCCATACCTTCCTTGTGTATACATGTCACTAGAGGGACTTGCACAGGCCTATACATTTTGAACACCAGGAGACAATGTTGAATGAAGATAATTACAATATCTTTTTTTTTATTATTAACAATAGCGCTTTACAAAAATACTTTAAAATTCATATTGATTGCAAAACCCTTTTAATGTCACCAGCTATTACACCACAAAACTAGCAGTGCTCTCATATAGGATATGAAATGTCCTTTCTAGAATTCTATCTTTTATGTGAAATCTCGCCCAATTACCTAAAGAAAAAGTTTCCTCCAAAGTCATGTGTAAAGGAGCAGAGAAGAGTCATGCTTTGCTTGGGATGAGTCACTTTTAGAAGCTGAAGGGGATATTCATATTGCCCTATCATGGGTCCTAGGTACCATAGAAATGTCATTGTGATATCAAATTAAAGATAATAATCTCATCTATCAGATTGCATCAGGTTTGTAGTTCTGTTAGCTACAGAACCGGAGATACAGACAGAACCGGAGAAACAGACAGTTAAATAAGAAGTTGGGAACTGGATCTTCATCTGCAGTTCACATTTCTGTACATTACAGATGCCTGATAAGATCTTAAAGATGAGATTTTCTTCTTTAACATGATGCCAAAAGTATATTTCTAGGTGGTTTATAGGTGGTTTATCCACGGTATGGGTATCTCAAATGATGATCCCCATCAGAATCTAAATGGATTAATCTCTGGGAAAAAAGTGACCTCATTTGCAAATTACTTTGGAGGAGTAATTTCACATAAAAGAATGAAACCAAGGGGGCTAGTAGTTCGATGGGGTAAAATCTGGTGACAGGTTCCCTTTCAGACTATGTTTACATCTCAGTCCTGTCAATCCATTCTATATTTTCAAATCTAATACATTTCCAGAATGGGGTAAGTGCTATGAGTGAGTGCTGAAGGAGGTATTACAAGTATTGAACTACTAGTGTATTACTAGTACTACTTGGGCAACTAAGAAAAGACCAAAAAGTTTTTTAGCACAGTTACTAATATGTGTTTTTTTTTATATGGCCCAAGATTAAAGAGACTATTAACATTAAAAGACTAAAAAGAAGGGGGAACAAACCTACATAATGGGGCACATTTACTTACCCAGTCCTGCAGAGTTCATGTAGGTGCATTGTCCGAGGATCATGCACTCTGCCGCGATTCACTAAGATTGTGCGCCTGATATCCTGCATGTGTCGCTTCCCCGCTTAGGTCCGGAGTTCACCTTCTTCTTCCTGGTGCATGTAAGTGCTTGATCTTAAATCTTGAATCTTAAATCCAGCTGAGTCCGAATCAGTCGGATCTTCCGACGGCACGCCCCCTGATTTCGGTCACATGAAAGCTAGCGCAGCTACGCCACAATCCGATCATGTGTGACATAATCCCAGGGCAAACCCATGTTAAATACTTGTCAAAGTTGCCTGAATCCCTAAAACCGTGAACAGTCCGACAAAAGTGCGATCCGCCACCCTTAGTAAATAAGCCCCAATGTCTCACCCTGCCCCTTGCCCCCTAGACACAGGGAAGTGTTCCTGCACAGTGTAACAGCCTGTGAATCTACAGCACTGCAGAACTTTGGTAACATCTGAGAAGTTTTTTGGCTCATTAGCATAATTTGAAATGTTGATTTTTATAAGTAATGGTTTATACGTTTATAAGCCATGGATAATCAAATAAAAGCCCTATTTCCATAGATTGTATACATATCTGACAGTTATCTGCTTTGGCTGCTCATCTGCTTTTGAGATGGCGAAAAAAGGGAAAAAAGATGATTTTTAGTTTACAAACCTCAGAGGATGCAGATAGATGTGAAATAAGGAATGGCGGGGCAGACCAGGACAGTTGGGGGTCAGTGTGTGCCAACCAGAGGGTTCCTGCTCAGATGGTCCCTAAAACACGATGAAAACCACATGAAGATTTGTTATAAAGCAGTAAACATGTAGCCAAATTTGGTCCTCGGATACAAACCACTTCTATAAGATAGTAATGAAATTAGGGAACCCACAGTATTATAGATATAGGTACTGGCCACCAAAATATCTGCAACCATAGGGTTACTGTAGTGCTACACCTCGGTGGCACTGATGGATGTGACTGTCTTCTTATTTTGGGGGGTGGGGGGGGTGGAGGAGAGTGAAATTCACATCCCCGCTTGAATTTCCAAAATGATTACATTACAGAAGATTGAATTTTTCTAACAAAAGTCAGTTACACGAAAAAGATTGGTTAAATGTGTTTGACCTACTAAATTGAATACTTTTCAAAGTAGAAAATTAGGTGATAAAATGAATGAACTGTGAAACTGGGAGAAGAGCGAGTAAGGGCACAACACATCATGTGTATAATGTCTCCTTATAATTACAGTGTGGTCCATGACCTACCTTTAATTCAGAATACAATGCACACGCAGGTAGCGGCGGCACAAGGACAGGGGAGGGGGCTTAACCGAAGAATTATTGCAAGAAGTTAAGAGAATAAGAGACAAAATGAATACAAATGAAGGAATCCTGACTTTCTCCCTCTTAAAAAAGGAACAAAGTAAAAGGAAAAAAAACTTTATATCTATCTTTGACTCCTTCACTATAGAATATTATTGGGGGTAGCATATCTGGGGTCACGACCCCTCAAAATGGGGACAACACTACATGGAGGATAGAAAGAGGAGGGTGAACACAGCTGGAGTGAGAAACCCAAGTTTCAATGTTTTCTGTGACGTGATCTCGAGCGTCCAGGAAGTGGTATAGTCCCTCCCCTGGATGACCTCTCTAGCATAGGGGAGGGGCATGAAGCAGGGAGGAGGAGCTTAGTAGAATTTGATGCAGAGAATTTTGGACACATGAATACCAATAACCTTTGGACTTCTAATGTATGCAACATTCAAGACATTACCCCCTATTCGCCTCACCTGATGATCATGTAAATGCAAAAAAGTACTAGTGACTTCTTGGTACTCTCTGTGTGTAACTTTTCAACCCACTATACTTGTATTAAAAGTATGAGTGAATACAAGTGCAACACCCCTGCCGATGCAAGGCAGAGGGGTTGTTGCGAATACGTCCCACCATGTAGCTTGCAGCCTGTGTAGGGTCTGATCAGCCCCACAGCATGTAACTACATAACACAGATGAGCACTGCAGAGGTAAAGCCTGCCTGGTAAGGCAGGAGTTAATTGTTTTATGTGATGCAAATCCAGCAACCAATCACATGTGTTATACCTTGTATCTGTGAGCTGAGATGTAATTAGAGGAGTACCCACCACCTGACCAGTGGGAGTAACAAAACCCCTGGTCAGGAAACTTCTAGAGCTCAGAAGAAGACTGGAGTTAATCCAGTACAGATCAGATTAGAGACTCAGAAGTGTCAGTGCAGCCAGCACACCAGTCCAGAGCAGGTGAGCCCAGCTCCTTGCCTGAAGAGTGGAGCTAAGAGCTAGTTAGTGAGAGGGAAGGGGTATCATCCTACCTTCAAGGGTGATATCTGAAGCAATCCAGGACAAGCTGAAGCATCCTACTAGGACACAGCTACCTCCCAGCCTGCCATTGCATCCAGGCTGATGATCCATCCTGTGGCTCCCTCCAACTACATCTCCAGCATTCTACCATTCTGTCAAGGCATGTTGCTACTGTTCCTGTCGGTTCCAATAAAGAACTGTAAGTTATTTTTGTTCAACGTCTGCCTCCGTCTGGTCCCTGCTACTACGGCTGTCACCATCACGGGCACCCTGTCCACCACACAGAGACTCATACTCCAGACCCCAAAGGGTTGCCCCAGGGAGAACCGCTATAGCAGCCTCTCCCTCATCATTTCTTGCCAACACCACCCTGCTGGAGACCTGCCAGGCTGTAGGACAGCCCTCCGGTTCCCCATACCAAGCACCGTGACACTAGCGTGCCTAGGCTGCAACCGCCAGCCACTCAGGTACTGCGGGCCCTGGCTGACTCCAGGCCCCAAGAAAAGGCTAGGCCCTGGTGGGGGATGTTGTACAAGAAACTTTGTGATATTAGCTAAACAAAATTCCTCTTTCTCCGCTATTCCTTTGGCTCTTATCATCCTCCCTCACCCCATCTAAGGCCTCATTCACACAGGCCGTTGTGTGGACATACTATAAATCTGGCCGCATGTTTTATGTCCCCAAAAAAGATAGAGCAGGCTCTTTCTTTGGCCGTAAGAACGGCCGTGCGGCGCTATTTCCAGCCAGGCCGGCACACATTCATCTGAAAGTATGCTTAAAGGGGTTGTCCGAGACCCTGTGAAAAATAGATATGTGGCTGGGGGGAACTGCTTAAAAAAATATACTTGTACTTACCTCCATGGTCCCTCTTTGAGTCCAGCGCCACCGTTTCTCCGGGCCGTGCCCCTGTTTGTTTACAGAATCTTATGCTTACGTAAACAGCTTCGAGCTTTACGCTGTGGACAACTTCCAGCCAGCCGAGATGACTGGCCAAACCCACCCTAGCGCTATATCAGGTGCTGAAAATTGGCCGTTCTGAGATATAATAAGAGAAGCTTGCTGGAGACGGGCACGGGCGGGGAGGTGAGTGATACACAACTACCATCGGGTAATCTGATGGTAGATGTCCTTTAAGTAGGCCCTGATTCTAATAAATTCTTGATCTCAAAGATACAGCAGAGAACAACCCAATTTGGAGTCTGTTTCACAGGGGATTATATCGGCTGGGCCCCAGAATATTTTTATTTGTTGGGCCCTAGCAACCCCAGTCAGATACCTCACATTAGTAATATTAGAGACCCTGTTTCCTATATAGGATATATTCACTCACTATGTATATACCGCTGTATGTGAAGTATAATCACTATATACCCTAGAAAACCCAAATTGCTGTTTTGTTTTTTTTTAAAGCTGCTCAGAAAAAGATGACAATTGGATGGGAAAAGCAACATCTTGTAAACTTGCAGCGTTTATAAAATTTTCACATCCTATTATCCATTTGGGATGAAATAGAAGGTGCCATGGCTGCTATTGTTCTGGGTTGCAGCGATTAGACAGATTTATGGCACTTTATTATTAATGTTCAGCCATCACTCCAGTACAGCCCAGATAAACACATCCATGATAGTAAACATCCATCATTTACCAGCAGCGCTACTCCTCCATTTACCGATCATCTAACACCCCATGGAGCAGTAACATCTGTAGGATAAGATTCTCACCGTACTAAATGCTTTATGTGCGCAGGATTTTTATTGAAATAATCTTACAAGCATCTTCACCCACTCCTGGAGCCCTCACATCCAGACTTATCTGGCCATGCAGCAGCGCATCTTATCCATTAACTCCTTACAACACAGCGCCATGATAAGATTATGACAGGTGATGATAACCTGTACATCACAACCCGTGAGAAACTCTGCATCAGCACTGACCGGCTCTTCTACATCTGTGTGTGTAGACGCAGGGACAGTGGCATAACTAGAAGCTGATGGGCCAGGCCTATAATTTATGGTTTATAGTAATAGTCTTCTCATATGGGAAAGTGACACCACAAGGGCCCCCTAAACCTCTTGGGCCCAGGTGCGATCGCAATCTCTGCACCCCCTCAAGTTACGCCCCTGCGCAGGGAGAATTTTCTCTCACCCCACCCATAATCCTGAGGTTGTGTGATGTAGGGATGTGTTTCATGGCCACAGATTCTCTTAAAGGGGTTTTTGTGGTTCAAGTGTGTTCAACCACAAGTACAGGCGGTCCCCTACTTAAGAACACCTGACTTACAGATGAACCCCTAGTTACAGACAGACCTTTGGTTCTTATGACAATCCAACATTTTTAAAATCCAATTGTCACAGAGACCAAAAAAAAAAAATTTGGGCTGGGGTTACAATGATAAAGTATACAGCTCCGTTTTACATACAAATTTAATTTAAGAACAAATTTAAGAACAAATTACAGAACAAATTTAATTTAAGAATCTCGTACGTAACCCGGGGACTGACTGTTAAGGGAGACCCCAGAGTTCCCTATGTGAATAGACACCACACCATCACTGTTGGATGTGGTGGGGGTTATGCAAGAATACTAGCACTTTATTTACACAGGGGGATCAGGAACCCAATCGTAGTGTTCAGTGAAGGTCCTACTCTAGTGGTGGAACCCCCCAATGAGCAGACACCTGTTCTCTCATAAAAAAAATCATTTTAAAGAAGTAATTCTAAGAAATTATGCGTTCATTTCTTTTATGCAACTGACCAATTACAACACTGGCAGCATTTATGCATAATTAACATTGTATGTAGCATGGCACTCTGGGGAGCAGATACTGGGCACTACCTGAGTGTACATTGTAATCGCTGTGGGCCCCACCCCTGGGCAATGAAAAAGGACTGTCGAGCAAATCTGAACTCTT
This sequence comes from Engystomops pustulosus, assembly GCF_040894005.1. NCBI lineage: Eukaryota > Metazoa > Chordata > Amphibia > Anura > Leptodactylidae > Engystomops > Engystomops pustulosus. The sequence continues at coordinate 34,461,345 of NC_092414.1, forward strand.
ATACAGTGCCTACAAGTAGTATTCAACCCCCTGCAGATTTAGCAGGTTTGATAAGAAGCAAATAAGTTAGAGCCTTCAAACTTCAAACAAGAGCAGGATTTATTAACAGATGCATAAATCTTACAAATCAAAAAGTTATGTTGCTTAGTTATATTTTAATAAATTTTAAACATAAAAGTGTGGGTCAATTATTATTCAACCCCCTAGGTTTAATATTTTGTGGAATAACCCTTGTTTGCAATTACAGCTAATAATCGTCTTTTATAAGACCTGATCAGGCCGGCACAGGTCTCTGGAGTTATCTTGGCCCACTCCTCCATGCAGATCTTCTCCAAGTTATCTAGGTTCTTTGGGTGTCTCATGTGGACTTTAATCTTGAGCTCCTTCCACAAGTTTTCAATTGGGTTAAGGTCAGGAGACTGACTTGGCCACTGCAACACCTTGATTTTTTCCCTCTTGAACCAGGCCTTGGTTTTCTTGGCTGTGTGCTTTGGGTCGTTGTCTTGTTGGAAGATGAAATGACGACGCATCTTAAGATCCTTGATGGAGGAGCGGAGGTTCTTGGCCAAAATCTCCAAGTAGGCCGTGCTATCCATCTTCCCATGGATGTGGACCAGATGGACAGGCCCTTTGGCTGAGAAGCAGCCCCACAGCATGATGCTGCCACCACCAGGCTTGACTGTAGGGTATTCTTGGGGTCGTATGCAGTGCCATCCAGTCTCCAAACGTCATGTGTGTGGTTGGCACCAAAGATCTCGATCTTGGTCTCATCAGACCAGAGAACCTTGAGCCAGTCTGTCTCAGAGTCCTCCAAGTGATCATGAGCAAACTGTAAACGAACCTTGACATGACGCTTTGAAAGTAAAGGTACCTTACATGCTCGTCTGGAACGGAGACCATTGCGGTGGAGTACGTTACTTATGGTATTGACTGAAACTAATGTCCCCACTGCCATGAGATCTTCCCGGAGCTCCTTCCTTGTTGTCCTTGGGTTAGCCTTGACTCTTTTTCGGACAAGCCTGACCTCGGCACGGGAGGAAACTTTCAAAGGCTGTCCAGGCCGTGGAAGGCTAACAGTAGTTCCATAAGCCTTCCACTTCCGGATGATGCTCCCAACAGTGGAGACAGGTAGGCACAACTCCTTGGAAAGGGTTTTCTACCCCTTGCCAGCCTTGTGACCCTCCACGATCTTGTCTCTAATGGCCTTGGAATGCTCCTTTGTCTTTCCCATGTTGACCATGTATGAGTGCTGTTCACAAGTTTGGGGAGGGTCTTAAATAGTCAGAAAAGACTGGAAAAACAGATACCGTATATACTCGAGTATAAGCCGACCCGAGTATAAGCCGAGACCCCTAATTTTACCACCAAAAACTGGGAAAACCTATTGACTCGAGTATAAGCCGAGGGTGTAGTATACAGCCGCCCCCCCCATGTAGTATACAGCCAGCCAGCCCCATGTAGCATACAGCCAGCCAGCCCCCCCATGTAGCATACAGCCAGCCCCCCCAATGTAGCATACAGCCAGCCAGCCCCCCCCAATGTAGCATACAGCCAGCCAGCCCCCCCAATGTAGCATACAGCCAGCCAGCCCCCCCAATGTAGTATACAGTCAGCCAGCCCCCCCAATGTAGTATACAGCCAGGCAGCCCCCCCAATGTAGTATACAGCCAGGCAGCCCCCCCAATGTAGTATACAGCCAGGCAGCCCCCCCCCAATGTAGTATACAGCCAGGCAGACCCCCCCCCTCTCCAATGTAGTATACAGCCAGGCAGACCCCCCCCCCCTCCAATGTAGTATACAGCCAGGCAGACCCCCCCCTCCAATGTAGTATACAGCCAGGCAGACCCCCCCCCCTCCAATGTAGTATACAGCCAGGCAGACACCCCCCCCCCCAATGTAGTATGCAGGCAGCCCCCTGTCAAAAAAAATAAAAAACTTAATACTCACCATCCGGTGTCCGGATCGTTGGTGCGGGTCCCGATGTTCAACGCGGGGCTCCCGATCTTCGGCGCGGGTCCCGGCGGCTCCTCTTCTCTCTTCTCTCGCCGGCAGCATCGCGTCCATGCGATCTTCGGCGGGCACACACTATGATGCGGCGGTGTCGCCGCTGATGACGTCATCAGCGGAGACACCGCCGCATCATAGTGTGCGCCCGCCGCAGATCGCATGGACGCGATGCTGCCGGCGAGACAGCAGAGAAGAAAGAAGAGGAGCAGCCGAGACCCGCGCCGAAGATCGGGAGCCTCGCGCTGAACATCGGGACCCGCGGCAATGATCCGGACACCGGAGGGTGAGTATTAAGTTTTTTATTTTTTACTTGACTCGTGTATAAGCCGAGGGGAGTTTTTTCAGCACATTTTTTGTGCTGAAAAACTCGGCTTATACACGAGTATATACGGTAATTAATCCAAACATGTGAAGCTCATTGTTCTTTGTGCCTGAACTACTTCTTAATACTTTAGGGGAACCAAACAGAATTCTGGTGGTTTGAGGGGTTGAATAATAATTGACCCACACTTTTATGTTTAAAATGTATTAAAATTTAACTGAGCAACATAACTTTTTGGTTTGTAAGATTTATGCATCTGTTAATAAATCCTGCTCTTGTTTGAAGTTTGAAGGCTCTAACTTATTTGCTTCTTATCAAACCTGCTAAATCTGCAGGGGGTTGAATAATACTTGTAGGCACTGTATGCTCTCTGAATGCTGCAGGTGCTGTCTTTAATATATGTATCTCCTTAAAGGTAACCTGTCAGGTTCTTTTTTAATTTAGGCCACAGAAATCTACTGGATAAAGCTGAGTATATGAGTATGTCTGCTAAAAGAATTTTCACTGTTGCATTTAGAATCACCAAATTTTGCACAGCCACTCCTTGTGACCCAGGGAATGTCATAGACTAGATTTTATGTTTAAATTTTTACCCTCCCTCCCCCCAGCTTTCCAAAATACACTTATTAACTACCATATGCAGGAGCCATTGTCTGCTGGTGCTCTGGAAGTTATACGCTAAGCTGTGATTGGTTGCTAGTATGAGCTTTGAGCTTTGTTTTGGTTAATATGACCAATGAGTAAAGGATAGTTTATGTGTAAGGTTATATGGAGAGAGCTAGAGAGAGACAGTGAATTACAGAGAAAGAGAGACGGTCAAAGACATACAGAAAGAGACAGTCAAAGACAGACAGTCAAAGCCAGACAGAGAGACAGTCAAAGACAGACATTCAAAGACAGTCAGAGAAAAACAAAGACAGACAGTCAGAGAGAGACAAAGACAGAAAGAGAAAGACTGTCAAAGACAGACAGAGACAGTGAGGGAGAAGGTCAAAAAGACAGAGAGACACATATAAAATATTTTATGTTAACCGATTCTATTTTGTTATAGCTAAAAGCAGTTATTTACTATCCTGGACAACGCACAGGAGCTACAGCTAGTGTAACATATAGGTCATTTTGGGACCCTAAACTATAAATCCATAATTTGTAGCCACTACACAATGTATGAGGCCTATTCCAGAAGGACTTCTAGATACTGGTAATTTACTGATCTTTAGCCCCAGACTGCAATGTTGACAACTGTGTCTGCAATGGAGCTTTATATTAAATCCTTATTCTTATGACAACCCAAAATTGAGAACCTGTTACAAGGACCAAATACTCTTTGTCTGGAGTTATAATTTCAGAATACACCTGTTCTAAATTACATAAAAATTCAACTCAAGAATGACCTACAGAACCTTCAACATATGCCAGGGTTTGCCTCTAGAACAACGCGGAAACTGCCTTAATTAAAGGCAAGCTATAGAACCTATCTTGTACGTAACCCAGGGACTGCCTGTGTGTACATTATATATATATATATATATCCCCTTCTGAGGCCTAGCCTTTTTCTGGCTTGGGGCAGCTGGATCCCTTAGATACCTGGTGGGGCACAGCCTAGTGTTTGTCTGCAGTCACAGTGATGGGTACCAGTAGACAAGGCCTCGTGCACAGCCTGGCAGGTCTCTGGCAGGTTAAAATGCAAGAAAGGAGGGAGAGGGTAAAAGTATAGAATATTTCTCCCTGGGGCAACCCGGATGTAGATGTAGGGATACCTGTGTGATGGTAAGTGGATACCTTTGATGGTATCAGCCTTACGCAGGGATCACTCTGAGACAAGTGATGTCAACCATTAAACTCAATGGGGCACATTTACCTACCCGGTCCAGTCGCGACCCTGCGGCGCTTTGTCCGATGCTGATTCGGGTCTGCCGGCATTCACTAAGGTCCGTACGCCCGATATCCGGCAGGTGTCGCTGCTGTGCCGAGGACCGCCGGAGTTCTTCTTCCCGGTGTATGTTGTGCTGAACACAAATTCTTTTTTAAATTTTGTGTTTTTTCCGAATCCGTCGGTTTGTCTGACAGCCAGCCCCTCCCCCCCGATTTCTGTCGCATGAAAGCCGGCGCCAATGCGCCAAAATTTGATCGCATGCGCCAAAATCTGACTCCTGACTTAGTAACATCTAGTGTAGCTTATCCAGAATATATAGGGATAGTATGGTGAAAGGTCAAGGTAGCCGGCATAAGTAGACATTAGCCATGTTGGGATAGGACAACCTAGCCAAGGACAGTAAAAAAGGCCATCAAAACTTGGATGTGGTGCCATGGAGAAAGGCTATATGTACATGAAACTTCTTTATAACTCTATTGGGTGTTACTAGTTATAGGGGTATATAGGGAGCCATTGTTTGAAGGATTGTAAGAGAAGAACATTCTGTCTCCATTTAATACTTGCTCCGATAAAACATTCTTCTAAGTCTTATCTTAAATAATTAGCATTTTATACCAAGATTCTGTGGCAGCCAAGTTCTAGGAAATTTGTGTTTTTAGTTCTCTCACACCATATGGACATAAAATCTCCAAAAATGTGCCAATGTAGCTCTCACATTGCGTGGGAGAAGAAGCGTGTCAAGCTTGTCGATGAGATAAAAGAGAGAGTGGATAGGAATGAAATCCACCCACACAATGAAAAGGTTATGTACTTGTATGAAAACAAGGAAGATTCAGCTCCAGTTGTATGGCAGCACGTCTTAATAACGGCACATTATTATTTTTAGTATTCAAATCATCATTACCCATTAACTTTCTGCATTACTTCTCTCATTTGCATGGAGGGTAATTATCCTTATTAGATTTCACTAAAATCATGGCAATTATCGTTCGTTCCTCTTTACATTTTCATTGTCCTCCCAGTCTTTCTTCATGGGGACACTCACTTAGGTGTCTCGGGTAGAAGAAGGAGGTTCATTGAATTTAATATCACGCAGAGACTCGGAGCCGGGAAGCGTCGGAACGCTTTTGAAATCCCTAAAGATATTTACATATCTTTTAGGTGCGATTTTTTTTTTTCATGCCAAATAGCCTGCGCGGCTTGCAGACTAATTGACGGCCTAAAATTAACACAAAGTTATGGGTTTTTTTGTGGGAAAAATGTCAGTATGTCTGTGAATATTGAAACAAAATGAAAACATAATCCAATGTGTGGTTTTTGTAAATTGAGTGGCTTGTTATTGAAGACATTTTGCATTATACATTGGCACGCTAGGGCACTCCAACATGTAGCAGCCTCCACCATCTCTGATAACTCTAAAACTGGTAGGGGACAACTGGGTGACAGTCCCTACTGTGGGTTCCTGCGCAGAACAGAAAGACCCCCAGCGTAGAACACAACGGTAGGAGAAGAGACCTCTCCTTACCACTCCCCTTTCCATAGAAGGATGAATGGCCGGCGTGCTCACCACACCGTGACTGGGTACAATAAACCTCAGCGGGGATATTGGGATGCTAGATGTTTTTTCAGTATATTTGAATAGTGGTTGCTTGGTGGCTTACATACAGTACCATATTTTTCGGACTATAAGGCGCACCCTCAATAAATGCCTGCTAAAACGTCTGGATTCATACATAAGGCGCACCTGATTATAAGGATGAATGACCAGCAGGGGGCAGACCTGTGCACAGTTCAAGGCAGCTGTTGACTGTAAGTACGGTTCATATATAAGGCGCACCGGACTATAAGTTGCACCTTTGATTTCTGAGAAAATCAAAGGATTTTTTGTGCGCAAAATAGTCCGATAAATATGGTATATACCCTATAGATATATTAATCCTTTGGAGATTGAGATAAGCACTGCTTTTGCTATATCATTAGTCTGTGTTAGTTATGGGCTGTCGATCTGCTCATGGACATGTATAGAGATAAAATTCCTCTATTCATTGATAAGTTCTAAGTTCTTCTAAGTCCAATTTAATCCAAAATCAAAACATACAAGTAAAAACGTGCATTTAACAACAGAACCACTAGTTTCCTTTAATGGCACAAATGGACCAACCCATGACAGAGTATCAATAAATTGTGTGTGTTCTAAAAATCTGCTTATCCTGTGATATGTTAAGCCATGAGAAATTGTACACATCTGAATGGGGAAACTGAGAAGAAACCTAACAAGAATGAACCTACAGAATGACTGAAGTTTTGCCATTGCAATATTTTCATTGAAATTATTATTTCATCTTCAATAGAAAATGGTGTTTTAAATGATTGTACATCTCTCAATCCCTATATTATGTATAGTGACCACATCTACTCTGTAACACATCATGGATAATCTATTAACATACTGCAAGTTAGCTGACAAGTTTCCATTGATGACCTGCAGAATCGTGAAAGCATCTGTAGGCTTTAATACATAATGAAACACAAGTTCAAAACAGAGAAAAATGTTTACAAAGATATTCAACTTTTTACGGATAATGCACTGATATACACTCACCGGCCACTTTATTAGGTACACCATGCTAGTAACGGGTTGGACCTGGAGATGAGCGAACATACTCGTCCGAGCTTGATGCTTGTTCGAGCATTAGCGTACTCGAAACTGCTCGTTGCTCAGACGAATACTTCGCCCGCTCGAGAAAATGGCATCTCCCGCCGTTTTGCTTTTTGGCGGCCAGAAACAGAGCCAATCACAAGCCAGGAGACTCTGCACTCCACCCAGCATGACGTGGTACCCTTACACGTCGATAGCAGTGGTTGGCTGGCCAGATCAGGTGACCCTGGAATAGACTAGCCCCTGCCCGCGCTGCTCGGATCATTCTGTGTCTGGATGCCGCTAGGGAGAGAGCTGCTGCTGGTCAGGGAAAGCGTTAGGGTGCTAGTAGATTACTGTTAGGCAGGAGTGATTCTCCAAGAACCCAACAGCCCTTCTTAGGGCTACAATAACGTTATACTTTTTTTTTTTTTGTTTGCTTGTGGCTGGGCTTGCTGGCACTAGTAGTGCAGCTAGTACCATATTGTGAGGAATTTGCAGGGGGACTTGCTACCGTTGTGTTTAGCTCTTAGTGACACACATATCCACCTCAAACACCAAAGTGGGACAATTTATTAGGGGTTTGATTAGAATTAGGCAGAGTCTGCTGATTTATTTATTTTTTTTACCTTTATTTCATTTTATAGCTCAAACTCATCTTGCAAAGCAGTGTGCTTTTATTGTAGGCTACAAAATAGCCATAGGAGAACCCCAACGGCTTACTTAGGCCTACAATAGCGTTATATTTTCCTTTTTTTGGTTTGCTTGTGGCTGCGCTTGCTGGCACTAGTAGTGCAGCTAGTACCATACTGTGAGGAATTTGCTGGGAGACCTGCGACCGTTGTGTTTAGCTCTTAGTGACACGCATATCCACCTCAAACACCGAAGTGGGACAATTTATTAGGGGTTTGAGTAGAATTAGGCAGAGTCTGCTGATTTATTTTATTTTTTTACCTTTATTTCATTTTATAGCTCAAACTCATCAGGCACAGAACAAAATCCAGTTGTGTGCTGTCAGTGTAGGTTAGAAACTAGCCATAGCAATAGGAAAGCATCGTTTTGTTAAAAAAATAAAAAAAATAAAAAAAAATAAACACAAAAAAAAAAAATTAAAAGTTTACACTTTAATTTGGAAAATGTTTAACCCGAGGGCTAGGGGTAGAGGACGAGGGCGTGGACGTGGGCGTCCAACTACTGCAGGCATCAGAGGCCGTGGTCCTGGGCGGGGTGAGACACCACCTGCTGATGAGGGAGCAGGGGAACGCCGCAGAGCTACACTCCCTAGGTTCATCATGTCTCAAGTTACTGGGACTCGTGGTAGAGCACTGTTGAGGCCAGAACAGTGCGAAGAGGTGATGTCGTGGATTGCGGACAATGCTTCTAGCCATTTGTCCACCAGTCAGTCTTCCACGCAGTCCACCCATGTCACCGAAATCAGCACTCCTCCGGCTCCTCCACCTCAGCCTCCTTCCCCCCAGTCTGCCCCCTCCCAGCAAAATTTGGCATTTGAAGCGGCATACTCTGAGGAACTGTTTTCTGGACCCTTCCCACAGTCACAAACCACTTGTCCGGTTGCTGCTGAGCAATTTTCCGATGCCCAGGTTTTCCACCAGTCGCAGTCTGTGGGTGATGATGACATTATTGACGTAGTGGAAGAAGTGTGTAAAGAGGTGTCGGACGATGAGGAGACACGGTTGTCAGACAGTGGTGAAGTTGTTGTCAGGGCAGGAAGTCCGAGGGGGGAGCAGACTGAGGGATCGGAGGATGATGAGGTGACAGACCCAAGCTGGGTTGATAGGCCGGGTGAACACAGTGCTTCTGAGACGGAGGCGAGTCCTATAGCAGAACAGGTTGGAAGAGGCAGTGGTGGGGCCAGACGGAGAGGCAGGGCCAGAGCTGGTGCATCAGCGCCAAATGTTGCCCGTAGTCAAGCTCCCGTGGCGAGGGCTAGATTTTCAGAAGTCTGGAGGTTCTTTAAAGAAACACCGGATGACCGACGGACTGTGGTGTGCAACCTTTGCCAAACCAGGATCAGCAGGGGTTCCACCACTACTAGCTTAACTACCACCAGTATGCGCAGGCATATGAATGCTAAACACCCCACTCAATGGCACCAAGCCCGTTCACCTCCGGCCGGGCACACCACTGCTCCTTCCCCTGTGTCATCTGCTAGTCAGCCCCCTGCCCAGGACCACGGCCCAAACACCTCCCGTGCGAAAACCCCATCTTTGCCTCCACAGCATCCACCAGCGTTCAGCTCTCCATACCCCAGACGCTGGAGCGCAAAAGGAAGTATAGCGCAACCCACCCACACGCCCCCAAGCCCTCAACGTCCACATCTCCAAGTTGCTTAGCCTGGAGATGCTGCCCTATAGGCTGGTAGAGACCGAGGCCTTTCGAAACCTCATGGCGGCGGCCGCCCCTCGGTATTCGGTACCCAGCCGCCACTACTTTTCCCGATGTGCCGTCCCAGCCCTGCACAAGCACGTGTCAGAGAACATCATCCGTGCCCTGACCAACGCCGTTTCTGACAAGGTCCACCTGACCACGGACACGTGGACGAGTGCTGCCGGGCAGGGCCACTATATATCGCTGACGGCACATTGGGTTAACTTGGTGGAGGCTGGGACCGAGTCTGACCCTGCGGCTGCTCATATACTGCCAACGCCGAGGATTGCTGGGCCTACCTCGGTCCAGGTCTCAAAGGCCTACTATGCCTCCTCCTCCTCCCACCCCTCCTCCACCTCCTCCTCCTCCGAATTACCATCCGTGGGCATGGCGCCATCAGTCAGTAGCTCTAGGCACAGCAGCAGTGCCATTGCTAAGCGACAGCAGGCGGTGCTCAAACTGCTGAGCCTAGGCGATAAAAGGCACATCGCCCAAGAGCTATTACAGGGCATCACGGCGCAGACTGATCTGTGGCTGGCACCGCTGAACCTGAAGCCAGGCATGGTTGTGTGTGACAACGGTCGTAACCTGGTGGCGGCTCTGCAACTCGGCAGACTGACACATGTGCCATGCCTGGCCCATGTGTTAAATCTCATAGTTCAGCGTTTCCTCAAGACATACCCCAATCTGTCTGATTTGCTCACAAAGGTGCGCCGCATCTGTGCGCATTTCAGGAAGTCCAGCACAGATGCTGCCACTCTCAGGGCAGCGCAGCGCCGCCTCCAACTGCCCGCTCACCGACTGTTGTGCGACGTGCCCACGAGGTGGAATTCAACATTAACCATGTTATCCAGAGTTTACCAGCAGCGCAGAGCGATTGTAGACTGCCAGATGTCAACTTCCACCAGAACTGGTAGTCAGGTCAGTCAGCTTCCTCAAGTCTACAATGAGGAGTGGACGTGGATGTCTGATATCTGTCAGGTGCTGAGTAACTTTGAGGAGTCAACACAGATGGTCAGTGGCGATGCCGCCATCATCAGCCTCACCATCCCGCTGCTTAGCCTGTTGAAAAACTCTCTGGTCAGCAAGAAGTCGGAAGCTTTGCGCTCGTCACAAGAGACGGGGGAAGAAGATTCCCTTGTTGATAGCCAAAGCACCCTTAGGTCTGTTTCTCAGCGCATATCGGAGGAGGTGGAGGAGGATGAGGAGGAAGAGGAGGAGAATGTTGGCGAGACAGAAGAGGGGGCCATTGTTCAGTCCTTCACTGTTCAGCGTGTATGGGCAGAAGAAGAGGAGTTGGAGGAGTTGGAGGAGGAGGAAATGGGCAGTCAGGCCAGTGAGGGGAGTGAATTTTTGCGCGTTGGGACTCTGGCGCATATGGCAGATTTCATGCTAGGCTGCCTATCCCGTGACCCTCGCGTTCAAAGAATTTATTCCAGCACCGATTACTGGGTATTCACTCTCCTGGACCCACGGTACAAGCAAAATCTTTCCACTCTCATCCCTGGAGAGGAAAGGAGTGTGAGAATGCATGAATACCAGCAGGACCTGGTGCACAAGCTGAAACAGTATTTCCCTTCTGACAGCGCTAGCGGCAGAGGGCGTACTTCTGCGGGACAAGTAGCGAGGGAGAGTAGGCGAGCAGGCAGCTTGTCCAGCACTGGCAGGGGTACGCTTTACAAGGCCTTTGCCAGTTTTATGTCACCCCAGCAAGACACTGTCACCTGTCCCCAGTCTCGGCAGAGTAGGGCTGATCTTTACAGAAAGATGGTGAGGGAGTACGTAGCTGACCATACCATCGTCCTAAATGATCACACAGCTCCCTACAACTACTAGGTTTCAAAGCTGGACATGTGGCACGAACTGGCGCTGTACGCCTTGGAGGTTCTTGCCTGCCCTGCCGCTAGCGTGTTGTCCGAGCGGGTTTTCAGTGCAGCTGGTGGCATCATCACCGATAAGCGTACACGCCTGTCGACTGACAGCGCTGACAGGCTGACGATTATAAAGATGAATAAAGCCTGGATTTCTCCGGATTTTCATTCTCCACCAGGTGAAAGAAGCTCAACCTGAATAATGTATGCACTCCTCCTCCTCATTGTCCTCCCTCTCCTCCTCTTTCTACACTAAAGCATAGGAAACTGGCTATTTTATGCCAGGGCCAACTGGCTCTAGCTATAGTACTCTATGTATTTAATTTTTCTGGAGGGCCACCTACCCGGTCCTCTGTTTTAAGCAATTTTTTGGACTGCCACATACAGGCACTCAATTTATTTAATTTTTCTGGAGGACCACCTACCTGCTCCTCTGGTTTGAAAACTTTTTTGGACTGCCACATACAGGCACTATCCAAATTAAATTGTCTCCATAGCAGCCTCCACATGTCGTCTTTTTAGCTGGCTCCACACGTTGTCTCCATTGCTACCTCCACACGTCGTCGCCATAGTTGCCTCCAAAAGTCGTCCATATAGCTGCCTCCATACATGGTCTCCTTATCAAACGAACTGTGTCAGGCAGAATTTTGGGTTGTTTTCATGGATTCCACATCAAACTTGTTAACTTTGTCGCCACCCTGCTGTGTAATCCACAAAATATACTGGCAAACTTTTATCATTTACCAATATTATTTCAGCGTTTCTTGCGCATCTGTTTACATTCCCCTCACCCGCCATATCCTAAACTTATAAGAACGCTACTACACTTGATCTTATACAAAAGGTTCTTAGAAGTGCTGTTTGGGGAGTAGCCTAGAGACAGGGGCTTGGATTGGCGAAAGCTCGCCTGGCAGCGGAGCGCCAGCTCCATCTCAAGATCCAACTAACATAGTTTTAACTGCAGCACCTTTAATCTACTACTAGTTCACTGCCTCCATACATCGTCCCCTTATCAAACGAGCTGTGTCAGGCAGAATTTTCAGGTGTTTCACCAGATACATAGTGGAACGCGGCCCATCTGTCGCCGCCATGCTGGAGACCTGAAGTTGCAATCATAGCAGCGCAATATGGATGCCCCATACTGTCGCTCTTAATCATGGAACCATTTCCGTAAAAACAATTAAAAATAGAACCACTATGCTATTCCATTATTCCTAGGTGAAATATTCAAACGACCCGGCCTGCTTTGAAAATTATAATTTTTTCAAAGTAAACGCTTCTGGCCCCCAGGCCCATTTTGGGTGGGGAGGAGCCGAGAGACAGGGGCTTGGACAGGCGAAATCTCGCCTGGCAGTGGACCGCCAGCTCCATCCCAAGATTAGGCAGCCTCAGAGGCATCCATGCATGCTGCCCCTGCTGTTTCCTGTCCATTTTGCCTCCACGATCCTCCACAGCGTCCACCAATGTCTCATTTCAACTCTCTATACCCCAGACGCTGGAGCACGAGATGATATGCAGCACATCATCCCCTTATCAAACGAGCTGTGTCAGGCAGAATTTTCAGGTGTTTCACCAGATACATAGTGGAACTCGGCCCATCTGTCGCCGCCATGCTGGAGACCTGAAGTTGCAATCATAGCAGCGCAATATGAATGCCCCATACTGTCGCTCTTAATCATGGAAATCGTCTCCATGGCTGCCTCCACATGTTGTCCCCTTATCAAAAGAGCTGTGTCAGGCTCATTTTTAGGGTGTTTCACCAGATACGTTATGGAACTTGGTCACTATGTTGCCACCATGCTGTTTTATCGACTAAATATACCGTCACCCTTTTGTTCACATAGGAAATCATTTCACCTCCTTTGGTGAAACCTGAGTCCATTTAGGGTATGTCGCCATGAGACTCTCTAGCCTGCCACTGCTGCCGCTGCCTCTGCATGCCATCCCCTATAGTGTCAGGGTCAATTATTGCATGTTTTAGCCTCATTCGGTCACTCTGTCATGGCCATGCTGTTGCCCATAATTTTGGCATAATGGTGCGATTAAGCAGCCTCAGAGGCATCCATGCATGCTGCCCCTGCTGTTTCCTGTCCATTTCCGTGGTGTTTCCATCCTGTTCTGAGGTTCCCAGGTGTTTGGCCAAGCTTCCCTGTGCAGAGCCTTGGTCCCCTTGAAAAATGCTCGAGTCTCTCATTGACTTCAATGGGGCTCGTTATTCGAGACGAGCCCTCGAGCATCGGGAAAAGTTTGTCTCGAATAACGAGTACCCAAGCATTTTAGTGCTCGCTCATCTCTAGTTGGACCCCCTTTTGCCTTCAGAACTGCCTCAATTCTTCGTGGCATAGATTCAACAAGGTGCTGGAAGCATTCCTCAGAGATTTTGGCCCATATTGACATGATGGCATCACACAGTTGCCGCAGATTTGTCGGCTGCACATCCATGATGCGAATCTCCCGTTCCACCACATCCCAAAGATGCTCTATTGGATTGAGATCTGGTGACTGTGGAGGCCATTTGAGTACAGTGAACTCATTGTCATGTTCAAGAAACCAGTCTGAGATGATTCCAGCTTTATGACATGGCGCATTATCATGCTGAAAGTAGCCATCAGATGTTGGGTACATTGTGGTCATAAAGGGAAGGACATGGTCAGCAACAATACTCAGGTAGGCTGTGGCATTGCAACAATGCTCAATTGGTACCAAGGGGCCCAAAGAGTGCCAAGAAAATATTCCCCACACCATGACACCACCACCACCAGCCTGAACCGTTGATACAAGGCAGGATGGATCCATGCTTTCATGTTGTTGACCCCAAATTCTGACCCTACCATCCGAATGTCGCAGCAGAAATCGAGACTCATCAGACCAGGCAACATTTTTCCAATCTTCTACTGTCCAATTTTGATGAGCTTGTGCAAATTGTAGCCTCAGTTTCCTGTTCTTAGCTGAAAGGAGTGGCACCTGGTGTGGTCTTCTGCTGCTGTAGCCCATCTGCCTCAAAGTTCGATGTACTGTGCGTTCAGAGATGCTCTTCTGCCTACCTTGGTTGTAAGGGGGGCGATTTGAGTCACTGTTGCCTTTCTATCAGCTCCAACCAGTCTGCCCATTCTCCTCTGACCTCTGGCATCAACAAGGCATTTCCGCCCACAGAACTGCCGCTCACTGGATGTTTTTTCTTTTTCGAACCATTCTCTGTAAACCCTAGAGATGGTTGTGCGTGAAAATCCCAGTAGATCAGCAGTTTCTGAAATACTCAGACCAGCCCTTCTGGCACCAACAACCATGCCACGTTCAAAGGCACTCAAATCACCTTTCTTCCCCATACTGATGCTCGGTTTGAACTGCAGGAGATTGTCTTGACCATGTCTACATGCCTAAATGCACTGAGTTGCCGCCATGTGATTGGCTGATTAGAAATTAAGTGTTAACGAGCAGTTGGACAGGTGTACCTAATAAAGTGGCCGGCGAGTGTACTGTATTAGCCAATTAGGAAAATGCTTATTAAAAATTGACATAATTCTCTTGAAGCTTATTGTTTCCCATTGTAACCCAGCAAGGTACAATTCTCGAGAATAGTGTGTGTTAGAAGCATGTGATTAATGAAGATCTACCATCAAAATCCATCATGATAAACCAGGGTCACTAACTCATAGATCCAGGCACCATAATCTTCTTATATTTGTTATCCATGGCCTCCTCCCTACTAGAATCAACATTTCTAATTATGCTAATGAGTCTGAATGACTCTTAGGGGGTTTTCCACTGCTCGTCAGTGCTGTAGCTTCACAGGCTGTTACATTGAGCAGAGCAGGTATCTCTTCCCCCTGCACTTCCGGCTGTTACACAGGCAGAGGGAGGAGGGAGAGATTTGTTCTGCACATTGTAAGTGAAAAGACATCACTGAGTGGCTTTATACATATATATAATCGCCACATTTGGAGCTTAGCTTACAAGTATATTGCATGCAGGGCCGGATTAAGGTTGGTGGCGGCCCCTGGGCACAAAATATGGTGGGGGCCCCCATTGAATGAAGTCCAGACAGGGAAAAGCAATCGCTATACACAGCTCACCCAGCAATCACTGTAATCAGCCCCAATTAATCACTGTATACAGCTCCCCCAGCAATCACTGTATACAGCTCCCCCAGCAATCACTGTATACAGCTCCCCCAGCAATCACTGTATACAGTTCCCCCAGCAATAAATGTAAACAGCTCCCCCAGCAATCACTATATACAGCTCCCCCAGCAATCACTATATACAGCTCCCACAGAAATCACTATATACAGCTCCCTCAGCAACCACTGTATACAGCTCCCCCAGTAATCACTATATATACCTCCCCTAGCAACTAATATGTACGGCTCCCCCAGCAATCACTGTAGACAGCTCCCCCAGCAACCACTATCTACAGCTCCCCCAGCAATCACTATATACAGTTCCCTCAGCAATCACTGTACACAGCTCCCCCAGCAATCACTATATACAGACCCCAGTAATAAATACATACAGCCCCATATAATAACTATATACAGACTCCCTATAATAACTATATACAGTCCCCCTATAATAACTATATACACCCCTTATAATAACTATATACAGTCTCCCTATAATAACTATATACTGTCCCCCTATAAGTACATACAGCCCCCCATAACTACATACAGTCCCCCTATAACTGTATACACACGCCCTATAACAACTATATACAGTCCCCCTATAACTATATACACACCCCCTATTATAACATAAAGACTCCTATAATAACTATATACAGTCCCCCTAAAATAACTATATACAGTCCCCCTATAACCATATACAGTCCCCCTAGAATAACTATATACAGTCCCCCTACAATAACTATATACAGTCCCCCTAGAATAACTATATACAGTGACCCTATAACTATATACAGCCTCCCTATAATAACTGCATACAGTCCCCCTATAATACCTAAATACAGCCCCCCTATAACTACATACAGCCCCCTATAATAAATAACTATATACAGTCCTAGGTATAAATTATAAAATTGTTCTCACCTTCCACCATTCCCCCGATGCGCGCCCCGTGAGCCCCCCTTATTATCCGGAATATTTCATGCAATTACAATTTGTCGCGCAACACCCCTCTGTTTGTAAACGGAAAATGTGGGGAGTATATAAAATATAAACACAAACACAAAAAAACGAAAGTCCCATAAACAGGGGTGTAGCTTGAAGGTGGGTCACAACCGGGCTCAATAAGCTTAGGGGGCCCATAAGGTGTCACTTTCCCATAGGACAAGGCTAGTACTGACAAAACATACATTATAGTTGGGGGCCTGGCATAGACTTTGCACTGGTGCCCATCAGCTTCATGTTACTCCACTGCCCATAAGAATTAATTGTATGTACAGATGTGCTGTCTACATAAGGACAATGCCTATATCATTCCACATTATAAAATATGTTATTATAATGTACATAGATTAGTCCAACCAATGAATTAAACACCTACACTTCATAGCCCCACCCACTAGGATCCGTAAATGTCAACCTACCTTTTACAAGATATTCCTGCAGGGATTTCGGGTTCCTTTGCTCATTAATGCAGCCTTCTAGTCCTGTGATGCTCAGCTGAGATCTCCATAATGTCCTGCAGATGAGAAGTTACACTTTGCTTACTGCATCATCCATAATCAAGCCAAATGTTTTCCTTTACAATATGCTGTAGCGTATGACCGCTACAGGCTGACCTCTATTCTGTGACATTATACGCTGCGAATTACATTTCTGCTGATTGAATTTTCTAATTCAGTGTTTTTCTAACAAGGGTACTTGAGAGTAACCCAAAGGTTGAGCAACGGGGAAAAAACAAATTACTGTGCGATTTTAGTGTATTGTCAGAGGGAGATTTGCTGTAATAAAAAATAGCTGGAATATGGAGGAATTTGCACTTGTGTTTGGAAATAGTTATTGTCTTTCTGATAGTGCGGTCATTGCCGACTCATTTGTAACTGGAACATGTATTTATAATCAGGAATTCGATTTCGTTTTTTTGAACTGCCTGATGGGAAGACGCTGATAGATTTAGCTTAGGATGATGGCTGCATAAATAACATAGGAAACGCACTTTTCCTTTTCATTACACATTACAGTATTTTAAGTTACCTAGGAAACACATTTACGAAATGAATAGTCATAAGTCTTTAAAACTTCATGTAGATTGTAATGCATTGTATCTTAGGTAAGTGTTTTTAAAAGGGCTGGATTAACCCCTCCTTACTGGGCCCTTTTTCAGTTTTGTGTTTTTTTCTTTAGTCCCCAAATTGACAAATCTATAACTTTTTTAAAACTTGTAATGAGCTGTGTGAGGGCTTGTTTTTTATCTGAGTAACAAATTGCCCTTTGTAGTGATGGTATTTAATATTCCATGCTGCGTACTGGGAAGCTGGAAAAATATTCCAAATGTAGTGAAATTTTTTTGTGGGCTTGGTTTTTACGTCTTTCAATGTGCGCCCCAAATGACTACTTTATTCTTTGGGTCGGTATGATCACAGGGATACTAAAGTTATATAGGTTTTATGGGTCAAGAAACAGGGCCGGATTATAGGCGGGGCTCCCGGGGCTAGAGCCCCGGGGCCCCCACCATATTGCCCCCCCCAGGGGGCCCCCACCAGATGCCACCCCCTGCGCCTCCCCTCCTGAGCCGACATCTCCCTGAAGCTCGGCCGCATCCCCGGCACAGGATACTGCTAGTGCCACCTTTCCGCCCCCCGGCACAGGTCACAGCCTCCCCACCCTCCCATCTGCTTGTCAAGCCTACCACCCCACGCCAGCCCTCCGCCTATTCCCCTGCAAGGCTGAGCCACACGCCCCCCCCGGAAAAGTTGACAGCCTCCACGCCCGCCCACATGCATGGCCATCCAAGCAGCCCCGCTAGTACTCGTGCCACCCCCGCCCTCCGCAACTCCCCCCAGCCGGAAAAAGCACCTGGCTGAAGAACACCGCTCCCCTCCCCCGGCCGAATACGCAACTCCCGCCGCCCCCCGCCCGAAAAATCACCCACCCTCAGCCACTCCACCCACCCGAACACGGTCCCCCCGCCCCCTCCTCCCCCGCCAAACATGCGACCGCCAAGCCCCCCCCCCCCACGCCCGTACAAGCAACAGTGCGCCCCCCCCCCCCCGCGCCCGTACAAGCGACAGTGCGGACCCCCCCCCCCGCCCGTACAGGCAAAAGTCCGGTCCGCCCCCCCCCCCCCGCGCACCCATACAAGCAACAGTCCGGCCCGCGCCCTTCACCCCCACTCGAACACCCGTCTGACACCACGAACAGTCACCTGGAAATGTAAGTATATAAATATGTATTTGTGTGTAAATATGTATTTGTGTGTGTATATGTAGGTGTATATATATGTATATACAGTGTATATGTGTATATACAGTGTATATGTGTATGTACAGTGTATATGTGTATGTACAGTGTATATACTGTGGATGAGGCGGCTGTATGTAGCTGTGTTACTGGGGATGAGGCGGCTGTATGTAGCTGTGTTACTGGGGATGAGGCGGCTGTATGTAGCTGTGTTACTGGGGGCAAGGCGGCTGTATGTAGCTGTGTTACTGGGGGCGAGGCGGCTGTATGTAGCTGTGTTACTGGGGATGAGGCGGCTGTATGTAGCTGTGTTACTGGGGGCGAGGCGGCTGTATGTAGCTGTGTTACTGGGGATGAGGCAGCTGTATGTAGCTGTGTTACTGGGGATGAGGTGGCTGTATGTAGCTGTGTTACAGCTGGGATAGTGGAAAGTGAGCAGGAGGACGTGTATGCATGCTACACTCAATGGGGGCCTCCACCAGACTTTGCGCCCAGGGGCCCCCACCAACCTTAATCCGACCCTGTCAAGAAACATTTATTAAAAAGTACAGGAAAATATAATATTTGGCGCATAACATTGTAGCCAATTGACTGATGAACTTATCTCCACAAAGACCCATTTGGATAATGTGGGAAAAGAGATGACAATAATTAGTAGTAGCACATGAGGGTACATGATATGAATTTATACAAAAGACATGTAAAGAAACAAAAATTTTCGCAAAGATAAACAACAGACTAGACTAACAAATAATTAAAAGGGAAAAGATGTTAAGGGTAGAGGAGAAGGAAAGAATGTAGGAGAATGGGGGAATATACTGTAGGGTGGAGGTTACTTTTAACCCCTTCCCGACATTTGACGTAATAGTACTGCATCGCGGGAGGTGCGTTCCCGCAAAATGCAGTACTATTACGTCAAGCTTCTGGCCCCGGCTCCTGAACGGAGCCGGGGCCAGAAGCTGCGGGTGTCGGCTATATGTTATAGCTGACACCCGCCTCTAACACCCGCGATCGGAGATTTCTCCGATCGCGGGTGTTAACCCCTAACACGCCGCGGTCGCGCTGACCGCGGTGTGTTAGAGGCATTTAATGCCATTTAAATGTGAATCGGACCCCCCCCCCGCGGCGCTTACCGGGGGGTCCGCTCCTCCGATCGCAGCCCCGGGACTGCCGGTGCCCGGGGCTGCGCGATCCTCCTCTCGGTGCCGGGTCCCTGCCTCCTGGCAGGACCCGGCTGTAAGACACTGGGCATGCGCAGCATGCTCAGTGTCTTACATTACACAGTGCAATACATCTGTATTGCACTGTGTAACCTGTAAAATAGCTTGAACAAGTGATCAGAAGATCACTTGTTCAAGCTAAGATGTCAGTAAATGTAAAAAAAGTAAAAATAAATAAATAAAGGTTTTTTACAGTAAAAATAAATAATAAAAGAAAGTGAAAGTCCCCCCAAACACCACATTTCCCTTTACACAAGTAATAAAGTATAAAAAACACTAAATCACGAAAAATCCCCACTTATTTGGTATCGCCGCGTCCGTAACAATCTGTACAATAAATCCTAATCATAATTGGACCCGCTCGGTGAACGTGGTAAAAAAAAAAACCAAAAACTTGCCAAAAATTTAAACTTTTTATCAAATTGCTTTACAAAAAATGTTCTAAAAAGTGATCCGAAAAAGTTACAAGCACCAAAATGATACCAATAAAAAGAGCAACTTGTCACGCAAAAATAAGCTTACAACCAGCTCCGTAAACCAAAAAATACTATAATTATGCTGCTATAAAAATGGCAATACTAAAACAAATGCAATTTTTTCTATTCTAGTTTTCCTTCAATAAAATTGGACAAATAAAAATAAAACTATATAAATGAGGTATCACCGTAATCGTAGTGATCCGTAGAATAAAGATAATATATTATTGTTATGCTACAGTGAACAACCCCCCAAAAAAATGCTAAAAATCCAAAACAAGAATTGATTATTTTATTTTCCTCCACACGTAAAAAGTTAATAAAATTTCTTCAATAAGCTAAAAACCCACTAAAATTAAGTTTTTTTTTACAGTGCATCTCGTCTCGCAAAAACTAAGCCCTTATTTGTCTAAATTGCTTAAAAAATAAATAAAGATTGTATAGCCTGTTCCCAACGAGCGTTGTTATAGAACGGTGCGGCAGGTAGTGACTTTCCAACACCGGTCAGGGTAAGACGGCGGCTGTTCACTGATCGGGGTAAGACGGTGGTTGTTCCTGACAGCCATCCATCCTGCCCCATGGACCAGAAGGGTTACGTCCCCCCCACACACCCCCAGTTTATTATCGCTGCTACTGGCTCATCAATTCAGACGAGCCGATAGCAGCGAATTTACTTATGACGTCAGTAATACCGGTCACCATGTCTGTAGACACGGTGATCGGGGTAGGGTGGCGGCTGTTCCTGACAGCCACCAATTTTGCCTTGCGGTCCAGAGGGGTTTTGTTGCCCCCCTCTGTCCATGTTTGCCGCTATTTGCTGGTCGATTTGGTCCAGCCAAAAGCAGCAATATTTGTCACAATGGGCATCGCTAGGGTGAATAAGAGCAACACTTGGCGATAATTTCCCTACTAAAACGAAGATTTGGTACAAAAGCGCTGGCCGTGCACATTGTACAGATTATGGTGTACAACTCTTACGAGCTGTTCCAATGTGCATGTCCTGCCGTATCATTTCTCCGTTTTCAAGAGGAAGATATTAGGAAACTAATATTGGGACAAGAAGGACGGGGCCCCAGTACCTCTGGTTTAGATGTTCCTGTGTTTTGCCAGGACAGCATTTTCCCGGTGAATTCTGCTGCTTCTAATGGTAGGACTCAATAAAGAGTCTGTTCCAAAAGAGGAGTTAGGATGGACACTACATACTACTAAGAGACCTGCGACAACTCCAGAGTGACAAAAGTTTAGTTGGTCCCTTGGTATATTCTACCTCCTTATACACTAGACATTCACAATTCACGCCCAACCTATTGTGAATGAATTTCGGTAAAATGAATAATTGTAACAACTGTTATGTCCCGTTGCTCCCTATACCCCTCCATTATTTCATAAGGGGCGCCACATAACGGGCACTGAACTTTCCAGAAATAATTGCAATTTCCATCTTGGACTCCGTTGCACATCATATTTGGAAACCACCTATATGTTCAAAATGCTCATTACACTACACTACACTACACCACATATTACACCTTGCTATATTCCCCAAGGGGTGTACATTCAACAATTAGGGTCACTTTTCGGGTTTTCCTCTGTTTTGGTACCACTACGGCTCTCCAAATGTATCCTGACACATGTGAAGGATTTCTTACAAATTTGGCCTCTAAAAGACAAACATCCCTCTTTTCCTCTACTGTGCGCCCATAAAGCATTTTATATGCACATGTGGGGTACTTCTACACTCGGGAGAAATAGGTTTACACCTTTTTTGGGGTTATTTAATATATTATCCCTTGTGGCTTACATAAATTAGGGGTAAAGTGACATTTATAGGAAAATTTTCACCTTTTTAATGATTCGGGCCTAATTGGATCATTCACCTGTAGGGGCAAATACATATATTACACATTGCAAAATTCTCTAAGGGGTGTGCATTCAAAGATTAGGGTCACTTTTCGGATTCTTATCTGTTTTATACCACTAGGGTTCTCCAAATGCATGTCAAACATTTCTGTCAAATTTGGCTTCTAAAAGGCAAACATTCCCCTTTCCTTTTACTGTGCGCCCATACAACATTTTATATACACATGTGGGGTACTTCTACACTCGAGAGAAATAGGTTTACACATTTTGAGGGGTTATTACATTTTTTTATCCCTTGTGGCTATATAAAATTAGGAGTAAAATGACCTTTATAAGAAAATGTTCACCTTTTATCTATTTAAGTCCTAATTAAATCAAACACCTTTACGGACAAATACACATATTACACCTTGCTAAATTCTCTAAGGGGTGTGCTTTCCAAAATGGTGATACTTGTTGGGGTTCCGCTCTGTTTTGGTACCACTACGGCTCTCTAAATGCATCCTGACACATGTAAAGGATGTCTGTCAAATTTGGCTTCTAAAAGGCCAACGCCCCTCTTTCCCTTCTGAGCTTCACTGCGTACCCATACAACATTTTATTTGCATGTGTGGGGCAATTTTATACTCGGGAGAAATGCTAGTACACATTTTTTGGGGTTGTTTCATCTTTAATGCCTTATGGGATACAAAAATTAGCCGTAAAAGTGACTTTTTTGGGAAAATGTTCACCTTTTTCCTTTTAGGGACCTAATTGAAGCAAACACCTGTAGGGGAAAATACACATATTACACCTTGCTAAATTCTCCAAAGGGTGCACTTTCCAAAATGGTGACACTTGTTGGGGTTCCCCTCTGTTTTGGTACCACTAGGGCTCTCCAAATGCATCCTGACACATGTAAAGGATGATTGTCAAATCTGGCTTCTAAAAGGCCAAAGCCCCACTTTCCCTTCTGAGCCCTACTGTGCACCCATACAACACTTTATATGCAAAAGTGGTGCAGTTCTGTGCTTAGGAGAAATAGTTTTACACATTTATGGGGTTGTTTCATCTTTTATCCCTCGTGGCTTACAAAAATTTGGGGTAAAAGTGACTTTTTTGAGAAAATTTTCCCCTTTTTTCCCTTTTGGGGCCTAATTGAATCAAACACCTATTGGGGAAAATACACAAATTACACGTTGCTAAACTCTCCAAGGGGTGTACTTTCCAAAATGGTGTCTCATGTTGGGGCTTTCCTCTGTTTTGGTACCACTATGGCTCTCCAAATGCATCCTGACACATGTAAACTTTTTCAGCCATATTTGCCCTGCAAAAACGAAACAACGCTCTTTTCATTCCAAGTGCCCCCCTGTGCCCGTACAGCAGGGTACAGTGACAAAATGTGTATTGGCATGCTCAGGAGGAATTGCCCTCAACATTGTAAAATGCATTTTCCTTTTTAACCCATTGTGAAGGTGCAAATTTTAGTGTTAAATGAATCTATAGTAAGATAAAATTACATTTCTCTAATTTCACTTTCATTTATCTTTCACCCTCATAAAACGCTCATAGGGTTAACAAAATTCCCAAAGGTTGTTTTGAATATTTTGAAGGGTGTAGTTTCTAAAATGGTGTCATTTGTGGGGGGTTTCTGTCATGTGGGCCTTATAAAGTCACTTCTAACTAAATTGACCCTCCAAAAGTAGGTTTTGATGATTTTCGTAAAAATCTGAAAAATTGCACCTAAAGTTATAAGCCTCCTAACATCCTAAAAAAAGGAAAAGATGTTTGAAAAATGATGCCAAGTTAAAGCAGACATATGGAAAATGTTAGTTATCAAGTTATTTTAGTGCTATGACCAACTTTCCAAAAAGTAGAAAATTTTGAATTTGGAAAACATTGTTTTTTTCAAAATTTTTGCCAAATTTCCATTTATTTCATAAATAAATACTAAATATATTTATTAAATTTCTCAACCAACATGAAGTACAATGTGTCACAAAAAAACAATCTCAAAATCAACTGGATATGTTAAAGCGTTCCAAAGTTATAACCACTTAAATAGACACATGTCAGATTTTAAAAAATGGTCCGTGTCAGGAAGGTGAAAAGTGGCTTCAGCGTTAAGGGGTTAAGGCGTGAATCCCAAAGAGAGCCAGGGGAGAAGTCATGTTCCAGATTGGAGGCATCGGCCGCTGGAATTGTAGGTAGGGTTAGATAAGCCTCTGCAGCTGACGAGTGTAAATGGGAAGGATCATTAGCAGTATAATTAATGTTATACGAAGAATTAATGGAGAACACATGGGTAGTAGGTGTGCGCGGGTGAATGGCTTTAGCCAACCAGGCCCCGTATTATCCCCATACTCAAAGAAGCCTTTCTGTAAGCATTCTCTGGCACATCGATACTTTTGGTCCAGGATGGAGAGGATTTCCTGTCTCAGGAAGAAGATTTCAGCTTTCAAAACATCTGAAGGAGTGGTTTCTTTAGAACACTCCTTATCCGCTAAGGCAGATAATAAGAATTTGAGGTGACTCGCTCTCGCTTCAAACCTAGCCCCATGAGACCTGAAGATTTCCTGTAGGGAACATTTGAGGAATGCCCAGTCAAAGAGACAGAAGGTGGGCTGGGCACCATCATTATTGGAAAAATTATGAATGTGGTCATCCAGGGGGTGGTCTTTGAGTCTCCAGGGGCCTTTCCAACCGGAGAAGGAATATCCCTCCAAGAAGCCAATGGTGGCAAGGTCAGACCACATATATGTGTCTATAGAACATCTGGGCAACATATTCAGCAACCCTAATTTGTGTTGTATGATGCCTAGTGCAGCTGCACCACAAAAGGGTCGCGTGCGACCCATAAGTGGCGAGGACACTTCTTAAATACCTGTGCAAGCAGAGTGCACTAAAAAGAATGTGCAAAGTCCTACAGAAAACGGGTGCACAGCCCTTAGTTAATGTACCACACAGCCTTGGGTTTTACAAAGACCACAGGCTGTCATGGAGACAGATCATTCCTGATGACGTCATGGGAAGCGACTTTCTAAGCCAATATGGTGGTGCCCATGCACCACTGGCTTTTTACCGCTGCCAGCCGTTTTGTCCCCGGCGGCAATCGAAGGGTTAACTCCTTATAGCCTTCTGGATTTTTAGCTTAGATTCATGTCACCCATCCGGTTTAAATGTAAAAAAAGAACTCATGTACCATTACTTTATGAGAATGCATTACATTTAGAGTCCTAAACTGCACTTTATTTTTTGACAATCTTTTTCTCTATTTTTTCTTTATATTTTGCAGATAATTGATTTCTCTAGCTCCTCACAGTCTATAATTTATGTCTTATAACCCTGACTTGTTTTTATTTATCCTTAGACCATTCACCTACCTTTTGGGTCACCGGGGAAGCTCCACGTCCTAGTGCCGCCCAGGTCAATCTGTCCACATGACCAGATGATCACGTGAATTAGACACCCCTTCCTCGCCGGCACCCTCTATTCCTCTATTCCCCAGCAGGAGGACATTGATACTGCCACTATGAATGTGTACATCATCCATTTTAGCTGCATGTTATTTTCATCTAGTCTGTATGAATTGTTTGATCATGCATTTTTGTATCATTTTAATGTCTTCCCTCAGGTTTATGCTCATAGATATTGTCATATTGTATTTAATATTGTATATTACACATTATTTTTACGATCCTATGTGACGTTATGGTGCATATACCCTGGATTTATATGACTTTATATGGATTTATATCCCTCCTTCTCCTCTTCCTGCTCCCCAGACCTGCCTTTCTCCACCTCTCAGGTTTTGACCATAGTTCTTCATCTCCTGAGTTCTGGTGCCATCTACCAGACAAGATTTCCTTTGTTACAATTGGATGGAAAACGTCTCTTTGGGTAGATGCGATATATTTGAATACTGAGTGATTAAAGATAATCCTTTCTACCATTTAGATATATTTACTCGATAGAATTGGTGGTTCATGAGACTAAGATTCCTGTACAGGCAGTTCCCAGGTTATGGACAAGATTCTTTAGGTTTGTTCTTAAATGGAATTTGTATGTAAGTTGGAACAGATACATTTTGCAAGTGTAAGTCCAGACAAAGATTTTTTTGGTCTTTATAACATTGTTTTGGTTTTGTTTTTAATAAATGTTGGGTTAACAACAAGGGTTAATAACAAAGCTTCATTTCAGAGACCTTTGAAACTCTTACAGCTGATCATTACAGGCATGGGCTAAAATATAGTAAATTACAAGAATCCAGAGGTCCGTCTGTAACTAGGAGTCGTCTGTAAGTCGGGTGTTTTTAAGTCGGGGACTGTCTGTATTATATACCTCTATTAGGCCTTACACTACGCATAGTAGAAGGGAACATATTCCAAGCGAATTACATCCAGATTATGTCTACAATTGGGCTAAATAGTAGGGAGCACATGAATGACATGTTTTAGACATTTGTTTTCCACTTTGTCTGGCAAGGGGGCAGAACTTAAAGGGGTATTCCCATCAGTGCATTAAAGGGGTATTCCCACAAAGACAAGTTTCTTAAATATATATAACAAAATAACACATTGGGGGTCATTTACTAAGGGCCCGATTTGCGGTTTCCCAACGTGTTACCCAAATATTTCCGATTTGCGCCGATTTTCGCTGTATTGTCCCCGGGATTTTGGAGCACGCGATCGAATTGTGGGGCATCGGCGCTGGCATGCACACGAAGGAAACCGGGGGGCGTGGCCGAACGAAAACCCGTCGGATTCGGGAAAACCGCCGCATTTAAAAAAAAAAAAAAGTGTTGCTGGACTAGCGCTTCCCTTCACCAGGAATAGGCCGGTGAACTTCAGTGCATTCCCGCGGGCCTCGGCGGACTTCAGCGCAGCAGCGACACCCGGTGGACGTCGGAGGAACTGCCTTATTGAATCCCATCCGGACCCGAGTCGCGAATAGACCGGGTAAGTAAATCTGCCCCAGTCTCTAATTCAATGTTATTAACAAAAATACAGCATTTCACAGATATAATTCAGGATTATTACATATTTCCCATTGTTGCCAGTTCTGATGAGTTTCTCCAGTACTCAAAGAGCATAAGGCTACAAATCTGGATATTCATTATTTTTTATAGCGCCAGGCAAAATGCCCCGACCAAGGTCACCAGGACTGGGCTGCAGTACCACACACAACCTGTGGACAGGCATGGAGCTGTTTCTTGACACAAACAGCCATGTGTTTTTTCTCCTCCAGCTTTATGTTGTCTCCACTAGTCAGGAAAAACTTATTTGGTTGCTTCTATCATTTATGTCTATGTATATCATTATCATCTGCATCATAAATTTGAATTTGCACTGAAATGAAACATGAAATGTATTTAACAGTAATTTATCTCATAGACATTAAAATGTATATGATGATATTTTTAGGTATTTGGGATGACTAATTTTTTACATTAGACGAAATGCTATGGGTTGGTGCACGTAGTGCACCAATTCACCACGGTACAGGAGACAAAAAGAGCGAAAGATTCAAGTGTATTTCTGATTGACCGAGAGCAAGGTAAAAAGACAGGTTCTCACCTTGTGGAATTGGCAAATTTGGCGTATAGCTGATCGCAAAGGGAAGCCGCTGCCAGCGGGGTAACCAGGTCCGGGCATATAGCAGATGGCGGACTAGGCGGATGAAGCGGTGAACCACGAGATGCTGGAGGAGTTGTCCCGTTTTTGGAGGCGCTGCTACTGGTGTAGAATGAGTGTATACACTCGGTACGATGTAAACTTCTTTATTATTTAGAGACACTACGCGTTTCGGCCCCGGGCTGGGGCCTTCGTCAGGTGAAATAATAACATCATGTTATTATTTCACCTGACGAAGGCCCCAGCCCGGGGCCGAAACGCGTAGTGTCTCTAAATAATAAAGAAGTTTACATCGTACCGAGTGTATACACTCATTCTACACCAGTAGCAGCGCCTCCAAAAGCGGGACAACTCCTCCAGCATCTCGTGGTTCACCGCTAATTTTTTACATTGGTTTTCATACTGTAATGGACTAAATGGATTGGAAAATCAATATTCATTTTCCTCTGTCCATCGCAGTGATTAAAGGAACATTTCAGTGTGTGTAATTTTATTTTAAATATTTCAATATAATGATAAAATCCTGCAGTTCTGAACTTTGAGTGTTACTGATGTGTTTGGCTGGGCTTGTGTGGGTTCATGTTGGTGTCTTCTATTGTACTAGTCTATTACACAATGGTGATTCTTCAATCTACCTACAGCACCTGGAGGCACAACTTTTTTTCAGTCACATCCAGACCTATGAGCCATAAGGAGCCCATAAGGTGTCGGTTACCCACACACCCAGGCCTATAAATCTTAAAAAGCCCATAAGGTATCGGTTACCCACACACCCAGGCCTATGAGCCATAAGGAGCCCTTAAGGTGCCTTTTTCCCAAACACCCAGACCTTTAAACCATAAGGAGTCCACACCCATAGGCCTATGAGCCGTAAGGAGTCCATAAGGTCTCTCTTTCCCACACATATGGGCTTATGAGCCATAAGGTGTCTTTTCCCACAAGCCCAGGCCTATGAGCCATAAGGAGCCCAAAAGGTGTCGCTTTCCCACATCTATAGGACTATGATTCATAAGGAGCCCATAAGGTGTCTCTTTCCATACACTCAGACCTATAAGCCATAAGGTGTCTCTTCCAACACACTCAAGCCTCTGAGCCACAAGGAGCTCATAAGATGTCTCTATCCTACACACCCAGGCACGTAAGCCATAAGAAGCCCATAAGGTGTTGTTTACCCACACGCCCATGCCTATGAGCCATAAGGATCCCTTAAGATGTCTCATGCCACACAAGCAAGCCTATGAGGCTTAGGACCCCATAAGGTCTACATACTTGAGTTGAATGCAAAGGCAGGTAGGAGTGATGAAATGACGTCATTGCGACTGTCGGCTTCCGAGAAGAATAGAGGACTCCTAACATGGAAAATGGTATGGTGAAGCATTATAAGCATGAGTGCTACAGAAATTAGGGAATTAAAGACAGGGATGCTACAGCCAATAATCAGGGGCTACAGAAAAGGTGGTATATATAGCATATATAGTGGGGTGTCACAGGAAGGGGGTATAATACAATGTGGAGGCCACTAAGGGGAGCATTACATAGTGTGGAGGCCAGTTAGTGAGGGTATTATACTTTGGGGGCATACTACGAGAAGGGGTTAGCGGCAGGGGTCACAAACTGGAAAGTTTTGACACCATCATCACTTGAACTGTTCTTTTTTCACACCCACAGCTGGTGTCTGATTCAAAGAAGGTTGGAGACCAATGCTGGAGAGCTGGTTTGCCTTAAGAATTGGCACTCCATTCCCTTCTATAATAGTAGTAAGAGCACATGTTGAGCATCACTTTTCACCTAAATTAGTGACATACCTTGGGCCCACCTATTCTCTACTGTACCAGATACTAATCAAAATTATTCTATAAGGAGCAATCACAGCCAAAGGGATAATCCAAGTTTTTTTAATAGAACAGCACCTCACCTGGTTGTGTTCGGTATTGCAGTGCATCCTCCATCCTAGTGACTGAGCTGTAGTACTAACAGTACACTCACCGGCCACTTTATTAGGTACACCTGTCCAACTGCTCGTTAACACTTAATTTCTAATCAGCCAATCACATGGCGGCAACTCAGTGCATTTAGGCATGTGGACATGGTCAAGACAATCTCCTGCAGTTCAAACCGAGCATCAGTATGGGGAAGAAAGGTGATTTGAGTGCCTTTGAACGTGGCATGGTTGTTGGTGCCAGAAGGGCTGGTCTGAGTATTTCAGAAACTGCTGATCTACTGTGATTTTCACGCACAACCATCTCTAGGGTTTCCAGAGAATGGTCCGAAAAAGAAAAAACATCCAGTGAGCGGCAGTCCTGTGGGTGGAAATGCCTTGTTGATGCCAGAGGTCAGAGGAGAATGGGCAGACTGGTTCGAGCTGATAGAAAGGCAACAGTGACTCAAATCGCCACCCGTTACAACCAAGGTAGGCAGAAGAGCATCTCTGAACGCACAGTACGTTGAACTTTGAGGCAGATGGGCTACAGCAGCAGAAGACCACACCGGGTGCCACTCCTTTCAGCTAAGAACAGGAAACTGAGGCTACAATTTGCACAAGCTCATCGAAATTGGACAGTAGAAGATTGGAAAAACGTTGCCTGGTCTGATGAGTCTCGATTTCTGCTGCGACATTCGGATGGTAGGGTCAGAATTTGGCGTCAACAACATGAAAGCATGGATCCATCCTGCCTTGTATCAACGGTTGAGGCTGGTGGTGGTGGTGTCATGGTGTGGGGAATATTTTCTTGGCACTCTTTGGGCCCCTTGGTACCAATTGAGCATCGTTGCAACGCCACAGCCTACCTGAGTACTGTTGCTGACCATGTCCATCCCTTTATGACCACAATGTACCCAACATCTGATGGCTACTTTCAGCAGGATAATGTGCCATGTCATAAAGCTGGAATCATCTCAGACTGGTTTCTTGAACATGACAATGTGTTTACTGTACTCAAATGGCCTCCACAGTCACCAGATCTCAATCCAATAGAGCATCTTTGGGATGTGGTGGAACGGGAGATTCGCATCATGGATGTGCAGCCGACAAATCTGCAGCAACTGTGTGATGCCATCATGTCAATATGGACCAAAATCTCTGAGGAATGCTTCCAGCACCATGTTGAATCTATGCCACAAAGAATTGAGGCAGTTCTGAGGGCAAAAGGGGGTCCAACCCGTAACTAGCATGGTGTACCTAATAAGGTGGCAGGTGAGTGTAGAGTAGGACACAGCCATGTTTTTCTAATGCAGTGATTCTTAACCTTGTTTAAGGTACCAAACCCACCAATTTCATATGCACATTCACCGAACCCCCCTTTAGTGTTAAATCAAATATGTGTGTGTCTTGACCTCCATGGTTGAGGCTCTGCCGAACCCCTGAGGCTGACTCTCAAACCCATAGGGTTTGATAGAACCCAGGTTAAGAACCACTGTTCTAATGTCTACAACAATTTAATACATACGGTATAAATAAGAGATATATAATTAATATGTATGTGAACACCCGTCTTCACCGCCAAGATATTACTCTGTCTCATTATAAAGCCATAATATCCAAAAATCTGAATGAAATTCAGTCAATTTCTAAGCTGTTTGGTTCCTTTCCATCTGCAATATTTGGAGACGTCTTTCTTCTCCCAGATATAGGTTTTACCGCCTATCAGTCAACTTCTCAGAGAAAAACTCGAACAAAAATTCTGTAAGCTCAATACTGCCAATCATTTTTATACCCATGATTGAAGTGTTAGAGAAAAAGTAGATATTATCTTTAAAACATTGTGACACTGGAAAACAGCTTCAATGCATTTCGGAAAATGTGTTGGCAAGTACATTTGTGTTAAAGGATGAAGAAGAGGGAGGGGGAGAACATTTTTTTGTCGGAAAGTTGAAATTCTGATTTCTAAAGAACTTGTGAATTATGTAACGCTGTCAGCTGAAAACCATAAAAGCTGTATTTTTGTGAAGAGGGAATAAAAAAAAAAATCGGAATGGACTAAATTCTTGGTTTCAGTTACATAATGCTCCTAAGCTGAAAGTAACAAACGTTCCTACATGAACTGAAACGTCTCGAAAAGTGAGAATAAATTAGGCCAGAAGATTAGTGAACAAAAGAGGAAATTATTCTCAGTCATTTTAATTTATGATCTTATCTGATAAAAGATTTAGCCGGCATTTAGAGGCAATTCCCAAGTTCCTATTTTCCTCTTTTTAATTCTATGTCTTGGAAGATTATGGGATCTGCAGAAAATTAATGAGTTGTGCGTTGATGAAGATGTAATTTTAATCTGGTTTATGTTATTGTTCTTTAACACGCTTGGCAATTGTAATGTATTCAGCTGCGGTTTTCTGTATTTTTAAAGTGAACATACACCTTCATTAGCTATTATCCTGACTCCAAAATGGTTGGGAAGCCAGAGTTCTCTATGTGGAGACTTTGCCACTAAAGACGGCCTTGCAGGCATGTGGAAACTTATAGCCATTGATGCTCCACAAGTGGACTAGATTCAGCAAATAATCAACATTTTGGTCACAGACCTTTGTCAAGTATGGACATGAGGCAGGAGGAACAGGGGGTATGCAGTTAGGCAGCATTTCCTAAAAGTGGACTTCCCGACTAATACTATAAATGACCTATCCATAGAACAGGTCAATAATAGGTGATTAGTGGGGTGACACTTGGCAACTGTGCTGATCAGCTGTTTGACACTAAAGATGGTGTTGGAAACAAACAGCTCTGTCCTTAGTGAAGAAGACAACTTCCAGCTTCTTGGGTCACTTCTGCTAGCTTTTAGTTTTGCAAATTAAGCACCTTTAGAGGATCTTCAAAGGTTCTGTAAGGACTCTGTATACCTGTGTTAAGAGTGTATGAGAGTTTCAGGGCTGGAGGTCTCTTTTTTCTTATCTTTACAAGGTAATCTAAAACTTGATGGATGATATGGGAGACCATGGGCCCTTTATAAACCTTCCAGTCTGGGCTGCCTTCTAAACCACCCATATTCTAATGTGTTGTCATTGAGACGAACTCCCACATTACAGGTGGTGACACCCACCAGAGAACCTCAACTCTCAAAATAGCAGAAATCGGCAACTGAAAAGAACTAGTTTTGGATCACAGGAAATCATTTTCTTTACGTTTTGTATTATGTTGAGTGTAGATAAGCAATCTCAGGTCAAATAATATACTGCAAAATATATGTACTGCTACCTTTACACTACTACCAGGACTGATAACACAAAAAAGGGAAGGTACCATTTGTTAAAAAAAAAAATCAGGTTGCTGTTGGGATACATATTTGTAGTTTTACATAAAAGAAGGGAAAGCATGTAACCATAAGGGAACTCAAAAGAGTCTACAGACACAAAAGTTAAAAACAATAAAAAATTTGAAAAAGAAGCATATAAAACCTACAATGTTGCACGTGTTACAATCCCCACACCACCTGACCCTACCTGTATGTCTAGAGGGTTCACAGCCAAACAAGCAATTATAAGTATAGAGTACTTTTTTATGTTTGGACTCACATGTTATAGCTAAGTTCATGACATGACATTGTTAGTACATTATGAGAATATGATCAAATAAGGCCATGATGACCATGTAAATCCCAAATTGGAAAAAGGGAAAGGTGTCATACAAATGTGTACAACAATCGTGTATGAGTACAAATAACGTAAAGGTTGTGTCGTAGGTAAGAGAGACCTGTGATCACTGGTTGGTAAGTGACTACCTACATTGGTGGACCAGGGTGGCAATGCATTATGACACGTATCACTGACTGTATAAGATGTATGAGAGTATAAGACTCTAATGGTGTCTCTCATATTAAAGTTTATTTTTCTCCATCATGAGTCATGGGTCAGGTAACCCCTGGACAGTGGAAGTGAGGACTTCCAGTAAGGTCCTTTGTCCTCTGGGATTCTGGCAGATGGAGCAGGTTGTGCTCTCTGTGCTTATGGCCCCAATTAAGATGAGAATTAGAGATTAGCGGACCTGAACTTTCCATGCGGGTGGGTCACAGACATATGTGGGATTGCCAGCCAGGCAGCCATTGCGCAAAGTTGATGCCTCTGGACAACTAGCCATGGATGGGGGGACACCTCTGGCCAATCATAGCTATGGCTAGTTGACCAGTGACGTCAATTTGGCATATTGGAAATTGGGCAATATGTCTAGGTCGTGTGGGGCGCACCCGAGCGGAAATTTCAAGGCCACTCATCCGAATTGTTTCAGAGGTCATTTGATATTCAATTTATTGTTATATTCTGCAATGTAACTGATTTGTGGAAATAACCTAGAGTCTCGAAGCAAACAAACTGTTGGAGGCACCAAAAGATTAACAGCACAGTGTGAAGAAGGGAAGCTTTGTCTAAAGATCTATAAACTATATTGACATTGGGTATATTTGTGTTAATGTTAAAACATTCACCTTAAATCCCATATCCTTCTGCGGCTACTCACTGACATTGAGCACTGCCGCTTACTTGTCCTTCTTTTGGCTTCTACTTGGGGACATAGAAATTTTTTCTCTAAATGAAGGATACATTTTTTAATATATTTAGTCAAATATATGAGCTGCAAGACTGGAAGAAATAAGAAGCTGATATCCTTGAATTTTACAATGTCTCAAAGAATTTTATTAAATTGCATGTTTCACTTTGCTCTGGGATATTGTGCTGGAAGTTTTACCTTGAGCAAATACCTATTTCAACGTAACATTTATTAAACAAACATTGGAAACGACAAGGACTCAGTAGTTTAAGGAATGTAAAGCCGGACACACTTTTCAGACTTCAATGCTTTTTTATATTTGAGAAGCATTCCTTAATTGTTCCTGTGTATACACTGGCCAACATCTAATGATATTACTCATGTTGTGGGTGGTTAATAGAAATTTTATTTGAAACATAAGAATTATAAAAACAAACCATGAAGTTAATTTTTTATTACCATAGGCTCAGTAGTAGGAAGGGCTATGCACCCCGGGCAGTAGAGGATTATAATATGGACCAATTGTTATATTCAGAGGGACCTTCACTCATGAAATCCTTGTACTTCTGTTCCTCCTCTCAATACACATGTAGACAAGAGCTATTTCAGAACATTTGAAGCTCCTCCAAATGTCCTTAAAACATAGATTGAAATCCGGCAGAAGGGACATATCCTCCATTCCACAAGACGTAGATTCTAGTACCATATGTAGGAAGTCATTCCAGGTCCACCTCTGACCCCAGTGATCATCTCCGACATCTCTTACCCCAGGCACATCTATGAAGTCCAATCATTCCGCTTTCGGTCTGAGGACTGCATTGTCAAATTGTACTGTTAAGCAAAATTTTAATAATAACACCCTAATAATAGAATTAGGGCTGCATTAGGGAACAACTTTGAGGAACCTCGGATTCAGAAGTTGCTCAGAAAAATATTTGACTTCACCTTATAGTAGAATATATTGGTGAAATTACACAAAAGTTACAGAGAAGGATCCAAAGGCTTAAGTGTTCATAAGCATACGATAAGCAGAAGGTGCCAAAGAAGCTACAAGGGATGTAGAAGATGGCAGGAGCTTTATGTGTCCTGTAAGGTGAGTGGTCACACTGGCGATCCAAAGTAAGAGGACCAGGAACAGTAAAGAGTTCCATGTAACGGGAAGACATAAGATGGCACCTGGGAAATCAAAGCGGGGTCAACCCTATATGTGACCTTTACATTATTGTGTATGCAATGTTTAAATGACTTTTGCTTTATTAACCCCTTAACACAATACAAAATAACATTGTTTTCATATGTTAGTGTGGGGTCATCATTTTATCTTCTACTACCTTTATTCAATGAATGGAGATATCAAATTTGTTCACCTCTCTATAATAGAAATCATTCACGGTGGGGAGTACGAGAGTATATGAAATGGTTAAAACATAACCTTTATTGAGGTACAAAAAGATAAGGACCCTAAACTATATTTGTGCTTTAAAAATCAAAGTCCGACCCCAGCTACAACATGATAAGTGTTGATTCATCAACAATGCATATTGGGAGGCTTGAAAGCAATTTTATGAGATAGAGACTATAGCCTGACAAAGCGTGAGCACCTACACACACCTACTCTAAATTCTGGGCTAATGTAAAGATGACTATCTAAAGCTGGCACTCTTTCAAATATTGTGCGGTCCTGATTGCATTCATCAGGGATTCACTATGTGATCAACATACTAGTCAATGCTGTCAGAACAGTTGTATAGTCAAACACATTGTTAGTGTGACACATGTAGATAGCGTGTCCCCGCAAAGATATCAATGGCAATCGCCTGTGGGGAACGCCGGATACTTAATCCTAAAACCCCACCCCCTTGTGGCGTCACTGAGTGGCTTTGGAATAATGTGGGAACGCTGAGAAGACGGGCCTCCCTGTTGTGGTCAATCCCCGTGATGTCATTGGACATTGCGGCCAATGGACCGTCCGGAGGCGGGGACACCTCCGGTCATGTGATCACATGTCAGCGGCGTGTTGAGGGGAACCCCCCCCCCCCCCCCCCCGACAGTGCGAAAGACACTGCCATTGGATGCTATGGGGATGGAGAAATAAACAAAGATAAGAAGCCACTCCCGCCAGTCAGCCAGGTGAGGGGGAAAGGGTAGAAAAATAATGCAGAAGGGGTAATAATAAGATACTCGTCGTTTAGTATCCTCGGCCAGCATAGGTAATGCGTACACCTGTTATAAAAAATAATAAAGGATAACACAAGATGATAAAAACTAGACGATAGCGGCTGGTTGAAAATTAAATTCCAACAAATAGACAGGGTTTATACAAGCCTAGCATCCACCAAACAAGATGACATTGGGGTACACAAAGAGGACATAAGGGTATAGAGAAAAGTGGAGAAGGCTCCTTAACAAAGAGGGGACTAATGAATTAGGAAACAAAACAGGAACCAGGGAGAAACTAATGTGTGATTCCCACATTAAAGAACACAACAGTCACAGGAAGCTGACAAAAGACAGACTTTCATTAAGTCCATTAGGGTCGTCCATGTCCAGGGTAAAAATCCCTTTGGTCTCCTTTTGTTGGATCAACCTGTCCCAGTTGCCTCCCCCTTTTTGGTGGTCTCACTTTTTCTATGACTTGGAACCGTAAAAGATTGGAATTGCTGTTATGACAGCTGGCGAAATGTCTTGTCACCGTGGTGGTTCTTTGGTTCCTGATGTCTCCGGCATGTTCTTGGATCCTGACTTTAATAGGACGGTAAGTTTTTTCCACGTAGTTCAAGGGACATGGGCATGTCAGGATGTAGACAGCTCCCTCTGTCCTACAGTTCGCAAACTTCTCCCATTACTGACACTTTGGAAGGTGTTCCCCACAAGGACCAGCAGACACACACTACAGTTGAAACATTTAAAAGTCCCTGTCCTATCCGAAAGCCAAGCATGGGGTGACCATGACGGTTCGAGGTGGCTATGTACAACCTGTGACGGAGGTTTTTACCCCGGCAATAGGTGACGGGCGGATAGGGTAAAAAAACATCTCTCAAGTCAGGATCCTGTCTCAAGATCCGCCAGTATTTCTTGAGGATCTGTTTAACAGAGTTTGCGTGTACATCAAGGTGTCAATCAGATGTAGAGTGTTATCACTTTCCCTAGTTTTTGGGACTAAGAGATCTTCACGTCTTGAGGTCAAGGCATGTTGGAAGGCTTTGGTTACTGTCCTTCTAGGAAAACCCCTCTGTGTGAATCTGTCGCTCAGATCTTTAGCTTGCGACAGGAAGTCCTCAACATGGCTACAGTTACGTCGTAGTTTGAGAAACTGCCCCATTGGTATCCCTCTTTTGAAGGGAAAAGGGGGACAGCTTTCCCAGCGCAGTAAGCTGTTAGTCGTCGTGTCCTCCCTATGTACTTTAGTCTGTAAATGACCATCAGTTGTTTTTGAGATGCATATGTCCAAAAAAGCGAATGACTGTTCCTGAATTTCACTCTTGAACTTCAGACCTAAATCATTCACATTTAATGCCTGGACAAATTTATCAAAATCTGAGGAGGAAGATGACCACAAGAGCACGTCATCTATATATCGAAGCCAGATGGATATATGAGATGTCCACCTGGCAAGTTCCTCTGAGAAGACTAGACGGTCCTCCCAACAGCGGAGGTAGAAATTAGCGTAGCTGGGGGCCATTGGGCTCCCCATAGCTGTCCCCCTCAGCTGGTGGAAGAGCCTACTCTCAAAAAGAAATATGTTCTCCTCAAGTATGAATCTGAGAAGATCCACCACAAAGCCATTGTGCCCACATCTAAGCTAGCCAGATAGCTTACGGGGATCTTTCCCCATCCCTGTAGCATCCAATGGCAGTGTCTTTCGCACTGTCGGGGCGGTCCCCTGGACACACCGCTGACGTGTGATCACATGACAGGAGGTGTACCCGCTTCTGGTCGGTCCATTGGCCCCAATGTCTATTTACATCACGGGGATTGACCACTGCAGGGAGGTCCATCTTCTTGGCGTTCCCGCATTGGTCCGAAGCAACTCAGTGACGCCACAAGGGGGTGGGGTTTTAGGATTAAGTATCCGGCGCTCCCGCGGGCGATTGCCGTTAATATCTTTGTGGGGACACGCTATCTACATGTGTCACACTAACAATGTGTTTGACTATACAACTGTTCTGATAGCATCGACTAGTATGTTGATCACATAGTGAATTATCAGATCCCTGATGAATGCAATCAGGACCGCACAATATTTAGAGGAGTGTCATCTTTACATTAGCCCAGAATTTAGAGTAGGTGTGTGTAGGTGCTTACGCTCTGTCAGGCTATAGTCTCTATCTCATAAAATTGCTGCCTGAACAGCTAATCCAGCAACTCCCCTAGCAACTACCTATGGCTATAATTGGCCAGGGGTACACTGGGTCAGGCAGCAAACCCAACCATCGGGTCTACTCATCTCTACACATAACATACAGACTTTTCTAGTTAAAATATGTGGTCCAAAGAAAGAAAACCCCATAAGGTTTGTTGCTAACTTAAAAAAAACCTCATATCTGACCCCATACATAGACTAATTATTACACTCCATATTGTTGATGGAAAAGCCCCTGCTCTTCTATTAGAATAAGCATTCTTCCATACAGGTGCTGAATGCCTTTGTTCGTACTGGTAAGTGTAACCCAATTAACCCTTTACTTATAGTCAGAGTTCATCTCTGGTATTTTGATGGCAGCATGCTTCATTTTTTCTATTCTTTCTGTCAAACATGATGGAGATGCTAAAAGAGACCCGAACATAGGCTGTTACAGCAATGTGAACAAAGCTTAGACCTCCAAAATTCTCATATATAGTAGAGAAGTAATAGGTCTCCTAATGAGTCCATTGCACCCATAATCCTTAAAATAAAGGATGGACAGCTGTCTCGTTTAGGCTACATTCACACGACCGGATGGGGGACGTATATACGGGCGACGTATATACGGCCGATATACATCCCCCATAGACGGCAATAGGCGCACGGCGCCCACACGTGTGGCACCGTACCGCTCCGTACCCCGGAAAAAGATAGGACATGTCCTATCTTTCTCCATAGTACGGCGCCGTGCGCCATATCTTCGTATGGAGAGGGGCGGGAGTGAGCTGCGCACTGCAACAGTGTGAATGTAGCCTTACTGTTACACACCAGCTATGGTTGTTGGTTCTGTCTACACTAGTCCCATTACTTCCATTTACTTGGATCTTTGACAGCTATGCTGGATATGTTTTGTAGTGGAGATCAGCAAATCCTCCAGGGATTTTAGAAAGATTTAGGTTTGTTTGACAACAAGAATAGTGTAGACAATACATTTCCTGACATAAGTAAAAAAAAAAATTTTTATCCCACAATTTTCTACATCTTTGGTACCTCCTAATATTGAATGTACGGTAAGTTTTTTCAGGTGGACCCTTTATGCAGCTTAAAAAAACAGTATAGCATCCCATTACTGGCAATGATGGATATTTATCAGAGCTTGTGCACCAGTTTTCCGGAATACAAGCCTTGAAATAATTGCAATTGCTGGTGGTGTGCCAGTGCCGTCACCTCCACGTCAGGTGGGCATGAAGGGGGCGTGGCCGGCAGCAGAGTGGGCTACCCGATTTCTGCGCGCTTGCTATAGTGATCGATCAAACATAGCTGAATTATATCAGGGCTCATTCACACAAACGTAATGGGGACCAACATGCGGCTGCACCATTTGCATACGGTCCCCATTGACATCTATGGTGCCCGGTCACTTTGTGGTGAGCACACTATGGGGCTTATTTACAAAGGGTCCGCAGATCGCATTTCCGTTGGACTTCCCGACATTTTCTGGATTTGCACCGCTGTGACAGGGGATTGTGTCGCACACGATCAGATTTTGGCGCAGCGGCTTCAGCTTTCATGCGACAGAAATCAGGGGGCGGGTCGTCGGACGATCCGATTGATTCGGACTGAGCTCAAAATTGTGTCGCAACCAAGGTAGGCTTGAGAAAGCGCCACACAAGCGCGAAACGGTCCGTCGCTTGCCGCTGTCTTCATTTTCTGTCCATGTCATCACATAAAACTTCTGCACACGAATCTGGTGAGTGCCGCTTCATATTTCATCTTTGTGAAGTCGCAACCAATACACTTAAATGTACCGGGAAGAAGATGGTGAACTCCGGCGGATCTGAGCTGTGAATAAGCTTCCTACAGACAAACATATTTTTCCTATGGCCACAAACTTTTTATGTAGAATGTGTGTCAGCAGTATATTCTTTTCCTCACCGTCTGTGCTGCTAATTATAACTTTCTTTTTTAGGTGATCCCGGCGTGTCAAGACTAGTTATGTACAGCACCTGGATAGAGATGAATAGGAGCGAAGGTTTTTTTTTTGGTTTTTTGAGTGGTTGATTCCCTTTAACCCCTTAAGGGCCAGGCCCTTTTTCGTTTTTTCTGTTTTAATTTCTCACTCACCACCTTCAAAAATCTATAACTTTTTTATTTTTATATGTACAGAGCTGTGTATGGGCTTGTTTCCTGGGTAACACATTGCAATTCATAGTGACGGTATTTAATATTCCATGCCGTGTGCTGGGAAGCGGGAAAACATTTCTGAATGCAGTGAAAATGATGAAAAAACGCATTTGCGCTATTTTCTTGTGGGCTTGGATTTTACGGCTTTCATTGTGCGCCCCAAATCACATGTCTACTTTATTCTTTATGTTATTAAGATCATGCAGATACCATATTTGTATAGGTTTTATAATGTTTTTATACATTTACAAAAATTAAAACCTCCTGTACAAAAAAAATATTCTTCATTTTGCTGTAAGAATCTGTGACTAGTGTAATTATTTGCAACTTGTGATGATGTTTTCAATGCTAGCATTTTGAGGACTGTGGGACCTTTTGATCATTTTTATTGAATTTCTTATATTTTGCAAAATGGTGAAAAAGTGACATTTTCTAATTTGGGCTCTATTTTCCGTTACAGGGTTTAACGCAGGGAAAAACTTTATTATATTCTGATAGATTGGAAATTTTGGGGCGTGGTGATATATAACATGTTTATGATCTTTACTGTTTATATATATATATATATATATATATATATCAGTTCTAGGGGAAAGGGGGGTGATTTGAATTTAATAGAATTTTTTGAAAACTTTTTTTTTACTATTTTTCAGACCCCTTAGGGTAATTTAACCCTAGGTTGCCTGATTGATCGTACCATATACTGCCATATCTTACATATTGTACTCCAAAAGGAGAAAAATAGGGCAGGACTGCAAAAGCACAGAAATAGAAATTGATGCAATCTTTATTAATATAAATTAAATAATATTAAATGGTAAAATACATGAATTAATGCAAGGTACATACAGATGAAACACAGAAAAGAAGGCAGTCATGCCCGGATATATGGTGGAGGTATGTGGAAGATATTATACAGACATGGGCTGGTTAAAAAATAGAGCACATATTGTACTCCTTTTGGAGTACAATATGTAAGATATTCCGGTCCCCCCGGGCAGCCTTACTGGTGTTATTTTTCACAGGGGTATTTCATTCAAAAAATATTTCCCTGTGTTGCTTTTTCTGTTCCTTCTTCTGCTGACATATACTGCTATACTGGAGTAGGGCAGTATATGGGGATTTTGCACACCATCTATTACAATGTGAAAATCGCACAATGTAATAGATAGCCTAAAACATGACAAACTCGGATCTGTGTGACCCAAGGCTGTCATGGCAACAAATCGCCGCTCCCGCATGATGTCACTGGGAGCGATGATCCAAATGATGATCCGCGTGGGCGCCGCCAGCTCATTAATGCCTGTCGGCAAAGGGTTAACACACGGAAACGGTCCTAGCACTGAACGCAGATGTTAGCAAAGGGTGCAGCAAACACCCAGTGAGTATGAAGAGGGCTCAGCTCGTGAACCCGCCTCATACTCCCCCCTCCGCTACAGGACGTGCATGAACGTCTTTTTGCGTTATGGGGTTAAAAAACACTCTCCAGGGCTATGTGGAACCAAAATCATTGGAAATAAAGACTGGACAGAAGATGAACAAGTGATAAATCTAGTAAAAGAGATGGAAGTGATCTTTTTGATGTGTACCCTATTGTGGTCAAGAATCATAATATCATAGTAAACAAGGTTGATGTCGGACCATGAATTCCAACGTACAATACTATAGTGTTGATCTAGAGAAAGGGGGTGGGAGGAAACTACAACACTGATTCCAATTGGACCAAATTAGGGAAAAATTCCTACCCTATGAAGGGTCTGAGTTATCAGGAAAGATTAAAACAACTTGATTTATTTAGTCTGGAAAAGAGACGACTACGAGGGGACATGATTCATTTATATAAATATATGAATGGTCCATACAAAAAATATGGTGGTAAGTTGTTTCAGATTAAATCAAATCAAAAGATGAGAGGGCACTGTCTCCGTCTGGAGATATCAAGGTTTAATCACCGGAGGCGACAGGGCTTTTTTTACTATGAGAACTGTCAATCTGTGGAATAGCCTGCCTCAGGCGCTGGTCACAGCAGGGACAGCGGATAGCTTCAAGAAGGGTCTAGATGCCTTTTTACACCTAAATAACATTGATGGTTATGTTATATAGAATTGTTTCCCCTAAATCCCTTCCTCATCCAATCCCTTCCCGTCCTTTGTTGAACTTGATGGACAAGTGTCTTTTTTCAACCGTATAAACTATGCTAAACAAAGATACTACCAAACTATATCATTCAGAACTACCTGGATCATCACCAAACTAAGTGCTCATTCTCAGGGTTAGGCTTTGCCACCAGATTACCTGATATAAAGTGAAGGACACCAGCTAGCTCCTTCTTTATAACGGGATGAAAGGTTTGCAGGTTATTTGGTCATAAAAGTTGTACTTTTTATTCTTTTTTGCTTCTTTTTTTGCTTTTTTTACAAAGATTATTTTTTTGGCTATAAGAATAGCAAAACGTTCCATTATTAAGTAGTGCTGATGTACCCCATAGTACCATCTAGTGTTGAAGTATAATACATCTCCTCCATTTAGAAGGCTGTTTTATAAACAAAGCTGAGAAATGCAAAATTCATTCTGCAGACTAGACATTGCCTTGTGAATGTAAATGAGTAAATCGTGTAAAGAACCGCCAGTATCAGCAGTATAAACACAGTCAATGAGCCCTGGGCTACTGCCTGTGCCGGACACAAAATGTTCATTATTAATTGAAGCGCAGAATTTTTTATTAAACACATAGGGTACGATTTATTACGACTAGTAAATGCCAGATTCATCACCAGGGTGCCATCAGAAGTTTAGTAATGTACAGGCGGTCCCCTACTTAAGGACACCCGACTTACAGACAACCCATAGTTACAGACAGACCCCTCTGACCTCTGGTGAAGCTTTCTGAATGCTTTACTATAGTCCCAGATTGCAATAATCAGCTGTACGGTGTCTGTAATGAAGCTTTATTGATAATCCTTGGTCCCATTACAGCAAAAAATGTTTAAACTCCAATTGTCACTGGGGACAAATTTTTTTTTGTCTGGGTCTACAATTATAAAATATGCAGTTTTGACTTACATACAAATTCAACTTAAGAACAAACCTCCAGACCCTATCTTGTATGTAACCCGGGGACTGCCTGTATTAGGATTAATAGGAAAAATTGGCACAAATATATTGTTTAATGCAGATTTTTTAGGTAGAATACTACCACACTACATAACAATGCATGGAAGTCACAAAATGTCCGTCCTTCTCTTTCCTTTAATATGGACATGTCCAGATAGGAGATACACATGATCATGATCTTTTCAAGTCAACATTGTTTCACATTATGGTATTACAAAGTGATTAATTGATGGGTCTAGACCAGTGATGGCAAACCTTTTAGACACCGAGTGTCCAAACTACATCCAAAACCCACATATTTTTCCCAAAGTGCCGATGCGACA
Source organism: Engystomops pustulosus (assembly GCF_040894005.1). Lineage (NCBI taxonomy): Eukaryota > Metazoa > Chordata > Amphibia > Anura > Leptodactylidae > Engystomops > Engystomops pustulosus. Next base: position 34,505,416 of record NC_092414.1, read on the forward strand.
ATTACCTGCGACAAGTGCGACAAGTAACTTGTCCCTGCTCTGTCACATGTTTAAATTGTATAGGCAGCTGAGGACACCAATACAGTAAAAAGAAGGAGAAAAAGCTGTGGCTATCATTGTAGCATCCTTCTAGGTTCCTGGTCTGCCTGGGACTGCAAGAGGCCTTGAGTCCTGTCTGGCGAAGTCTCTGGTGGGGTGATGTCACGGGTGCCTATAGAGAGGGCTCTGAGTGCCACCTCTGGCACCTGTGCCATATGTACACCACCACTGGTCTAGGCAATATAAAGGTTTGGGGCGGCAGGCTGGGACCCATGTTCACCCAAACCACCCACCAAGTTTGATATTGCCTCTAGAGAAAATGGAGGGACCTCCATCCCTAAAGTAAGTTGGATCTCAACACATATGCAATCAACAGCACTTAGTGGACCTTTGAAGGTTCTCCCAAGATCCTTAAACTGCAGAAATAAATAAAGAAGGGACTCCTCCCCACCTTCCTCAGGACATTCATGATACAGCCCATAGCCCATGGGTTTTGAGTCACATCCTTTAAATTTTCAAGTTATTCCTACATTTTTTAAGAAGTATTAACTGGGGAGCATCTCTGAGAAGGCAACATCCATGACTTAAGAAGAAAAGGGTGAATGAAAGTATTTACTAAAATACGAGGGAAGGATAAAAAATGGCTGCTGCTTCACTCATTTTGAACCGAAACCATACAAGGGACAGAAATGGTAAGATGGAGATTTGTGTGAATGTTATGAGCATTTTGGAGACGCTATGGAGAAAAGTTTTTTTGTTGTTTTTTTATCTCAAATAGTGGATCTACAGTAGATACTCACTAGCCTTAACATGGGACATATACTGTGCCCGTCATACCCTGCCCTGTATAATTTCCGCCTCTTATATCCATAATAATGCCTCCTAGTGTGATCAACAAAATAATATACACACACACAGGGGTGAACCTAAAATCTCTGCTTCTTGAGGGGAGTGATGGTGCCCCCTCTCCTTTATTTAGTAGATATATATAGTAGGTTATTCTATTAGTAAGTGGGTCCTCCATGCAATAACGCACACATTGGGGCTTATTAACTAAGGGTCCCGCGGCCGCATTTCCATCAGGTTTGGGGGATCGCACCGGAGGGACAGGTATTTAGTAGGCGATTTTGTCGCACGCAATCAGATTTAGTCGCAATCGTGCCGGCTTACATGCGACACAAACCGGGGACGGGCCGTCAGATGACCCAACGGATTCGGACATACCACGGGATTTACCTTACATGCACTTATTGGGCGCAAGATCTTCTTGAATCGCGGCACAGGTATCGGGTAAGTAAATGTGCCCCATTATTTTTAAGTGTCAGGTTCTGATTTGTAGCAGCTGACTGCATCCCTGATGCTGCCCCTCAGTAGGCCCATCTGTAGGCAGTGCTGTCTGAGGCAAGACGCTCAACTTGCCTCATGGCTGGTTCACCCCTGCACACACATGCATACGCCATTCCCCCATTGCATTCAACTGTATCTATAGTGCATAATATTATGTATATATGCTAATAAAGGACACATAATATTAGCAACAGATCATTATAGGGTCAGTACTTCTAGCAGGAATAAAGACGATTTCTTCTTTAAAAAAAGCTAAAAGTGTAAGTGAAAAGTTCTAATAAATTCTGAAATCATTTAGTAAAGATATCTTAGTCAAACTACAGGCTCATTAAGCCTAAAATCTATGAATAGTAATGAGAGAAGATGGCGGGTCCCGTGCCAAACATTAATTACATTTTAATGTAATAATCCTGCCTTCTAGGTACCATCATGGATGAGGGGTCCAAGAGAAAGTGCTGAGGCTTCAGCTGCTAAACTATTTTTAAACTATAAAGGAAACATTTTTTATGGTTATTGGAAAACTTTTACTTTTATATTAAAATTATGCTGGAGGAAGATCCCCCTGTGGTCACATGTGATGCAATGTGAATTATAAAGGCATGACTCTCGTATGACTCACTGATGTTACTAGGATCCCTTCACTAGGTGGGACTTCTGCCATGTGGACCTTTTAGGTCAAGAGTTTAAGGTGAAGTGTGGTATTAGGCATGACTAATTTTATATGATTTTTAAAGGCTTCTCCAAAAATGTCCATATCCACACAATTACATACCCCTCACTGTCTCAGGACAGGATATTCCCAGTTATTTGGGTTGGTCCAGTAGAAGTTCATGGTGGCAGGAGGTATGATTGGACTTCAACTCTATCTACATTCTTCACTGTGGCTGAGGCTGGCAGATACAATATGATGACGTCATCGCTAGAGAAGAGCAGGTGAACCCTCGTCATACAGAGGTAGAATTTGCTGCATATTGCAGCAAACAGCCACTGCTAATACCTGCGATCGGTGCTAACACCAATCGTGGGTCATAACTCTTTGATTGCCGATGGTGGAGCATTTAAAAGAAGGCGGAGTGTGGGCAGCGCCATCTTTTTTTAGATTGCCGCTCCCCGTGACATCATCTGGGAGTGGTGATCAGTTGCCATGAAAGGCTTGGGTCTTCGTCAGAACCGAGGCTTCTGGAGATTCATTACAATGCGCCAGTGGCTCTTTGTCATGAATCCTTCTTAAAAGTGCCATATACTGCAATAAAGGAGTATTGTAATATATGGTAGGAGCGATCAGACCATCTAGGGTTAAAACACCCTAGATGGTCTAAAAAAAGTTAAAATTTTAATTAAATTTATAAAAATTCTTTACATTTTAATAAAAATGCATAAAAAAGTTTAAAAAATAATAAAAAGAATAAAATAGCAAAAAAATGTAATCATCCCTCTTAGCCAAGAACTGATATAAAACTAAATAAACAGTAAAAATCAAAAACATGTTAGGTATTGCCGCATCCCAAAATGCTGATGTATCAATAGATAAAAATAGTTATTCCTGGTGGTGAACCCCATAACAGAAAATAGCGCCCAAATGTCAGAAACGCCACTTTTACACCATTTTACATCACATATAAATGTGATCAAAAGTTATTAAAAGGTCACACGGTCCTCTAATTGGCAGCAATGAAAACATCAGCTCATCTTGCAAAAAGTGAAACCTTACACAGCTCCTTACACCAAAGTATGAAAAAGTTATTAGTGTCAGAAGATGGCAAAAAAAAAATATTTTGTACAGTTTTAATTTTTGAAGTTGTATACAATGAAACCTGTACAAATTTTGTATCCCTGTGATCGCACCGAACCAAAGAATAAAGTAAACGTATCATTCGGAGTGCATAGTGAAAGTCGTAAAAACCAAGCCCACAAGAAAAAGACACAAATGCGATTTTTTCACCAATTTCACCACATTTGGAATTGTTTTCCAGCTTCCTAGTACACGGCATGGAATAATAAATAACGTCACTGTGAAGTAAAATTGGTTATACAGAAAATAAGCCCTCACACAGCTCTGTACACGGAAAAAGTTATACATTTTTGAAGGTGGAGAGTGACAAATAAACTAAAAAACATTGCGTCCTGAAGGGGTTAACAACTAAAAAAAAGTTTTACAAACATAAAAAGCCCTTATACAGCAGTAGAAAACCACGGATGTGGAGGTATTTTTGAGGAAAATAGAGACCAGATCAGTAATTTCCTCCACAGTAAAATCCTCCACTTTGATCCAGTTCCAGCTCTGAATGATTCTTCAAAACTCAATTTTCCGCGCCTGTAAAATACTGCAGAATTTGATTCTGGGTACCTGGCTTCTTTTTCTTTGGCAGCTCTATTTCCATCTTTTTTACATTTTTAATTTTAGTTTATTATTATCTTGACTGCTTTTCGCTACATTACGTATTAGCTCACAAATATAATTTTAAAGTTGCAGTAAATACTACAAATCTACCACCAGAGGGAGCAATAGTCCCAAAATATAAATCCAGAAAATACCTGAACGAGCCCATATAGTTCTCTTCTATTTACAATCACATATTTTTATTTCCATCCCCATTAGAATTGTGAATTTGGAGGTTTGCCTTTGTGTGTTTGTATTCTTGAAAAATAAAAAATAATAATTAAAAAAAAAAAAAAAGAGAATTGTGATTTTTTTTTATGTCGCGCAATTCTGGATAAATGGACACCCTCACCTGTCCCTTATTGTGGCCACTATCTCCTTGACCCTGTTGTGGCCATAAATGTGTTGACATGAGATGACTACTATACATAGTAATTATATTTAAAGCAATAAACTGGGCATTTTCTTTAATAATTTTACTTAACAGAGGTACAGAGGTGTTGTTGTATTAACCCCCGTTTCCATTTACTGAAGAAAAAAAAGAAATGCTTAAGACAGCTTAAAATAATTCTACATAAAAAATAAGCTGGAATGAAAAATATATGTAAAAAAAGTGATGCCTATTGGAATAAAAACTTAAAGAACATGCTTGGACTATAAGGTGTATTATCATCCTGACATTCAAATTTAAGTTAACTCAGCTACCATATATATACATTTCTTCAATTGCATCTTATTAAAAAATGTTTACCTGTGTGAAGATAATTTCCCATACATTTAACCATGTTGTCCCTGAGAAACAAGATTGTTGTTCTTGGATACGACCAGCCTGCATCCTGGCAGTGGTGACCACACATGTGCTATTGAGGCACCTGACCATCTGGATTCAGTGTTCATTACCACAAGACGGGTGTGGGACATGTAGTAACTCCCAGATATTTCATATGCAACAACTATTTGTTTCTTTGTACTATCACTTCAGCAGCGGAGGTCGTATCTAACGACAATTATCTAGTTTTTAAGAGACAATATGGATACATTTATGGGAAATTATCATCACAGGTAAAAAAAAATGTTAAAACATGCAATTGAAGAAATGCATGTGCAACATCCCCCACCGGGGCCTAGCCTTTTCTCGGGGCCTGGAGTCAGCCGGGGCCCGCAGTACCTGAGTGGCTGGCGGTTGCGGCCTAGGCACGCTAGTGTCACGGTGCTTGGTATGGTGACCGGAGGGCTGTCCTACAGCCTGGCAGGTCTCCAGCAGGTGGTGTTGGCAAGAAATGATGAGGGAGAGGCTGCTGTAGTAGTTCTCCCTGGGGCAGCCCTTTGGGGTCTGGAGTATGAGTCCCTGTGTAATGGATAGGGGGCCCAGTGATGGTGACAGCCGTAGTAGCAGGGAGCAGATGGAGGCAGACGTTGTACAATGTAACTTACAGTTCTTTATTGGAACCAACAGGAACAGTGGATAACGTGCCAAACAAATCTTGACAATGGTAACAGGCTGGGGATGCACTTAGAGAGGGAACCACAGGGATTGATCACCAGCCTGGATGCAGGGGCAGGTTGGGAGATAGCTGTGTCCTAGTAGGACGCTTCAGCTTGTCCTGGGTTACTTCAGATATCACCCTTGAAGGTAGGATGATACCCCTTTTCTCTCACTAACTCCTCAGAGCTGCTCAGGCAGTGAGCTAAGCTCTCCTCTGTCTGACTAGACTGGTCTGGTACTGGTCTCCCTCAGAGACCAACTGAACTAGTCTGTCTGACTGACTCTTGTCAGTCTTCTGAGCAACTCTCAGAGACTGTTCTATAGAACTTTCCTGACCAGAGGTTTTATTACTCCCACTGGTCAGGTGGTGGTTACTCCTCCAATGGCATCCCAGCTTACAATACAATAAGATAACAGATGTGATTGGCCGATGGAATGACATCACATTAAGCAATTAACTCCTGCCTTACCAGGCAGGATCTACCGCTGCAGTGTTCCCTGTGTTGTGTAGTGACCTGCTGTGGGGTTGATCAGACTCCACACAGGTTGCAAGCTACATATTGGGACGTATACGCAACAACCCCTCTGCCTTGTATCGGCAGGGGTGTTGCACATGTATATGGCAGATAATTTTGAGTAAGGGCTCATGCTCCCGCCCCTCTCCATGGAAAATAGTAGCTGCACAGCTGTCGAAATGGCCAAATATAGAGCAGGATCTATCTATTTCGGGACGGTGAGCGGTTATTGCGCTCACTGTACCGAGCCCATGCACCATAGCCGTCTATGATGGCCGATGCCTCCTGATGGTCGTGTGCATGAGCCCCAAATGTCAATGCTGCAACAGTGACATCCAGTCCACGTCAAGTGTTATATCATTAGTTTAAACCCTCCATTCATTTCTACGGTACAATCGTCCAAGCTATCTCCAAAGTCCCACAGAAGTGAATGGAGGACTGTGTGAGCGCTTCTCCTGGTAGAACACACTCAAAGCTAAAGTAACTAAATTGAAAAAATAATCAAGTGGACGCCGACAGATCTTTGCACAGCGGCAGAAACTTCTGGAACCAAAAAGAAGCCTCACTCCCCAAGGGTAGCAGTGGTAGATTAAGACTACCATGGGCTCTGGGCTATATGAATATTATAGCCCGTGCAAGCCTGGAATTCACTTCCTACATCTGGCTGTTCTCCAGCCTCATTATAATAAGGTCAGACTTGAGGCCACCACAAAGGAGGATCTGCGGGATACGATAATGTTTCTAAGAACAAATTCATAGACTCACTAAACAATTATTATTTAATACACTTTTGTTGAAAATATTTTTTCCCCACATAGTGTTTTGCATAATTTAAATTTATTAACGCTATACCATATTTTCTGGACTATAAGACGCACTTTTTAGCAAGAAAAAATCTTGCCTGCGTCTTATAGACCAGAGGTCAGGTGGATCCAACACTGCCAGACCCTCCTGACCGCTGTAAGGGAGATCGGGTGATGCCCTGACATAGAGCTGCACCCGATCTCCCAGAGAGGAGCCTCCCTACAGCTCTCCCCTCTCCCGGGTGTCCTACAGGTACAGGAACTGTGGTGATGTCAGAATCATGTGACTGATCACATGCTTCTTACATCACCACAGGTCTCATATTGCCATGCTGCCCTGGGACAGGGTAAGAAGAAGGGGAATGGGGGAAGTATGTGTGTGTGTGTGTGTGGTTCTGTGTGTGTGTATAGCTGGGCTGAGACTGTATAGCTGTGCAGAGTGTGTATAGCTGTGCTGAGTGTGTATAGCTGAGTTGAGTGTGTATGTGGATGGAGGATGCAGTGATCAGTGTGTTTATGGATGGATGATGCAGAGCTGAGTGTATATGTGGATGGATGATGCAGAGCTGAGTGTGTTTGTGGATGGATGATGCAGAGTTGAGTGTGTATGTGGATGGATGATGCAGTGCTGAGTGTGTATGTGGATGGATGATGCAGAGCTGAGTGTGTATGTGGATGGATGATGCAGAGCTGAGTGTGTATGTGGATGGATGATGCAGAGCTGAGTGTGTATGTGGATGGATGATGCAGAGCTGATTGTATATGTGGATGGATGATGTAGAGCCGATTGTGTATGTGGATGGTTGATGCAGAGCTGAGTATGTATGAAGATGGATGATGCAGAGCTGAGTGTGTATGTGAATGGATGATGCAGAGCTGACTGTGTAACTATGGATGATGCAGGGCTCTCTGTGTAAATCTAGGTCTGTGTGTGCTGTGCTTTAGTGCGACCAACAGGGATATTTTAATTGGTGTAAAATATATTTTTCCTTTTTTTGGAAGCCTAAATCTGGGGTGTGTCCTATAGTAAGAAGTGTCTTATAGTCTGAAAAATATGGTAAGTTATTAAAAGGTTGCATTCCAATAAATACTTTTTTATGTTCTGTATAAAAAAAACTTGGTTATCTTATCCTAATGGTGATTAAAACCATTATTATTATTATTATTATTATTACTATAAATTTATCACTTAACATTTCCCAGGTATGTGGGAATCAGAGTCAGAGTTAGGAAAATTGTGGAGTCGAAGTCGGAGCACGGTGGCTCAGTGGTTAGCACTACAGCCTTACAGCACTGGGGTTCTGGGTTCAAGTCCCATCCAGATCAACATCTGCAAAGAGTTCTTATGCTCTCTCTGTGTTTGCGTGTGCAACATCCCTGCCAATGCAAGGCAGAGGAGTTGTTGCGAATAAGCCCCATATATGTGTGTCCCCCTGGTAGTGAGTCTGATCAGCTCCCCTGCAGGACACTACACATATACTCAGGAAATTGTGCCGCGGTAGATTCTGCCTGGATAGGCAAGGGTTACAGCAATGTTATGTTATCATCCAATGATGTTCCACTATTGTAACTGGAGTGTGATTGGAGGAGGAGACCACCTGACTAGGGTGTAACTAAACCCTTAGTCAGGGGAGGAGTTAGTTCTCTTCAGGCCCAGCTCTTCTAGTGAGCAGACTTAGCTCTTGAGACCCAGCTTTGCTAGAGAGCAGATCTCTCAGGCCCAGCTCTCACCACATGAGGAGCTCCTAGGCCTCAGCAACCACATACAGAGTGACACAGGACTAACAGGACAAAGCTGCAGCTTCCAGGATTGGACACAGCTCCATCTCAGCCTGCCCCTGCATCCAGGCTGGTGACACAACTCCTGAGGTTCCTCTCCACAATCACTCCAGTACTGCACTTGTACAGAATCGTTTGGCGTGTTGTTACCTTTGGTTGAATAAAGAACTGTAAGTTACTTTTATGCACAACATTGCCTCCGTCTGGTCCCTGCTACGGCTGTATCACCACCAAGAGCGACCCATCCATCTACCAGGGACACATACTACAGACTCTAAGGGCTGCCCCAGGGAGTACCAGTCCTACAGCCTCGCCCTCCATATCATTTCTTGCCAGCACCACCTGCTGGAGACCTGCCAGGCTGTAGGACAGCCCTCTGGTCCCCATACCAAGCACTGTGACACTAGCATGCCTAGGCCGCAACAGCCAGCCACTCCGGTATTCCGGGGCCCGTCTCCAGGCCCCAAGAAAAGGCTAGGCCCCAGTGGGGGATGTTGCACGTGGGTTTCCTCTGGGTCCTCAGGTTTCCTTCCACACTCCAAAACATACTGGTAGGTTGATTAGATTGTGAGCCCCATTGCGGACAGGGAATGATTTGGCAAGCTCTGTACAGCGCTGCATAATCTGTTGCCGCTATATAACTAAAGGAATTAATGAATTAAATTTGTTTGCCATTCTGGTGTTTGTCATTTTGCCAGACAAATATGGCCTTGTGCATAGTGGATTATCATATGATTCTCATCAGTCTCTGCCCCAGGTTTGGCGCAGCTGGAAATCCCATCCCACTTGTCTCAGACACGTTCATGTGTGTTGGTGCAGGGCCCTCATTAATATTGCATTTCCCTTAAGTTTGCATCAGTGTTCATAATGAAATATAGCTGCAGTGTTGTGACTACTCCCCATACCTCTGCAGGACACATAAAATCTTTATAGGTCTAAGAATGTTACCAATCATTAATCTTAGATGCTGCGCTCACAACTGCATCCTGGCTTCTGTTTCTGCCAGATGCATTTTTAATGGTTCTAAACAAAAGCGTAAAAAGATCTTAATGGATTACATTGACTTTAGCTGATCGTTCACTTTTAATATGTAGCTTTAGTCAGGGGCTGCATGTTATAACAAGTCTGGAATATGTATGTGCCTATAGATACAAAACTATGCAGAAATGAGCTCCACCTACCTCCAGCTCAGACCTTCTAAATACAGCAGACTCACCCGATCGTAACAGACAGTAGAGAAGTGTCATGGCTCTCCTGTACCCCATGTCTTGGGTCACGGGTGCACCCCTGTACCTCCTTGTTCGCAGCGGCTGCAGGCTTACTCACCCATCCAAGCTCCAGCGCCAGCTCCTGTGGCCCGGCGCATGCATGAAGTTTAAAGGGACAGCGCGCCACTAATTGGTGCTGGCCGGCCGGGTTCTTTGACTCCTGCCGGATCTTTGTGCCCAGTTGCCTTAGAGAAAGCTTTGTTATTGAGACTCTTGTGATTTATCCGTTGTGACCTCTGCTTTGTTTTCTGACCTCGATTCTCTGCCGCCTGCCTTGAGCGTCTGCTAAGTTCCTGACTCCCATCCTGACCTCTTGCCTGACTACAACTCTGGACTGGGTGGCATGAACCCCAAAAACCATTAAGAACTCTCTCAGGCCCTTTAATCCAAAAATCACTTTACCAAAACAAATAACCATAAAACCACACACTCTCTTTTGTCGGGTATAAAAAATGGTCACAGCTTTATTTTAATTAACAATTTCCAAAAACTCTTGAACTCGTAAAGGCACTTGATTGTAAAAACGTTCCATTGGCCCGGCCGCTGTATGCCAGCTGGCCTCCCAGCTGCCAAGTCGGCCAACCGAGCCTTCACCTCCATCGCTCACTTTCCGCCAGCTGTGACTTGAGGAAACTAAAAGAACAATAAATTAACAAGAAAAACGAACAACAAAATAGGGCGGGAGGGCTGGACCGCTTCTCTGCCAAGCTTTTGACAAAGAGGAAGCACCCACCCCTTACACCAGCTTAAATCCCTAACGCCTGTAGGCGTGAATAATTATGAGGTAGCAGGGTGGAGATAAGCTATAAACCCAGCCCCCTTTTAATTAAAGTGCCACCAATCCCTGACCTTCAACTTGAACTATACTAAAAGAGCAGCCACCAGTCCAGGGGCACCTTCCTTACTTAGTCAGGCGTACCCCGCAGACTGGGTGGCATGAACCCCAAAAACCATTACGAACTCTCTCAGGCCCTTTAATCCAAAAATCACATTACCAAAACGAATAACCATAAAACCACACACTCTCTTTTGTTGGGTATAAAAAATGGTCACAGCTTTATTTTAATTAACAATTTCCAAAAACTCTTGAACTCGTAAAGGCACTTGATTGTAAAAACATTCCATTGGCCCGGCCGCTGTATGCCAGCTGGCCTCCCAGCTGCCAAGTCGGCCAACCGAGCCTTCACCTCCATCGCTCACTTTCCGCCACTAGCAGGACCGTGTACCCCTACACGGTGCTGCGACCACCACCCAACAAAAAGAGAGCCTGCTCGATACCGTCTTGAATACCCGACAAGAAAATATCCATACCAATATCGTTTAAGTGGGCCCCAACATAACGCATCAGATTGGCATTATTGCCCTCCAGTTCCCTGTGACGCACAACTACTCCACACCTCCCCTGAACATAACGGTACATTCTTGTATTAATGGTGCGTCTAGCCCTCTCCACTGCCGAGCGATCACAAGCTCCCATCCAAACCACCCGGGGAATCATCTCCGACCACACTACCACTACTTCAGAAAAAAATGACATAATGTGCTCAAGATCCTGGCGCATAAGAGTAAGTAACTCGGCCACCCATACTGTGCAAAGATCATTACCCCCTGCATGCAAAACCAACACCACCGGGCCAGAGGCAGATCTGCTAATTGACACTGCTTCAGGGAGCACCTGGACCCATCTCAAACCTTGAATGCCCCTCCAACACACATCAGCTTGGTGAAACCCAAGGCTCCAGCCTCCCAGACGACATACAGCCCTCTGGCCCGCCCAGAAAATGTAGGAATGCCCCAATAACCAAACCGCCGGCCTGGGGCCCCGGCCAAAAACATCAGTCTTAGAGCGCAGCACCCTTAGGCGGACAATACCCGCACCCAATGCCACATCCGCCTTTAGCAACCCGCCTGGTCTAGACACGGAAGGGGGGACTAATTCTCCTATCCGGAATGCACCGAAAAAAGCCAAGCTAAACGCTGTCGAAAAAAGCAAAGATTCAAAGGGGGAGGAACAAACCACGGAACACCCCTTAATCAGGTCGCACAGCAGGGTGAAAGAAACCGGCCGCCTCGATTCGCCAGGGATATGCTCCCTACGCCAACCCTTCAAGGCCTGTCTGATGACAAAAGACTTTGTGGGGTCGGCCAACCCAAAAAATTGCAAACAGAAGGACACCCCAGCTAAACGACATGGCGCCACTGCCCCCGATATACCCGCATCCCTCATGCTCAACAAGTAATCCTGAGTGACCCTTGTTCTCATAGCAGGGTCCCGCCATATGTCCCTGTCCCCCGCTGCTCGCAACCAAGCCCACCACGCCTTACCATACTGCTGCCATGTTGCCGGGGTAACCGAGGATCGAACCATCGCCATCAACCGTGGATCAGGCTCCACATATGGGGAGGGCACGGACACCCCTCCAACTCTGCTCCCAGGAACCGCTGCCGGAAAACCTGAAAGTCAAGTCGAGATAACGGGTCAGCAATTACATTGTCAACTCCCGGAACATGCTGGGCCCTGAACATAATGTTCCATTCCAAACATCTAAGGACCAGATGCCTCAGCAATGCCAACACTGGAAGGGAAGAAGAAGTCAGTTTGTTAACAGCAAACAACCCCCAAATTATCAGTCCAAAAACAAACTTGTTTATTCGCAAACGAATGACCCCATAACTCAACTGCCACAACGATCGGGAATAGTTCTAACAACGTCAAATTACGAACCAACCCCAAAGTCCACCATTCCGGTGGCCAGGTCTCCGCGCACCATGCGGACCCAAAAATTGCCCCAAAACCATGCGCGCCCGCAGCGTCCGTGAAAAGCGAAATGTCATAATTAGGTACCTCCGGGGCCTGCCAGCACGTCATGCCGTTATACCCCAGCAAAAAACTCTCCCATACCCGCAAATCAGCCCGAAGCGGGGCGGAAATACGAATACGATGCTCAGGGTGGCAAATCCCTTTAGTGGCCAGGGACAAGCGCCGCGAAAAAACCCTGCCCATGGGCATGACCCGACATGCAAAAACCAGCAAACCCAATGACTGCATATGCCGCAGCGAGACCTTCCTAACTGAGCAAAACCCCCTCACCAACGCCAAGAGCCTGTCGAGCTTCTCCCTAGGCAAACGAAACACCATCGCTTCGGAATCAAGCTCGATACCCAAAAAGGACAAAACCGCGCAAGGGCCCTCCGTCTTTTCCGCCCATAAAGGGACCCCAAAGCGCGCCATAAAAAACTGTAAGGACTTCAACAGATGTGAACAGACCGGGGAAGCAGCCGGTCCCACGAACAGAAAATCATCCAGGTAATGTGTGACCGACCGAAAACCAGTTTCATACCGGACCACCCACTCCAGGAATGAACTGAAAAGCTCAAAATATTTGCAAGAAATGGAGCAGCCCATGGGGAGGCAGGTATCGTAATAATACATCCCATCGACCATGCAACCCAAAAGATGATAGCAATCTGGGTGCACAGGCAGGAGCCGGAAAGCCGACTTTGTCCGACTTTGCCAGCAACGCCCCCTTACCCGCCTGTCGCAACAAGAAAACTGCCCTGTCAAAAGAGACGTATGATACGGACGCCTGCTCAGGAGAAATCCCATCATTCACCGACGAACCCTTAGGGAAAGATAGGTGGTGAATGAGTCGGAACTTACCAGGTTCCTTCTTTGGAACCACTCCCAAGGGGGAAACCCTCAGGTTTGAAAACGGTGGAAATGAAAATGCGCCCTCAATGCAACCCATCTCCACCTCCTTCCCCACCTTATCCCTAAGGACATCAGGGTGCTCTTCCGCGGACTTGAGATGACATGCAAAAGAGCCCACTGGAGAAAAATTGAAGGGGATAAAGAAACCGAACGAAAAACCGAAACAAAGCTGGCCTCCTTATCAGAATACCGACCGAGCCAGTGGGACATCTCCGAAACGTTCACCGGGGTCTTTATGTTCAGCACCAGCGCCCTTCCCCCTGTGCCTAACGGCCGGACGAGAGCACTTGACTGCCAAATGGTTCCCGCCGCACGTGGAGCACTCGTGCTTGTACTTACACAGCCCGTAGAACATGCAATGGCCTTCGTTGAAGAGCCAGCAGGCCCCTGGGCGTCTAACAGCCGCCGAACCGTGGCCAGTATTCCCGGTCTGGCCAGCGGCCCCCGGGTGAAAGGGGGGACGTTGAGACACCATCAAGCGAATCCAATCATCAGCCGCCTTCACACCCCAACTCATCTCTGGCTCCAAAGACAACCGCCTGCGAAAATCTTCATCATACCGCCACCAGGCGGAACCCCCATGTGACTTATAGGTTTCTGACCCATCACGCACCCCAGCACCGAAAAAGCCTGCAGCCAATTGTTAATGGTTTCCTTGGTTTCCGATGCTGCGACCTTGCTGTCACAACAACCTGCTCCTTATCCACCGTATGTTGATCCACAGAAATGAGAGACCAGATATCTATATATGCGTTAGCCCAGATCTTTGCCTTAACCTCGTCATCCACACGAGAGCCGAGGGGGCTAACGCTGCAATAAACAGAATCCTTGTGTATCACGGAAACAGTGGAGGGAGCGGGCATGACTGCCGGTGCCGAAGGAGAGGGGTACTTATCTAACAATGCCTTCAAAGATGCTACAATATCAGAACACCCCGCACCCCCCCACCCCCCCAAGCACCCGCATATTGAAACTCACCAGTCGGATGGGTGAGCAGTACTGCTCGGTAGCAGGCTGCCCTGCCTGACCCCCAGAGGACAAAGCACCAGGACCATGAAGCTGTGGCTGTTGTTGAAGGGGCTGACCTGTCCCTATGGCCGGCGTCAGTACCTGAGAGGGGAACCCTGGTCCTGACAGACCCTGAGGGGGCATGCACGCCGGGGGAAGCGTGGGAGAGGCGCAGGGCTGTAGCGCCTGCTCCACAGAAGAAGGCTCACCTGCCGGTGGGGTTTGAATAGAGGGGGGGGGCCGGGGACGGACCCACCGCCCCAAGCTGGGCCGGCACCGAGACCCCGCCACCCACCTGGGAGTGAGCGGAGGTCTCGGAGGAGGAGGGACCAGAGCTGGCTGTGTTCCCCATGACAATGAGAGGAGCGCGTGGGGAATGTAAAATGGCGGCCACGCACTGCGGAGAAAGTACTTCCGGTCTGGGCTCAGGAGACTGGAAGTTGGCGGTGGCAAGAGGCAGGACGAGAGCTGCGACACAAGCCTGAAGCGCCCTCCCGTCCGCAGGGGCGCCGTGCGCCTGGCTCGCAGCAGCAGGGGGCGTGGGGCCACCAGAGCTCCGGGGAATTTTGGAACTGGTAAGTGACCGATCGTAACGGGGACGAGAGGAGCGGGGGGAGGGAGAGGAGGAGGAGCTAAGCCGAGCCGGCGGGCGGCGGTCGTCCCGCGTGTCTCGCCCGCAGGCGCCGCATCAGGAGCTTGCACCGATGACAGAAACTGTTGCAGCCAGCCTTCACCCTCCGTTTGCATGCGGGCACGGAAGGCTGCAAGAGGGTCCTCCATAATTCACAGGCTTCAGACCTGGACACAGCACCGCTTCTCTGCCAAGCTTTTGACAAAGAGGAAGCACCCACCCCTTACACCAGCTTAAATCTCTGATGCCTGTAGGCGTGAATAAGTATGAGGTAGCAGGGTGGAGATAAGCTATAAACCCAGCCCCCTTTTAATTAAAGTGCCACCAATCCCTGACCTTCAACTTGAACTATCCTAAAAGAGCAGCACCAGTCCAGGGGCACCTTCCTTACTTAGTCAGGCGTACCCCGCAGTTCTGTCTGCCGTCTCTGAACCTCGCCTTTGCCACTACCATGAGCAAGTCGTACCTGTGGAGCGACCTGGTGGTATCCCGCCGCAGCAAGTCCAACCCACTTTACGGCAGGCTTTGGTGAATACCAGGTGCCACATAGACTCCAATCCCAGGTGTTGGCTTACTTTACCGCTCGCAGCGATTCAGTGGATCCACCACCACCGACCTAGACAAGAAGGTTATACTTGTACAGGAATCTGTCAGCATAATTTTACAGACCTCATACACCTAAAAGAAACCATTATATAATTGGCATATGGAAAGTGTAACAGCAATTTCTTAGTGATTTTTACCATGTTGTCTTTTGTGATTCCCCCTTTGAAAAGAAACAGAACGTTGCCTGTATTGCGTTGTTCACTTTTTTCTTGTTATGCCGTAAAGAACAGAACAAAACAAACTACGGAGGGCAGCGCCTCAGGTAATAATGTTATGAAAATTTGTAAAATAAACATAAACTTCAAAGGGAGTTCTCACCTACAGCCAACTTGCTGTTGTGCGTGAAAACCATCCAAGGGTAGTATGTAGACTTCCATGGTCAATAATCTCCAGTATCATAAAAGGGAATGTCACCAGGAGACCCCTATTTTAGCACCTCGCCCATCTACATAGAGCATTCCACATACACTGCTAAACATTTTTTGTATGAAAAATCGGTTTAACCGAACAAAAGATAACTTATATATTACCCTAGAATGACATGTGCTCTGTGACTAGTCAAGTTGCCCCCTGGGCATGGCTGAAGAGGAGTAGTTCCCCCCACCCTCCTCCTTGTGTGATTTTCAAAAGACTAATCCCGGGCCTCACTGGGCCTTCTCCGTCATTATTTCACCCTATGGTTCGCTGCAGATGTCACCTATCCATATCCCGCCCACTGTCCAGAGCTATCGCTGATCGCATCACGCATTCACCGCGCCTGCGCGGTCAGCATCTCTTGTTCTGCGTGCATGCGCCACACTACACTGCCGAGTTGGAGTAGCTAAATAGTTTGCGTGGCTCCCGGCGCCTCATTGTCTAGTCATCTTGCGGCCAGCACCGCTTGATCTGAGCATGTCCGTGCGCACAGCACGAGAGATGCTGACAACGCAGGAGCGAGAATGACTGACGTGTTCAGCGAAAGTTCCGGGGTCTAAAAAGGGGTCTCCTGGTGACAGGTTCCCTTTATTGAAGTCAATGAATATCCTGGACCTGACCTGCTGCTTCTTTAGCCGAAAAAAATGGACGTCAGGAACCCAACCTGTGTACCGGCGCATAGCAACTAAAATACATTTTAGCATAGACTAAAATTTGGGCACTGAGAGGAGCGCTTTGATTTGCTTGGATTGCTTTGCACCTGAATTTCTAACGTAAAGAAGGAAACTGTTCACCGCAGACCCGGACTCTCTGGACTTATTTGCCTTTTTGACCTTTATTCCCTGGTATGAACTTTGTACTATAATTTTTTTTACAAACAGACACTAGAGATGATGGATGTCACTGTAACTCATGCATAGACCTGATGTATGCCAGGAATGCTATTTGCATAAAGGCCTACAATTGCATCTCAAGCCTCTTAACATACTGAATACTACTTGACTCCTATAGTGGGTCCTCATAATAATACCCTCCTTCAAACAATGAATACTTTGATCTTAGTAAAATCAGGTCTTGACGTTATATAGTACAGTATGTACAGTACATTACACAATTAGGCACTTGGTAAATTGCAACTTAAAGTTTAGATTGGAGAATTTACGTAGGGATGTTATCAAATCTTTATTATATATTACAGTATAACAATGTGAATGGAATTTATGGTCGCGAAGACAGCCGGCCTGGACAAAGTCCCACCCCCAATGAGTAAACCGTCCCGTCCACCCTAGAGGAGGAGCGGCGCTGTTCAGTACATGCGAACTAGGGGGAGAACAGGTGATAGAAAAAACACACAGACCAGAATGAATTTCGAATGAGTGTGTGTGATAGTATGATCAGCAGTGTATATGAAGAGTATATGGATATAGTATAAACAGGTAGGTGGCAGTGTATATGTGTACATGTATATAGAATCAGCAATGTATACTGGTCTTCTCTCATTTGTTTCGGTATTGGTATATCCTATTTAACTTACAGTCCAACTTTCTGGTTTTCACTGACTTTGCAAAAATGTTTTGGCATTCCAAAGATACTGAAGCCCTCTGGTAGCACGTTTTCCAGGTGAGCAATAGGCGTGACCATGTCAGCCGTGGCAAGAGAAATTGGTTATTCCAATTGCGTCTTTAAAATATCACAAACCCATTCAAATCTCTCAAGAAGGCTGGTCATCCTCAATAGACAAATATAAGAGAGTATAGGATAATGCAGAGACTCTCCATGGGTAATTGTTTCTATACTGCAGCCGGAACTGCTCACCAGCTCAGCACTGGTTAAGGTTAAGGATCTGTCTTGTCATACAGTATCTCAACATTTAAGAGCATTTAGACTCAAACCCCACACTGCAGTCACCAAACCTCTCATTAGCAGAAAGAATTAAAAGGCTAGACTCCGCTTTGCTGAGGAGCATGTTGTGTAGACAGTGGAGACGTGGTCCATGGTTCATTTAGTGATGAAAGCAATTTTAATTTATTTGGATCTGAAAAGAAATATTATGTTTGTCAATAAATTGAGGAAAGACTAAACCCAAAGTGTGTAAAAAAGTCAGTGAAAGGTGGTGGAGGAAGCGTCATGGTTTGGTAATTGTTTTCTGCAGCAGGAGTTGGACCTGAAAACAGAGGTCAGTTGATCAGGGGATATCTTCCAAGTAGGGAAATGAAAACCTACCCCTGAATTGGGGTGCTCACCTGATTGTCACTTGTAGCTCTGCCAAGTGCCCCAAAAATGGGGTAATGGGATATCTGATAGTCCTACTATAAGGATGTTCAGTCCTGATGTTCTCAAGCAAGCACTAGCCAACAGAAACTCCTAAAGTTCCAAAAACTAGAACTTGGGATAACTAAAATCTGCCTACTTTTTTTTTCCCTAAGCCTCTTTGATCAAGCGAGTATAGGTCCCATTTTAACTGAGCAGCAAGATTAAGAGGAAGGTGCATCTAGTGGCATTCAGCATAGGAGAGGGTGGTGCAAGGGGTGTACATAATTTGCAGCCCGGAGCGTTGGATATCTTGTCCCTGCACTTCGTGCTGCTTTTTATAACTTTCTTTTATAGGTGTTATAGCTGTTGTATAGTGTTTCAAAACAAAATGTAAACGCAACTAAAATGCAATGTGTTCATGAGACCTTAGGCTGGTGACACACGTTGTATTTTTGTTGCGTTTTCCAGCGCATTGAAAACGCATGCCTTTTTTGAATGATTGCTTGCGTTTTAAAAAAATGCAAGGCTTGATGTGCGTTAAATGAATACATCTGTGTCCCTTGGAATTTGTAAAAACGAAGTGATTGTGTTCTCCCTGCTGTTTGTGCATGTAATCACATGTGTTTCAAAACGCAGATCACTACTGCATGTGTTTTCAAAAAACGTAACCGCTTTGAAAAGTGCAATGAAAATTCACCGCAAGGGTGAGAACGCAAAGTTAAGACACTTTATCCAAAAACCCATTTAAAAAGGCAATATGCAAAACTGATGAAAACGACGCACCAAAAACGCCACGTGTTACATCGGCCTTAGATTTGGAGCAGCTCTTTGTAGACTTTCCACTCTTGGTAATAGGGGCAGGTCCCAAGAAGATATGTTCTCTCCGTGTTTGCGTGGGTTTCTTCCGGGTCCTCCGGTTTCCTCCCACACTCCAAAACATACTGGTAGGTTTATTAGACTGTGAGCCCCATTGGGGACAGGGACTGATTTGGCAAGCTCTGTGCATCGCTGCACTGTATAAAATAAAGGAATTATTATTAACTGTAATATGCACAAAGTGGTTAGACGATGGATGGGCACAGCTGTTATGAAACTATATGCATTGATATAAAAAGGAGTGAAGCTGAGTTGAGTAAGTGTGTAATCTCTGGTTTTATATAGGATTGCGTTTAATTAGGATCATGTAAATGTGGTCCATTACAGGAATCATTATCCAGCTTTATCTCCAGTGCTGTGGGAACACTGCTGTGATATCCATTACACATCTCTCTGCACCACTTGGATGCAGTGCACTGCAGAGAGGATGATATAGTGGCGACACGTCAGCTCTGGACAGGCTGCATTGTCCTATTTCACGGATCAGGTCTTTTCCTGACTTTTGCTTCTTCCTAAATCTCTGGCTTCGGCTCTATTCCAGATCCTGCTCCGTCCTCTGCAGTACTAGTGCAGTGCCAGGACATTTTGGAGATTGCTGCATGACTTCCAGCTCTCAGATCCAGCACTAGCCCTAGTCCTCCAGGCCTGGGGTATGGACTTGAGGATGAAGCTGCTCTGAGAACAGCTGAAACCGTGACTGCTGTAAAGTCAGACAGATGGAGATTTGGCTCCCGGAGAGGGGAGGGATGCTTGGGAATGAAGAGGAGGGAGTGGATGCAATGGGCTGGGTGAGGAATCCAAGACACCTGTATGATGTTACCTGCTAAATAATATAGGACTCTGAGAGCTGGGGTATAGGAAACCAGAGACAAGTAGCAGAGCTTATTGGAATACAAGCCTGGAGGTGTGCACTTCAGTTCTGGGATCACTGAGATATTGGAAATCCATTGCAAGAGGGATAACAATACATATATCCCCATATACAATATGGAAATACAGAGAATTCGCTTCAGCAAAGCCTAACACCACAGACCCAACTGCAATCCAAGAAGAGTAAAGATACATGTAAGGAAGATTTTAATGTGAACTAAGAGCTCGGAGTTAACCCACTGCTTGGAGTACAGAATTGGGGAAAGATGGTGCACATCCCGGACGATGCAGATTTTAACTCCTTCCGGGAGCAGTGTGAGAGTCCTGATGGCTGGCAGTGCCAATACAACAAGGGGGGAGTGACTGTGTGGAGCCAGGAGCAAGACAGCGGCCGGGCGGTGAAGAAACTCAAGGTAAATACAAACTTTATTGATGTAGTATCATTGTAATAGTGTGTATGTGAATAGTATAGTATCCGCATCGTATATGGAGCGCTGAACACAAGGGGTTAAGGGAAGCTTTAGACGTATAGTGCGGATACTTTGTAGTACCTTTTGTGTAATGCACCATTATATTATATGCGTCCATAGAGACTACTACATACAGATGGAGCAGAGCTGGATCAGACTTTTAATACGCTCTTATACTATTATCCATTAATTATGATAAATTTCTGTTTCTCTGCCACGGGAAACGTACTTTAACATTGCACAGAGTTTGGCTCAATGACACGTGATCAGCTCTGCTACATCTTACATGTACAACACAAATTTGATGAGTCCAAATGAAAAGACCATGTCCTTCCTCTGCAATAGTAAGGCTGAGTGTGAAGAAGTAGAGAATTGCCTTATGACTGTTATCCCTGGCACCATCAATATAAGAAGGATCATTTATGGTTGTTATAATACGTTACAGACATCTCTGCCAGGGGCTTAACTTGAGGGGGTGCAGAGTTTGCAATCGCACCTGGGCCCAAGATGAGAAGACTATTACTATAAACCATACATTATAGTCTTTGCCTGATGCCCATCATCTTCTAGTTACGCCACTGGTCTCTACTGCCCCTTGGTTCGGGTCTTTCCCTGTGGCAGTACTTGGATAGCTCCTACTCATACATTTGATGTTGATGGAATTTCTATCCTGTACAAAAAGTCATCCCATATTTTATTCTATTGAGAAATGAGATAAGATCACATATGAGAAAAGTAGGGAAAAATCTCAAAAGACAAAGTAAAACTACAACCATGTGATTGCTCTGTAGTAAAGAGAATATGACATGGTATGCGCACCAAATATAGTAGTATATATCCCTATACTACACGACATCCTTTATAGGTTTTCTTAGCGCATCTCCCTATACAGGTACATACATGTATACGAAGCTAAATACATACATTCACTACTGTGTTATTCTATAATAGTATATACATAGTTACTGAATATACTGGTAAGTTGTGGATGCCATCCGTTTACACTGCAGCATATCCCAATAACCTGCATTTATTAGGACGCTAAATCCACCATGCGGTCGGTAGACTATTTAGGGAAATATAGGGAAATATAAACCTGATTCCCTCCCCAAGGTAGTCTTGCCGAGGTGTAACCTGAAGCTTCAGGGAGCATACACAAGATGCGTTTTTGACGCATTCCAAAGGCTTCAACCTTCTTCACATGTTGAAGTGACATTGGGGCACATTTGCTTACCCGGTCCCTCGGAGTTCCCGAAAGTGCATTGTCCATCTGGAATGTACTCGGCTGCGATTCACTTAGATCGTGCTCCTGAATTCCTGCATCTGTCGCTTCCCCGCTGAGGTCCGCCGGAGTGCACCATCCTCCTCCTGGTGCATGTAAGTGCTTGGCTTGCAACACAATTTTGAAGTTAAATTACACGGTTTGTCCGAATCCGTCTGATCGTCCGACGGCCCGCCCCCCTGATTTCTGTCGCCCAAAAGCCGTCACGATTGTGCCAAAATCTGATCGCGTGCGTCAAAAACCCCTTTTAAATCCCTGTCCCTGTCAGGATGTCCGATGAAAGTGCGGCCCGCGGGGCCCTTAGTAAATGAGCCCCATTATGTTTCTATTGTAGTTGCTAAAACTCAATGTTATTTCAACATGTGATCAAGGCTGAAGCCTTTTGAATGCGTCAAAAACACAACAAAAACCGTGACGTGACACAACGCATTGTGTGAATGCGCCCTCAAGGTGAGTTCACACGTTGCGTTTTGGTTGTGTTTTCATTGTGTTTTAAAACTCATTAAACAGCTCAGGAGAGTTGATTTACCTAATTACATTACTGTTCCCATTTGTTAACGCAATGTTAAAACATGCGCTTGCAATGTTTTTAGTAAATGCAAATGTTAACAGTAATGTGTGTGTGAACGTGGCGTCAGTACCCATTCATAGCGTTAGGCCCTATTCCCATGTCTGTATTATGTTCTTTACATTGGCTTTTTGTGTGGTCCACATAGACCTCTTGTGTTATGGACGTGTTATGCCTGTGACTGATCTGTTCCAATTGGTGGATTTGCGTGGCTCATTCCAAAGGCTTGAATAGTGATCAAATGTGGAGGTTACATTACGTTTTAGCAAATGCAGTGGAAACGCAATGTAACCTCAGCTTGTGATCAAGGCTGAAGCCTTTGGGATGCGTCAAAAACGCAGCAAAAAACTTGACACAACGCATCGTCTGAACTTGGCCTCAGACCACTAAGGCTCAGTTCACAACTGCATTCATACATGAGATGGGAAAGCAAGCGATGCAAATACACAAGGATGGCGGGAAAAGTCCACTGAAATCAATCGACACGTTAATGGATCCGTTAGTCTCATGCGTTATTGTTTAAGTGATCATAGCCGAGGTCTGAGCACAGGTGTGAACTGGGTCAAATAATAGTATTTCACATACATTTTGTTCCGTAGCTGTGTGGGTGTTTGGTGTATGTGCCCTAATTCAACCCTTGATTGATGCCCTTTAAAGATGGGTGCACTGTATAGAATGTGACCCCCCACAAGAATCCACCGTTTTGTGTATAAATTGACCAAGATCCTGGAAATGGGTGCAGACTCTTCTGAGGTTTGTCCCCTCTTTTTTAAGCCTATCAGATGATGCTGGAAGGTTGAGGAGGTAATATCCACTCATCCTATGGGGTGGAGATGCTAAACCTGTTAGAGGCCGAGTGCCCAAACTACAGCCCAAAACCCACTTATTACAAGGTGACGAGGCTGCAACTTATTATAGACATCTGAGGAAGAGGGAGGTTCCCCCGAAACATCACATGATGTGCTCTTCATCGTATTGCACCCGCCCTGCCTAGTGGCCCTACTCTGCCTGTTTGGTATGTCCCAAAGAAATAAGGACTGTGGGGGAGCGTGGAGCGCCGGGGTATGATAAAGCCTATGATAGAAGCACTGATAAATCTCCCACTATTTGTGCCTGATTGCTGCCCTACACAAGGGTGAAGCTGTGATTTATCACGGTGTGACTTGTATTCCACTACTATGTATGTGGATTGATGCTTTAAATACACCTTGATTAGTTACCAGGCTGTGTTGTAGTGTTTTCTGTGGGAATGCTCTTGTACCCCCCCCCCCCCAGGAGCCCATTCAGGCATTAGCGTAATTTTCGGAAGGAGGCCATGGATACCAAATATAGGAAGATTACCAATGTTCTGGTGCCTGCATCCATGAGTACGCCTGGTTTATCATGCTTAATTCTGATGGTAGATTTAAATTTAAGTAACTCAACCTGTCTGACAAACTCTGTGCTGCGTGAGGGCCTGGGTGCCCACAGAGATGACTCACTTAAGTGCTACCTCTGGCACCCGCGCCATAGGTTTGCCATCACTGCTATAGGGTCTCTAGGTTTAAAGTTTTAGTTCTGAAGACCAGATGGAAATCACATTTCTAAATTTCAGGGTTAATACTCCAGGGCCAGAACAAGTAATCAAGTAATACAAAATGGCGGAAATTTATGAAGACTGTCGTTTTCAACACCAATCTTAATATTTCCACTACCCCCCCCCCCTCTCCCACCACTGGTACAAGGGGTGCAAATCTACTAAGAGGCTCTGGACTTAGGATCTCCAGCTGGTCGGACCTGTTTAGAGCAGGTCTGACTTGGCATCAATTTCAGCTATAGTCTCCAGCGGTTTTCTGGCAGATACTATAGTGAATATGGTGGGTCGGGGCGCTGACGCCCTTGCCTGTCCAACTCCTACTCCATTCTCCATGCTGTCACGGCCAAAGTGGCACGGGCCGCAGAGAAGCTCAAAATGGAGTGCCTTCTCCGCCAAATAACTGGTGGAGAAGGCATAGTAGAAACCCCCTTTATGTGGCTCCGCAGAACTGTGAAGTACTTTCTTTAAGAAGCAATGTTTGACACAAGGTTATACTGGCCAACTTACATTACATTGATACAGCACAATTTCCCCTCATTTTAGAAGTATCCAAGGCATTTTGGGAGAGCTGGCAACTACACACATGGGAGGAGTAATCTGTAAATTAAAAAAAACATTATTTACTTTAATTTAACACAAAACCAGAGTGTTCTTTATTTGTGGGTGAGTTTTTCATGTGATACATTGTATATTTAAGGTTACATTCACACGGACGTATGAAAACGGCCGTATCCGTACCGTACCGTACCGTTTTTTTACGGATTACATACGGCCACATTAATTTCAATTGACAATACGTCTGACCATTTATATTGCTGTTGTTAACTCCGTTCTGTACCGTTTATACTAGCCGTATAAAAATATAGAGCATGTCCTATTTTCTCCCGTATTTCAGTTCCGTATGCCCTAGAAGTCTATGGGGACGTATAAAATACATACATACGGGTTACATACGTGCTGCATACGGATGAAAAACGTCACGTATATACGGCCCGTAAATACGGGACTGGAGAAATCATAAGTCCATTGTGAATGTAGGCTAATTGTATCATCTTGGTGAACTTGTAATTAATATTTTTAACAAAATTTAAGTCTTTTCGAGGAGAATTAAGAAAAACCCCAATTCTGAGTAATTTTACGCTATATGTAAATTTGGGAGATCAAAGATTTTTTTTTTTTTTGCATCTTCTTCTTCTAAGAGCCATAACTGTTAATATTTTCTGAAAAGTGGAGCTATTTAAAGGTGTATCTTTAGGAAATCATGGAACCCTTGTTAATATTATTTTTATTATTGTAAAAAAAAATAAGAAAAATAAAAAAATAATACCATGATTACAATAATAAAATAAAAATAATATTTGAATTTTAAAAAACACCCTTCTGTCTATGTGGGTGACTGATACAACCCCACCCCATATCTTAAAAAATATACCCTGTATCCTATAATTCAACATATATACGGAATTACTTTCGCCAAACTAAAGAAATGTAAGTTTAACTCTTTGTGGCCTACATTTTATAGCACAAACTCTTTATTTCTGCTTCAGTAATAAACTTCTTTTTGTAGACTGTAGCTGAGTTTCAGTGCGTGAAATGGCTTTCATCTGCAGCTCCTGACACATGAAACATTTGGCTTTCAGGGTATTTCTGGAAGATCAAACACTCTTGTCAAATGTTGGTGTCACTTCCGTGGCGGTAAACAGTGCGGAGGAAGCTTAGTCAATACTAGTACTACAACTCCACTAGGCAGGAAATCATGACATTGCTTTTAAATAAACTTCAACTTGACAAATCTGGGGCATCTTGTGTCTGGGATATTCGGGAGGAAATTCTTCCAATTTTCATACCACAAATGGCGCTTTTTTTTCATCTTCTCAAAATGCGTGATATATGCGTGGTGCCCCTCCCCAAATCCAATTGCTTCTTTCTTAGCACAAAGCATACAGTATCTTTCCCAGGCAATGTGTCTGCATCGCTCCAGGCAAGCAATAAAGTGATGGTTTTATATCTCACCTAGAAAATGATTCAATTTACAGTGCGGTTCGCTGTGCATCTTTGGCAGGGAGTAGCAGAAATATATTAGGCAATTTTAAACAAGACGTCTTATTTAACAGTTGTCAGGCCACCGCGGTATCCAGAAGTTTTGAAAATTTCCTTTAAAAAAATGCAAATATATCAATAAAAACTATGAAACTTTCTTTTTTACTCTGTCAGGATGTTTCTTTGCATTAATATTCAATAAATTGTCATGACGGCTTTTCAAGGGAAAGGTTCCTTAGGGACCATCTACAGTTAGATGAGATATCAGGCGATGATCTCCGGGAAAAAAAAAATAAAATTTGCCAATACAACATTTTCTCAATGTTGTGTATGAAGTTATATTGCAAGTCTGTGTCTTTCTTGGAAATGTGTTGGGTCTCCAAATATCACTTAGTAATAGTCGGGGATATAAATATGTCAGTGGGTCTGTTTCCATTAGAAGAGAGCGGGTTTCTAGTTGGATCTCTGAAGTGTGGTTCAACCCATTGCTGCGGGTTCCCTTTTCTATTTTTGCCTATTTTTTCATTTTTGCCTATTTTTCCAAAAGCCAGGACTTACAGTTTGGACTTTCTACTGATACCACTCAGTATTACCGCCAAAACCGACTTTATATGATTGGGTCTCATGAGCCCTCTCCATTCATTCTTAACAACGATGCACCATAATAGTACGGTGCTTGCCATTCATTTGTTGAGTTCTGGGTAGTCTAGAATTTCCATTAGTATCTGGACAAGTATAAAAATGTAAAATGCCATACACTTCTATCCTCAGAGCTCCCTTCCACCAGCAGGGCTCCCGTTCCTGCCAACATTGGTCATGCCTCTAAGTGGAGAGGCCCCCCATGCTCACTGAGGGCCGATCACAGGCCTCACTGGTCATGTGCATGGATGTTGGCGGTACTCCTGGTTCTTACACATATCCACTGAAGCCAATGGTTGGTTTACAGTAGTTATGGGAGTTCCACCACTTCTGGGTTCCAGTTGGGTCTAAAACTATAGGCCTTGTCCAGAGTAGTTGAGTATACCTCTTTCAGGTGAGTGGTAAGCTGCAGAAAGAACAAGGACCTCCCCAAGATCTGATCCATTACATCTTCTGGGAACCTGGTCTTAAAGTTTATTCAGGAATTCTGAAAAGCCTTGCAGCACTGGGGACCTGGGTTCAAGTCCCATCCAGGTCAACATTTGCATAGAGTTTGTATGTTCTCTCCATGTTTGCGTGGGTTTCCTCCGGTTTCTTCCCACACTCCAGAAACCTACTGGTAGGTTGATTAGATTGTGAGCCCCATGGGGACAGGGACTGATCTTGCAAACTGTGTAGCACTTCAGAATCTGTGTGCGCTATATAAATAAAGGAATTATTATTTATTATTATCCCAGTAAGGGCAGGGGTGTACTTGCTCTGAAACTTCCTGTGTTCAGACCTTCATCTGGCTTTGATTTCGCAAGAGAAACAGGATCTGCTCTGCAAATAAGTGGCCTTCTTGGAATGACACCCCACAGTCATAGGCTATTCACAGGATTAAGTGGTTCCTGTAACACCGCCCCCCATTCTGCCCATGCTTGTGGCAGGACACAGGGCCAAATACCAGAAGTACCAGAGGGAATTGTGTTTTCTTTCATTTTTGGTACCCTTTCCCTCACGCCCCCCACCCCTTGGGGTTTACTAGAATTCCTGGGAAAGCCCTTTAATGAAAAGATGTGATTCTTTTTCTTGGTGTAAGAAGGGAGCAACTATATACTGTGAGAACCTAATTGTCAGCAGTTAGGGTATGGTTTAATAAATTTGATATTATTGGGGTTATATTCTATTGTACCTTTACCATTATAGCACCTCATCTAGGTCATGGTTCCTAATGGCTTCTCTAATACAGACGGTCCCCTACTTAAGAACACCTGACTTACTTACCCCTAGTTACAAACGGACCTCTGGATTTTGATAATTTACTGTACTTTATGCATAGGCTACATAAAACAGCTATAACCGTTATCAAAGGTGTCTGCAATGAAGCTTTATTGTTGGTCCTGGTTCTTATGACCAAGCTACAGAACCTAACGATTTTACTATTGAGTCACAATAAAAGTTATCAAAGAAAAGAAATATCGGATGTGGTCCCATACCATTCCTCAGTGGTAAGATAAACAGAATCGGGATAATATGATAAATGTTAGTGTAGTAGTCTCTTCCAGTCACACAGATTATAGTTATTTTCCTACACACAGTAATCCCTTGTCCCTACAAATCATCAGCTGCAGCACCGCGGTGTCTGTTCTGTACATACAGTTTACTTTAATCATATGTTTTATCGACTTGTTATTATGTCTAATATAATTATTCAACAATCCACTAGTTCATGGTGAGCATGAGGAAGGCCTTGCACCTCCTCAGTAGTAACCTGTGAATTGTATTACTTAAAAAGTTTTTTTTTTTTTTTTTTTTCTCTGGATCAATCCTCTATAAATGTCAAGGCAATTTGAGTCCGGGCAGCTCGGGGTGATTAGTGTCCCAAATTACACTGACGGGTTCTATGTAAGTTGTTTGTATTTATAAAGACTGCATTTTGCAAGTCTCAGCAGCAAAAAGAAAAAAAAAATACAGCTCCCCTTTCCTGTACAATGACCTCCTGTATAAAACACCACTGATCCATCATTACACCACTACTGACAAATGATGTCATAGCTTATCTCCTCCCCCTCCCTGTACAATGACCTCTATATAGTTAATACTGACCCATCATTACATCACTACTGACAATAGATGATGTCACCGCTCATCTCCCCCCTCCTGTACAGTGACCTCTATATAGATAACACTAACCCATCATTATATCACTACTGACAGTAAATGATGTCACAGCTTATCTCCTCCCCCTCCCTGTACAATGACCTCTATATAGATAACACTGACCCATCATTATATCACCACTGACAATAGATGATGTCAGGGCTTATCTCCCCCTCCCTGTACAATGACCTCTATATAGATAACTGACCCATCATTACATCACTACTGACAAATGATGTCACAGCTTATCTCCTTCCCTCTGTACAATGACCTCTATATAGATAAGCTGTGACATCATCTATTGTCAGTAGTGATGTAATGATGGGTCAGTGTTATCTCCTCCACTCCCTATACAATGTCCTCTATATAAATAACACTGACCCATCATTGCATCACTACTGACAATAGGTGATGTTAAAACTTTGGCTGGAGGACATTTTCATTAAAGAGGTTGTCCGACTCTTTAAAAAAAAACTAGCAGACGGGCTGGGGAGGGAAGTTTAAAAAAAAAAAGAAAGAAAGCTGTACTCTCCTCCTCCGTCGCTCCCGGGGTCCTGCGCCCCTGTCTCGCTGGACTTTGCCCCTGGAAGCTCCGCTGAGTTCGGCTTCCGCTCTGCCCCAATATCTCAGCACAGGATACGGCACTGGAAGGGGACAGCTGGGCATGGCCGTCCACCTCGGTCGGCCACTCTAGGAATAAGTTGCTCGGTTGATGTAGTAAAAGACTATGGCCATTCATTTGGCAGCCGCCTAATATTAATCTATATGCTGGACATGTGTAGAACACATGAACTTGCTCCCGTCGAGTGTTTTACAAGCCGCAGTCATCTGATTATATATACGGAGAGATGGCTCCTGCCTTCTAGTGTTCTATTTTTAATATTTAACAATGGTGCAGAGGTATCTTGTTGCTGCTGAAATGTCAGAGGTCTCATCTGTCTGGCAAGTGCTGGAGGCTTCATCTCCTGATTAAATGATCCCTGGGCTTTTCAATGACGTCACTTATGGGGGAGTTTCCTAAAGATTTCTGAAGATTAAATTACTCAATGTGAATTACATTGTATACAGAGGTCAAGAAGGTTCCTATAACAATTATACATCTTCCACCTCATGATGATCTGGTCCCAACAAAATTTGTCATCAATCATTTAGCCAGAATAGGTCTAGCATTTAGTGCTCTTTCATTTATTTAATTTTTAAAATGTTGGCGTTTTTAATAGAATTTGAAATTGCATTCTTCCGATGTAGAACTCCAAAGCATCTGCATAACAATGAATTAAACTTTGGCCATCAATAATAGGAATATAGACCATGCTGCATATACATTGACTTCCATAATATGTCAGTATGCAATAGACTCTTAAGCGCCCCCTAGTGGTTGCTGTGGAATTATATTTCTCTGCAGTACTGGTCAGGACGTAGCAGGTGCTGAATATAAAGGGAATCTATACATTTGATTAAATTCTATACAGGTAGTCCCTGGGTTACACACATACATATTGTAAGTCTGAACAGGTATATTTTACAAGTGTAACTCCAGACAAATTAATTTTTGTGACAATTGGATTTTAAACATTTGGGTTGACAAGGGAACAAGGATTAACAATAAAGTGAATTGCAGACACATTACAGTTGACCATTGCAGCCTTGGAATAAAGTTCAGTAAATTACCATCATCCGGGGAGCATCACCAGAGGTCACAGTGAACAGATAGGGGTGTTTGTAACTAGGAACCGGGTGTCCTTAATTTGGTCACGGCCTGTAATACAATAAGACCACTCAAAACGTAGTGTTCCAGCTGGGAATCTTACGGCCCTTTCAAATTTTTGCTTTGGAGAAATACCTAGGGTAAGACCCTAATCAATTGCAAAGAACCAAAAACTCCTTGAAGAGTAGATCCTTTGGAGGTTTCTCGATATTCTAGGGTTATCAATGTGGGTAAAATGTCTGCATTCTGTAAACCATCATGCATCTATAAGTTTGCAGATCACTTGGCGTCCAGCCATAGGTTATTGCACTGCAGTACAATGTGAATTGTCTGAATATGCAGAACGGCTCATTCAGTAGAATCATGAAATTGCTCCTTGTGCATATTCTACAAAGCAAATAGCCCCCGAAGGAAAGCTGTGGTCACGCTCCCAGCACTGTCCGCGCAATAGTTGTTTATCCCATAGGAGCTAAAACTTGTATAATGAGCCCGGTAGCATTAATCATTCTCTCTGTAGTGCTTGGAAAATAAGTCTGAAGACTGCAATAAGGAATTTATTTAAAGAGGTTTTGTGATATAATTTTTTTTTTACCCAGCAACTGTACAGTAAAGTTTTTTTCATCTTATTTTCAGGCTACAGTGTGGCATCAGCAATGACTGTGATATCCAGTCCTGGAATAGTAGCCTGGCCATGCATTTTTATTGCAGAAAGTATGGAGGCGGAATATAGTATTGTATGCCAGCCACTGAAACGTCATGTATATCCAGACCGCTAAGTTATTGCCCTTCTTCTGCTTTCATTTCTACGTGTGCTGTATATTATTGTCAGGGCTGGGAGTCTGTGGACCCTCTGGACCACCGCGGGAGATGGTACTAGCCGCCCTGGGACCGGAGTCTAAGTGGCACCTGGTTTTCACCAGAGCCCACTGCAAAGCGGGTTGGACTTGCTGCGACTTGAAGATCCGACAAGGGTCACAGGAAGAGGCAGAAACTTATAGCAGGCAAGCGCCAATTACCGGCGCGCTGGCCCTTTAAACCTGAGCGAGCTGGCACGCGCGCCCTAAGAGATGGGAGCGCTCGCGCCAAGCCACGGGAGCAGGAGAGGACATCGCTGGAGCCAGGGGAGGTGAGATGAGCTGAGCTCCGGAGCGACGCTGAGGGGCACGGGTGCGCCCGCGATCCGAGACAGGGATTGCGGGAGCACCCGTGACAATTATACTATATATTGCCTGTTCAGCGGTGGTGTGATACCTGTTTCTTCTGCATACAACATGGCTTTTTAGGATACAGCAAGTATTACCATGGTATTATGTGATCCAAAGATAAAACTTTGTACCTGATTCTAGATGATAATAATTTTGGTGTATGTTGGCAACAACCCTATTTCCTTTAAGCCATGCCACCCTGTCAGATGTAGAGCAACAAAAATACATAGTAAATATGGCGCACAGCACATAGGCTGCTTTTATGTTGTATGGTGTTATCCAGGTCCATGGGCATTAGAGGGGACCATGCTATGTGGGCTTGTTTCTGATTTTGCATTAGGATCAAAGGGCTTCAATATAAGCTTCAACTTAAACTTCAACCTATTGCCAGATCACACAAACCTCTCTCTCTTTCTCTCTCTCTCTCTCTCTTTCTCTCTCTCTCTTTCTCTCTCTCTTTCTCTCTCTCTTTCTCTCTCTCTTTCTCTCTCTCTTTCTCTCTCTCTTTCTCTCTCTCTTTCTCTCTCTCTTTCTCTCTCTCTCTCTTTCTCTCTCTTTCTCTCTCTTTCTCTCTCTTTCTCTCTCTTTCTCTCTCTTTCTCTCTCTTTCTCTCTCTCTCTCTCTTTCTCTCTTTCTCTTTCTCTTTCTCTTTCTTTTTCTCTCTCTCTTTTTCGCTCTTTCTCTCCTTTTTTGGGGAAAAAACAAAGGTATAAGACATAAGAACTGTTCCTACCAGAGGGGGCCCCGTGTTCTTACAATCTTTCATCCTGGCGGTAGATTACCTTTAACGTTATCTGCAAGTTCTCATTCCCTCAGTATATTTCCTCTATTTTTCAAAATGAGAAAAATTCTTAAAATGCTATTAAAGCTTTGGAACCAGGGACCTGAGTGGAAATATATGTACGTTGGTCACAATGTTCCTTGTGTCTGTAATTCCTCATGAATCTTCTAATATCTTGCGCTTGGACTTCGATCATTAAAACTCCACTCTACAACAATTAACCGGTTACTTGTGCAGAAAATCCATGACTACCTAGAAGATTTATGAAGTTTATAACATTATTATTAATATCTTGGATTATACTGAAGCTCTGAACTATTCGAGCAACAAACTACAATTTCCTTCCTTTGCAAAACTTGTGTCATACTTTTACCACTTACAACACACAATGGAGAAGACAATGCATGTAGTCATTAGAGCCGCAACTTGAGAACTTGCATTTCTATGGAATTTGGAACTCGTTGCCCTGAGAGGAAAGCAGATTAAACATTGGACCTGGCAGGATCTGTGTCCGTAACCTACAGCAGTTTGATGATAATACAATGCCTAATACTTATGGGCTAAAGGCTTACATGAGAAGCACGGAAGAGACTAATTCTAATTGGAAATGTTTTGCAAACCTTATACTGATCTTGTATCTATTAAAATATTTAGGCTCCTAAATTTGGTTAATGGAGGTTGGTCGAGATTAAGAACAAACTCTGCAATTTGTAAAACTACAGCACCATAGGGTAGAAGGCATATGATCTCCAGATACAGGGTGGGAAGAGGTTATTGGACCATTCGCACATGCCGTATACCACAACTATGTATTGACGGGGGTCATCGATGATATTCGGCTTGTAAAATTTAACACAAGGTGACTAAAAAAACGGACTTTTAGGAATGCAATAATGAAATCGCCTCTATAAATGCTGGCATAGGAGGACATGGCCAAGAAGGGCACATTTGGCTCGTAAAAGAAATCTACTATTTATTTTATCCATTAAGTCCTAAGTTGGTTTTCCCATTAAAAAAAATCAGATTGGTGAGGTTGCACACGCAGTAACCCATCGGTCAGAGTTTCTCAAAGAGGAGGAAACTGACAGCTCCCTTCTCTAAGTGATGGCTGAACCAAGTCGCTGCAACTTCCCTCCCAGACAAATATATGGGAGCTAAACTGCTGTATCCCGGTCTAGCCACTATACAGAACTGTATATCTCGTGTTCCATTCCAATGATAAAAAACCTAGATATGTATCCCCTTCTAGTAAGTCTGTTCTTTTGTAAATTCTAGTATATTTTCTTAAATCTCTGTTTGGTCGATCTGATATTCCTTCTTGAACTTTTTTTTTAGGGGGGGAGCGAGGTTTGGCCTTCGATCTATCACGTAAAGCAGAAAACTGCATTTCTAGCATTAGGAAAAAAAGTTTACTTATGCAGTTTTTATTTCATAAGAATAATAAAACCGAGCAAAAAAAAAAATTAACAATTTTATTTCCATTCAGTTAGTCTAAAAACAAGCCACACATCTCCAATGTTACTCCTTTGTCTAGTTCTCTGATGCTTTGGGCCATTTAGGTTGGTTATATAAGAATAGAGAAAATCCTCATAGGCAGATTCCGTATATATGTTCTGAAATTTCATCCAAGTTCTTCACCCGCCAGCCAAATATCTGCAGTCCTGGCAGAAATCTCTCGTCTTCTAAGTAAAAAAACAAGTTTAGTCTTTTCTTTTGTAAAAAGTGGATAGTAGTGTGCAGTCAGCAAAAGAGCATTACTGAAGTGTGAAATGAATGGAGGACTAGGAAGATGCAGTTCTGGAAAGTATAGATCCACCTATATCCTGAATTACAGCCAGTACTTAGCCACATTCGCTGCAGGATTCAGAGTTATATTCAGGTATGCGACTAAAAATCCCTACACCCCACCCCCAATATCCATCATTGTCTTTGGATTGGCAGAACATGTGTGCTTTCGGAAATGGCTTGCGTTGTTCAAACAAAGTTCAGGAGTTGGTCTAAGTTCACACTACCTCATAGGGTTGGCAAAAAGAGCGCTGCAGCTAGCTTTTTTTTTTTAATTTGCTGACGCCACAAATTGAGGTGTAAACCGGGCCCTTTTGGGTGTAGCTCCCCGGCCCAAATTGCTACCTCCAAGCTTTGAGACCTGATGACTCTTAGGGAAATGGCTCATGAAACAAGTGTCAGTATTTGTCGGGGTTTATGTTCAGTTACATCCTTAGAGTTTCAAGCCTTCTTTTTTCGCATCCAGTTTTTGAGCTGCTACTTCTTTGAAACGCATGTGTGAAAAACTGATCAGTTGGCTCTCATCCGGGTGCCGTCCAGTTGGCGTCGATGTGTGAGATTCACACACGACTCAAACAAAAGTTTGGCATGTTGCAATTTTCTTGGATAGGATTGAAACAACGGAGCATAAATAAGACCGAAAATGAGCGTGCTACTGTTAATGTGTAAGAGTTCTATCTGATCTAAGCAAGACTTCTTAGACTAGTAGTGGGCAATTAATTTTCCCATGGGGCCACATGAGAAAGTGGAATGGTTTTAGAGGATCAACTAATATACTAAAAGGACATCTTCCACCAGGATGAAGGACTGTATGCAAATGAGCCTGAGGGACTTAGGTGCCATTAACACATAGGGAGTCTTGGGCTCCTTTGCATACAGTCCTTCATCCTGGTGGTAGATGCCCTTTAACTCAGTTCTACCCAACTCAAATCTTGCAGCCTTCAGCTTCCTTAATGCCAACAATATTGGCCATCTTCCAGAAGTAATATTTCTGCCCAGCAACGAGGCACAACAAGGTATCATCCCAGCACATCAGCGCGTCAACTCCACGACTACATGCAGCAATAGAGGATCAAGACCAAACTAGGAGGACTCCAAAACAATCGGGCAGCCAAGAAGCCAACTGGTATCATAGCATCCAGGACCGAACAAGTCATGCCTCAGCGGATTGTTGTTTGGGTGCAAGGGTCGTGGAGCCATGGTTATGGAGTTCACATATTTTAATGATCTCATGCAGGCCGGTCAGAGAGAGAGGGCCAGATATGGCCTGTGAGCCATACAGTGCCCAGGTCTGCCTTAGCATATTAGGGGTAAATTTGATAATTGATTGTTCATCTAATTAGAGTCTCTCAAGACTATATCCCCAATAACTTGGATACACTGGTAGAAAGGGGTTGTATTATAGATTTAAACAAAAAAAAACCTGCATTGTGTATATTTCTGTAAGAAATCATCTCAACCTAACTCTCATTATGCAATGGAAAGGATACCCCAGCACGTCCACAGGATTCATCAAAACACTTCTCAATTCATGCACTACATTATTATTGTCTCATTAACTACAAGCAGTAAGGTATGAACATGGCTTTACATGCTTCATGCTGAAAAGAGCATGTTTTATGTGGATTTTAAAATGGAACCAATAACTTGAGAAGTTTTTCTATGAATCCTGTGGACGTGCTGGAGTATCCTTTCCATTGTATCCTGAGTCCCTAGGTGCATTGTATCCGTGCACCTTCTTGGCTGTAGAGGTGAGGTGGTCTTTTTTCTTCTAGTGTAGCTCTCATAATGCTGCATTGCCAGACAAGCCTCTGTACATGGGTCGCTATTGATAAGAAAACCTGCCCAATCACGGTTGCTCATAACTGTATAATTTTTGGGGGCTGAAACTTAAGGTATTTACATTTTGAGAATTGGATGCCAATTTGGGTTGAGAAATGCCCTATGTCCAGAATATTAGTTGGCATCGGAGATTATGAGTCTCAAAAACCAAGTTTCTTCTTCAATATAATAACTTGTGCCTGAAGTTAAGTATCAGTGTGTTTGGCCAGGAAGGGGTTGATGGTTTTCTAGTGAACAACTAGTCTCCCTATCGCTGTAGGTTTCCTCTTGGCTGTGAATAGCCACTCAAGATGCTGCCTGAGGTTTCAAAGGACTCGTTTTCTGTTCCTATAAATTATAAATGAAAGATAATGAGAAGACAAGACTTGGTTCCCCCACTGATGTAACAACAAAGGGGTTTCTCTCGAGGAGATGGAACATTGTGGTCTAGGAGCTCATTTATATTATATATTAATAGACCACGCAATTATTGGTTAAAATATATATTTAATTAAAACATTACTCCCTGCACTGTGAATATTACCTACCTCTCATACCTGTACTGTTTATTCATTTGTCTGAATTGTATATAAATATTTTCCGGTTTCTGAACTGTGTTACAAAATGGCAGAGGTTGTACAAAGTGCCATAGAGTTTCAAGACCTTGTTACTCTAGTGATGATGAACTTAGGTTTTGGGGTGATGTTCACTCTAACGTTCTACGTGATAAACTATGATGATAATATTTAACGCCAAGGCCCTTTTTGTTTTTGTGTTTCTATTTTTCACTCCCCACCTTCGAAAATCCATAGCTTTATTTTTCCGTGTAGAGAGCTGTATGAGCGCTTATTATCTGTGTAATAAATTGTACTTTCCAGTGATGGTATTTAATATTCCATTCTATGTACTGGGAAGCTGCCAAAAACTGCAAAATGTGGTGCAATTTCTTGTGGGATCTGTTTTTCGGCTTTTACTGTATGCTCCAAATGACACTGCGCTTCTATTCTTCTGTATTCTCTGCATTGTAAATGGTTAAGCACTGCCTGCACATGTTAGTGGTGGGCGTTTTCTACAATTTGCAACAAATGACCAGTATGAAGGCAGAAGGATCAGCCCATTAAGGATGTATGAAGGGGGGCTCATAGGTTAAGAAATGGGGATACCACCTACCCACAAACATGTACTTGTCAACTGGAACCTCACTGATCCTGATTTTATCCAGTCACAACACCACAGCAAGTAGATCAAGCGTCCAACCTGTTGTTCTGTTCAGAGTCTACGGTCAATCACTTAGATGTTAGAACTGGAGTGTAGATGCTTGCAGCCCTACATTTATGTTCTTATTGTCTCCTGGGCCCATGTCCTCCTGGCCATGGTCACGCCAAACCAAGAGCATGGGATTCTCATTTTGGCCATCGTAAGGATTATTGATGATTGACCGATAGATGACTCTTAAAGTCTATACATCTTTAAAATGGCACATAAAATGTCAATGAATGCTGCCAAGCAACTAAAAAGCTGAATGTTCCAGTCACTAGTCAACTCTCCTTAGTAATTATATCATAGAGAAGCACCAAACAAACATCTGAGCCAAGTGAATAATTTAGATGTATCCGACCTTTACAGCTGGCAGCCATGTGTAGCGTGTTCCTTCCAGCTATCTTTGTTGGGCTTCTCCTTGCTTGGAGAGCAAATGGGCATCTTCTAAGAACGGACGATTCTGCTCTTTGCAAAAGGTTTTAAACACTTTTACTATAACACAGTTGGCACAAACTCGAATTGTAGTGTAGAACACCAATTGTTCTGGGGCAAGGCTTTTATTAAGGTAACAAGAATCACAATAATTTTTTTTATTATTTCATAGTCAGAATTCAAAACATCAAAATTTTTACATGCTCAGATACCATTTTAAAAAGTATAAATTGCCCACTAATAAGAGCGACTAATCTTCCCTTCAACATGACTGCGATCCTAAAACTTTTAACCATAACGTGTAGGTTAAAACATACTATTGCGTAAAAGGGAGAGAGTGCTAGCAGGGGAAGAAGCCCAAGCCCATCAGCGTATTTATTTCTCCTAACTCCTCCAATCTTCTAACTTTTCACGAGGAGAAGATTTCGGCCGATGACAACCCTCCTTTGGCAACATGGGACCCCATTACATAATCATTGGGGAGAACATTTTTTGGAGGTTCCACTATAGCTTAGTTGTGCTTTCTACTTCCGATACTTTGATGGGCCTGTCAGCAGAGACTTTCTTTACTGATGGAGATTTGATCTTTGTTCCTTACTTATTCTCTATTCTAAAACTAAGCACATGATGTGCAAGTGTAATGTTCTAGAGTTGGGCTATTACTACATGTAACTACTAGAATTTTTGCCACGGGGATTTAGTGCAGATGATTACCCAAATTTAGGTAATCAGCCCCCCCAGTGTAAATGGGATCTGGCCCCTTATAAATGTACACAGCCTCCCCAGTAAAAAAAAAAAAAAAAAAAGGAATCTGGCCTCATATAAGTATATATAGAAGTACAGCAGTAATCGCTTTTATATGGCCACATTTAATTAATAATTGGACAATAAAAATAATAAAACTCATACTTACCTCGCGGCAGGGTGCTCCCACGGCGCGCGGCTCCCGTATTCACGCGGCTCTTCTGGCAGCCGCGGCTCCGCTGAGTGACACAGGAATCTCACACATTGGACGCCTGAATCGCCCACATTGGAGCAGCAAAATGCCGCTTTTAAAGAGGTCTGCATTCTGCCGCCCTAGGCGAGATTTTCATCTCGCCTCATGGCAGATGCGGCCCTGGATGTCCTCACTAGCATGTTATCACGGTGATGCAGTTTCAACTTGGAGCTAAAGTTAAGCGTGTTTAGATGATGTAGTCTATGGGAAATGCATAATTGCCCACCCTACATTAGGTAATCCTCCACTGCAAACAATACTACATATACATAGGCATATAAGCCTTATTGCAACCATCAGGTATCTCTCTTCCACATATGAGGAGACTAATACTATATATCAGTGATGGCAAACCTTTTAGAGACCGAGTGCCCAAACTACAACAAAGACCCACTTATTTATCGCAAAGTGCCAACACAGAAATTTAATTTGTGATTTATACTCTGTCACAGTTTTCATTGATACCAGCACCTGAGGAAACCAATAAAGCAGAAAATAGTCCCAGTTACAGCTGTCACTTTAAAATAGCTCTGTGCACAGCAAGTCCTGGGCTGTCTGGGACTGCAGGAAGATATCAGGAGTCATCTCTGGTGATGGCCTGGGTGCCCACAGAAAGGGCTCTGAGTGCCACCTCTGGCACCCGTGCCATAGGTTAGCCATCACTGCTATATATGATTCATTATTGCTGAGGACACTGTATACAGGATACCATTATGGAACATTGATGTATCGGGTGAAATGGCAGGAAATCGGGTGTGCTACGACTAAACTGTGCTGTGGTTATGGGCAAGCACATGGTGGTTACAGGGGCATACAGTTTGACACATCAAAGCATAAGTGCCAGGTACTATGCTTCTGTATAGACTAGTAGAGACTCACTGTAACCACCAGCTATTTACCTTCTGTGATATTTCTGTAACTGAGGCCGCCTGCACACCATCATATTTTTCAAATATGTTATCTGATTTTTGCAGTCTGTGGGTCTTCAGAATTTTCTGAGTTTCTGAGCCGTAGGTCCCAGCCATATGTTATCCATATGTCATCCGAATGGATAACGTTCCAGATCTGCAAAAAATAAAGGCTATTAAGTGACCTAGTAACAGATCCACAAGTATGGATGCACAGTGGACATCTGTGTTGCACTATTTTTGTCAGCCCCATAGAATTCTAGAGCCACAAACGAGAATAGGACCTGCTCTCAGGTTGTTTTTTGTCTGGAGTTGTAGGCTCAGATATGGGGCTATAAAATCGTCATCTGTGTGTTAAGCCCTTAGGCCTCATTCACATGACCATGTACTCGCCCAGATTGGAAACTGGGAGAAGGAAACAACCGGATGGAGAAGAGTAGTGTGGGGTGAGCGATCCTTGGGGGCTGAGTGTAATACACCTCCTATGAGGGCTGTGATCTGGCCATAATTTGTGCAGCTAGAGCACAGCCTCCAATATGAATGGAGCCTTCTGATGGGGACATCAGCAAGCCACAAAAAAGAGGTGGAATGAGGCTTTTTTCAAACTGTTGTAAACCACTGACTTTGAAGGTGCATTCACATGTTCAGTTTTTCAGATGCCTTTTTTAATGTCCAAACCAGGAGAGGATCAAAAAAGAATTGGAGTAGAATCTCTCAATTTTATATGTGCTCACCAGGGGCGGATTTATGCATAGGCACCATGGACACAGTGGGAGGCATTTACTAAGGGCCCGATTCGCGTTTTCCCGACGTGTTACCCGAATATTTCCGATTTGCACCAATTTTCCCTGAATTGCCCCGGGATTTTGGCGCACGCGAACGGATTGTGGTCGAACAAAAACCCAACGGATTCAAAAAACCGCCGCATTTAAAAAAAAAATAAAAATTGGTCGCACGCGCCATACTTACATGCACCAGGAAGAGATCGGTGAACTCCGACGCAACTCGGCGAACCTCGGCGCAGCAGCGACACCTGGTGGACATCGGGTGCAGGACCTTCATGAATCGCCTGAAGACCCGAAGCTCGTCGGAGAAGCCGCCACTGGAACGCAAATGGACCAGGTAAGTAAATGTGCCACAGTGTCTGGGGCGGCCGGGCAGGGGGGGTGGCCGACCCTGTGGAGGGGTATTTAAGAAGAAAATTTATTTATATGTGATGAAGTATTTTTCCCAATGCATTTTAAAACACAAGGCAAACCCATTGTGTGAAAGCAGCCTGAAGCCGTGTTTGATTGTAATGCTTACAGAGGATCATTAGAGAGATTCTTCCTGGGTCCAGCGCTGATTTCTTCTAGTAATATGGTGGGGGTTATGGGCAGAGGCGTTGGCTTTACTGCTCCAATAGGGGGCGTAAGTACTGAGTGCCTAGGGCAGCACCAACACTAAATACGGCCCTGGTGCTCACCCATTATGATCCACAACTGCTTTTGGCTTAAAAACAATATGGGAATTCGCCCTGATACCCTTTAAAACGTACAAAAAAATACAGTGATTTCATTAAACCTATGTTTGCTAATAATCCCAGGACTGATGGACTTCACAATCTGCAACATCTGAATTACTTCATGCTGCTTGGTAAGGGCAGTTTCACACTTGTGACCTGTTGTCATCCTGTGACTGGGGCCTTTTTGGGTGGCTGAAGGAAGCGGGGGTCCTGAATACCAGAGTGGCTGGCTGGTGCGGCCATAGGCACGCTGTGATCACGGTGCTTGGTATTAGGACCGGGGGCCTGGTCTACAGCCTGGCAGATCTCCAGCAGGTGGTGTGTGCAAGAAAAATGGAGGGAGAGGAATAGGTTTCTCCCTGGGGCAACCCCTGAGGTGTAAATAGGGATCCATGGGTGATGGAGGATGGGGAGCCGGTGATGGTGAACAGTCTGATCCAGGGATCACACGGAGGCACCTTGGTGCAAAATAACTTGGTTTCTTTATTCAGCTACAAACATCAGGCAACGGCCACAGAACAAACACAGCAGCAACTTCAGCAGGCTGGAAAGCTGGAAGAGATAGCTGGTCCACAGGAAGGGTTGCTCACAGCCATGTTTTAACTACAGGCTGGGCTAATAAAGATGTATCCGAGTCCAGGCAGTGGACCTCTGTTCTGGGGCTTAGAGTCCTTACTTGCCTAATGTGTCAGGCAGCGGCCTGAGACACCTCTGTTTCCTGGTTGTGTGTCTGGATGGCAGCTCTGCAGGAGCTGCACACTGGACTTGCTTCTCACTCTGCTGTCCAAGACCATGTGCTCCCGGCCACA
This sequence comes from Engystomops pustulosus, assembly GCF_040894005.1. Classification (NCBI taxonomy): domain Eukaryota; kingdom Metazoa; phylum Chordata; class Amphibia; order Anura; family Leptodactylidae; genus Engystomops; species Engystomops pustulosus. Next base: position 34,547,330 of record NC_092414.1, read on the forward strand.
AGGGGTTTTATACTACCCTAGTGAGGTGGCAGCACTCTCCAATCCGCTTGCAGCTTACTTTACAGTAAGACAAAGGATATCATTGGTTAAGGACAATCAACATCTTAACTCTTGCCCTCCAAGGCAGTGGTTTCCAGCTGCAATTACAAAGATTACCAGGGCAATTCTGAGGGGCTTGATCAGGCTCACCAGATAGATCCTGACAAGGAGAGGGACAGTTTTGCAATACCTACCTAACCATGCATTGGCAGGGTTGTTACAACTGTGTGAAGGACCAATAAAACTGCTGATAGCAGTACTACTTACATCGTAAATGTGTAATTGATGATACAAGGAGTTCCTGCTGTTTCACTAAAGACCTCTATGATGTTAGAGTCCTGGTCCCCAGCAGTATTATCAGTCTGTGACACAGGACTCTGACCAGTCTGTGGTTCACGGACAGACCATGGCCATAAAGGACGTATTCCAGTAGGAACAAGTCTTGTTCTAGCCGTAGCTATTCATTCCATCACCCTGGCATTGACCATAGTTGTGTCTTCTTAAGTGACCTATTCCACAAGCCTTTATAGTTAAGATGTTGCATACCCCAGGCCTAGTTCTGAGGCTCCATAATTTATTCTCTGAGTGCTCTGCAGGCACCTGATATTTCCACGTCTCCTCGGCCCTCACCCGCTGAGATTAAACCGCTGCATTAATAAAAGTGCGAAATAATCAAAACAAAGCGGACACAGGCAAAATAAAGGGCAGCTCTCTAATTACTCAACATCAGAGCCGAGGCCTCATTAAATATTCAGGTGACCCTAATGACGGCCGCTGACATGCCATTCATTGCACAAGCAGTCACTTCCTTCTCTGAGGGATACAGAGACTCGGTGGAGGAGGCCTTCATGAATTATTTACTCCATCTCTGAAGGCTTGATATCATGGAGCAGTTTGGGTTACTAGGTAATGGTTTCTGGTTACCTCCCAGCTCCACTCTTGCTGTGATGACTACTTCATGAAAAGCCGTCCCGAAAAGGCTAATGACCGGAGTGTGACCCTCTGAGATCTGACGCCTCTATTATTTTTATTGGGGTTTTTTTTCTCCTATATCAAAGCTGTTAGTATATATTATGTTTTTACACATTTGATTTACATTGGATATCTGCCAATTGTAGCATTTACAAGAAGAGTTGAGTTATCATAGAGTAATAGGCTTCTAAAGATTTACATGGTGGGGGCCTGATCCAGGGCTTTGGCGTCAAACTTGTGATGGACGGACTACACGCCATAAATTATATAATACTTTCTAACAATTTATTTCCTTTTTACATTTCTATTCTTGATATTAAAGTAAATCTACCATTTGCTTTTATGCATTTTGAACCAAACATACCTTGGGAATCCTGTAGCTACACTGATGCAGAAACATATCTTGTTTAATCCAGAGCCAGTTTTGCTGAAAAAACAATGATAAAATTATGATAATGAGGCTCTGCTTTCCTGGTTCCTCTCTTGCTCCTTCCACCACACTGCAGCTTCTTTCCTCCATGAGAGCTGCAAAAGTAGCCGAAGAGGACAGTACAACTTGCAAATATTTACTGCTCCTGGGGCTGCCCTGCCCTGGGTCTTGATGCTGGTGCACATACAAAGTCAGGGCACTGAAGGAGCAGGAGAGGACCCAGGGGCGTTGAGTGCTTCACAGTTGCACTCTTTTTTACCTTGCGTCCTGCACCAAAGTTCTCTTTTATCAGTTATGGAAGTGTTCATTGGACTGAGGATTATACCCCAGGATTAAACACCAGAATAGCTCCCAAATGTACAAACGGTATTAGTGTACTTCTTGGGGTTGATGGGCTCCAAAATATTTTCTCTGGTGGGCCAAAGGTTACGCAATTCGACATGTCTCCCGTTACTATCATGATCTTCAGAAATTGCTGTAGTAGCTGGATTGGCTCAGTAACTTCCGACACTTCCAATAAGTTGTGTTGTCCATGTTGCATTTCTACTAAAATACTGTATTCTTTATCATCGTTCTTCTCATTGGATTTTCTGTTTTTTACAGATGCGTATAATTTGTAAAGATGTCCCTGCCGAGGTTCTCTATGATGTTCTCCATGACACCAGCTACCGCAAAAAGTGGGATACGAACATGATCGATACCTATGACATTGGAAGGCTCACAGTCAATGCTGATGTGGGGTACTACTCATGTAAGGAGCTTATTATGGTCAATATATTAGACCAATAATATCTTTGTCTTATAAGATAATTGTAAAATCTTTTTGTTTTCATGTCAGGGAAGTGCCCAAGTCCACTGAAGAACAGAGATTTTGTGACGCTGAGGTCTTGGCTACCACTAGGCAATGATTACATGATAATCAATTACTCGGTGAAACACCCGGTAAGCCTTGGATACGTAGAAGTATTTCTATCTCTGTACTAGAAAAAACAGACTAACATTTCAACGTATGAGGGCGATTGACTTTGTAGAGTACAATAGAATTGTCCAAAATCTGTTTGCACATTTTTCCATCCTAGGAGTTTCTTTTCTGTCTAGGGAATAGTTAAAGGGGATGTCCAGGAATTAAAAAAAATTTGTTTTTTATACATGGTTGGGGGGTGTTAAAATAACAAAGCACGCAGCAGGCAGGCAGCAGTGGTCGGAACAGCATCACCAGCCAATGAGATATTGATACCTTAGCACAATATGTATTGTGACACTTTATTCTGGTAAAGCGAATCCGCCCTTTCTTGCAAGCATGAGTACAGCGCATGCGCAACGAAGCCGGGGCCATCTCCCAGCTTCATCCTGCAACGGTGAGAACTTCAGATGTGAGTCTAATGTGCCCCCTCAGACACGCATCTAGGTAAGTTTTTATAGGTTTTTTTATTGCCCCCCACCCTCAGAACTCATAATGACCATTTGGGACCCAGAAGTTGGTTTAGGGTCCCAAAACTTGTGACAGGTCCTCTTTAATGCTACTTAATGATCATTATATATTCCCCTTTTAATAGTACCGTATTAAAGGTTACATTTTTTTTTAAAAATTCACCAATCTGGACTTTGATACTTAGTTTTGATACAAGGCTGGGGTTCACTGGCCATACTATTTTGTGTACTATTCTTAAGTCTTTAAATGGCTTCCATAATGTGATAAAAAGGATATTTCTACATACTATAGAATCAGTGTCCGAAAATAAAATTTATAGGTCACGTTTCCCAATTGTGGGGAATTCTACTGGTCTGAAGAAAACTAACCAAGAGTAGAGCAAGTTAAAGAAAAGTATCTAATATATGTCAAGTATTGAGATGTACCAAATCTTTTAGGATTTTAGGATTTGTTGAAGAAGCCGCATGCCCATCCACAAAGTAGGCTTGTAAATGACACAAAAAGGGAACTTGTCATCACAAAGGTCATTTTTATTTGATGACAGGTCCCAAAATCCCATTGTATGTTCATTACAAAGCTGTTCCCTGCCACTCTGGTGAGTCCCGGGATGTGGGGGATTACAATTCAAAAGTCTCCACAATCCCTCCTCTGCTTTTCCTGAAGCAGAAGATAGACTGTGGAAGGGAGGAGGGATTGTGGAGAAAGCGATCATTGACTATTGAATTGCCCCGAGCCTCTCCACACAATGCTGGCAGGGAGCCAGGGAAGGTAAAATAATGGATTACAAAGCACCAGAAATATTTAACACATGCAGTTTTGTATTGAACATACATTGGGCTATTGGAACCTCAGTGATGACGGGTTCCCTTTTTAAGTTTTAGTATCGTTTGGTCACAGAATCAAACCAGCTTCTTCCAAATGTGAAGACCCCGCTCTGGTCTCCCTCCTGACTTTTACAGAAATGAATGCAGTACCTATTGAATGCAAAGCGTAGTCTAGGAGATAGAAGAAAACTTTTGGCTAAAACATAGAATATTTTGCACTTGTAAATACACTGGTCTCTAGGGGAGCGTTAACCTCATGAATATAACAGTACACGTCCCACCTTCTTGATATGTGCGGTGCTCTCCATATACTTGTAAAGACGGATGATTTTTTAAATTACGGTATACATTTACCATAATTGTCTGGGTCTGAAATTCGGTGATGGCCAATAGATAAAATCTTTTTTTTTTAACATCGGGCATGGGGGTTTGATTTAACTTTTTAACTTCACATTGCAGAAACATCCTCCTAGAAAAGACTTTGTGAGAGCAGTTTCCTTGCAGACTGGATATCTTATTAAATCCAATGGAGACAACAGCTGTATCCTCTACTACCTTACGCAAGTCGACCCTAAAGGTAATCTGAGCGTGTTATCACTCTATGTAGTATTAGTATAGTGTCCCTAAAAATAAGAAATCTTATGAAACTTTTTTTATTGCAATGTTCTCACTTTGGAGAAGGATGTATACAGGCGGTCCCCTACTTAAGAACACCCGACTTACAGACGACCCCTAGTTACAAACGGACCTCTGGTATTTGGTAATTTTCTGTACTTTAGCCCTAGACTACAATAAACAGCTGTAACAGTTATTAAATGTGTCTGTAATAAAGCTTTAGTGTTAATCCGGGTTCTGATGACAACCCAACATTTTTAAAATGAAATTGCCACAGAGACAAAAAACATCTGTCTGGAGTTGCCATGATAAAGTATACGGTTCCGATTTGCATACAAATTCAACTTAACAAACCTACAGACCCTATCTTGTATGTAACCTCGGGACTGCCTGTATTCTATTATGGAGTAAAGAGACTTCTAGAAACAATACAATCCTCAAGACACACACATTTACTCCATACTTTTCGGGGCGACTCCTCATTGTACCGCTGTTTAAATCCTATGAGCAATCTTTGCGCCTAAAAAGAGCCAATCAAGATACGTAAACACTTTTATTTCACAAAGAAGCTGTAATAAACTATACATAAAGAGGTTCTCTTGATGAGGATTTAATATTTCTATAAATTCTACAGCTTTTTAGGAAGGAGTAAGACAATTTGACCATAAGGTGGCGCTGTTGATTTTTGTTAATTTTTTGGTGAAAAAAAAAATGCTCTACTGCAAGGGTTCAGTCAACTTCAAGTAGATTTACTTTTTAGAGTCAGGCATGTTTTTAGATATGTGGTTAACAATCTTTTTCTTTTTCAATAAAGGATCATTACCAAAGTGGGTGGTGAATAAAGTTTCTCAATTTGTCGCTCCCAAGGTAAAAACGTATTTGTTTAACGTGTGTGTACAGATAGATATGTATACTGCAAATTAACATCACACCAAAAAAGTAATAAATTCAGACTAGGACTGCAACAAGTCGTGTCTAATTGAGAGGCTATTAGTGGTTTATAATATAGGCGATTCCCAGGGCCCATGATCACCCACCAAATTTTATACTCCGAAGGACCTTCACCCATGAAATTCACAAGAGCCATTTCTGGACCGTTGAAGGTCCTTTTAAAGGTCTTGAAACCGTAGATTAAAAGCATTCTTCAAGAATTCCAGACTTGTAGGGGCTATAATATTCCCACAGCCCTGAGTATGTGCTAGTTTGATTCTGCCCCTGCTTCCGCATCTTATTTGCCAGTCTTGAGAAGTACAACAGAGATATCAGAGATATATGGGGTTGGACACCATTTTTAAAATGTTAACGGGGTAAGTAGAATCCCTTAATAAAGTCATGCACATTTTACTTACCCTGGTAAACTTTCCCTTTCTGGCTGTACCAGCGGCAGATCATGTGACCTGCAAGACTTTCAGGACTTCCAGCGAGTAATGGGGCCGAGCGCTAACCTGTGCTCATTCCCATATGTACGCCCCCTCTCTCTGAACACAACTCCCATGTCCCATGGTTTGTGCCGATGTCCTTGGCCCATCCAAAGACATTGGAGAGACTTCCCTGGTAACATAAGCTGCGGCTCATACAGTCAGAAGGGGCAAGTTTTCCAGGGCAGGTACAATATTGGAGAACCTTCTAGGGGATTGTTCTTACCTTAGTTAAATTTGGTAATTGTAGCCAATTGTGAGACGCAGGGAAGGTCGTTCAAGAAAGTGGCTAACTGGTGCACAATGGTTAAAAGTTTGGTAATTTTTGCACAAAAAAAAATCTGAGAGGTTTTTTTTGCCCTAAAAAAGTTAAGCACCTCTCAAATGCAGTTATTGACAATTGTAATTTTTTAGGAACTGTAGAAAAACTTTGGGAAACTAAAACTACAAAGGGCTCTTATTAATCCAGATTATTTTCACCTTAAAAAGGTTTTCCCACAAAATAAATCGGGCCACAGGATAGGACCTATCTTGCTGATCAGTGGTGGTCTCGGTGATGAGACCACTACAAATAAGGAGAACGGGGGGTCCGAGGTACCTAGGGCCTAACTTGTTTTGTGGGGAAACCTCTCTAAGGACCCAGCCCAGTTTTTCAAATCTGCCACGTCACTGACACGTAAAAAAGTTATAAATCGCATAAACTTCACCTTATATTGGTATATAGTGGTAAATTTATTTTTTATTAAAATGCAAAACATTTCAACCAAAATATAAAGGTCCTCCAGGATCAATGATAGTAACCCAAGCACACTGACATATCGGTGTGTGATAGCTCTACCAAGATCTGCTCTTCTTTAAACTTCTTATGCACTTGTTTTTAATAAGAAAAGGGCTTTAAAATTATGCAAATTGGCCTAAGGGGCTCCAGTCTCCATTAACACCTATTCATATTTGTGGGGTGTTTCTAATAAATAGAACTTTAAAATGTGGTACTTCGAAGGGATTTTAAAATTACACCCCTCAAACTTTTAAACATTATTGTTAATATTATTATTGTTATTAGTTTAGGCATCGAACATGTAATAAAACAAAATGGAGTTTCCATATGGCCTTTTTAAATTGTGACAAAAAGTTTGTTTAGCCCTACAATTTCTGCAGGATAAAATGAGAAAACACATCTCAGATTTTGTTGTGCAGTTTCTCTTGAGTTTGACAATACCCCATGTGTGGATGTAAACCTCTTTATGGGCCTATAACTGAGCGCAAAAGGGAAGGAGCGCCACCACGCTTTTGGAGGTCAAATTTTGCTGAAACAAATTTTAGGGCACAATGTAGCATTTGCTGAGCCTATAACATACTAGAACAAGAGAAACCCCTAAAAGGTGACCCCAGTTGAAAACTAAACCCCTTGAGAAGTATAGTAACATTAATCAATGGGGTATAATCGCCCCAAAATAACAGTTTTGGAAGAAAGGCAAAGGGGGTTGCAGGGGGCATTTCATCAGAAGGAGGCCTGGCTGCATGGGGCATTTCATCACTGGGGGGGGGGGGTCTGGCTGCATGGGGCATTTCATCATCATCAGTAGAGGGGGGCCTGGCTTCATGGGGCCTTTCATCATCATCAGTAGAGGGGGGCCTGGCTGCATGGGGCATTTTATCAATGGGGGGGGCATCTCTTAAGAGAAGAGGCTGACTGCATGGGACATTTCATCAGTAGGGGGGTGGTTGGCTGCACAGAGGAGCCTGTGACCAATGCATTTCTGACCATAGGCTTATGCTTGAGTCAATAAGTTTTCCCAGTTATTTGTGGCAAAGTTAGGGACCTTGGTTTATACTCGAGTATATAGACTTTTTATGTTTTGGATAGGTGGGTAGGTTTTATATAAATCCCATGTGATCACTGTAAAGTTGATCACATGTTTAGCCGCAGCAGTTACCTTTTGTAGCATTTCTGTTTTCTTACAATATCTCGGATTTCTGCAGGCGATGAAGAAGATTTACAAGGCTGGTATAAAGTATCCCGAATGGAAGAGAAAACACGACCCTCATTTTAAGCCGTGGGTCTACCCGGAGCAGAACACGCTGCCCGCAGTCAATCTGGAAGACTTGTCCATCCAGCGGGCGGATGAGCTGGAAAACATTGATGAAAGTGGAGTGTCTGAAGTGAGGATGCACATCAGTGATGATGAGGACGGCCCCACCAAGGATTCCTAAGCGCTTTTCCGAAGAATAGAAACTCTAGATAAAACCTTAGGATGGTTTTCTAACTCTCGTGTTCAGCTACCACTTACAATTAACCCTCAATGACTTCACTCACTTTGTACAGTTTACTCTTGATAATAGATTCAACCACATATCCTTAAACCCTATGGTAGTTGTATATCCAAATTTTGGAGAAAATTCATTATTTTTGATTTGATATTCTCTTTAGTCCATCTATATGAACATAAAGTGTAACGAAACTTTTAACAGAATTGCATAAATCAATGGTGCAGATGATAATAGTAAATTTTGTAATATACTTTATCAAAGAAATATGTCCCAGTATCCTTCTTTTTCTTAAACTTTCTTTTTTTATGTTAGCAGTTTGTGTAAATCAGCTTTCTGTCCTGTTAACTCTTTACAGAGAGTCTCTGGAAAGACTAACCACCTTACACCTGAATCATTAAGGGAGATATTTTCTAGGTAATGAATGAGTTAATCTTTAATTTCCTTTGCTTATGTCTGTATTGTCTATGGAACTTCAGATACTCTGCTCACTACAGGAGAAAGAAGAAGGAGAAAAATGGCCACAGGGCAGCTGCTTTACTTAATGAAGCATATTACAAAGTTTACTATTATTACCTGCTCTATTTATTTCTGAAATAAAAAATGAATGGCTTCAAAGTTTTCGCTGAAACTAAACTTTCCAGGCAAGACTTATATAATGATTAAAAAAAAAAAAGTACCATAAGTACAAAAGTATAAGTATTGCAGCACTACGCTTCAGGCCATCCACTAGGCATAATAAAATGTATAATTTAAGCGAGACATGACCCGCAACAATCGGACTGAGCCAACAGTTAGATACTAATACAGTATATTGTGTTGTCAAGCAGCAAGCAAGTCCCTAACATTATGGGTTTTAAAATGATTGTTTTTGAGATCTGTATGCAAAAGTGAACAAACTTTTAAAAGCATGTAATACAACATGTCTCTGTCACCCTGCCACTGTGTTGTGATGGCCTTCTGTTATTCCTCCTGGTAACATGAAGTGACCACTTCAACATCTGACTTTGCCAGCATGGGGTCAGACTCCGCAGACATGCTCTGTGGACAAGGAGGAGGGTAATTCATTGTTGACACCCGTTTTATTACGGTTGAAAAGACTCATATTCGTCACATTCAACCAAGGAAGGGAATGGTTTGGATGAGGAAGAGATGGGAAACAATTCTATATAACATAACTGTTAATGTTATTTAGGTGTAAAAGGGCATCTAGACCTTGGAGCTCTCTGCTGTCCCTGCTATGACCAGAGCCTGAGGCAGGCTATTCCATAGATTGACAGTTCTCATAGTAAAAAAGCCCTGTCATCTCAGGTGATTTAACCTTTGTTTTCTCCAGACGGAGACAGTGCCCCCTCGTCTTTTTTTATTTAACCTGGAACAACTTTCAACCACTTTTTTTTTTTTTTTTTGTCTGGAGCATTCATATATTCATATAAATGAATCATGTCCCCTCTTAGTCGTCTCTTTTCCAGACCAAATAAATCTAGTTGTTTTGATCTTTCCTCATAAATGAGACCCTCCATATGCCTTATTATTTTTGTAGCTCATCATTTTAAAAGCATTTTCCATAGTAAATTGAAAGCTACCTATCCGTTTTTAAACTTTAAGCTCATGCGTGGAGTAACCTCTGTGAGCTCCCAGGGCTAAGGCTACTCCGTGCCCCATGTATCCTCTGCAGAGTGCCATCCCCTACTTATCCATGCCACTGAGCCTGTAGACGCTGCATTCACAGGCAGCATGGAGTGCATGGGACTCTATATAGGCTGCTTGCTGCATGAAGAAGACTTGGCCCTCGGGGCCCTCAGAAGTTACTCCACACTGGAGTAACCTCTGAAGGTATTTTATGTATATGCAAATTAAAGTTTAAAGGGGTTTTCCCACAAAGAAAAGTTGATAGGGCTATCTTGCTGATCTCCCGACCCCCACAGATCACGAAAACAAGGGGTCTGTCAGCCATATCGACTTCAGCTCCATAGAGATTAATGGAGCAGTACTGTAATACGCGGCCGTCTGCTCCATTAATCTGACAGAGCAACAAGGGGTCCGACGGAGGTAAGAGGGTCCCCATCAGACCCCTGGTTTTCTTGATCTGTGGGGGTCTTAGCACAGAGACCCCCACTGATCAGCAAGTTAGGCCCTATCCCATTGATTAGACAGTAGATGTCCGGTAATCTGATTGCCCACAAGTGAGTTGGGTCTAACAACTTTCTCTGTGCACAAGCAGAATTTACAGGACTATACCTAGAATCAGTGGACTGAATGGACATGCTGAGCTCAATTCTGAGCTTGTAGGACCAAACTAGCTTTGGGGCAATGAGTTTCACTTCCGGGGTGAATAATCATATAAAAGGTTCTTCATAATTATTTAATGAAAACATTTATCAAACACTTTTTTTTTTTGCAAGATTAAAATATTTTTTTTTTCCTTAATAAAATGAGCTGCTCCGTTGTTTTTCCACAAATATTTTGTAGGCAGCAGTTTGAAGGGAATCGGTAAAACAAGTTCCTCTTGTCCATTAATATTTGTATAGAAAAGAAAAGCCATAGTTTTTAATAAAGTAGAGAGATGTATAACGTCACTAGATTTTATAACAGATAAAATTGTTGGCCCAAAGAATAGAGGAACATTTCCTTTAGCATTTATGAAATCTCCTGAATGATCTCTTCTGTACAATGCAAGTGTGATGTGACCTGATATTAACAGGAAAAAAAGTGTGCTTAAATATATATTTTCTTCAGCAATAAAACTGTGTGAAATCATAATTTTTGTTCCGTCTTTGTTGCTTCAGCTTCTGCTAACCCCCTGCTTTATTAAAAGTGTGTCAAGGCTGTCACTGTGATCCACGTATCGGATCGCAGGCCCACCCGTGCCCCTATCCGTGGCGGCGCCCGGTCCCAAGCTAACTCACCTTTCCGTGTTCCTGCTCCCATCCTGTCCCTTCCGAGTTTTCTTTAAAAGCCGGGTTCTCCCGCCGGATACTTAGTACTACTTACCTATGAGAAAGCTTCCTGGTTGCGTTTTTTAGTATTCTGACCTCCTGTTTTGACCCCCGGACCTGACCCTGACCTTGCTCTTTCAGCCCTGACCTCCCGCTCCGTTCCTGATTTTGCACCATTGCCGCCTATCCTGACTATCCGCCTGTCCCCGACCTTGAGCCTGCCTTGTGTTCCTGTACCTTGACCTAGGCTGCCACCGCGGACATGTCGCACCTGTGGAACGACCTGGTGCTAACACGCTGCAGCAAGACCAACCTGTGAATACCGGATGTCACTTAGATTCTGGTTCCAGGTATCGGCTTGTGTCATCGTCCACGGTGGTCCAGGGGGTTCACTAACCCCGAGCCTTGATACAGTGGAGAAAATTCCCCACCTACAAAGAATGAGGAAACCTGCAATTGGCGAGAGATCAGACCTTAAAAAAAAAAATCTAGAATATCACATAGTATGAAATGAAATCATTAATTTGCATTCTATTGCATGAAATAAGTATGTACAGATATCCATATAAGTATATATATAGAAAAATAGGTCAGACGCTTCGTGTAATTTGCACTGCAGATGCAGATACAGATCTTCCCCAGAAATTGGGCATCCGAATCTGAAATAAAAACATGGGGTTCCCCATTTAAGATTTTAAAGTTGACCACGGGTTTGATATCATTGAATACATTTTTGAAAAATATTTGACACGTATATTTTCAGTTTTTGGATCCAATATACACTCACCGGCCACTTTATTAGGTACACCATGCTAGTAACAGGTTGGACCCCCTTTTGCCTTCAGAACTGCCTCAATTCTTCGTGGCATAGATTCAACAAGGTGCTGGAAGCATTCCTCAGAGATTTTGGTCCATATTGACATGATGGCATCACACAGTTGTTGCAGATTTGTCGGCTACACATCCATGATGCGAATCTCCCGTTCCACCACATCCCAAAGATGCTCTATTGGATTGAGATCTGGTGACTGTGGAGGCCATTTGAGTACAGTGACCTCATTGTCATGTTCAATAAACCAGTCTGAGATGATTCCAACTTTATGACATGGCGCATTATCCTGCTGAAAGTAGCCATCAGATGTTGGGTACATTGTGGTCATAAAGGGATGGACATGGTCAGCAACAATACTCAGGTAGGCTGTAGCGTTGCAACGATGCTCAATTGGTACCAAGGGGCCCAAAGAGTGCCAAGAAAATATTCCCCACACCATGACACCACCACCACCAACCTGAACCGTTGATACAAGGCAGGATGGATCCATGCTTTCATGTTGTTGACGCCAAATTCTGACCCTACCATCCGAATGTCGCAGCAGAAATCGAGACTCATCAGACCAGGCAACGTTTTTCCAATCAGCTCGAACCAGTCTGCCCATTCTCCTCTGACCTCTGGCATCAACAAACATCAACTGCCGCTCACTGGATGTTTTTTCTTTTTTGGACCATTCTCTGTAAACCCTAGAGATGGTTGTGCGTAAAAATCCCAGTAGATCAGTAGTTTCTGAAATACTAAGACCAGCCCATCTGGCACTAACAACCATGCCACGTTCAAAGGCACTCAAATCCCCTTTCTTCCCCATACTGATGCTCGGTTTGAACTGCAGGAGATTGTTCTGACCATGTCTACATGCCTAAATACATTGAGTTGCCGCCATGTGATTGGCTGATTAGAAATTAAGTGTTAACGAGCAGTTGGACAGGTGTACCTAATAAAGTGGCCGGTGAGTGTATATTTTGCAAGAGATCCCACCTTTCGCAAGAAGTTCACTTTTTGTATGTGTGTGAGTAATATAAACTGTAACTTGAAATTAAACTGATCTTACCTGGATAAGTATATCACCATTACATTTTTTGTTTGCAACGGAATGATAGATACTATTATGTTATTGAGTCGTTGCATTGTTATTCTATGTGTTTGTATTCCCATCCATTATATCAAGCCCACTCATTTTAAAGGCTGGTTAAATATAGAAAATCATGCTTTAAAATAGACAGGAAATTCATCTCCTCCTGTCCACACCCACATCCGCAAACAAAGTATAACACCTTAAATAACATAATGGGAGTGAAAGGCTAAAACAAATGGTGGTGATGAGAGTGTACATGATGTACTATTTTAGACAGTGTCTTTTACCCGTCTATCACATTGTCATTATGTTCCTGAAATAACAATTCCACTAATATAATACACCTAAAAATACAACAACATGGCAAGTGTGTATATATATTACTAAGCCATTGTATAAGTTTTTTTTTAAAGAAAATGCTCATGATCACTTAAATAATTCTCAAAATCTGTTTGACCTAATTGTAACATCTGATTGGAAGACAAAAATGCATTAAAACACGAAAACCTTTAGTGACTTGTTGCCCACTAGCAAATTTGTTCCAACCGGCCATCGTGCGCCAGCATTTGATGTTCCCCCTGCAGCTCTCGTTTTGCCACAAGGGTCTCTTCTGGGGGCTTCTGCATGTCATAGAATTGCACTATAGCCTGTGCATGGAACTATAGGTAGTGCACAGGTGCCTGACAGGAATGCCCTTTTCTGGCCTACTCTGCCCCCCTTGGCACACCCCCTTGGGGTACAAGCTCTGAAAAAAAAACATTTGGTGATTTTGGTTTGTTTTAGTCCCGGCAAACGGAATCTTCTTACCAAATCTGTGAACCAATGAATATGTTTGCTCATCTCTAATTGGCTAATAAAGTTGGTAAAATATACACTCACCGGCCACTTTATTAGGTACACCTGTCCAACTGCTCGTTAACACTTAATTTCTAATCAGCCAATCACATGGCGGCAACTCAGTGCATTTAGGCATGTAGACATGGCCAAGACAATCTCCTGCAGTTCAAACCGAGCATGAGTATGGGGAAGAAAGGTGATTTGAGTGCCTTTGAACGTGGAATGGTTGGTTGGTGCCAGAAGCGCTGGTCTGAGTATTTCAGAAACTGCTGATCTACTGGGATTTTCACGCACAACCATTTCTAGGGTTTACAGAGAATGGTCCGAAAAAGAAAAAACTTCCAGTGAGCGGCAGTTCTGTGGGCGGAAATGCCTTGTTGATGCCATAGGTCAGAGGAGAATGGGCAGACTGGTTCTAGCTGATAGAAAGGCCACAGTGATTCAATCGCCACCCGTTACAACCAAGGTAGGCAGAAGAGCATCTCTGAACGCACAGTACGTCGAACTTTGAGGCAGATGGGCTACAGCAGCAGAAGACCACACCGGGTGCCACTCCTTTCAGCTAAGAACAGGAAACTGAGGCTACAATTTGCACAAGCTCATCGAAATTGGACAGTAGAAGATTGCAAAAACGTTGCCTGGTCTCATGAGTCTCGATTTCTGCTGCGACATTCGGATGGTAGGGTCAGAATTTGGCGTCAACAACATGAAAGCATGGATCCATCCTGCCTTGTATCAACGGTTCAGGCTGGTGGTGGTGGTGTCATGGTGTGGGGAATATTTTCTTGGCACTCTTTGGGCCCCTTGGTACCAATTGAGCATTGTTGCAACGCCACAGCCTACCTGAGTATTGTTGCTGACCATGTCCATCCCTTTATGACCACAATGTACCCAACATCTGATGGCTACTTTCAGCAGGATAATGCGCCATGTCATAAAGCTGGAATCATCTCAGACTGGTTTCTTGAACATGACAATGAGTTCACTGTACTCAAATGGCCTCCACAGTCACCAGATCTCAATCCAATAGAGCATCTTTGGGATGTGGTGGAACCGGAGATTCGCATCATGGATGTGCAGCCGACAAATCTGCGGCAACTGTGTGATGCCATCATGTCAATATGGACCAAAATCTCTGAGGAATGCTTCCAGCACCTTGTTGAATCTATGCCACGAAGAATTGAGGCAGTTCTGAAGGCAAAAGGGGGTCCAACCCGTTACTAGCATGGTGTACCTAATAAATTGGCCGGTGAGTGTATACTGATATAATAGAAAAAATACAAGCCAGGCAGGCAGGATACTGGACAGGTGGCCGCTCTATGTATGGGGCAGGCCAGCAGGAGGCGTATGTGAGTTAAATATGTCTGGCTCTTCTTAGCGAGCTGGCTCATTAGGTTCCACTCACTAAGGAGAGCCAGCTCCTGAACGACTCCATAACAGTCACATCACACCGCTTTTAACACGATTTTATCAGGTTAAAGGGGGCGTGGTGAGTGTTTATTTAGCGCGATTTAGTGAGCTTGCGTTGTTCATGTGAATAAGCCGGCTTGTTCCCAAAGACCCATCACTCATCAAACCAATTATTTGCACATTCAACACTGCATTAAATTTCCTGAATATCCTCAAGGACATCTTTTTTTCCTTACATTTCCCCAGGCATGAATGATATGGCAGTAATATTGGAGCAGCTACTTCTATACAGTGCATGTTTCAATCATGAATCCCCCTTTTCCCTAGACTACATAGGGTGAATATACAGCACAGAAGGATTATGGGTTGTATCACTAGACAAAGAAGAGGTTTCATAAATCATAGGGCTACATTTTGACTCAACAGAGTCGCTCATTGACTTCCTGCCACTGATTGAGTCCTGACGTCTGTCTTCCGGACACTGTATAGTCCAGGAAATGGGAAGTTGTGTTTGACCTGAGATAAGTCGTCAGCCCTGAGCCCTAGCGAGTATGTCACCTAACAAAGAACCTGCGAGCAATCTGATTTTCCTTTGTTTAGATGCAGGAGAATATACAGCGCAGAATACAAGGACGACGGTCTATATACAATGACTAGAGTCCGTGTCGTTTCATTATGGGGAAGTCCCCTTTGTATACAGCCAAATTTTCAGCAAAACTTTGTAGGAAGTTGCATAATAGAAGCTTAAAGTTAGAGGGAGCTCAAGTATCGCCCATAGATAGGGAGGATATATGGGTCCTTGTTTGTTGCAAATTGATGTATATTATTGTATAGTAATATTCCACGGAAATCAATGTGACTGATGCTGAGGGAAACAGCTGTAAATAGGGGGCGTTTTTGGTATTTTTTAGCTTGTGATATAAGTATTTATAGATAAATCATATGATCTCTGATGTGTTACAGGGTGGGCTCAAGTAATGGAAGAACATATGTGCGCTTTACTATCCAATAGATGATCGTGAAATACATCCCTTACATGTAACAAGAATCCAGTAATAGGGAGATCAGGGAATCATAAATGGGAGCTGCGCTGTAGTAACCCAACACAGCCACTAGAAAGTGTATAGAGCTGTCTGATTTTTGTTATGTACGCTGCACAGTGTTGATCCCCACTGCAAATATCAAAATCCCTGAAAACTCATTAAAGGAAATATACCGTATATACTCGAGTATAAGCCGAACCGAGTATAAGCCGAGGCACCTAATTTTACCACCAAAAACTGGGAAAACCTATTGACTCGAGTATAAGCCGAGGGTAGGAAATGCATTGGTCATAGCCACCCCCCAGTATACAGCCAACCAGCCCCCTATAGTATACAGCCTGTCCCCAGTAGTATACAGCCAGCCCAGCCTGCCCCCAGTAGTATAAAGCCAGTCCAGCTTGCCCCCAGTAGTATACAGCCAGCCCAGCTTGCCCCCAGTAGTAAACAGCCAGCCCTATGTAGTAAACAGCCAGCCCTATGTAGTATACAGCTAGCCCCATGTAGTATACAGCCTGCCCCCGGTAGTATACAGCCTGCTCCCAGTAGTATACAGCACCCCAGACTGCCCCGTGTAGTATACAGCCCAGCCCAGCCTGCCCCCAGTGGTATACAGCCTGCCCCGTGTAGTATACAGCCACCCCAGCATAACAAAAATAAATAAACTTATATACTCACCCTCCGGTGGCCCCGATGTGCAGCGCTGCTCCCCCGATGTCCGCGCCGCTTGTCTTCAGGCTTCCGCGCCCGTCTTCTGTCTTCTGCGGGGCGCGGCCATTGCTCTCTCCCGGGCTGGCGCCTAGTATGACGCGCCGCTGCTGACGTCATGCTAGGCGCCGCCCAGGGGAAAAACAATGGCGGCTCCCTGCAGAAGACAGAAGATGGGCGCGGATGCCTGAAGACGAGCCGCGCGGACATCGGGGGAGCAGCGGGGCCACCGGAGGGTGAGTATATAAGTTTATTATTTTTTTAAGTAATTTTTGCTGACTGACTGACTGACTGACTCGTGTATAAGCCGAGGGGATGTTTTTCAGCACATTTTTTGTGCTGAAAAACTCGGCTTATACACGAGTATATACGGTACCATCAAAATCCATCATGATACACCAGGGGAATTTACTCATAGATCTAAGCACTGTGACTGAGACAATCTTCTTAAATGTTTTATCCATGGCCTCCTTCTAAAATCAACATTTAAAATTAAGCAAATGAGCCTGAAGGGCTCCTGGGGGTGTTACCAAAGACCCTCCAAGCTGTAGCTTCACAAGCTGTTACTGTCTTCCCCTCTGATTCCTAAGCACTTTCCCCTCTCTCTTTCTGATGTAGTCTCACTGCAACAGAGGAAGCTGTAGCACACAGTGGGGAAGAGGGGAATTGCTTAAGCGCAGTGTAGCATCCTGTGAATCAGCAGCACGGAGAGGCTCTGGTAACAACCCCAGTAGCATTTCAAGCTTACAGTATTAGCATTATTTCAGAGGTTGATTTTAGAAGAAGTGAGGCCATGGATAAAAAATTTAACATGTCACATGTAGTGCAAGTGTTAGGTTTACAAATGCAGCGCCAATGTACAGAGTCAGGCTTTGGTCCAATCGCATATGCTTTTCTAATTCAAGACCCCGGGTCCTGGTTACGGATCGCTTGCGTTTCCATAGAAACACATATATCAGGCTTAGGTTTGCCCACATATGCTAACGTTGGGTTTGTATGGAGAGGGGCGGGGCACTGCCGTGCTACGGTAAGGCGGGCAACGGTAGTGTGAATGTAGCCTTATTGTTGGTAGACTTCTCAAACTTACGTGCATGTTCCTTTTTCAAAGTAAATGGCACCATTTTTTTTATGTATTGAAATGGCCTGATTCTTCTAAAAAAGACTTTTTAAAAATACGAAAACTACAGCGCTAGCAGCCATAGCAGCTTCTATGGGGTCTGCGGTGTCAGGGGGCCCAAGCATCTGAGCTGCCACACTGAAATGTAAGATATGCACTACTATATACATATTGTGCTGCACATTGTACACCATAATTGTATATCCTTGTACATACATAGATTTATCTTCCAACAAGACAATGATCCCAAACATAAAGCAAAATCTATAATGGAAGGTTCACAAGTAAATGTATCCAGGCGTTAGAATGGCCAAGTCACAATCCAGACCTGAATCCAATCGAGAAACTGGGAAAGAGCTGAAAACTGCTGCTCACAAACTCTCTCCATCCAACATCACTGAGCGTGAGCTGTTTTCCAAGGAGGAATGGGCAGAAATTTCTGTCTCTCGATGTGCAAAATCGATAGTGACCTGAGACCCCAAGCGACTTGTAGCTGTAATCGCAGCAAAAGGTGGCTCTACAAAGTATTAACAAATAATAATAATATTCCACATCTCACTTTTCAATTTATTATTTTTTTAAGTTTAAAATATCCAAAAAATTGTGTCCCACTTGTAGATTCTTCACCAAAAAAATTACAATTTTATATCTTTATGTTTGAAGCCTGAAATTTCGCAAAAGGTAGAAAAGTTCAAGGGGGCTGAATACTTTCACAAGGCAATGTATGTACATTTTCTAATGGCACTTTTTCGATGTGTGATGAATGTTTGAGAGGCGCTGGATGATTGAGTTGGTGGTTTCAAGTCTGATTTAATAATTAAAATTAACACATTTTAAAAATAAGAAAATATAAAACAAGAAATTTGTCCTGAGAACTACGCGTTTCACGCTCGGACTGAGCGCTTCATCTGGTTCATATAGAAAAGTATGATGAAGCGCTCAGTCCGACTGCAAAACGCGTAGTTCTCAGTATAAATTTCTTGTTTTATATTTTTATACTGTGTTAATTTTTAATTAATAAATCGGACTTGAAACCACCAACCTAGTCGTCAAGCGCCTCTCAAACGCTCATCACACATAAAAAAGTGCCATGGGAAGTTTTGCCCAAGGAGCCATTTTCTCATGTTGGAGAAGGAATTGCTCCAAGGGTGTAGCTGCAGGAAGACGCCAACAACAAAAAGACATATGCGAGTTGGGCCTGCTACCACAACCATGCTAGGTTAGTCGTTTCAGTACTACTCCTATTTCATACTAATCAACGGAGGGTACTACACTATAGGAGCGCCCCTTTCTCCACTATCTTTCAGATATGTATATTTTCTGAGGCGGGGAGGGGACGTCCCCATTCACAAGTCTGCTATGGGGCTTCGCTTCTCTTAGTGACACCCAAACTTTTAGCCCACCATTTTACTGAAAGAACCTGGGCCTTCATTCCTGATCCCTCCATTGGTGGTTCTCTTTATGAAACCCTGTTGCTTGGTTCCCTTATTTCTATCGGGATCCATCATCTATGGCACGTGCCTCACCGACATGCATTTTAATTATATATAGGATTTGCCGAATCCAACGATGGCTCTAGGGAGCACTGGTATTCCTGAGGAGTCATCATAGATCTGTGCCTGGTGGTTTATACTTCTCATGAATAAGATAACCCGGGAGTCAGACATGGAGAGAAGAATAGAGGTCAGTCAGTGTTCTCGTCTTTGATGTCTGTGTTATTTCAGATAGTACTGGGAATTCCTGGCCGCAGCGTCTATCTCTCCAGGACTCTGCGGTGGGAGCAGCCGTCCTCTGTTTACCATTATCTGCTCTTATCTGGGCACAGGAAAACACAGGCTGCAGGAAGTCCTCTAGGCCTCACTGTAATAAACTAAACTTTAGTGACCTACAGTTGAATGACCAGAGTCTTGTATTGAAGTTATTATTAATCTTATATAAGTTTTCCTGCTGCTTATATAGCACCGACATATTCCACAGCGCTGTACAGTACATCACTGCCATCAGTCCATAATGGGACTCACAGGCTGATTTCTGACACACATCAATTTTATCCAAAGACATTAAAGAAGTTGTTTAGTTTCAGAAAATAATTGATATTTGTTGTACAATGCAAAGTTACATTTTCCAATATACAGGCGGTCCCCCACTTAAGAACACTCGACTTACATACGACCCCTAGTTACAAACGGACCTCTGGATATTGGTAATTTATTGTACTTTAGCCCTAGGCTACAATGATCAGCTGTAACAGTTATCACAGGTGTCTGTAATGAAGCTTTATTGATAATCCTGGTTCATATGACAATCCAACATTTTTAAAATCCAATTGTCAAAGAGACCAAAAAAGTTCTGGCTGGAATTACAATGATTAAATATACAGTTCCGACTTACATACAAATTCAACTTAAGAACAAACCTACAGACCCTATCTTGTATGTAACCCAGGGACTGCCTGTACTTTCTATATCAGTTCCTAGTGGTTTTCTATCGTTCTGTCATTCAGTAGGAGCCTTTATTGTTCTCATTGGACCTTAGAGTTTAATCCGAGTCAAATCTTCTATGTCTTGAGATATATCATCATACAAACAGTAACATGTATTTCCGAGACTGGACAACATCTTTAACCCCTTAAGGACGCAGCCACTTTATAGCTTAAGGCTCAGCTCCATTTTTTGGATTCTGACTTGCGTCTCTTTATATGGTTATAACTTTTGAACTCTGTTACTTATCAAAGCGATTCTGAGATTGTTTTTCCCCCACATGTTGTACTTCATTTTAGTGGTAAATTGTGGCTGATAAGTTTTGCGTTTATTTACAAAAAAAAAAGAAAAAATTATGAATCTTTTGAAAAATTTGCCATTTTCGAAATTCAAAATCATTGTCCACTTTACATTTTCATAATTTTTGAAATGTCTGAATAATTTTTTTTGATGTCACGCGCCTTACAAATCGAATATCGCTTTTCCGGATTTTCAGAATTGACTATTTTGGGGATAAATACATTTTTAAATGAAATGTTACATAGTTAACATCAAAGCCCCCTATATAACCAACCCATTTTCAAATCTGCACCCCTCAAACTATCAGAAACAACTTTTAGGAAGATTGTTAACCCCTTGAGATCTTCATAGTAATTGAATCAAAATGGAGGTGAAATTTAGAATGGTCAAATTTTGACGGTCGCAGAGCGGGAAGGGGTTAAAGGGGTTCTCCAGCCACATACAAGTTAAAACCCTATCAACAGGATAGGGTCAAGCTTGCTGATCTCGCTCAGTGATGGGACCCCCACGGGTAACGTGATTGCGGCGTCACCTGTGTCCAGATGGTGGACTATGCAATGGATGGTGCCCTCTAACTATCTCTGACTCGCCTGCATGAGCTCATTGAAAATTTGAGTTCCCCCATCATTAAAGGGGTTTCCAACTAAACAAGTTTGGCCCTATCCACAGGTTAAGGACGAACTTGCTGATCGGTGGAGACCACAGGTCACGAGAAAAAGGAAGTTTGATGGGCTCCGGACGGCACTCGGCAAACTCCGCAAGCTCTATAGAGATGAATGGGACAGCACGGACATGCAGGGCCATCTGCTCCACTCATCTCGGGGAGCGACGGGAACCTCGGACTTCCCATTCTCATGATCTGTGGGAATCCCATCACTGAGACCCCCAATAATCAGCAAGTTAAGCCTTATCTAGTAGATAGGGCCTAACTTGTTTCGTGGGAAAAACCCTTTAAATAATCATGTAATTAGGTCCTCCATATTTTCATTGAATCATTGTAATGTTTTATTTATTATTTTTATATGTAGGTATAGGTTATATATTAGTCTGGCCCTCTAAACCCATTCTTTTGATTTGGCAAAATGGCCTGGAGTGCATCGTGTACAGCAGTCATCTATCTCTCACCGATAGGTACACTAGGTAAAAGTAGCCTCTAGGAGTTTTCATATTGGTCTCTTGT
This sequence comes from Engystomops pustulosus, assembly GCF_040894005.1. NCBI lineage: Eukaryota > Metazoa > Chordata > Amphibia > Anura > Leptodactylidae > Engystomops > Engystomops pustulosus. The sequence goes on from NC_092414.1 coordinate 34,569,246, forward strand.
GACAAGACCCAGTGTCAAGACACCACATTTGCTATCATTGACATATGCGTTCCCATACTACTGTCTACAAGTGGTGAAGGAAGGTCCATACTTTGCTAGTTGAATACGTCATGAGGACTCCTGACCCATACCTCCAACAGGGGGCTCGAAATAGACATGTACATTGGGGGTTTCCTGGTATACCTGCTGAACATCATCAAAAACTAGTCATGAACTTTGCCTTAGGTCAGTGGTGGCGAACCTATGGCACGGGTGCCAGAGGTGGCACTCAGAGCCATTTCTATGGGCACTCAGACCATCACTTCAGGATAGAGTTCACCATGTAGAACCAAATCCTGAAATCCCAGGCTACTTAAGAGATAATGTTTTAAAGCGACATTTCATCCACTGTTTGTAACTGTGGGAAAAGTGAGAGGCTGTTGACAGAACTGCAATGTCTTTGGAGGTCCTCCTGCTGGACCCACCATTCTCCTTCTACAGAGAGATCTCAGAGAGAAGCTACAATGAGAGTCTGCATTTGCCCTTCTTTCAACTGTATTGGTGGCCTCAGGGGGTTAATACGATTGAAAATTGAGAAAGAACAGGTAGTAATAAGTTACTGCTTAAAATGCCATGTTGGCACTTCACGGTAAATAAGAGGATTTTAGTTGTAGCTTGGGTACTTGGTCTGTAAAAGGTTCACCATCACTGCCTTAGGTAGCTCTTCTATGGGAGACACAAACACTCTCCCTAGTGCCACCTATAGGTAGCGCTCTGTATTAGTTTGAAATCGATGTCGCATATATATTTATCCATGTAACCGTCATGTAAAAGTGGCATAAATGAAGTGGTATAAAACTCCTCCTGCCAGGCTGCCAGCCATCAGTTCTGTTACCCAGCCGTTTATTAGTTGCATCATTCAATAGGCTTCTGCACAGTGTGAGTCAAGTGTAAGTGTATGTGGACACAGAGTATGTGTCAATTGCTTTTAATGCTTCCTCTTTGACATTGGCAAAGTCTCCAAGAGGAACTTAAACAAGACCTTATCAGCACTGAGCAAAGAAGCAAACTAACAAAAGAAACAATGGGGGGTATTTAACAGGGCTTCTGCACCACGCTAGTGGCATAGAAGCCACAAAATGATCACAAATGCTACCTTATGGCCAGTACTTGCGATTCTTTTCCCCTTTCTGCCTCCACCACTCATCTTTGCTGGGTTATAAAACAGACATGTTCGGCATCATTCTATATTCTCCTCAGACCTGACCTACACATATATCATATATACTCCTGACACCACAACTGACCACACTGTGCCCCCACATATATCATATATACCCCTTACACCACAACTGACCACACTGTGCCCCCACATATATCATATATACCCCTTACACCACAACTGACCACACTGTGCCCCCACATATATCATATATACCCCTCACACCACAACTGACCACACTGTGCCCCCACATATATCATATATACCCCTCACACCACAACTGACCACACTGTGCCCCCCACATATATCATATATACCCCTCACACCACAACTAACCACACTGTGCCCCCCACATATATCATATATATTCCTCCCACCACACCTGACCACACTGTGCCCCCACATATATCATATATACTCCTGACACCACAACTGACCACACTGTGCCCCCACATATATCATATATACCCCTTACACCACAACTGACCACACTGTGCCCCCACATATATCATATATACCCCTCACACCACAACTGACCACACTGTGCCCCCCACATATATCATATATACCCCTCACACCACAACTGACCACACTGTGCCCCCCACATATATCATATATACCCCTCACACCACAACTGACCACACTGTGCCCCCCACATATATCATATATACTCCTCACACCACAACTGACCACACTGTGCCCCCCACATATATCATATATACCCCTCACACCACCACTGACCACACTGTACCCCTCACATACATCATATATACCCCTCACACCACAACTGACCACACTGTACCCCCACATATATCATATATACCCCTCACACCACAACTGACCACATTGTGCCCCCACATATATCATATATACCCCTCACACCACAACTCGCGATATACCGCCCCCAGCAATCACTGTATACTGCTCCCCCAGCAACCACTGTATACAGCTCCCCCAGCAATCACTATATACAGCTCCCACAGCAATCACTATATACATCTCCCCCCCAGCAATCACTATATACATCTCCCCCCAGCAATCACTATACAGGCGGTCCCCTACTTCAGAACACTCGACTTACATACGACCCCTAGTTACAAACGGACCTCTGGATGTTGGTAATTTATTGTACTTTAGTCCTAGGCTACAATAATCAGCTGTAACAGTTATCACAGGTGTCTGTAATGAAGCTTTATTGTAAATCCTGGTTCTTATGACAACCCAACATTTTTAAAATCCAATTGTCACAGAGACCAAAAAAGTTCTGGCTGGGGTTACAATGATAAAATATACAGTTCCGACTTACATACAAATTCAACTTAAGAACAAACCTACAGACCCTATCTTGTATGTAATACCACTGTAGTAGAAAAAGCAAAAAGCGGCACTCACCGGATTCGTGCAGAGAGTTCATTCGGATACACAGAGTATAGACGTGGACATGGTGCAGACCGCGGCAAGCGACGGGCCGTTTCGCGCCTGTATGGCGCTTTTTCAAGCCTACCTATCTTGTAAGTAAACCGGGGACTGCCTGTATACATCTCCCCCCAGCAATCACTATATACATCTCCCCCCAGCAATCACTATATACATCTCCCCCCAGCAATCACTATATACATCTCCCCCCAGCAATCACTATATACAGCTCCCCCCGCAACCACTGTATACAGCTCCCCCAGAAATCACTGTATACTGCTCCCTCAGCAATCACTGTATACAGCCCCCCCAGCAACCACTATAAACAGCTCCCCCAGCAATCATTGTATACAGCTCCCCCAGCAATAAATATATACAGCCACCTATAATAACTATATACAGTCCCCCTATAATATCTAAATACAGTCCCCCTATAACTACATACAGCCCCCTATAACTACATACATCCCCCTATAATAACTGTATACTGTCCCCCTATAATAACTATATACACCCCCTATAACTACATACAGCCCCCTACAACTATATACAGTCCCCCTATAACTATACACACACCCCCTATAACAACTATATACAGTGCCCCTATAACTATACAAACACTCTGTATAGAAACTCCTATAATAACTATATACAGTCCCCATAGAATAACTAGTCCCCCTAAAGCTACATACAGCCCCCTATAACTACATACAGCCCCCTGTAACTACATACAGCCCTTTATAACTACATACAGCCCCCTATAACTACATACAGCCCCCGGTAACTACATACAGCCCCCTGTAACTACATACTGCCCCCTATGACTGCATACAGCCCCATATGACTACATACAGCCCCCTATAACTACACACACATCCCTATAATAAATAACTATATACAATCCTAGGTATAAATAATAAAATTGTTCTCACCTTCCATTGTTCCCATGCACAACGTCCTCATCCTCTCTCGCGGTGTCAGGGTGGATGTAAACAAAGATGGCGGTGCCCTGCTACAGGCGGCGCAGTGATGTTGCGGCGCCGTGATGTCATACGCTGGCACTTCACACTATGTGCCGCAGCCATCTTTGCTGAAGTCCGATCGTCTTTGGCAGAGGAAGGGAAGTTCCCTCGCTCTGCCATAGACTAAAGAAAAGACACCGGCGGGCATCCGGCCCGCCGCCTGGGACCAAATAAACTGTTGGCGATTCGGGTGGTCATGCGACCGCCCGCATCGCCTGCATTTGGTGGGGGCCCCTTGGGGGGGGGGCAAAGTGGTGGCGCCCCGGGAGACCCCCTTATGATCCTGCCCTGTGTACCGCTAGCGCAGGGGCCATGCTGCGACCTGATCTCATTGGCATTGGCTCACTGCAAACGAAATTTGTTAGGGCCAAGGCATGGCCCCCTGTGCTAGTGCTTGAAAACGCAGCGCTAGCGGTACATATGAATGCACTCAATTAATTATTTAATATACTGCCCCACCCTTGTGAACTATTTTATATATTGGTCCAATTAATTCATTAATTGGGTCAATTAATTATTAAATATATTGGGACCCCTAACCATTAATTATTGAATATATTAATTATTTCCTATGCTGCCCCCCACCATTAATTATTTCCTATGCTGCCCCTCATAATTAATGATTTCCTATGCTGCCCCTCATAATTAATGATTTCCTATGCTGCCCCCCACCATTAATTATTTCATATGCTGCCCTCCACCATTAATTATTTCCTATACTGCCCCTCACTATTAATTATTTCCTATGCTGCCCCCCACCATTAATTATTTCCTATTTCCAAAGAGTGAAAAATAGGGGTCTGAATACTTTCCTTACTTATGGTATAATGGGGCACAAAACATTGTCCTATGGTAAAGGTTTTATTTCCCCTTACACAGTGCCACTCATAGTCCGTAGTATAAGTGCGGTATTGCAGCTTCTCAAGTAAATAATGTTGTCCTGCAATATCAGCTGCTGCTCATGGACAAAAGTTCAGGAATGAACAAAACTTTATGTAATCCTATAATCTTTTTAACCATGAGAGAACCTGAGCGTCGCAACGTGCATGCTCCTGCCATGTGCCTGGTGAGGCTATAGTTACTCAACATGCGTTTCTGCGTATTTACCATGCATTTGGCTGGTTTCAATCTGTTTTTCTTCATTAGCTGTGAAAATGTTAAAACACGATTGAAAACAGCCAAACGCGTGCATTTTTGACCCGTTTTAATTAAGATCATTGATAAAACCTGTCAAAAACGGATGCGTTTTTTAACGGACTGCTTAAAAACGGCCCAAAACTGGTTCAAAACGCAACGTGTGCCGCGGGCCTAAGTACTGGAGTCGTTATCATGGGTATATTTTAGTTTAACACTTTCAATGCCGCAGTGTAGAAAAGCTCAGGTGATGGGAAGTAGGGCGTTCTGGTAGGTTATCAATTAATGCATAAGACTTCCAGAAAACTGATTGTTACTTCTTTATTGTTTCTATGTTTAGAAAATATCCCAAGCAGCAGGAAAGGAAGTGGGAGCATGAAGAATAGGACATTATAATATTCCACTGAGTCAAAGGTTGTGATGTGTGGAAGCTTCTCATCATCAGGATATCATGATGGGAGCCCCTAGTATATATTATGAGTAATGTGTGCCGTATACATCTAGTATATGAGTGATGTGTGCGCTGTATACATCTAGTATATGAGTGATGTGTGCGCTGTATACATCTAGTATATGAGTGATGTGTGTGCTGTATACATCTAGTATATGAGTGATGTGTGCGCTGTATACATCTAGTATATGAGTGATGTGTGCGCTGTATACATCTAGTATATGAGTGATGTGTGCGCTGTATACATCTAGTATATGAGTGATGTGTGCGCCGTATACATCTAGTATATGAGTGATGTGTGCGCCGTATACATCTAGTATATGAGTGATGTGTGCGCTGTATACATCTAGTATATGAGTGATGTGTGAGCTGTATACATCTAGTATATGAGTGATGTGTGCGCTGTATACATCTAGTATATGAGTGATGTGTGCGCTGTATACATCTAGTATATGAGTGATGTGTGCGCTGTATACATCTAGTATATGAGTGATGTGTGCGCTGTATACATCTAGTATATGAGTGATGTGTGCGCCGTATACATCTAGTATATGAGTGATGTGTGCGCCGTATACATCTAGTATATGAGTGATGTGTGCGCTGTATACATCTAGTATATGAGTGATGTGTGAGCTGTATACATCTAGTATATGAGTGATGTGTGAGCTGTATACATCTAGTATATGAGTGATGTGTGCGCTGTATACATGTAGTATATGAGTGATGTGTGCGCTGTATACATCTAGTATATGAGTGATGTGTGCGCTGTATACATCTAGTATATGAGTGATGTGTGAGCTGTATACATCTAGTATATGAGTGATGTGTGAGCTGTATACATCTAGTATATGAGTGATGTGTGCGCTGTATACATCTAGTATATGAGTGATGTGTGCTGTATACATCTAGTATATGAGTGATGTGTGCGCTGTATACATCTAGTATATGAGTGATGTGTGTGCCGTATACATCTAGTATATGAGTGATGTGTGTGCCGTATACATCTAGTATATGAGTGATGTGCGCTGTATACATCTAGTATATGAGTGATGTGTGCGCTGTATACATCTAGTATATGAGTGGTGTGTGAGCTGTATACATCTAGTATATGAGTGATGTGTGCGTTGTATACATCTAGTATATGAGTGATGTGTGCCGTATACATCTAGTATATGAGTGATGTGTGCGTTGTATACATCTAGTATATGAGTGATGTGTGCTGTATACATCTAGTATATGAGTGATGTGTGCGCTGTATACATCTAGTATATGAGTGATGTGTGCGCTGTATACATCTAGTATATGAGTGATGTGTGCGCTGTATACATCTAGTATATGAGTGATGTGTGAGCTGTATACATCTAGTATATGAGTGATGTGTGAGCTGTATACATCTAGTATATGAGTGATGTGTGCGCTGTATACATCTAGTATATGAGTGATGTGTGCGCTGTATACATCTAGTATATGAGTGATGTGTGCGCTGTATACATCTAGTATATGAGTGATGTGTGAGCTGTATACATCTAGTATATGAGTGATGTGTAAGCTGTATACATCTAGTATATGAGTGATGTGTAAGCTGTATACATCTAGTATATGAGTGATGTGTGCGCTGTATACATCTAGTATATGAGTGATGTGTGCGCTGTATACATCTAGTATATGAGTGATGTGTGCGCTGTATACATCTAGTATATGAGTGATGTGTGCGCTGTATACATCTAGTATATGAGTGATGTGTGAGCTGTATACATCTAGTATATGAGTGATGTGTGAGCTGTATACATCTAGTATATGAGTGATGTGTGCGCTGTATACATCTAGTATATGAGTGATGTGTGCGCTGTATACATCAAGTATATGAGTGATGTGTGAGCTGTATACATCTAGTATATGAGTGATGTGTAAGCTGTATACATCTAGTATATGAGTGATGTGTAAGCTGTATACATCTAGTATATGAGTGATGTGTGCGCTGTATACATCTAGTATATGAGTGATGTGTGCGCTGTATACATCTAGTATATGAGTGGTGTGTGCGCTGTATACATCTAGTATATGAGTGATGTGTGCGCTGTATACATCTAGTATATGAGTGATGTGTGCGCTGTATACATCTAGTATATGAGTGATGTGTGCGCTGCATACATCTAGTATATGAGTGATGTGTGTGCTGTATACATCTAGTATATGAGTGATGTTATTTAAAATTATGCTAATGAGCCTGAAAGCTTCTGTGGGTGTTACCAGAGCCACTCCATGCTATAGCTTCAAAGGCCTGTTTAGGAACACTACCCTGTCCCACTGCCTGCTTTAATCTTACACCGTGGCTCTGTACAGTGTGACAGCCTGTGAAGCTACAGCATGAAGCGCCTCTGGTAACAACTCCCAGAGTCCTTTAGGCTTATTAGCAGAATTGTAAAAGTTTTAGAAGGAAGGAGAACATGGATAACAACTATGAGAGGATCACAACAGTCCCGGTGCCTGGATCTATCAGTAAGTGTCCCTGGTTTATCATGATGGATTTTCATGGGAGATTTCCTTTAAGTAAATATGAAACAACTATTGTGTCATTAGTCACCTGACTGTGTACAGGGAAGGGAAAGCAGGGATGTTTAGGGTGAAGACCTTTCTAGCGGGACACTGGAATTCCGAAAATTCCTCATTTATCCTGGATACAGAACAATCCTTTGTTTTACCTCCCATGTAGTTCTCCTGCAGCTGACAATGATCTGTCCTGGGGGGATCTATTATTAGACGTTATTATTAACCTAAAAATGTAATAATATACAGTATATTTATACTCACACTGCCGTATTAATATCAGACCCTCTAAATGCGCTTTGACCCCCGCAAAAAAATCACTAAATACATTTCTCTTGTTCTTAATGAGATCCAGCACACAGACGCATTATTAACTCTTGTTTCACTTCCCACAGGGGTTCATCATTTTGTATCCAGAAATTGGCCACAGATAAGAGACAAAAAGCTGAATTATAGCCATCATTTTAGGTTGCCCTATACCTAGACAGCTCTGGTAACTTCAGATGAGACATTCTGCTGTATTTCTGTACAGATTGGTCCCTGTACTGTATATCTGTTGCTGTATTTATAATTCTAGCATTGTTTTGGGGCTGCATTTCTGTATATTGCTTGGTTCTGGTGCTGTATTTATAAAAAAAAAGGGTGTATTCAGGCTGTATTCTGTATAGTGCTCGGTTCCGGTGCTGTATTTATATTTTTAAAAAAAGCTATATTCAGGCTGTATTTCTGTTTTGAACTTGGCTCTATTGTTGTGTTTCTATATTGAGCTTCATTCTGGTTCTGTTTTGAATTTGGTTATGGTGTCGTGTTTCTATGTTGAGCTTGTTTCTTGTGCTGTATTGCTGTTGGTTCTAGTATTGTATTTCTGTATTGAACTTAGTTCTAGTTCTGTATGTACTGAGCTAGATTCTGTTGCTGCATTTATATACTGAGTTTATTTCTCATACTGTGCTTAGTTCTGATGTTGTGTTTCCGTAGTGAGATTGTTTCTGGTGCATTATTGTACTTTGTACTGAGGATTGCTTATTGTGCTGTGTTTCTGTGATGAACTTGTTTCTGGTGCTGTATTTCTGTAAAGAGATTGGTTAATATGTTGTGTTTCTGTATTAAGATTCTTTCAGGTGCTGCATTGCCATTGGTTCTAGTATTTCTCTATTGAGCTTGATTCTAGTGCTGAATGTATTTAATGAGCTTGTTTCTCATACTGGGGCACATTTACTTACCCGGTCCTGTCGTGATCCAGTGGCACTTTCTCTGTGGAGGATTCGGGTCTGCCGGGATTCACTAAGGTAGTGCGCCGGATGTCCACTAGGTGTCGCTGCTGCACTGAAGTCCGTCGGAGTTCACCAAGCTACCCTGGGTGTAGGTAAGTGCGAGTATTTTTTTTTTTAAATACGGCGTTTTTTCCGAATCTGTCAGGTTTTCTTACGGCCACGCCCCCCCCCCCCCGATTTCCGTCACGTGCATGCCGGCACCGATGCGCCACAATTCGATCGTGTGCGCCAAAAACCCGGGGCAATTCAGGGAAAATCGGCGCAAAATGGTAAAATTTGGGTAACCCGACGGAGAAATGCGATTCAGGCCCTTAGAAAATGTCCCCCATTGAGTTTGGTTCCGGTGCAGTGTTTCTGTAATGAACTTGTTTCCTGTGCTGTATATCCCTTGGTTCTACTATAGGAAAACAGATTGGAACGGCACCGTGCAGAAGTCGGGTGCAGGTCTTCAGAGCGGGTCTGACGTGGCTCGCTAGATACAATGAGAAAGTAGGATGAAGCAGCACTCCAATATATAGTAAAGAAGAAAAAAGTTTATTCCACCATTGATGCGACGTTTCGCCTTATCGTTAAAGGCATTTTCAAGCATTGGTTCTAGTGTTGCATTTCTCTATTGAGCTTGGTTCTAGTGCTGCATGTATGTACTGAACTTGTTTCTGTTACTGTATTTATGTACTGAGCTTGTTTCTCATACCGATGCAGTGTTTCTGTAGTGAACTTGTTTCCTGTGCTGTATATCCCTTGGGTCTAGTGTTGCATTTCTCTATTGAGCCTGGTTCTAGTTCTGTATGTATGTACTGAGCTGGTTATTGTTGCTGTATTTATGTAAAGAGCTTGGTTATGTTGCTGTATTTATGTACAAAGCTCAGGGGTGGATGAAGACTGCCATGGTCCTTCGGCTGTATGAATATTATAGCCCCTACATGTCTGGAATCCCCTTACAACATATGGTTATAGAATCAAGCATCTTGGGGATTGGAGGATGTGCCTGCTTTCAATATTCGGTTTCAGGATCTTCAGAGGACCTTCAAAGGTCCTGAAATGGCTCTTGTGTACATGTGTATTGAGAGCAGGAACAGATGTATGAGGATTTCATGGGTGGAGATCCTCCTAAGCATAAAATTTGGTGGGTGGTTTGGGTGACCATGGGCCCCTCTAGTAGGCTTGGGCCCCAGGATACTGCCAATTATAATTGATTCAGGGAGGCATTGTGCATATTTCAATTAAGGGTCCAAAAATGAATTTGAAAGAAACATTGTATACGGCATGTTCTAAACAGTATTTGTATATTTATATATTATATAATTGGGGGGGGGGGGGGGTTATATATATTTTAATGACTTCTGGGGGTAGGGAGTAATTTTTTTTAGATTTGTAAGCTAATTTTCTAGGAACTGCCCTTGTTCACAGGGTTACTTGGTGACAATGGAGTAGTTTATATACTTCATATATTATTTCCTTGGTATTGCTGGGTTCTGATGGCTGCTTCCTGGGGGTCTGAACTCTGGAACACGCACAGGACAGCAGCCCCCAGGTGTCACATGTGCCATGGATACCTGAAAAATGTATTTTATGACAAAATCCTCTTTATATATAAGAAGATCATTTGCAGGTATCTGGGCAGAAGGGTCCCCAAAAAACTGCTAATTCCCACAGCTCAGTGTGTCTGCTCTAGCATCCAGGACGATTCTTACCACCGGGCCAGATGGGCACACATGTAAAATTATCAAGGGGGGAAGTGGCAGCACTGTGTAGCTGTAATGCCATACATATTATAGTCAGTGTGCTGTATACAGTATATACTACAGTGAGTGGGTTATATACAGTATATACTATAGTCAGTGTGACGTCTATAATATAGTTAGTGTGATGTATACAATATATACTATAGTCAGTGTGCTGTATACAGTATACACTACAGTCAGTGTGCTGTATATAGTATAGTCAGTGTTCTGTATACAGTATATACTACAGTCAGTGTGCTGTATACAATATGAACTACACTCAGAGTACTGTATACATTATATACTATAGTCAGTGTGCTGTATACAGTATACACTATAGTCAGTGTGCTGTATACAGTATATACTATAGTCAGTGTTCTGTATATACTATAGTCAGTGTACTGTATACAGTATTTACTATAGTTAGTGTGCTGTATACAGTATATACTATAGTCAGTGTGCTGTATACAGTATATACTACAGTCAGTGTGCTGTATACAGTATGAACTACACTCAGAGTACTGTATACAGTATATACTATAGTCAGTGTGCTGTATACAGTATATACTACAGTCAGTGTGCTGTATACAGTAAATACTAGTCAGTGTGTTGTATACAGTATATACTGCGGTTAGTGTGCTGTATATACTACAGTCAGTGTGCTGTATACACTATAGTGAGAGTGCTGTATACAGTTTATACTACAGTCAGTGTGCTGTATACAGTATATACTACAGTCAGTGTGCGGTATACACTATAGCGAGAGTGCTGTATACACTATAGTGAGAGTGCTGTATACAGCTGCGGCAGCACAGTGAGGGCAGGCAGGAGGCTGTGCTAGTCCCTGTACACACAGGAGGGGGTGAGGAGCACACATCTTCTCCCATCCTCCCTTCTTACTACCAGGACGGACGCGGCTCCTGTGCGGCTACAAGGCGGGGAGCTGGGACCTGCGCTACCGCCTGACTGACTGCCGGGTGTGGACGGTGCTCACAGGGGACTCCCGCCGGTTCCTCAGTAGAGGGGCTCATCACCGCCAGACAGGCGGACTGCGAGGAGGAGGCTGCGGCTGGACCCTGTGTCTCCCGGAGGTCAGTACGGCTGCACTGCTGTGCTGGATGTAGCTGAGCTGAGTTGGTCACATTGTCTGTGTTTACTTGTCTGCTATAACCAACACTAATGTTACCGGGGGGAACAAAAGCAGCGGCGCACGAGCAGCTCAGCTCTGCTACATCTGTATATAGGGGCTGGTATGTGCAGACATATAGATCTGGCTCACGTCACAGGATGTATACTGAATATATACTGCAGTTCTGATCTCCAAAAGACTGAGGATAATCTAATCTGGTCTGGTTCTGATTAGGTAATAATGGGTTCTGATCTTATAATGTGATGACAATTTTACCAGATCTGGGTTTATAATGGTGACTTGTTGGGTGGTTCTGATCTGATAAAGTTTGGAAGTGATCATTGATTTTCAATTGTATTGAGATTGATTGGATCTGAGTTTGATCAATGAGTGAGTCTGATGTGAAAGTGATTGGGCTTGGATCTAGTCTGATCTAATATTTACTGGGTCTTAATTGGTTTGGAACTGCTTTAGTTTTTCTGATTAGATAATGATTGGGTTTGATCTGTTTGTCCTCCTAGGTCTGATCTGTAAGGGATTTAATTAGATCTGATGTGATAGTAACTAAGTCTTTTTAAATTGATTTGGATCTGACATAGATTGGTTGGGTCTGATCTTTTTGCCTCTGACTTCACTTGGGTCTAGGTCTGATCTAAAATTGATTGATTTTTTTTATTGGTTTGGGTCTGAACCGTTCTGGTCTGGCTCCATGAAGATAATGATTTTGTCTGATCTGACAGTGACTAGGTCTTTTAATAATATGTTGGGATCTGCTGAGATCATCCCTATAAATCTTAGAGTTGGGTCTGATTGTCTCTTACCATTTGAAGTTAATCGCGCCTGATCTGATTGTCTGTGTCTACACTAAGATATCTGGGTCTGATCTGACATTGCTGACTAATCTGGTACTGATCATCTGTGTGTCTGAAATGATACAGATTGGGTCTGATCTGATAAGGATTTGGTGATGAGACCCAAACTGTAGATCAGATCATTATCTTAGGGTAAAGACACACAATGTGACAAGTGACAGGTACCGTTGTGTCCAAAGCCCATCCCACTCACTGTAACCGTCAGTGGCTGCACATAGTCCTAGGTCTCTTGGGGTGGGCAGGACTAATGACACTTCGCTGATCCCACCATGTGTCTTCACCCTAGGGTGCTTTCACACCCTTTCAGCGTGTTTGCTCCTCTACCGTTGTGCATCCGTTGCATTTTGTCTCCATTTTGCTTCCGTTTTGTCTCTGCGTCCACAAAAAAAAGAAGGTTCCGTTCCGTTTTAACGCATGCGTTTTCAGTCCGTTAAATAAGGATGGGATTTAGGCCACGGTCACACGTACCGCTAGGCGTCCGTTCATAACGTGACGCTAGCGCACAGGGGGAGGTCCTTGGCCCGAACCCACATGCGTTTCCAGAGAAACGCATGCAATCGGCTTAACAATCGCAAGCGTTTCCCCGGAAACGCATGTGCGTTCGTGCCGAGGACCTCCCCCTGTGCGCTAGCGTCGCTTTATGACGGACGCCTAGCGGTATGTGTGACCGCGGCCTAAAAAACACATATGTTTTTAAAGCGCATGCGTTTTTGACCGTTTATCGTGCGTTTGGCTGCTTAGAACCTGATTATCTATTAAGATAAACAGGTATTAAGATAAACGGATTGAGCCGCCGATGTTTTGCATTAAATTAAAGCAAAAGACCGGCGGCTCGTTCCCGATCGCAGGCGTTACCATAGAAACGCCAATGCGATCGGGCCGCGGCCCGCCCCGGTGGGTGCGGCTTTGTCTGCGTTTGAGTTTGCAAACGCAGACAAAGCTGCACGTCTGCCATCACCCTAAGGCCGGCGCCACACATAGCGCTTTGTCTGCGCTTGCAAACGCAGACAAAGTCAGGCCCGCCCGGCGACTTTGTCTGCGTTTGCAACACTAGCACACGGGGGCGTTTGCAACACTAGCACACGGGGGCGGGCCTCGACTACATGCGCTAGTGTTCTGTTATGAATGAAACACTTTCGGAACATGTGACCGCGGCCTCAGGCTGCATTAACACAACAATAATAATAACACATAACAATAAGGGTGATGTCACACATGGCGTTTTTGGGCCGTTTTTAGTTAGTGCGTTTTCAGATCGTAAAAAAATGCATGCATTAAACGCATCCTTTTTAAAAAACACATGCGCTTTTGTCTGTTTTAATTGCGCAAATTCGGAAAAATGGACAAAATGGCCTGCACGCCTTCTCTGCTCCAAGTGGGTGTAAAGGGGGTGTGGCAGGTGGTAGCGTTCTGTCTGTTGTGTAGATACAATGGATACGAGGGCTGATGGTTGTATCTGATGGGAATCTGTGTGTCTATGACCGCTTTCAGGTGATTTACATGTTTTCTTCCTCTGGTTATTGTGTGTAGGTTCCAGGGCCACCACCTGACAAATTTTGTGGGCTCACCACCCCCACAGAATGATAATTCGGGCCTGGTGCACAGTCGGTTCCCTTCACCTGGTAAGGAAGGAGGGTTTTCTGTTACTGGGGGCCCCTTGTCCTCCTCAGGGCCCCTTGAACGCCATCACACTAACCCCCCCCCTTATGGCGGCGCCCTTTATTGCTTCGTTTTATGAGCGGGGAAGGACTTCAGGAGCTGCGCTAGATGTTCTTTCTTGCATCATCTGTAAAAGTTGTTTCTTTGAAGTGTTCACATAAAGGATGTGTCATAAATACTGCATATAATGAATATAGTGGAAGAATTAGTCACCAGATGAAAAGACGAGGAGAGATCAACAACACGAGTTCCAAAATCATACAGGACATTGTCCTCTACACACAGAATCTTGATCGAGAGAGAAAGCTATGAGATGGATAGATAAAAAACAAAAAAGAAGCAGCACAGCAACATAAAATGACTTTATTCACCCGGCGTGCATTCTTCTCATTTTTTATTATTATTTTTTTATAAAATCAGGGGTGTGTTGAGGCACCATTTGGAGTGTGTACACACTTTGCTTACAGATTGGGTGCTGCTGTCTCCTTTTTTGTTGTATTTACCTGAAAAGGATAAAAGAGTGAAACAATAGATAACAGATAAGTGGATTCATACAAGAAAGATTAGAGAAAAGATAGATACAATAGATCATAGATACATAGGGGGAGATGTAGCAGAAGTTTCTGAGGTAAAACTGTTCTAGTTGCCCATGGAAACCAAACAGAGCTCAGCTTTAATTTTGTAAACAGCTGTGGAAAAATGAAAGCTGGGCTCTGATTGGTTGTCATGGGCAACTGGAACAGTTCTGCTCTCAGACACTTCTGATAAATCTCCCCTATACAATCTATAGATGATCCATAGAGCTAAGGACTCTTTCGCACTGGCGTTTCTCATCCTCTTACCAAACCAATCTTTTCTATGGATGTTTTCAGATTTCAGTTTTTTGTTCCGCTGATCTGTTGTCTGTGAAAAAAATGTAGAAGCTGTCCTTTTTTGTTTCACATATGTAGATCTCATAAGGTGATAGAAGTCTATGGGTGCACAAAAAGAAAATAAAACCTGGTGACAGGTCAGGTCCTTTTTTTCACTCAAGAAGCTAAGGGAACCAGGTTTTGGTTTTTCTAACCAATGTTAAACATTCATGCAATATCCGCGCCATTGTGATTCCACCCTAAGGCCTCATTCAGTTAGCGGTTTGTGGGCATGTATATGCTGGCTCATATATGTCCCCATAGACGGCAATGGCGGCACATCGGCGTTACGGTTCCACACACGATCCGCGCTGTAAACTGAGAAAAGATATGGCATGCTCTATCTTTCCCCGCGTCTGCGGCCGTGCTCCGCTGTTTTCTATTGAGGAGGGAGGGGTCATCTGCTCTCCAGCGCACGGCGGTATGCCCGCCCGGTGGGCATACCGCCTTGTGAATGTACCCTGAGGGCACCTTCCCACGTGGCGTTTTGGTTGCATTTTTAAACGCATCAAAAACGCAATTGGTAGTGGGGGGGTATGCATGAAACGCATGAGCGTATTGGCCAAACCCCCTCCCACTTTCATTTTGGATGTGTTTAAAAATGTGACAAAAACGCCACGTGGGAAGGCACCCTAAATATACATAGATAGAGTTAGGATAGATGTGAGATGGATAGATAGATAATTTGTAGGAAGGTAGATAGATATGACAGAGGGAATCCAGAGACACCATTATACTGCCCCCTACCCCCTTAGTATTGGTGGTGACCTGCGTGTAATGAATAGGCCATTTCCATATTTCATATCGCGGAGGGAAAACCTAATCTAAGCAGAATAGAAATCTTTATCCACAATCCCCGGCATAGAAAGTTTTAAGGGAAAAGAATAAGGGATTTCCTAAAATAAGCCCACTATTCTCTCACAGGAAATCGCACTATACATGGGAGAAGAAAAATGGTGAGTGGTCATGCACTAAGGCCACCTCGACCTCTGACCTCTGAGAGTTACAGGAAGTGACTGATTACTCTTTTGCCAAGTCAGTCTCCTTAACCCATCGTTTGCCAGTGCTCACAGGGCCATATTGTTTCTGCAGAGTGAATACAGGGTGACATGTAGGATCTGGGATGCATCGTGTTGGTGACATGTTACCAGCATTGTTCTGTGTTTTGCATGTTTCTTGAACTTCCCCATTTAAAGTGCAGCCTAGAGAGTGATGAAATTCTGTTTTATGCGGCTGCTTGGCCTTTTTTAGACTGCCCTATTCTCCCCCGGGCAGTGGCTGCTATAATACAGTCCTGACTTCTTCATACCGTATAGAGCCCATTGCTACTCTCTCTTCATCCCTCACCACTTGTAAAGTAGAGACTAACACTCTCCTGCAACAATTCCTTTCTATAGGGTCTGATATTTTTTGGTTCAGGGAATGTCATATTTTTTCCATAAACAAGAATCCACATTTATTTAAATATATAAATATTATTATCATAACTCACCGAACCCCGCATTTCAAACAGCTATAACTTCTGTACAGTTCAGTTCTGGTGTAATTTTAAAGTTGATAATCTACCCTTTATAATCGCACCAGGACTGTGTTTTTAGGTAGCACAAAAACTAGAAATATCCACAGTTGGGAGTGGGAGCTGTATATGAAAATCACATTCCCGACTGATATTTTAAGAGTGGATATCATTGATTCTGTGGAACCTAGAAAAACACGGGGAAATTTATCAGAAGTGTCTGAGGTAAAACTGTTCTAGTTGCCCATGGAAACCAATCAGTGCTCAGCTTTCATTTTATAAACCCCTATAAGAAAATGAAAGCTGAGTTCTGATTAGTAGCCATGGGCAGCTAGAACAGTTCTGCACTAAGCCACTTCTGATAAATCTCTCTCAAAGTCTTTGTGAATCAAAAGGAGAACACTTTAAACTGACACCAGAACTGTGGGTCTTGGTGCAGCAGTACAGGAGATTAAGCCGTTTGAAGTGTGCCATCTGTGATGTGTCATTTTTTTTTCAGGATAGGGATTGTAATTAAGCCTGACTTGAAAAGGCTGAAAATGTGATGCAGAGCTTATTTTTGAGGAATATTTAATTTTTTGGGAAACGGGGTAGCTTCCTGTGTTATTGATTCTGGAGAACCTACAAGGGTATTATGAGACCCTGCTTTGTTCCTATCCCAGAATCTGTCCTCCATGTGTACAGCTTTATTGTTATTAAAAAAAAAAAAAAAAGGGGGGCAACAAATAGATCAAAAACCAAAATCGAATACCATAACCGACAAATAACATAAAACAAGATAGATGCATACGGTCAGGATTTTCATACCAAAGATTAGCTTAAAAATGAGTGCCAAAGTATAATTCTGATGCTGCATCGTTAAGGTCCTGGAAGGTGTGGAGAATGAGGGTGCGGTCACACAGTGCGTTTTGGTTGCGTTTTCATTACATTTTTAAGCGCATTACAGTAGCTGAGGAGAGGTGATTTTACTAATTACATTACTGTTAACATTTGTGTTTACAAAACTGTGTAAATGCAATGTTAACACAAATATGTTAGCCATGTGTTAACTTTTCTGTTGTGTTAACATGTGTGTAAAGATCATTTTTACATTGCGTTTTGTAAACACAAATGTTAATAGTAATGTCATTGGGCGAATCACCGTTTAAAAACGGAATGAAAACGCAACCAAAAAGCACCATGTGACCGCACTCCTAGGATAGATGAATTGACCCCACAACAATAATATTCTATTGTGATGTTAACACAATAAAGATAATTTTAATTCTGTATTTTACCATTTTACACAGTTTTATTGCTGTTTTTGCTCCTATCACTCCCTCTGCTGCTCAGTGTAAAATCCCAGGGTATCGGCGGGGCCTCTCTAAGCAGACACATTATCATCCATATAGTTCTGTGGGGTGACAATGTGGTTAGATTATTAGGGTACAGGTGTATATACACTTTCATCTGACTACTGACATTATACTAACACACTGACACATAGAGTGATGAGATAGATCAGAGATGGATTAGATGAGATTACACAAAGGCTGATAGACCATTACACTGTTACACTGTGAGCACTGCTACATCTCTATGTGCCTGCCTCCCCCTTCCCCCCGGATCACTTATCTCCTTGTAGCTTGTAGTGTGCAGCCTCTTTCTCTGCTCACCATGTGCTGACAGGCTGTGAGTCGGTGACAGTCTCTGAGCTCCATGCAGGGGGCGGGGCTACAGCCAAACAGAAGAGACAGACAGAAACTCAGCTCCACGATCTTGCTCCATCATCCAAGATGGCGGCTCGACCCTAAGTGAGAAGTTACAGGGTCGTGTCTAGGGGCAACTGAAATTATGTACAGCAGGACTGATAGAGACAGGTTGGACTTATATCTGTGAAATGCTGCATTTTTGTTAATAACAGTGAATTAGAGAATGTGTTATTTTGTTATCCTGAGTTCATAAGGAACTTGTCTTTGTGGGAATACCCCTTTAACCATAACATGAATTGTACCTGTATATCTGTGACAGGCAGCACTGAGAGTGACATCTGTACATCTGGTTGATCCTGTTCTCTATCATTACGTAGCTGTCACACCGGTTTGGGAATTCTTTGAGAAAACCGCTTAATCTGCTTTAAGACTGTAAAACCAGCATCATCTTTTTT
Source organism: Engystomops pustulosus (assembly GCF_040894005.1). Classification (NCBI taxonomy): domain Eukaryota; kingdom Metazoa; phylum Chordata; class Amphibia; order Anura; family Leptodactylidae; genus Engystomops; species Engystomops pustulosus. Next base: position 34,588,248 of record NC_092414.1, read on the forward strand.
TCTTCTATGACATATTTTAATTTTCCCAATTAAATAGCACACAATTTTGAACCCAAATATTTTGTAAGTAAGAGTTTCCCCTAAGATAAGAAATGACTTCTATAACATTCTGGTCGTAAATGGGTTGTCTAGTTGAAAAATAAAATCTATGTCAGTGCACAGCCCTGATTTCCTGGTCACCCTTGTAGTGGTGACATAAATTCGGAAATTCCTCCCCGTTGCCTTTTTACCTCCTTATCTGTACAGATGAACTTTACTACTGAGCATGTACATAAAGTGCAGCATATTCATCTCATTTAAAAGCATTGATCAAGGGTGTACAACCTGCTGCTAACAGGTCACATGCAGCCTGTAAAGCCTAAAGTTGGGGCCTGTACCCTGCGATGAGGGGTTCCATAACTGTTGGGAACGTTCATTGGTGCAGGAGGCCGGGTAGCGGTGAGTGCAGCTAAGAAATCCTCACTCCTCCCCAGTATTATTAACTTCTCTAGGGGTCTCCAGTGTTATTATTATTGTCTGCTCTGGGGTCTCTTCATTATTATCGTTGGCTACTCTGGGGTCTCCACTATTGCCTGCTTTTAGTACAGTATTAATAATTTCTGAGGTGTTATTTTGTTCTGTAATGTGGCTGTTTCTGCATCTAGGGTGCTAGTTACAGGTACAGCCCCTTAATGTTGAGCAGTATGACAATGCGGCCCTCAGACAGATAAAGGTTGCTTTCAGCTGGCCTTATTCCTTAGATCAGGAATAGATCTGACTTTTAAAGGAAATTTCATAATTTTCCCAATTTCTTATGAAAATTTTATTGTGACTCCACCAAAATGGTCAATGACTCCACCCCCCTTGTTGCTTGACAAACAATAAATGACCACTACAACCACTACGCATCATATTGATCTCCTTTATCTCGTACACTGATACTGCTCAGATCTTCTACCATTCCTGGTCCCGCTTTCCATAAAGGAAGTAAATCAGCAAATCACTGAAACACAGCTGTAAATCCCGCCCCTGCGGAACTTCAGGTTCCCAATTAATTAAAATGAACTTATTCCATACCAAGTCTTGCGTTCCTGGGACCATTTTACAAGCTGGCCCTTTCTCCATAAGTGTTAGAGAGGGACTTGTCGCCATTGGGTCTATTGATTGGCCGCTTACTTTTGGCTATGTGGTGTCACTGCTGCTCCTGGCATAGGCTGCACTGTGGATGAATACAATCTCTGTACAGTGCTCTAGGATATTACTGTACAGTGATATTCCATTGCCATGACTCCATCTGGACACGAGTCTATTTTAGACAAAATTAACCCCTAGGCGCACCAGGACGTTATAGTACGTCCCCGGGGCTAGATGCTTAGCGCACGGGGACGTTCTATAACGTCCTGCTTCTGGCACCGGCTCACGAACGGAGCCGGTACCAGAAGCAGCGGCTGTCAGCTGTCTAGTACAGCTGACAGCCTGCGCTAACACCCGCGATCGGAGCCGGCTCCGATCGCGGGTGTTAACCCCTTACACGCCGCGGTCAAACATGACCGCGGCGTGTAAGTGTGTTTGAGCTGTGGATCGGATCCCCCGTGCCGCTTACCGGGTGATCCGATCCACTTCTGGGCAGCTCCGAGGACTGGCATGTGCCCCGGAGCTGCCCGGTCTCCATGGCAGCCAGACCCCTTCCGGGTCTGGCTGTAAACTGTCTGAGCATGCGCAAGCTTGCTCAGACAGTTTACACTGCTCTACAATAAAATAGTATTGTAGAGCAGTGTATTGAACTTAAACCAGTGATCAGAGCATCACTGGTTTAAGTTCAAGTATGTATAATTAAAAAAAAGTCAAACACTAAAGTTAACACATTAGAATAAATAAAAAATAAATACATAAAAATATAAGCCCCTAAAATGTCACTTTCCCATAAAAAAACTTAATAAAGTATAAAAAACATAAAAACACAAAAAACCCTGCATATTTGGTATTGCCGCGTCCGTAACAATCTGCATAATAAAACAGAATTGTTACTGGACCCGCACGGTAAACGCCGGAGGAAAAAAACGCAAAAAACATTCCGAAAAAAGATCATTTTTAATTAATACCCTATAAAAAATGCTCTAAAAAGTGATTTAAAAAATGTTATGCACTCCAAAATAAGCCCACTAAAAAGAACAACTGTTCTCGCAAAAAATAAGCCCCTAACAAGATTTATGTGCCAAAAAATAAAAAAGTTATGCATATAAAAAGATGGTGATGCTAAAATGAATAAGATTTTCCCCAAATTAGTTTTTATTCAGTACAATTGAATAAAATACACAAAACCCCCACATATTTGGTATCACTGCGTCCGTAACAATCTGTATAATAAAACAGAATCGTTATTAGATCCGCAAAGTGAACCCCGTAAAAAACAACCTAAAAAAACTCTCTCTGATAAAGATGATTTTTTATTAATGCCCTTTAAAAATGCTCTAAAAAAGTGATTTTAAAAAGTTACGCAATCTAAAATAAGACCACTAAAAAGCGCTATCATTCTTGCAAAAAATAAGCCCTTAAACAGATTTGTGAGGTGAAAAATAAAAAAGTTATGCATATGAAAGACGGTGATGCTAAAATTAACAACAATTTTGCCAAATTACTTTTTATTCAGTAAAAATGGGAAAAAATAAAAAAAATATATATAAATGAAGTATTTTCATAAACGTGGCGACCCATAGAATAAAAATAATATACTATTTTCATGCTATGGTTAACGGCCAAAAAAAAAAAACACATAAAAATTTTCCTAAAAATTGATGATTTTCATTTCCTCCACCAACAAAGAGTTAATTAAATCTCACCAATTAGCTATAGATGCCCCAAAATTATGTATTAGAAAAGTGCATCTCATGTGGCAAAAGAAATAAGCCCCTATAGGTCCTCAATAAAAAAAAGAAAAAAATTATAGCCTGTACAATGTGACATAGCAAATCTGATTTGAATGGCGCCTCCTTCCCTTCTATGCCCGGCCGTGCGCCCATACAGCAGGTCACCACCACATATAGGGTATCGGTGTACTCGGGAGAAATTGCGTATCAAACTTTGTGGAGCCTTTTTTCATTTTATCCATTACAAATGTTTAATTTTCCACCCAAAATGAGTGTATTGTGAAAAAATATTACAATTTGCAGACTCCACCTCCATTTTGTTTTAACCCCTAGAAAACACGTAAAGGGTTAACAAACTTCTTAAAAGTGGTTTTTCATACGTTGAGGGGTGTAGTTTCCACAATGGGGTAATTTACGAGTCTCGCTATTATTTAGGCCTCTCAGTGTCAATTAGAAACTGAGCAGGTCCATCTAAATACAGGTTTTGGCGATTTTACAAAAAATGTGAAAAATGGCACCCAAATTCTGAGCCTCATAACATTCTAGTAAAATATGTGGAATCTGAAAAACCCATGCCAACATAAAGCAGACATTTGGGAAATGTAAATTATGAATTTATTTGGGTGCTATGACTTTCTGAATCAAAAGTAGAGAATTTAGAACGTTGAAAATAAAGAATTTTTCAAAATTTTTGCCAAATTTTGTTTTTTTTCATAACTAAACTTTAAATTTTTAAACTAATTTGAAGTACAATGTGTCACGAGAAAACAATCTCAAAATCCCCTGGATATCTCACAGCGTTCCCACGCTATAACCACTTATAGTGACACAGGCCAGATTTGAAAAATGGGGCTGCGTCCTTTAGGCCAAAAGATGCTGTGTCCCCTAGGGGTTAAGATCTCACAACTTTTCCAAGTTCATCGACTTCTCTTGTTGTCAGTTGGAAGCGACTGATGGAATTATTTACTTAATCAAAGGAATTCTAATGTTCCGCCCTTGTAACGGAACGAGTGTCTAGCGCGTTCTTCTAGGCTGGGAACATCTCTTATCTGCTTTACCATAAGAATTACTGGCATCAAACTTAGATTCATGATATAAAAATATCATATCATATCAAGGGCGCTCACAATCTCTTACACACACACAGGGACACTTTCATAGGAGGATATTTTATGTTGTGAAGTATGAGTGGAAACTAGATTACTAGTAGTAGGAAGACACCTGGAGAACATGGCCCCAGGGCGGGTACAATTTTAGGGCACAAGAGTAAGATAGACAAATCCATTTAAAATTGACCTTAGAGCCCTAAAGCCACTAGAATTACACCACCAAAATAGCAGCACCGACAGGTATTATATATCCTTTCTAGAATTCCCTCTTTTATGTCAATATTTATTAGAATATTGCTTTAGAAGTCATATCCAATCGAGCTGAGAAGAGTCACTTTTTTGCCTGAGATGAGTCACTTTTAGTCACTGGAAGAGGAGTGTTACTTCAGACAGTCCTGTATGTTGTGCTACACGACAATGCTTTTGGTAACATATTGAAGATAAGAATCTCATCCTTCAAACAATCATCTGTCTGAAGCCCCCAACCGCCCTCCACCTGTAAAAGTGACTAATTTCAGGCAAAAAGTGACTTTTATCAGCTCATTCGCATATGTCTTTAGAGGCTTTTTTTTATAGTTAAACAGGTGTAATTTAATGTTAGAACAGGACATTTCATACCCAACCTAAAGGGGCTGTTATGTGTAGCTTGGTTAAAGCTGGTGACCGTGTTCCTTTAACCAGGTAAGGACCGGGCCCTTTCCTGTTTTTTCATGTCCATTTTTCACTCCCCACTTTCAAAAATCTATAACTTTTTATTTTTACACGTAAAGAGATGTGTGACGGCTTGTTTTCTGCGCAACAAATTGCACTTCATAGTGATGGTATTAAATATTCCATGCCATGTACTCGGAAGCGGGGAAAAAAATTCCAAATGCAGTGAAAATGGTGAAAAACCGCATTTGGCCATTTTCTTGTCGGCTTGGATATTACGTCTTTCACTGAGCGCCCCAAATGTCATGTCTACTTTATTCTTTGGGTCGGTTCCGATTAAGGGGATACCAAATTTGTATAGGTTTTATAATGTTTTCATACATTTACAAAAATTAAAACCTCCTGTACAAAAAAATTTTTTTTGATTTTGCCAACTTCTGGCGCTAATAACTTTTTTATACTTTGGTGTACGGAGCTGTGGGTGGTGTCATTTTTTGTGGTATTTGATAATATTTTCAATGATATCATTTTTAGGACTGTACGACCTTTTGATCACTTTTTATAGATTTTTTTTATATTTTTCAAAATGGCAAAAAAGTGCCATTTTCGACTTTGGGCACTATTTTCCGTTACGGGGTTAAATGCATTGAAAAACCGTTATCATATTTTGATAGATCGGGCATTTTCGGACGCGTCGATACCTGATGTGTTTATGATTTTTTTTTTTTTTTTTACTATTTTTCGGACTCCCTAGGGTACATTAACCCTAGGTTGTCTGATCGATCCTATTATATACTGCCATACTACCGTATGGCAGTGTATGGGGATTTTCCTCTTCATTCATTACAATGTGCTATCAGCACATTGTAATGAAAGGGTTAAAACGAAATAGCCTCGGGTCTTCGGAAGACCATGGAGACGGATCTCCGCTCCCCGATGACGTCACGGGGAGCGGCGATCCCAGGTAAGATGCCGGCAGCCATCGCTGTGATGACACCTGCGATCAGTGCTAGCACCGATCACGGGTGTTACCGGTAAGCCTTTGCTACTAGTAGCTGTAGCTACTCCACTCCCCAGTACCCTCCTCCGATACGATGTAGAAGGTGTTCAGCTGCTTGGCAACATACTGGTAGTGCTTTATTAGGTCAATTTCTGCTGACAGGTTCCCTTTAAGTCCTCACTATTGGAGTTAAGGAAGATGGACCTTTTTGGTTCTCATGTCTGTACATGGCTTAAGTAATGGTCTGATGATCCTTGAAGGTATCCAGAGCCCTTTTTTTTAGTTATTAAATTACATCTACCATCAGGATGAAAGACTGTATGCAAATGAGCCTGAGGGGCTCCTGGCACCCATAATGCTCATTTGCATAAAGTCCTTCATCCTGGTGGTAGCTTAATTTATTAACTTTGATAAACTAAAACCACAACCTTCTCCACAATACCATTTTTTTCATTGTCTGTGAGGACATCTTGGGTCTCCCTTGATGCGGCAGGGGTGTGCGCTACTCTCTTACAGGCCGTGAGCAAGCGTTGACACGTCTGCCATAAAACGAGAACACAGGACAGAAGCCAAAATAATAGCTCCTTGTGTGTTTGTAGTGGGAGTCAGTTTCAAAGACCTGTGAACAGTGGGCGAGGGACAGAGAAAAAGCTTTTTTATATTTTTTCAATACGCCTGAGAATTTGATTTCTTTGAGAGCATTGTTCATGTGAGATCCACTGGAGACATATTCATTATTCAAGCCCCCGTCTGGTATGAGGCGTCTCTGCTGTAACCTCTCTGTCTACAAGTCCTCAACCACCTAGAAAGTAGAGAAGAAGAACATCTAATGATACATCCGGAGACATTACTAACCTAAGCGCCATTCATGTGGTTAAACATCTGTCCCTGTCGTCAGATATCTTATACTTCATGTATGACATCAGAAAATGACACATCTGGGTCAGAACCTCCTAAACTTAACCCTTTCAGGACCTGGCCCTTTTTTGTTTTTTCATTTTCATTTTTTACTCCCCATGATCAAAAATCCATAACTTTTTTATTTTTCCATGTACAGAGCTGTGTGACGGCTTATTTTCTGCGTAACAAATTGCACTTCATAGAGATGGTATTGAATATTCCATGCCGTGTACTAGGAAGCGGGAAAAAAATTCCAAATGCAGTGAAATTGGTAAAAAAATGCATTTGTGCCGCCTTCTTGTGGGCTTGGATCTTACGGATTTCACTGTGCGCCCCAAATGACATGTCTACTTTATTCTTTGGGTCGGTACGATTACGGGGATACCAAATTTGTATAGGTTTTATAATGTTTTCATACATTTAAAAAAATTAAAACCTCCTGTACAAAAATTTTTTTTGGGATTTTGCCATCTTCTGGCGCTAATAACTTTTTTATACTTTGGTGTACTGAGCTGTGGGTGGTGTCGTTTTTTGCGGATTTTGATGACGTTTACAATGTTATCAATTTTAGGACTGTACGACCTTGTGATCACTTTTTATTGAATTTTTTAATTTTTTTAAATGACAAAAAAAAGTGCCATTTTCGAATTTGGGCACGATTTTCCGTTACGGTATTAAACGCAGTGAAAAACCGTTATCATATATTGATAGATCGGGCATTTTCGGACGCGGCGATACCTGATGTGTTTATGATTTTTACTGTTTATTTATATTTATATCAGTTCTAGGGAAAGGGGGGTGATTTGAGTTTTTAGGGTTTTTTATTATAATTTTTTTTTTTTTAACTTTTTTTTATTTTTATTTTTAGTACTTTTCAGACTCCCTAGGGTACTTTAACCCTAGGGGGTCTGCACGATCCTATCATATACTGCCATACTACAGTATGGCAGTATATGGGGATTTTACTCCTCATACATTACAATGTGCTGATAGCACATTGTAATGCATGGGTTAATCAAAAGTAGCCTCGGGTCTTCGCGAGACCCGAGGTTACCATGGCGACGGATCGCCGCTCCCCGATGACGTCACGGGGAGCGGCGATCCTCGAAAAGATGGCGGCGCCCACGCGCCGCCATGCTTTTGAAGCCGCCGGCAGCATTGCCGGCGGCGATCGAGGTGAAAACACCCGCGATCGGTGCTAGCACCGATCGCGGGTGTTACCGGTAAGCCTTTGCTGCAATATGCAGCAAAGACTTACCGGCTATGGAGAGGGCTCAGCGCGTGAGCCCTCTCCATGCACCCGCGGCCGACCCGTGACGTGCTATTACGTCACGGGTCGTGAAAGGGTTAAAGGGGTTGTAACAAGTTTTTAGACTCCACTCTGCATCTTCAATTAAATTTCATAAAATTCAGAGGATTTCTGTCAAAAATACAGTATTTTTCGGACTATAAGCCGCACCGGATTATAAGGTGCGCCATCAATAAATGCCTGCTAAAACGTCTAGGTTCAGATATAAGGCGCACCGGATTGTAAGGATGAATGACCAGCAGGGGGCAGACCTGTGCACAGTTCAAGGCAGCTGTTGTCTGTAAGTACGGTTCATATATAAGGTGCACTGGACTATAAGGCGCACCTTTGATTTCTGAGAAAATCAAAGGATTTTTTTGTGCGCCTTAAAGTCCGAAAAAATACGGTAGTTGGGAGCCGTCACCTTGGTGTCACATGCAAAGAAGCGCCAGGGCATCACTGCAAACCTGCAGCAATTCATAGTGTAGCCATAGTAGATGGCATGTATACAGATCCATACCCCGTGCTGAATAACATAAACTCAAAGCGTAAAATTATTTACACTTCTTAATCTTAGTATAAATCATTGCAATGCAATGGTTAAACCCGGCCCCCATACTCAGGATGTAGGCAGCAGACATTAGGCAATGATACAGCCCCATGCCTTCATGTGTCCCAGAAGGTTAAAGGGGTTGGCCACTCCTTTACAAATGTTGCCCATATGCCTTTCCTGTCTTGTATATAATCCCTGAATATTCATCAATTGATTTGAGCTCTGCTGGACAGGAGGAGATGTGTCAGGAGAGTTATGAATCTCCTCCCCTCTTTTAGTGGGAATGGACTGTGAGAAGAGAGAGAGGGTGACATCACATGGATGACCAGGAGCAGAGACAGAGACATTAGCTGTGTGTGTATGAGGAGGGCAGCATGCTGAGAAAGGGCTGCAGCCTTTAAAGAAGGTACGTATACATGCAGAGACATGTCTAAGAAGAGATTTATTGAAAAGTGGCCAAACCCTTTCCAACTTACAGTTCTTTATCAAAAAACTGGCTCAGGCCTGGATTGAGGATGCAGATCACAAGATATCACCTGAATCTAAGGCTCAATTAAGCTTTTCCATCTCTGCAGTCTGTCTCTCTCTGTTACTCAGTACAACATGCTAACCATTTGATCTTACCAGTCCACATCAGAACCAGGGAGGGACCCCTTTTTTATTATCCTTGGGTTCTCTAGGATTTTCTTGGTGACCAGCCAATTAGGATGCCTGCTTGCTACCAGGTGACAGAAGAACATATTTTAATAAGAGAGTACAAATAAAAAGGCCAGCAGTTGGTGGGTACTCCTGGGGCATATAACAAGCCCTTTCTTCTCCAGCCCTCTTGGTTTATCCAGGACCATAGCTTTTCCAAGTATAATTGTGTTAAAAGCTGTTGCAAGCTTCTGGTTGAATATTACAGCAGTCACTCAGAGCGGTGTGGCAGTAGAGTAGTTCAGTGCAGTGAGCACAGAGCCCAACAGTGAGAGGACACCCCTCCAGTGCAGTAAAGCTACAACCCTGGACTATAAATGTGTATCTGCCTGCGGTTTGGTATGGTCAACCCTTTTCAACGACTCCCTTGATAAGACGCCCATGAGATTGCAATAGCCAAACCCCCCTGACGCGTTTTGCAGATCTTTTTATATCCTGTGCTGTCACGGAATTGTTTTATACTGTATTTCCCATACTCCTTTGTGCTCTTATTATGACCATTTCCACGTAGGACTTCAGTTTTAATGGAGATTTACAGAAAATATTGGACTGTGCAGTGAAATGAGACTGAGCGTGTGTTATTCTTTCTGCTGGGGAGAGGGAGAGGGCGCGTGGGAGATCTGGGGAGAGGAAGGAAGTCAAAATTTTTAACAATAGCTGGAAACAGACAAGAAAATGGAAACTGGCAGGCAGTGGGCTGGATACGGCAGCGCAGCTGGTGGTTTGTGAGGGCACCATCGATTAGCATTGATAGAACAAAGCCTGGCTTCATTTCTCTCCATTGAATTACCTTCATTGTTGTAGTTGGGGCTTGTTAGCAGCTCTTCTGTTTCTTAAAGTGTTCCTCTTATTGTAAATGCGGGTGACGACCATTTTGTAGGTTTAACTCTTTACTGTCTGAATGTAGCTCTTCTGCCTTCTAGAATAGAAGCACCTACAGCAGTGATGGCGAACCTTTTACAGAAAGAGTGCCCAAACTACAAACAAAATCCACTTATTTACCGTGAAGTGCCAACATGGAATTTTATACAGTAACTTATTACTACCTGTCCTTCCACATCTTTCAATTGAATCGGCCGCCTGAGGCCACCAATACAGTTGACAGAAAGAGGGCAAATTCAAACTATTGTAGCTTCTTTCCAGGGTCTCTGTAGAGGAAGAATGGTGGGTCCAGCGGAACGACCTCGAAAGAAAATGCAGTTCTGTCAAGACCTTCTTACTATCCCCGCAGCTCCAAACAGCCAATAAAGTGTCACTTTAAAATAGCATTGAGAGCAGTTGAAGATTAAGTATTTGGTCAGCTCTGTCCTTGGACAATGGCCTGAGTGCCCGCTGAAAGGGCTCAGAGTGCCACCTCTGGCACCCGTGCCATAGGTTCGCCACCACTGACCTACAGGCACTGGCCTACTAATGGGTCACACTCTCTTTCAGAACTGCATTGAAGTTACAAGAATTTATCAAACTGTCAAAGATAGTGATCCACAACCACTGGGCCACAACACAATGGCAACAATCTCTTAAGGGTGTTTAATTTTGCCAGGGTAAGTATATTACTCTAATATGGTCACCCGTATTGTACATACCCTGGACAAGGTTCTCTTTAGGGTGGGTAATGTGACCCACTAGCAGCAAGACTTGGGACTTCCCTGGAAATACCGTGACCTGCTGACTTCCATCAGATCATTGGGGCCCTGTGCTCATCACCCCCGACCTTTGGACACCACTTCCATATTAGGGTTTGGAGGGGCTTGCCAATGACATCCACACACCCTCCAAATCTTCACAATGGAGAAGCAGGGAGCCATTGGCTCGTAAAGTGGAAAGTCTCTTGACAAGTCCCTATCCCTCCCAACCATCCCTGGAAACATTTTCTTGCATGTAGCCAGTTCCTGGTGTAAACAAGTTTGGGGACCACAGGTCTAAGCCATTGTAATAAATCTGATATGAATGAGACATCTAGAGAGCTCCAAAGACAACCTGAAGGAGCTCCATCTGAACCGGGCAACAGGATCCTCCTCCTCCTGATCTGGGACTGTTGAGGTGGCCTCACACCTATAGTTCGATAACTCTGTACCTCTTTTTATTTGGATATGTTATTTTTTTATGGATGAAGAGACTTTATACGGCCAACCATGGAAAGTACCAACTGATTTTGGAGGTCAACCAAAATCCACAAAGAAGTGCCGAGGAACCAGAAATATGTAGGAAGGAAATGTATTAACGTAAATCTATTACAAAAATGGAACTTTTGTGGGAGGTTGAGGTTTGGAAAGACCCTCTCAGAGATAAGAAAGCCATAAACCATGAAATATGTAGAACTCCTACAATATGGGTCAGATGTCTTAATGTGTGGATATGGTGGTTATTTGAGGGGGGGGGTCCCTTACAATAGACCATTCGCTTCTCTGGGCAGGGGCATCTCCCGTTTCCCGTGGTAGTGCCCACCTCATTGTATCATACAGTGTTCATGTAGTCCTTATTGTAGTCCTTACACACTAAGACTGGTAATAGATGGAACATATCTACAGAGCATGTAGCCCCGGGCTGCGCCTGCTATGGACGTGATTCACAGATACTAATATAGATACACAAGACAACATCGATTTTCCACGGAATTATTCATGGGAGATTTTCAAAGACAGGAAATAGGGACATTTCTGCAGTAATACTTTATGCTTTGTCATGATTGAGGTTTTATTAAATTCCTGGTTTGTGGGAAAGGGGGGGGGGGGGAGAGGAGGTGAAAAGAAGTAACGTGCGATGTGCCAAAACAAAGTACATAGACAAAAGGATCGAAACAAGATTCTAATAATACAGGATTTCATGGGATTTCATGATTGGGCTTTAGTATTTTCTCAGAGATGAATGAAGCAGAATGTTATACACAGCGCCAAACATATTTTAGTGGTTATATTTGGTAATGCAGCCTAGTCTGGTCTAGGTTATATCTGGTTTGTAGGCTCCTCTTTATGATTATTATTTAGTTCTTGAAAGTGACACTTTGCATCTTTCCGAACACAAGTTTCTGCAAAGTATTATTATTATCATGTTCCACAGGACACGTCATTTAGCAGATGTTAAGGGGGTTATCTCCATGACAGATTTCCTTTAATCAAGCATCCTTTAATCCTCTCCATATAAAATCATTTTTGAATGATTGCATGCATTATGAACCAAATATATCTTGTTTAATCCCTTTTGCTGAAAAAACAATTATAACATTCAGGACTTTGGGAAAGCTGGATTGCTTCAGCCTGCTGTTGATAAACACATGACATGGAGCTTTCTGAACAGTCCAGACAAAACTAATCAACCTGAGGTGGATGACTCATACACAGCAGCTTGGGGATGGTGCAGCAATTGATTACTTCTGCCTCTCAGGGATAATACAGTGCTTACATCATTCTCTGGTGCAGTGCATTGCTAATGTGAGAGGAGAAGCGCTGGAGCCTGGCAAAGGAGCGACATAGTTTCACTATAATAATTTTATAATTGTTTTTTCAGCAAAACCACTCAGCACAGGGGTTAAACAAGATATGTTTCTGCATCAGTGTAGCTACAGCAATCTCATGGTATGTTTGTTTCATAATGCATAAAAACAAATGGTAGATTTCTGCTTGCTATAATTTTGTTTAACATTCGCTATTCTGTGTATTTCCCCTTCCAACTGGTAGTAACATTTCCCAAATCTAGTATCACATCCATCCTCTGGTGGGAATATAAATCTGGTTCCTGCATAGCACCTAATCCCCGTTATATCAGCTCTAATGCATCAGTAGCTGTCTCAGCTCTGCTGTATAACAGTACCAGTGTCAGCTCTGCTAGATCAGTACCAGTGTCAGCTCTGCTAGATCAGTACCAGTGTCAGCTCTGCTAGATCAGTACCAGTGTCAGCTCTGCTAGATCAGTACCAGTGTCAGCTCTGCTAGATCAGTAGCAGTCTCAGCTCTGCTAGATCAGTAGCAGTCTCAGCTCTACTAGATCAGTAGCAGTCTCGGCTCTGCTAGATCAGTGGCAGTCTCAGCTCTGCTAGATCAGTGGCAGTCTCAGCTCTGCTAGATCAGTACCAGCGTCAGCTCTGCTAGATCAGTACCAGTGTCAGCTCTGCTAGATCAGTACCAGCGTCAGCTCTGCTAGATCAGTGGCAGTCTCAGCTCTGCTAGATCAGTAGCAGTCTCAGCTCTGCTAGATCAGTGCCAGTGTCAGCCTACTAGATCAGTACCAGTCTCGGCTCTGCTAGATCAGTGGCAGTCTCAGCTCTGCTAGATCAGTGGCAGTCTCAGCTCTGCTAGATCAGTGCCAGTGTCAGCCTACTAGATCAGTACCAGTCTCGGCTCTACTAGATCAGTACCAGTCTCGGCTCTGCTAGATCAGTGGCAGTCTCAGCTCTGCTAGATCAGTACCAGTGTCAGCTCTGCTAGATCAGTACCAGCGTCAGCTCTGCTAGATCAGTACCAGCGTCAGCTCTGCTAGATCAGTACCAGCGTCAGCTCTGCTAGATCAGTACCAGCGTCAGCTCTGCTAGATCAGTACCAGTGTCAGCTCTGCTAGATCAGTGGCAGTCTCAGCACTGCTAGATCAGTAGCAGTCTCGGCTCTGCTAGATCAGTACCAGTCTCAGCTCTGCTAGATCAGTGGCAGTCTCAGCTCTGCTAGATCAGTAGCAGTCTCAGCTCTGCTAGATCAGTGCCAGTGTCAGCCTACTAGATCAGTACCAGTCTCGGCTCTGCTAGATCAGTACCAGTGTCAGCTCTGCTAGATCATTATCAGTGTCAGCTCTGCTAGATCAGTACCAGTGTCAGCTCTGCTAGATCAGTGGCAGTCTCAGCTCTGCTAGATCAGTGGCAGTCTCAGCTCTGCTAGATCATTATCAGTGTCAGCTCTGCTAGATCATTATCAGTGTCAGCTCTGCTAGATCAGTACCAGTGTCAGCTCTGCTAGATCAGTACCAGCGTCAGCTCTGCTAGATCAGTACCAGCGTCAGCTCTGCTAGATCAGTACCAGCGTCAGCTCTGCTAGATCAGTACCAGCGTCAGCTCTGCTAGATCAGTACCAGCGTCAGCTCTGCTAGATCAGTACCAGTGTCAGCTCTGCTAGATCAGTAGCAGTCTCGGCTCTGCTAGATCAGTAGCAGTCTCGGCTCTGCTAGATCAGTACCAGTGTCAGCTCTGCTAGATCAGTACCAGTGTCAGCTCTGCTAGATCAGTACCAGTGTCAGCTCTGCTAGATCAGTACCAGTGTCAGCTCTGCTAGATCAGTGACAGTCTCAGCTCTGCTAGATCAGTGGCAGTCTCAGCTCTGCTAGATCAGTGGCAGTCTCAGCTCTGCTAGATCAGTGGCAGTCTCAGCTCTGCTAGATCAGTGGCAGTCTCAGCTCTGCTAGATCAGTGGCAGTCTCAGCTCTGCTAGATCAGTGGCAGTCTCAGCTCTGCTAGATCAGTGGCAGTCTCAGCTCTGCTAGATCAGTGGCAGTCTCAGCTCTGCTAGATCAGTGGCAGTCTCAGCTCTGCTAGATCAGTGGCAGTCTCAGCTCTGCTAGATCAGTACCAGTGTCAGCTTTGCTAGATCAGTGGCAGTCTCAGCTCTGCTAGATCAGTGACAGTCTCAGCTCTGCTAGATCAGTGGCAGTCTCAGCTCTGCTAGATCAGTGGCAGTCTCAGCTCTGCTAGATCAGTGGCAGTCTCAGCTCTGCTAGATCAGTGGCAGTCTCAGCTCTGCTAGATCAGTGGCAGTCTCAGCTCTGCTAGATCAGTGGCAGTCTCAGCTCTGCTAGATCAGTGGCAGTCTCAGCTCTGCTAGATCAGTGGCAGTCTCAGCTCTGCTAGATCAGTGGCAGTCTCAGCTCTGCTAGATCAGTGGCAGTCTCAGCTCTGCTAGATCAGTGGCAGTCTCAGCACTGCTAGATCAGTGGCAGTCTCAGCTCTGCTAGATCAGTGGCAGTCTCACATGTCTGCATTTGTACCAGTGTTAGTTCTGCTGTTTCAGTACCAATCTCACCTCTGCTACATAAGTACTTATACTTACTTATGACTATATTAGTACTGGTATAAGATCTGCTACATTGGTATCAGTATCTGCTCTGCTACTTTAGTACCAGTATCGGCTCTGCTATTTTAGTACTGGTATACGCTCTGCTACATTGGAATCAGTATCAGCTCTGCTATATCAGTACCAGCCTCTCATCTCTACATTTGTTCCAGTCCCAGCCCCACTGTTTCAGTGTGAATCTCAGCTCTGCTACATGGGTACCAGTATTGGCTCTGCTACCTTAGTACTGGTATCGGCTCTGCTACATTGGTATCGGCATCAGCTCTGCTACATTGGTATCATTGGTGGTGACACACATGGCGTTTTTGGGCCGTTTTTAGTAGTGCGTTTTCAGATCGGGAGAAAACACAAGCGTTTTTGACTAGTTTGAGTTAAGATAATTGGCCAAACCTGTCAAAAACGCATGTGGTTTTTAATGCATGCGTTTTTTACCATCTGAAAACGCAACTAAAAACGGCCTAAAAACGCCATGTGTGTCACCACCCTCAGGGTGCAGTCACACATCGCGTTTACTGCATGCGTTTAAAAACGCATTGCTACAGCTGAAGGGAGATTTGCCTAATTAAACAGCTGTTAACACCTGCGTTAACAAAACGAATGCGTTAACTGTGATTTAACGAATGTGTTAATAATGTGTTAACAGTCACATGTGTTAACCGCGACATTAACACATGTGTTAACAATGCATCAACAGCCGCATGCGTTAACCGTGATGTTAACGTGTGTTAATAATGCGTTAACATTTGCGTTTTGTAAACGCAAGCATTAACAGCTGTTTAATTAGGCAAATCTCCCTTCAGCTGTAGCAATGCGTTTTTAAACGCATGCAGTAAACGGGATAGGGCCTACCGTAACTTGTTTCGTGGGAAAACCCAAATCTTTTGCATGCATTCATCTTATGCATAATAATACAAGTAAACCTACCTGACCCCCCTATGTTATAGCATCAAGTCAACTGCTGAGGCCAGTCAATGACGTGGAGTGCGTGTAGACATCACCACTGAGGCCAGTGATTTGCTTTGACAGTAACCAGGCCCCGAATAGTTTGTTATCTGACAACAGCTGAACGGGAGCAGGAATGGAAGGGTCACTGAGGTCTATTTTACCTAATTGTGCATCTTGTGTAACCTGTTTTCAGAGGAACCCTTACATATACATGAAGGAACACACTACAGAAAAATCTGTAGGTGATGCAATGGTTAAAGCTGTGAGCAATGCTCTGTGAGAAAATCTGAGAGAAATGGTTTTGGTGGATGGTAAATCTGCTGTAAAAACTCTTTGTGTGGCCTCGGACATAGATCCTGGTGAATGTTTACCTCAGTTTTTAGTATTTTCTTCCATTTCCAGGAGGGATAATAGAGGGACAGCACAACACATGGTTGTTATTTTTATGGAAATGTCCCCAATTTGCTTAAACAGACATGTCAGAAAATGGTTTTAACTCTCTCCTGTCTGAAAGAGGTGGAGATGAACATCACACGCATACACTTTACACTTTAACCGTATGTAAAGGAAGATAAAGCCACGACTGGGGCCGATAACATCGACAGCAATGGTCAGCGCTTACAGCTCACTTCTCAGCTGCCGTCACTTCCCTTTCCTTTTCCTTTGCGAACGAGCCCCAAAGCCCGGTGCGAAAAGGAGAGATGTCCCGGCTGGGATGATGCACAAATCGTAACGCATACAGAGCTCCGCTGACAAGGCCAGACATTCAGGTAAATGGACGCCATCCTGGAGAGGATAGTCATCAGATTCAGCGTTACACTGGTACAATGCACCCATTATATGACTGCACATCTATAACCCTGCCTTGTATTAAAGGGGAAGAATGAATGAGAAGAAATCTATTTGTGGTTAGCATGTCACCGCCTAGAAACCCAAAATTCAGGCGGCTCAGTGATCGATGCCTTGTATTTTGGTACGGTCTAGATGAGAAAATTTCTAAAATAGCAATTTTAAGAAAGAAAGAAGTCTCCCTGTTCTACATCCCACATCTTCTTTCTTGAATTGCTATTTATTCTCTGTATGTCTGAAACTGTTGTTCCCTATCGAAAGGCATACTAAGCGAAAAGTGGAGATTGTGGCACGTGAAAGGTTAAAACCAAGATTTATGCATATAGACTATGATCTATGATCGGATCATACATTTTTAAATTAGTTTTTAATGTAACTTTTTTTAGACGAGTATCACAACCCCACCCCTTGTTCACCACAGTTTACTTCCCTCTTACTAAGATATCTGGTGGTTCTAAGTAGAATAGATTCCCCTTGCCAAACGTTAAACGATATTGATATGACATTGAGGTTGGGAATTTTTTCGGAAAGGAACCAGTCAGTTGTATGGATTATCCACCGAATAGCTGCCCACGGTGCATATGGTCATAGGAACAAAACTGAAAAGTGCTAAAATTGCTCAAAAAAAGTTACCAATCATTGTTTGCTGTAACATATTTACTCTAATTTGTTTAATACTATAAAATTATATACTAATATAAGGCCAAGTTTATTCCGCCTCATCTCCATCCCTTTATTATGATTGGATACTTTCCTTGTTCCCTCATTTCCTAGATGGGACCTTACAATACTACTGGTATCCAACTGCAGTCAGACTGGCCCACCAGAGAATCATTGGATCCTCCGATGGGCCAGGGCTCTAAGCTTATACTTCAACCTATAGATACAGCAGAAGACAAACTTATTGTTAGAGGATTGTTAGCCTGGAAGATAATACCTTATATACTCGAGTATAAGATTAGTTTTTCAGCACAAAAAAATGTGCTGAAAAACCCAAAGTCGGCTTATACTCGAGTCAAAAAAATAAATATATCTAAACTCACCTTTCCAGTGACCCCTGTATATCTTCTGTGCGATCTGTCGGCAGCGGCGGCAGGCTATATACACTGGGGCAGGGTCTGGCAGGCTATATACACTGGGGCAGGGTCTGGCAGGCTATATACACTGGGGCAGGGTCTGGCAGGCTATATACACTGGGGCAGGGTCTGGCAGGCTATATACACCGGGGCAGGGTCTGGCAGGCTATATACACTGGGGCAGGGTCTGGCAGGCTATATACACTGGGGCAGGGTCTGGCAGGCTATATACACTGGGGCAGGGTCTGGCAGGCTATATACACTGGGGCAGGGTCTGGCTGGCTATATACACTGGGGCAGGGGCTGGCTATATACACTGGGGCAGGGGCTGGCTATATACACTGGGGCAGGGGCTGGCTGGCTGTATACACTGGGGCAGGGGCTGGCTGGCTATATACACTGGGGCAGGGGCTGGCTGGCTATATACTGGGGAGGCTGTGACCAATGCATTTCCCACCCTCGGCTTATACTCGAGTCAACAGGTTTTCCCAGTATTTTGTGGTAAAATTAGGGGCCTCGGCTTATACTCGGGTCGGCTTATACTCGATTATATACGGTAATTGGTGGGTCCCACAGAATTATTTTACTAGGTGGGACCAAGTACTAGTGTTGACACTGCATAATGCAGCAACATTGATCACAGTTTGGTCCTGTTGTATGGCAGAAACTGACATAGTGGGGCACATTTACTAAGGGTCCGTGGACCGCATTTAGGGGCCTGTGGTGTGCTGCATTTAGAAGGGCTTTTTGTCGCACGCGATCGGATTTTGGCACATCGGCGCCCGCTTTCCCACAACACAAATCGGGAGGCGAGCCATCGGATGATCCAGACAACGCACGGGATTTAACATTCAAAATTGTGTCGCAAGCCAAGCACTTACATGCACCAGGAAGAAGAAGGTGAACTCCGGCGGACCTCAGCAGGGAAGCGGCACATGCAGAAAATTGGACGCAAGATCTTAGTGAATTGCAGCAGCTCCGAAACCTCGCAAGACATCGCACCTCGGTGGGGCACATTTGCTTACCCAGTCCGGCGGAGTTCACAGAAAGTGCATTGATAATACACTCTGCCGCATTTCACTAAGATTGTGTGCCCGATATCCTGCATATGTCGCTTCCCCGCTCAGTTCTGGCGGGTTCACCTTCTTCTTCCTGGTGCATGTAAGTGCATTGTCTTGCAACACAATTCAAATCCTAAATCCTGCGCTCAGTCCGAATCAGTCGTAACGTTCGACGGCCGCCCCCCCCCCCGATTTCTATGGCATGAAAGCCAGCACAACTGCGCCACAATCTGATCACTTGTGACATAATCCCAGCGCAAACCCCTGTTAAATAAGTGTCAAAGCAAATCCCGAAAACCGCGAACAGTCCAGCGAAAGTGCAATCCGCGACCCTTAGCAAATAGGCCTAAATGAGTAAAATGTTAAGAGTTTCTTTATGGGTGGGAGGTGTTACCGTTGTTGCAAATGAAGATCCAAAATGAAACTGAGATGAAGTCATACTAACCCCACTTTGGTGCTGTGTACTATCCCTTTTCCCATCTTTTATGCGCTACATTTTTGGAGAGAGTTAATGCCCATGATCGGCATCAGCACCAATCGTTGGCATTAACAATGGGGGGGGGGAGGGAGGTAAAGCTGGACCCAAACTTTTAATGAAAAGTTGGATACAAACCCGAACTTTATAGTATGGGTCCGCTTAACACTAGTTACAATTAATGCTACACATATACTGTACATTACATTTACAGTCATTCATTCAAGATTTCGCATAAAAATATTAACTCAATAAATTAAAAGATGTTGTAGAGTGGAAGCAGAAAAGTAATTAAAATAAAATTATTCAAATAATTGTAAAATTAAAATTAAAAAAAATGTACCCCCCCCCCCCAAAAAAAAAAAAAGATACATTTCTCAGCTTATATTCCATAATGTGGATGATCATCATATGTATAAGAGATGGTTAACTCCCCAAGAAAGTTGATGCCAATTTTTCCATATTATTAAAAAAAAAATTTGATTTCTAATTAACATTTGAATTTTTCCCTAATGTGGACCAATCAGAATACAGTTCATTGAACTTTCATTGACTATGTGAGGGCATCATGAAGGAAAGGCACATGTTAATGGAGGGTATTAATAGTCACAGTAGTAATTTCTCATCCTGGCCCAGACACAGGGCTGTATTATTCCCCCTATAAATGCCATTTACATGCTGGCAGTGGGATACGGTGGCAGATGTATTGTAAGGGGGGGGGGCTGCAGCTGTAGAAATTCCTCTAGTGTCTATTCTGTAGCCATTGCTAGGATCTAGCTACTGTATGTCCCTCCAATACGCTGTACAGATGTGTAACATGCATATAAATGATTGGTAGGCCTCATGCACATGGCTATGGCACCCTGTGAGCACACGCTGCATCGCCGCACCATGACCGAGCCAATCGGCTTTTGATGGAGAGGGGAAGGGTGGGGAGTGCTCACTGCTCCTCCCTCCTGCACCTGGCTGTATCCTCTAATATTTATCACATTTCCATGTTGTATACTTTTTGATTTTACTCTGGCATTGTTGCATTTAACTATAATATTTAGGTTATATCGGGCTCTGCAGCTTACTTCACCAACAGTACCACCCTATAACAGGCTTTTCTCTAGATAGGACACTATGTACAATCTGTTCAGTTCCTTCTGCTCTGTAACATGCAGCCTGTGTATATAGGACACTATGTGCAATCTGTTCAGCTCCTCCTGCTCTATAAATGGGAGGGCGGAACAGCCCTGCAGAAACCGGGACTGTCCCGCCGAATCTGAGACGATTGGGAGTTATCCCTGCCTTCTTCCAGGCCAGATTTGAAAATGGGTTGGTAATATAGGGGGGGGGGGGTTGATGTTAAATATGTAAAATTTCATTCAAAACAGTATCTATCCCCAAAATAGTCAATTCTGAAAAATATAGAAAATCGGTATTCAATTTGTAAGCCGCTTGGCATCAAAATAAAATTACCCAGACATTTCAAAAATTATGAAAATGTAAAGTAGACAAATGGGAAATGTTATTCAGCAACTTATTTAGGTGGTAAATCTATCTGCCTGAAAACGCAATGATTTCAAATTTTGAAAATGGCAAATTAAAAAAAAAATTCATCATTTTTTTCTTTTTTTTTTTGTAAATAAATGCAAAACTAATCAGCCAAAATTTACCACTAAAATGAAGTACAACATGTGGGGAAAAAAATCTCAGAATCGTTTTGATAAGTAACAGTGTTCAAAAGTTATAACCATATAAAGCGACGCAAGTCAGAATCCAAAAAATGGGGCTGAGCCTTAAGCTACAAAATGGCTGCGTCCTTAAGGGGTTAAATGGGTATATTCCACTTACACTTGCCTCCTCTGGTGTTCCCATTCATCCGTTGTGCTGCCCGTGCGAGTTTCAGGCTGTAGACAGACAGAGGCCGGCAGTGACGGGCAGAGAGCACCAGAGGAGGTGAATTGGTTCATTATTTTTATAGCCCCCAGTTATTTATGCCAATTTTTTAATATATCCCAGACAACCCCTTTAATAGGGCATCTGATGATAAGTAAACCTTCTAGCATTCATTACCTTCAGGGTGGGTTTCTGGTACAGGCGGTCCCCTACTTAAGAACACCTGACTTACATACGACCCCTAGTTACAAACAGACCACTGGATATTGGTAATTTCTTTTACTTTAGTCCTAGACTACAATAAACAGCTATAACAGGTATCACAGGTGTCTGTAATTAAGCTTTAGTGTTAATCCTGATTCTAATGAGAATCCAACATATTTAAAATCCAATTGTCACAAAGACCAAAAAAAATTTGGCTGGGGTTACAATGATAAAGTATACAGTTTCGACTTACATACAAATTCAAATACAAATCTACAGACCCTATCTTGTATGTAACCCAGGGACTGCCTGTATATATGCCCTGAAATTATCGCAATTTCCGGCACACTGCCCGATGGCAGGGCAGGTCCTGGCATAGACGGCACAGATGGCTAACCGATACATCAGGAGGCTCCAGCCTTGTGACGTGTTGGAGGGGCAGCGATTTTATCAGCATTTAGCCCCATGACTACTAACTTCCATTAAACCAAGTTGGTCACATGTAATATGCTTTAAGAAACAAGAGTTGTACTCTGATATTTTGAGAAGTCCCATAGAAGAGGTAAAAGGAACTAATTGTGATCAGTGGGGTTGCAGCAGTCAGATCGCTACAGTTTAGCAAATTTGTTCCATATCCTGTGGTTAAGAAATAACGTACAATGCATATACCCCTTTAAAGAGAACCCGTCAGACAAATTAACCCCCTAAACTAAATATATTTTCATAAACTGCCATTAGAGAGCATTGCCTCTATCCCTTCTTTGTCCCTCTACATGCCTGTAAACTTAGGTAATGATGTCCTAAAGCTGTATGCAAATGATTTGAGAGATGTCCAATGAGTCATTATCATATTCAAGCTGTCCAGCTTATTCATGAGTGAGACCTCAGCTACACCCCCAGCGCATGACTGACAGCCTGTATAATGATGTGAAGTATAATGGTTTAATGTCTCCTCCATGTGCTTCCTGGTGCTGGTGCTCCCTGCAGCCTGTGTGTATGAGATACTCCTATACACATGACTGACAGCCTGTATAATGATGTGAGGCTGTATAATGATGTGCTTCCTGGTGCTGGCCGCCCCTGCAGCCTGTGTGTATGAGATACTCCTATACACATGACTGACAGTCTGCATAATGATGTGAGGTATAATGGTGTAATGGCTCCTCCATGCGATTCCTTGTGCTGGCGCCCCCTGCAGCCTGTGTGTATGAGATACTCCTATACACATGACTGACAGTCTGCATAATGATGTGAGGTATAATGGTGTAATGGCTCCTCCATGCGATTCCTTGTGCTGGCGCCCCCTGCAGCCTGTGTGTATGAGATACTCCTTTACACATGACTGACAGCCTGTATAATGGTGTGAGGTATAGTGGTGTAATGGCTCCTCCATGTGCTTCCTGGTGCTGGCGCCCCCTGCAGCCTGTGGGTGTGTATGAAATACTCCTATACACATGACTGACAGTCTGTATAATGATATGAGGTATAATGGTGTAATGGCTCCTTCGTGTGCTTCCTGGTGCTGGCGCCCCCTGCAGCCTGTATGTGTATGAGATACTCCTATACACATGACTGACAGCCTGTATAATGATATGAGGTATAATGGTGTAATGGCTCCTCCATGTGCTTCCTGGTGCTGGCACCCCCTGCAGCCTGTGTGTGTATATGAGATACTCCTATACACATGAATGACAGTCTGTATAATGATATGAGGTATAATGGTGTAATGGCTCCTCCATGTGCTTCCTGGTGATGACACCCCCCTGCAGCCTGTGTGTGTATAGGAGAGATACAACAGCTCCAGGCAGCCATGTTGTAGCAGAACATGTCAGGTACTTGTGTAGCTAATGTCTGTGTCTCTGTGTATTAGGAGGATGCAGCATGTCAGCAGATGCAGCACACACACTAGCCATGCTTTACTATACATTACACACAGACATGAGCAGGGGGAGGAGAGGGGAGGGGTAACAGGGGTGACATCACTGCCTCTGACCATGTGACCAGACTCATTTACATAATAAAGAAAAGATGATTTTATAATGATTAATGTATGAATTGACTAGATAAAGGCTGGGATGGGATCCTAACCATCTACCTTAGACAAGGCAACCTAAAATAGGACAGTTCCATATTTAAGTTAAATATCCTAAATTACAGCTTTAAGCTCCTTTTTTTAACTACTGATAAAATATTATTTTATATTTCCACTTATAACTCTGGAACTTTATGACTTTTGCATTTGATTGACCAATGACCCAATACAATATAGAAGTCATGAAGGAAAAGTCCAAAATAAAAGGATAAGGTACAATCGTGTGGCTGCGCTTAGAGATGAGGCTTTGATGGTCTGAGACGTATGTCCCAGAAAGGGCTGAAATAAAGTGTGAAATAAATGTGACATGTTTCCACACCAGAAATAGAAGGCTGAGCTCATTTTTCTACAAACAGAGACCGGTTCCTCTTATTTATTTCATTACAGGAGAATTTACTAATTAAAAACATATATACGGTAGTTATACAAAAATATCTAAAATGTGTTTGTTGATTTTGGTTGATTTTTTTAATGATATTTTCGTACATGATTATGGGCCAGCCATATATTCATTTTTACACATGGGTGAACCTAAACTGCTGCCTGAGGCGAAAGACACCCTCTTGCCCCATCTGCTGCACATTTATAAAGGTTTTAGACATTTTTCTGGCATTCCTACGACTAGTTCGACAAAAAAGTCTGTGCGCCAAAAACTGCTGACCCCACTGAATTTTGAACTAATAGGAGATGCAAAGTACAACTAGACAGTCTTGTATCTTGACACAAATGTATCATCCATATCATTATACACTTGTATGAATCATGTGCAGAATAAGACTGTCTAGTCTAACCCTGCGCTGTCTAACCTTAATAGCCACCCGGTAGGCTATTTAATACTGATGCCGGCACATACTCTCTCGTGCCAGGTGGTGATGCCTGAGACAAGTGGCTCAACTCGCTGCATGGCTAATGCACCGTTGGTTTTACAGACACTACATGGACCCAAGGAACATGTAGACATCAGATGAGAGATTTTTAGAGTTTTCTAGAATGTTTATATGGAATCAGACCTAATGGGTATGTTGTATCTTTGGTTATTATAAATGGGGCCAATCATGAATGGTGCAAACACACAGGAGAACAGAGTGGATTAGGCAAAAAAGGCAACTGGCTTTGTGGTTATGGAACAGTCTCTCAATGAGGGAAGGCTTTATACAGAACACAGTCCCTATAATACATATTCCCTTGTGAAACATAATCCAATGGGCTGTTAGAATTCAGCAAATGGTCAGATGTCCACACAGTTCTAACTCTCATAAAGAAGGTCACGGCTGATAGGATATCTGATTCATCTTATAAGTTTAGTCTTGGGCCGAAGATTACACAGACAGGTCCGGCTTCAGGAAGAGAATTCTGCCTACCCCATAGCATCAAGGAAGAGCTAGGACCAGAAAGTAGCAGGCAACGCTTCTCAAATTCAGGAAGAAAGCCAAGGAACATAACACAAAAAAGACTCTACTTATAAAAAGGATTTAGTCTGTACTGTATTATTTTTTCCCTTGTGACTATTTTATGTTGTCCGATAAACCAACACTAATTCTGTCTGGGCGTTATTCACACTTCAACTTGTAAGAAGGTTTAAATCTTTTGGTTCACAGTCTCACAGACATTTATATATATAGACACACACATGTACTGTGGGTACAGAAAGTATTCAGACCCCTTTCCATTTTTCACTCTGTTTTATTGCAGCCAATTGGTAAGATGTTTTTTTTTTATTTTTTGCGCTTTAATGTACACTCTGCTCCCCATCTTGACAGAAAAACTGAAATGTAGATATTTTTGTTCATTTATTAAACAAGAAAACTGAAATATCACATGGTCATAAATATTTAGACTCTTTGCTGTGACACTCATTTTTAAATCACATGCAGTCCATTTCCTTCTGATCTTCCTTCAGTTGGTTCTACTCCTTCATTGGAGTCCAGCTGTGTATAATTAAACTAATTGGACTTGATTAGGAAAGCCACACACATGTCTATGTAAGACCTCACAGTGCATGTCAAAGTAAATGAGAATCATGAGGTCTAAGGCACTGTCCAAATTGCTCAAAGACAGAATTGCAGCAAGGCACAGATCTGGCCATGGTTGCAAAAGTATTTCTGCAGCAGTCAAGGTTCCTGAGAGCACATTGGCCTCCATAATCCTCAAATGGAAGAAGTTTGGGGCGACTTTGGCCATCCAGCCAAACTTATTGTGGTTTGAGAACCTTTGAGAGAGAGTTAAAGAAGAACCCCAAGATCGCTGTGGCTGAGCTACAGAGATGCCGTAGTCACCCATCACTGCAGCCTCCACCAGTCGGTCTTTATGGCAAAGTGTCCCAACGGAAGCCTCTCCTCAGTGCAAGACATATGAAAGCCGGCATACAAATGAAAGACTGCCAGACTATGAGAAATAATATTCTCTGGTCTGATGAGACAAAGATTGATCTTTTTGGTATTAATTCTAAGCAGTATGTGTGGAGAAAACCAGGCGCTACTCATCACCTACCAAATACAATCCCAACAGTGACACATGGTGGTGGCAGCATCATGCTATGGGGGCAGGGACAGGGACGACGGGTTGTAATTAAAGAAAAGATGAATGCGGCCGAGTACAGAGATATCCTGGATGAAATCATCTTCTAGGGCTCTGGATCTCAGACTGGGCCAAAGGTTCACCTTCCAACAAGACAATGATCCTAAGCAGAAAGCTAAAATAACAAAGCAGTGGCTTCAGGACATCTCTGTGACCATTCCTGTCTGGCCCAGTCAGAGCCCAGACCTAAGCCCAATTGAGCATCTCTGGAGACATCTGAAAATGGCTTCCACCAACGTTCACCATCCAACCTGAGGGAACTCGAGAGGACCTGCAAGGAAGAGGCAGAGGATCCCCAAATTGACGTACAAAAAAAATAACTTTTCTGATTTTACCAATTGGCAGAAATGAAACAAAGAGTGAAAAATTTTAAAGGGTCTGAATAGTTTTTGTACCCTCTGTATATATACAATCCGTGTAAAAAATAATGGCCAGACGAAGTTCTTTGAACTATTCTAGTTCTTTGTCAACCAAAATAAAAAAGTGATGGTGAACCTTCTAAAAAATGAGTGCCTGAACTACAACTAAAACCCACTTATTTATCGTAAAATGCCCACCTGACTTTTTAAAGGGCTATTCCCATTTCAGCACATTAATGTTATTGTTTGTATTATAAAAAGTTATACAATTTTCCAATATACTTTCTGTATTAATTCCTCATGGTTTTCTAGATCTCTGCTTGCTGTCCTGCTATAGAAAACTTCCATTGGACAGGAATCTGACCATGGTCACACAGGTGCACGGCTCGTTAGTATCACAGCGAGTAATCAGAGGCATGTGATATAATGAGCCGTGCACCTGTGTGACCATGGTCAGATTTCTGTCCGCTGGAAGTAAACATAGAGGCTTTTTAAAGAGTGACAGCAAGCAGAGTTCTCGAAATCTGTGAGGAATTGATGCAGAAAGTATATTGAAAAATTGTCTAACTTTTTATCGTAAAAATATTAACATTTATTTGCCGAAATGGGAACGCGCCTTTAACCCTTTCACGACCCGTGACGTAATAGCACGTCACGGGTCGGCCGCGGGTGCATGGAGAGGGCTCACGCGCTGAGCCCTCTCCATAGCCGGTAAGTCTTTGCTGCATATTGCAGCAAAGGCTTACCGGTAACACCCGCGATCGGTGCTAGCACCGATCGCGGGTGTTTTCACCTCGATCGCCGCCGGCAATGCTGCCGGCGGCTTCAAAAGCATGGCGGCGCGTGGGCGCCGCCATCTTTTCGAGGATCGCCGCTCCCCGTGACGTCATCGGGGAGCGGCGATCCGTCGCCATGGTAACCTCGGGTCTCGCGAAGACCCGAGGCTACTTCTGGTTAACCCATGCATTACAATGTGCTATCAGCACATTGTAATGTATGAGGAGTAAAATCCCCATATACTGCCATACTGTAGTATGGCAGTATATGATAGGATCGTGCAGACCCCCTAGGGTTAAAGTACCCTAGGGAGTCTGAAAAGTACTAAAAATAAAAATAAAAAAAAGTTAAAAGAAAAAAAATTATAATAAAAAACCCTAAAAACTCAAATCACCCCCCTTTCCCTAGAACTGATATAAATATAAATAAACAGTAAAAATCATAAACACATTAGGTATCGCCGCGTCCGAAAATGCCCGATCTATCAAAATATGATAACGGTTTTTCACTGTGTTTAATCCCGTAACGGAAAATCGCGCCCAAATTCGAAAATGGCACTTTTTTTGTCATTTAAAAAAATTAAAAAATTCTATAAAAAGTGATCACAAGGTCGTACAGTCCTAAAATTGATAACATTGTAAACGTCATCAAAATCCGCAAAAAACGACACCACTCACAGCTCAGTACACCAAAGTATAAAAAAGTTATTAGCGCCAGAAGATGGCAAAATCCCAAAAAAATTTTTTGTACAGGAGGTTTTAATTTTTTTAAATGTATGAAAACATTATAAAACCTATACAAATTTGGTATCCCCGTAATCGTACCGACCCAAAGAATAAAGTAGACATGTCATTTGGGGCGCACAGTGAAATCCGTAACATCCAAGCCCACAAGAAGACGGCACAAATGCGTTTTTTTACCAATTTCACTGCATTTGGAATTTTTTTCCCGCTTCCTAGTACACGGCATGGAATATTCAATACCATCTCTATGAAGTGCAATTTGTTACGCAGAAAATAAGCTGTCACATAGCTCTGTACATGGAAAAATAAAAAAGTTATGGATTTTTGATCATGGGGAGTAAAAAATGAAAATGAAAAAACAAAAAAGGGCCAGGTCCTGAAAGGGTTAAGCATTAACCTACTCGTTCCTGATCTGTCACAGCTTTCAATCGTATCAGTGTCATGAGGACACCAATACAGTAGAAAGGAAAAAAAAATTTGGATTATCATTGTAGCTTCCATCCAGAGAGCCCAGAACAGGAAGAATCTGAGGGCCCAGAGCAGGAGGTCCATGGATAACCCTGCTGAGCGCAGCACTTCCTGGGCTGTCTGGGACTGCAGGAGGAGGCCTTGTCTGGGGTGATGGCCTGGGTGGCCCTAGAGACGGCTCCAAGTGCCCCCTCTGGCATCTGTGCCAAAGGTTCACCACCACTGAATTTACTCTTTAAGTTCATATTGACTTTATCCAAAGTTCAGAAGATTTTCTGGGCAATGACATGTTTTGAAGATAAATTAAAGGGATTCTCCAGTGACAACTAGTTATCCCCTAACAACAATTTGCTGATCAGTGGGGGTTTCAGTGATGTGACCTCCTTGGTTCAAAAGAACAGAGATCTGTTGTGCCTTGCTGTCCTATTCATCTCTGTGGGCTCAAGGAGATCTCTGAGCACCATGCATGCTCCGCCATCTCCGTCAGTTCCGTAGACAGTGAATGGAGGAGCAGCGAGCACTGGGAAGCACAGTGGCTTAGTGGTTATCATTAAAGCCTTGCAGTGCTGGGGATATGGGTTCAAGTCCCAGGGTCAACATCTGCAAAGAGTTTGTATGTTCTCTTCGTGTTTGCATGTGTTTCCTCCAGGTCCTCCGGTTTCCTCCCACACTCCAAAACATACTCATGAGCCCCATTGGGGACAGGGACTGATTTGGCAAGCTCTGTGTAGAGCTGCGTAATCTGTGTGCGCTTTATAAATAAAGAATTATTTATTTATTTGATTTATGTGTGACCCGCTTCTCCATTCTTTTGGTAGGTAACGGGGGGTACAAAGGATCTTGTGATCCGTGGGGGTCCCGTGATGTAGACAAGTTGGTCCATATCCTATGCATAGGGGCTAACTTGTTGTACCTGGGCAACCCCTTTAAGGTAGGCATTAAACATTTCTCCATATATTTCTGCGCATACATTTTATGTGTTATGTATGTGTTACATTTCCTTTTGGTGCTTATCGTAATATAGACAGGTTGACGGTGAAATCTGTTTTAAAAGAGTTGTCCAAGTTAGGTTTTTTATTAATACTCTACGTTCGTTAGGACGTCCAGCAATGGGTTGTGTGTTAGGTAATAAATGAGTAAGGACGTTCCTTTGTTCAGCCTCTTTTTAGCTGAAGTAATCCTGTGTCGACAGACGATCAACAAAGATTGGGAACATTCACAGCCCCCAAAAGAACTGAGGAGTCAGACTGCATATTCTTTTTGGGAGATGAAAGGACCACTGAAAATCCTTTGTTGATTTTGCTGACGCGTGACTTTCACATTCTACCTAATTTCTCATATTTTGCTGAAAGCTTTTCGGTGCAGGGAGCAGAGGAGGCTCAAGATAAGATATAGAAATGTCGGCATGTTGTAGATTTCCTCCTTCCTATACTTTGCTTGTTGACCTCTCTCATGCTCTGCTTGGCTTCGTATAAAATTCCAAATTCTCTTTTTTCTTCCCTCTGCTAGACATGTGTTTAGTTCCATCAGAGAGGGCTCCAAGGCCAGAATTATTTTTAGATTGTGTCATTATAGTAACAATTGTATATAGTATATATATTTGCACTTTTGTATGTGTGATAAAGTAAAGTGTTATGTCTGTAGTTGTAGTAGTATACAGAAGGCGCCTCCACGGTCGCTGCATTGTTATATCTAACTATAAGCATACAACTTTTAGTTTTTTTGGCATAATCCGAAACAGTGGATTCTAGTAGAATTGCCAGGGCAAATATGAATGTATTTTTTGCACTTCTTGATTTTTTTTTAACATTAAAGAGACAACGCCTCAACCTACTATTTGTGGATGGTATTTTCTGTACTACCTAGAGCAGTGATGGCGAACCTTTAGAGACAAAGTGCCCAAGCTAAAACTAAAATCCACTTATGTACCGTGAAGTGCCAACATAGAATTTTAAGCAGTAACTTATTGGTACTGGTTCTTCCACATCATTAAATCGTATCAGCCCCTAAGGCTACCAATACAGTTGAAAGAAGGAGGGAAAATTCAGACTATCATTGTAGCTTATCTCCAAAGGAAGAATGAAGGGTCCAGCAGGATGACCTCCAAAGATAATGCAGCCCCTTCCACACCTTCTTACTTCCAAACAGCCAATGGAGTGTTTCTATAAAATAGCGCTGAGAGCAGCATCTCTTAAGTTTCCTGGGACTGCAGGAAGATTTGGTGGATTTGTTCCTGTCTGGTGAACTCTGTCCTGGGGTGAGAACCTGAGTGCCCACACAAATGGGTCTGACTGCCACCTCCGGCACCCGTGTCAAAGGTTCGCCACCGCTGATCTAGACGGTAGTTCTGCGTTAGAACGTACAGTTACTACTGTCTTGCCAAAAATAATATTATTTGGTGTGCAGCTACTCCATGCCATGGGATTCACCATATGCTGCTGGAAGGGAGCCATGTCATGTGAAACTTTTATAAAGTACTGAAATGATTCAAAATGCGGCTGACAAAGGCATTTTTAAAACCAGTATAACATAAGCTATTGAAACTTGTCACCAGCTAAAAATGACATTGCTGGTGAGAGGTTCGCTTTAATAATGCAAAGTGACAGGGATTTATCTCCACATGATCCAGGTTAACATCTGCAAAGAGTTTGTATGTTTTTTCCGTGTTTGTGTGGGTTACCTCCAGGTTCTCCCGTTTCCTCCCACACTCCAAAAACATACTGGTAGGTTGATTAGATTGTGAGCCCCGTGGGGACAGGGACTGGTTTGGTAGGCTCTGTGTAGCACTGCCGAATCTGTTGGCGCTATATAAAAAATTTTAAGTAATTATTACAACTTTTTGAGATTTTTTTTTTGTCTCAATTGAGACAGAGGAAGCAGAAAAGTGTCAAAATAATCATAAAAGAGACCAGAAAATGTGGTGAGAAATTTCCCCCCTCTGAGAAAAGTTGTAGTAGCTGAAGGGTGTGATGCAAACAAATGAGTGGCTAGTAGAGATGAGCGAGCACTAAAATGCTCGAGTGCTCGTTATTCCAGACAAACTTTTCCAGATGCTCGAGTGCTCGTCTCGAATAACGAACCCCATTGAAGTCAATGGGAGACTCGAGCATTTTTTAAAGGGATCAAGGCTCGGCAATAAAATGTATTATTTAATTGAAAAATAATGTCTTCTGATAAGTTAGCAGATGTATGCAAACATCTGCAATCTCTTCTTCACTGAAGAACACATTGCAGATGTTCGACACATCTGCTAACTTGTCGGGAGATACGCGCGGACAAAATAGTATGTGAAGAATAGTACGTGTTCGTCAAAATAGTATGTGAAGAACACTATATATGTGTGAAGAACACATTGCAAATGTTTCCATATGTGTTCTTCAGACATATATAGTGTTCTTCGCATATGTAACTCTAATACATATTGTAGTACAGCGCATTGAAGACGTTTTTGGAAGACAAATATGGGGACTTACCGTACTGTAATTTTCTTTTCCATGAGAGAAACTTCGTCATCTGTGCTGTCAACCAGCTTGAAGCTTCTAGAAGTCATTTTGTTCCTATCCCTACTCCAGAGAAGGCTCCACATAATATACTAGTGCATAGGTACCTGGCTCATTATATTGAGGACTATACAGTGTCGGAAGATACGCGCAGAACTGTGTTCGTCAAAATAGTATGTAAACAACACTATAAATGTGTGAAGAACACATTGCAGATCTTTCCATATGTGTTCTTCACACATATATAGTGTTCTTCACATACTATTTTGACGAACACAGTTCCACACGTATCTTCCGACAAGTTAGCAGATGTGCCGAACATCTGTAATCTATTCTTCACTGTGTTTTTCACTGTGTTTTTCACTTAAATGATCCTGTGTTCACTGTTTTTATTCTATTCTTCATTGTTCTTCACTGTGTTTTTTTAATTAAATGCTCGATCTCGAGCAGGGGAAATACTCGTCCGAGCAATGAGCCGTTTCGAGTACCTTAATACTCGAACGAGCATCAAGCTCGGATGAGTATACTCGCAGATCTCTAGTGGCTTGTTAATAATATGTACAACCAGTAGTCAAAGGCCCAGATATATAAAGACTGGTGCAATGTGCCTAGTTGTAGGTTGCACTTTCATTTTGCAAGTTGCAACACATTATTCATTACATTATTAGTGACATATGCTTTCAGGATGTGCAAACAGTTGCAATATCTTTTCTTGGTGCACTTGGCTTCACGCTGGTGGCGCATCCCAGTAATAAATGTGTCGCTAGCAAACACCAACGCGCCTATTTAGGTGCCCAGTTTCAAAGTGTCGGACAAAATGCAACTGTGAAACAATTGTGCTGCGCAAACATGATAAATACATGTGCAAGCTACAGAGACACTTTTTTCATGCAAATCTGAACAAAAAACTGGCACACGCGTCTAGGTTGCTTGTCTAAGTACATCAAGGTGTTCCCCCACTTTTTGCAGAAATTGTCTGACAAGTCTTTTGCTTCAAAAATTTGCAAAGGGTCTGTCAATTCTAGAGGGCTGAGTGCAGTGAAAGCATTGGGGATCTCTCCCGTGAGTCCGATCCAGGGTCCTCAACGGCTCCTGTAACTTTAGGGGAAATAATGTTCTCTTTGCTCGTGAATCCTGTTCTTTGAGGCTGTTGTATATGACCATTTGGTTTCATGGACAGCTTTGTGCTGCACAGAAATAATTTCAGTGACTTTTCTTTATTGAGGGAAATAAAAGTGGGGAAGAATATGGCCAAATATTATTTTATCAGATAATGTAAATTCAAAACCCCACAGTTAAGTGTTTTTAGCAAAATCAGATAGGAGGAGTTAGCTGAAGGAAACAGCTTTGTTCTCCTTGTAATGGTCGTGCTGTCATAAGGCACCCTTTATGGCCTCCTTCTGTGTAGTGTAATCCATTGGACACAATTAACCAGTACATCAGGAATATATGTGCTAATAAGTACATGTGGTACGAACATAGGCCTACAGCTCTGGCCAATTTGCAAGGATTGAGAAGTGTTTCAGGTAATATGACAGCTGGCAGCCATTGTAGCTCCATGCAGATGGAGGAGGGCCCTAAAGTATAATTTTCATTACTTGAGGGAGTTTACTTTGGTTTGGATGTATTTCAAAAAACAACACGTGACTTGTCTGTGCAGCAAACTCAGCTCTCTGCCCCCACCTTTGTGCTCCTACACAGGAGCAGAGCTCGCAGCCTAGTGAGATGACTTCAGTGGGGAGGAGCTCTTCAGGAGCACAAATGTGGGGGCTAAGAGCTGGGGAGTGAGCAGCACAGACAAGCCACATGTTGTTTTATTAAATGCATCCAAACCAAAGCCCAACCCCTGGGACTAAACTGAGGATTCTGCAAGGTAAGTCATAACACACAATTATATTGTAATGAAAATGCTCAGAAAAGGTAGAAAGAAATATCTGTAATGCAGCTGTAATGCTTCTGTTTTTAGTGAAAATGAGGTCCTTGGTGACAGGTTTCCTTTAAACCCATATGCTTTCTGTTTTTTATAGAATTTATTCCACTTAATTGTAAAGAATTTATATGCATCAAGTCTGAATTGGATTATTTATTTATATTTTTAGGTATCATCTGCTTATTCTGTCAAAATGTTCAGTTGGCGCCTTATCTGGTAGAAGCCGACATTTGGCCAGAAAGGACATGACGTCCGTTGCTGATGAAGAGGTGGATATTGCAGACTGGCTCTGTGCCATCCATCTGGAGAGATATCAAGAGAGCTTTCGACAGCATGGCTACCACAGAGTTAGAGATATTTTATCTGTAGACAATCAGGTTCTTCAGAAAATTGGCGTAGGAGCCACTGGCCACAGGAAGAGAATAATTAGCCGACTGAGAAACCTTTCTGGGGATTCAAGCATGGAGAAGGCCGAGTCTCTCGAATGCCTAAGCAAAGATGAAAAAGACTATAACAATGGTAATAAAAATGAAACGGATGGAAAAATTGTTTCTGCAGAACCTATTGTCAAGCCAGTGCCAAAGCCCAGAACCGTTTTTAATAAAAGTACTACAACAACAACCAAGGAATTTGTTGTCATAACTATGATGTCCACCACCACCTCCTCTGGAACATCATCATCTTCTCGTCTAGAACATAACTCACTCATGGTTAAAAAGGCTTCTCTTCAGGAAACAACTGTTCAAAAAGGAAGCAGCTTGGATTTAGAGAACTGTAACTCATGCTCAGGGTGGAAGCCAGGAGGGGTGGAGATGGAGGCTGGACCTTCTAGGTATACTTCCGCTGGGGTTGGGAAACCATTTCATCCCATTCCTTCTCTCCCTATGCGGCAGAACAAAGAAACTTCACAGACTGGCTCATCTTACCAGCATTACAAGCTCCAGATGGAAGCGGATACCGTACAGTGTTCTACGTTATCGATTTTGCCTTCCTTTGCTGGAAGTAAAGAGGAAGTCACCTCCTTTTCAACCAGTCCTCCATCTCCACAGGAAACACTAACAATGGTATCCAATGAGATCTATTCGGGGTTTGGTCCTAGGACTGACTCTCTCAGCTGTGTTACAGACATTAAAGCACCCCAAATCTATTTAAATCCCCCTGACATGATTCAGCAAGAAACCACATCAGCGCCAGAAAGTACAAAGTAAGTACACATTTTAACATTTTTATGACATGTGAAAATTATATAAGTTGATAACAAATGTTATAATCTACTTGGACTCAATTAGTAGATTATAATTTTTTTTTTTTTTTTCATTTTAAAAATTTACAATTCAATTCTGCAACATTTTGTTTATTCAAATTTATACATCTGCCACTATATTTTCTACGCAATGATTACATTTAGTTTGGTTTTGAATAAATTTGTATTTTGGGATATATATTTTTGTGCTTAAATTACATAGTACATATCCAACATTAATATGCTGCAACTGCTTTTGGTTAGCATAAAATACTTTACAAAATTTGCAGAAGTTGTGCAAATAATACATTCAAAAAACTAAAAATGGGAAGTGAACTATAACGTATATGATCCTTTTACGTTAACAATATCATAACCAAATCTGTATAAAACATATTTTTATTCTCAAAAAGCGCTGGAGTAAAGCAATACAAAAAAATTGGAGAAAAAAAATCACAATGAAATTCTGATCCTTAACTTTTTGTATTAACATTAACAGGAATTAAACATACCGTGTGATAGGATTGGGGGAGGTTAATATTTAAGTCCATATTAGTCTTTTTGCTGGGAACATTGGGTTCCTACAGATAAGTATACAGAGGGAGCCAACCATGGAAGTCTAAGATAGTTTCCTGGAGCCAATGGTTAAGGAAAGGGTGGAGATTACTTTACAGCTGGATTCAGACAATTGAAGGAAGTCTTGACCTTGCTGAAATTATAATAATGACTTTACATAACTTGTTAAAGGCACTAGCTACACCCAAGCATTGCATGCTTCGGGGAGACCGATCCTTTTATTTTACTCATGAAAATCAGAATGTGACTTTTCTATATCTTCTACATCGTTGCATGCATGGATATTAGGCACTGCTGCAGCAGTGGTGGATGCATATTGTTACTTCATCGTAACTAGCAACTAAACCTGATAAGTGGCTGCTTCGTTTAGATCACCGCAGATGAGGAATTCAACTCTAAAACCAGCCCAAATGAGGAGCACACCGTCACCAACACCAGGAAGCATTCGAGATGGTGTTTGTCCGAGGCCAGCTCCCGTAGGGATTTCTGCTTCCCCGACAACTTCACGGTTGAGGACTACTACCCCAGGGAGACCACTGCCTGTTGGTAATCAAACACAACTACTTACAAACCAGAAAAGAACTTCAGTACCTGCTACGTTTTCTGTTGCTTCTTTAAGACCAAATCCTGTAGGAGATTCTGGGTCACCAAGGCTTCCAAGAACAGGACAAGTTGCTTTCCCTCGACCTCCACCAATTGGGCACTCTGCATCTCCAATGTTGCCACGGGTGAAGAATTCTCCACCACAAAGGACAGAGAGCCCGCAGAATGATGACATTTCTTTAACTCCTTTAACTAATTCTACAGCTTCCAAGCAGGTGAAGAAGAAACCATCTGCAACGCGACATGAAGTAACAGGAAACACATCATTGCAGAGACAGAAGTCTGTCACCAAAAATACATTACGCTCTGCACCACTTGTCAGAAAAAATTCCTCAGGATCTCCACCGGGGGCAAATGACATTTTACAAAGGCCAACACCAGTAGGAAATGCTGGTTCTTCCAACATGCCAACCAATAGTGCTCCATCTCAGAAATCATTTTTATTGAGGTACACAACTGCACCGAGGCCCATAATACCAAAAAGTGGCCCAGTTTCAACTTCGGGTCCATACAAACCTGTCTTATATGCAGAGTTGCGTGCAGCAGATCCTGACTCTGGGAAAAGTGAGGTTTTACCTATGAACCCTTTGTCAAAAAGACCCACAACTGTGGGTATTTCACCATCTTCAACTCTTAAAAAGTCATTTACTAAGAAGCCTTCTCTAAATACTCCATCACCAAAAGCAGCAGTTAGCAACCTGCCTAAGCTAAAACCTAAGGAAACAAAAGTTGAAGACATGCATATATCACATCAGGGATCGTATGAAACTGTTTCTGGACCAAAGGCAAAGCCAAGTGGATTGGTGCCAAGGACAAAATGTATAGTGAGTTTGGCCGCACAAAAAGTAAAAGCTGCAAGAAACGATTCATCACTCAGGCCAATAGAGGCGGAACATTGTCCTGCAGAAAGAACAAAAGGGAAGGGAAGTAAGTTCTTATTGAAGCAGAAACCAGCAGAAAAATATGGATTATCAATACAGAAATCTGCAGGAAGTGTGACTTTCCAGAGGCCAAAGCAAACAGGAAACACTGGTTCACAACCGCCTAAATGCAGGAATGTTGTGTCAAGTCCGAAAAATTCACAGCCAAGTAGTGCTTTGCCAAAGCCTCAAGGGAATGCTGAGGTAAAAAAGCCTTCGACTAATACTGGAATATCACTATCAAAAGTGATCAAGAACATACCATCAGCACGTCCAAAACAAAACGATCTGGCAGTGACTAACCTGACTACATCAAGACCACAACCCGTCGGAAATATATCCACCAGTGTATCTAAATCTAAGAGCACTCTCTCATTGAACGGTGGGAAGCTACCTGAGGGAATTATTCGAACTCCACCGAAAAAAATAGCCGGTAATCTTTTACCAAGGTTACCATTCATGCAGAAAAAGTCTCCTTCTAAGATGTCCCTCTTGAAGACTTCATCTTCCAGAGCAGGAGAGAACAATTATTCAGTCTGTTCTCCAGGGAGGAAAACTGTCCCAAATGTTTCCGAAGAGGTAGACAATGATATGAATCCACTGCCTGCTGTATCTCCTTCAATCGATGAAAGCCTTGACTTACATAAAACATATAGAGACTCTTGGGAGGTGGACTTGACTGAAGAGTCTTTGGAAGCTGCTCTACGGGCAAGTGCCTCTACATTTAACCCCATTCAAGATGAGCATCTAGTTCTTGTAAGGCCAAGGCTATTGGGATCCCACTTAAGTGACACATTTCTGGAACAAAAATATCGGATTTCAAAAACAAATGATGCGTAGTTTTACAGCTCTACTTGGCAACGTTCAACATATTCTTCGCTACTTGGGACATCCTGTCATTTTGGCAGCTTCGTTTTGGTAACTGTGCAGGATGGCCTATTGTTATATGATTTTGTACTTCTTAGGTCCTATCATCATTTTCAAGATATTAGCAGGATATATATGTAAGATAGTCTTCTTAAATGGGTTCACGTATGGATTTTTATGAATGAGTCGATGTAGGTGATGCTACAAAGTTGGAAGATTCAAGTACATGGTTTGCTGTAATTGGGCAGATGTCCCTTTTTGGGGAACTTTTTATGTTCAGTTGTTCTAGCATCAAAGTGGTCTAAAATATTTTCATTGCCACTTCTGAGCCCAATACTTTTGTAATCTTCTCCTTTAAACCCTTTATATGAAACACGCAGAGGTGGAGGTGAGTACTTGGCACTCCGCTTGGCACTTCGAAGACTCAGTCTCATCATTGTAAGATGTATTTTATGAAGCTGAGCATGAAAAGAGATGTAAATGCCCTTAGGCTCTTCATTTGCACATCTCAAGTATTTTTTTTTTTAAATCCCAGAGTGTTAACTTTAGATTTTTTTGTATGTTTTCTTTGCTTGCTGGTTTTGAGAAAGCTCCACTTATGGAATTTGTAGAAAGCTCCGATAGTTGATATAGGTTGAGTGCAGGTGGATTTGGCAAATATATGAATATATTTTAGAACATGACTTAGGTAGTTTCCTGACACTACTGGATAGTGTAGGAAAAATTCTTTAGATGTTTTGAACTTTTTTGTAACTTTTTTTTATGATGAAATGAAAATTTATATTTTTGTAGTCTTTTCTTTAAAAAAAAAAAAAGAAAATTGAAAACAAGGATATGTAATACATATTGGTGTATATTATTTTTAACCTTGAGGGTAACCTTTAAAAATGCTTATTTCCATTTCTTGCACTTTCATTTTTTTAAATATATATGTGGTAACAGTTATTATGTGCATGGCTTTGCTTCTTGGGTAATCGGCCATTGTTTCTAGGATGTAGATGCAATTTGCAGTCCTCAGCACTTCTTTTTTTTTTTAGCTATTTATTACTTTTTTTTTTTTTTTTCAATTATGGGGGTTGTTTTGTAATCAAGGCAATCCCTTACAGTTATATACCTGCTAGGGCCTATATAGGGGGAGTTCCCTCCATAGCCAGATCAATGACATTACAAAAACTCTCCCACTGGTGGACATGAACCATGGGGAAAACTTACCGTAACTTGATTTCCTTCTCTCGAGAAGGAAGAAAATGTTACCGATATGAGAGGACAGTAAGAAAATACAGTAACTGTAGTTTATGTATATGATTTTGCCTTGTGGTAGGAATAAAATGGGAGCTTTGGTTATATCACTTGCATATAATAATATTTAATGCATATGCTTTTGCATAATTTTCACTGAAATATATCCAAATGTTCATTCTCCATTGGAAAATGTTGGGACACGCTGACCTGTATATGTGCAATACGTGGCTATGTTTAAAGTATTGTTTTCCTGGGAGGCTATATGCCCTATCAGTATAGATTTTATCTATATACTGCAATAATGTGCGCCACATCATTGGCCTTCCTTCTATATACTGCTTGGCCACACACTTATTCAGCTTTATCCTTTCCAACCCGTTCACACACATGTTCTGTGTGGAAGTCCAACTACGTGTCAAGATAATTGCCAATCCAGCCTCCAAGGGGCTCAAGAATTCCTAGAAACCCCTTTTAAGGACATGTCGATCATCCCATAAATGTACTATTTTCCAAATATGATAATATGTCCTTGTACTCTAATCTCCCCATGGGGGAGATTGTAAGAAGTGTCTGAGGTAAAACTGTTCTAGTTGCCTATGGAAACCAATGAGAGATCAGCTATAATTTTATAAACAGCTTTTGGAAAATGAAAGCTGAGCTCTGATTGGATGAGCAGATAGAACAGTTCTGAACTCAGACACTCATGATAAATCTCCCCAATTATCTTGAGCACCCTCCATTGCGCCCCCTCTAGTTCATTTATGTGCTAGTTATAGACTGGTGTACACAATACTCTATGTGTA
Source organism: Engystomops pustulosus (assembly GCF_040894005.1). Lineage (NCBI taxonomy): Eukaryota > Metazoa > Chordata > Amphibia > Anura > Leptodactylidae > Engystomops > Engystomops pustulosus. The sequence continues at coordinate 34,628,532 of NC_092414.1, forward strand.
AAAGTAAAATGTGTTCTTAAATTGCAAATCTTGGCATGTCTCAATATTGTACGCTCCTCTATATCATTTGCTTTGGCAGCTGATACCTGGCATTAGTCACTAGAGCTAAATGTACAGAGGTCCCATCTGATATAACATCATGTTTTGTGTTTGGGCCCAAGCACTCAATTTTGGGTCCAACTTTGGGCCCAAGATACCAATCCCAAAACAGTCCAGCTTTTCCTTGTAAAGAAATCTATATACCGATCTGAGCCTCACAGGCCACCATACACAATTACATATCTCTCTCTGTGCAAAGCAAGATCCCAGTTCTGTAAAAAAAAACATACTATTTGTGGACGAATGATGCTTGTCATTTATAGCGCACACATATTTCGATCATATTTTGTTTGTTGTAAAACAAATCTGTGTGTGATCAATACTGAACAATAAAATAATACATATTCTTATCAGAATTTACAGTTTTTTGTGTCATTTGTGCTATAGTATCAAAAATAATAGTATTAGGCCATTCACACAGCGGTTTTGGACACAAATTATGCAGGGGAAAAATTTTGTCAAATCGCCACCTTATGATATAGCAAATAAAAAACTGCTTGAACTTGCTACAGGCCTCATTCACACAGGTAAGTCCTGAAGATGATCTGTAAACATGGGCCCCTAGTGTCTGAATGGTTTAAGGCCTACTGGTAAAGATAGAAGGGTAAAACATTTATCCACATCCTATTATTATGGTCGAAAACACTGTATAAATACGACTGCAAAAAAACAAAAAAAAAACAAAACTAGACAAAAATTCTTAGCAACTAAAACATGTCTGAAATTGATGTCTGGGATGTTGCTAGGGAACAAGTTTGCCTTCGCTTTGAGGCCTAGCTCATGTGGTACTATAACATACTCTTGCTTCGGCAGCAACCACATGGATTTTTGTTCATGGTTGGATGGGAATATTAGTAAAAACCTCTACAATTTCACCCTAAGGCCCAGTTTGTAGGACTGGAGCATAACCTACCGGTGTTCCTGGCAGGGTTGTGGAGTCGGTCCCCAACTAGGACTCCAACTCCACCAAAATGGTTACCGATTCCACAGCCCTGGTTCCTGGTGACCCATCCCCACCCAGGATCAAGGAAGGATAGGCCAAATTCCCATCATTTGCTAAATTCTACTATGTCTTCTGGGTCGTGTGTCATTTTTAGGTGACAAGGATGCTATAGTGTGGGTTATGATCAAAAAATGGGCATGGACGACATCTTTAGGTCAATAAGTGAATGTATACATTTAATGCCCCTGTACGACTGTGGTTAAATGGGTTGTCCAGTCATAACAAGTTAGCCCCAATACAGAGAATAGGAGCTTACTTATCGCATCATTTTGGTCGGGTGGAGATGGGAGGAGTTAGCGCTCCTCCCATCTCCATAGGATCTCCATAGGATATGAGTGGCCGGTGACCGTTCACATTGGGACTCTGGGGTCTGTGAGCTAGTGGCTACCTCACAACCCTACATATGGTCATGTGCATGTAAACTAATAGATGTACAGTATATAAGAACGGTCTTAGGTATATATTCCAGTGCTATGTTGTGTTCTTTTTTTATCCAATTAATGCAATTTAATTTTTATTTACTCCCAAAAGTTGTCCAAGCGCGGCTGAAGTGGATTCACCTGCTGTCCCTGAGAGGCCTTTGTCTAGTTTTGGTAAGAATTTCTGTGTAGCCATAGGGTCTCTTATTTTCTTAGGGGAACCTGTCAGCAGAAATTGACCTAATAAACCACAACCAATATGTTGCCAAGCAGCTGTATACCCCGGCGCTGCTGTGGGTATACATCAAGCCCTGGGGCATCATGCGACCAACCTGTGATTAAACCCCCCAAGTCATTTGCACCTCCTATTAGTTAGTGCATAAAAGTCTGGCAGTGTTTGTCACATGTTATGTAAGCCACACCTTCTTTTACAACCAAGGCCACACCCCTTTTGGTGCACTACTCACCAAAGTGTCTGAAAATTTTTGATAAAACATGAGCTACAGTGGAGAGCTGCTGACACACATCTGGCTCATGTCACCAGACACATGACTGTGAGAAAGGTCTGATCTTTTGTTCTTAGTTTTCATTTCAGCTTAAAGGAATTCTCCACTTTGTACTATCCTTAACTGACAAGTGGATCCTCTAACAATAACCTAGTTGTAGATGGTCTTCCTGTTGTAATATTTGGGGGAAAGGGCAGTAAGTGCTTAGTTTCCCTGCAGCACCACTACAGGGGAGATTTGGTATCACATTTATTTGCAATCCAGGTCATTTCAGGTCCTCTACAGCAATATATATATATATATATATATATATATATATATATATATATATATATATATATATATATATATATATATATATATATATATATGTTTTAAAGCAAGAGATCCCCTCTAATATCTCCTTAATGGGGGTTACATAGTAATAGAATTACTACTAACTCTTCATAGCAACAGATGTCAGAATTGTAAGTGCTAATATGTATTTTTAGCTAAGGATTACACGTACTCATTATTCATAGCACTTTATGATACCCATAAGCACAGGTTATGTTTACATATAATTATATTAAGAATGATATACTACAGGTAGTAATACACTGATGTGTAATTACAGATGTCATCTATAAAAACACGAGATACTATAGACATTGTATAATATCTACTTACTAAAATCTTCTTCTTATGTAGTAGCTGCAGAAGCGATCAACCCGTACTGTGAAACCCTCTTCAACCGCCTCCCCCAGATACAAGACCTAAAAGTAAGGATTTACAGATTTACAATGTCAACTATACATTGCAATCACTGGATTGTGCAGACTCAGAGCTGCTTAAAGGGATTATCCAATGTTTTAAGCTTCAGGTTGGAGGAATAAAAGTTTACTCTCTTTCCTAGAAAGGACATAGAAAGAAAACAAGTGCACTATCCATTGTAGCCCCGCCTTTGTTGCACTAAGGAGAATTTTCTGTTACACAATAGCTCTCTGGGAAACAGTAGAGGGATTTCTGGAAAAATATACACCATACACCATGCTGGTTTTATGGTACTTTTGGTATGAATTTTTTTTAGACTCCCTAGAAATCTCAGTTTAAAGTAGTTGGCCAATTATAGAAAACTTTAACAGGGTAAATATAATAGGGTCACCCATGTTAAACTTTTCCCATTCGCCTCTGGTCACGCTGGGTAGCAGGACTCAGGACTCTGGACTTCCTGTGACATCCTGTGTCCTGCTGGCTTCCAGGGATAGGAGGGGCTTGTGCAGACATTACTATATGCTTAACCACTTACATCTGCACACCCCTCCAACCACTGATATAAGCAAATTAAAGGGGTTGGCCATTTATGACAAACTTTAACAGGGTAAGTATAATACTCTAATAGGGCCACCCATGTTAAACTTTTCCCATTCACCTCTGGTCACACTGGGTAGCAGGATTCAGGATTCTGTGACGCCCTGTGTCCTGCTGGCTTCCAGTGGTAGGAGGGGCTTGTGTAGACATTACTTAATGCATTCCTCCTCGGTCATAACCACTTAAATCTGCACACCCTCCAACCCCTGATTTTAAAAGGGATGGCCATTTATGGCAGACTTTTACAAGTTAAGTATAAGACTCTAATAGTTCAGCGTAGTTCACATGACCCCTTGGGCACTTCCCCCTTGGAACTTATTGTGAGGCTTGTGTGTTTTGGAGATGGATATGGCTAGTACAAACATTATCGTATACATGCCCCCTTCGTCACAAATGCTGCCAAGCACACAAACCACCGCATGCCCCCTCCATCCACAGGAAGTCCTGAGTCTTACTGCCCTGGAGTCACATGACCCGCAGCTCCCAGTGGTGAACGGGAAACTTTATCAGGGTAAGTATAATATGGGTGATACTTTTAGGGTTAGGATACTTAGCTTAAAGGGGCCATTCTGTAAAGTATAATACTCTAATAGGGTCACTTATATTATACGTACCTTGATAAAGTTTCTAGTACACTGCTGGTAGTTTTGGTTCATGTGGCCTATAATGAGTAATAGGGACAGAGAATAGTCACACTGGCTTGAGCCTTTGAAGGAACTAGTACACAATAGTAAGATATATTCAGCAGCTGAACACTCATCATGTGATGATGTACCTTGTCTATGGATCATCCTAGCATGACTCTTCTCCTTGCATGACTCTTCTCCTTGCATGAAAATATTGTGTAATATTGTCTGCATGACTCTCGTGTAAAATATAATTTCATATTATATATTTATATGTTATATTATGCTATTGATTTATACAAAGTTTGTTAAAAGGTCATTAAATAATTTAAAGGGACCCACAAGCTGCCACCAGCCTGTTATCCAGGACATTTATGGAAAAAAGTTTTGGGAGATACAGCATTAGGCCCCATGCACACGACCGTAGGTGGGGGGGGGGGCGTATGTACGGTCGCAAGCTTGCAGCCGTACATACATCCCCCATAGTCCGGCAATGGATCATTGATCCGGCCACGTTCCCAGATAACAGGCTGATGGATCAGGACTAAGGCTTTTCAGCCGAAACACGTAGATCAGAACCTGCTGTGTTTTACCCGATGTACGTCCATGCTGTTTGCTGAATAAAGATATTTAGTTTTTAAAAAGACCAAGGAGCCTGCGGTGGAATTCTTCTGTCTTCTTCTGATGGCAATTTTTGAGCCTAAATCGTTTGTGTTCTATTTATACAGGATTCTAAGAATGGCAAAATACGGACATGTTCTACAATGCCCATGTTTACTCCAGGAGAGGAAAGAAGTACGGCCAGGTATGTCTGTATTAACAACCTTGACCCTAAACCGACATTTAAAGGGCATGAGACAAGCAGGGTTATTTTGGTTTCCTTTTAACCTTAAAACTTAGACAGCATGTGATATGAAAGGAGGAACTAGACGGCTCAGCATCACTGGCGCGTGGACGCTCTTACTATAAAAGACGCTAAAATAGGAAGTGTTCAGCTGTTGCTTGGAGAAGAGTACAGAGCACCTACGGATGCCAAATTTATGCAACAATGAAAAACCAAACAAAAAACTGTGGATTCCAGACATGTATATTTTTGCTTTCACAAATTTTCTAGCAATAGTTATAGGCTAATCTCTGGCTAAAAGATATTTCATCCAGCATTTGTCAGTGGTGACCCCAAATTGGCGAAAGGTTAAAAGTGAGGCCCAAATCGAAAGGTCAAGAAAAAGACAAAAAAAATTCTAAAAAGTGCCTTGTGTACCAGGTCCCAGACAACTGGTTACAGCTGTAGCCTCCCCATTCTGTCCTCCTTTGCCAAGAACCGCCCCCGAGGAACCATAAGTTTAAGATGGAAGAGATAAACAAAAGATTAATGTGTGTCCAAAGTGGGAGGGAGAAAGAATAAAGAATATTCGTAAGTCTAGAAAGTTTTTTTTTATTACAGGACTATCGGTGAGGTGGCTAAAGACAGGAAGAGCGATGATGAAGAAGGAAAAACACAGCGAATTACACAGATTATTCACAATGAGCAGGAAGGATACTCCACATTGGACTCTCCGGAGGATAATAAGAGATTCAGTCTTCCCTCGGATCTGTACAAAGATGAAATACTTGATGATTTGACTATATCACCCTATGCCAGCTTCACATCCATCCACGACAAGTCTCGGCCAGTACTTAATGGATGGCTGGATAAACTGTCCCCTCAAGGGTAAGTTGGATGCCAGTTTCTCACAGTATCACCTTGTAATGCCGTTTGTTCAGGGTAACAGCAGTGGGTACAGGGGCTGGATGCTCCAATGAGAGTATTCCCCCATTTTCACATATCATGTCACTCATTTTTTCATAGTTACACATGCTCTTAAAGGGGTTGTCCACTTTCAGCAAATAATTGATTTTGTTTGTGTAATGAAAGGTTATGCAATTTCCCAGTTTACTTTCCGTATCAATTCCTCACATTTTTATAGATCTCTGCTTGCAGTCATTGAACAGGAAGCTTCAGTGCCTACTTCTTGTGGATAAAAAAATAGTCACTGGTCATGTTGTGTCATACAGATGCGTGGCTCATTATATCCCTAGTCATGTGATGTCACACAAGTGCAAGGCTAGTTATATCCCTGGTCATGTGATGTCACACAGGTGCAAGGCTTGTTATATCCCTAGTCATGTGATGTCACACAGGTGCACGGCTCGTTATATCCCTGGTCATGTGATGTCACACAGGTGCAAGGCTTGTTATATCCCTAGTCATGTCACATAGATGAATGGATCATTATAGCTCTGGTCATGTGATGTCACACAGATGCACAGCTCTGTGATGTTCAGAGCTGTGTTATTATAATGGCTCGTGCATCTGTGTGAAATCACATGACCAGGGTCAGATTTCTGTGCACTGGAAGTAAACATAGAAGATTTGTATAGAGCAAGCAGAGATCTAGAAAACCATGAGGGACTGATACAAAAAAGATTGAAAAAGTGTAACTTTTCACTACACAAACCAAATAATTTTCTTTTCTGAAAGTGGACAACCGCTTTATGTTAGTCAATTCTTGCCTATGTGAATGGTAGAGATATCTGTATATATTGATGATGTACTTGTACTGATACTACTAATAATTTTTCAGGAACTATGTCTTTCAGCGAAGATTTGTAAGATTTGATGGCAAGAATCTAATGTACTTCAGTAATGATAAGGTAAGTTTATAATTGTTGTGCCTTGTTACTTAAAGGGAATCTGTCAACACATTTTCACAACTACAGCTAGTGACTGGTTCCCTATTAACTGACACCCTTCTTTTAACTAAAAATTGTTTCCCTTACATCCCCATAAATCAATTTTATCTTATATTTCCTGGCATCAGAGGGGGTGTGTCCTGCTCAGCCAGCCCCTCCCATCTACAACTACCCGTGTCCCATGACTCTTCTCAGTATGTCATGTGACTAGGGTGATGTCATGTAAGGTCCTTTACCCAGTTACATATGCAACGACTACCCCATGTATGTATCTGATCCTATGAAATCCCAGCTTTATAATCAAGAAGGTGATTATAATTAAGTAATTTGGGTTTCTCTTAAGGTAGCTGCAGATGACAGGGAAAATCAGCTGTTTGCTGTCTGTAATTTAGTCAGAATTCACATGGCTGCATTAAATGCAAGACTTTTTAATGGATCGGCGCCCACAGACATTATTTTAATGGACTATGTGACCAATCCATTACAGGAAATCTAACATCAAAACTAAGCAGAATAAACCAGAGATACTTACTCATAGATCCAGGCACTGTGACTGCGGTAATCTTTTTATTTGTTTTCCATGGCCTCCTTCCTTCTAAAATTAACTTTAAAAATAATGCTAATGAGCCAGAAGGAGCCCCTCCATGCTATACCTTCACAGGCTGTTACACTGTGTAAAAACGGAGGGGGAACGTGAGACTTTGTAAAAGCCTGTGAAGATGAAACATGCATGGGCTCTGATAATACCACCCCCAGGGCCCTTCTAGCTCATTAGCATAATTTAAACAAATCATAACAAATATAAGAAGATTTCCACAGTCCCTGGACCGATTAGTTAGTGCCCCTGATTTATGATAATTGATTTTGATAGTAGATTTCTTTAAAAAAGTATAGAGCATGTCCTAGTCAGAATCGTTTATCGTGGTCAGTCACAGAATATAGTTTATGAGCATCTGTGTAAAAAGATGGCAGATTTTGGCCATGTTCTGAAGATGCTCTTTTTTGTAGTGGGAGTGGCTGAGGAGGAGCTTTGTTATGGGGCGGGTCTCATCAGTGTGTGCTTTACTTCAATGGGAGAGTTTCCTGCTGCAGACTTGTGTTGTAGAGCTATCCTTCATTTTTCTTCTTACTTTTCATAACTTTCCATAACCAAACCCCTTTCTGTTCTTCTCTCTTGCCAAGTCAGAGGAGCTGGACATAACCTCAGGTAATCTTCACGGGTCACTCACTCACTAATCCATTTACCCTCACAACATTGTTACTACATACCAGTATAGGTTTGTTAACATGCAGCTGACTTATTATCAACACTTTTTTGCTAGATCTGAAATAGCTTGTAAAAAGCAGATTTTTGGTTATTCAGATTGTACAAAGTGTCCTATCTTCAGGTGGCATGCTATAGAGCAGGAAGAGCTGATTGGATTGTGCATAGTGTCCTATCTATAGGCAGCATGTTATAGAGCAGGATGAGCTGGGAATATTCTAAATTGTGTCCTATTTGCAGGTAGGATGTTATAGAGCAGCAGGAGCTCAGCAGATTGTACATAGTGTCCTATCTGCAGGCAGCATGTTATAGAGCAGGAGGAGCTGAGTAGATTGTACATAGTGTCCTATCTGCAGGCAGCATGTTAAAGAGCAGAAGAAGCTGAGAATATTGTAAATTGTATTCTATTTACAGGTAGCATGTTATAGAGTAGGAGGAGCTGAGCAGATTGTACATAATGTCCTATCTGCAGGCAGCATGTTATAGAGCAGAAGGAGCTGAGAATATTGTACACAATGTCCTATCTGCAAAGAGCATGTTATAGAGCAGGATAAGCTGAGAATGTTGTACATAGTGTCCTATTTGCAGGCAGCATGTTATAGAGCAGTAGGAGCTGAGCAGATTGTACATAGTGTCCTATCTGCAGCAGCATGTTATAGAGCAGGAGGATCTGAGTTTTGTTGGAAATGACCCAATGAGTATGATGTGTCAATTAATAATTGCAAAAGCAAGGCAGTCTGTCACTAAGTGAACCCACCCCACTATATCTGCCTTTCCAGGATATCCCCATGCAGTACAGTATATCATGGGTAGTTGTATCTAATGCATGGTGATACTTGTATGCATCAGAGTTTCAGCCATGTGCATGCACCATTGACTCCTGGCAGGTCTATATTATAACGGGGACATACAGATATACAGTGTGGTCCAGTATTCTGGATCCATGTAATCTAGATCTGTGTACATGGGACCTCAGTCCGGATATAGTCCATCAAGGTTATGCTTTCCATGGTTTATAAGAGGAAAATAACAAATGTGACCTTAGAAGAATGGGAAAATCCTCAGTTTTAGGGCACATTGTTTTCTAAGTCTAACTTTACCTAATGGTTTTATCTCTGTCCACTTCCTTTTACATCAGTTTTGTGGTGTCCGCATGTTGATTATCCTTCCTGATGCTATCACACAACAAGACCAATATGATTCTTACCTGTCAAACCCTGTCTATTTGCAGGACATATATTCCAAAGGTGTGATCCCCCTGACCTCTATTGAAATGGCTCGCTCAACCAAGGAGAACAAGTTTGAAGTGGTCACAAAACACCGGATTTTTGTGTTTCGTGCTGAGAGTGAAGGTAGGTATAGAGCAATCAGTTCACACGGCATTATTTGAAAGTCCATGTTATATCAGTGTTAAATACTGGGTCAAAATCCATTGTTGGGTTTGTGGAACAACAACTCTACGGCCTCGGGGAGGGATTTTAGGGACAGACTGTTTCGATGGTCCTCTAGGTGACCTAAGTTATTACAGTGAACAGAGATGATTGCTCTACAGCCAGATATTCTTTATGATCACCTCAACCCCAAGGACGGCCAGACGTAAATGTGTTTTCATTAAGGGGGGAAACCCAGGTTCTGACTGGCTCACAAGGGGCAGGTGAATTCCTAGTGGGCCGTGTGCCAATGCACCCCCACTACAGCATGGGATAGTACTTATATAGACAAAGATAGCCAGTGTACATCATCACGACCTCTGAACCAGCCTAAGCAGCCATATTATAAACTAAGTTGATTATTGAACAGGTGAATGGTTATACACATACATTGTGTAACTAAAATGACATCTGGACAGACAGACCAGCCCAACCCACATTAAGCCTAGCATTATTGATGCAAATCGAATGTGCCCCAATAAGGTATTATGATGTAATCGAAGGATAAGGTGATTCTGCCAAACAGGGTCAGCTCCAGGTTTCAGTAGGCCCCTGGGTGACAGATCCTCAGTGCAATGAACTCAAGTAGTGGCATTAAAAATGCAGAAACTAAAATAGTTCCCCGTTCCTTAAAATGTTCCCCAGTTTATCATCCAAAACAGTCCCGTCATGTTTATTTTAAAATACAGCCCCCTCATGGGTTTTATTATATACAGAGCTCTATGGATTAATTATATACAGCCCCCCCCTTATTAGGCTGTAGGGGACTCAGATTTAGGAATCACAGGTAGGGACGGCACTCCGCGTAGTTGTGGTGCACAAGGACAGGCGAATACACGCCAAGCATACATAGAAGAAAATATCCCAGCACTCACGTCTTGCTTCGTTGCGATAGGTTTATTAATCAGAAGTCATATACACATATAGTAGAACGCGTTTCGGCTAACAAAGCCTTTGTCAACTGCAGTTGACAAAGGCTTTGTTAGCCGAAACGGGGACTCAGATTTGGCCATGTGGGTCCCCCCAGCAGTTCTGGTCCGTGGTACTTACCCGGGTTTGACGGGTGCTGGCACTGGCCCTTCTGCCAAAGGTGGACCTTTATCTCAAGAATGGAGGTCTTTTGGTCTTTTAACCGCCCATATCTCTAATTTTTTAGCAAAGAAAATCATGATACATTTTGAAATGCTCACACACCGCCGCAAGAACGGTAGCTAATTTGCATCCGCCATTGACAGTGTGGCAAACACATTTTGATACACCAAGGCAGGTCCTGCCCATATTTAGGTCCTGCTGCCCGGCTTCTAGGTAGATGGGAAAGGTGGGAGGCTTTCACCCCTCCCATTTCTACCTATCCGAAACAATCTGCAAACGGTGAAGTTTCTACACATGGATGCCTGACACAAAAGAAAACATTTGGTATAGACACCAAGATAGAGGCGCCTGATGTCTCACATTTCAGCCTCTAAAAGTAACTGATCTGAGTGGACCCTTCGGTGACTCATCTCAGTTCATTACATATGACTTGGCAGAAGATTTTATATTAGTAAATGTGCAAGTTTCGCCTAACAGATGGAATGCTGCAAATAATATTCCAAAATCTAACCGTGATAGGTGCTGGTAGTTTATATTTGGGTAAAATCTTTAAAGGGAACCTGTCACCAGGAGACCCATTTTTAGCACTCCCCCAGTCCCCACAGAGCATAGTACATACACTGCCAAAGTGTGTTTGTATTAAAAATTGGTTTTACAGAAAAAAAGATATGTTATATTGTACCTTTCATTAGCATGTGCTGTGTGACTAGGCAGTTGCCTTTTGGGAGGAGCTGGTAAGGAGCAGTTCCCCCCCACCTTTGGGGAACAGCTTCTCCATGTGACATTTTCAAATATATGAAAACACCCATCACTGGGCTTAGCGACGCCCCTGTTCCTCTACAGCCAATCCCGAGTGAGGGGAGTTATTCATATATTTGAAAAGGTCACATGTTTCCCAAGGGTGGGCGGGAACTGCTGCTTTCCAGCCCCTCCCAAAAGGCAACTGCCTAGTCACACAGCAGATGCTAATGAAAGGTACAATATAACATATCTTTTTTTCTGTAAAACAAATTTTTTTATACAAAAACACTTTGGCAGTGTATGTACTATGCTCTGTGGAGACTGGGGGAGTGCTAAAAATGGGTCTCCTGGTGACAGGTTCCATTTAAGTCACTTAACAACATTGTCTAAAAAGAGTGAATCGCCATGAGGCGCATAAACCATGGAACGTCCAGGCAAGAGGAATAGTCAGGAAGGGACACATCTGTATCTAACCAGCTGAGCAGCGGCTATGAGGACCATCCACACCCAATAAATTGGTACATAAACATGGTAAAAATATCAGACATAATAAGTAGAAAGATACAAATAGCCATAGACATTTATAAACCTTCAGGGAGGATCCAGGCAGCTGTCCTCTGACATCTTCCTCGAGTGGCCCTCGGTGACTTCCTGCTTCCTGATCTTTAATGGCTCCTCAATAGGATTTCCTGTCCTATAGCGCAGGATGTCGCTGGATTTTATAGGAGAAATTGTTTCTCTCGAAAACTTCAGCAGGTGACGGTATATTGTCATTGTCAGCTATTCATGAATACGCTCTGTTTATTTTGGGGGTTCCTTTAAATCCCAGGCTTATTTTTATTGTGCCTGATGATAATTGTGATGTAAAATAGGAAACGGATTGTCCAGGATACCGAGTCTCCATTCGTGTTCCTTTGTGCTTATTGTCTGCTTTGCGGTTCTTCAAGGACAACGTGTTTTGTAATTTCTAGACGGAGATTTTACGTGTGCATTTTGTTGATTATTACAATTGCAGGAACTGTGTGAGCATTGTTTTTTTTAGCTAATAAAATTTAAAAAAAACTAGGAGCTAAACCTGTTGTGCAAATGAACACACCCAAAATAAAGACTTCATTAAAAACTGTTTAAAAAGCATTGCCCTTATCACTAAATGGTTCCTTTCCATGGCTACAATCTTACAAAGATCAGTTTGTAAACTTATATGTAACTCACCTCCGATTTGAGTCATTCCCACTAATTTAGCCATGCATATTAAAATTCACCCCCATTACCCCGCCTCCTTAATCCTGATTGACAGGCTATGATATTTTGCTGTATGGAGAGCTCTGTTACATCATTGGGCACTGTGAGACACTGAAGGGGTTAACTGTGGATGGGCAGTATGTTTCCCCTAGGTTTTCCTATTATGCAAGGCCTTAGTGCTGAGGTTGTGTTGTCCAGCACCTTGGACACAGGTGGTGGGAGCAACCTAATCAATCTGCATAAAGCTGCTGAGCAGAGCTGAGAGCATTGTCTTTCTGAAAGGAGGCTGGAGAGCACACAGCCCTGATCTCTGTGCCTGGAGCAGAAAAGTCTTTTTTGTTAGTGGTGCGTTAGAGAATCACTGTATAGTTAGTACCCTGACGGGTAGGTTATTATTTGTTTTTGATGCCTGAATGTGAAGGCTGTTTTATTTTGTTCCTGTTGCAATAAACGCAGGCGAGACCTGTTTTAGACTGTACCTTGGTGTCACTGTCTTGAACTGCATCACAAAACCCCGCTACCACGGTCTCTACTGGGCCAAATCTCCCACAGCACTTAAAGTGATGTGACCAGGATGAGATCATCTGATCATCCTGTTACATTTGCAACATCCTTCCTCATGTATGTATCTGATCACATGAAATCACAGCAGTTTCCATGGAGGATATGGAGGAAAAGTCATCCATGGAGGCTACTGTGATTTCACGTGATCAGATATATGCATGGGGTACAGTTTGCTAAGGTTAGGAGGGTAAAGGACCTATGATGATGTCATTCCGATCACATGACATGCTGAGAAGAGGCATGGGACAAGAGCAGTAGTAGATGGGAGAGGGTTGGTCGAGCAGGAAAAGCCTTCTCTGATGCCAGGAAATATAAGATAAAGTTGATTTATGTGGATATAAGGGAAATAACTTTTAGCTAAAAGAAGCGTGCCAGTTAGTGATTAGGGTTCTATAGGAACTTGTCACTGGCTGTGTATGTGAAGATTTGGTGACAGGTTCTCTTTAAGTGCAAATTCAAAAACATGTTATAACATATAGAACAAAAGAATTACCAGGCTGCTACCTCAGAAAACCAGAGTCCACGTTCTCAAGATAAACAATCCAAGTGCACTTCTCATTGCTGAAAATAATCAAGAACCCCCTCTGCTCCAGGTGGTGTACACATGGTGGCAGAAATTCTGTGCGTCTTACCGCTCCGATCTCTCAGCTTCTCCAATGAGGCAAACTAGAGGAGGATAAATCCATAGTGCAGATCAAATAATACTTAGAATCAGGTTAAAGTATTTCTTATACTGTATTCATAAAAAGAAAAGTCTTTAACGTTTTGTATAAAATCAATTCCCAAACACAGAAGTGCCCGATCCAGGTTTCGCCAGTTTGCCTTCTTCCGGAAGAACGGTGACCTGGAGCGGAGGAGTAAAGGGGACCTAGGTTTCTTTATTTTCACGTAGGATTTTGACTTGGCATTTCTCATGTTTTATAGCTATTGTAGTTTATGGATACTACCCAATAGCTTAGTTTACATTTACAGCACAACCAATCCAATTTCACCCCCAATCTTTAAAGGCTTTACAATCTACAAAGGAACATGTTCCCTACAGGGGCTGTAGGTGGTTGAAGCACAAAATGTATTTGGAAGAGGGCATCATGAGCCCTATGGCAGCCTGGTAGCCTTGTATAATAGTCTGTGATGTCTCTGATATGTTCAGAGTCTATACTAAGAACAGTCTCGATGTAAAGTGCCAGCACTAATCCTCTCTTATTTCATGTATTTAACCCTTTGTACATTTACTACCTCCGCAGCACAAAGGATTGAATGGTGCTCCACCATACAGAACAGAGTGAAAGAGCTGCGCATGTTCAACCAACGTCCTCGCTCCACCGGCACCTTCTCCAGGACGGGCTACCTAGAGCTGAAAGGCTATAAGTCAAAAGTCTTTGCAGTCCTCACTACAGATGAATTATGGGTCCATAAAAATGAACAGGTAAGAAGGAAAAAGATACTACGTCGTACTATGAAGATAATTCACTTCATTGTTTGAAGATGAGGAATAGCTTCACATGATTTTCTTATTCAAATTTTGCTTTATTTGGCTTGTATAGTTTGCATGTATATACACTACATAGCAAGCTGCCAGATGACCTAAGACTGACTGTCTAATAGCTCTATAACCAGTCCTCCTTCACCTCTTCTAAACTATCTGAATTTTAATTTGGTCATAAATATTTTGAATGGATTGTTAATGAAGGAGAGGCGAGATCTAACCACCTGCCGGCTAGTCTGATACATAACTACTGCATGGCATCCTGCAGCTTTCTATGTATTGTACATTCATGCCCAATATACTGTATCCATTTCAATGGAAAAGGTCATGTGAAGGTGTATATGACAGGTCTGTGATATGACAGGTCTGTGTTATCTATATGGATACTCTGTGTATAATAAATTCACAGAGAAAATTTTTTGCAACCATGTTTTTTCTATATTCTTAAAAATTGATAAGATGTCACAGTTCACACAGGTAACAATAAAATGGCAAATCTTACATCTGCAAGTGAAATGGAGATTACGGTACAACCTTATCATTTATTTTCTTGTAGTTTTTCAAAATGGGGATTGGAATGTTTATCATCGAAATGAACGGCTCCACCATCCGAGATCCACGCAACAAGACCTTTGAGCTGATCACACCACACAAAACTTTCAGGTAATATAGAAAACAAGTAATCCTACAGGTAGACATACAGCGCACAAGCCAAGAGTAACAGAAAGATAAATAAATAAGACAATTATAGTCAATGTTTAGGTCACCCGACAGTGGTGGAGCTGCAGCGTATTCTGGTAATGGGTGTTCAAGATGCCCTGTCCAGAGGTAGTTATAGGTAATATAGAGGAATACTATAAGAGGTAGCGAAGATGTGATGCCTCCTGCACAGGAACATGCTAGCAGTCCATGGAAACTTGCTTGTCAGGACCGGTGGACATAGCACAATGCAGTGGACGGGAGTCCTTGCATCATTCAGAAATATGATACAAGGACTGGTCTGCCAACCGCACAGCAGTGCTGACATTGTTACAGTTGTTACCGTGTTGATGGTGCTGTTCGGCCTGCATCTGAAGAGTCCTTCATATATCAGTATGATGCCGGGAATCCCCTCCATTGGGCTGTCGCCTGTGCTCGTAAGATGGCTTTTGTGACTCTTCCGTTATTTATAGTGGAATCACTTACATGGGCTACAGTTCTATTTTCTTCTGCTCAATTGCCAATGCTGAAGCTTGGCTACATGGACACAAGCATGTGCTCACCCAGGCCGGATCATGGCTGAGCATGTGGCCGGGTGAAGAAGCATCGAGCACTCCTCACCACTCCCCTCTCCATAGAAAGCCTGGTAGTTTCCGGTTAAAACATATAAATATACGTAATATACGTTTTCCAGCAGCCACATGGGCCATTGTTGGAGATAGATGTTCACTATCGGAGAGTGTAGTAGCAAGTTTTGTGACCTGTGCAGGGGCCTTTCTGAAGAGAAGGACAGTAGATAAGACATCACCTATAGATATATAGATAACAGAGGTGTTATTTGTATGTGATGATGCTGAGACAGTGGCTGAAAAGTGATCAGTATAGGGGACCATACACAGAACCAAAAGTTTTTGCCTTAGTGGTCACTGTGAAAACTGCAAGATTTTAGATACTTGCAATGAAAATAATAACAAACATCACCAGAAATTCTGTAAAAATATGTTTGACATAAATTCTTATTCTTTTATGATACAACACTATTAACTATATTATTCAAGGCGGAATTATTATTAGAATATATATTTTTACAGAGATGCCTAAAAATATATTTCTTTATTTTTAACAATGATTTTTATTGGGTTTTGATAATATGTAGAGCGTACAATAATTTCAGGTTATAATACATCAAACTGTCACTTGTACAGAAGTAGTTGAAGCTCTTCAATGTCACCAAAGTTGAAAATTAGAGGTGATAAATTAGGTAAATAAGTAATAAAATAACAAGGAGCAATAACAATAACGGTAATCCACAGGCACGAGAGAATCCATGTATATCATGTGTGTGTATATATTATTACACATGAGATGGAAATATAAAATAAATATTATTTATTATTATTTAAAATGTTTATTTTATATTTATTTTATATTATTTATATTTTTATTTTCATTTGATTTTAATAAAATATTTATATAGTAGGCATCTATGTTGTTGTCTGTATTAAGTTTTTGTCTATTTTCAGCTTTACTGCAGAATCGGATCGGGAGAAGAAGGAGTGGATGGAAGCCCTGCTGGAATGTATATCCGAGTCCCTCTCAGACTATGAGGTGGCCGAGAAGATTTGGTCTAACAAAACCAACAAGACCTGTGCTGACTGTAAAGCCTGTAACCCAGACTGGGCCTCCATCAACTTGTGCGTCGTCATATGCAAGCAGTGTGCAGGTCGGTTGCAGGATTGTCACATATTATATGTTATAATGTTAGAAATGTCATCGATTTTATCTGTAAAGGCTAAATACAATTGGGCAATATTAGCGACTTGAGATGATCTCCGACAATTGCGTCCGTATAGGTAATGATTGGCTACGGAGCTCTCAGTGAAAATGAAACTGAGGCCGAGAATCTAATTTTAGACAATTTTAAATGCCTATAATTAGTATGAATATTGATACAAGTAATATTGGTATCATTGTATGAATGTTGTGGAATTTCTCTCGCCGCGGTGTCTTAGTCATAGCGAGACTTGCCTGATCTCTCCAGCTGTAGGCTCTTCTGTCGAGTTTCACATCTTGTGTTTGTTCTACAGGTCAGCACCGAAGTCTGGGGACAAACGTCTCCAAGGTGCAGAGTCTGAAACTAGACACCAGCATCTGGAGCAACGAGATTGTGCAGGTGAGAAACGCCTCTGGTTTAGGGTTACGATAAGTACAAGCAGCGAGGGGCTGGGATTTACTGACAGTCATTTCTCACCTTCTCTCGGTTTGGTCTGGTCAGATGTAAAGGTCGTTCCTTACCAGAAACTGAACTCATTTCAAATAAATGGAGAAAGTTAAAAAAAGATAAAATAAAAAAGAAGCCACACTCATACCCCCTGCTGTTATGTTACACTGGAGTTGTCCCTGTTCTATAGTCCTACTTGGATCAGAAATAGTGAGACCCCTGTGACCATTGCTGACCATTTACAAGTCAACAATCAGCAGTGATGTCACCATTTGGCCCCAAAAAAACAGTTTGACTTAAAGACTTGACTTTAATAATTTAAAAGCTTTTTAAAGGGAACCTGTCACCAGGAGACCCATTTTTAGCACTCCCCCAGTCCCCACAGAACATAGTACATACACTGCCAAAGTGTTTTTGTATAAAAAATATGTTTTACAGAAAAAAAGATGTTATATTGTACCTTGCTGTGTGACTAGGCACTTGTCCACTGGGAGTGGACCTTTTCAAATAAATGAATAACTCCCCTCACTCGGGATTGGCTGTAGAGGAGCAGGGGGCATTGCTAATAAAGTGATGGGTGTTTTCATATATTTGAAAAGGACACATGGAAGAGCTGTTTCCCAAGGGTGGGGGGGGGAAACTGCTCCTTTCCAGACACTCCCAGTGGACGAATGCCTAGTCACACAGCAAGGTACAATATAACATAAATTTTGTTCTGTAAAACCTATTTTTTATACAAAAACACTTTGGCAGTGTATGTACTATTCTCTGTGGGCACTGGGGGAGTGCTAAAAATTGGTCTCCTGGTGACAGGTTCCCTTTAAGCTACACATTTATGGCAATTTTTTATTTGATAAATGAATAGTGCAGGAGATAATTGTAATACACTTCAGCTTTGTAATATACTTCATTAGGTAAAGCAACTTCTCTGTGTCTTCTCTCTGCTCCTTCTTTCTCCTGTAATGAGCAATGAGCACTGATATTCCATAGACAGCAAAGAGTCAGGAAATAAGGCTAAAGATTAAACGGGATGGACACTCTTTTACATAAGTTACCCATATGCCTTTACTGCCTTGTGGGTAATCCCTGAATCTTCACCAAGTGATTCAGCAGTCCTGCTACTTTTGTGCTGTGTGCAGTCTCTCTCTGTGATTCTTTGTTTACTTGTCTGAGCTCTGATGAATAGGAGGAGCTGTAATAGGAGAGTTATGACTCATCCTGCTCCCTCCTCTCCCTGTCTTTATCAGTAAGGACAGGCAGTGATAAGAGAGACACAGTGGGTGATGCCATGTGGACGGCCTAGAGCAGTGAGAGAGGAAGCTGTGTATACTTGCAGAGGGCAGCATGGTAAGAACAGGGAGAGCCTGTAGCTATCACAGGAGGCAAGGATGTAGGTATGTATACATGCAGAGACATGTCTAATGGAAGAGATCTATTGAAAAGTGGCCAACCCCTTTAACTCTTTCCATACCTAAAATATATTCCACTTAATAATTTAGCTCACTGAGGAGAGTAGACTTTCCAGGGACTTGTCTGTAAGGAGTTGAGTAAATAGACACTTTATCAGGTTTCTCAGTGGATACAGGACAGAAAGTTAATTTTCACTAACAGCTAAAAGGACATCTACCACCAGGATGAAGGATTATAAACCAAGCACAATGACATGCTGATGTGTACCCCATCTGGCAGGATCTGCTCTTCTTTAAGCTTCCTATGCCCTTGTTTTTAAGAAACAAAGGCTTTAAATTATGCAAATTAACCTGGGGGCTCCAGGCTCCATTAAGACCTATGGAGCCTGAAGCCCCTCAGGCTTAGTTGCACAATTTTAAAAGCCTTTTTTTTAGGAAAAAAAACCCAACATAACAAGCTAAAAGAAGAGCAGTATGTCAGTGTGCTTGGTTTACAATCCTCCATCCTGGTGGTAGATTTACTTTAAATAAAAAACAAAGGCAGAGGAAAAAGGACACAGGAGCTTATTTCTTTGCTAAAGTATATTACAGAGTTAACTCTTATCACCTGCACTTTTGATTTATGAACTTTTGATAAACGCTTAGTTCTCCTTTAAGATTGAAGTATTAAATGTTTTTGTACTTTTACAGCTATTTATTATCCTGGGGAATGATCGAGCCAATCGCTTCTGGGCAGCACGGGTCCCACCTTCAGAGGTCCTTCATCCAGACGACTCCACAGAACTACGACGTGACTTCATAGCCCACAAGTACCGTGATGGGAAGTACAGAAGTCCTCACCCTCACTACAGCACACAGGAGGAGATACTTAAGGTATTGACGGGAAGGCGTCAGCCTTTACAAAGCTCTTCAAAGATTTCTAGGGTGCTGTGATGTCATCCTTCTCTCTAGGCACGGGTCCTATATTATCACGTTTAGATTTATGGTGACTGTTATGGGGACTTATTCAGCTTTTCATGTTTTCCAGGTGCTCTGCACTGCAGTTTTAGGACCCAACCTGCTGAAGACAGTGATGCAGTTTTTTTCCGATGCTGAATTGGCTGCGGATCCCATTGACGTCTCCACCCTCTCCCTACAATCATCTGAGAACTGGAGGGCGAGCAACTGCAGTATCAATGGTAATGACGTCAGCACTAGTCTAGCATTGCTATTTGCTGCAGTGAGGGGTTTTAAAGAAAATATATGAACTACGGTATTTCTTCAGCAGTTTGACCTGTCCTCCAGCCATAGGATGTTCTCCTCCCCCAATCTCTTCTCTGTTCAGGCAGCGACGGGCTGTATAGCTCACAGGACGCTGTAGAGGAGTGAGCACTTACCCTCCATCTTATGGACGGGTGCAGCAGGCTGCTGAGCATTATGTTCTCCTCCCCCTAATCCCTCCTTCATCAGCCCATGTGACATGGCAGTGACAGGCTGTGTAACAGAGAACACAGCCTGGACAGATCGCTCACAGGACGCTGTAGAGGAGTGAGCATTCATAGGAGTTTGTGGTAACATGACCCTCCATCTTATGGACGGGTGCAGCAGGCTGCTGAGCATTATGTTCTCCTCCAGCAATCCCTCCTTTGTCCAGGCGGATCACTACACACAGCTTCTCATGTCAGCCCCTGTGACATAGCAGTGACGGGCTGTGTAACAGAGAAAGGAGACTGCACAGATAGCTCACAGGACGCTGTAGAGGAGTTAGCACTTACCCTCCATCTTATGGACGGGTGCAGCAGGCTGCTGAGCATTATGTTCTCCTACCCCTAATCCAGTGGTTCTCAACCTTTCTAATGCTGTGACCCCGCAATATAGTTCCTCATGTTGCGGTGACCCCAAACCATGTACAAGAATATTGTATTTGTGCCAAAAAAATGCAATAAAATCGTGTCTCCGATGGCTTTAGGCGACCCCTGTGTTGTGGTCGTTCGACCCCCGCCGGGGTCGTGACCCACAGGTTGAGAACCACTGCCCTAATCCATCCTTTATCAGCCCCTTTGACATGGCAGTGACAGGCTGTGTAACAGAGAAAGGAGACTGCACAGATCGCTCACAGGACGCTGTAGAGGAGTGAACGCTCATCTCCTGCCATCTTATAGGCGGGTGCAGCAGACTGCTGAGCAGGAAGGCATGTCACTAGGGCTGTGGCTTCTGATTACATGAAAATAGTGCCGAAATGTATCAGAGTATATAGTGGTATATCATGTCCCCCAATAAAGAATAAAATAAATACACATAAAGTGGCCAATCCCTTTAATACAGTCAGTGAAACATTGTAAAATCATGATGATCGTATAGTAAAGGTAGAAAACATGCAATGCTAATATCTTATTTATTACAAAGTGTGACTTATCCACAATCTTTCTCTTAGGAATTCCTGACCATAAAAGGCAAATCATTGCAGCTTATAATTTTCCCTTTATATAATTTCTCCAAAAACAAGAGCTCATTGTAGAAGTCCATGTTCTGCCAAAGGAAGGGGGGTTGTCCCATAGCGTGTCCCCCCTGAATACTCCATAATTGTGACTGCATTAAATCATTTACATCTGATTCATAAAAATGACTCATTTCCCACATCATCCTGGGATCCGTGGACACAATAGTGGTTATTTATTACATTCTAATTAGAATTTTACTGCGATAAAAGCTAAAAATACAAAAAGTATAAAACAATGAGTGGAGGCGTTATTGACGTATAGTAAGAAGGCTCCTGCGGTTTAGGTTTACTTCATCTTAACATACTGGATATACAAATGAGAATAAGGCCCTGCAAATATAACCACAATGAAAGGCATTGTGGTGATATTTGCATGGGCTTATTCTCATTTTGTAACTTTGGACCCATCTTAGATTAAGAATACAGCGGGTTGGGGCACAGTTCCTAATTCCGCAATAATTCACATCAATATATGAAGGGGATTTATTAGACTATGACAGCATCTTGTAGTTTCCTCCTTGTACACATTACATTTTTACATTTCTAGTAGAAGGAATGTCGCCAGATGACGACAATCACGCCAGAGTCTACGATGAGATCATGCAGCCGGTGGTGCACTCTGGGTACTTGAACAAAGCTGCTGTTGTGAGCAAAACCTTCACGATGAAGAAGATGAAGGACGGTAGAGTATTTTCTATAATGTTTATTAGTCATAAATTGATACTAGAATATATGAATTAATGTTGTCTTATGAATATGTGGTCCTCCCTGACTTTAAAGGGGTCTTCCCACTACAATACAACCTCATTGAAGCAACCAATTTCTTCCTTCAAAAACCCCTAATCATCAGCCGACCACCACAAACCTACCATCAGTGGGCTCTAAACTAGGAACCAGAATAATGAAATAATTGAGCCAATTTACTATACAGTTCAGTATTATTACATAGAGAAGAATGAATCCCTATAACGCAGATATAACCCAAGTAAACCTGTTCATCCTGAGCCACCTGATTCATGTTTGGAGATTGTGAATATAAGGCTGCATTCACACTAACCCGAGGGGGATGTATATACGGCCGATATACGTCCCCCACAGACGGCAATGGGCGCGCGGCGCCCTATGGGAGCAGTACGGTTCCGCACACGTGCGGCACCGTACCGCTCCGTACCCCGTGCACCATGTATCCCTATGGAGAGGGGCGGAGGTGAGCAGCGCTCTCCCCCTCCTCCTCTCCCCACGCGCACGGCGGGCAACGTTAGTGTGAATGCAGCCTAACACAGCTAGAACTTTGTTACTATTGCAAGCAAAGATTGTTTAATTTTTTTTTTTTTTCTGCATTTAGAGTTTCACAAACAATGGTGCGTCCTGGAGCGATCCCTCAAATTTTATGAAAATGACAAGAGTTCTGAACAGATCGGAAGGATTGATCCATCAGAAGTTGTCTGTCTTGGGGTGAATAAGATTGACACATTACAGAGCCCGGCACCTGTGGAAAGGTATAAATCTACCTGCATATTTTAGAAAATTGGCTGAGGGTCATTGGTACCTGGGTGTCCACGTTCAGTTTTGCAGTTTTGAGATCTTTGGAACAGCTTTATGTATCATAATTATCTTTCAAAACTATCCAACTAACAAGACTTTAACTTGATAATTTTATTAATGATGTTTTTTGTTTACAAAAATATTAAACAAATTACTAAAATTTGAAAAATGTATAGCATTAAAGGACATCTACCACCAGGATGAAGGATTGTAAAGCAAGCACACTTACATACTGGTGTGTGCCCCCTCTGGCAAGGGAGCCCAGAGCCCCTAAGGCTGCTTTGCATGATTTTAAAAGCCTTTAAAAAAAAAAAAACCCAGGGCATGGAAAGCTGAAAGAAGATCAGAACCTGCCAGAGGGGGCACACACCAGTATGTCAGTGTGCTTGGTTTACAATCCTTCATCCTGGGGCTAGATGTCCTTTAACACATTTGGAAGAGGATATTTGCCTAGTTACATTATTGTCAACATTGCGTTTACAAAACACAAAGGTATACGCAATGTTAACACATTCTGTACCAGTGTAACACGTGTGCCAACCTAGTGTTAACACATGTGTTGTATAAATGCAGTTTTGACAGCAATGTAAATGGGCAAGTCATCTCTTAGGTGATGTGATGCGTTAACGCAAACAAATACGCACCCGATATCCTGCACCTGTCGCTTCCCCGCTCAGGTCTCAGGTTCACCTTCTTCTTCCTGGTGCATATAAGTGCATTGGATGCAACACAATTTGAATGTTAAATCCTGAGCTTAGTCCCCCCCCCCATTTCTGTTGCATGAAAATCCGATCACATGCGACACAATCCCCTTCTAAATACCTGTTCCAGCGGCGCAGATCCCGAAAACTTTGGGAAGTCTGACGGAAATGCGATCCACGGACCCTTAGTAAACAAGCACCCATGTGTCAAAGCAGCCTTAGGGTGCGGTCACACGTGGTGCACGTGGTCAAACGCATGCGTCAACACATACGTTTGTTACCACTACGTTAAGATATGTGTTAATATTGCCTTAACACATGCAGTAAGTATACGCAATGTTAACAGCTATATATATCCTCTTCCGCATCAGAATATCCTCTTCTCAGCTGTTCTGATGTATTTCAAAACACATTGCGATAGACAAAGAGAGATTTCCCTAATTAAACAGCTGTTTACATTTGCGTTCATCAAACACATGCATTAACATGTTAACATTGTATGAACAGTGGTGTTTTGTAAACACAAATGTAAACAGCTGTTTAATTAGGCAAATCTCTCTTCAGTTGTTGCAGTGCATTTAGAAACGCATGCGTTAAACGCCACGTGTGACCGCACCCTCACTTTAGGTCTCCAGGAAGCCTTTAAAGGGGTTGGCCACGTTTATCCTCATGTGTTTTGTAATGTGTAAGTGTGTGGGGCAGGACATTAAATAATTTACCAATAAACACCTATTGATAATTCTGCTCTTGATATGTAAAGTGAAGCCTCCTGTCTTTTACCTCATCAGCCAGACATTCCTGTACATAAAATGGCTGCAGATGGAGGGTCATGTGATCTCTGACTGTCCGTGAATAATCGCCCTGCCAGGACCATGTGATACTATTCATGAATGGAAAATTGAGGTCCTGGCAGGACAATTGTTGATGGACATTGGGGATGTTTACTCAAAGGGTCTTTTTAGTAATAATTTATAGATAATAACCACATTTATTAACTGATCAATACAGGCAGTTTTATTGAGCCACTTACCTTTTTGACAACCCTATAATTATATGTTTTGTGTTTTAGGTTCCGTTTTACTTTTGAGATTTTCTTGAGATCCGAAAAAGTTCACCAATTCGGAACTGATGCTGCTGAGACCCTCCAGACCTGGAGCACAGCAATAGGGAAGGTGAGTGGGTGATCTCTGTGTTACTGGTGTTAGGACGGGGATTATGTGAGCGCTGAACCAAGATTGTTCCCCTATGTACTCAGTGGTTCACCCCGATCAGCTGTCACTGCCTCCTGGGGTACGAGTTCCAGCGTGTAGGGAGGATGCGCTATAAGGCCATGCTGAATCCGGACCAGTGGATGGAGGGCTTCTTCCTCTTACAGAAATGTCACCTTTTTATCTGCCCCGAGGAGCAAGGAGCAGCTGAAGACAGCGTCAACCTGCGTCGCCTCCAGGAACTGAGTGAGTACCAAGCCTGCGCTAAACCACCCGCACAGTGCACCACGAGTTGCACATTTTTACAGAAAAATGGGTAATTGTAAAAATTACTTTTGGGTCCAATAATCTTCAATATTTTCATCCTCATCCCTTAAAGGCGTTTTCCCACAAACTAAAGTTAGGCCCTATCCATTGGTATAAAAACATTTCCTAGAATGGTCAGCCTGTCTCTTTTGTATCTTGTTACAGCTGTGGCGCCAATTACTGAAAATTCGGAAAAGAAAGACGTCCTAATTCTGGTAGAGAAAGGAAGGTGAGATGCACAGGATAGATAGGCCATCTAGTGGCCAGTAGTGAGAACTGCAGGTCACAGCAATATTTGCTTACAATTTAGTTACCACCTATCTATAAATCTGTATTATAAGAGTGTGAGTTTTTTGTTCTATACTTTGTGATTTTTCTTCCATTTCTTAGGACACTATACCTGCAAGGAATCACACGTGCTGACTTCTCGGCGTGGAGCAGCGATATCCAGGCAGCTGCATGTAGTGGAGGAAACATGCTACGAGATCAGCAGCTCAGCCGCAATGACATTCCCATCATTGTAGACAGCTGCATTGCTTTCCTGACACAGTATGGTGAGTTGTTTCTAAGTGGTGCATAATATATTGAATAATATTTAAAGGGGTTGTCCAGAGGTTGGAAAACATGGTTGTTTTTTTTCCAAACAGAGCAACATAGTGGGTGGTGTTGCAGTTAAGTTTTATTCATCTCCATACAGCAGAACTGAAATATCGGCAGAAACAGCGGTCAGGTGTAGAAGAAAGCAGCCATGTTTTTCCACCTCTAGACATTCCCTTTATTGCCAGGTCTCCATGCTGTGGCTTTGCTATGAATATGTAGCAGGTTTACTGAAATTACATTGATACCACTTCAGTTTGATGACAGTTTTGCTGTTATTAATGGAAATTTGCACCACATAATGAATCTGAGCTACACTGTGCTATTCAAGACACACTACACAGGACACGCCATGTGTTCAGCTGATGCTGCAGTGCTCACTTGTCTCAATTTGATGAGGATAGGCCTACAAAACAAAACTGGGTAACCCCTTTAAGTGCTCTGGTATACAATCGTCTCTCTCCAGGTCTCCGTCATGAGGGAATTTATCGTAAAAATGGCGCCAAGTCTCGGATAAAGCTTCTAATGGACGAATTCCGCAAAGATGCCCGAAATGTGAAATTACGGATCAGTGATAACTTTATCGAAGATGTCACGGATGTACTGAAGAGGTTCTTCAGGGAATTGGATGATCCCATTTTTACCACAGAACTGCACCCACAATGGAAAGAGGCAGCAGGTAATGGACTACCTAGGCTTAGAAATCCCCTCAGAGCACAAGCGAAATGAGTAAATCAGTAACAATACCTGGCACAGAGCTGGAAATTGCACCTAATTCCACATCTATGTCATGTGGGCGGGGCATGGAGTGTCAGCGTAGAACTGTGCGGTAGTGTGCCCACCTCACCATGTAAATATTAGGAGCCGGAGCCTCTTGATATATCAGGTGTGACCCGAGGAATGGAAAAGCCCAGGAAGCATCAGCGCTTGATAAATCTGCTCTTGGTATATTGGGTATTTATATTATATTCAGGCTTTATTCACACGTTTGTATGCTCGCCCAGACTGGATGCCATAAGTAGCATACAGCTGGTTGGTAAGGGAGGGAGGGTGAGCGCTCCTCACGCTTCCCCTCTCCATTGAAAACCGAGTAACATATTCAACATTTTGCTGCGCGCCCCACTCGGCCCTGTCACTGTGCAGTGAGACACTGGCCCACATTTATTAAAGTGTTTGCGCCAGTTTTCACCAGTCTTACTTTGGATTTGAAAGAACGTGCAAACTGCTTGCACCTGTTTATAAAGTGTCAGTGCCAGTTTTGTGTCACGGCTGCTCTGTGTCTGCGCCACAATTCTGCAGCATGAACAATGTGAACCAAAATGGAGCAGTGCAGGGGGCACAAGATTCTTGAAAAACGTACAATAGTACACACACACTGCACATAGTACACACACACTGCACGTAAATGCGGGCCACTGTGTCAGGGCCAGCCTCCGCACTGGGCATACCTGGGCAAGTGCCAGAACTCCTGGGGGAGCCCACATAAGGCTGTACATAAGGAATCCATAGGGGGTGAGGAGGCTGTATATAAAATAACCATTATAGGGAACAGGAGACTGTTTTAGTTTCTGAATTTTTAAGGCTCTATCGCCCAGAGGCCAACTGATACCTGAAGCCCACCCTGCACTGTGAGCTCACTGCACCATGGCCGAATTCTATAGACTTTAAGGCTGCGTGAATGGGGCCTTAGGTAAAGTTTTTATTTAGATTTTTTTTATTATGGTTTTTATGACTCATTTCTATCATTTCATCATTATTGGTTGTAGCATCTTCAAATAAACAGGTGCAAACAGTACACAAGTATAATACAAGCAATACTAACTGTGGCCATGCGATGGCAGCAGCACACCCTAATTTTACTTGTGAGGCCTAGTAAAGCCTAGCCTGGAGAGCGCCATTTTGAGCAGCTTTTACTTTTAACAACAACCTTCTACCTCCTGACCTTGAGACTGCTTTCAAAAGTTACTTCTGGATCACAATACAAAACGCAAACAGAACAGGGAGGGGCTCGGCCCAGATCACGTATGCTTTTTAGTTCAAACTCCTCTGGGATCGCTCCCTTCAGTTTTCCTCTGCTCCCGTGCTACTCATCTTCGAGACCCTAGGGAGAAGGCAGGACGGTTTATTACCGCTTCTCCCTTCTCGGCTCCTCTCCCCTGTAACTGAGGCTCTTATAGATGCTCCAGGGGAAAACTTGTAAAAGAGAAAAAAAAAATAAAATTGCCTCATAGGGCACATAGAAAGTAAAAACACACACAAAATATTCATAAAAATGCATTCACATTTCCCAATATAATACAAATAACATCGCCAGAGTCGCCCCGTTTGCCCAAGACTATACATATTATATGCCTAAAATAGGGGATTCATTAATAATGTTCATTTTTAATTTAATTTAAAAATAAAAATAAATGTACAGGTGGTCCCCTACTTAAGAACACCCAACTTACAGATTAACAAACGGACCTCTGGCTGTTGGTAATTTCCTGTACTTTATCCTTAGGCTACAGTAAACAACTATAACAGTTATCACAGGTGTCTGTAATGAAGCTTTATTATTAATCCTGATTCTTATGACAACCCAGGAAAAATCCAATTGTTACAGAGAACCAAAAAAAATTTGGCTGGGGTTACAATTATAAAATATACAGTACCAACTTACATACAAATTCAACTTAAGAACAAACCAACAGAACCTATCTTGACTGCCTGTATACTATAAATTACAAAAAAAAACTATTTTCCACTTTTAACTCCAAATAAAACTAAAAATGGAAAAAAAAATCTTTAAACTTTAATTATGTTTTAACTAGCCCTATGTGTCCCCAAAAAAAACAATGCAAAAATTTTAAGGTTGCACTCAAAAAAAAAAAAAAAAAAAAAAGAAGTTATGGCCCTTTAACCGCCATGTACAAAAATTCACTAAAAATGGCAAAGTCATTGAAACCTTTTCAGGCTGCGTCATTAAGAGGTTAATAACGAGCGCCCGGTGTTTTGCATTGTTTACATGTACCAGTTCCCGTTCGCATGCCATTCCTCTGAATCTACCCTTATCATCTATGTGCTATGTGTCACTTTCAGCATAAATAAAAAAAAAGCAAAAAAATATACTACTAAATCCACTAAACATTTTGTCCCCATTTTCAATGAATCATGTAGTAGTTGACATGGCCACAATATACTTAAAACAATAAAAGATGGTGATCAGCTCACCCCATGTGATTGTTGGCTGCTGTAGAAAAGAGGCTGTGTAACAGGAGACTTGGTCCGGTCCCACGGTGCATTGAAAATATATGTTAGAGAGAACTTGTCAGGTCAATTTGGGACCCAAAAATACTACAGGTCTGTATGGTTTTGTTCCCATATCGACCTTAATGACAGCTGTCCATGGGCACAATGTAAAAAGATACATTGATACCGACCTACATGTGAGTTTGTTGAGGCACATTGGACTTACCGGCACCTCCTCTTGCGTTGCTTCAATAAATCTGTGATAATACCGCAGCTGCATTGTGCATGCACTGAGGCTGAGATGTACTACGTCGGCTTCACTTGCTACAATGCACAGCTGCCGAGAGCTCTGGAACGTGGTAATGTGTAAACGTGGAAATGTTTAGGCTTTTTAGGCACCACGGAATATGATGCCGCTATATAAAGATTATTACTATTATATTATACGCCCACAGAGAAAACTCATACAGGTTAATTTTGGACACATCTGGTTTAGTGTCCCAAATCGCCCTGACAGGTTCCCTCTATCTAACACCTCTGACCAAACTGGTACAATCCAAACATTTATTATAAATAATGATAATCTTCATATTCCGTAGCGCTTTACAAATCATAGGGGACATATACAAATAAAATAAGACATTACAGAGTACAAACAGTGGAACAAATAGGTGACTAAATACAAAAAACATCTGGTGGCGCATTCTGGAACATATATCTCACTGTTTTTGGCCCAAAACGCGTCAACCGGTCATATTTTTTTCGGATGTGTTCACTTATTTGTAACCACGTTATTTTTTTTACCACTTTTGCCAGTGCCGTATATTTTATCATTTTAAAACCATGATCCTGCACAATACCTGACCTATGTTAGCCCTGAGCGCTGACTTTAAGGTCACGTGATCTGATTTACTGCAGATAAAGCCTCAGATCGCCAGTTTTCTATACATAATGTCCAGCGTCTTGTTACAGATTCGCTCAATTTCTTCTCCTCCGTAATCAGTTTGCAATTTACCATAAAAGTGAAGTAGTGCTCAGAAAGCCATGAAATTAGAAACACAAAGCACTTGACTCGTCGCCCGCTCACTCGTTCCCCTTGTAGTAAATTCATTTTATGTTTGCACATTTATTTTTGTTGGTTTTTAGCTTGGCTTCCTCTGCATCTCAAAAAGGCCAAGGGGACTTTTCAATATCTCTAGCTGTAAAAGCCTGTGACGCCTTCTGTATAGTGATGTGCAGAGCAACAAGTGACAATCGGAGCTTAGAGTAGGGTTAAAAATGAAATAATTCTAATTTGAGGGGGTGTACAAGCTGCAGTCATAACTGGCCCTAGGAGTTTTAGGGGGTCTGTAAGGTGTCTCTACCCCATATGAGTGATACATATAGTTTCGGGCCCTGGTGTCACAATCACCCGATGGTCTCTACTTCCTGTTTCATCTTCACATGTAGGAAGTGAACTCTGAACAAGGGCCGGCACCAGCACTAGGCATACCTGGGCATGTGCTGGGGCCCAGAGCTGTTGGGGGGCCCATATATGGCTTTACATAAGGAAACCATGGGGGTGAGGGGGACTGTATCTAATGGATCCATAGAGAGTGAGGGGGGCTTTATGTAAAGTATGAGGGGGATGTTTGGTATGATGAACTAGGGAATATTTAAGCAACAGGGGACTGTTTTAGTTTCTAATTTTTTAATGCCACCATGTACGTCTACTGTAAACGGGCCCACTGAGGCTCTGTCGCCCAGGGGCCTAGTGAAACCTGGAGCCGACCCTGATCTGAACCATTTTGTGGCAACCCCCTCAGTCAGTTAATCGGTGGGCAGCATTTCCATAGGGCACAGGCCACACATATGTACTACAAGTCTGGAGATATTAAAGGGAATCTATCAGCATTTTTGATCATACAGATCCACAGACCGTGTTAGGCAGCAGCCATGGCGATCCATGCAGTAATGCTTTTGTATGTGTTATTTAGTAGTGACCGGACAGTGAAAAATGAAGTTATAATCCAGGTAAACAGCTCTTGCAAGTGCTCTGTGCGGGTCTTTCAACCTGAAGAGCTTTCTGCTCTCTGCAGCTACTCCCATTTACTAAGAGTAAGAACTTTGCAAGATTTTGATTGAATACTTACTGCAGCCACTCAGAGCAGAGGGGAAGGGCTGTGGAACAGTCTAGTGCAAAGAGCAGAAAGCTCTTCAGGCTGAAAAACCCAACTGAACATTTGCAGGAGCCAAAAACCTGGATTAAAAATTATTTTTCATAGTCCTGGCGCTACTTACCACATACACAATTAATCCCCTAGTTTGAGTCAATAGTCTCATTTAAACCAGTTTTTACTATATGGCTGTCTGAAAATGCCCAAAACATGTCTCTGTTTATTTGTCATATACTTGTGTGATATGTCATTTATATTTTTGGTTGATTATTCATTACAAAAAATAAAAAATCTTGTTTCCATTAATGACTTGTTTTCTTCGTATTCAAGGCGCTAATGAAAACCAATTTTTTTTTCTTCAGAATCTTCTGACAAAATGAAGAGACTAGAAAAATACCAGGAGTTAATAACTCTTCTTCCAAAAGTCAATCGGGCAACACTGGCAGCGCTGATCGGTCACCTCTATCGGTAATGGGATGGCCCGATATAATCCATTGCTTTCTCCCATCTATTTCCCCTCCCCCACATATTCATTTCTATTCCTTTCTCCCAGGGTCCAGAAATGTGCAGATCTCAACCAGATGTGCACCAAGAACCTGTCTCTGTTATTTGCTCCCAGCTTGTTTCAGACCGAAGGAAAAGGAGAACACGAGGTCAAAATAATGGAGGATCTGATCGACAACTATGCCAGTGTCTTCTGCGTAAGTGAACACTTTAGCTTTCATTTAGTGGATCAGGGTCGGCTCCAGGTTTCATTTGGGCCCTGGGCAACAGAGCCTGAGTGGGCCCCTTTGCAGTGAACTCACAGGGTGCCATTAAAATTTTAGAAACTAAAACAGTCTCCTGTTCCCTAAAATATTTGTAAGTTTACCATACCGAACAGCCCCCTCATGCTTATTTTATATAAAGCCCACTCACCCCCAGCCCCATGGATTCCTTATGAACAGCCTTATGTGGACCCCCACAAGAGCGGGCCCCGGGACTTGCCCAGTTTGGCCCAGTGCTTAGCCGGCCCTGGATTGGATGTGTACATCTATTTTATTCCAAATCTAAGTAATTTCTGATACCTGAGAGAAAGGGAAAGTAAGTACTAACATTGAGATAACCCCTGCTCAGGTGCCCCTGGTGTAGACCGCATAGATGGAAGGTCTCACAAACACCTACCACAGATTAACTATTTGGGCTGTAACTGGACAGATGAACACATCTATACTTCCACTTTAGTTGCCAAAGCTACACTATATATAGATTAATTACACATTATTATAGTGTATGTGCAATGTTCCTCTCAGTGCCTAGCATAGTTCAGGGAGCTCTAACCCAAAATTGGAGTGGTCTTATGCTGAGGCCTAGCAGGGTGGTCTCAATGACACTTTCCTGGCTAGTGTTAAAGGGGTTGTCAATGGGTTTTGAAAGAAAGCTATACAGGGCTTGGGGGGCTATTAAAACAATAAACATCTTATACTTACCTCCTCAGACTCTCTAGTCTAGCCACAGCACCGTACGTCACTGCTGCACCCCTATTACAGCATTAGCTTTAGTGTGTAGAAGGCGCGCCACAGTAGTTGGGCTGTCACGTGGCTGTAAGCATACCCCTCAGGCACTCCCAAATAATATTGGTCCCCGTCTTACTGTACAGGAAAAGCATGTGGACACACATGGAAACTTATGGCTCAAACTCATTGTTCTTTATTCTGGTCCGTGTAACAACAGAAATAGTACGCTTGATAGTGTGGAACCTGGTAGCAGGAAAGGCTGAGGTAGGGCTGGCTGTATGCAGGCATAGCTGAGGCCTTGAGGTGGCTTGTAGACCCAAGATAATTTCCTCAGGCTTGAGATTGTGGCTCCTGAGGTACACCCCTGAGTCTGGGTCTGAATGAATTAATTACAGCTCTGCAGGCTGTACCCTGGATTCTCAGTATACCTCTCTGTATCTCACAGGATATCTGCTTCTTCTTTTCTCACATACTTTCTTCTTCCCTCCAATGTTCTACACTCAGAAACTCACAGAGGAACCCCTTGTATATAAACTACAAGGCCCCTAGTATATAAGAAACAAACTTATAAAACAGTACAAAACAATGTATTACCATAAACAGCCATAAAGTGATCGTACAATTGCACTTTTCTCATCCATTGCAAAATTGAGTGACTGGATGTTGTGATCAGGGAGAGAGGGATGATCAGTCCCTACTCTCTGGCACCACAGAAAAAGTACTAGTGGCCCAATTCTGGGTCACTGTATATGTATACTATTATAATGATCTTTTCTATCTCTTCCAGATTGATGAAGAACAAGTAACGCAGATGGATTTAGAAAATAGCCTCATTACCACATGGAAGGATGTGCAGGTAATAGCAGGAGAGTTAGTGACGCCACTTTTGGCTTCACATTGTTACAAGATGTTTAAAAGGAGTATTTTCCTCCGGACATGTACATTTAATTTAATTCATCTGCCATATACAAAAATTTCTTAAATTGGATATTAAAAATCTTTTTACCTGTGTGAAGATAATTTCCCATAAAT
The DNA here is from genome assembly GCF_040894005.1 of Engystomops pustulosus. Lineage (NCBI taxonomy): Eukaryota > Metazoa > Chordata > Amphibia > Anura > Leptodactylidae > Engystomops > Engystomops pustulosus. The sequence continues at coordinate 34,662,167 of NC_092414.1, forward strand.
GTAGTAATGTTGTCCCTTAGAAACATGGTTGTTGTCCTTGGATACAACCACTGCTGCTTGAGGGATTGCACAAAAAAAATTATTTTTAGAAAGGGAAATGTCTGTGAGTTACTACATGTCCCACTTATGGCCCTTGGTAATCCAGGTGTTTGAATGCAGGTGTTTGAGCAGGGCAGTAACTCATGTCTGGCCACCACTACCAGAGCGCAGGGTGGTCGTATCCAAGGACACATATCTTGTTTCAATGGGACAACATGTTGACATTTATAATAAATAATCTTCACACACAAATTTGTAATTTAATAACATGTCATTAAAGAAATGCCTAAATATGGTAAATTAATTAAATTAAATGTGAATGCCAAGATTTGGAATACCCTTTTAATGTACCAAAAAGACATTCTTTAACACAAGACACAAAGTTCAGTGCTCTATTCTCTTCCCTCTATAGCTGTCACAAGCTGGAGATCTCATCATAGAGGTTTACTTGGAAAGGAAGGAGCAAGATTGTTGTGTCACCTTGAAGGTCAGTCATTCAGCAATGTTGGCGTTCATCTAGTGATACTGATTACTTATGTGACCCTATATTCTGCGATAGGTGCGTCCCCCATCAGGTCTCTCCTAAAATGACAGATTATTTCTGCAGGGAAGTTGTGTGTAAGTTTTCCCGTCCATATTTTGCAGTAGAAGGTGACGTGTCTGTGACCTATGTAAAACTTCCCTGAAGAAGTTAATGACCTTTTTAGGACAGACTTGTGGGAGGCAATGGAGCCATCTGGGGCATTGACTCTTCTGATTCTTCATATGTTATTACACCCTATACCATCAGTAATGTTATTTACCTATCATTCGCCTTAGGTTTCGCCAGTCATGACGGCTGAAGAGCTGACTAACCAGGTACTAGATATGCGGAATATTCCAGCCAGCACAGACATCTGGTTAACTTTTGAAGTGCTTGAAAATGGAGAATTGGGTAAGTGATTACATAAAACTTTAGTCCTGTTCCTTACATTTCTGGATGATTTGAACTGAATTGAGCTGATAGGTTAAACTCAGTTCAGAGTTCCAGCCAGTAAATCTGGGTGATAACTTGTGCAACTACCCTTTACAGGATCTATTAATTCCCTTTCTACATGGTAGGGTTAGGCTGCTAAGTTGTAACCTCTTGCATTCAATCTCTTGTACCCCTGAATGCATGGAGCACAGGGTTACTATACAGCCGCTCCACTTACTCAGTGGGACAGGTGAAGATGCTTGATCCATCCTGGTGTACAATCCATGGCCATTCTTGAGATAATTGTACCCCAGAACACCCCCTTTGACCCTTTCCTTCCAGTGCCTTTTTTCATTTCTGCGTTTATATTTTATGCTCTCCTTCTTTACAAATCCAAACCTTTATTTATGGCTTTGCTGTACCTACCTACTTTATTTAGAGAGACCTTTGCACCCGAAGGAGAGGGTCCTAGAGCAAGCCCTGCAGTGGTGCAAGTTGGCCGAGCCCAGTTCTGCGTGTCTACTGGTGAAGAAGATCTCCTTTGGGGAAGGAAGTTGTCTATTTACAGGTAATCTACAGGTTTCGGAACTGTATATAAGATGCATATGGAGATTTTTTGAGGTTTCATTATAGGATTCCTTCAGTAACATTATCCTGGTGTCTACCAAAGTATTACATGTTGTACATAATAAAAATGATTATGACTCTATATATTCTTGATAGGTGCAAAAAGAGAGACCCCAAAATGTGGATTGTTGAAGTGCAGAGAGGAGTCTCCGAAGCTCCTGGGAAGCAAGTTTCAGGACAGATATTTTGTGATCAGAGATCGTAAGCTGCTGCTTCTTAAGGAGAAAAAGGTACGAAATCACCTAGGCTTCTGGAGGTTTGTACATACAAGGCGTTGTCCTGCTATGGTAGCTGCATGGTGCTGCTAAGAGGGGATGCAGATGTATTGTAGCAGTGACACGTGGTACTTAGCGGGGCTCAAAAGCAAGTTGTGTCCTATTTGGCTCCATTTTTTATTGGTATCCATCCATACTAAATCCAGTAAGTACTTTTCATTGCCAGAACCATTTCCCATATTGTTCCATGTACAGGCATTCCCCGGGTTACATACAAGGTAGGTTTGTTCTTCAGTTGAATTTGTATATAAGTCGGAACTGTATATTTTATAATTGTAACCCCAGGCCAAATTTTTTTGGTCTCCATGTGTGACAATTGTATTTTAAAAATGTTGGGTTTTCGTGAGAACCAGGATTAACAATAAAGCTTAATTACAGACACCTGATAACTGTTACACCAGAGGTCTGTTTGTAACTAGGGGTCGTCTGTAAGTCGGGTGTTCTTAAGTAGGGGACCGCCTGTATTACCCAGAAGAATAATATTTAGTCCCATACAGTCCGCACATAATTACTAGATAAATTCTACCCACATTGCCGTATGTGTCACCATACTGACTAGCGGTGCCCATGTAGAGCCACATAGCGTCTTACATGGGTCCTAATCAGCCAATCTTGCAATTACATAGTGTAGAATAGTGGACCCACTTACTTTTTCATTTAGATATTGCATAAACCTCCCATCATACATCAGGAAGGAATTGATCTATCATTGCTCACCATCTTTACTGCCATTCATAATCTTCAGAAAGTAATTTGAAGAAATCCTTTAAAGGAAATCTACCATCACACAGTGGGAGGGCGAATGACTCTGGCACATTGTAACAGTCTGTGAATCTGCAGCACTGATGGGCTCTGGTAACACCCCAGGAGATATTTAGGCTCCTCAGCATAATTTAAAGAGCTGATTTTAGAAGGCAGGAGTCCATGGATAACAAAAATCAAGATTACCACAGTCACAGTGCCTGGATCTATGAGTGGGAGTCTGTCTATCAGTAATAGGACCCCGTGGATTATGAGAATGGGGTCCATTGTACCTCCAACATACCCTGAGATGAAGCGACCCAAGGGGGTCCCATCTCTGAGACCCCCACCGATCAGCAAGTTAGCTAACTAACTAACTTGTTTGTAACTGGAGATCCCCTTTAAATAAAGCAGCTCCTTCTACATTAATGTCTGACTCTCAGGGAGCCTTTTAACATGACATACTAACATGGAGAAATTATTCTACAACATTGCTGCCTGCAATTGGGTGTCTGTTGGTCTTGGTAGAGACATACTGGTTTGGATATTAGGCTTCTTGAAAGTCGGACTCTGATATATAGGTAGCTATACAGGTAGCACTCTGCATTAGTGTCCTATTCCCACACCTAGAAAATGTATTTGCGTATGTATTCCTGAGACCAGAATGAATGTATAGAAGACTGAAGCAGATATGGAGTCCATGACTAAAGAATCCTTCAAAATCATTGTCCCACTATATCAGTGTGGACAAATCGAGATTTTTTTCACAAATTGGATTTATCTGTATGTATAGTGAAATCTAAATAAGTAAATTATGGAAGACAATAAAACTTCTATTGGCTGCTGACAAAAATAGCACCAGCTTGTAAAATGCTCCAATCGCCTAGATTTGGGAATTGATTTATTCAGCATCAAGGAATCAGTATTTTCTAAAGCCCTAAACTACTGGCACCGCACTATATGAGTCTGTATCATTATCACATGTTTAAGGTTTTTTTCCTTTATCTTACAGAGTTCCAAGCCAGAGAGGGAATGGTCCCTTGAAAATGCCAAAATTTACATGGGGATTCGGAAGAAGCTGAAACCTCCCACCCCGTAAGTGTTCCCTTCTGTGATTTTAACACCTTCCCCGCCGCAGCCCTTTTTCATTTTTGCGTTTTCATTTTTCACTCACCACCTTCAAAATTCTATAACTATTTTATTTTTCCATGTACAGAGCTGTGTGACTGCTTATTTTCAGCGTAACAAATTACACTTCAAAATGGTGGTATTTAATATTCCATGCCATGTACTGGGAAGCGGTAAAAAAATTCCAAATGCAGTGAAATTGTGGGCCTGGATTTTATAGGTTTTATAATGTTTTCATACATTTACAAAAATTAAAAACTCCTGTACAAAAATTTTTGGGGGATTTTGCCATCTTCTGGCGCTAATAACTTTTTTATACGGAGCTTTGGGAGGTATCGATTTTTTGCGGCTTTTGATGACGTTTACAATGTTATCATTTTTAGGACTGTACAACCTTTTGATCACTTTTTATAGAATTTTAAATTTTTTTTAAAATGGCAAAAAAGTGCCATTTTCGAGTTTGGGCGCTATTTTTCGCTACGTGATAAACGCAGTGAAAAACCGGGCATAGATCGGGCATTTTCGGACGCGGCGATACCTAATGTGTTTATGATTTTTACTGTTTATTTATATTTATATCAGTTCTAGGGAAAGGGGGGTGATTTGAGTTTTTAGGTTTTTTATTATAATTTTTTTTTTTTTTTACTTTATTTTTACCATTTTCAGACTCCCTTTGATACTTTAACCCTAGGTTGTCTGTACGATCCTATCATATACTGCCATACTACAGTATATGGGGATTTTACTCCTCTGCTGATAGCACATTGTAATGAATAGGTTAACCTCAAGCAATCTTGGGTCTTCGGAAGACCCGAGGCCGCCATGGCAACGGATCGCCGCTCCCCGATGATATTACAGGGAGCAACGATCCCGGCAAGATGGCGGCGCCCATGCGGGCCTTTGTCAGACCCGAGGCTGAATGGTTTCAGAAGGTTCGTTACAATGAGCCAGTGGCTCATTGTAACGTATAATATGCAAAAACTCCATATACTGCAATACAGTTGTATTGCAGTATATGGTAGGAACGATCTGACCATCTAGGGTTAATGTACTCTAGAGGGTCTAAGAGGGTTTAAAAAAAAAGTTTAAAAAATGTAAAAAATTTATAAAATATTAAAAATTCAAATCACCCTTTACCTAGAACTGATATAAAATATAATAAACAGTAAAAATCACAGACACATTAGGTATCGTCGCTTCCCAAAATGCCCGCTCTATCAAAATATATAAACGGTTATAACCGGCGGTGACCTCCGAGACGGGAAATGGCGCCCAAATGTCTGAAATGCGACTTTTACACTTTTTTACATGACATAAAAAGTGGAATGAAAAGTGATCAAAATGTTGAACAGACCTCAAAATGATAGCAATGAAAACCTCGGCTCATTTCGCAAAAAATGACCCCTCACACAGCTCTGTACAGCGATGTATGAACAAGTTATTAGCGTCAGAAGACGCTTTTTTTTTCCTTTTTCGTACACATTCGTTTAAATTTGAAAATGTATTAAAATGCAATAAAAGATGTATAAATTTGTTATCACCGTGATCACACTGAACCAAAGAACAAAGAAGAGGTGTTATTTAGAGCGCAGAGTAAAAGTCATATAAACTGAGCCCACAAGAACGTGACGCACATGCGTTTTTCAATTTTTCCACATTTGGAATTTTTTTCCTGCTTCCCAGTACATGGCATGGAATAATAAATAACATCACGGGAAAATAAAATTTGTCACACACAAAATAAGCCTCACACAGCTCTGTACACGGAAAAATGAAAAGTTATGGATTTTTGTAGGTGGAGAGCGAGAAATGAGCAAAAAAACCTTGCGTCCTTAAGGGGTTAAAAAACATGGCTCCTGTACAGCACTGAGGAATATATTATGGCCGCTTTCTTCCAAAAACAGATTCAACCCTTGACCTCGGTTAGTGTGGTATGGCAACTAAGCTCCATTTATTTCATTAGAGCTGAGCTGCAGTACGGGCACCAGCCATGGTCAGTAGAGGGGGCTGTTTTGGAAGAATGCAGATATGTTTTTCAACCTCCTGGAAAAAAACCCTTTCATTTTATAAGCAGAACATGCATTTAGCAAATTAGAATTTCATAGAAAATTGGTATGTTTAATTGTGTACAAGAACCAGGGTTGGGCAGAAAGCCCCCCAAAAAGCAAAAAGTCACAAAAAGAAGTGCAAAAATAGAGAGAGAGGGGTGTGATAACTCTTCCCTATGTATTGCAAAAAGTCAAAACTGCAACAAAGATCCAGAAAATGAACAAAAAAAAGAGATAAAATGATTGGTGCCATATCCTGCATACTCTAATTGCAATACTTGGATTTTTCCTCTAGGTGGGGCTTTACAGTCTACATGGATAAACAGCAGTTGTAAGTATTATTTGTATATTACATTTTTGAGATTAGATATTAAAGTGATTTTATCATTAAAGACAGTTATAGGTAATACATTTTTTATAATGGAGGGTCCAACTGTCAAGGACCCCAGAAAACGGCAAAATAGGGGACCACTTGCCCACCTAGACCACCCGAAAATAAGTAGAATTCATGGAATAAGTAATTTCATAAGCTGTTCCAGAGGTCCCATATAAATGAATGATAGAGTATACAGCACGATCAATACCAGAAGTCCAGTGGCAGCTCAGATTCATATGACCCTGTTCTGCCAATCACAACAAGTGGCAACACCTGGATTCCCTACTCATGCACAGTGTAATGGTCTGTGAATCTGCAGTGTGGATTCAGAGCCACTCATCAGCAAAATTATAAAAGTAGATTTTAGAAGTACGGAGGCCACGGATAACAAATATAAGAAGATTGCCACAGTCCCAGTGCCTGGTTTATCATGATGGATTTTGATGGTAGATTCCCTTTAAGTACACTATGGATTGTTTTAAAACTGTTCATTAAAGGGTTTTTTCGATTAGATGATCAGCCTCAAGATGTGGCTGATCACTGGGGGCAGCTGAGACACATCACAAGAAATAGGCAAGCACATGTTGTCAGCATTGCCTGATATTGCAGCTCAGTCTTATTGACTTGGATATGAGCATAAGGGGCACCCTCTCCATATAGTTTGGTGTTTATTAGTATTTATACAAAGGGTGTAGAGGAGATTAACTAATGTAATAAGGGAATTGGGATTGGATTGGGATTGGCATATAAAGGAAGTTTATAAAACTTGAGGTTCTTTAGAAAAAATATGGGGTGCTGTAATTGCAATGTACAAATATTTGTATAGCCAATACAGAGATCTTTCTATAGATTATTTGACATCTAGGTCTACAAATAGAGGAAAGATGGTATCACTATGGTCGCAGGCAGGGATTCTTTGTGTTTTTGCCTTCTGCTGGGTGAATACTGTAAAATTATATTTTGGACCTGAAGGAGTCTTCTACGATACATTGGTATTAAAATTAGGGAATTAACAGATGTCTAGTGGTTTGGACAATGTGACCTTCTCTTGGATGATGGCTTTCCTCCCACATCAATCGGGACGCTCTAAGAAGGGGGCCGAACGGCTGTAAGGATCCCCCTGAGGCACTCCTGTCTGGTAATGGGCTTATGTGAAAGCGTAGGCTTGTAATGGTGATGCGACTTGCTCAGGGACAGTGGAGACAGTAAACTCAAACTTAGTTTTTTATTCCAGAATCCAATGCCAGAATCTGTCTGGTAGCAGGCTGTGCTCAGGTAGAAATGGCTGGATGCAGGCCGTGCTGAGGTAGAACTGGCAGGATGCAGGCCGTGCTGAGGTAGAACTGGCTGGATGCAGGCCGTGCTGAGGTAGAGCTGGCAGGATGCAGGCTGTGCTGAGGTAGAACTGGCTGGATGCAGGCCGTGCTGAGGTAGAGCTGGCAGGATGCAGGCTGTGCTGAGGTAGAAATGGCTGGATGCAGGCCGTGCTGAGGTAGAACTGGCTGGATGCAGGCCGTGCTGAGGTAGAACTGGCTGGATGCAGGCCGTGCTGAGGTAGAACTGGCTGGATGCAGGCGGTGCTGAGGTAGAACTGGCTGGATGCAGGCCGTGCTGAGGTAGAACTGGCTGGATGCAGGCCGTGCTGAGGTAGAGCTGGCAGGATGCAGGCTGTGCTGAGGTAGAAATGGCTGGATGCAGGCCGTGCTGAGGTAGAACTGGCTGGATGCAGGCCGTGCTGAGGTAGAACTGGCTGGATGCAGGCCGTGCTGAGGTAGAACTGGCTGGATGCAGGCGGTGCTGAGGTAGAACTGGCTGGATGCAGGCCGTGCTGAGGTAGAACTGGCTGGATGCAGGCCGTGCTGAGGTAGAACTGGCAGGATGCAGGCCGTGCTGAGGTAGAACTGGCTGGATGCAGGCCGTGCTGAGGTAGAACTGGCTGGATGCAGGCGGTGCTGAGGTAGAACTGGCTGGATGCAGGCGGTGCTGAGGTAGAACTGGCTGGATGCAGGCCGTGCTGAGGTAGAGCTGGCTGGATGCAGGCCGTGCTGAGGTAGAGCTGGCAGGATGCAGGCCGTGCTGAGGTAGAGCTGGCAGGATGCAGGCCGTGCTGAGGTAGAAATGGCTGGATGCAGGCCGTGCTGAGGTAGAAATGGCTGGATGCAGGCCGTGCTGAGGTAGAGCTGGCTGGATGCAGGCCGTGCTGAGGTAGAGCTGGCTGGATGCAGGCCGTGCTGAGGTAGAACTGGCTGGATGCAGGCCGTGCTGAGGTAGAACTGGCTGGATGCAGGCCGTGCTGAGGTAGAACTGGCTGGATGCAGGCCGTGCTGAGGTAGAACTGGCTGGATGCAGGCCGTGCTGAGGTAGAACTGGCTGGATGCAGGCCGTGCTGAGGTACAACTGGCTGGATGCAGGCCGCGCTGAGGTAGAACTGGCTGGATGCAGGCCATGCTGAGGTAGAACTGGCTGGATGCAGGCCGTGCTGAGGTAGAACTGGCTGGATGCAGGCCGTGCTGAGGTAGAACTGGCTGGATGCAGGCCGTGCTGAGGTAGAGCTGGCTGGATGCAGGCCGTGCTGAGGTAGAGCTGGCAGGATGCAGGCCGTGCTGAGGTAGAGCTGGCAGGATGCAGGCCGTGCTGAGGTAGAACTGGCTGGATGCAGGCCGTGCTGAGGTAGAACTGGCTGGATGCAGGCCGTGCTGAGGTAGAACTGGCTGGATGCAGGCCGTGCTGAGGTAGAACTGGCTGGATGCAGGCCGTGCTGAGGTAGAACTGGCTGGATGCAGGCCGTGCTGAGGTACAACTGGCTGGATGCAGGCCGTGCTGAGGTACAACTGGCTGGATGCAGGCAGTGCTGAGGTACAACTGGCTGGATGCAGGCCGTGCTGAGGTACAACTGGCTGGATGCAGGCCGTGCTGAGGTACAACTGGCTGGATGCAGGCCGTGCTGAGGTACAACTGGCTGGATGCAGGCCGTGCTGAGGTACAACTGGCTGGATGCAGGCCGTGCTGAGGTACAACTGGCTGGATGCAGGCCGTGCTGAGGTAGAACTGGCTGGATGCAGGCCGTGCTGAGGTACAACTGGCTGGATGCAGGCCGTGCTGAGGTACAACTGGCTGGATGCAGGCCAAGACTCTGAATGACTTTATGGAACTTGAGGCTGTTACAAACAAAATATTCCCTCGACTCTGGGGCTGCATTAGTCTTCTCCAACTCTGCAGTGAAGGTCTCCAGGCTGTCTATCTTGGTCTTCACTAACACTCCACAACTTCATCACTTCACTGGAACACCACATTCTACTTACTACTAACTTACCACATCCAGACCTAGGGAAAGGGTCCCTTTTATTAACTTTAGATTCTCCCTACTAGAAGTTTCTGGTTGGCCAGCTAATCAGGATACCCACCTGCCACCATGTGACAGGTTTAAATATTAATCAGCAAACATAAATAGTATATTATAAAACACAATGCTTACAAAGGCCAGTAAGGGCCCCATGGTACTCAGCCTTAATCACTTATATAATAAATTAGTAGGGATCCCACTCTGGGTCACAAAATGTATTTCCCCAGTCTGGCAACCCTGACATCTGATTTTAACTAGTTCACTTCAAAATTGTAAGTAGCATTGTAAATACCATACGTATGTTTGTATTTTGTAGGTGCTTATGTTGCGCGGCTCAGGCTGAAATGTGGGACTGGATGACAAGTATTCTCAAGGCTCAGGTAATAGGGCTAGTGTAAAAAATTGCTGAAAAATTATAGTGGCTAATATGTTTCATATACAGTGGGTACGGAAAGTATTCAGACCCCCTTTAAACACTCTTTGTTTCATTTCAACCAATTGGTAAGATAAAAACGGTAATTTTTTTTTTTTTTTGCTCAAACTGAAAAAAAAACAAAAATGTAGATATTTTTGCTAATTTATTAAGCAAGAAAAACTGAAATATCACAAGGTCCTAAGTATTTAAACCCTTTGCTGTCACACTCGTATTCAACTTACATGCTGTCCACTTCCTTCTGATCGTCCCTTAGATGGTTCTACTCCTTCATTGGAGTCCAGCTGTGTATAATTAAACTGACAGGTCTTGATTAGGAAAGGCACACACCCGTCTATGAAAGAGATTCAAATGATCCAGCACTTTTTATATGAAAAATTCTTGCTTCTTTATTAAATCATCATATAAAATCTATCAGCACATAGTGGTATCCACAACTAGCTGCGCGTTTCGAAGAAAAAAACTCTTCATCATGTCATGACACACCCATCTATATAAGACCTCACAGCTCACAGTGCATGTCAGTGCACATAAAAATCATGAGGTCTAAGGAACTGGGATGACCACAACTCTTCCTTGACCTGGCCGTCCAGCCGAACTAAGCAATTGTTGGAGAAGAGCCTTGAAGAGAGAGGTAAAGAAAAACCCCAAGATCACTGTGGCTGAGCGCTAGAGATGCAGTAGGAAGATGCAGTAGAGATGCAGCCTTCATCAGTCGGGGACTTTTTGGCAGAGTCTGGTGACGGAAGCCTCTCCTCAGTGCAAGAAATATGAAAGCTGCATACATATTGAAAAAAAAAAAACACATGAAGGACTCCCAGACTCTGGTCTGATGAGACAAAGAGTGAACTTTTTGGTGCTTATTCTAAGCAGTGTGTGTGGAGAAAACCAGGCACTGCTCATCACCTGCCAAAACTTTCCCAGCAGGGACATATGGTGGTGGCAGCATCATGCTATGGGGGCAGGGACAGGACGACGTGTTGCAATTAAAGGAAAGATGAATGCGGCCGAGTACAGAGATATCCTGGATGAAATCATCTTCTAGAGCACTGGATCTCAGACTGGGCCAAAGGTTCACCTTCCAACAAGACAATGATCCTAAGCAGAAAGCTAAAATAACAAAGCAGAGGCTTCAGAACATCTCTGTGATCATTCCTGACTGGCCCAGTCAGAGCCCGGACCTAAACCAAACTGAGCAGCTCTGGAGAGACATGAAAATGGCTTCCACCAACTTTCACCATCCAATCTGAGGGAACTGGAGAGGACCTGCAAGGAAGAGGCAGAGGATCCCCAAATCCAGGTGTGATAAACTTGTAGCATCTTCCCAAGAAGACTCATGGCCGCACTAGCTCCAAAGCTGCTTCTTCTCAATACTGAGGGGCTGATGACTTATAATCATGTGATATTTCAGATTTTCTTGTTTAATAAATCAGCAAAAATATCTACATTTCAGTTTTTTTATTTCTGTCCAGATTTGGAGCAGAGTTCACATTAATGAGCATAAAATTGATGTTGGCTGCAATGAAACAAAGATTGAAAAATTTAAAGGGGTCTGAATACTTTCCATACCCACTGTATGGTTGAAGGGATATTCTCATATCAGATCTTTATATCCATAATCCTTCAAAAATTCCTGTAGTGTTGAATGAATCTGTATTCCGAGCGGCCATTACTAGTCACCTTAGTCACTAGTTTTCTACGGGTGACATCTAGACATGACAAACGTATCATAACTGGTGGGGAATGCCTCTGAACGCAACATTAAAATCCATTTACCTCTTTTATACTGAGACCATTAATGTTATTATCTAATTTTTTTCCAGCATGATGATCTGCGTCCTGTGATTTTAAGGCGACACTCTTCCTCAGATGTCACAAAACAGAAATTTGGCACCATGCCCCTCGTACCAATCCGTGGAGATGACACCAACGCCACCATGGTTTCTGCTAATCAGCAGCTGGTGAGTTGTTCTGTATTTATGGGGGTCAGCAGAGCAGCGCTGGAGGGGTGTATGGATCCATTGTCTCTTCCTCCCATGTATCGCCACCTAGTGCAGAAGAAACGTATTATGTAAGTGTAAGCTCCCTGGGCCACATTTACTAGTACTTATAGGATGTCTATAGGATGCATATGTGCAGTTCATATGTAAATGACAGATTACTTTAAACAAGATTTTTTTGATGATACCTCAATTTATGTGCATTCTGCTACACCAGCCGTGTACTGTATGTTACATAGATCAGAGAAGCTCAGTGTGAATATGTATTGTATAGTCTGATATAAACATAGAGGAAATCTAGTGGTGTCCTCTCTGCTCATTGGTGGGGGGTCAGAGGTGAGCATGACATCATAGCTCAGTGTGATGTCATTGGAAAGTAGAGGAGGAGCAAGCGGTGACTTTTCTCTGGGGGTGTGTAGGTGTATTACTTGTTGTGCACAGCATACACCCGACCCTCATTTCATGTTATTATAAACCGTGTATGTATAAATGGTTTGGTTTCTGTCTGTAAACTGTGATCCAGGGCTGTGCCCCAATTTGTTACATGTTACATGAGACTGGTCTTTAAGGGAGCCATAAAATATTTTGTTTCACAATATATTTTAAACTAGATATAAAAAACTGTTTATCAAGAGATAATCACAATTCAGCTTTTCCCTGGGAACTGTTTTGTACATAATAGAAAAATTAAACCCAGACATGTTGGTTTTTTTCATTAAGAGCAGAAACATCAAATATTCCTTATGTAATCGGGACCATCACTGTCAATCACTGTGTGTGGGCGGGGTAATCAGGACTCTCACTGTCAATCACGGTGTGTGGGTGGGGTAATCAGAACTCTCACTGCCAATCACTGTGAGTGGGCAGAGTAGTCAGGGCTCTCGCTGCCAATCACTCTGTGTGGGCGGGGTAATCAGGACTCGCTGTCAATCACTGTGTGTGGGCGAGGTAACCAGGACTGTCAATCACTGTGTGTGGGCGGGGTAATCAGGGCTCTCATTGTCAATATTTGTGTGTGGGCGGGGTAATCAGGACTCTCACTGTCAATCACTGTGTGTGTGGGAGGTGTAATCAGGACTCTTGCTGTCAATCACTTTGTATGAGCGGGGGAATCGGGACTCTCACTGACTCTACTAGGTTTCAAGAATGACTCTTCCTTTTTGCTAAGAAATCAAGTGGATTTCAGAAAGTCTAGGCCCCACTTGAACTTCCTCCCATCTTGCACAGATGGCCGTTTAAGTCCTCCTTAAAGTTTCTCTAAAATTCCTGTTCCTCTTTCATACCTTATTTCTGTTCCTCAGCGCCGTCTCCATACACGAAGGACACTGTCCATGTTCTTTGTAAGTATTTGTATGGCAACATAGCCATCTGCATGTGCCCCTAACATGCCTTGGATACCGCATGTCAGGTCCCTAGGCTGAAGATGTTGTCCCCACTACTTCCCCACTACCACTGCTTGTGTCATAAAACAAGGTAAAAAGTAAAGAATATGATGCAAAAAGAAAGTTGCTGTCTTCACATTCAATTACAATACAGCTAGTGAACAGAATTTTATTAATATGATTAACATTTTTAACCCCTTCTTACATTTCCATCTCCTGTATGCACACATAATAGTGCCAGGCCATTGGCCTTAAATCTTTGGTTACTAACCAGAATGCCAACACTTTGCATGTATTTGCTTGTATACCACTGTTTGCATGATTAACTACAGTACATTATTTTGTTGTCCCGGGCAATAAATACTACATTACAATTATTAATAACAAATACTTATCTTCTTCCAGCCAATGAAGATGCATCAGGGCTCCCTGGAGGACCTGCAGGAGAAGCAGGATGAGGAGCACGAGCCCTTGTATGAGGAGGTTGGAAATTTCCAAAGCATTCAGCAAACCGATTCAGACTGTGTATTTTCCACCGAACGACTCCAGATGCCCCCTCCTTTAGATCGGACAAAAAAGCCAGTACTGAACCAAGAACCTATAAAGCCAAGCCCAATAAAACCCCAATCCCCCGAGAAGCATGAACGGAACAGTTACTCCAAGACCCAGTCTCTAGACAGAAACCTCTGTCTGGATAATCTTAAGACGGTCCCAAGTGACTGTATGAGATCCCCAATGTCGGACAAAGGTCCAGGCCCTTCCTTTACCAAAACCAGTTCCCTGGAAAGACAAGTGGAGCCAAACAGAACTCAGACAGGTCCTATGAGAAGTCAGATGGTGAAGAGCGCACTAGACTTAAGCACGCTACCATTGTTTTTTGAACCATCAGCACCTTCAGATCCAACAAAGATTCCTCCTTGGAAGAAGGTGTCCCCCATGTCTTCTAATATGCAAGACAAACTGCTGCAGGAACTTAACAGCATGCTGACTAAGAAAAGCGATACAGGGTCTGGCCCCGGACAGCAAGTAACGTGACCGAGGATAGGAAATGCTGATACGGCCTCCAGATAATAGGGACCATCCATGGTCTCCAACGTCAGCTTAGATGGTTACAGTGGAGCTCAGCTTTGACCCTTCTTCTCTGTATTCTAGATATATTTCTTGTATAAACTCATGGTCATGTATGTCTTTCTCATAGAACCATGATTCTGCACAGATAACCCATGTATAGAGTCGTTGTGGGGTGAACTATTTAAGTTTTGGAGCTATTAAGTTATATATTTTTTAAAGACAATCTCTAGCATCGTGCCACTCTCTGATGTCCCCCTTCCTATTGTAAAATAAACTACGGAGCAGCAGGTTTGTAAGTACATATGTATAAATTAAAAAATAGTGAAAATATTACCCGTGTTATATTCTTTTTATACTATGTATCCTCTTACAAATTCCACAGCCCTGCACACTGCATCTACATCAGTCTAAGGGTATATTCACACACCAGTATTCTGTTCAGTATTTTAGGAACAAAGAGATAACTGGTAATCTTGTGGCCCTGTGATGTCACAGTACAGGGATAATACACACAGTGATGTCACAGTACAGGGATAATACACACAGTGATGTCACAGTACAGAGATAATACACACAGTGATGTCACAGTACAGGGATAATACACACAGTGATGTCACAGTGCAGGGATAATACACACAGTGATGTCACAGTACAGGGATAATACACACAGTGATGTCACAGTACAGGGATAATACACACAGTGATGTCACAGTACAGGGATAATACATACATTGATGTCACAGTACAGGGATAATACACACATTGATATCACAGTACAGGGATAATACCCGCAGTGATGTCACAGTACGGGGATAATACACACAGTGATGTCACAGTACAGCGATAATACACACAGTGATATCACAGTACAGGGATAATACACACACTGATGTCACAGTACAGGGTTAATACACACAGCAATGTCACAGTACAGGGATAATACACACAGTGATGTCACAGTACAGGGATAATACATACAGTGATGTCACAGTACAGGGATAATACACACAGTGATGTCACAGTACAGGGATAACACACACCATGATGTCACAGTACAGGGATAATACACAGAGTGATGTCATAGTACACAGAAAATACACACATAGAGATGTCACAATACAGAGATAATACACACCGTGATGTCACAGTACAGGGATAATACACACAGCAATGTCACAGTACAGGGATAATACACACAGTGATGTCACAGTACAGGGATAATATACAGTGATGTCACAGTACAGGTATAATACACACAGTGATGTCACAGTACAGGGATAATACATACAGTGATGTCACAGTACAGGGATAATACACACAGTGATGTCACAGTACAGGGATAACACACACAGTGATGTCACAGTACAGGGATAATACATACAGTGATGTCACAGTACAGGGATAATACACACAGTGATGTCACAGTACAGGGATAACACACACCGTGATGTCACAGTACAGGGATAATACACAGAGTGATGTCATAGTACACAGAAAATACACACATAGAGATGTCACAATACAGGGATAATACACACCGTGATGTCACAGTACAGGGATAATACACACAGAGAAGTCACAATACAGAGATAATACACACCGTGATGTCACAGTACAGGGATAACCCACACAGTGTATACACAGTCAGTAACAATATAATAACAGAGCTCCATAATAATACATAATATAAAAACAGGACTCCAAAATTGTATCAGGACTGCCTCGGTATCCAATATAGTAAAACTTCCCTAAAAGTAGCCAATATAACAACAGGCAATATGGTAACGGCCCTGTAGTGCCCCCACCCCTGTTTCCAAGTCACAGTGCCCCACAGGTGCCAATGTAGGGACAGAGTTCCCACAGTAGCTAACATAGTAACAGTAACCTAAAGTAGCCAATATATTAACAGGATTCCATGTTAGTCAATATAGTAACAGGGCACACACAGTAGCCGATAAATTAAAAAGCACATTAGCCAATATAGTCACAGACTAATGCCACGTAGTAGCCAATATAGTCACAGTGTCCTACAGTAGCCGATACAGTTGCAGTGCCCCACAATAGCCAAATGTCTTACTGCCCCAAGCAACCAATGGTCACAGTTCACCTAGTAGTCCGTAGTAATAATGTAGCCAGTAATGCTTCCATTTGCCAGTAGTACAAATGCCCCCAATAATAACAGTTCTCACATAAGTCAGTAGTAACAGTTCACCCTGTAGCCAGTATTTCTCACATAAGTTAATAGTAAAAGTGCACCCAGTAGCCAGTAGTAGAAGTGCATCCAGTAGTCAATAGTAGCAGTGCCCCAGTAGCCAGTAGTAGCAGTGCCCCAGTAGCCAGTAGTAGCGGTGCACCAAGTAGCCAGTAGTAGCAGTGTCCCAAGTAGTAGCAGTGTCCCTAGTAGTAGCAGTGTCCCCAGTAGTAGCAGTGTAGCCAGTAGTAGCAGTGTCCCCAGTAGCCAAGTAGCCAGTAGTAGCAGTGCACCCAGTAGCCAATAGTAGCAGTGCACCTAGTAACCAGTAGTAGCAGTGTCCCCAGTAGTAGCAGTGTCCCCAGTAGTAGCAGTGTAGCCAGTAGTAGCAGTGCACCCAGTAGCCAAGTAGCCAGTAGTAGCAGTGCACCCAGTAGCCAATAGTAGCAGTGCACCTAGTAACCAGTAGTAGCAGTGCACCCAGTAACCAGTAGTAGCAGTGCTTCCAGTGACCAATAGTAACAGTGCACCTAGTAACCAGTAGTAGCAGTGCACCCAGTAACCAGTAGTAGCAGTGCTTCCAGTAACCAATAGTAGCAGTGCACCTAGTAACCAGTAGTAGCAGTGCACCTAGTAACCAGTAGTGGCAGTGCACCTAGTAACCAGTAGTAGCAGTGCACCCAGTAACCAGTAGCAGGAGTGCACCCAGTAAAGCAGGGACGCAATGCAGGTGGATATGATAATGAGGCCCCCGTTCTCTGCAGCCCACTAGGGGGAGGGAGCGGGATCACAGCCCAGCTTCTCCCTAGCTCACCGAGCTTGCTTAACAATTGACTCACGCTAGCCAGAGAGAGCTAACCAGATCCCACCCCTGATTATACACAAACTAATGCCACAGTATGAGGTTAAAACACATAGGGGCACATTTACTAAGGGTCCGTCGGACGCATTTCCGTCGGTTTTCACAATTTTTTTTCCGATTTTCCCTGAATTGCCCTAGGTTTTTGGTGCACGCGATTGGATTGTGGCGCATCAGCGCTGGCTTGTATGAGACACAATTTGGGGGGCGTGGACGTTGGACAACCCGACTGATTCGGACAAACCGCGGAATTTAAAAACCAAATTGTGTCACAAGATCAGCACTCACATGCACCGGGAAGAAGAAGGTGAACTCCGGCGGACCTCAGTGGGGGACGTGACACATGCAGGAAATTGGACGCACGACCTTAGTGAATCGCGGCAGCTCCAAATCCTCATCGGACATTCCGGATCGTCGGCGCCAATGGAATGGTAAGTAAATGTGCCCTATTGTGACGTCATAGTTTAATGATAACATAGATGTCCCATTGCAGTTTAGATATAACATTGATGTTACAGTACATGAATTATACTATCAGTCACTACAGGAATAACATACAGCAGGACATAGATTAGGAATAATGCAAGAAATTAATGCTTCAGTGATGGAATAACTACTACATACAGCTCAATAGTAACAATTTGTAGAAAGAAGTTAAAGGGAATCTGTCAGCAGTTCTGACCATACAAAGCTATTGACATTGTTGGGTATTGTCCCTGGAGAGCTGTGTAACCATCATGTTGTATGTGTAGCAGCAGGACTGTGAAAAACGCAGAAATATTCCAGTATTGTAGCTGCATTCAGCCTTACATGGTCAAAACTGACGACAAGTTCATATTTGTGAAATGTAAAATTTACAAGAATGTACAAGGATTAAATGAGTATAAAATGTGCTGGTGGTTTGGGTGGCCATGGGCCACTACTGACTAAAACTATGGCACGAAGCCAAATTGAGTACAGTATTTTTCGGACTATAAGGCGCACCGGATTATAAGGCGCACCATTAATAAATGCCTGTTAAAACGTCTACGTTCATATTTAAGGCGCACCGGATTACAAGGATGAATGACCAGCAGGTGGCAGACCTGTGCACAGTTCAAGGCAGCTGTTGTCTGTAAGTACGGTTCATGTATAAGGCGCACTGGACTATAAGGCGCACCTTTGATTTCTGAGAAAATCAAAGGATTTTTTGTGCGTCTTATAGTCCGAAAAATACAGTAAATGCTGAATGTGATGATGAAACAGGATAAGTTTTAATTTCTTCTTCCGGATGCTGGACTGTTTGCTGTGCTTGTGTATGATTTTGTGGTTTTTGAGTCATTCTGTGCATAAGGGAAGCAGTGCGGTACTTCTGTTTTATTTTTTCTAGATTTTGATTTCCTGTTGTAATACATACCCTGAGTAATTGCCAGGTAAGAACGTCTCCATTATCATCGCCAGGACATCCCATGTCAGCCTGGACACCAATACGTTTGTTTGCTAATAAGACTCGTGGACATGGTGCAAAGGTGGAAGCCAGTATACAAGGACCAGAATTTACCAATCTCAGACTCTTTACATGAATCCTATCAAATGTAACGCTGGAGTATGAGTATGCATTGCCATGTACTGTTCAGAGCACTTACAGAGTGGTTGTATCACAACACCAGGGGATGACCATAGGGGTTCCTACAGCACAGAAGCATTTGAAGAAAGAGCCTATAATGTAAGAAATGGTCTATAGCAAGAGATCACAATCCTTTTTTTCCTTTTTTATCATTGTAATTTCAACTTTAAAAGACTGCATTTGTAACCACCAACATAGAAGCACCAATAACCATAATACTGGACACAAAACCATCACAGAATCTATAAATACCACAGAACAGCACAAAATACCACCCAAGAACTACAAATATCACAGTGCAGTACAAAATACCATCCCAGAACTACAAATAGCACCGTGCAGTACAAAACAGCTCCCCAGAACTACAAATAGCACAATGCAGTACAAAATAGCATCCCCAGAACTACAAATAGCACAGTGCAGTACAAAATAGCATCCCCAGAACTACAAATAGCACAGTGCAGTACAGAATACCACCCCTGAACTAGAATTAGCACCGTGCAGTACAAAATACCCCCCCCCCAGAACTACAAATAGCACAGTGCAGTACAAAATACCACCCAAGAACTACAAATAGCACAGTGCAGTACAAAATACCACCCCAGAACTACAAATAACACAGTGCTGTACAAAATACCACCCCAGAACTACAAATAGCACCGTGCAGTACAAAATACCACCCAAGAACTACAAATAACACAGTGCTGTACAAAATATCTCCCCAGAACTACAAATAACACAGTGCTGTACAAAATACCACCCCAGAACTACAAATAACACAGTGCTGTACAAAATACCCCCCCCCCCCCCCAGAACTACAAATAGCACAGTGCAGTACAAAATACCACCCAAGAACTACAAATAGCACAGTGCAGTACAAAATACCACCCCAGAACTACAAATAACACAGTGCTGTACAAAATACCCCCCCCCCCCCAGAACTACAAATAGCACAGTGCTGTGCAAAATACCACCCCAGAACTACAAATAACACAGTGCTGTACAAAATACCACCCCAGAACTACAAATAGCACAGTGCAGTACAAAATACCACCCCAGAAGTACAAGCTATCAGCTGTGTGTGCTCTATGGGAATAGACTACACCAGTCGCACGTATGTTTAACATCTGTGCAATTTCTGCCTTTTTGCAATGTTTTTGCAAAGGAATATCTCAAAATTTAGCAAGTTTGAGATAAATCTCCCCCCTGTTGTAGCACTGGACCTCCGATGTGGTCTAGTTTTGCGATTAAATTTGCATTCTTTTGAAAATTCTCAGTTGATAAATGTGTTGCACACTCTGTGGTGTATTTTTTCCGCCATTGCGTGACTTTAGAGTTGCAGTTTTTTCTCGCTAAAAAACCCAGCAAAAACGATGTTTGCACAAAAGTTTGCGACAATTATACAACAAGAAATCTCCCCAAAAGAGTTATATCCTGTGCTTAGTGGTAATAATGAATTGGGGAACCAACGGATCAAACAATTGATGGAGAAGCCAGTGACACATGCGCCCTGCCATATAATGTGCCATTTCCAGCAGCACTCAGTCTAAAATGCCCTCTTTCCTGCAGCTGCCCCCTTTTCTGATAGTGTTACTTTTTCTGTTGTTTGTCTATAAAAGAAGGGAAAAGAAAAGGGAACACTATAATACCCCTATTTCTATAGCCCCAAACATCTATGATGTCTCCTGTCTTTGGCCTTTTTACTATGAGGAAAAAACGATACATACTGTATATACATGCTACTATAGTAGTATGAGCATAAGCCTAAGGAGGGGAATACAGCTGCTACTCATTAAAAAAACTTATCCACAGAAGAGCCCCCATTTAATGTCATTTCCACAGCAGAGCCACCCTTTATTGAAATGTCCACAGCGGAGACCCCCTTGAATGTAATGTTCACAGCAGAGCCCCCCCCTTTAATTAAATGTCCACTGCAGAACCCTCCTTTGATGTAATCTCCCCTGCAGAGCGCCTCTTTAATGTAATGTCCCCTGCAGAGCCCCCCTTTAAGTTTCTACTTTATGGGCGAAAACAGAAACAAAAAATACCCATTCCAAAATGCAACATAACAAGTAAAAACAGGGTTTGCGTAGAAGGAGGAATCTCAATGGGGCTCATTTACTAAGGGCCCGTCGGACGCACTTTCGTCGGGTTTCCCAACAATTTTCGAATTGCGCCGGATTTTTGGCGGACGCGACCGGATTGTGGCGCATCGGCGTCGGCTTGCACACGACAGAAATCAGGGGGCGGGCCGTCGGACAACCCGAATCCTCGTCGGACAACGCGCCGCGGGATCACGACAGGACCGGGTGAGTAAATCTGCCCCATTGCCTAACTTGGCCAATGCATTTTCTGGGGGCTTTGGCTGCCACAAGCAATGCAATGCCAAATGACTGACTCAAAGTGAAAGATATCTTCCTTTTTGTATGACCTACAGGCCCCCTTGGGCTTGTGAGCCCTTGGAGGCAGGGCATGACACAGGGCAGGATGCATTTCCAAAAAAAAGGACAGATCATGCTTTTTGAAAACATTTGTATGTTATCAATATTTTAGATCGGTTAAACCCTTTACATGAGAGACAGAGGCTTCCACACAGAAAGAAGTGACCATGCCAGTGTTGTAAATGTTTCCATATGACCAAAGACGTCTGGGTTGAGATTTCCCATTTATAAACCGGTATAAATAAGACGGAAAAACCCTTCACCAAGATACGTAGAAGGAGAATATGACCAGCTGGTCTCTGCTTACGACACTGAACATGACTTCCACGCAGACACTGCTTAAAATACAAAGGAAGTGAATAAGCTCCTTCATGAGCATAGATTGGCAGCTATGTATTTTGTGTGGGTAGGTGTTTTTAGAAGAGGAAGTAATAGAAGTCTAGACTCCACACAAAGACGATAATTCCAGATCTTATAAAACTGAAAGCAATACCCTGCAAGTCATTGACGCTCATTTCACATGACATTGATAAAATTTAGCAGCAAATGTGTTCAGTTTGGACTTACCTTGGCGGACTGTGCGCTCTCTTGTAATTCACAGGACTGGTGCAGTGCCCACAGGGTACAGATCATGACTGATCAATTATGACATATTCGGATAATAATGCATTGTCTGCACAGATGCACACCATAATATCCACTTTTCAGTGAATTGAGACGTGCAGCAGAGCTTCTCCATTTACCTTGGACGACTTGCACCTTACTAGCATTGGCTGCCACCTCAGGATGGGAAAAAGATGCTGCAACAAAGCTCAGGGAACCTCTCCAGAGCATTGCACCACTCTTTGCCCCCTTACAGTGAATTAATTTCTCCTTTGGGAGATACACGCCAGATCCAATATGGCACCGATTGGTGGTCCTCTTCCACAGCAGCAGAGGCAGTGTCCACCTCCTCCTGCTATCAGGGCCCTGATCCTCTGCAGGACCTGAAGATCAGAGCTCACAGGTTCCCTGCCTGCAACGTCATCTGGGGATCCCGTTGAGGTACTCCATGTCACTGATCCCATTCACACTTTACACCATGTAGCTATTGGGGGGCACACTGAGTCGCAGTCCCTCTTCAAAGACCTGGCACCACCAGACACATGCAGACCTGCCATAGCTGAAATATGCCAAGGATGATCATGGGGCATCTAAGAAAGCTATAAATACACTGCACTCCCGTCCACTTGTACAAATTGAAACTTGCAGTCCCACGTGGAAGACCTAGATAATCAGAGGCCCAGGTACAACATCAGAGTGAGAGGGGTGCATGAGGCTAAGGACTGAAAATGTAACCAGCTACTTTCAATCTTTTATGCAACTCCCTGTTTGGAAGAAACCCAGATGAGCCCTTTATGATGGATAGAGCCCATAGAGATCTAAGACCGAAATCAGCTCCAGGACTCCCTAGAGACATTATGGGGCACATTTACCTACCCGGTTCTGTTGCAACCCCAGACGGCCACGGCCCCCGATTTGTGTTGCATGAAAGTCGGCGAGATTGCGCTGAAATCCGATCGTGTGCGCCTAAAACCCCTGTTAAATGTGGCGCAAATCGGAAATAGTTGGGAAACCTGACAGAAATGTGGTTCGCGGACCCTTAGTAAATGTGCCTCTAAATGCTGCATCATTTCCTCTTGAAAGAAGAAATTATGGCTAAAGTCTGAAATGTGCCCCATATACTTCCAGCGTTCTCAGATCCAGCAGTTACAAGGTTAATGACGTTTGTGTAATATAACCGCTCCAATGGGTTTAAGCTCTTGAGTAGCTGTAAACGGGCTGCCACAAGCAATGCAATGCCAATTGACTCAAAGTAAAAGAGATCTCCCTTTCTGAATGACCTACAGGCCCCCTTGGGCTTGTGAGCCACTGGAGGCAGGGCATGACACAGGGGAGGATGCATTTCCAAAAAAGGACAGAACATGCTTTTTGGAAACATTTGGAAGTTATCAATATTTTTGATCGGCTAAACCCTTTACATGAGAAACAGAGTCTTCCACACAGAAAGAAGGGACCGTGCCAGTCAGAAAATTCCAAGTATTGTAAATGTTTCCATATGACCAAAGACGTCTGGGTAGAGAGCGGCTACTTTCAATCTTTTATGCAAGTTCCTGTTTGGAAGAACCTCAGATGAGACCATTATGATGGAAAGAGGCCATAGAGCTCTTAGACCGAAATCAGCTTCAGGAAACCCTAGAGACATTGGGGGTCATTTACTAAGGGCCCGATTCGCGTTTTCCCGACGTGTTACCAGAATATTTCCGATTTGCGCCGATTTTCCCTATATTGCCCCAGGATTTGGCGCATCGGCGCCGGCATTCACACGACGGAAATCGGGGGCGTGGCCGAGTGAAAACCCGATGGATTCGGAAAAACCGCCGTATTTAAAAAAGTGTAGCGGGACTCACGCTTACCTTCACCAGGAATAGGCCGGTGAATTTCAGGGCATTCCGCCGGGCCTCGGGGAACTTCAGCGCAGCACCGCCACCTGGTGGATGTCGGAGGAACTACCTTAGTGAATCGCCGGAAGACCCGAATCCACTGCAGAGAATGCGCCGCTGGATCGCGAATGGACCGGGTAAGTAAATCGGCCCCATTATATGCTGCATCATTTTCTCTTGAAAGAAAAAATTACGGGTAAAGCCTGATGTGTGCCCCATATACTTCCAGGGTTCTCAGATCCAGCAGTTTCCGGACTTATCCTGAGTTACTTTGTAACGCTGCAGGACCTTACGATACGTCTCCTCACTAGAGACTTCTGCGTCACTCCATAATGGTCCGTCATTATTTTCTGACCATTTTGGGCTTGATACTGGTCAGCACTTGGGTCTGTCTTTAGGAATCCAACATTGGGACCATTGTCCTTCCCCCGCTGACATCCTGGGCATTATTCATTGAACTATTCTATTGTGGGACTGGCTTTCCATATTTAGTTGTGTTTCTTATATACATCATCTTCTTTTATCTTGATTTCTCATTATGGTGAAATATATTTCTCTTAATCTAAAATGCTTCACTCTGACACCAAGTGCTGGTTGCTGCTGCAGGAAGGGACAGTTTCAGACAAAGTGGCGCCCCCAAATATGATCAGTCACAGTCAGCAAGAGGCACCTTTTAGCCCTATACAATAATAGCACTGTGCAGTTTCCAAATACTAATATAGTGAGGTAGTGAGGTAATATGTGATTTAAGCAGAATTTGATAGATAATAGATAGATGATAGGAGAAAAAATTACAGATCTAAAAATAAATATTCAAGCAGCACGCTTAGGGTACCTTAGGGCTGGACAAGAAAAGCCCTCCAGAATTATATGTAGAAAAAAATACTCCAGTCCAGGTATCAGGTGAAATAAGCTGCAATGTTTTAAGCATGAAAAAGGCTACTCAACCGAAACATCACAGTCTGGAATAAAGTTCACAGCTTATTACACCTGATACCTGGACTGGAGTGCTATTTTTTCTAGATGGGCAGATAGTTATGAGATTGTTAAGGAGGTCGCACTGGTTTCGGACGCCATCTTGACTACTGTCCGCCATCTTAGATACAGCGGCCACCTTGGGGGGGGGTATGCTTCCCTCTTAGAAGCTATAGGGTTAAATGTTTTAATTCAGCTATTTTTCTCGTTTAAACTGTTGTTTGACTTTTCACAATATCCTTGGCATTTCTTACCGTCCTTCGGGCCTCTGTATTCTTGTTATTTATTTTGGTTATGAAGAAGCTTCTAGGAGCCATTGTGTAGATAAGCATGGCTGTAAACAAGGCCTAGTCATTTTTCCCAGAATGTGCTGGTACAAAAGCATAATGGCCAATAGGATCTAAGTGTCTTATCTCCATTCATACAACACCCCAAATGCTGATCTCTATGTGTTAAAATATAGCTGTATCTGTTTGAAATAAACAGTTTGATTTGAGTGCATTGGAAGACCGACTGTGTTTTTCATTTTACTCTGTCAGCTCGCTGCCGGCAGCTATCTCATCCTCCCTCAAAGGGTTAATTAGGACTCACCTTACAAAAGTCAAGAGGGCTGTTGGGGCCCTGCATAAAAATCCCTAACAATATTTGGCGTCCCTGGGTTGGCTTAGGAGTAAACAACAACAACACCGAGACAGCCTCCGTGAAGAGTCCCCGCCGGCTTGGTGAACAGAACTGACCAGAGAGCTCTCAGGGTAAGATATTAATTTTTCTTGTCTACCTTGATATGTCACTTCTGGTTCACTGGTTGGACGGACCGGGTAAGACTGTCTCTGTGTTATATATTTGCCACTGTTGTTCACTGTAACCTAAGCTCAGAGTTTTTGGCAAAGAACCACTTTGTAAGGTGATGGACAGAGACTGGACAGAGACTGGACAGTGACGGATGGTCAGACAGTCTGTGATGTTAGCTGAAGCTGTGAGGCGGGAAGTAGTAACCCTTAGATGTCTGCAATGCTACAGTGGAAGATATTCTGTTGTGATAGTCGGATTATCATAGTGTCTGGGATACTGTTTGTTTGGGACTGGTTTTTCCCATAGATTGTGACAGAGTTCAGATTGCGGAGACCCGCCCTGATCAGGTGAGCGCTAGACTTTCTTCGGGAGTCTGAGCGGTCTCGTGTGACTGTGAGAACTAGTGGAGGACGGCGGCATGTTTTAGTCAGTCTGGAAGAAAGTGACTTGGTATAGAGTCAGTCTAGTCAGGCAGTGGCTTGGTGTAGCGTCCTTTGTGAGATATTCTCTGGTAGCTAGTTTCTTTGTTTGTCAATAAATCGAGATGTTGGCATCCGCTGAATCTTTGGGGATGTGTCCCTGTAACGGTATCGTAGTTGTAGATACAGAGAGCACAGCAGAGTGAATTGGAATTGAGCCAAGTGCGTTGCATTGCAGACATAGGCAAGAAGAAAGATTGTGTCCCACATGGAGGGGAAAGATGCACAGAGATAGAAGGTTGTTGAGTTAAGTAGGACTGATGGAAAAGTGCAAGTTGACATGATCGGACATAAGGGCTGGTAGTTTTGTGTTTGAAGTGAGAAGTAGTATTGAAGGATTTGGGATGTGTCAGATGATCTGATGATTGTACAAGTGAGAAAACTTTGGAAACAGACACTTATAGCCTCTGACTTTGACGGACGGACCAGGACAGAGTGACAGGAATCCTTCAGAGTGCCCAATGAAGAAAGAGACAGGCGATAAGGGACATTTCAAAGTTTTTGATGTGGAAAGAATTTGAGAAAAAGAGATTTAATTATATTTTCCTTGGAGTGAAAAATGGCCCCTGTAATCCAGACTCCACCCCTGTATCTGGTGGTTAGAGAAGATGACACGCCCTACCATTCTTCAGTGGAGGCCATCTTAAGACAGTTTATTTTTCAGTGGCGACCATTTTAAGTTATATTCCCTTCAAGTCGATGAAAGTTGATTGCTGTTGGCAGCCATAAAAGCTGTTGTGGGGCTTTGTAGGATAACAGCTGACCATGCTTGGGCCGTCTGCTAGGGGTCTTGGAGTGTGGGAGGTTGTTTGAGTATTATTAAAATTTATTGATCCGACAATTAGAGAAAATTTACTATGAAAAAGTGTTACAATGTCTCTGGTACCTGCTTTTTGGCATTTAAGGGGTTAACAAAAGGGTGGGGGCTGTTGGAGCTGCATTTTGTTTTGTGAAGAACTGACATGTGCTGTGTCTGTCAGTGACCTTGATGTTCACGGAAAACTGGATTTCTCCATATTGAGTTGCTTGGAATCTGTGTTTTGTTATCTCGTGGTTTGCAGGCTAGTGAGAACATTTACATTTGGGAGGGGTAGATCGCTGCGTTTAGACTTCTCCCTGACAATCTAAAAAAGACTTGAAGGAAGTTATTTGGTTGTGGAACAGGGATACAGTATGATGTGATGTCCTCCTGTGTACCCCATGAACAGACTAAGCAAGAATGAGCCCCCCAACTGTATTACAGAGCCTATGACTGACTTTTGTTCCTTTTTGATTAAAAACCATCTTAAGTGTACCTGGATTTTATTGAGACGTTGGAGTCTGGCCAGAACTTTATAGGTAGCACAGAACACTGGACTGGAGATGTGGTGGAGGGACTCTGACATTGACATACAGAGGGAATAGAGGATGTTTCACAGACCACGCCAAAGTGAGATTGACAACATCTCCGGAAGTCTCAACCGGCCAACCCAAGTGGGCGTTGCGGGGAGGCGACATTACTGTAATGAGTGGCGGAGACGGCCCCAACAGGGCAGGACAAGGGGTGGTTACGGACAAGGATGTTAGCGAGAACAGCCCCCCCAAACAGAGTTATCGCCTTTCATTATAGAACTCTCCTCTGCTAGTCCGATGATGATTTTAGCCCATTCACGGTCAAGAAAAGACTCAGAAAGAACAGCCGGATACATGTAGGATGGTCCAAGACCTCTAAGCTGCCAATGAGTGTACTGAAGCCCAGTGGTCCCTAGCCCAAACTGGCAGCAGTCCCTGAGAGTGACATGTTATTCACTGTTATTGATTTGGCAAATGTCCTCCTCTCTGTGCCCCTACATGAAGATTGCCAGTACCTATTTGCCTTTACCAGTTCAGTATTCCAGTACACCTGATGTAGATTCCCACAAGGGGGGGTGAAACTCACCCAGCCAATACCCCACGGCCCTACAGGGAGTAGACTGCCAGACTAGCCCCTTACTGGATGTTCTCCTTTTCAGTATGCGGATGACCTACTGTTGTTGTTTGCCAGGATGCATTTATTGACCTTATGTGTTTGCTGTTCCAGAAGGGTTGCAAAGTTTCCAAAGACAAACTCCAGTACTGCCAGGAGAAGGTGGTCTTCCTAGGCCACTGCTTCTCAGCCACAGGCAGATACCTGACAGAGGAAAGAAAGCTGGCAGTCTAGAATGTACCCCTGCCCTGAGGCCCTAAGCCTCTTCACATGTTTCTAGGACTGGCCAGCTCCTGCAGGCCTGGGATAAGGTCTGCTGCCCCCAGCCTGATGCTGCCCCTTTCTGACTTAATTGCCTCTTCCCCATTTGCCCTTAGTCAGGAGGCAATTGATGCATTCCATAGCCTTAAGCTGGCAAATCCTGTCTGCCCCGGCCCTAGGCACATGCCACTGAACCATACCTTTTATTTTATTTTGCACTGAGTATGTAGGCCACAGGTGTCCTAGCCCAGGAACGTGGTGGCCTCCCCAGTGGCCCACTATTAGGCCCGGTTAGACTCAGTCGTGAGGGGAGCCCCTCATGTGTCAGTAGCTGCAGCCAGCAATCTGCTCAGCAAGGCCAGTGAGTTGATCCTAGATCCCAGATCACTCAGTTACAGTGCAAACCCCACATACCTTGCACAGTGTCCTCACCCAAGTACAGCCCAAGCATCTGAGCCAAGGCCAGTGTGCACTCCTGATGCCCCAGGATACACTGATAAGGTGCACAGCTCTGAATCCTTCATTCTGTCCCCAGTCTTCCAGGATTCAGAGGGGGGGAGAGAAGGGTAATTAACCCAGATGTTGAGTTTTTTTCTCATAGATGGCTCCAGGTCTGCAGGAGAAGACAGACGGTTCTACACTGGATATACAGTGGTCAGTGGTGCACATGAGGTAGTACAAGCAGAACCACTCCCTCCACACAGGTCAGCGCAGGAGGTGAAGTGATGGCACTCAGGGAAGCGCTACAGCTGGTGGAAGGTAAAAGGGCGAACATCTATACTCAAGGTATAGTCCTGGGGTCTAAACACGACTATGAACCCATATGGAAGGCTAGAGATTTCCTCACCTCTGCAGGGACCCCCGTTAAGCATGGCACGCTGGTTATAGAGCTCATGGATGCTTTCTTACTTCCACAAGAGGTGGGGATAATAAAAGTTAAACCACACACAATTTGGTGACTCCACAAGCCAAGGGCAAGTATGTGGCTGACGGGATGGCGAAGGCAGCTGCACAGATGGAACCCGGAGACTGTCCTGAAGTCTCAGCGCTGAGTTCTGAGCTAAAAGTTTGATCCACAGGTGTTCCAGTCCCTGGTGGCCCAAGAGTCATCAGAAGTGAAGGAAGTGTGGAGGAGAGCTGGAACCCAGATGCCGATGGGACCTGGATGCTGGGAGAGAGGGTGTGCCTGCCAGGAGCCCTGCACCCGAAAGTAAGTCAAGTAGCCTACAGACACATACACATCCAAAATGGCCATGCTAGTGCTCATAAACCATAAGTGGTTTGCCCGGGCGTTACTACCCCTGTCACTAGACTAGTGAAAGCCTGTATAGTCTGTGCCCGCCACAACCCGGGTAAGGTGGAAAAGACCCCACAGAAGGTGACACCCAAGCTGCTGTATCCCTTCCAGAGACTGCAGATGGATTTTATCCAGCTACCAAAAAGTGGTACGTAGGAGTACTTGCTTGTGTGCATTGATCTCTTTCCAGGGTGGCCAGAAGCTTCTCCCATGACCAAGGCTACTGCCAGAGCTGCAGCCAAGAAGTTGGTGAGTGAGATTTTTCTGCAGGTTTGGACTTCCAGAGACCATAGAGTCCGGTCGCAGAACCCACTTCACTGGACAGGTAAAGACCTGAAACCTCGTCCCTCCTGGGTGTAGAACAGGCCCTGCATACCCCTTACCTTTCCCAAGTTAGTGGTGGGGTTGAGAGACTAAACGGCACTCTTAAGTTAGAGATCCGGGAGGCCATGGAAGTAACAGGGAAACCATGGCGCGAGTGCTTTCCTGCTGACCATCATTCAGTTAGGACCACACCCCAACAGAAAGATGGGATTGTCCCCCTTTGAAGTACTTTTTGGCTGTGCACCCAGACTAGGCCTCTACTTTCCACAGATCCTATAGCTGACGGCAGGAAACCAAGTGGAATATGCCGCACAGTTGAGCCAGGCCTTGGAAAAGGTCAGCAAAAGTGTTTCTGATTCCTTTTTCAGATTCAGACAGAGACCTCAGGATGCATAACCTGGAGCCTGGAGACTACGTGGTGGTGAAGAGAGACACCAGAGAGAGAGAGAGAGAGTCTGGAGCCTTGCTACGATGGTCCTTTCCAAGTCCTGCTGACCAGTGCCACGTCTGTGAAGCTAGAGGGAAGTCAGCATGCTGCAACGCTTTCTATTGCAAACTTACTTATTCTTCTTGCTAGCTGGTCTCTTCTGACTGACTGTATGCTCAGGGACACCCCAACCATGACTATCACTGTATCTATAGGGGTGACCAGGATGCCCCCAGGGTAGGAGACTTTACCTACGGTTGGTGCAACACGACAATGACCTTCTTTACCATTGACAGCACAGATAACCCTGTCTTAGCAGTGTCTGATGTGTACAGGATTTGTGGGGAGAGGAGAGTCAGGTCCGGCCTAGAGGCTGGGAAGGTGAGTGTACGGTGATAAAACTTGTGCATTCCTTCCTCGTGATCCCCAGGGATAAGGTTGATCAGACACATAAGAAAAGGTAGAGAATCCCAAAGGATTCTGGAGGTCTGAGAAAGAAGCACCTAGATGACAACGTTTATATAGATACAGTGGGAGCACCAAGGGGGGTCCCAGATGAGTACAAGGCCCACAATCAGATATGGGCAGGTCTAGAGTCCATTATTCCCCAGAGAGCTATGAGCAAAGATGTTGGTTGGGTAACTGGTTTTTATTGTAATCAACAGAGATTTGTGAATTATATCGGAGATGCTTCCCAGAACCGTGTGGCTTTGGACATGATCCTTGCTGAGAAGGGAGGAGTCTGTAAGATGGTGGGAGTGGCTTGTCGCATATACATCCCAGATGACATCACCCCCTATGGATCCATTACCCATGCTCGTGAAAAGATTGAAGGACTGCCCAGGGAACTCAAGAGAAACTCTGGGGTGGACACTTTGTCCTTCACTTTGTGGGTGGGGGATTGGAAGGGTTTCCTTTAAGCAGGGGTGATATTGGGGATTGTGATTTTGCTCTTGTCACTTACTGCGTGTTGTGTGGTCCCCCTCATCAAGTCCACCATGTCCCAGATGGCCGTCAGGAGAAGTGCCCGGAGCGGAGGATGATGCTGCCTGTTTACAAACCTGTGAACTATGGGATCTCAGTGATGTGATTTGAGTGTGCAGACCTTTAACCCTTTTAGTGACTGGCCTCCAGGGGATCTGGTGAAGAGTTAACAAGTCCAGCAGGTACGGGCTTAGCCTACCTGTATGTACCTGGAGCTTGAGGAGGTCGCTTTAAGAGGTTGTAGGTCTGCAGTCTCAAACAAGGGGGGAATTGTTAAGGAGGTCGCACTGGTTTCGGACGCCATCTTGACTACTGTCCGCCATCTTAGATACAGCGGCCACCTTGGGGGGGGGTATGCTTCCCTCTTAGAAGCTATAGGGTTAAATGTTTTAATTCAGCTATTTTTCTCGTTTAAACTGTTGTTTGACTTTTCACAATATCCTTGGCATTTCTTACCGTCCTTCGGGCCTCTGTATTCTTGTTATTTATTTTGGTTATGAAGAAGCTTCTAGGAGCCATTGTGTAGATAAGCATGGCTGTAAACAAGGCCTAGTCATTTTTCCCAGAATGTGCTGGTACAAAAGCATAATGGCCAATAGGATCTAAGTGTCTTATCTCCATTCATACAACACCCCAAATGCTGATCTCTATGTGTTAAAATATAGCTGTATCTGTTTGAAATAAACAGTTTGATTTGAGTGCATTGGAAGACCGACTGTGTTTTTCATTTTACTCTGTCAGCTCGCTGCCGGCAGCTATCTCATCCTCCCTCAAAGGGTTAATTAGGACTCACCTTACAAAAGTCAAGAGGGCTGTTGGGGCCCTGCATAAAAATCCCTAACAAGATACATTATAGATAGGAGATAGATAGATAGATAGATAGATAGATAGATAGATAGATAGATAGATAGATATGAGATAGATAGATAGATAGATATCCCCATCAGGAACCCTATCCCGGGTGCCCTGCTATATTCATGCCACTGTGGTTTATCCCTGCTGAATTCACTGCCAGATGTCTTCAGCTCTGCCTAGCACATTTCCACACTGGGTCACTAAAAATACCACAGTCATTGACAGTATGACAGGCTTACATACATGAACCCCTAATTATTATTATTTAGTTTATACAGCCTTCCCCTAAAACCCCCAGTAGCTGAACATTCGTGGGGGGGGGGGGGTCTCTGGGGTAACCAGCTTGTATTGTGTAATGTTTACCCTTCAAGCTTGGGACAGTTAGTCAATATCATTTGGATTTAGAAAATAATTGTTTTGTAGCTATAACTGGTATGACCTGTGGAGAGTGGACCCCTATGGATCGTACATATTCCTTCTACTCACACTTCCATATGACCCACATTGTTATTGATCTTTTTTGTGGGTGGGGATATATCCGTCTTCCGATTTTTATGCTCTGGTGACATGGGTATGATCTCATGCTCCGACAACTCCCCAGTGACTGTCCAACTCTCCCTGTTGTCCCCTCCCTATCACCCACTGCACTGGAGATTGAATGAGACCCGTTAATAATTATCCTTCTGATGATATTATGAAGGATAAGTTATGTAACCGCCTTCTCCAATAATTTGCAGATAACTCTCCCTCAGCTCCTTCACTCTTGATCTTATGAGAGGCCCATAAGGTAGATTACTGCGCTTAGGCCATTTCCCACGTGGTCTACAAATAGAAGCCAGCTAGGGCTGTGCACTTGTACTGTAAAAGGGAACTTAAAACTTTAGAACGGAAATTGTCAGCTTGCTCCTACTTCACAATTTTGCAGCTTGTGCTAGACCTGTGGGCGAAATTGTGTGAATCAGCGATAGCAGGAGCTGAGAAACTACTCCTGCCACGGAGACTACTCCCGTATAAGGAGACCAAAAAAATCCACACTCTGCTGGCTCGGGAGTTAAGAGACTGCATGAGCACTACTAACCCATATGGACTATGTGACCACTCAGATGCTATCTACCACAAACCTGGAAAAAGTATCCCAGATATCTGTGGACAATTACCGCTCATTATACAATCTACCTTGTCCTTTTCCCTTGGTCAGGCTATCACTCTGGAGCAATATACCAGGAAATCACAAAAGAGGTAGTCAAGGTGCTTCCAAATGGCAAGTCTCCTGCCCCTGAGGGTGCATTCACACGTTGCAGTTAAAACTGCATCACAATCAGCTTTGAGGTGGCATTAGGTGCAGTTTTGTCAATTGAACAGGTGAAAGACATGAACTGAATGGGTGAATTTGATTTTGAAGGGGAAACCTGCTCCACAAATGTCATTCACTCGTTCAGTTCATGCCTTTCACCTGTTCAATTGACAAAACTGCACCTAAAGCCACCTCAAAGCTGATTGCGATGCAGCTTTAACTGCAACGTGTGAACGCACCCTGAGGGTCTGCCTTATATTTACCATATAACTTAGAGTGATATTCTGCTACCACACCTGGTCAAGTTGCTCAATGCTTTGATGTCAGGTACTTCCATTTCTGAAAGCATGTTAAGTTCATATATAGCAGATAATCCCGTTGGATTGTAGCAGTTAATGCCCTATTGCTCTTTTAAACTCCAAACTAAAAGATCTTCACCAAATTATTAGCTCATAGATTAGGTGACTGGTTGCCTTGGTTAGTCCATAAGGATCAAGTAGGATTTGTGCAGCACAGGTAGGCAGGGGACACTACTCGTTGTCTTTCCGAATTACTTGTGGTGGTCAGGAATAACGATGAAAAGTGCCTTTTATTAAGTTTAGATGCCAAAAATGCCATGCTTTTGATTGCATGGTTTGTACATTCAAGATTTCAACCTTATATCTTTTTAGTGTATATGGCCCCCAAGAGGATCTTTATTCTAGATCTGTGTGCGACTCTCCTATGCCAATTCTATTTTTTTTCCAATTCACAACAGTACCTGCCTGACTTTCCGCTCTCACCTTTACTATATGTTCTAAGTATTGAACCCTTAGCAGCATTTACCTCACTGGTACATGTGTTCGGGACACGCAATTCAAGATTTGTTTTTTTTGCAGAGGATTTATCTTCTCCCAATAAGTCTCCCGAACCTATACAGGCGTTCGGATCAGTACAGTATCTTCTTCACAGTATCTTCCATTCGCGTTCCAGCGGTGGCTTCTCCGATGAGCGTTCGCGTCTTCCGGCGATTCATGAAGGACCTGCGCCCGATGTCCACCAGGGGTCGCTGCTGCGCTGAGGTGCGTCGGAGTTCACTGATCTCTTTCTGGTGCATGTAAGTATGGCGCGTGCGACCAATTTTTTTTTTAAAATACGGTGGTTTTTACGAATCCGTCGGGTTTTCTGAAGGCCACGCCCCCTATTTCCGACGCATGCAACCCATCGCGATTGCGGCGAAATCCGATCGCGTGCGCCAAAATCCCGGCGGAATTCAGCGCAAAACGGAAAAAATACCAAAACTCGACGGAAAACGTGAATCGGGTCGTTAATAAATGTGCCCCCTTCTATCTGAATGGCAACCTATGCATATATTGTTGTTGGGTTATATAGCATCTGTGAAAATATTCATCCTCTCCATGCTGCTGTATCACTTTGAGACACTCCCGACTCCCATAGTCATGTCCTGATGGCAGTTCTGAGTAGAATTCAATCTATATTGCTGGGGTTTGTTTGGGGGAGAAGGTTTTTTTTTTTTTTTTAAATTTACATGGTGGCACGGTGGCTTAGTGGTAAGCATTACAGCCTTGCAGGGCTGGGGACCTGGCTTCAAGTCCCAGAGTCAACATCTGCAAAGAGTTTGTATGTTCTCTCAGTGTTTGT
Source organism: Engystomops pustulosus (assembly GCF_040894005.1). Lineage (NCBI taxonomy): Eukaryota > Metazoa > Chordata > Amphibia > Anura > Leptodactylidae > Engystomops > Engystomops pustulosus. Next base: position 34,697,439 of record NC_092414.1, read on the forward strand.
GTCGGTTTCCTCCGGGTCCTCCGGTTTCCTGACACACTCCAAAAGATACTGATTAGTTTGATTGTGATTGATTAGATTGTGAGCCCCATTGGGGACAGGGACTGATTTGGCATGCTTTGTGCAGCGCTGCGTAATCTGTGTGCGCTATATAAATAAAGGAATTATTATTATTATCATTATGCGCTTGGAATTGCACATATTTCAGGGCTTGTACTCCTTAAAATTGGCATACAAGCCCTGATAAATCTGCCCAATTGTTCTATGGTGTGCAGACAGCAATATATGGTTTATACCAGTCTGATTTGTACTATCATTGACACTTATACTCTGTTACCTTCTGTAGTCGAACTATACCCTGAAGTCTGATGCTGTATTTGTACTACTAGGAGCAATGGGATGGACAGCTGAGTGCGGATGTTAGTCCTATACTGATATGCTGTCTATTTAGTCTACATGCTAAATGCTAAATGACAGGATTTCCTGGAAGTCAAAAATCAAGTATGAAAAGTTCAGCTGATATCTGTGTATAGTGTAAGTGAACTCCACGGCACCGCAGACGTAGGATTATTCCAAGAAATTCTCATCCAATTCAAGTAGTATAATATTAAAATGTTTATTGTACTTACAAATGCTACAGCTAGAAGGACACATATCACAGTAACACTACAAGCAGATCACCCAGTTCTATACTCGAGTTCCGACCTTGCAGTTTCCTTCATGTCAGGTTTTGCTTATTTTTGCTTTACAGAAGATAACAACCGTAATAATCTACTTATATAACTAAGACTTTGACTAAGATGTTTTTGACTACTCAGTATTATAGCCCACTTACAGTCATCCTAAAAAAATATATATGGAGAAAATGTAACAAGGAAAAAAAAATAGCACAAAAAAGTGCATCTATATAATGTAATGTACATCATATATATACATTATATACATCAGGACAATGTATTATGCCATTTATTATTGACAAATATTATCAAGAAAATTTGACTTTATTGGCCCAGAGTAGTTTGATTTTACTAATTGGAAAATCTTATTTTACTAATGAACATTTATGGTTAGCAATACTATAGATTTTACAGATCCTCTTTATAAGAAAGTCTATGATTAAAGAGCATTCTGTGATCCAGGGAATTATTCTGATCGCCGGATCAGGGGTCGGGAAGGAATTTTTCCCTGCTTCGGGCCAATTGACATCTTTTCTTTCTGTTTCTGCCTTCTTCTGGATCAAAGCGTTATAATTTAACAGGATGAAGTGATGTATTTTTCTAATCTTATTTACTATGATACTTAAAGAGCATTTACGTATCGATGATCTAGATTTAGGACAGGTCAGGAATTTGTAATCGGTGCTCTCAGTTCCCATTGAGGTAAATGGAGGTTAAAGGTTGCCCTCTTTTCCTCATGTTTTTTGTAATGTGTGAGCTAGTGTGTGGGGGCAGAATATTAGGTAATTTACCAATATACATCTATTAGTTCTGCTTTTTTTTTTACCTCATCAGCCAGACATTCCTGTCCATAAAATGGCTGCAGATGAAGGGTCATGTGATCTCTCCTATTCAGGACTAATCGCCCTTTAGGACCTTATGATAGTATTCATGAATATAGAGAAGATGAAGTCCTGGGAGGACGATTGTTCATGGACAGATAGAGGTGTTTTACACACTGGAAGTTGTAGCCATGCCAGGGCTGACTAACATATATAAGATACAAACTTGTATGTCTGTGACATCCCCTGAGGAAGCCTGCTTGACAGGTGATACGCGAAATTTTTACCACTTCAAGAGTAAAATATCTATTTAGAACGTGTTACAGGATACAGTTTCTGCCTATTGTTGTATATTATCATTCATTGCTACCCCTTACATGTACTATGTTTGTTACATCAGGGTTTTTGGAAGTGTTTTGGTTCGGTTACCTATTTTAGCTGTTTTTAATTCTGTACTTTGGTGTAAAAATAAAATATTTTCTTTCTGTACACATCTGCTTTTATGTTTAGTCGACAGATAAGTTCGCATGATCCTCCATCTGCGGCCATTTTATGGACAGGAATGTCTGGCTGATGAGGTAAAAGAAAGCAGAGCATAACTTTTAATAGATGTATATTGGTAAATTACCTCATATTCTGCCCCCCACACTAGCACACACATTGGGCTTCACTTTACATATCAAAATAGCAGAACAGAACTATTAATAGATATATAGTGGTAAATTACCTCATATCCTACTCCCTACACTTACATACACATTACAAAAAACATGAGGTAAAGTGGCCAACACCTTTAAGCCTGCAGTAAGACTGAACCTCCTGTGGACAATAGACAAAACTTTCTTGTTCCAACTGGAACCTGGTGATGTAATCTTGTCATGGGGGTGCTGAGTGTCACAAAATAACAATAAACTATCATTAACATGTTTGGCCAAGAAAAAAAAACTTTAAATAGGAAGTTATACAGGAATATTAACTAGAGTGCCACATGTAACCCTTTATGTAGAAGCTCCTGGGCCTGAAAATCTGTACTAGGCCCCTCACTTAAAGGTGTCATTTATAGTTATTGGTCTCTTTGTATGTTAAAGTGACACATGATGGGCTCTTGATAAGTGCCGCCTCTGCCTTCATGTACCTTTCACATTAGCATCACAAAAGTGGTCAGTAACTGGCAATTTTCTTGGATTTTTCATTTTTTGAGTTTTTCATTAGATTTTTTTTCAGTATTTGTTTTTATTGCTCTTTTTCCATCCATAGTTATCAATTTTTGGATGATTAAGGTCATTTCTAGCTTATAGCAATGAATCAGTAGGAAAACAGACAAATCTCCGTCAGGATTTTTTCATTGACCCATAATACTTGAATTGGGAATCTAGTGCATTAAAAAAATAGGAAAAAAGGGATGTGAAAAAAACGGAGATATGAATACAGGCCGTCCCCTACTAAAGGACACCCGACTTACAGACGACCCCTAGTTAAAGACAGACCCCTCTGCCCACTGTGACCTCTGGTGAAGCTCTCTGGATGCTAGAAGGAAACCTACCACTTGTAGTGGCAGGTATAAGGGGGAACTACCAAGCACCAGCTCAGGGCGAGCTGGTGCCGGAGCTTAGGCGCAGGGAGGTACGCGCTCGGCGCACCATGCGCGCGACCGTGCCCGCGGCTCTCATTCACTTCCTATGTAGCCGCGTGCTCGGTCGCGCGCATGGTGCGCCGAGCGCGTACCTCCCTGCGCCGAAGCAGCTTCGGCCATAAAGTTTAAAAAGTGTTTTAAACCGCGATGCTGCGGTTTAAAACACTAACAAAACTAAGCTCGGTAGTTCCCCCTTATTGTCCCAGACTGCACTGATCAGCTGTTAGGTGTCTGTAATGAAGCTTTATTGATAATCCTTGGTCCCATTACAGCAAAAGAATTTGAAACTCCAATTATCACTGGGGCAAAAAAAAATTTTTTTGTCTACAGCTACAATTATAAAATATACAATTTTCAACTTACATACAAATTCAACTTAAGAACAAACCTATCTTGTACGTAACCCGGGGACTGCCTGTATATCTAAATATTATGCTACATGTATCCCTGTTCTGTCAGTTTAAATATTTAGGGTCATTGACTACCATTACATAAGGTGCTTTGTTCCAGATGAACTTTCCAAGTTTACTGACTAGGGCAATAGAAGGTTCTACTTGGGACACCAACCAAGCCCAGCCCTGATCACTTTCATGCTTGTACCTATTTACATGGGAAAGTGGGGATTTCTTTGAAAGATTTGATGATACTACAGATATACCCTAAGGGTCACTCTGTAGTAAATTATGACAAAGCGCCAAACCTCTACTACAAACACAAATCAGGTGGACCACAGATGGTTGGATGAACCCTACAAAGTCAACTGGATTGACCAATCCTCATTTGCCCTGTATGATCAGCATTACCATGCTAGACCCCGGAAGTTAACATCTCTCTCTCTGACGATGACGTGAGCTTGGTTTTCTTAGTGCTTTGTGACGATGTACTGTTTCCTGCCCTGTGGATACACAGTGTTTCCTTTACCAATGTCCAGAAGTCACTAGAAACATAATAATAGATAAAAGGGTCAATACAGCTGTTTAGTGACGTCAAACACAATGCCAGCATATACCAGATGTATAGTTGGTTGTGTCTCTCCCAGCTTGTCTCCAAGTAATGAAGTACAAGTAAAATATTGCTGGGTGTAAAGCACAGGATGAATGTGAGGAGCACCAATGATAAGAGTCCAATCACACGTCTGTAAGATTCTCTTTTCTTGGCCAATGTCACGAAAATCCGCAAGTAGCAAAATAAAATGATGAGCAGTGGAACGGCAAAAACCATGATAAAAAGTCCCAGAAAATAAAGGGTGTACCAGTCATAGCCCTGGCAGTGTGCCCAGATGTCATGGCAAGTGACTCTGTGTGGGTCGATGAAACATTTTGTCTGGGGAACCATCGTAAATCCAGACACGGCGGCCACACCCATAATCCAGATACCAATAGAGGCTCCTGTGTAGAGTCTCCAATCTCTGAGACTTTTTGAACAAAATGGGTGAACTAATCCAATGTAACGATCAATACTGATGCCCGTGAGAAACAACACTGAGCAGTACATGTTCCCATAAAATACAGCAGTCACTATCCGACAGAGGGGTTCACCGAAAATCCAGTTATTTTCCATGAAATAATAAGTTATCTTGAAAGGTAAAGCCAACATGAACATCAAGTCTGCAATGGCCAGGTTGATTAATAAAATGGTAGAAGGCATCTTCTTAGCTTTGGAAAGTACCCACAAAGCTACACCATTGGTTGGGAGACCCAAGAAGAACACCACAGAATACAAGGCAGGCACAACCCTGGTAGTGATGATCGACTCCAGATGCTTCTGAGCGTCTTTGTTAAGTCTTGAAGAATTACAATCAGTGCGGATTTGTCTACCCCTTGGAGGCACTACTGGAAAAAAAATACATTGACATTAATATTGGTGTTAAAGGGGATGTATAGTATAGAAAACCCATTCTGTTGAGAGCAATGTCTAATGTTCAGTTACTCATTAGGTATAGTGGAGTGTGTACTATCTCTGTGGGGGAGATTTTACACAGAGGACATACTGTAAAAAACACCTTGCCCACTTTTCTTGCTTTTCCACTGAAAAACAAAATGTTGTAAAGTACCTGGTTCTGGGTACCTTTTGTCACCAGTGTCCCTCTCCATGGCGGCCCTCACTTACCTCTCCACGCTCCTGCTTCCTCCATGTCTAGTTGGTGCACGTGTCCCCACTCCCTGGGGCACACACGCGCCGGCTCTCGAATATTTAAAGGGCCAGCGCACCGGTGATTGCCACTCGCCACTTGTGGGTATTCCATAGAAGCTGGCTGCTTCGATCAACCCCCTCCGGATCTTTGTGCTATATGCCTCTGAGAAAGCTTCCTCCCTGCATCCCTTGTGTTCCTGTTTTGCTCTCTTGTTGTGATCCCGGACTTGACCCTGACCTTGCGTCTCCGCCGCCTACCCTGACTTACCTGCCTGTCCCAGACTCTGAGACTGCACGTAAGCAATGCAAAGGAAATGGGGGTGAAGTGAGCCAAAATGGTACTAAAGTCTCACTGCTCAGTTCTGATTGGTCAGCAGTAACTGTGTTACCGCTGCAGAGTTACCACATGGTACCTCACCCAGAAAGATCCAAACTGAAATAAATGGGCGAGATTTATCAAGCTGCTTAAGAGTAAGAATGTGCTTAGTTACCCATGGCAACCAATTTAAGCTCCCCTTTAAAATATCCATGAGCAGTGGTAAAATGAAAGCTTAGCTGAAATTGGTTGCCATAGGCAACTAAACACATTCTTACTCTTAGGCAGCTTGATAAATCTCCCCCAATGAGTCAATGCAATGTAAAAGAAGAAGGTAGACATGTTTTTGTAATCTGTCACCTCATTTTCACAAAAGACAGGTTACAGAAACCCTTTACACCTGCATTTCACATCTGCGATTCTGCTTTCTCTAAGCATTTGCATTATAATATAATTGTGGGTTATAACTTGCACACTGACAGAATCCTCTGTGTAGTCCTAGGGGTTGGGCTCTGCTTTGGATGCATTTCAAAATACAACACATGACTGCAAAATACAACACAGACTGCAATAATAGGATAATACATGCAAAATGACATGGAGCACAACATATGATTACAATATAATTGTGTGTTATAACCTACCTTGCACCCTGACTCCTGAATCCTTTGTGTAGTCCAAGGGGTTGGGCTTTGGTTTGAATGCATTGTACAACACAACATGTAACTTGTTTGTGCTGCAGACTGCTCAGCTCTCAGCCCCAACCTTTGTACTCCTGTACAGCTTCTCCCTCCCCCACTGATCAGCTCACCAGGCTGTGGAGGGAGGAGCTGTACAGGAGCACAAAGGTGGGGGCTGAGAGCTGAGCAGTCTGCAGCACAGACAAGTTACATGTTGTGTTGTACAATGCATTCAAACCAAAGCCCAACCCCTTGGATTACACAAAGGATTCAGGAGTCAGGTTGCAAGGTAGGTTATAACACACAATTATATTGTAATCATATGTTGTGCTCCATGTCATTTTGCATGTATTATCCTATTATTGCAGTCTGTAAGCCTAGAACTTTAATTATTACACACACGTATATGTATATATACATATATATGTCAGGCTCCAGGGGAGCGTCAGAGCCCGCCACAAAGTGGGTTTGACTTGCTGCGGAGTGTTACCGCCATGTCGTTTCACAGGTGCGACTTTGTCAGCGGTGGCAGCCAAAGCGAAGTACAGTGACATAGAATCGTAGTCGGGGACATGCAAGTGGTCGAGACAGGCAGCAGAGGATCAACTTCAAAGGCAGAGCAGAAGGTCTGGGACGGCAGCAAAGGAGTGTATACAGGAACAGAACCGGTCAGGAACAACAGGAAATCAATAAACACGCACTAGGCAAGGACACAAGCTTTTTCAACGGCATAGAGCACGGAGATCCGGCTGGTAATGCTGGGAGAGGCCGGCTTTTAACCATATCCTGGTATGGCCTGCACCAATCAGCGGTGCGTTGACCCTTTAAATCTACTGAAGCCACAGGCCCACGCCCTAGGAGACGGGGAAGCGCGCATGGCTGCCGGATGGGAAGCAGGAAGGAGGACGGGTACGTGGATGCTGAGGCACACGGAGGGGCACCACGGAGCATCCATGACAATATATATATATATAATTTTACCAATATAATTACACATATATATATATATATATATATATATATATATATATATATATTTGTAAGTATTACATTGTTATCAGATGTTGTGCTCCTTGTCTTTTTGCATGTATTCTCCTATTATTATTATTGCAGTCTGTAAGTTTAGAATTTGAATGGAAAATTGAAATAACAGAAAATTATAAAAATTCCACTTTTTTTGTTTGCCAGTAATGCTCTTGCCTAATGTAATAGTGTACATCCTTTGTAGATAAAACATTGCAAAATCCACTGTTGGTTTGGTTATATCATTAGGCCTTCTATACGTGTGACTACATGTGGTTACTCATAGGAAGGAATTCAAAGAGAAGTTAGATCCATCTGCATCCCATATGGGGAAGAAATCTCATCTTCTGGTAAGACGCGGGTTTATCAACACACTGGGAAATGAAAACATGGAATTCATGTAATTATGTGTCATAGACATAAACTCTATAATCCCAACCAGATGTCTGGAGAGTGGTAATGGACATGCCCGTACAGCCTAGTATCAAATATAGGAATTTAGTGGATGTGTCCTCCTTACCTCTCGGTTGGCCATGTCCAGATATATGTGTGTATAATGATGAACAGCTTTATTTTTGTATATATCCTATATGTCTCTATCTAGAGAACCCCTATACTTATATTACATTTGGTTCCATGAGAAACTGAAATCCTCAACCAAATTTGGGCTAAAGTGTAAAAGCATAGCTCTGTATATCACATACACATGTCCCTAGCTAGCAGATATGGTAAGCTAGATATGGTATGTAGTATAGGACAGTGTAAACAGAGACATAAGCACTTACTAAACACAGCTGGGAAAGGTATGCGGGCCAGAACCACTAATGCACATACCTCTATACAATGTTCTTCATAATCTCTAATAAATACATGAGGATGGGAGTCTGAGTTATATATGGGCAGCCATTCATTTATAGGTTTAGCTCATATTACTATGTTATCAGTAAGAGTTGCTCCTGGGGGTAGTTGGTAAGAAGGAAAGGGGTTCTGTGGGTTCAGGTAGTGAAGTTGTGATCTTAAAGGAACTCTACCTTCCAAATCAAGCATGATGAACCAGGGACACTTACTCATAGATCCAGGCACTATGACTGTAGTAATTGTCTTATATTTGTTATCCATAACATCCTTTTTTTCTAAAATCAACTTTTACAATTATGCTAATGTACCAGAAGGGCTCCTGGGGGTGGTACCTGAGCAACTGCGTGCTGTAGCTTCATAGGCTATTACACTGTCTCACTCTCCCCTTCTGCTCCCTTAGCATTTCCTACTTTGCCTGATGTAATCTCACTGAAACAGAGGAAATTTCGCTCCTGCGAAGTGCTCCTGCACAGTGTCACAGCCTGTGAAGCTGCAGCAACAGAGGTGTTCTGTTAATGCTCTTCTGACTCATTAGCATAATTATAAAAGGAGGCATTTGATAACAAATATAAGAAGCTTACTATAGTCACAGTGCCCGGATCTATGAGTAAGTGTCTCTGGTTTATCATACTTGATATTGATGGTAGATTTTGTTCTATGATCTACCTTTGTATTTTCCTTTCACATAACAATCTATTTAGTATCTATAGTATAAATCCTATAAATAATCTAGGAAAGTATATAGATTTCTGTGTGTATCTACATATAAAACATAAACAGGCAGACATTCAAGCTCCCAAATGTGAAGGTGAATCCTTTTCTATTCACAATTATAATAAACATATATTGTTATGCAGGGTCTGGGAATGGACTGGAGACCCAGACAGAGGGAGTGGACTTCCCCCTACCCAGTTTCCCTACCTACTTGTCCGGCCTACCCAAGGTGGTGTGTAGACATTGAGTTAACCTTCCCTTCCTTCACCAAACTCCAAGCAAAGAGACAGAGACAAACAAACAGAGAAGCATGGTTACCAAAATCAGGGCAAAGCTAAGAGGACAAATGCAGTACAAAATCATAAGGCAAAATGGATACTGAGAATACAAGCAAAGGATCAGAGATATCAGAATGCTAAAGGCAGTGAACAGGAGCTAGCTAACTATTAAACTACAGCAGGCAAAGAGTACTGATCAGGTTAACTCTTGGAGATCCGGAGAAGGTTTTGCAGGAGACAGACGGGAGTGGTGCAATTCCATCAAGGCTGTCAGGGAAAGGAATACACAACAGAAACAGGCAAGAACAAAACAAACTGACATTATCAAGACATCTTCAGCCGAATGACGTAGGCACAGATGTAACATATGCCTTCGTTTTTTGGAACCTTGAAGTACTACCCATTCTTCATAAATAGATGGGATCAATATAGACAGAGATAGATTATAAACTGATACTGAAGACTGCGAGATAAACTGAAGGCAAGACCAATATAGATCATTACAGATGGTCCCGGAGACTTCCCCTCTTTGGGGGATTATCCTCTGAATTATATTTCCTTTCCTGCCTGTCTATCTTAATAGAAGAATATAAAGACGTTTGGTGGGTGCCTGAAGATGCAGCCAGGTCCAAGATTACAGATCCTCCAAATGATAAGAAGTAGCAGCACTCCAGAGAATAACAAATGTAGGTTTATTATTTCATATCAGTGTAACATTTCTTTTCCCCCACATTACATTAGCTATGACATTCTAATGATATTTATCATCTATCAATTACCATATATACTCGAGTATAAGCCTAGTTTTTCAGCACAAACTTGCTGAAAACCCAAACGCGGCTTATACTCGGGTAAAAAAAATTATAGGTTTTACCAGGTTTTTGTTGTAAAATTAGGGGCCCCGGCTTATGCTTGGGTCGGCTTATACTCGAGTATATACGGTATCTATAATTTATCATCTATCTCATACACAGTTCTCTTCCATATTTAGCGATGGGTACAGAGTGCTGGACTATCATTTTAATTATGCAAATCAAGTTTACTGTGGACTTGTATCTATGCAAATCAGTGTTAGATAAACAGATGCGGTAACATGTGGGCGATGATAAACATACAGGAAAACCACCAGAAAAAGGAACAAAAACACTGTATACAGTAGGCATATACAATGTATGTAAATACATTACGAGTAATTTACTGCAATCTTAAGAGACAGATTTGTTCTATCATCTATTGATCAATCTGTCTTCAGTTTATCTAAGTACATCTTATTGGGGGTCGTTTATCTTTTTCTTCCGTTGGTGTTTTTGTGCTTTTTTGCTGCGTAATGGCTGTTTTGCGCCTATTTTGCGCTTTTTTTGTAATGTTATACCTCAATTTGCCCTATTTGTCATTACATTGTGCCTCTTTCCACATGTTTGCCCCGGATTTATTACACTATAGTGCCTATATGGGCGCAAATAATTGTACAATAACACGCCAGTCCTGGCCATGCTTAGGAAAGGCAATGATATGATTTGTGTCTTTTAAAAACTGCGCCTAATAAGGCATAAAAAATCTGCATTTGACAAAGAGCCAAAACGACAAAGACAAATGAGGTGCAAAAAATAGACTCCCAACAGGCGCAAAAAGAGCGCAGAGAAGAAGGAAATAAGATAAATGACCCCCGTAGTCTTTCTTTATGCCTACATTTCTATTTCCATTATATTTTACAGTCGGTCTATCCATCTATCTATCTATCTTATGTATTCAAAAATGTATAGTCATTTCTAGAAAAATATTTAGTAGGGCACGGAGTATGTCACCTTTTTATGTAGTGAATATTACGGAGACCCATGAGCTAATGGATGACAGTCAGATTTTTTTCTTCCTTGCATAGCCATCTGTAGACGAGTTTCTAACCCGAAGTTATCTATCTGTCTCCTATCACAATGTAGAAGCAACACGCCAAAAGGCAAAAGTGCGTCAATGTGTGAGCTCAAATATTATGAGTGCGCTCAAAAATGGAATTTTTGTTCCAAGAAAAAAAGAAAATACATTCTTGCCTAAAGTGAATTACAAAATTGCTTAAAGTTAACATTAAAATTACAGATCCCTATAAATACTTTAACATAGTCCATGGTTCAAAGAGCTGCAAGGAGGTCTATCTATCTATCTATCTATCTATCTATCTATCTATCTATCTATCTATCTATCTCCTATCTATCTATCTATCTATCTATCTATCTATCTATCTATATATCATCTATCTATCTATCTATCTATCTATCTTTCCATCTATCTATCAATCTATCCATCTATCTATCTATCTATCTATCTATCTATCTATCTATCTATCTATATATCATCTATCTATCTATCTATCTATCCATCTATCTATCTATCTATCTATCTATCTATCTATCTATCTATATATCATCTATCTATCTATCTATCTATCCATCTATCTATCTATCTATCTATCTATCTATCTATCTATCTATCCCCTATCTATCTATCTATCTATCTATCTATCTATCTCCTATCTATCTATCTATCTATCTATCTATCTATCTATCCATCCATCTATCTATCTATCTATCTATCTATCTATCTCATATCTATCTATCTATCTATCTCATATCTATGTATGTATGTATCTATCTCATATCTATCTATCTATATATCTATCTATCTATCTATCTATCACATATCCATGTATCTATCTATCTATCTATCTATCTATCTATCTATCTATCTATCTACCTATCTATCTATCTATCTATCTATCTATCTATCTATCTATCTATCTATCTATCTATCCCCTATCTATCTATCTATCTATCTATCTATCTATCTCATATCTATGTATGTATCTATCTCATATCTATCTATCTATCTATCTATCTATCTATCTATCTATCTATCTATCTATCACATATCCATGTATCTATCTATCTATCTATCTATCTATCTATCTATCTATCTATCTATCTCCTATCTATCTATCTATCTATCTATCTCCTATCTATCTATCTATCTATCTATCTATCTATCTTTCTATCTATCTATCTATCTATCTATCTCCTATCTATCTATCTATCTATCTAACTATCTATCTCCTATCTATCTATCTATATAACTATCTATCTATCTATCCACCCACACACATGCTTAAAACCATTGTATTTACCTCCAGGGCAGGAAGCCTTTAGAACACTCATAAGATAAAGTAGAACCACAATGGTGCAGATAACCCGGGCGGACATTGTGAGGTCCTGGTCTCCAGCACTGGATGACTTGCCAGTGAACAATTCTCAGAGAACACTAAGCAGAGTCTGAAGTTATCTGCAGATTGTGTAAATACCGCCCCGCACATCCTTTTCTGGCCAAGACGTTTTTGTGATGAAATACACAGCTGTACGATATATGGGCATTCTGGCTTAGTTCTGGTTTTGTTGTCACGTGTATGTCTAAGTAAGTGAAACTATGTAATCAACCCCAAAATAAGACGACTGGAGCTTATTTCCTTGAAACGTTACCTTAAAAAAATTTCTGAAAAGATTGACAACTGGGCATTATTATTTGGAGAACTGACAGTATCCAATGAGTGTGATATGTTAATTTATTAAATTAATTTATGTGATGAATAACGGCACAAATTCTAAATAATCAAATTATTAGTGATTATGTGGCTTATTTACTAAGGGTCTTGCACGGCTGTGACAGGTACTTAATGGGGGATTGTGTTGCATGCGATCGGATTTTGCCGGCTTTCATGTGACAGAAATCTGAGGACTGGCCGTTAGACCATCCGACTGATTTGGACTGAGCGTGGGATTTAACTTTCAAATTGTGTTGCAAGATCAAGCACTTACATGCATCAGGAAGAAGAAGGTGAACTCCGGCGGACCTGAGCGGGGAAGCGACACAAGCAGGATATCGGGGGCGCACCATCTTATAGACGGACACTGCACTTTCTGTTAACTCCTCTGGACGGGTAAGTAAATGTGGCCCAATGTATTGTATTGTATCATTTTGAGCTAATTTATTTTGCGTTAATGAATGAATGTTTGCATTAAGCGCAAACTTCATGTGTTTTAAAATTCAAAATCCAAAAGAAAGCCACCTCCGCACTTACTCCCTCCACAAGTCTGTATGCACGTGCACTCCCGAGACCCAGGAGAGACTTTTACAGGCAGTCCCCGGGTTACATACAAGATAGGGACTGTAGGTTTGTTCTTAAGTTGAATTTGTATGTAAGTCGGAACTGTATACTTTATCATTGTAACCCCCAGACAAATTTTTTTTGGTCTCTGTGACAATTGGATTTTAAAAATGTTGGATTGTCAATAGAACCAGGATTAACAATAAATCTTCATTACAGACACCTCTGATAACTGTTATAGCTGATTATTGTAGACTAAAGTACAGTAAATTGCCAACATCCAGAGGCCCATTTGTAACTAGGGGTCGTATGTAAGTCAGGTGTTCTTAAGTAGGGGACCACCTGTATAGCGAAAAAAAACTGATGTCCAGCAACAACCAGTGTGGTATAAAATATGTATTTCTTCTCTTTATTAATAAAAGCTTCTTAAGGTACAGGCATCAAGGAATAAATATTCATGGCACAATCCATACGGGCTGAAACGCTTCCATCTATGGATTGTGCCATGAATAATTATTCTGTAATGCCTGTACCTTAAGAAGCTTTTATTAATAAAGAGAAGAAATAAATACTCCTGTATATCCCAGGATAAGAGAAATAGTACTGGATAGTACCAACACATATAGTAGTATTGTGCACTGCTCCTCAAATATGGGGTCTCTGCTGCATTACTAAATGAAGGATGGGGGGATGGGAATGCCTAATCAATGTGATTGCTAAACACAACTATAATATAATATACTATATAAGGTTCTCATCTTTCACATCCCAAGCTTATGGCTTTGAGAGCTATAGAATCAGAGCTAGAGACAGCTAAAGACATAGTTGGAATTGCAAGCTGCAGATAAAGATCTACTTCTGCCTTCTACACATATGCCCAGTACACAGAACCGTAAGCTTCATGGGATCTGAACAACAAGATTCTTATCTTTAGTACGATGTAAAAATTGCTTCTAGGTACTATAGAACAGAAGATAGGGGCTTTTGAAGTGGTACTACTATACTCCCCTGAAGTTGGGCCATTAATAAATTAAAGGACATCTACCACCAGGATGAAGGATTGTAAACCAATCACACTGGCAAACTGGTGTGTGCTCCATCTGGCAGGATCCACTCTTCTTTTAGCTTCTTATGCCCTGGTTTTGACAAAACACTGCTTCTATAATTTTGCTCGAGGGGCTCCATATGTGTTAATGGAGCAAGGAGACCCTCAGGCTCATTTACATAATTTTTAAAGCCTTTGTTTAAAATCAAAAGTATAGTAAGTAGAGATGAGCGAACATGCTCGTCCGAGCTTGATGCTCGTTCGAGCATTAAGGTACTCGAGACGGCTCGTTGCTCGGACGAGTATTTCCCCTGCTCGAGATCGAGCATTTAATTAAAAAAACACAGTGAAGAACAATGAAGAATAGAATAAAAACAGTGAACACAGTGAACACAGGATCATTTAAGTGAAAAACACAGTGAAGAACACAGTGAAGAATAGATTACAGATGTTCGGCACATCTGCTTACTTGTCGGAAGATACGCGCGGAACGGTGCGAACAAAATAGTATGTGAAGAACAATATATATGTGTGAAGAAGACATTGCAGAACACGGTGAGCAGGACGGAGACACAAGGGAGCAGCACAGAGACACCGGGGAGCAGCACAGAGACATCGGGCAGCGGCACGGAGACATCGGGGAGCGGCACGGAGACATCGGGGCACGGAGACATCGGGGCACGGAGACATCGGGGCACGGAGACATCGGGGCACGGAGACATATGGGCACGGAGACATATGGGCACGGAGACATCGGGGCACGGAGACATCGGGGCACGGAGACATCGGGGCACGGAGACATCGGGGCACGGAGACATCGGGGCACGGAGACATATGGGCACGGAGACATCGGGGCACGGAGACATATGGGCACGGAGACATATGGGCACGGAGACATATGGGCACGGAGACATCGGGGCACGGAGACATATGGGCACGGAGACATCGGGGCACGGAGACATCGGGGCACGGAGACATAGGGGCACGGAGACATATGGGCACGGAGACATATGGGCACGGAGACATATGGGCACGGAGACATCGGGGCACGGAGACATATGGGCACGGAGACATATGGGCACGGAGACATATGGGCACGGAGACATATGGGCACGAAGACATATGGGCACGGAGACATATGGGCACGGAGACATCGGGGCACGGAGACATCGGGGCACGGAGACATATGGGCACGGAGACATCGGGGCACGGAGACATCGGGGCACGGAGACATCGGGGCACGGAGACATCGGGGCACGGAGACATATGGGCACGGAGACATATGGGCACGGAGACATATGGGCACGGAGACATCGGGGCACGGAGACATATGGGCACGGAGACATCGGGGCACGGAGACATATGGGCACGGAGACATATGGGCACGGAGACATATGGGCACGGAGACATATGGGCACGGAGACATAGGGGCACGGAGACATCGGGGCACGGAGACATCGGGGAGACTTCAGTGGAAGAAGAGCAGCGGATCCCGGGACAGCGTATCTCCCGACAAGTAAGCAGATGTGCAGAACATCTGCAATCTATTCTTCACTGTGTTTTTCACTTAAATGATCCTGTGTTCACTGTTTTTATTCTATTCTTCACTGTTCTTCACATCTGTTAACTTGTCGGGAGATAATATACGCGCGGAACAGTGAAGAATAGATTGCAGATGTTTGCATACATCTGCTAACTTATCAGAAGACATTCTTTTTCAATTAATTAACACATTTTATTCCCGAACCATGGTCCCTTTGAAAAATGCTCGAGTCTCCCATTGACTTCAATGGGGCTCGTTATTCGAGACGAGCACTCGAGCATCTGGAAAAGTTCGTCTCGAATAACGAGCACTCGAGCATTTTAGTGCTCGCTCATCTCTAATAGTAAGCCTAAACCAGAGCAGGACTTGCCAAACGGACACACACCAGTATGTCAGTGTGCTTGGTGTACAATCCTTGATCCTGGAGGTAGATGTCCTTGAAGCAACTCAGGTGTCTTACTACAGGGCCACCCACTATCAGGGATTTATCTACACATTTTACCTTCTAGATCTGCTGCATTGCTATTCCAATTTTCCGTGGTATGCTATGTTATTCCATTGCTGTGCCCCATTTGTGATCCATCACTAACAATAAAAGGAGGAAGTCAGTACTGTTCCTGATTGGTACATATGTATTATCTTGTACACTCCGTAAAGGGTTAAAATAACTGCTGTTTACAAAATGTTTGCAAAACTTGTTACATATGCTGAATGCAAATCACAGGACGTATCCACAGACAGAGGGTATATATGTTAGGTTCTGTCTGTGATACTAGGTAGTGTCTTTCCATTTTAAAATTCATGTTGGTTTACAGCAAGTATTTCACTGAACACCTGTCTGGAGACAGTTCAGCTATTCCAAGAGAGTGTGCAATATAGCCCCTCTCCCAAATGTCAGGAAACAGGTTGGAGGTCTTGCTCAAAGCCCAGGGGATCATCCCTGGTACCCAGCAGCTTGCACTAAATTCAGCTGCCCATGCAGCAGAGCTCATTCAGCTCCTCTACAAAAAGGATACAGATCCCAGCCACACAGAGCTGGGATATAGATATTACTACCAGAGCCAGCCATTGACAGTAATTCCTCTAAAGGATCTGTTACCAGCCTGTTACCCTGAACATTGATTCTGCTGCAGTTCTCTTCAATAATCTGTGAATAGTATTGTTACAAACTCTTTTACTTTGCTTCACCCTGTTTGCTCATGACAGGGGCGGATGAGGCCTACCTTAGGACATAGTTCTACCATGACAAGACATTTCCCACTTATGCAGTGGGATATGTTCCCCAATGTCTCCCCCTCTACCTCAAAAAAGAGAGGGAGGAGTGAACATCAATCACTAATTGCTGCCGATGTTCAGGGTGTCTCCTGGGTGATGTCACTTTCCTTATATGGACAGTAACATCACAGAGGAACCTCCCTGAGTGTATGTTAAGCGGAGGTCGGCGGGGATGCAGTACTGCGGCATCTGCCCTCTATAGGCTTCACTGGCCTCTACTGAGCAATGTATATGGAGGAGCAGCATGGAAAGACATAGCTTGCTGCATATTTCCATCTTGCGTTTTGCACAGTATACAATGTATACTGTTTAGTCAGAGGCAAAAAGGATAAGTCTATGAGTAAAATCAGTGTATACACCTGCAATTTTCACAGTGTATACACTAAGTGTATAAAAAAATGTAGCCTTACTAACAAATCTGCATTTTCATTTTGAGGTGATAATGGCAAAAAACTGTAGTCTTGTATGCTCTACGAAGAAGAGATGGGAATAATGTCTAGAGCACCAGGAGGCTGTCCCAATCACAATGGTACAAAGGAACAGGCCTCTAGCCTTAGGCACTAACTGGTGCCCCCAAATATCCCCCTCCTCACCTCCTTATTCTTTGTTCTCTGTTGTGTCTTTTTTTATACTTGTTATTTGTGTTCTGAGTGTCACTTTTTAGAAAAATGTAACTGTATAACCAATGAAACGGATTGGAGAGATAATAATATATTTGGGATAGGCACTAATTTGTGACTAGATTGTTCCCTGATGTTTATCATTTGTATCTGCAGAAACCTAATAAAAATTGTCAAAGTATCAATGTATACCTTCACAATCACTTATAAATAAATTGCAGTGGCATTAGGTGGTGACAATTGTACCATTTAGCTGCATAAAGGGAAGTAGGAAATATAAGCCACGAAAATTTATATATAAAGAAATGCGTCATCTGGGGATTGCCCATGCCATGGTTTCCATGACGGAAGGGTGTAATAGGGAAGTAGTATATTTATAATACTATACTACAGTACAGAAGGGGGATGGTTATTATATATATATATATATATATATATATATATATATATATATATACAGGCAGTCCTCGGGTTAAGTGAAAGTTGGATTGCCATAAGAACCAGGACTAACAATAAAGATTAAAGGGGTATTCCGGGAATATGAACGTCTGACACAAAAACCCTTGATGATATAAATAAATGAATACAACAATACTCAATTTCATTAGTCACAAAACGGAGCTAAAATAATATGGTTTTATGATTTACAAAATTTATGGCCTCTCTAAAGTAGGTGGAGTTATCATTAAGATGGCCGCCACTGGAAACTACAAGTTCCATGATCCTTTAGTTCTCAGTAACTCCTCCTCCCTCTTATGCTCTGCCCCCAGTGATGATGTAACAGGTTTTCTTGCTCTGTTACCATAGTAATGATGTGTAACTGCCATCACCACAACACTGACCATACTGGATGCACTGCAACCAACCGACTACAGCCAAACGTAGTGGTGATCACATGACCCTGCCCAGGCAGGTACAGGACATGTGATGTGGACATGTGACCAGCGGCCATCTTCTTTTCTGCGATGGACAGCGCGGAGGAAATTAACGGACTGATTAAAGGGCCAGTAGCAGTTTAATTCTCCATCATAGTGTTTGTCACCAGCCTTTCCTGCTAAGGGGAGCAAATTTTTAAATAACAACTAATTACACATTAGCTTATATTTTGAGTGCCCACTTGTATATGAATGATGCTGATTCCTGGAATACCCCTTTAATTGCAGACACCTTTGATAACTGTTATAGGACTAAAGTACAATTAATTACCAATATCCATAGGTCTGTTACTAGGGGTCATCTGTAGCTCGGGTGATCCGAAGTAGGAGACTGCCTATACATAATTTATTACATACTTTGAGGAACATCCATTAGTACAGAGCAGATAAACAGAATTATGTACCATGCACCGGATTTAATGGACCAAACACAGTATCCAGGACTCCATGCGTGCATAGTGAGCGGATGTAAAGTGTGCTTGGGTATAGTGCACGGACGTGTCTCTGCCTGCACTACTGCTCTGCCGAGAGAGAAGAGTGAAGCTACGGGGATCAACGTAGGGGAGTGTGGGGGAGTATGTTTTTTATAATTTTTTTTTATTATGATGAAGGGACCATTGGTGAGGAGAGGCTGCTGCATGTTTTACTATTGAGGGGAGGCTGCTGCGTGTTTTACTATTGAGGGGAGGCTGCTGCACGTTTCACTATTGAGGGGAGGCTGCTGCAAGTTTCACTACTGAGGGACAACTGCTGCATGTTTCACTATTTAGGGGAGGCTGCTGAATGATTCACCTTTGAGGGGAGGCTGCTGCTAGATAGTATGTGTATACATATAGTATAGAGTATGATGCTGTGTGTAACTGTCTGTGTAGCATATATGTGTATTCTCAAGTGTAATATGCATGACGGGTCCCAATCCAAAGTTTGCGCCCGGGCGAATTATGATGTTTAAAGTCCCAAATTCTGCACTATGTTTGTATATCTCCCAACTGTCACAGATCTGGTGGGACAGTTGCAGATTTCATGTGCTGTCCCGCGTAGCATGAGGTATGTCCTGGGTCCTCCTGGCACAGTTGAATATGATGATGATGGCTCTCTGCATTATCACTGTGCCTCTGCTGGCTTCAGAGCTGTACACAGCAGCAGAGGAGAGTATTATTTTTTTATTGAGTAAGGAAAGTGGGGGTGAGGGGGAATAATTTGAGGAGAAACTGCTGGGGGTCACGATATTAGGAGGAACTGCAAGGGGGGTTAATATGAGGGCAGGGGCAGACTGGCCATAGTTTATGGGGAGTATTCCTGGTGGACCACGGCTCTCAAAACCTTTCCTTCCCTGCTCCATCACTACTTTGTGTGTTTTGCTGCGGTTGGCTGACAGTTGGTGGTGTCGGAGCAGAAGACTCCCTGATAACTTCACTTCTCTTCATAGGCCGCCTGCACTGCCATCCCCCAACTATTCATCCATATGAAAATCCAACCTTATTAAATAAATGCACAGTGGAGGGATGGCGGTGCCCTGTAGCCTTTTTCTACCCTGCAGACCCCAGTCTTGGCACTGGCCTCCTCTCTGGTCCTGCAGAGCCGCTCCAGCTAGATGTAGGAGACCACACCCCATGGCATAACAAGGGACGGGCAGCAGGGAGTAAGAAGATGAGGTTCTGAGTAGTGGGAGAGATCCCTGTTTGTATTGAGCAGGACAGGATATGCTTGTGTGTTATGACTGGAGGATGTGTATTTTGTGTTGTCAGTGCAGGAGTGTGTGTGGTCAGTAGGGGAGGGAAATGTGTTCACAGTGGGTGGGTGGGGATTGTGTCCTGTCAGTGATAGAGGGGTTATAGAGGGGCTATCTCTATGCATGTACACTGATATGCATTGTGTGATATGTGTAGGTCTACATGGATACAATTGTGCCAAATTTTGTCCTTGCTGATAATCAGCCAGTTGCTCCTTTTTAACGTGGACCTTTTCTGTTTTAAGGGTGAATAGTTCCATGTAATTAGGCCTTGTTATTTGATAATATCTCCACTTTTTTGGCAGATTTGTAAATTTAAAAATGCAATTCAAGCTTATCTGGGGGGTCTTAGTGAAGATGCATTTAGATCTAAATGCTTGCGGTAGGGAAGGAGCACCACTGGTTTTGCATTGTTTACAGAAAAACACACATGTTGCTTGACTGGCAATTTATTGACTGGATTATGACCCCTAGGGTAGGAAATCCAGCCACTACTCTAATAAAATGTCCATAGCAGAACCTCCCTTTAACTTAATGTCCACAGCAGAGCTATTACAGAAATGTAAATAGCAGAGCCCCCTTTATAGACATGTCTATAGGAGAGTGTCACAAGTGCCCCCGCGATCCGTGCCCCTCTCCGTGGCGCTACCCCGTGGAACAACCTGGTGGCACCCCGCCACAGAAAGACCAATCCAATTTGCGGCAGGCTCTGGTGTAGACCAGGTGCCACTTAGATGCCGGTCCCAGTTGTCAGCTAGTACCATCTCCTGCGGTGGTCCAGAGGGTTCACAGACCCAGAACCCTGACAGAGAGCCCCCCTTTCTAGAAATGTCCCCAGCAAGAACTCCCTCCCCATTTCAGAAATGTCCCCAGCAGAACCGCCTCCCCTTTACAAAGATTCCCTACCCTATTAATCAAATCTCCCCGTCAGAGATAACCCCCTCTCCCTCATTAAAGGAAACCTACCATTTGCTTTTGTGCATTATGAACCAAACATACCTTAAGAATGCTGTAGCTACACTGATGCAGAAACATATCTTGTTTAATCCCTGAGCTGAGTGGTTTTGCTGAAAAAACAATTATAAATTATGATAATGAGGCTCTGTTGCTCTTTTGGCTACCCCTGTGCACTCTTCTTACTCTAATTATGCACCGCTCCAGCCTTGTTCTGCCCAGCATAAGCCGAGAATATGTCATCACTATGTTGTCCCTGACAGGCAGAAGTAATCAATCGCTGCACCATCCCTCAACTGCTGTGTATTAGTCATCCAGCTCAGGTTGATTAGTCCTGTCTGGATAGTTCAGGAAGCTCTGCGTGTTATGTGTTTATGTAGACACCCAGATTTCCCAAGGTTCTGAATATTATGAAATGGATGCGGCTTCAAAGCAAGGTGAAGTACTTATCATGGGGGACTTCAATTACCCAGATATTGACTGGGGGGCAGAAACCTGCAGGTCCTTCAAAGGCAGCAGGTTCTTGTCAACAACAAAAGACAATTACCTGTCGCAAATAGTCCTGGAGCCAACAAGAGGGGGGGCAACGCTGGACCTTATCCTAACCAACAGACCTGATAGGGTATCAAAACTACAGGTTGGGGGAAACCTGGGGAATAGTGATCATAATATCATTGATTTTGTATTACGCTTTACTAAGAGCGTTAGTGAAGGGGCAACCAACACTCTAAACTTCAGGAGGGCAAATTTTCAGCAAATAAGGGAAGACCTTAAAGGCATAGACTGGGATAATGTTCTCAAAGACAAAAGCCCCCCCCCCCAAAAAAAAATGGGACTTTTTCTCATATATTCTGAAAAAGTCCTGTGAGAAACACATACCTTATGGGAAAAAGCATAAATGGAACAAGAAAAAGCCTATGTGGCTAACTAGTCTTGTAAGGAAAGCAATAAGCGAGAAAGATAAGGCGTTTAAGGTGCTAAAACATGAAGGTAGCGATGAGGCATTACAGGATTATAGAGAGAAAAATAAATCCTGTAAAAAGCAGACAAAGGCCGCAAAAATAGAGACTGAGAGAAATATTGCCAGGGAGAGCAAAAATAATCCCAAATTATTTTTCAAGTATATAAATGATAAGAAACTAAAAACCGAGAGTGTGGGCCCCCTTATAAATAACATGGGGGTCATGGTGGAAGGAGATGAGGAAAGGGCCAATCTACTGAATGTCGCCTTCTCAACTGTCTTTACCCAGGAAAATCCCCTGGTGGAAGACACAATGAGGAATAATGTAAATTCTTTTTGGAATGTCAACAGTTTAACCCAGGAAGAGGTATGGCGCCGCCTCGCAACCACTAAGATAGATAAATCACTGAGGCCAGATGGCATACTCCCCCGGGTTCTGCATGAATTATGTACGGTGATAGACAGACTGTTATTTTTAATATTTGAAGATTCACTGAGGACTGGTTATGTTCCACAGGACTGGCGCATAGCAAATGTGGTACCAATAAAAAAAAGGATCAAATAGCGATCCTGGAAACTACAGACCCGTGAGTCTAACTGCTGTGGTGGGGAAAATATTTGAGGGGTTTGTTAGAGATGCTATCCTGGAGTATCTCACTGTGCACAACCTTATAACCCAGCGTCAGCATGGGTTTATGAGAGATCGGTCCTGTCAGACTAATCTGATTGGTTTCTCCGAGGAGGTAAGTTCAAGATTGGATCTGGGAGACGCTGTGGATGTTGTATATCTGGACTTTTCAAAGGCATTTGACACCGTGCCACATAAAAGGTTGGTATATAAAATGAGACTGCTGGGAATAGGAGAAAATCTGTGTATTTGGGTAAGTAATTGGCTTAGTGATAGAAAACAGAGGGTGGTCATTAATGGCACATTCTCAGATTGGGTTGATGTTACCAGTGGAGTGCCACAGGGGTCAGTATTGGGGCCACTTCTTTTTAATATTTTTATTAATGACCTTGTAGTGGGTTTACACAGTCAAGTTTCAATATTTGCAGATGATACTAAGCTGTGTAAAGTAATAAATACTGAGGTCGATAGTTTAGCATTACATAGGGATTTGTGGAAGCTTGAGGAGTGGGCAGAGAAATGGTTGATGAGGTTTAATGTAGATAAATGTAAAGTTATGCACTTGGGCCATGGAAACAAAAAGTATAATTATGTTCTAAACGGTCAATTACTTAGTAAAACTGGAGCTGAAAAGGACTTGGGGGAATTGGTGGATGGTAAACTTAATTTTAGTGACCAGAGCCAGGTGGTTGCTGCTAAGGCAAATAAAATTATGGGATGTATCAAGAGAGGAATAGATTCTCATGATAAAGACATAGTTTTGCCCTTATAC
The DNA here is from genome assembly GCF_040894005.1 of Engystomops pustulosus. NCBI lineage: Eukaryota > Metazoa > Chordata > Amphibia > Anura > Leptodactylidae > Engystomops > Engystomops pustulosus. Next base: position 34,721,181 of record NC_092414.1, read on the forward strand.
AAATCCCTGGTCAGACCACACATGGAATATTGTGTACAGTTTTGGGCACCAGTGTATAAAAAGGATATAGTAGAGCTGGAACGGGTGCAGAGGAGAGCAACCAGGATTATTAGGGGAATGGGGGGATTAGAATACACTGACAGATTACAAAATTTGGGATTATTCAGTTTAGAAAAAAGACAACTGAGGGGAGACCTCATTACAATGTACAAATACCTGAATGGACAGTACAAGGATCTCTCCAAAGATCTCTTTATACCTAGGCCTGTGACCAGGACAAGGGGGCATCCCCTGCGCCTAGAGGAGAGGCGATTCTACCATCACCATAGACAAAGGTTCTTTACTGTACCAGCAGTGAGACTATGGAACTCTCTGCCGCAGGAGGTTGTTATGGCGGACTCTATGTACATGTTCAAGAGAGGCCTTGATGCCTTTCTGGAGAGAAAAAATATCACGGGTTATGGGGATAAAGCATTTATTTAATTCTTAAAGGTTGGACTTGATGGACTTGCGTCTTTTTCCAGCCTTATATACTATGATACTATGATACCATATATACTCAAGTATAATTCGACTCGAGTATAAACCGAGGCAACTAATTTTAACACAAAAAACTGAGAAAACCTATTGAATCAAGTATAAGCCTAGGGTGGTACATGCAGTGGTCACAGCCTACACCCAGTAAATAACCAGCCAGCACATGCCCCCTGGTATATAGCCAGCATCCCCCAGTGTATAGCCAATCCCTGCCCCCAGTATATAGCCAGAAGCCCATATCCCCTAGTATATGGCCAGCAGCCCCCTAGTTTATAGTCAGCAGCCCCCTAGTATATAGCCAGTGCTTGTCCATTTAGTATATAGCCAGTGCCTGCCCCCTTAGTATATTTCCAGTGCCTGCTCCCTTAGTATACTGTATAACCAGAGTGTGCGACACAGCAGGGTCCACTAAGACGGAGCCGGGAACTTCAAAAGACAGAAGAGGACCTGCGGGGGATGTTGGAAAGGTGAGTACAGTGCAGGTTTTTTTTTTCATAGACTCCAGTATTCGCTGAGTAAGAGTTTTTCAGCAAATTTTTTGTGCTTATACTCAAGTATATATCATTATTGTTTTTGAGCAGAACCACTCGGTTCAGGGATTAAACAAGATATGTTTCTGCATAAGTGTAGCTACAGGATTCTCAAGGTATGTGTGGTTCATAATGCATAAAAACAAATGGTAGATTTCTTTTAATGAAATGTTCACATTGGAGCCCATGAAAAAAAAATGCTACAGTCATGGCCATAAGTTTTGAGAATGATACAAATGTTAATTTTTACAAAGTCTACTGTATCAGGTTTTATAATGGCAATTTGCATATTCTCCAGAATGTTATAAAGAATGATCAGCTTAATAGCAATTAATTGCAAAGTCAATATTTGCCTAGAAAATGAATTTTTTCCCCCAAATCACATTTCAACTTCATTGCAGGTGCTTTAAAAGCAGAGCAGTAGCTAACATCGTTTCAGTGATTGCTCCAGTAACACAGGTGTGGGTGGTGATGAGGACAGGGCTGGAGATCAATCTTTCATGATTAAGTAAGAATCACACCACTGGACATTTTAAAAGGAGGCTGGTGCTTGGCATCATTGTTTCTCTTCTGTTAACCATGGTTATCTCTAAAGAAGCACGTGCATTCATCATTGTACTGCACAAAACTGGCTTAACAGGGAAGAGTATTGCAGCTAGAAAAATTGCACCACAGTCAACAATCTATCGCATCATCAAGGAATTCAAGGAGAGAGGTTCCATTGTTGCCAAAAAGGCTCCAGAGAAGGACCAGCAAGCACCAGGAACGTCTCTTAAAAGTGTTTCAGCTTCGGGGTCGGGCTACCAGCAGTGCAGAGCTTGCTCAGGAATGGCAGCAGGCAGATGTGAGTGCATCTGCACGCACTGTGAGGCGGAGACTCTTGGAGCAAGGCCTGGTGTCATGGAGGGCAGCAAAGAAGCCACTTCTCTCCAGAAAAACATCAGCAACAGACTGATATTCTGCAAAAGGTACAGAGAGTGGACTGCTGAGGACTAGGGTAAAGTAATTTTCTCTGATGAATCCTCTTTCCGATTGTTTGGAACATCTGGAAAACAGCTTGTTCGGAGAAGAAAAGGTGAGCGATACCACCAGTCTTGTCATGCCAACTGTAAAGCCTCCTGCAACCATTCATGTGTGGGGCGGCTTCTCAGCCAAGGGAATCGGCTCTCTCACAGTCTTACCTAAAAACACATCCATGAATAAAGAATGGGACCAGAATGTCCTCCAAGAGCAACTTCTCCCAACCGTCCAAGAGCAGTCTGGTGATCAACAATGCCTTTTCCAGCATGATAGAGCACCTTGCCATAAAGCAAAGGTGATAACTAAATGGCTCAGAGAACAAAACAGAGATTTTGGGTCCACGGCCTGGAAACTCCCCAGATCTTAATCTGATTGAGAACTTGTGGTCAATCATCAAGAGACGGGTGGACAAAGAAAAACCAACAAATTGTGACAAAATGCAAGCACTGATTGTGCAAGAAAGGACGGCTATCAGCCAGGATTTGGTCCAGAAGTTGATTGAGAGCTGCCAGGGAGAATTGCAGAGGTCCTGAAGAAGGGTCAACACTGCAAATATTGACTTGCTGCAGTAACTCCTCCTCACTGCCAATAAAAGCTTTTGTTACTCAGAATATGATTGCACTTGTATTTCTGTATGTGATAAAAACATCTGACAAACACACATAAAAACCAGAGGGCAACAGATCATGTGAAAATATAATATTTATATCATTCTCAAAACTTTTGGCCATGACTGTATACTTACCTACGGTGAGTCATGCGACCCTAGTGTATGCACACGGGCAGGAAGAGAAGAAGACAGAGTCGCTGGCAGAAGAAGCCGAACGCAAGTATAGTGGGTTTTTTTTAAGTTTAAGTGGCCTGGTCCTGGATGATGGCCATCTTCATATATGGCCGGGTTTGGAAGAGCTCTCGAATCTAAGGCTATTTATGCTAAAATCGGGGCACATTATATATATTTTAATGACCCTGGGGGAGGCAAAATTTTTTGAGATACGCCCTGTACAATAAAGTACCTTGAAACTGGCCTGTTGCTTGTGCCCAAATGCATCCGTGATTGGGAGAAGCTGCTTTCCCCTGGGTCTTTAATTTTTATCTTCATAAAAACCTCATTAGAGTACCTGCGCTGCTGAGGAACTTCATTAGACACACTTGAGCTGCTACAGAACCTCATAAGAAACACTAGAGCTACTCCGCCTTCTTGTGATGGTCCAAATACACAAAAAATGTACATGCTAATATCATGGAACCTCTTTTTTTCGAGGGTCACTTTAAATTCTCGCCCCTGTACAAGGTGGAGATGCTGGGCTGGCAAAGTATGAGGAGAAGCTGCTGTGGGGGGGGGGGGATGCGGTCCACGGACCCTTAGTAAATGTGCCCCATTGTGTCTATTTGAAATAAGGCACCGGTTTGTAAACCTTAAAAAGAAGAAGTCTCACACATATATTTATTTAACATAACTTATATATATTATGTTTTGCACCTTAAAACTTACGGGACTCTACCTTTTTGTGTTTTTGTGTTTCTGGTTTTTTTTTTAACTCCTTCTTTCCAAAATAAGACATTGACAAGTTCACACTTGTATAATACACTGGAATACAGTGTACAGATAAAGATGGTACAGGCAGAAATTGCATCCTTCAATGGACCCCTGGCTGCCTTACCCCCCATATAACCACAGTCATATATGAACCGCAGTGTCTGCGGTTCATATAGAGGTAAAACACTCAGGATAGGAGCTTCTCTGATCCTGGATGTTAGTGACGTTAGCTTCTTTTTGTCTATTCCACAACATGTGAATTTTTCCCAGCTTCCCAACACCCTGCACAGAATATTATATGGTGCTACGAGGGAGTACAGCATTTCCTGCATAGAACTAGCCCTCCTACATCTCTGTATATTGAAAAATAAAAATGTTACAGCTTTGCGAATGCAGAAAATAAAACATAGAAATACAAATGGAAAAGGGTATGGCGCTGAAGTGGTTAAGGTTGCTAATAGGGTGTGTTTTTTTCCAACCGTATTTATAACCTCCGGACACCCATATGGTTAAAAGCTGTGGTGGAGCAGTTTGCAAATGATTAGTTAAAAAGTGCTATAAGGTTCCCAAAAGACTGTAAAAGTGACATGGGGTCGAAAAAAATGTAAAGCTCCTTGCGCATGGCCCTGTGCTCCCCCACACTGGATCCTAGGCATAGCACAGGTACAGAAGGGAGGGGAGTGAGCGCTCCTCGATCCTCCCCTCTCCAATGCTTAGTCATAGTATAGTGAGAGTTTGGCGCACCGTGACCAGGTGCCATAGACCTCTTTGACCTCTAGCATGTGATCACCAGGGCTAGAACCCAGGTGTAGCGCGTGCACGGGTGGAGAAGTGAGTGGGAGTGAGCACCACTAACTTCTCTCCTATATGCAAAAATCCATGGTGCCCTGAGACATTGTGCTCACTGCACTGGATTCATAAAACTCTATTGTGCCTGTGATCTGGCCATAATTTCTGCAGCCAGATCACAGCCAAAATTATAGGCGTGTGCATGGGTTAGCATTTAATAAGATATAATGACCACAAGATGTCAGTAAAGTCATATAAAATTCTGGTCAGCATGTAATGAGATATAATGACCACAAGAGGTCAGTAAAGTCCCATAAAATCCAGATCAGCATGTAATAAGATATAAAGACCACAAGATGTCAGTAAAGTCATATAATATTCTGGTCAGCATGTAATGAGATATAATGACCACAAGATGTCAGTAAAGTTATATAAAATCCTGTTCAACATGTAATAAGATATAATGACCACAAGAGGGCAGTAAAGTCCTATAAAATCCTGGTCAGCATGTAATAAGATAAAATGACCACACGATGTCAGTAAAGTTATATAAAATCCTGTTCAGCATGTAATAAGATATAATGACCACAAGAGGGCAGTAAAGTCCCATAAAATCCTGGTCAGCATGTAATAAGATAAAATGACCACACGATGTCAGTAAAGTTATACAAAATCCTCGTCGGCATGTAATAAGATATAATGACCACAAGAGGGCAGTAAAGTCAAAAAATGTGTGCAAAAGCATTTTCCTAGTAAAAATAAGGAAAACATTGGCTCTTGGTTACCTTGTAAGGCAGCCACTCATAAATGGTGAAGGGGGGGGGGGGGGGGCAAACATAGGGGGTTGTATATAAGGGGAAAACATGATCCGGACATATTATAGTGATAGTATCAGGTGTAGTAATAACATGATGGTCATCCATTAAGGCATATTCATAATATTTGCACAAATCTCTTAAAGGAGATAAATATTAGCTGGTAAGAATATTTTATATAGTAAACATACAATGCAAGATAGAAAATAGGATGTCAATGTACGTGGAACACAAAATCAAAGAGAAAACGCAAGTCATCTGATGTAGGAGATACGATTGTTATGAGAAGGATAAGGGGATATTATCTAGTTTAATGTCTATTTGGATATTGAAGTTCATATAGTGGCAGCTATAGGAGAAGTGATAGGTTCATAGCAAACTGTGCGGTTAAATCCGGCCACTGTAATGGGGGCGCAGCGCATGTGTATGGTAATAAGAGAAATCAGAGATCTCTGCAATACAGGATGACAATATTACAGGATGCAGGAATATTGGATGTAAAGTGTGGAAAATACACAAAGAAAAGGTTTGAAACAATGTACAGGTTATGTAGAGAGATTGGAAGGGTTATATGTAGAGGTGAGCGAACATACTCGTCCCAGCTTGATGCTCGTTCGAGCATTAGCGTACTCGTAACTGCTCGTTGCTCGGACTAATATTTTGCCAGCTCGAGAAAATTTCATCTCCCGCTGCTTTGATTTTTGGCGGCCAGAAACAGAGCCAATCACAAGCCAGGAGACTCTGCACTCCACCCAGCATGACGTGGTACCCTTACACGTCGATAGCAGTGGTTGGCTGGCCAGATCAGGTGACCCTGGAATAGACTAGCCCCTGCCCGCGCTGCTCGGATCATTCTGTGTCTGGATGCCGTTAGGGAGAGAGCTGCTGCTGCAGGGATAGCGTTACAGGAGTGAGTCTACAAGAACCCAACAGCCCTTGTTAGGGCTAGAATATTTTATTTTTCTTTGCTTGTGGCTGGGCTTGCTGGCACTTGTAGTGCAGCTAGTACCATATTGTGAGTAATTTGCAGGGAGACTTGGGAACGTTCTATTTAGCTCTTAGTGACACACATATCCACCTCAAACACCTAAGTGGGACAATTTATTAGGGGTTTGATTGAATTAGGCACAGTCTGCCGATTTTTTTTATTTATTTTTTTTAAAACTGAAAGTCATCACAGGCACAGCACAAAATCCTGTTGTGTGCTGTCAGTGTAGGTTAGAAACTAGCCATAGCAATCATCATCATCATCTTCTGTGGTTGCTGTGTGATTTCTTCTGATCGTTTTCACAAAAAAACACAAAAAAAACCCCACAAAAAAATTTACAGTTTACACTTTAATTTTGAAAATGTTGAATCCGAGGGCTTGGGGTAGGGGTAGAGGACAAGGGCGTGGGCGTCCAACTACTGCAGGGGTCAGAGGCCGTGGTCCTGGGCGGGGTGAGACACCACCTGCTGATGAGGGAGCAGGGGAACGCCGCAGAGCTACACTCCCTAGGTTCATGTCTCAAGTTACTGGGACTCGTGGTAGAGCACTGTTGAGGCCAGAACAGATTGCGGACAATGCTTCTAGCCATTTGTCCACCAATAAGTCTTCCACGCAGTCCACCCATGTCACCGAAATCAGCACTCCTCCAACTCCTCCACCTAAGTCTGCCCCCTCCCAGGAAAATTTGGCATTTGAACCGGCGTACTCTGAGGAACTGTTTTCTGGACCCTTCCCAGAGTCACAAACCACTTGTCCGGTTGCTGCTGAGCTCTTTCCCGATGCCCAGGTTTTCCACCGGTCGCAGTCTGTGGGTGATAATGACATTGTTGACGTAGTGGAAGTGTGTAAAGAGGTGTCGAATGATGAGGAGACATGGTTGTCAAACAGTGGTGAAGTTGTTGTCAGGGCAGGAAGTCCGAGGGGGGAGCAGACTGAGGGATCGGAGGATGATGAGGTGACAGACCCAAGCTGGGTTGATAGGCCGGGTGAACACAGTGCTTCTGAGATGGAGGCGAGTCCTATAGCAGAACAGGTTGGAAGATGCAGTGGTGGGGCCAGACGGAGAGGCAGGGCCAGAGCTGGTGCATCAGCGCCAAATGTTGCCCGTAGTCAAGCTCCCGTGGCGAGGGCTAGATTTTCGGAAGTCTGGAGGTTCTTTAAAGAAACACCGGATGACCGACAGACTGTGGTGTTCAACCTGTGCCACACCAGGATCAGCAGGGGTTCCACAACTACTAGCTTAACTACCACCAGTATGCGCAGGCATATGAATGCTAAACACCCCACTATATGGCACCAGGCCCGTTCACCTCCGGCCGGGCACACCACTGCTCCTTCCCCTGTGTCATCTACTGCCTCAGCTAGTCAGCCCCCTGCCCAGGACCCCGGCCCAAACACCTCCCTTGCGAAACCACACCTTCGCCTCCACGATCGTCCACAGCATCCACCAATGTCTCCATGCGCAGCGTCCAGCTCTCAATACCCCAGACGCTGGAGCACAAGAGGAAATACAGTGCAACTCACCCACACGCCCAAGCCCTCAACGTCCACATCTCCAAATTACTCAGCCTGGAGATGCTGCCCTATAGGCTGGTAGAGACCGAGGCCTTTCGCAACCTCATGGCGGCGGCCGCCCCTCGGTATTCGGTCCCCAGCTGCCACTACTTTTCCAGATGTGCCGTCGCAGCCCTGCACCAGCACGTGTCAGACAAGGTCCGCGCCGTTTCTGACAAGGTCCACCTGACCACGGACACGTGGACGAGTGCTGCCGGGCAGGGCCACTATATATCGCTGACAGCACATTGGGTTAACATGGTGGAGGCTGGGACCGAATCTGACCCTGGGGCTGGTCATATAATGCCGACGCCGAGGATTGTGGGGCCTACCTCGGTCCAGGTCTCTCAGGCCTACTATGCCTCCTCCTCCTCCCACCCCTCCTCCACCTCCAAATTACCATCCGTGGGCATGGCGCCATCAGCCGATATTATTTCAGCGCTTCTTGCGCATCTGTTTACATTCCCCTCACCTGCCATAACCAAGCCAATTACTTATAAGAATAGTACTACACTTGATCTTATACAAAAGGTTCTTAGAAGTGCTGTTTGTAGCCCCCCGTCTGCTTTGAAAATTATAATTTTTTCAAAGTAAATGCTTCTGGCCTCCAGGCCCATTTTGGGTGGGGAGGAGCCGAGAGGCAGGGGCTTGGACAGGAGAAAGCTCACCTGGCAGCGGACCGCCAGCTCCATCCCAAGATCCAACTAACATAGTTTTAACTGCAGCACCTTTAATCTATTACTACTTTACTGCCTCCATACAACGTCCCCTTATCAAACGAGCTGTGTCAGGCAGAATTTTCAGGTGTTTCACCAGATACATAGTGGAACGCGGCCCATCTGTCGCCGCCATGCTGGAGACCTGAAGTTTCAGTCATAGCAGCGCAATATGGATGCCCCATACTGTCGCTCTTAATCATGGAACCATTTACGAAAAAACAATTAAAAATAGAACTGCTATGCTATTCCATTATTCCTAGGTGAAATATTCAAACGACCCCCGCCTGCTTTGAAAATTATAATTTTTTCAAAGTAAACGCTTCTGGCCCCCAGGCCCATTTTGTGTGGGGAGGAGCTGAGAGACAGAGGTTTGGACAGGCGAAAGCTCGCCTGGCAGTGGACCGCCAGCTCCATCCCAAGATTCTGTTTCCTGTTTCCTGTCCATTTTGCCTCCACGATCCTCCACAGCGTCCACCAATGTCTCATTTCAACTCTCTATACCCCAGACGCTGGAGCACGAGAGGATATGCAGCACATCATCCCCTTATCAAACGAGCTGTGTCAGGCAGAATTTTCCGTTTCACCAGATACATAGTGGAACTCGGCCCATCTGTCGCCGCCATGCTGGAGACCTGAAGTTTCAATCATAGCAGCGCAATATGGATGTCCCATACTGTCGCTCTTAATCATGGAAGTCGTCTCCAGGGCTGCCTCCACATGTCATCCCCTTAGCAAACGAGTTGTGTCAGGCTCATTTTTCGGGTGTTTCACCAGATACGTTATGGAACTTGGTCACTATGTCGCCACCATGCTGTGTTATCGACTAAATATACCGTCAACCTTTTGTTCACATAGGAAATTATTACAGCGCTTCTTGTTTACCTCCTTTGGTTCCTCTCTGCCGCCTTAACCAGGCAAAATACTGATACATAAAGTGCTACACGTTATCCTCGCCAAAAGGAATTTTTTTAATTGGTTTGAAGCTTGAGTCCATTTAGGGTATGTCACCATGACACTCTCTAGCCTGCCACTGCTGCCGCTGCCTCTGCATGCTGTCCCCTATAGTGTCAGGGTCAATTATTGCATGTTTTAGATGCTATCTAGCCTCATTCGGTCACTCTGTCATGGCCATGCTGTTGCCCATAATTTTGGCATAATGGTGCATTTAAGCAGCCTCAGAGGCATCCATGCATGCTGCCCCTGCTGTTTCCTGTCCATTTCCGTGGTGTTTCCATCCTTTTCTGAGGTTCCCAGGTGTTTGGCCAAGCTTCCCTGTGCAGAGCCTTGGTCCCCTTGAAAAATGCTCGAGTCTCCCATTGACTTCAATGGGGCTCGTTATTCGAGATGAGCACTCGAGCATCGGGAAAAGTTTGTCTCGAATAACGAGCACCCGAGCATTTTAGTGCGCGCTCATCTCTATATGTCTGATGGTCGAGTGTATATGTAAATATATAATGACCTGGATAATAGATGTGTCTTATGTGTGTCTTATGTGTGTCTTATGTGTGTCTACTATATATGGAAGTATATGTAGGTGATTATTACCTGAGAGAAGAAACAGAACAAGAGAGAGAACAACGAAAAAGAGAACGAAGAGAAGAAAATGAAAAGAAAATATCTCAACCAGGGCCGGAGTTTGGGGTTGCGGCAAACTGGGCATTTTCCAAGGGCCCCCGTCCTAAAGGGACCCCCTGCATGTAGACTTTTATGGGCAGAGGATGTATTGATCTTTGAATACCCCTTGGTTGAATGCCCAGGTGAAGATCATCTATCTATCTATCTATCTATCTATCTATCTATCTATCTATCTATCTATCTGTCTACCATCTATTTGTCTAGTTATCTAGCTCCTATAATTTGTCCATTTCCTATCTGTCTATTTGTCTATTTATCTTTATATCTTCTATCTATCTACCTATAATCTATCCATCTTTCAATCACTCTTCTATCTCTCTTCTACTGTATCTATATTTCATCTTTATCTTCTATCATCAATCATCTGTCTGTCTCCTATAAAATTCTTCTAAGCCCCATATTACACATTGCCTTACCATACTACTGATTGTAAACTACAAAGTGTTATTATTGTGCAGCACTACTGAATGTGACTGTTTTTGTTGGGTGGCACGGTGGCTTAGTGGTTAGCACTACACCTTGCTGTGCTGGCGTCCTGTTTTCAAGTCCTGTCCAGGTCAACATCTGCAAAGAGTTTGTATGTGTTTGTGTAGGTTTCCTCCCCTACTCCAAAACATACTGGTAGGTTATGTCCCATCAGGGACTGATTTGACAAGCTTTGTCCAGTGCTAAGTAATCTGTGTGCACTTTATAAAATAAAGAATTAGTATTATTAGTTTTATTTTGGGGCCCCACTTTTAGGTTTGCCCAGGGCCCCACTTTGTCTATAACTGTCCTTGCCTCATCGTACTAGAAGCTTCTTGGCAGTTTCTTCACCTGTTGGATTGCTGGAAAACTCTATGGACACATCTGAAGCAAATTGCTTGTCAGGTTTTTGGGTATTCTGGACCAGCAGACCGTTTTAAGGTAGGCAGATTGATTCCTTATTTTTCGTTATTGATGTATTCGGCTGGGATGGAGCAGCGGCAGACCTATTTTAAATATGATAAATAACCCCTTGTGTGACACAGGGTCTATTCCAGCGCATGTCTCGTTGGCAGCAATACATGGTACTAGTGCCACATTTATCGTTTTTTACTGTATCATTATGTGACAGTATCTAATGCCAGTATATTTCCTGGAGTGCAGCCGTTCATTTGGGGAAATTGGCTTTTTAAAGTTTAATGTTCTGCCTTTTCTATAAACATAATTATGTTATGATCATTGTTCCCAAGGATTTTCCAGACACTGACATTTTATAGTTCAATCAAGATTTATTAAAGTATAAAGTATACAAACGTGTACAAGAACATATACATATAGAATAGTATAATTAAAGAAAACATTTAGAACAGGGACACTGTGATCCAACAAACGTTTCCCATATAGGAAGTGAAAAATACAATGAATGAATGCATGTAGTATGCAGATTCTCCGGTAGACCATCATTCACAATTATCAACTAGCGAAGAGCTGAAGGGCTTACAAAGGCCGTAGGGAGCAGACGAAACCCTACAGGTTTCCGTTGCAGCCCATAGTGGGCACTGCCACTAATATCATTTAGTTTCTCATCCACTGCCACCGGGACATCAACATTATGAAGAATACTGAACATAGTGATGTATTTAGTTTAGGGGAGAGAAAACCCCTGAGTGAAGTTGGACCCAGCACCTTGTTCAAATCAAACAAAATTCATCAATTTTATTAGATTCGAATAAGGTGGGGGCACACTTCACTCAGGTAGAGTTAACTGTTTGGTATATGAAGGCTGGTACCCCGAGGGGAGAAACGCCTAATCATGTAAGAGCGAGATCTGGCAAAGAGAAGAAGGTATGGTCTACAGGTGGTGCTGGAATTAGAAACTAATTTGAGAGGATATAAGGAGATAGTACAGTTACAAGGGTAGGGGAGTCTGACGAGGGAGCACACATAGAAGGGGGGAGGGAGTTTGAGACCCTGCATCTCTGGTGTGTACCGTTCTTCTCTATATTAAGACAAAATATGGGTCAGTAACTAGAAGGTATGAGGGGGACTGTTATGTGTGCCTCCAGCAACTGGGGAAGAGATAACATGTCCGGGGATACGGAGCTAAAGGTTCTGGCCAAGAATGCCGGAAGGGGAGGCATTCAGGAGTTTGACGAAGGCGGGTGTGAAGCTGTCTGGCCCTGGGTTCTTGCCAGTAGAGGATTTTTTAATGGCATCAGATATCTCCTGTTCACTAATCTGCAGCTCCCGACCACATCGCCCCCCCAACGCTGGTAGTCGAGTCTCAGTGATATAGGACTCAATCCGCTGTTGAAGAGCGCTTGGGTTCAAGTCAGATAACTGTCCCTTGATGTTATATAGGCTAGAGTAGTAGGAATGAAATTCGCACCATTACGTGAATGGAGCAATCGGGATAGGGACCTAGCGTAACCATGAGTTGAGTTATGGGCCATAAAAAAGTTACCTATTGTCTGTTTAAGGTCTGCCCGGCTGAGTCATTAAGGAGATTGTCATTCAGTCTCCATTTCCACGGCTATCATCCCATATGTGGGAGAACAAGGGATAGAAATATCGGTGCGTGCTCAGCGTGTACTATTTTGCCAGGAGAGTGCTCCATGGCTCAGAAGGAAGTAGTCGATACAACTATATGAATTATGAGAATTAGGAATAGTCCCTATCCTGGGGATGAAGGATGCGCCACATGTCTGTCAGCTTGAGAGAGTAGAGGTCCCGCTTGAGAAAGCAAAACTGCCTAACAGTGTCTGAGCTCCAGACAGATAAGGAATCAATTAGAAGAAATTATGAGGTATTGAAATAGTCTTCCACAATCAGAGTGCCTTCTGTAAAGTCTGACAGCTCAACTAACATCTGCTTACCTGCAGGGATTGGACAATGGTTTGGTAAGTACCATGCTGAAGAGGTAAAAACCTGCCCATATATCTTTATTTTGAGAAAAACATATCGCTCAAGGGGTCCAATTTCTCCCCCAGGACAACATGCGGCAGAGATCTATGTAGTACAACGGAGACACCCCTGCACACGGATTATGGATTGGCACTATGGAACCATGTCAAAAAATAATAATCCTTAAGAGCTGGAGTATTCCCCTTTTTGAAGTGAAACAAGATATTTCCCTTTTGTTTGTGCATATCATAGAGGATCTGTGAGTGTTTCTGAGGGGTTTTACGTCCCCTTGCACTTAGGAACCCCAACTTCAGGGAACCCATGGGAAGCCTCAGACGCCGACAAAGGGTGTGGGGGACACAGGGAAGCGAGGAGTGGGTTTCAGACAAGGGCAGGGGGGGAGGATGGGGAAAAAATACAAGGTTCTGCCATGGTTCTGCTACCTGACCTGGCAAATCTTACCACTGTTGTGGTCCAACAGTCTCAAAAGATTGCTGTACAAGGTCAGCAACTTGGACAAGTCACCACCATGTTGCAGCAGTTGTTATCTACCCAGCACCAGCGTCCAGTGCATGCGGTACCCCGTGTTACTACGACTGTATTGTCAACTGCTGAACCCAGGCTGCATCTTCTATGCCCAGCAAGTATGACGATGAGGCTTCATAACCCAGTGCTCCTTGCATATTGAACTGCTACCTTCACAGTTCACCACAGAATGGGCTGAGGTGGCTTTTGTGATCAGCCTTCTTTCTGGGAAAGCCCCGGCACAGGGACAATCCTGCTACACGGCTCTCACTGCATTCCTCACTGAATCCCGGTCCGTCTTTGAGGAACCTGCCCGGGCAGCTTCTGCGGAGACGGCACTGCTGAACTTGTGTCAAGGGTACTCCTCTGTTGGAGACAATGCGGTCTGGTTCCGTACTTTAGCCTCCAAGCTGGATTGGAATGATGCGGCCTTGCTTGCTACATTTTAAAAAGGACTATCTGGGCAGATCAAAGACGCCCTGTCTGCAAGGTACCTGCCGTCTACGTTGAGTGATCTCATCTCTCTGGCCACTCAAATTGACTTCCGGTTTACTGAGCACTCTGAGGAGAAATGTCTCGAACAACCGCAAGTCAGGAACTGACGTCAGCCAAGTCTGGCCCCAGTCTTGCAAAGACCACCTCAGCCGTCTTCCGTGTCTGTTGCAGAGGAGCCCATGCAGGTGGATAGAGCTTGTCAGTCATTCCAAGAGTGTTCCAGACGAAGACAGGAGAACATCTGCTTCTATTGTGCCAGCCTGGAGCTTTCTTATGTTGTGTCTAGTCTGTCCACAGCGTCGGGAAAACAAAGACACCTAGGGTTCTTGGGAGAAGCTTCCCTAGGTGAGAACAAAGCTTCTTCACGTCTGAACAAGCCTGTCTTACTCAGCTCTGGGACAGGTAATCAGGTTCAAGTCTCTGCCTTCCTACATTCTAGTTCTGCAGGAAATTTTGTGGATGCTGCCCTGGTTTCTAAGCATCATCTTCTCGTGGTCCATCTCGAGAAGCCGCAGGTCATCTCCTCTGTCAGTGGTCAGATTCTCTACGACCCGGTCTGGTACCACACTGAGCCCCTATGTCTGCAAGTGGGAGCCTTGCACAAGGAGACTTTCTTACATCCGACCTGCTCTGCAGAAGAAGATACTGACTTGGAGACAATGCTCTGGTTTGGCTGGGCTTCCTGGGGTGCCATGCTCTGTCGCCCTCATTTTCCGTTGACCGTTTCCAGATCTGGTCAAGGATGTACAGGATTTTGTGGGCTCCTGCACTTCCTCTGCCCGAAACAAGCCAGCTAGTCTTAAACCAGCTGGTCTTCTTCAGTCGTTACCGATACCCAGCTGCCTGTGGACTCACATGGCAATGGACTTTATCACTAATCTTCCAACTTCCTCGGGTAATACCATCATCTGGGTGGTAACAGATCGCTTTTCCAAGATGTCCTACTTTGTTCCTCTTTCAGGTCTGCTGTATTCTCCACGCCTTGCCAGCTTGTTCTTCACCCACATCTTCTGGCTTCATGGTCTCCCTCTGCATATTGTATCGGTTCTGGCGTTCTCTGTGCACACAACTTCAGGTAAAATTGGACTTTTCATTAATGTATCACCCTCAGTCTAATGGACAAGTGGAGAGGATTAATCAGATCCTAGGCTGCTATCTCCTCCATTTTGTCTCTGCCCGACAGGATGACTTGTCCTCTCTGCTGCCATGGGCAAAGTTCTCCTACAATTCCCTGGACCCTGATTCTGCTGGTGCCACTCCTTTCTGTGGTTAATGGAAGACATTCACGGCCACCCCTACCTCTCTCGGTGTCTGCTGACGTCCCTGCTGTGGAAGAGTTGGTAGAAGACTTTAAATCCACCTGGGAACAGACTCGTCAGTCTCTTCTTCGGGTGTCCGCCTGCACCAAAACTCAGGCTGATAAGAAATGCACGCCTCCTCCCATCTTCACTGCAGGAGACAAAGTGTGGCTGTCCTCCAGGTATGTTCAGTTGAAGATCCCCAGTTACAAACTGGGTCTACGTTTCCTGGGAGCATTCGAGGTGTTACAGTGCATTCATCTCGTGGCGTATAAGCTCCGCCTTCCTCCCACCATGTGCATCCCAAATTCCTTCCATGTCTCCCTGTTAAAATCTGTCATTCTGAATCGCTTCTCCCAGCAAGTACCTCCTCCTGATCCTGAATCTGATGCTTCTGATGTCTTCAAGGTGAAAGAGGTCCTTGATCTGAAGACGGCCTGGAGGAAAGGTCTTGGGAACCCAAAGTCAACATCCTGGATCATGCCCTTCTACCCAGGTTCCTCCAGTCCAAGAAGAGGGGAAGCTGAAGGGAGGGGGCACTGTCCCGGGTGCTCCTGCGGCTCATATCCCGGGTCACAGGCGCACCCGTGTGCCTTTCTGTGCCCCAGGAGCCTGCCTGCACGTTGACTGCCCCTTCCTGTGTCCCCTGACGAATCTTTGTGCTTATATGCCTAAGGGAAAGCTTTGTCCCATGCCCTTTGCGATTTTCCTGTTTTCCCGTTGTGACCTCGATTCCGTTTCTGACTCCGATTCTGTGATGCCTGTACTAACCTACCGCTACGTCCCTGACTCTGATCCTGTGTTGTCTGTCTCGACCTCCTGCCTGTCCCCAACCACGAGTTTGCCTAATGGTTCTGTACAATGCCTTGGCCACCACTGCAGACAAAGTCGCGCCTGGGGAATGACCTGGTGGTACCACTGCGCAGCAAGTCCAACCCACTTTGCCGCCGGCTCTGGTGAAAACTGGGTGCCACTTAGACTCTGGTCCCAGGGTGTCGGCTTACTTCATCGTTCGCAGTGGTCCAGTGGGTCCACTACTCCTGGTTCCTGACAGTATACACCAGGATCTGAGCCATGCATTTAACCTCTTGAGCTCCCGCTGTCTTCTCTGTATAGCGCTTGGCACAGGTACTGATCCAGAGAATACTACCTTGGAGGTCCTTTAAGCTTTAAACCAAACATCAAAAAAAGGTGATATGCTTCGGACTGGTTACCACTAAGGACTTGGAGTCCAAAATGCGTTACCTTTTTGTGATGTTTGTTTTTATCTGCTGAAGTTACAATAAAGATAAGATTTTAGAAGATTCTGCAATGTGCTGGAATTCCCTACCTTTTTCACATTGGTTTATGTGCTTATCCAGCTTAAGTTCCGGAGCACTCGGGTTCTTCTATTTCCCTGGGACTTGAATGTAGCTGAGGGGTATTCTTTTGTGTATACTTTACACCTATTTAAACATTCTCTATGTTTAAATTTTCTCAAAGTTTTGGAATATTGAGTTGGGACCCGTACCTGAATGATACAGAACAATAATACCTATAATTCACTGCATGAACCAGTTTACGGTTCCATTGTTTAGATTGAGTATTTGGTCAAGTTTTTGTGGTCTATAATTATACAACAGGTGGTTAACTTTGATTATTGTGCCTATACCACCCAATTTCATAATTTTGGAGGAGGATGACACAAAGCAGATGTGAGTAACATAAGTGTGAATTCCATTACCGGTAATTATTTTCTTCTTATATTACAGCCATGAATCATTGATCAGAGCATCGCTGGTTCAAGTTCAAGTTTGTATAAGTAAAAAAAAAGTGAAAAGCAGTAAAGTTAACACATTAGAATAAGTAAAAAAATAAATACATTAAAATATAAGCCCCTAAAAATGTCACTTTCCCATAAAAACCCCTAATAAACTATAAAAAACACAAACACACAAAAAAAACCACCACATATTTGGTATTTCCACGTCCGTAACACTCTGTATAATTAAACAGAATTGCTACTGGACCTGCGCGGTAAAGGCCAGGGAAAAAACGCAAAAAACCTTCCGAAAATTTTTTTAATTAATACCTTTAAAAAGTGATTAAAAAAGTTACGCACTCTAAAATGAGACCACTAAAAAGAACAACTCTTCTCGCAAAAAACAAGTCCCTAACCAGATTTGTCAGCCAAAAAATAAAAAAGTTCTGCATATGAAAAGATGATGAACCAAATTTTTTCCAAATTAGTTTTTATTCAATAAAATTGAATAAAATACACAAACCCCCCACATATTTGGTACCGCTGCTTCCGCGACAATCTTCATAATAAAACAGAATCGGTATTTGACCCGCAAAATGAACCACGTAAAAAAACAACCTCAAAAACGCTCTGAAAAAAAGATAATTTTTAATTAATACCCTTTAAAAAATGCTCTAAAAAGTGATTAAAAAAAGTTACGCACTCTAAAATAAGACCACTAAAAAGAACAATCCTTCTCGCAAAAAATAAGCCCTTAACCAGAATTGTAAGCCGAAAAATAAAGGTGGTGAGGTATTTTTGGAATCGTGGTGACCCATAGAATAAAAATAATATACTATTTTTACAGTATGGTAAACGGACCAAAAAAAAAAACCCACAAAAAAATGTTCCTAAAAATTGATGATTTTCATTTCCTCCACCAACAAAGAGTTAATAAAATCTTACCAATTAGCTATAGATGCCCCAAAATTATGTACCATAAAAGTGCATCTCATGTCGCAAAAAATAAGCCCCTATAGGTCCACAATAAAAAAAACAAAAAAAACTATAGCCTGTACAATGTGACATAGCAAATCTGCTCTGGATGGCGCCTCCTTCCCTTCTATGCCCGGTCATGCGCCCATACAGCAGGTTACCAGCACATATGGGGTATCAGTGCACTCGGGAGAGATTGGGTATCAAACTTTGTGGAGCCTTTTTTCATTTAATCCATTACAAATGTTTAATTTTCCACCCAAAATGAGTGTATTGTTAAAAAATATTACAATTTGTAGACCACACCTCCATTTTGTTTTAATCCCTATAAAACACCTAAAGGGTTAACAAACTTCTTAAAAGTGGTTTTTCATACGTTGAGGGGTGTAGTTTCCATAATGGGGTAATTAACAATTCTAGCTATTATTTAGGCCTCTCACAGTCAATTAAAAGTTCAGCAGGTCCATCTAAATATTAGTTTTGGTGATTTTCCCAAAAATTTTAAAAATGGCCCCAAATTCTGAGCCTCATAACATTCTAGTAAAATATGTGGAATCTTTAAAAAACCATGCCACCATAAAGCAGACATTTAGGAAATGCAAGTTATGAATTTATTTGGGTGATATGACTATCTGCATCAAAAGTAGAGAATTTAGAACTTTGAAAATAGAGAATTTTTCCAAATTTTTGCCAGGGCACATTTGAAAAATGGGACCGCGTCCTTATGGCCAAAAGAGGTTTAGTCCAGTAGGGGTTAATATAATATTATATACTATATTACTATTATATGTGATGACATTTTTAATATTGTTGTAGTTTGCAGCAGTGGTCTCGGGAATCCGATCTTTTTCTTGCCTGAAAATACTAATACTGTGAGCGCATGGTAGTAACCAGGGCTCCATCCAGTGCTGAAAAGACGGAATTTCATCCTTCTTTGCGCCACCTGGTGTTTAAAATCAGAATTTATTGTTAAACATTTCAACATTTTAGTCTGCTGAGGTTTTTCGCCACCTACAATAAAAAATACAACAGTAATTAGAGAAAAATAATAATAACCATGAATCGAATACTAATCATTATAATAATAACCATAATAATAATGACAATACAGACGGTCCCCTACTTAGGAACACTCGACTTACATACGACCCGTAGTTACAAACGGACCTCTGGATATTGGTAATTTATTGTACTTTAGTCCTAGGCTACAATAATCAGCTGTAACAGTTATCACAGGTGTCTGTAATGAAGCTTTATTGATAATTCTGGTTCTTATGACAATCCAACATTTTTAAAATCAAATTGTCACAGACGCCAAATAAGTTCTGGCTGAGATTACAATTATGAAATACACAGTTCCAACTTACATACAAATTCAACTTAAGAACAAACCTCCAGACCTTATCTTGTATGTAACCCTAGGACTGCCTGTAATAATAATAAAAAAAGCACTTTTACTAGACACAGACAATTTTCTTTACAGTTTAGAAAGTTATAAGTTTTCTAAAAGTTAAATAAATGCTCATGATTCTGTTCACATTATGTACCTATATCAATCCAGTGTATCCAGCGAGTGCCTTCTATGAACAGGATATATCTATCAGGAAATATACTGTATATTACACCAAGAAATCTCCATAAGTATCACAAAACTTTAAACATTGAGGGCGCGTTCACACGTTGCGTTTTTGTCGCGTTTTCATTGCGTTTGAAACGCATATACAACAGCTGATGAGAGATGATTTACCTAAATACATTACCGTTTACGTTTGTAAATGCAATGTTAACGCATGCGTTAACAAAACGTGTGCGTTAACGCGTTGTTAACGCATGCGTTAACGTCGCATTTACGATGCATTTTGTAAACGGAAATGTTATCAGTGATGTAATTAGGCAAATCACCCCTCCTCAGCTGTTATATATGTATATGCGTTTCAAACGCAGGTCAAAACGCAACATGTGAACGCGCCCTAACCCCTTTACGGCTGCCATATGGCTATATATGTCCTATTTGCACAAGTCCCATGTAAATAGCAGATATCCACATCATGACAGTGTCCCACTGTAAACAAACATATCTCCTGAACCGTACCTAGCCTAGGTACCTGGTACCTAGAAAAACTGTTCTGGTGTCATACTAAAGGGAAGAATAATGCAATATAATATCAGGATTGTCTTTCTAGGTGAAACAGAACCGGTGATATCCACTGTTAAAGTTTCAGTTAAAAATATGATTTTTACAGCAAACCTGTCACCAGGAATGTCCTTTACTAGCTGGTGACAGGCTCCAATATGCTATGCCGTACTGATTTGGTACAGGTTTCTACAATTTTACTGCTTATTAAAACATTTTTAATGGGAAAAATTATTGTAAAAAACATATTCTTTCACCTTTTTAGTTTAAATTCCTTCCAAAGTGTAATTTAAATAAGAGTAGAACGGAAATGTAAATATTAGCCTATACATTCAGGATTCAATGTTGCAGTCATAAAGATATAAGAAAAAGGAGGTTTATTGGAATTGTTCCAGTATTATAACCACATAATGAGTCACAGTAACAAAACACATTACCAATTCATTGTAAAGAAATGAATATTCCCACAGGTCCACAATACCAATATTTTACATGTTAATAAATTGCACACAAGATCCAAATAGAGACCACCCCTAGGACCAATGGTGGGAGTCTGGGGTTATGTCAATACCACTACACGACAGACCAGGTATAACTCTAACCAGTAAGATGGACACATATATGCCACATTAATCAAAGACACAAACCTCCTCCCGTAGTAACATGATACATTGTCATGAGACTATACATATTTTATATCAACATGGCTGTAACATAGTAGGGAATCCATTTTTACCATGTTATATTAGTGGTAGTAGCGCTATATTAGTTTGCCTTTACCATGAATATTAGACTGGTGGATCAATGTACAAATGTGAATGTCATGGGTGCTATGACCCATGTTTCAGGTCACAGGAACACCAGTGTCCCCCCCCCCCCCCTGGAGCCCTCCCCTGCCGCCTTCCCTGTTAAAATCCTGGCCCCTTCCTGTGTCCCCTGCTAGATCTTTGTGCTCTATGCCTTTGAGTAAGCGTTTGTACTCTGCCTGTGTGATTCCCGTTGTGACCTCCTGCTACGTTCCTGACTCTGATCCTTTGCCGCCTGCCCTGACCTTCCGCCTGTCCATGACCACATTTCTGTACTTCGCCTTGGCCACCACTGCGAGCAAAGTCGCACCTGTGGAGTGAACTACTGGTATCTCGCTGCAGTCCTGATAGTAAGATCCGGCCATGGATCCCACCAAGGTTCCGCTACCTGAACTGGCTGATCTTACCACCATTGTGGCCCAGCAGTCCCAGCAAATTGCTGTGCAGGGCCAGCAACTCGGTCATCTCACCACTGTCTTGCAGCAGTTGTTGGCAACCTAGCAGCAACATCTGGTTCCCACGTCTCCTCCTGGTACTGAGGCAACCTACCCTACTGCAGAACCCAGACTGCGATTATCCATGCCGTCCAAGTATGACAGCGACGCCAAGTTTCATCACGCAGTGCTCCTTGCATATTGAATTGATGCCTTCGCAGTTCACCACAGAATGGTCAAAGGTGACTTTCATGATCAGTCTCCTCTCCAGGAAAGCCATGGCTGCAGTGTTAAAGGGTTAAGAAATCCCACCTCGTTCCTTTCAAATGTTCCTAAATATTATATTACTATTATAAGTGATTATATTCTTAATATTTATACACAAAAAAAGACAGGCGCTGCCGGAATCAAAAAATTGTCCATGCCTCCGGAGCAACATATGTAATAAACACCAGAAAAGATGGATGTGTACCCCTGAGGAAGTTCCCCTGCAGTGCCGATACGCGTGGGATTCTCCACCCTCCTGGCTCTCTGTCTACCTCCATTACCCTGAACATTACCCTCGTTTTCATGCGGTTGATTTAGCTGGGTATTGTATCAGTAGGGCAGGTGTTCCACACCTTCATACATATTCGTTCACCATAGATTATTTTGCATTTGTCTGCTTTACTGTGCAAGTTCTGACACTCCAATATATTGTATTGGTGGACAGTTTGTATCAGGGGGGTTTAGGTTGTTTTTGGACCCGTGAGAGCTGGGTACATAATATTGTTGTACCCTTTTAGTGTTTTTATTGTATTTTTGTCTGGTCTTGATTTGCTTATTATTTAATAAAAATTACATTTGTACATTGGTCCAGGATATGCATCCATCTTTTCTGGTGTTTATTATATATTCTTAATATTGTTATAGTTTGCAGCACTGGTCTCAGGAATCCAATCTTTTTCTTGCCTGAAATTCGACCTACTAATACTGTGAGCGCAAGGTAGTAACCAGGGCTCCATCCAGTGCTAAAAGAACGGAATTTCATCCTTCTTTGCGCCACCTGGTGTTTAAAATCAGAATTTTAACATTTCAACATTTTAGTCTGCTGAGGTTTTTTCCCATCTGCAAAACAAATAAATTAAAGTAATTAAAGAAACATAATAATAATAATAACAACCATGAATCGAATACTAATCATTATAATAATAAGATAGTAGGGAATCCATTTTTACCATGTTATATTAGTGGTAGTAGCGCTATATTAGTTTGCCTTTACCATGAATATTAGACTGGTGGATCAATGTACAAATGTGAATGTCATGGGTGCTCCGGCGACCCATGTTCTGGGTCGCAGGCACACCTGTGTGCCTCCCCCTGGAGCCCCATGGCAGTCCCTCGATCCGGCTTGTGTCCCTGCCTCCTAGGGTGTGCGCATCAACGTTCTGAGATTTAAAGGGCCAACGTTCTGAGATTTTGCCGTCTGCCCTGACCTTCCACTACATCCCCGACTTTGATCCTGTGCTGCCTGTCCTGACCTCCTGCTTGTTCACGACTACGTTTCTGCTCTATGATTCTGTACTTCGCCTTGGTCGCCACTGCAAGCAAAGTTGCGCCTTTGGAGCGACCTGGTGGTATCCTCTGGTGCAGTGGTTCTCAACCTTTCTAATGCTGTGACCCGCAATACAGTTCCTCATTTTGCGGTGACCCCAAACCATGTACAAGAATATAGCTACTATAATACTGCCCCCTATGTACAAGAATATAACTACTATAATACTGCCCTCTATGTACAAGAATATAACTACCGTATATTCCGGCGTATAAGACGACTTTTGAAGACAGAAAAATCTTCTGTCTTCTCTGGGGTCGTCTTATACGCCGGTAATCCCGACCGCCCGCCGTGTATTCACGGCGGCGGTCGGGTCGCGCTGCATGGAGAGGGCTTACGGGCTGAGCCCTCTCCATAGCCGTTAAGTCTTTGCTGCATATTGCAGCAAAGGCTTACCGGTAACACCGATCGCGGGTGTTTTCACAGCGTTGGCTGCCGGCAAAGCTGCCGGCAGCCTCAAACAGTGTCGTACCGATCACGGTACCGAGGCCTGCACCTGACCCCTGTGCTGCGCTGATAACTCCGCGCAGCACCGCGGGCAGATGTTTTAAATTGTGAGAGCCGCGGGCCTTTCCCTTACAGCACACGGACTCTTCTGCATCTGGTCCGTGCGCTGGATCAGGAGGGCCCGGAGCTGTCACAATTTAAAATTTGAACGGGCCCCCGATCCGCCCACCTTTCCACCCACCTCATCCATCGACGCCGGCACAGGCTTAATGACGCGCCTGCCTGCCTGCTGTCTGCTGAGGTCTATGACCCGGCACCTGACCTGGCAGACGCGTCATCAGCCGTCGCCTGCGCCGATCTTTAGAAGAGAGAGAGAGGGCGAAGAGGAGCAGAATAACTAGGTAAGAGTTTTATTTTTTTTATTTTGCTTAAATCTATGGGGCCCTGTTTCTATTTTGGGGGGGGGGAGGCATATGTGAAAGTTAGGAAATGGCTATTTGGGGGGGATATTACCTATGGGGGACATTAATCACGGCTACTGCTGGGGGGACATTGATTATGGCTACTGGTGGGGGGGGACATTAATCACGGCTACTGCTGGGGGTGGGGACATTGATTATGGCTACTGCTAGGGGGGGGACATTGATTATGGCTACTGGTGGGTGGGGGCATTAATTATGGCTACTGGTATATGGGGGACATTAATTATGGCTACTGGTGAGAAGGGACATTAATTATGGCAACATACCGATGGTAATGTTGTTGTTGTATGCCTTATGTTTATGAGCGACAGTTTTCCTGCTATATACCTGCATGTCATAAGAATTTAAATTAAAAAAAGGGCCATGTTAAATTCAAATCTGTATTTTGACCGGTGTTTTGTATGCGTTGGGAAAGGGGTAGTCTTATACGGCGAATATATCTTAAACTCTATATTTTAAACAGGAAAGTAGGGGGGTCGTCTTATACACCAGGTCGTCTTATACGCCGGAATATACGGTACTATAATACTGCCCCCTATGTACAAGAATATAACTACTATAATACTGCCTCCTATGTACAGGAATAAAACTACTATAATACTGCCCCCTATGTACAGGGATATAGCTTCTATAATACTGCCCCCTATGTACTAGAATATAACTACTATAATACTGCCCCCTATGTACAGGAATATAACTACTATAATACTGCCCCCTATGTACAGGGATATAGCTCCTATAATACTGCCCCCTATGTACAAGAATATAACTACTATAATACTGCCCCCTATGTACAGGAATATAACTACTATAATACTGCCCCCTATGTACAAGAATATAACTACTATAATACTGCCCCCTATGTACAAGAATATAACTACTATAATACTGCCTCCTATGTACAGGAATAAAACTACTATAATACTGCCCCCTATGTACAGGGATATAGCTTCTATAATACTGCCCCCTATGTACTAGAATATAACTACTATAATACTGCCCCCTATGTACAGGAATATAACTACTATAATACTGCCCCCTATGTACAGGGATATAGCTCCTATAATACTGCCCCCTATGTACAAGAATATAACTACTATAATACTGCCCCCTATGTACAGGAATATAACTACTATAATACTGCCCCCTATGTACAAGAATATAACTACTATAATACTGCCCCCTATGTACAAGAATATAACTACTATAATACTGCCTCCTATGTAGAGGAATAAAACTACTATAATACTGCTCCCTATGTACAGGGCTATAGCTCCTATAATACTGTCCCCTATGTACAAGAATATAACTACTATAATACTGCCCCCTATGTACAGGAATATAACTACTATAATACTGCCCCCTATGTACAGGAATATAACTACTATAATACTGCCCCCTATGTACAGGAATATAACTACTATAATACTGCCCCCTATGTACAAGAATATAACTACTATAATACTGCCTCCTATGTACAGGAATAAAACTACTATAATACTGCCCCCTATGTACAGGGATATAGCTCCTATAATACTGCCCCCTATGTACAAGAATATAACTACTATAATACTGCCCCCTATGTACAGGAATATAACTACTATAATACTGCCCCCTATGTACAGGAATATAACTACTATAATACTGCCCCCTATGTACAAGAATATAACTACTATAATACTGCCTCCTATGTACAGGAATAAAACTACAATAATACTTCCCCCTATGTACAGGGATATAGCTCCTATAATACTGCCCCCTATGTACAAGAATATAACTACTATAATACTGCCCCCTATGTACAGGAATATAACTACTATAATACTGCCCCCTATGTACAGGGATATAGCTCCTATAATACTGACCCCTATGTACAAGAATATAACTACTATAATACTGCCCCCTATGTACAGGAATATAACTACTATAATACTGCCTCCTATGTACAGGAATAAAACGACTATTATATTGCCCCTATGTACAAGAATATAACTACTATAATACTGCCCCCTATGTACAAGAATATAACTACTATAATACTGCCTCCTATGTACAGGAATAAAACTACTATAATACTGCCCCCTATGTACAGGGATATAGCTCCTATAATACTGCCCCCTATGTACAAGAATATAACTACAATACTGCCCCCTATGTACAGGGATATAGCTCCTATAATACTGCCCACTATGTACAGGGATATAGCTCCTATAATACTGCCCCCTATGTACAAGAATATAACTACTATAATACTGCCCCCTATGTACAGGGATATAGCTCCTATAATACTGCCCCCTATGTACAGGGATATAGCTCCTATAATACTGCCCCCTATGTACAAGAATATAACTACTATAATACTGCCCCCTATGTACAAGAATAGAACTACTATAATACTGCCCCCTATGTACAAGAATATAACTACTATAATACTGCCTCCTATGTACAGGAATAAAACTACTATAATACTGGCCACTATGTACAGGGATATAGCTCCTATAATACTGCGCCCTATGTACAAGAATATAACTACTATAATACTGCCCCCTATGTACAGGGATATAGCTCCTATAATACTGCCCCCTATGTACAGGGATATAGCTCCTATAATACTGCCCCCTATGTACAAGAATATAACTACTATAATACTGCCCCCCTATGTACAGGGATATAGCTCCTATAATACTGCCCCCTATGTACAGGGATATAGCTCCTATAATACTGCCCCCTATGTACAAGAATATAACTACTATAATACTGTCCCCTATGTACAGGGATATAGCTCCTATAATACTGCCTCCTATGTACAAGAATATAACTATTATAATACTGCCCCCTATGTTCAAGACTATAACTACTATAATACTGCCCCCTATGTACAGGAATATAACTATTATAATACTGCCCCCTATGTACAAGAATATAACTACTATAATACTGGCCACTATGTACAAGAATATCACTGCCATAATACTGCCCCCTATGTACAAGAATATCACTGCCATAATACTGCCCCCTACCAGGTTTAAGTACGCCCCTGGGCGACACGTGACCGTATTTAAAATTCAGAATCTCAAACAGTCTACTGTTCCCTGAAATATTCCCTAGTTTATCATCCCAAACAGCCGTATCATGGTCAGGGCAGTTTTGAGGTCATTTAACCAACAGGACGAGCCTAAAAATTTGTGCCCCTCCCCTCTGCCAAGTAATAAAACTGAAGCTTCAACTCAGCTGCTGCGGAACCTCATGATACACCCCCTCAGCTGCAACGGAACCTCATAATACACCCCTGAGCTGCTGCGGAACCTCATAATACACCCGTGAGCTGCTGCGGAACCTCATAATACGAATAGAAAAAACAAGCCTGGTATGCACAGCCAAAATGTAAACGTAGCCCGTGCATCAAAACAAATGCAATTGTATATAGAAGGAGACAGAGATGCACAAAAAATGGCTAATAGGTAAGTACAGTGAAAAAACGTCAATATTTATTATTATACAACAAGACAAACCAATCCAAAGACATACATTTAAGAACATTTAAAAAACATAATATACATATCATACACAACGGTGACCCTGGTATATGTCAACCGTACCACTGATGTCAAATCACTAATAATGATATCCAACCTCCCAAAGTCTGCATGTAGGTAAAAAGACCATAATGGACAGGTAACTGGCAACACCTGTAGCCACTATCAAACAAAGAGCATGTGTAGAAACAAGAACAATAGTGCTATGCCAATGTCAAATAAAAACCAAGTGGTGCTAAAGTGCTGAGATGAAAAGTTATCTATTACTCAAGGTACAGCTCTGTGAAAAAGCAGTAAGTAGAAAACAAAGTGAACTATACAGAACCTATTTGCAATGGCATACAGGTGGGAGGAGGGAAAGAAGACATCAGCGGGAGGCTCCCCACGTGTATCGTCGTACAAGACGACTTCCTCAGGGGTGTAAAGCCAAAAGTGTGCTCAGCTCACCTTAAATGTGATCTGAAAGTGTGTGCAGGCTATCAGCGTCTGGCTCAATCAGCGGCGCAGGACTGGAAGTATGAGAAATTCAGACGAATGCTGGCGAACTACTGCGCATGCGCCGAACCAAACGAAGCCCGTTACTAGGCAACATACTGGCGATTTACATAGTGTACTACGCATGCGCTGAAACAGCCGAAGTAAATTGTAGCTAGGTAGCCCAATAAAGTATTGCCCTGTTATAACTTTATAGCCGTTTGTATGGCATTATGCGCTGCAGTATATCGGCGCAATTAAATACTATCAATATCGGCGGACTAAACAATAAAAAAAAAATATGTATATATATAACAAGGTAATCAATATCAAATCAGCCGCACTATGGTAATAGGCAGTATCGTGTGCATCAGCCGCACTACAATAGCACCACCCCGGCCGGGGTAAAAATACGTTGCTGAGTGACAGGGTAGCATATTACCCGTACAAAACAAGGAAGAAGGTTTGCACTAAACATCAAATCTATGGTAAATAAATCGGTGCAGGTAAAGGTAAAGAGGTAGATAAATGAATAAATACGTTTTTTTCTTCTTTTTCCCCCTTTTCCCTTACAAAAAGAAAAATAAATAAATAAATCTTATATCCTTAAGTGAAATTAAGTTTTATGTACTCAAGGTGCTGTAAAAGACAGTCACCTCAAAAAGGTGATATACATTTAGAATCTAATATTGAAACCCTGTGGTTAGAAATGCTAGCTGGATGCTAGCATTTAAAGAAGCAAAACCCGCCTCCAATAAAGGTATAATCCAAGAGCCTCTGAAAGAACCAGCCCGGTAATATGCATGAAAGAGAGTACTGCGTCCGCCCAAAGGGCATTCGCAGCATATAGCCAGTCTGCTGTACGAAAAGTGCAGCATGTCCCATTGAGGGCGCCATGATTGAGCCACAACACCAACTGATCGCCCACAAAGGGGCACATAGTGAGTCTGAGCACACTGCTAGTGAGAGGTCTGTATATTCTAAAATCACAATTACACATAAGTCTGTTTGGTTAGCTTGTAGCTATTTCTATAAAGGGTATATTCACAAATACGTCAATAATTTTTCATTTTTCATATTTCATCATATCAAAACAATGTATTAACAATTCAGTCAATTGGAAAAAGAATAATAGTCCTTTCGAAACAGAAAATGGGTCCAGGAAAAAACTCGGGTATTCACCTCGAGCCCAGCCATTGAGACACAAAGAGGGAGGGGCCCCTCGTTTGGCAGTCAGTAGAGGCCTTGGTTAAAAAAGGGACACAGATATATGTTATCCAATAGCTGATGTCAATTTTGAGCAGGGGGCCACACTCGTCTTGAGAAGTTCAAGGGAATTTTTATTTGTGCATAAGGATGTATTAAGACAGGGTTACTCCTCTTCTTCTTGGCCGAAGCATTAGATGATATGGTCCTCTTACGTTCTCTTTTCTTTTCGCTCCTTTTACCATCAGATTCCATCGAATCTTGAGTATCCCAATAAATGTTTGGTGCGCATTTTATTAAGGGCTTGCGGAGATGGCCTAGGATATTATGTACGAAGCCGCTGTGGGAGAATGCTGGAATAAGGTAAGTACTATATCCAAAGCAACCATGGGGAAAACCTGATATAAAGAGACGGTCAGTCAGTTATTCAACTCTTTAGATTAATTACATTCAGGGAGCACAGGTAGCCCGTGTGGGTAAAGGAATTGCAAGAGGTTGTGAAAATTGTTGTTCCATGCCTATAAAAGTGCATGGAAATGCCTACAAAAAACAGTGAAAGTACATAAAAATATGATACGGCATAATGTATCTGCCAAGACTTGTGGACAGAGGAAAAGGAAGTGTTGGTCCGTGTTAAAAGGCCATAGGGGCCTGTGATGTAGGAGTCCCTAAGGGACAAAGCTAAAGGAGGGAAGGGTCCAAACGGTGGCCCTACCAATGTGTGAATGATGTGAGAAAAGGGCCATAAGGGCCCAAATTAGTGATAAAGATAAAAAAAATGTAAACATTTTTTTTATATATATATTTCTAGGATCTTTAATACTATATTAAAAAGTATAAAGAAATAATGGAGAATACTTACAATAAAATATAATCCTGACCGGGTTGAGAGTATATATTCCACTGATATCTAGACATCAGGCAAAACCACCATATCTCGATATCATCTCTGCTTGTAGAAGCCAGTAAAGAGGAGTTCCTCGTTAAGACCCTGCGGGGAAAGACATTTTACCTTATAGATCCATTGGGCCTCACGTTGGAGTAACTCAATTGAGACGTTTCCCCCCCCTGGTATTGGGGCGGATCTTGTCCAGACCCACTACCTGTAGGCCTCTCGTCTTACCCCCATGATATAGCCGGAAATGTGTAGCTACTGAGGACAAAATCTTTCCTTGAGAAAAGTGCAGATGTGCGTTGTTAATACTGGATATATGCTGCTGAATTCTTCTTCTCAGTTCTTGTGTGGTTTGCCCAATGTACACTTTGTGGCATGGACAAATTAACGCATAAATGCTGTTTCTTGAGCGACAGTTGATATAGTTGGATAATGAAAATTTTTGTTGATCAACGGGGTTGATGAATTCCTTCGTAGAAAGGATCATGGGGCACACTGAACAGTCACCACAAGGGTAAGAGCCCTTCAGCCTTGAACCCCTGCCCAAGGGGATAGTTGGTCGAACAAAGTGACTCTCGGCCAAGCGGTTCTTTAAGTTGCAGGCTCGTCTAGCTACCAATTTCGGTTTATTGCTCACAAAAGGTTTTAGACGTGGCTCCGAGTTTAGTATGTTCCAATTTTTGACCTCATAATACACCCCTGAGGAGGGCAGCAAAGAGCCACTTCTCTCCAAAAAAAACATCAGGGACAGACTGATATTCTGCAAAAGGTACAGGGAGAGGACTGCTGAGGACTGGGGTAAAGTCATTTTCTCTGATGAATCCCCTTTCCGATTGTTTGGAACATCTGGAAAACAGCTTGCTTAGAGAAGACAAGGTGAGCGATACCACCAGTCTTGTCTCCTGCCAACTGTAAAGCATCCTGCAACCATTCATATGTGGGGTGGCTTCTCAGCCAAGGGAATCGGCTCTCTCACAGTCTTACCTAAAAACACATACACGAATAAAGAATGGTACCAGAATGTCCTCCAAGAGCAACTTCTCCCAACCGTCCAAGAGCAGTTTAGTGATCAACAATGCGTTTTCCAGCATGATGGAGCACCTTGCCATAAAGCAAAGGTGATAACTAAATGGCCCAGGGAACAAAACATAGAGATTTTGGGTCCGTAGATTATTTACTGTACGAGCAGTGAGACTATGGAACTCTCTGCCGCAGGAGGTTGTTATGGCCGACTCTATGTACATGTTCAAGAGAGGCCTGGATGACTTTCTGGAGAGAAAAAATATCACAGGTTATGGGGAAAAAACACTATTACTCAACCAATTATTACAGGCACATATTATATATAGATAGGCTGACACACGTGCCCCTTCTATAAATCTGTGTGACCAAATCTTTGCATAGAAATATAAAACCACAAAAAGAATCAAGAGTAATCAGGTCCAATTAAATCAATACTTTATTCAGAAAAAAGACATAAAGATAAATATGAATAACACACATATTAATATATATCTCCTCAACGCGCGTTTCGCGTTGTTGTCGCTTCCTCAGGGGGTTATGGGGAAAAAACATTTGTTTAATTCTTAAAGGTTGGATTTGATGGACCTTTTCCCGCCTCATTTACTATACTATGATGTATAATGGTGTACAATGTACAGCATAACATTTACATAATGATGCACAACCTCCATTCTTTGGTGTGTCAAGTTGGATGCCGGGTCCCCTGACGCTGTAGGCCCCATAGCAGCTGCAATGGCTGCTACTGCTGTTGTTACAGCCCTGATTGGAGGCAATCACCAATGGCATTTCTTTCTGTACATTTAATGGGCCATCCACCTCTATTGATCACTGTATCTACGTCACAGAACCTTAAATGCTAAAATGTAATTTTTCTGGATGGAGAAGGAAAGTTTCTTAAAGGAGTTTCCCATCCATAAACTATTAATGACGTATCCACAGAATAGTTGGTCACTGGCTATGTGACAACAGACTTCCCCACTGATCTGCTGTTTCTGAACACAAATCTATCTGTAGTGTTCACTGTCCAGCAACCTTTGTCCAGGGCTTCAAAAACATGGCTACTTTCCTCCAAAACAGCTCCCCTCCTGACCATGTGCAGTGCGTGGTATTGCAACAAAGGTCCATGAAGGTCTATACAGCTGAACTACAATACAGTCACAAACCATGGTCAGTTGTGGCGCTGTTTACAGAAGAAAGTGGCCATGTCAACCTCCAGACATTACCTTTAATTACATGCCAGCACTTCTGGAAGGGCTCATTTTCAAATCCAGAAAACATCTGCAAGAAATGTTATTTGGGGGATGATCTTGTACCTGCATACTACTTTGCGTCCGCTAGATGTCGCCAGAGCTCTCCATTGCTCCTTATTAGGGAATACAGTCACTGCTTGTAGGTTCATTTCATTACTGTGAGTTTAATGTGTAGAAGCTGAGAGCTCTGCACAGCCCCACATCCTGCTCCCAGCACAGCAAGCCTGCCTATAAGGAGATGTCTAGGAGTCCTGGGGTCACTGCATATAGCTCACAGTGCACATAGATGGCTGTGTATACTGCCTGCACTCCTTATTGAGCACTGCCCATACAGCTCAGAGGAAGAGGAAAATGCCCCTTCATGTGTAATGTGATCTGCATCCCCCCTGACATGGCTGCAGGACAGAGCCTAGTGTTTGTAAAGAAAATATTCTCCTGCTTGCTCTTCCCTCTGATGCCTTCTCCTCTCAAGGAGCCACAGTACAAGGAAACATCCAAACAAGGAGCTGAGGATTCATCCACTGCCTCCTCTGCAGCTCATCTGACCTGGTAAGAATGTAACTGGCACCTATTGTATATACAAGTGTAGGGCACAATGTTATCACTGGATGGGATATTGCTGCATAGTAGGGGAGGACAGATCTTACCCTGAGACACTTTGCTATAGGAAATGGTAATAATAGCTCAGAATGTAAATATGATCAGTAATTGGGTAGTGAAGATGAACACGTTGATATGCTGAGATACGAATTTTGCTGCTTGTCGCGTACACAAGAAAATCAATTCTGTACCTATTGACCTATTTGTGGGAAAGGGAACATAGACACGTCACATCGACCCGTCCTGTGTTCTCAAAGTAGAAACGGATCAATTTACCAAATAGATGTTTGACCTTAAAGGATCAGTCCAGAAATTACTGTGTGAATGGATTACATAGTGTATGTATAGTGTCAGTCTGGGAGTTATTTGTTGGTATTCTGGCTCAAAACACAAGCCTGAATATCTACCCACCAGGTTATATTTATATATACTGGTGATCAAAATTAGAGAACAATGTATAATCACAGGATTTTTTTCAGAAATAATGTATTGTGTAAAGTGTTTTACAAAATTACCAAAGTATCTTAACATGAAACTTTTATTTTCCAAAAAAAATGTGTTAGTCATAATAAAAGAACAGCAATGATTGTCACACAGAGAAAGATTATAATCTTAAATATTAAAAAGTTTTCTGAACAGTCACTAACCAGTAATAGAGCACAGGACTTTGCTTTGAATGACTTCAGCACATCTGCGGCTGCAGGGCATCACTAGTCTCTCACATGGCTCAGCTGGGATTTTGATCCACTCTTCTTCAAGTCTCTTCGACAGTTCTGTGACTGTTGTGGGATCCTTGGTTATAACATTGTCACCAAAGATTTTCCAGAAGTTTTCTATAGAGTTTAGATCAGCACTCTGGGCCGGCCATTTCATTGTTTCCATCTTTTCTGCTTCAGGGAACTGCTTTGCCCATTTTGCTGTGTGAAAAATCGCTTATATGAGAGTATAATGCAAGGAATGAACCATCTGTTGTTGAAGAAGGTTCTGATACACACTTGCATTCATTCTGCCATCTAGCTGTTTTAGATGTCCATCTCCTGCTGCAGACAACATTCCCCAAACCATGACACTTCCTCCACCACCTTTCACTGACTTCTTTACACACTTTGGGTTCAGTCTTTTCCCAGTTTGTCGACAAACATAGGGGCTCATTTCCTATTTGCGCCGAATTGCCCCGCGATTTTGCGCAATGGCGCCGGCTTTCACGCGACAGAAATCGGGGGGCGTGGCCGTCGGACAACTCACAGGCTGTGGGTTTATAGGGATACAGGTTTCATGCATGCTTCTGGGTCCTGTGTTGCATTGTTACATCCCTTGGTGTATTTTTAGATGTTTTTAATCATTTTCTTCCCTATATATTTGTATGTGTATGTGATTGTAATTGTTCAATAAAATTTAGTTTTACTTTTCCAGTCCATTTACGCATCCTCTGCTCTCTTGTTTTGCTTCTTGATATGTGTCTGATGCGTGGACAAGTCACTTTAGGGTAGTGCCTGTCACCCTGTTTATTTGATAATTAAGGAAATTAGCACCAGGTGCCAGATTACAACCAATAATTTTCAGGTATCCAAGGGTGCGTTCACACATGGCGTAAGTGCAGATCACAACAGCTGAGAAGAGGAGATTTGGCTGTCAACATTGCGTTTACAAAACACATGTTAACGCACTGTTGATAGCAATGTACCTTATATACTCGAGTATAAGCCTAGTTTTTCATTACAAAAATATGTGCTTAAAACCCAAACTCGGCTTATACTCGAGTAAACAAAATATAGGTTTTACCAGGTTTTTGTGGTAAAATTAGGGGCCTCGGCTTATACTTGGGTCGGCTTATACTCGAGTATATACGGTAATCTGGCAAATCTCTTCTCAGATGTTCTAATGCATTTCAAACTGCGTGCGTTAATGCCACGTGTGAACGCACCCTAAAAGTGTTTTTTATTTTATTTTATATATATACACTCACTGGCCACTTTATTAGGTACACCATGCTAGTAACGGGTTGGACCCCCTTTTGCCTTCAGAACTGCCTCAATTCTTCGTGGCATAGATTCAACAAGGTACTGGAAGCATTCCTCAGAGATTTTGGTCCATATTGACATGATGGCATCACACAGTTGCTGCAGATTTGTCGGCTGCACATCCATGATGCGAATCTCCCGTTCCACCACATTCCAAAGATGCTCTATTGGATTGAGATCTGGTGACTGTGGAGGTAATTTGAGTACAGTGAACTCATTGTCATGTTCAAGAAACCAGTCTGAGATGATTCCAGCTTTATGACATGGCGCATTATCCTGCTGAAAGTAGCCATCAGATGTTGGGTACATTGTGCTCATAAAGGGATGGACATGGTCAGCAACAATACTCAGGTAGGCTGTGGCGTTGCAACGATGCTCAATTGGTACCAAGGGGCCCAAAGAGTGCCAAGAAAATATTCCCCACACCATGACACCACCACCACCAGCCTGAACCGTTGATACAAGGCAGGATGGATCCATGCTTTCATGTTGTTGACGCCAAATTCTGACCCTACCATCCGAATGTCGCAGCAGAAATCGAGACTCATCAGACCAGGCAACGTCTTTCCAATCTTCTACTGTCCAATTTCGATGAGCTTGTGCAATTTGTAGCCTCAGTTTCCTGTTTCCTGAAAGGAGTGGCACCCGGTGTGGTCTTCTGCTGCTGTAGCCCATCTGCCTCAAAGTTTGACGTACTGTGCGTTCAGAGATGCTCTTCTGCCTACCTTGGTTGTAACGGGTGGCGATTTGAGTCACTGTTGCCTTTCTATCAGCTCGAACCAGTCTGGTCATTCTCCTCTGACCTCTGGCATCAACAAGGCATTTCCACCCACAGAACTGCCGCTCACTGGATGTTTTTTCTTTTTCGGACCATTCTCTGTAAACCCTAGAGATGGTTGTGCGTGAAAATTCCAGTAGATCAGCAGTTTCTGAAATACTCAGACCAGCCCTTCTGGCACCAACAACCATGCCACGTTCAAAGGCACTCAAATCACCTTTCTTCCCCATACTGATGCTTGGTTTGAACTGCAGGAGATTGTCATGACCAGCACTGAGTTGCCGCCATGTGATTGGCTGATTAGAAATTAAGTGTTAACAAGCAGTTGGACAGGT
This sequence comes from Engystomops pustulosus, assembly GCF_040894005.1. Classification (NCBI taxonomy): domain Eukaryota; kingdom Metazoa; phylum Chordata; class Amphibia; order Anura; family Leptodactylidae; genus Engystomops; species Engystomops pustulosus. Next base: position 34,757,225 of record NC_092414.1, read on the forward strand.
GTACCTAATAAAGTGGCCGGTGAGTGTATATACATACACATACCGGAGTATAAGCCGAGGTCCCTAATTTTGCCACAAAAACTGGGAAAACCTAATGACTCGAGTATAAGCCTAGAGTGGGAAATGCATTGGTCTCAGTCAGTATATAACTAGTCAGTCCCCTTCCCCTCTAGCATATAGCCATCCAGCCCCTGCCCTCAGTATATAGCCAGGCCCTTTCCCCTTAGAATTATCCAGGCCCTTTCCCCTTAGAATTAGCCAGCCCCTTGCCCTTAGAGTTAGCCAGCCCCTTGCCCCTACAGTTAGCCAGCTCCCTGCCCCAGTAGTTAGCCAGCCCCTTTCCCCTTAGAATTATCCAGCCCCTTTCCCCTTAGAGTTAGCCAGCCCCTTGCCCCTATAGTTAGCCAGCCCCTTGCCCCTGAAATTACCCAGCACCCTGCCCCTATAGTTACCCAGCCCCTCTTTGTCCAATTCCTAAAAAAAATTAATGTCAAAACAGACAGAAATGGAGACAGTTGGGGACAGAGATAATCAGAGACGAAAACAATCAGAGACAATTAGACACTTAGTAACAGAAATGGTCAGAGACAGTTAGAGACAGACAGTCAAAGACACTCAGAGACAGAGATGGTCAGAGATGGAGAAAGTCAAAGGCAGAGATAGTCAGACTCAGAGACAAACACAGAGTTATTGATGTGACCATTGTGGGTTTTAATTTCTTGAAACAAACTCTCTTTAGAAATCCTGCTTCCATCACATTGCTATGGGGCTTTTGTACAATCCTACTTCTGTATCTGTTGCTCGATCAATATGGCAGTAGATATATAGGGAACTCCCCTGAGAGATGAAGAGGCTGATCTGGTTATATTTGCTGATTAAATTTTACTTAGCTGTGCTGATACATTTATCTCTTCCCTTTGTGGTCTATAATACACAAGAGTTGGCAAATGTACTTTAATGAGGGTGGGTTTACGTGTGGCATTAACATATGCGTTTTTAAACTCATTCTGCATTGAACTTTGTTATTATTAGTTTCCACAAAAAAACATTTTTTCAAGGTAACAAAACAGGATTGCATGGAATTTGGTCTACTATTCTGCATAAAGAACTGGCGGATTAATACTGTACTACAATAGGCCCTGGGCTGTATAGTGATCGGGAGCCCCTCACTGAAGTTTTTAAATCCATAACTACATCTGCCTACCTCCATCCCCTGCTATACTTAATCACTAAATTTATCAGAAGTATCTTTAAAAATCCCCTAAATCCTGATCAATAAATGTTGACAACACTTATAATTAATAATGCTACCACTTGTGTCTGTGATTATCACTACTTAATTATCGCCCAGATGTCTTTAGCTCTGTGCAGCACCTCTCCACACTGCGCCTCTAAATTATACTTACAGTATTATGTTCAGGGATAACACTGTGATTTATTCTCCTTAATAATATATACCCCTTACAACACAACTGACCCACATAAAACAAATACTATGTGTAAGTATAATATATACTCTATGCCAGAAATCTCCAAGCATCCGGCTACGGCCCAAGACCGGTCCGTGAGACACCTGGTCCGGGCCTTGTCCACAAACTCCAACTTCAAAATCGGTACTAACCTTAGCGGCTCTTCATCTTGTGGCTCCGACTTCATCTCCCCTCAGGTACCGGCCAGAGGCATGTCTCTGCCTTCTGCCGGTGCACACCCGCTATAACGTGATCGTGGCAGAGACATGACTATGACAGGAAACTGAGGGGAGATGAAATTGGAGTCACAGGGTGAAGAGGAGCATCGGAGGTAAGTGTTGTATTTATTATTTTTATGGGGCCACCACTGTGGACATTTCATTGTGGGAATAGCACTGCTGGGGCCATCATATGGGGGTGGTAGCACTCCTGGGAACATTTCGTTGGGGAGGGGGAAGCACTGCTGGGGCATTGCATTAGGGGGGAGCACTGCTGGGGCATTGCATCAGGGGGGAGCACTGCTGGGGCATTGCATCAGGGGGGAGCACTGCTGGGGGCATTGCATCAGGGGGGAGCACTGCTGGGGGCATTGCATCAGGGGGGAGCACTGCTGGGGGCATTGCATCAGGGGGGACCACTGCTGGGGGCATTGCATCAGGGGGGAGCACTGCTGGGGGCATTGCATCAGGGGGGAGCACTGCTGGGGGCATTGCATCAGGGGGGAGCACTGCTGGGGCATTGCATCAGGGGGAGCACTGCTGGGGCATTGCATCAGGGGAGAGCACTGCTGGGGCAATTGCATAAGGGGGGAGCACTGCTGGGGCAATTGCATCAGGGGGAGCACTGCTGGGGCAATTGCATCAGGGGGGAGCACTGCAGGGGGCATTGCATCAGGGGGGAGCACTGCTGGGGGCATTGCATCAGGGGGGAGCACTGCTGGGGCATTGCATCATGGGGGAGCACTGCTGGGGCATTGCATCAGGGGGAGCACTGCTGGGGCATTGCATCAGGGGAGAGCACTGCTGTGGCAATTGCATCAGGGGGGAGCACTGCTGGGGCAATTGCATCAGAGGGAGCACTGCTGGGGCAATTGCATCAGGGGGGAGCACTGCTGGGGCAATTGCATCAGTGGAGAGCACTGCTGGGGCATTGCATCAGGGGGGAGCACTGCTGGGGCATTGCATCAGGGGGGAGCACTGCTGGGGCATTGCATCAGGGGGGAGCACTGCTGGGGGCATTGCATCAGGGGGGAGCACTGCTGGGGGCATTGCATCAGGGGGGAGCACTGCTGGGGGCATTGCATCAGGGGGGAGCACTGCTGGGGGCATTGCATCAGGGGGGAGCACTGCTGGGGGCATTGCATCAGGGGGGAGCACTGCTGGGGGCATTGCATCAGGGGGGAGCACTGCTGGGGCATTGCATCAGGGGGGAGCACTGCTGGGGCATTGCATCAGGGGAGAGCACTGCTGGGGCATTGCATCAGGGGAGAGCACTGCTGGGGCAATTGCATAAGGGGGGAGCACTGCTGGGGCAATTGCATCAGGGGGAGCACTGCTGGGGCAATTGCATCAGGGGGGAGCACTGCAGGGGGCATTGCATCAGGGGGGAGCACTGCTGGGGGCATTGCATCAGGGGGGAGCACTGCTGGGGCATTGCATCATGGGGGAGCACTGCTGGGGCATTGCATCAGGGGGAGCACTGCTGGGGCATTGCATCAGGGGAGAGCACTGCTGTGGCAATTGCATCAGGGGGGAGCACTGCTGGGGCAATTGCATCAGAGGGAGCACTGCTGGGGCAATTGCATCAGGGGGGAGCACTGCTGGGGCAATTGCATCAGGGGGGAGCACTGCTGGGGCAATTGCATCAGTGGAGAGCACTGCTGGGGCATTGCATCAGGGGGGAGCACTGCTGGGGGCATTGCATCAGAGGGGAGCACTGCTGGGGGCATTGCATCAGGGGGGAGCACTGCTGGGGGCATTGCATCAGAGGGGAGCACTGCTGGGGGCATTGCATCAGGGGGGAGCACTGCTGGGGGCATTGCATCAGGGGGGAGCACTGCTGGGGTATTGCATCAGGGGGAAGCACTGCTGGGGGCTTTGCATCAGGGGGGAGCACTGCTGGGGGCATTGCATCAGGGAGGAGCACTGCTGGGGGCATTGCATCAGGGGGGAGCACTTCTGGGGGCATTGCATCAGGGGGGAGCACTGCTGGGGGCATTGCATCAGGGGGAGCACTGCTGGGGGCATTGCATCAGGGGAGAGCACTGCTGGGGGCATTGCATCAGGGGGGAGCACTGCTGGGGGCATTGCATCAGGGGGGGCACTGCTGGGGGCATTGCATCAGGGGGGGGCACTGCTGGGGGCATTGCATCAGGGGGGGCACTGCTGGGGGCATTGCATCAGGGGGAGCACTGCTGGGGCATTGCATCAGGGGGGTGCACTGCTGCGGGCATTTCATGGGGTCTCCGCTGTGGACATTTCATGAGGGGCTACTGCTGGGGGCATTTCATTAATGGTTAAGCACTGCTGGGGTCCTTGCATTGAAGAAGCTCAGCTGGGGACATAACTTGGGGTGAGCACTGCTGGGGACACTGCATTGGGCATAAAAGAGGGCTACAGAAAAAGGGGCACTATAGAGGGGGAAAATGATATGAGATGAGGTTAGATATTGAGTATTTGTGGGGCACATAATATTTTTTCCAATGACCATGGTAATAGGGTTACCCGGCCTCGGTCCCTGGAAAAAAATTTTTGGTGCATCCGGTCCCCAGAAATATTGCTCAATTCCACCTGAATAAATTATTATAGTCCCCCCCCCCCCACACTAGATTGATTTATATACAGTGCTTTATGAATTAATCCAATATATATTCTATACTAGTTACAATACACCCTCCTGAACTGATTACATGTAGCATCCCATTAATTATTTTACTAAGCAATTACTAAAATCACTCCACTAAAATAATAATACTTATTTACCTCCCAGTGACCGTATAGAACTGCTGTGTCCTTTTTCTCCCAGCTATTATTCCAGGGCTTTAGTAGGGGGAGGTCATTGCCGCAATTATTTAATTTTGCTACCTGTGTAATAGAGAAGACACAGATAGAGGTAATTCTGTGCTGCCACTTTTTCACTTAATAGCACCTATGTCAGTGATGGCGAACCTTTTAGAGGCCGAGTGCCCAAACTACAACAAAGACCCGCTTATTTATCGCAAAGTGCCAACACAGAAATTTAATTTGTGATTTATACTCCCTTCTATGTCACAATTTTCATTGATACCAGCACCTGAGGACACCAATAAAGCAGAAAATAGTCCCAGGTAATCCTGTCACTTTAAAATAGCTCTGTGCACAGCAAGTCCTGGGCTGTCTGGGACTGCAGGAAGATACCTGGAGTCATCTCTGGTGATGGCCTGAGTGCCCACAGAAAGGGCTCTGAGTGCCACCTCTGGCACCAGTGCCATAGGTTAGCCATCACTGACCTATGTCTTTAGGAAACAGAGGCAACAGATTTTTTTAAGGACCTGCCGATAGCTTTTGGTAGATTCTGACTTCAGTTGGGTCAGAGGTCCACCCCCTCATCCAGCACACACATGTTATTGTCTGCCATTAAGGATATTAAATGACAAAAAAGCGGGAATAATATGACTGGAAAGCTTATGAGGAGCCCTAAAATATACTGGTATTACTTGTGGGGGGCTCGGATGTGAATGCGTGTTTTAAGGTTCTCTAATGGGAAGGTCTATTTCTTATCTCTGGATTTTGTTCTTTGTTTGCATTGCTTCATGACAGGATATATATTCTCTTTGGTTGTCCCGTGACAGACTACAACTGTTCGGTAATGAAGTGTCTCTGCAGGTTATTTGCTAAAATGAGTCACTTCCATAGAGTAAACCGCCTGTAGCATCGTGAAAAGTGCCGTCCCTGCTGTGACTTGATGAAGCGACAGTCTGCTTCTGTTTATTTACAGCGGATTATTGTAAGATAATACAGTGCGCTCCAGTCCTGAGAATAAAGTGACCCGTCACTACCCGTCCATCCATGTGCAGCTATTGTGAAGGCAGCACAGTCACTTTATACACGGACATACATCTCATTATGTCTATGCAGGTGGATTGGCGCTTGTCACACGTGTTCACATCCACCTCAGCCGTCCATGGTACTGAACAGATGATCTGTGTTTCCCATGGGTGCTGAATGAGACTGGGAGGAAGGAGGGAGAGAAAGAGGAGGGGTTCTGCCATCAGGCCTGCAGCTGCCACACATTGTGCTCTCAGCTATGTGACCCTTCCGGAGATATGGGATTTGCTACGAAGTTGAGATGGAAGGTTCCCAAATCCGTCCTTGGAAGAGCGGATGCGGATTTATTGCTCGGAGACTGTGACAAGAACCTGTTCTTTGTTCTCAGGTATACAGGTAAGTAGGAGGCAGCAGTAAGTGAGGAGCAGCGACAGATAATAACTGCAGTATTGTCAGAAGATGACACATCCAGTGCACTGCGCACAACGCTGCAGCCAGCACCTGAGTCATGAATTATTAATCCGGGGAAATGAATTTAGCAGGGTGGGACAGTATACTGCAGAGACGCCGTCAAGGTCACCCGTAGTATAGCGTAAGCACTGGGGAGAAGGACACTGCTGGATTCACTGCTATTCTGCTGTACAGAGAGGGAAAAATTCATATTTTCTGTTTCTGCAGCAGATCGTGGCCGGAGTACGTCACAGCGATTAGGTTACGGTCTTCGGACTAGCCTGTCAGACTTGTTATCCCTTGTGGTTTGTGGACATAGAGATGAGGAAAAATACTCGACTATCGGGGTGGGAGTAGATGACAGACAAAAAAAACACAAACTTGCTAGACAATAGTCTGACCATAGATATGAGACTTTTGCCTAAATTTTATTATGTTAGACATGTTATGGCCAGAAGTTCAAATTCAAATGACTTTTATCAAGAATATTAAATTAGGTTGAGGTCATAACGTTGAATGAAGTGGCAGGAAAGCTTATTCCTAACTTGTGCTTGTTTAATTGTTTTGTCGAAATTATTTGAGTAACGACAAGCTAATCTGAGTGCTGGGACCCCACTGATTATATATGAACGGGACCCCTGGATCCCGTTTTGACTGATGACTGGAACATCCAAGTGAGCATGCCCCCTGGCTTTCAGGGGACCCCTGTTCTTGTAATTGGTGGGACTACCTTGGTTCAGATCTTGCCTTGGATAGCAGACAAATATTATAGATATGATAAATTGCTGTCTTGTCACACTCTTTTATGTATGTGAGCATGTCTGTGAAAGAAGAAAATTCCAGATTTGGGGGGTAAGAGTTGTGAATAATTGTCAATGCTGATGGATGGAGACTTAGCAGCTGTGACTCACTTCTCCCCTCTTCATAGAGTGTCTCTATATATTTTAACAGCTCTGTGAGCTTCTGTCGAGAAGATTAGGAAGTAAGTAGCTAGGATGATAAGAGATGCAGCACTTTACTCTGATAAGATATGTTACAAGACGTGTGGAGGTTGTATAGACACGACCCCGGCATAGCCCAAAGTCAGGTTGATAATAGGGAGTGTGAACGCTCATCCTCCGCTCTCCATAGAAAGCAGAGCGGTCCGGCATGGTCACGTTATGGGTAACCAGGTGCGATTTGTGCTGCCAGATCACGGCCACAATTGTGTGCATGGGGCCATAGCAAGTATTTAAAGGAAGTCTACCACCAAAATCCATCATGATAAACTTGAGGCACATATGCATAATCTTTTTATATGTGTTATTCAAGGCCCCCTTCCTTCTGAAATCAAATTTAAAATTATGCTATTGAATAGACAAGCAAGTTTTTTGGAATAGACTTTACTCTTATTCAGAGTATCATCTTGTACTGGCCTCTTTTATGTAAAATATTTCCCTTTTACCTATATAAAAAATCTCTGCCAAAGTCATGTGAAAATAAACAGTCCAGTTTAGAGACTGCAGGGGGTGTCCGTTTAGATGCCCCTATATTAAAAGGGGTTTTCCCGCAAAAGAAAATGTTCACATTTCAATCCCCTAGCGATGTTAACAAGATCATTTTAACCCTTTACTTTACAATTTTACTCAGTTTTATTGCTGTTTTAGCTCCTATCACTCCCTCAGCTGTTCAGTGCAAAATTCCAGGATGTGGGTGGGGCCTCTCTAAGCAGACACATTATCATCCATCTAGTTCTCTGTGTTGACAATGTGGTTAGATTATCAGGGTACAAGGTGTATATGCACTTTCATCTGACACATGTACAGATGAGACAGATCAGAGATGCATGAGATTACACAGAGGCTGACAGACTTTTACACTGTTACATTCTGGGCTCTGCTACATCTCACAGACATGTGCCTGCCTCCCCCTTCCCCCCGCATCACTTATCTCCTTGTGGTTTGCAGCCTTTCTCTCTCTGCTCACCATGTGCTGGCAGGAAGTAATCAGTGATAGTCTCTGAGCTCTGAGCTCCGGGCAGGGGGCGGGGCTACAGCCACACAGCAGAGACAGACAGAAATCTCAACTCCACGATCTCATCCAAGATGGCCGCTGCCTGACCCTAAGAGAAGTTACAGAGTCGTGTCTAGGGGAAACTGAAATTGTGTACAGCAGGACTGATAGAGACAAGTTGGACTTGTATCTGTGAAATGCTGCATTTTTGTTAATAACAGTGAATTAGGGAATGTGTTATTTTGTTATCCTGAGTACATATAAGAAACTTTGTCTTCGTGGGAATACCCCTTTAAGTTCTATAGTACCTAAAACATACCTTTGATGTCATATAGATAAGAATCTTATCTTAAAGATCACATCATACTTGTGGTTCTGTGATCTACAGATCTGGAGATACAGGCAATTAAACATATAGTTGGAAATGTGAGCTTAGTTTAGGTTAATTATGTTACCTGTTATTTTTAGACTCATGGAGGCCATATCTATCTAGAGCAGTGGTTCTCAACCTGTGGGTTGCGACCCCAGCGGGGGTCGAACAGCCAAAACCGGGGGTCGCCTAAAGCCATCGGAGCCGCAATTTTATTGCGTTTTTACTGCAAATCGCATGGTTTGGGGTCACCGCAACATGAGGAACTGTATTGCGGGGTCACAGCATTAGAAAGGTTGAGAACCACTGATCTAGAGTATCCAAGAAGCCTTTTATAGGCTCAGTAGGCTTTATGGGATAGAGCAAGTTCTACCCCACTTCTTTTGCATTCCTATATATTTACCTACACCCCCACCCAATTCCTCCTACCCATCCCATACACCGTTGTAATCTCCCCTACATACCTCCTATGGGAGACACCCCAGCTCAACCCTCTAAGTTTTATACCTTGCAAAATGTGCTTTATGAATGCAAATCTGTTCTGTTTATGCAGCTTTATAATACATTAAGGTTTAAAAAAAAAAAAAAGAAAAAGAAATGTGAGCTGTTGTTAAAAATCCAATACCCACCTTTTTGCCTTCTGCATCTCTAATACAGACCTGATGGGATCTGAAAAATAAGATTCTTAGCTATAATATGGCACCCAAATCATGTTTGTAGATCCAATGGGACCATAGATAAGTGCTTCTAAAGTGATGCTCCCCTGCAGTCTCATCTTTTATAAAATATGACTCTTCTCTGCACATTTTCACATGACTTTTTTGACATAAAAGAGAGAGTTATAGAAAGAATATACCTGAGGGCGCTATTAGTTAAAATGGGGTAAAATTTGGTGACAAATTTCCTTCACATGAAACTAATAACAATCTATAAGTCATGTTTAAGAGTATTCCTCGGGCAGCATACTACGCATATAAGTAGGAGCGTAACGATTGTGGTTGCAGGGGGTGCGACTGGGATTGGGGGAGAAGAGGGCCCACAACTGCAAGATGGCAGGTTGTAGGTCCATGAGGCAGAAAAACAATCAATCGTTTTGTGCATCTAAGATTCACATACAATTGATTATGTGTGACAGAGCGGTGAGACCACATCACAGAAAACATGAAGAAATCATAGCCTGCAGGTTCTCTATGATGTGGCGCCGCCGTAACGTCACTGCCGCGTCCGTGAGTGTGAGATGCGGAGAAGAGGAGCCTTGGGAAGTCGTCACCGGGTCGGTAAGTAATAGTTTTATTGTTTCCATCCTAAGGCTAAGGCTAATAAAGGGGTATTGTGCTGCATATTAATAGGGGGTGAAAGCTGCTATATTAAGTAACAGGGCTGGGGGGGGGCTGATAAGGGAGGCTAGTGCTGGTATATGAATCAATAATGGGGGCTGCTCTTTATATGAATTTATAAATGAGGGCTACTTTAATGTTTAAGGAGGGTGCTGTGATTCATACCAAGTTAATTAAGGGGGAAGGGTGCTACATTTAGTTTATCAAGGGTCGCTGTGTCACCTATTAAATGGGGTGTAGAGAAATAACTAGTATTGTACTATTGGCCTAAGGTGGTATGAAAATCATAAACATTTTGTACTTGCCTCCCTCTAGCATTTAATTGCAACCCCACATTAATGGGCATTGATCTACTGCAAAGGAGCACCAGAGGGATGTATATATAGCCAGTTTTATTATTTTCCTACCCCCTAAGGCTAATAATACAATTACAGTTTATCACAGACCTCCCCTTTAATAAGGCAAAGGTTACTGCACGGTGTGCACGGTATACATTAATTATTTAGTAACTAAAATATTTATTTATTTACTACTGTATAATATAATTTATTCATGGATTATAGTAAATCCTATAATATTGAGAGGATCCCAGTGTATAATTAGGGATAGATTATTATTATAGGGATAGATTATTATTATTATATTGTATTTATTAAGGGGCACAGTGTGGGACATACTTTTTATCCAGGTGTCATTATGTTTAAAGTGACTGTGGAATTTTTAGGGTCACAGTGTGGAGATGTTTTGCAAGGAGCTGAAGACATCAGGGGGCAAATTTTGCAGCGATAAATCATGGCCAGGAAAAGTTGTTCTACAATGGAGAAGAATTGTCAACTGTAAGGAGTCCACCACAACAAAATCCACCAGCAGCTGTTACTGAATAATACAGTAAGTGATTTCTTTGTCTGCCTGATGGCATTTATTTTCCCTTCATATATTTCTGTGCTGTATATTTATTGATGGTATATATTTATGCATGCAGTATATTAATTTCAGATATCTACTATATTGTGTGGTATATAATATAATATAATAGATAGGGTTAGCCTATTTTGGGGTGGATATAATTACCGTATATACTTGTGTATAAGCCGAGTTTTTCAGCACAAAACCTTGCCTCGGCTTATACGCGAGTAAATTTAAAAAATAAAACAACTTAATACTCACTCTCCAGCACCCCTAAGCTCGGCTTAGCTCAAGATCCTCGGCGCAGCTCCTAGCAGCTCCTCTTCTATGTTGGCGCAGCTCCTCTTCTTTCTTCTCTATTCTGTATTAGCCAGCAGAGTCGCGTCCATGTGATCTGCCAGCTGGCGCATACTATGATGCGGTGGTGTCGCCACTGATGACGTCATACTTGCACCGGCCGGCAGATCACGTGGACGCGTCTCTGCTGGCATATAGCAGAAGAGGAGCCGGGGGAAGAAAGAGGAAGCATGGGGGCAGGAGCATCGGGGAGCTGCGCCGGGCATCAAGACTGCCCGAAGGTGAGTATCTAAGTTTGGTTTTTTTATGTGCAAACTGTGGGCTGGCAGGCTGTATACCACATGGGGCTGGCAGGCTGTATACTACATGGGGCTGGCAGGCTGTATACTACATGGGGCTGGCAGGCTGTATACTACATGGGGCTGGCAGGCTGTATACTGCATGGGGCTGGCTGGCTGTATACTGCATGGGGATGGCTGACTGTATACTACTTGGGGCTGACTGGCTGGGAGGCTGTGACCAATGCATTTCCCACCCCTGGCTTATACTCCAGTCAATAGGTTTTCCCAGTTTTTGGTGGTAAAATTAGGGGTCTCGGCTTATACTCGGGTCGGCTTATACTCGAGTATATACATGTATATGCACCTGTATGTGAGTGTTTCGAAAAAATGGTGTGTGTATAATATATATGATACATGTGTGTACATACAGTATATATATGAATAATTTATATATGTGTATTGTCTAAGTATAATGTGCGGGTTGGGGACAGTGGTTCGGTCACACATTTCAATAATGCAAAACACCAGGTGCTGGTTACACACATCTCAATGGAAAGGCATATGCGGTTGGGCTGGTTGTCAGCTTGGAGAAGCGCTGAATATCATCCACCCCAGGGCATATAATCTTCACCATAGGATAACTGACACATCAAAGACACACTCAGTATTATATAATGTAAATTTGTAGACATCTCCATATGAGCCAAGTCAATCTCACCCCTTGTTGGATATGGCCCAATTTGATCAGACACTGACACAGTGTAGTAGGGGGCACATCTGTGAGAGCGCGGAAACGTTATGGACTTGTTTTATATAATTTATGGCATTTTTGTAATTATGTTTGTACTTTTCAAATCAATTTGGAAATGTTTCCTGGAATCCTTGTTATTATGACGGCTGTATGTTCAATTATTTATACAACGCCAATGTATTCTGTATCTGTAACGACAAATGATCTGTAATAAGCAATTATGAGTTTATTGCCTATAGGAAACGTTCAGTAAATCAGGACGCTTCTGCTTTTTTAGCCTGGACTTTTTCTCTAAAGATTTATAGGGCCATATGTATCACTGGTCTGCGCTCAAGTGTAGTTGTTGCACCTTATGTTGCCCCAGAATTGTCCCAAGCTACAACCATCTGTGATTATTAGAGTTCCTGAATCTTATTAATCACTTTACTTTAGGCGCAGTTTAGGTGCAGAATAGGTAGGATAAATTAGGAAAACATGGTTATTTTTTCTGCACATCAAGTTTTGTGTTTAGTCGCAAAACTGGCGCAAAAACAGTGCAACAATATGAAAAGGCGCAAAAACAACAGAAAAAACAAGTGATACATCTGGCCCATAGTTTTTTGTTTTGTTCATTGATATACTGGGAATTCCTAGATATATAAGTAGTTATGTTACATATGAAGATGGACAAGCAATGCAAGTCACCATTGAAGTACTTTGTGGAGTTTATTTAAACTATTCAATATATATTTTGGAGGTAGATTTCTCTTTTAAAAAAATGTGTCAAAAAACTGCCCAAAATACCTTTTGCCTTATTTATGAAGGTTTTTGGGCAACTTTAGAACTAGTACAACAAGTGTGACTCGCCTTAAATAAGAGGATCATTGCTTCACGGAAAAAGGGACGTGCCCCGTATTATTTTACAGTTCCAGCATTTTTCTTTGTATAAGACAACATAAAAAACAGACTTTCTTACTTTTGGACAGTGTTTAGATTTCATTGATGCAAGTTCTAGCTGAAATCTACATCAGAACATTGTTGGTCCAAAAATGCTTCAAAATTGTTAAAAGGTAGGAGCCTATTGAAAACTTTGGCGAATTTCCTGCTACTGGGAAATGGATTAAATGATCTCCAACTTTTATTAAAACTATCATCTTCCTTCCTCCCTTCTTTAACTTACCGTATATTCCGGCGTATAAGACGACCTGGTGTATAAGACGACCCCCCTACTTTCCTGTTTAAAATATAGAGTTTAAGATATATTTGCCGTATAAGACTACCCCGTTTCCAATACATACAAAACACCGATAAAAATTAAAAAAAAAACAGATTTGAATTTAACATGGTCCTTTTTTTAATGTAAATTCTTATGACATGCAGGTATATAGCAGGAAAACTGTCGCTCATAAACATAAGGCATACAACAACAACATTACCATCGTCCATTTTACTGTAAATGTTACCGTACTGTGCTATAATACTGCCCCTTATGTACAGGAATATAACTACTATGCCATATACCACCGCCAGCCCCCCCAGTATATATCTAGCCCTCCCCTGTATATAGCCAAACAACCACCCCAGTATACAGTCAGCCCCCCCATATATTGCCAGCCAGTCCCCCCAGTATACAGCCAGCCCCCTGTATATAGCCAATCTCCCCCCCAGTATACAGCACATTCCAAACATCTAAATTTTTGTAATATTTATGATAATGTTCCCCCCCACTCTTTCCTCTCCAATTTTTCTCTAGAGCTTCTCACCTTTCCCGCGATCCACTGAAGCTCCGCTGCTACACTCCGGCCGGCGGTGACAGCTCATTGAGCGCTGGCGGCTCACAGAATATGACGTCAGCCGCATGCCGACGTCATATTCTCTGCTACGCCGGCACCCACGGAGCTGTCACCGGCGGCCGGAGTGTAGCAGCGGAGCTTCGGTGGATCGCGGGAAAGGTGAGAAACATTACCGGCGTATAAGACGACCCCAGACCAGACAGAAGATTTTTCAGTCTTCAAAAGTCGTCTTATACGCCGAAATATACGGTAATTTCTTCTCACTCTGAAATCTTTGCTGAATGTTAGATTTCTACCAAGATGGACAGAAGCGCATTATATTCATGTTTAATCATTTGATTGGTTTTGAGCAAAGAGCAGAAAACATTATAACAAACATGAAGTTGAACAAAAAAAACAAAGGCGGAAAAACAATAATCAAGACAATTATGACAATAAGTATTATCTTGAACAATATGGACAAGAACAACCCCTATGGCATTAAGATTATTCTGTGATGCATACAATGGGGCACATTTACTTACCGTCCTGACGGGTTCCCCCGAAAGTGCATTGTCCAACCGGAATGTACTCTGCCGTGACTCACTAAGATCGTGTGCCCGATATCAAGAATGTGTCACTTCCCCGCTCAGGTCCGCCGGAGTTCACCTTCTTCAAGGTGCATGTAAGTGCTTGGCCTTGAGACACAATTTGAAAGTTAAATCCCGCACTCAGTCTGAATCAGTCAGATCATCCGACGTTCGGTCAAGTAGTGGCAAATAGTTGACTGCGTACAATTTTGAGAGATCTGTGGGAACCTGGATCCTTAAGTATTGTATCGACGCCTGGCGCCTCTGATGATAATGAGATATTTATTGCCTCCGATTTGTTATAGTTAATCTTAAACTTACTTAAATGACTGTATCTCTCAAATTCCTTGAGGAGGGATGGTGGAGAGATTCTGGGTTGGATATGTATAGCAGAAGATCATGTGCAAATTGTGCTGATTTATATTGGCACTGGCCTACCTGAATACCATGTATACTGGGGTTATGTCTGTTTGCGGTAGATAGATGTTCCATTACAATCACATAAAGGAGTGGGGAGAGGGGGCAGCCTTGTCAGGCACCATTGTTAATGTGGATAGGGTTTGAGAAGAACCCATTGACCCTAACTCTGGCAGTGGGGAGATTGTATAAGGCCATGACCCTCCCCAAGAACCTTGGGCCCAGTCCTAATTGGGAGAGAGCTGTGGACATAAACCCCGGTGAACCCAATTGAAGTCCTTTTCTGCGACGATAGACATCTGGACCGAGGCTCTTTTTTCTGCATGGGTGTTTTTAATAACTTCGCTCACCTCCCCTTTGCTGAAGTCCAATTCCAGCGCCTCAATCTCTTCCTCTGCAAGTGTGGGTAGGGCTGTATCACTAATGTAGGTTTCAATTATGTTTGATAGTGAAGCAGGGTTTAGGTCTGCAAATTGGCCCCTAATGTTGCAAAGCTGTGCATAGTAGGCCCAAAATTCTGCACTGATGCTGATCGGGTTGTGTGCGACTTTACCCTCCATGGTTTTAATACGGAGTATGTGTGTCGTTCCTGATGGACGCAGTCGACCCCTTCCCACCTTCAGGCAACTCCATTCCCCCTTGGAGTGAAGATGCCATGAAGAGGGAAATAATAATTACTGGCGGTTTGCTAAAAAAAAAATGGCTTACAAGTTCTAAAAAATGTTGACAATATAGATAGCAGTGTTATTCCTCATGTACACACACTGCACTACTGATTGTACCTCATCTCTCAAAGTTTGTTGAGTGATTGGATATATTTTGACTGATCTTAATAGAGCTCTTGTTAGATTTTTTTCCTTCGGACTGGAGTCCTGTAAACCCCCTCGGATATAATTGGTGATTGTTCCTGTACAAACCACTATGGTAACTTACTCTGTTTGCGGATCCCACAGAGAACACAAAAAATATTCCATGTGACTAAAGGAAGACAGATGTCATTTCAGATCCAGAACTTTACTTAACTGTGATGTTATTGAGGACGCTCCCACAGGAAGGCATAATGGCTGGAAGTGTGGAGAGATGTGAGAAAGGGTTAGATCTCTTCCCTGAGAAACACAACATTCAGGGTTACTGGTGTGAGTAATGCAGAGTGTTGATCCAGAAGAATCTGGAATTTTTCATACTTGGTCATAAAATAACTGAAGTGGTCATTCCCCTAGATGAGAAATTACTACGGTATATGATGGACATAGTAATCATCTCCAGCCTCCTAATTACAGTATATTAGAAATGCATGTTGTATACAAATGTATTGGCTAGCTACAGGCTTTCTCAACAAGCCCATGACTGGATATTAGGCCTGACTTTAGGCCTCCTGTACACAGTGAGCATCCGCAGTGGATTTTTCATGAAATTTGTTTGGAAAATTCACTACAGGTTCCAGTTAATTTTAAAGCTGTGGGATTTCACAGCTACCTATTTCCCCACTGCAGAATATGTCAGCATGAAAATGAGTATTATGTAGATATTACATGGGCATCAGGTGCAGAATGCCCTCACCCGTGTACATGGGCCTTATAGAGCCACAAAGTTGCTGCGTGGCCCCCTGTGGTGTATCCTGTGATAGGGTTGGAGACACAGACATTTTGCATTATCAGACACTTTCCTTAATTGTATAGTGAAGGCATTGGTGGAGATATTTAATGCTATGTGGGACAGTCCCTTGAAAAATGGGCCAGTTGGGAGGAATGCTGATGCTTTCATAGATCAACTAGTGAAAGCTTTAAAACAATTATGTAAAATTATGTAAAATAGCATAAATCAACATAATACACTTTTTAAAAAGAAAATGTTCATATGAGCTTCTTTTTCCCCTGCTCTTCTCCTAAATCTGCTTTCTGTCCTGTATCCACAGACAACTCTAAGATAAAGGTGTCTGATAATTCCCTCAGCTTTACAGACTGTCTCTGGACTGTCTCCTTACAGAGCTGAATTATCAAGTGTAATACTCTCTGAGTATGAAAAGCATTAATGACAGCGTCCTGTCATTATCTGTCTGTGGTGTGCAGGCTTGAGAAGGCTTTCAGGTACTGTACATTGCTCGCTACAGGAGCAGAAAAATGGCCACAGAGAAGCTGCTTTACTTAAAGGAAATCTACCATTTACTTAAAAACCCCCTACAAATTCTCAGTTCCGCTGCCCTTCATCTTGATCGCTGTCCTCTGCTAGTCTTGACACATCGGGATCACCTGCTAGCATGGAGGTAGGTGGCGAGGGCTTGCATAATTAGCAGCATGGAGTGAATTATAAGTCTTTTTTTCTAGGTGATCCCAGCGTGTCAAGACTAGCAGAGGACAACGCCGGGATCAACATCAAGAGGAGCAGAGGTGAGTATTTCTTGTTTTTTTTTTACTTTTCTGAAGCGGTAAATTTCCTTTATTGAAGTACAGGCAGTCCCCGGGTTACGTACAAGATAGGGTTTTTTGCCCCAGTGATAATTGGAGTTTCACATTTTTTTGCTGTAATGGGACCAAGGATTATCAATAAAGCTTCATTACAGACACTTTACAGCTGATCATTTCAATCTAGGACTATAGTAAAGCATCCAGAAAGCTTCACCAGAGGGCAGAGGGGTCTGTCTTTAACTAGGGGTCGTCTGTAAGTTGGGTGTCCTTAAGTAGGGGACTTCATGTATACTACAAAGTTTATTAGTATACCCTGCTCTATTCATTTCTGCTAGCTTCATAGGTTTTTTTAGGTTTAAAATTTTACCACTGCTGGTCTAAGCAAGAAAAAAATAATCATATATTAATATATCATATATTTTAATATAAGTTGTTGTGTTTTGGATGCTTTTTTCTATTTCATTGTTTCATGTTTTTCATATATGTAATTATATACACATATAATTTTTGCCACAAAGGTTGAACTGTTGATCTTTTTTGACCTGGTCTGTGACGCGGTGGACTTCTATAAACATACTGTAGCTTCCGATGTAAAGTGCAGATCAGACGAGTGTCTTATCTCCAGATAGCAAAAACAAATACTGCAGTTAATGGTAAAGTGGACCCCACCTTTGAACTGTGATAAAGTGCAACTGCTTTATGCTGAGATCAGGATGAAAACGTAATAAATCATCTTATCTTAATTTATCTTAGTCTTTTCTCTTTTTTTTTCTTTTATATTTGCAACTATTCCACTCACCTAGCAAAGTTAGACAAGCAAGAATTTTTCAGTGTTGCACCTGATATACAGTGGGCCACATTTATCAAAACTAGTGCAGTCTGCCTGTGGAGGGTGCAGTTGGCGCCAGATTCATCAAAACTGGCGCACGGTCATCATTAATCTGGCATCCAAACCATTTTATACTGAGAAGGAGCTTCACCCATCAAATCCTTGTACATGTGTCCACTATTTAATTTGTTCCCCTTTTAGCCAGGTTCACACAAGGCAGTTTGCTGCTGATTTCATATTTTTTTTTCAAGAACCAAAATGGTTGTCACAGGTGCCCCAGCGATCCACGTCACAGATCGCGTGCCCCTCTCCGTGGCGGCGTTGTCGCAGCCCCTGGCCAGCTCTTACCTCTCCGCGATCCTGCTCTTCTCCTGGCTAGGCCACGCGCGTCCCCGCTCTCTAGGGCGCACACGTGCCGGCACTCGAAGATTTAAAGGCCCAGCGTACCACTGATTGCCGCTGGCACTTCCGGCTGTTTCCAGGATTCCCTGATGGATCTTTGCGCTGATTGCCATTGAGAAAGCTTCCCTGCGTTCCTTGCTGTGTTCCCTACATTGTTCCTGTTCCCTGCTCTGCTGAATTCCTGTAATGACCTCGGACTTGACCTCTGACCTTTGCATCTGTTCCGCCTGTCCTGCCTGTTTGCCTGTTCCTGACCTGAGCCTGGACTCTCTACCTCTCTACCTTGGCTGCCACCACGGCCTAGTCGCACCTGTGGAACGACCTGGTGGCACCCTGCCGTACGTGCCACTTAGACTCCGGTCCCAGGTGTCGGCTAGTACCATCTCCCGTGGTGGTCCAGAACCCTGACAATGGTGTAAATGCTGGGAGCTTAAACAGCATAAATTGCACCTTTTGCCATTAAATAGCAGTTAATTTTTAAGTGCCTCCGATGTCTATTATTATGTTAGAAGCTAAGGGGAATCCACAAGTCTGTCCTTTATGTTATGTATATCAACCTTCCAGCAATAAATCAGGGACAGACAAATGGATTATTTTCTATACGTTTTTCTACTACAGGCAATAACATACAACCAAGTACAGTACGTGATGGGAGAAATCATTACTAGATGTCTCCTTGGAGACTGCAGAGTTATAGGGGCTCATCATGGGAAATGACACATGAGAAACAATTGAGACAGGATGCAGCAATATACTGGAGGGTGACGTTGCCTTCCTTTCTAGTTCCTTTTGTAGGATGGGAAGAAATGTATAAACTATACATAATTATCTTCAGTGATCTGTGCACATTATGCTACATGGTGGGATACTGACCTTGTATGACCTGTGCATTGTGTATACATATATATATATATATATATATATATATATATATATATATATATATGATGGAGGTCATATTCCTTGGGCTATGTCTTGTTGAAGATTGCAACACAAATTCTGAACATCATTGCAGAAACATAGGAGACCCCAATATAGTCAAAGGGTTCTGTAAAATTTTGTTGGTGACCCATCCCCAGCTTGCATTTGCTTGACATGACTTGATGAATTGTGGGACGGAGTACTGGATCTGTACAGGGGGTAGTTGAGTGGAACTGCCCACAACCTTGAGAACGCTCTTTTACCAGGTTTGTTTCTGAGTTGTACTTTTTTACGCTCATTGGGGGGGGGGGGGGGTCGCTGTCCTAGTCAGGTTAAAGGTTGTTATCAGTTGATTTGTTATAATGGATTCTTTGTTTGCAGGTGTCCTTAAAATGTATCTACCACATCCACCATGTGTTATAATCTGCTGGGAGCAAGTTGTAGAGAAAGCTACAGTGATTTCTAACATACCTTTTTTATTGATGTTCATCATGACGTTTCCAAGATATTCTCAGTTTGATCTGTATTCTAATGAGACAGTAAGTTCACACAGGGCTTTTCTTCAGGACGACCTGGAGCACTGCAATTTGTGCCTAAATCCCTTTCCTCTATTTCTAAATTCATCCATGCTGCGTCTTACAAGGCAAATCTCCTGAGTACTTTTCAGAGAGGATAGTGATCCAAGCAGGAATAGCATTTCTCCATGTGATGAGGACACCAACTGCCCCCGTAACATACAGGTTAAAATGGTAATTTAATAGAAAGACTTAACAAAGGTATTTTGGGAATCATAATGAATTTCTCGCTGACTGGCTGACATCAGACTATTATGCACTGGGTGGGGTGGGTAGTTTTGTGTTGGTTTGGATATTTTTGCCGTCCTCCCACTTCACTGCACTGATCAAGGGTGTGGATGTTGAAGTATGGTTCTGCACGGTGCTTCCTATGCGCACTCTATTATTTTTAGAATAATCATAATAATTTATTTATATAGCACCATCAAATTCCGTTGCGCTTTACAGATTATGGAGATTTAGGGCCAGTTCACGTCTTTGTTAGGTCTTCAGTTATTTCCTTCAGTTCTTGTAAGACAAAACAAAGTGTAGGAGAACACACATAACAGGTGCATAGGTGTTAGTCTTTCCATAATAACTTACGTATAGTTGTCACTGAAAAGACTTACACCAGTTCTTTGTGCCTCACCTGGTTTTGGGTCACAATAACTGAAGCAGTGACCTGGACCTCAGATGTGAACAGAGAGAGGGACTTGCATGTGCTGCTCCTCTCAACTCACTGGGGGTCATTTACTAAGGGTCCGAGTCGCGTTTTTCCGTCGGGTTTCCCAAATATTACCTTTTTGCTCCGGATTGCCCCAGGTTTTTGGCACACGCGATCGGATTGGCATCGGCGCAGGCATGCACGCGACGGAAAACGGGGGGCGTGGCCGTCGGAAAACCCGACGGATTTGGAACAATTCGCCGTATTTTTTTAAAAAATGTGTCACTTGACACGCACTTACCTGCACCCAGGATAGCTTGGTGAACTTCAGTGAGCTCCAATGGACTTCAGCGCAGCAGCGACATCTGGTGGACATCGGGCGCACTACCTTAGTGAATCGCCGGAAGACCCGAATCAGCATCGGAGAACCCGCTGCTGGATTGCGAGTGGACCGGGTAAGTAAATCTGCCCCCCTGTGTCAGGGGTCAATTTCTTTTTGGAATACATAAAGATTCCAGAGTTGGGACCTGGATTGGACAGATATTTATGGCATACCTATGGATATAGGCTTGGGTGGGAATAATTATTAAAAGGGAATATTACATTAGATGGGGAGTTGTCTGCCGAGGTTTAGGGGGGCAATTGAGCAGGGGAGGTCCGCTACGTGGAAGGGAGGGGAATGGGAGGTAATAGACCAGATAACAGCTTGTATTCTGTCACGATTGAGTTGCATTATTTCTTTGTACATACTGATCATGTGGTGGTCATCAGCTGAATGGTTATGTATGAATCTGACTGCGAGCCAGATTTATGTTGTACTTGTGTAAAAAATGAAAATAATTTTTTTTTAAAAAAGGAATTTAGCATTTTGGGAAATTATACTGCACATGTGTTTATGGGACTGACATATATCCTGATAACGGGAGTCACATTGTCCCTGTCTCATAGTTTTACTGTCATAGTTTTTAGTGGAATGGTGGTCAATTAATACCGGTATGTAAATTACCGAACAACAATCCATTGTAGTGAGTTGTTTCACTGAACTTGCAGAGACTCTCTTAATTGTTTAGTAACAATTCCAGAAAGTTTGTCTGTTCCTTGCCTCAGAGAAGGAGAACAAGTGTAGGGTTTGAGAGAGGAGGGGAGGCCCGACTTGTGCCCGAACGGCTATGGCTGGGTGGGCATACGTTGGTGTGCATGAGCCCTAATACTGTATTCATGCAAATGCTTCAGATCTCAGGACTCTTCTTTACTTTACATACATTGTGGACTGTATTTTAACTTGTTTATTTCATTAAGATTACAAAAAAATATAATAGGCTGTACATAAATAGCAGATTTATCATTATCTCAGGTCGGCTTCTGTCGCTGGAGTTCACTTCCTTCATTTGCTACTCCTTGTTTGGCCGGAATTTGTTTCAGTTATTTAATGCAAATGATCTTTTCTTCCATAAATATTGATTCTGCACAATCCGTTAGCACTGAAAACATCGCCTGCTTCCGGTATTTTCACATTCATTTGCCCGTAGGCGTCAGCTATTTGGCACAATGCTGCTCTTTCCTGGGTGCTTTTGGCAAAATATTTTCATGTTTGTTTCCGCAGCAATTTTTTTTATCCGCTTTTGGGAGAAGCTATTCTTCACCAGTGTTAACCCTTCAATAGCCGGTGGCATTAAAAAGCTAAATGACGGTGCGCCGTCATTTAGGCATAGATTGCCACTCCCCGTCTCGTTTTATCCCATCCCAAATATTTAACGCAGGGGCACATGTATCATTTGTTTTCTTTTGTAACTTTAAAGTTGGCTGAAGTCAGGATACTTTAGCAGTGCTATGTATCTTTCTAAATTTGCTGTTGTGTTATATGTCTGTTTTTTTATTTGTCTTGGTTTTGCAGGGGGTTTTTTTCTGTGACTTATGGCACTAAGCATTGGGTCAGTTGTACTCTGTTTTGCACCTAAAAAGTCTCTAATTTGCTCTTAAAAAGTCACAAAACAAATAAAACATCTTTGAAATGATACATTTAGGAACACTGCAAGAAAGAAAGAAAGAAAGTAGGAGAAGACTAGACTAGAAAGGGCGATAAGAAGAAATAATGTGAGGGAGGATGAGATGAGGTTCTAAGGGAGTTGAAGATAATTTTAAAATAAACAGTCAGGGTCTTCTTCCAGTCACAGACAGCCAGTACCATGTAATCCTACAGGATTTTAGACTGTATATACCCGAGTATAAGCACAATTTTTCAGCACTCGGCTTATACTCGGATATATACAAAAACCCTGAGTACAGGCGGTCCCCTACTTAAGAACACCGTTGCTGTTGCAGACATCACACTTGTGCGCCGGCCAGGTTATGCACCGGCACAGGCGCACATGAAGGAAGAAGAGGTGCTGCCCATGAAGCTGTGGCGGACCGGGAGCCAGCACCCACGCACTTCCCGTATGTCTCATGGGAGTGGACAGTGAGAAGCGGTTTCCCACCCACTGTCGGGAAAACGCTCCGTCGTGTATCGATTTCAAATAGGAAGGATATGTTTTTTTTTTTAGTTTGAAATAGACGCATGATGGAGCGGTTTCCCGAGGGTGGGTGGTAAAAAGGTTCTCACTGGACCCTTTCATGGGATAGGTGACATTGCTCTGCAGAGAGAAAGTTTAACTTTCATCTAACTTTTCTTTGTATCAGAAAAAGAGTTTTATTATAAAAAAAAAATCTTTGGCAATGTACATACTATTCCCTATGGGGACATTGAGGAGCCAGAAAAGGGGCTCCTGATTACAGGTTCCCTTTAAGCAAACATTTCAGCCTAAATTACAATATTCTCTATATGAAGTACTATATTCTCTATATGAACTCTTACCGTGTTCTGTTACCATAGAAGAAGATTGTATATTTTAATTCCATGAATTCTTGTATTTTCATAAATATTCTCAGTTAATTATATCTGATTTACTATCCTGAGCAGGTAGTGTGCGTGCTTAGAGGTCATGCTTACTATAGCACAGTAGTGTGTAATGCCATTGTATCTACAGTACTACACGGTATAGAGAGATGCAGCTGGAATTCTGCTTATTTAGTTGTGGGATGGGGAATCCATCATGTTGCAGCTGTGTAATCATCTCCAACAATTATAAATGGGAACTAGAGAAGTATGTGCAGAGCCTCAACATCCTATAAACGCCTCAATAATTTATGGATGGTATTTGTATGCTTCAAAGTAACTCTACACACAGCACAAAGGCGATGGAAGAAAATCTCTGCAGGGGAATTAGTCTCTCACAGCACACGTGTCTGTTCACAGAGATAAACATTGCATTAGAAAGTTCATTGTATAGTGTATATCATACTTACACATTCCTTACAAAGTGTTTCATAGTCATGTGACTTGTATCTTAAAGGAAAAGAAGGAACTTTAAAGGAAACCTACCATGAGGAATCTACTATCAGAAGTAGGTAGATTCCTCCTGCCTGCCTCTACCCTAATCTGTAATTTAATAATCTTGGAATATAACATAACTTGTTAAAAAAACATTATTTAGTAATATGTAAATTAACTGCAGATATTTTGGGTCGTGGAGTACCCTTAGCTCTCAGTGCCCGGCCAGGCTAGTACACGCCCCAGTAGCCTCTGCAGTTAATTTACATATCATTAAAATAAAGTTTTTAACAAGTTCAATTCCAGGATTATTAAATGACAGATTAGGGCAGAGGCAGCAGGAGGAATCTAATCTACTTCTGGTGGTAGATTCCCCAAGGTAGGTTTCCTTTAATATAGTACACAGAATGTTGAAGGAAATTTCCAGCTGGAAAACAAAGTTTTTGCATCAAGTCCTGCTTTATTTTCTTGAGTATTGATTTTCTCATAAAATTCTGCCCTCTTCCCTGTATAAATGTATAAGATAAATAAATATATTTTTATAAAAAAATAAAAGACATTAGATCAAGAAAGTTATTATGTACAGTATGAGGACATAATAACTTTGAAATCCTTATACTGTACATAATAACTTTCTTGATCTAATGTCTTTTATTTTCTTATAAAAAATATTTATTTATTTATCTAATTATATTTATATTTTACACCTGATTTTAATGTATGTTTAATCGGTACCATGTAAATTTGATAAACCGATTGTCCACAATGTCATATTTTATTTATGTAGTTCATGATAGAATTGTGACTCTGACTCTTATAAATTACAGTATCTGGACCTGAAGAAGGGGTATTCCTCCCCGAAACGCGTCGTCCACTAACAATTTATCTTCCGTATTGATTACCTCTGAGATAAAGTATTGTCAAATAATTTATATAATACCTTCTAGCTATCTATGTTTATCCATACTCATACCAACACCACGATACATCATATGGACTAGCAGCGCGACTAAACACACTGGTTCTACCACCCGATCACTGTCTACTCCATCAGGTACCCTCCTGACTACCAGTGCTCTGCAGCAGCCTTAGACTTACTTACTCCCCTCATATACGGTGCGCGGTGTACAAAAAAGCACATTAAATGTATAAATTGGCAGATGAAAGCAGATGTAAAAATCTAAATTATCTTAAAAGATGGTGTTCCTGATGTTCAGAAGTTATTCAGTAGTTTCAGCAGACTTTAAAAAGAATTGTTAAAGGACATCTACCACCAGGATTGTAAACCGAGCACACTGACATACTAGTGTGACACACCATTGTGTCAGTGTGCTTGGTTTACAATCCTTCATCCTGGTGGTAGATGTCCTTTAAAGAAGTTTTCCAGTTCAAAGATATTGATGGCACGTAAAGGGACACAGTGAAGTGTGGATAGTCTCTGGTCTGACTAAATGTTGCAGGATTTTTCTGGTTGAATGCTACAGCAGTCATTAGTAGTTATTAAAGGGCTGCGGAACAGTTCAGCATGGAGATCTAAGACACCAAATTGTGCTCAATGTTTAGATTTCCTTCTATAGGGTAGGGGCTAAGTTTATAATCCCAGGACATCCTCCTATTTGAATAAGGTGTCTCGTGGTCAGCTAGAGTTGGACTTCATAACTATGAAAAAAAGGGTACCGATCAAACGCAGGAGTGAACTACCTTAAAAGGCAGCCCCCTTAACACCAAGTATGATCTACAAAGTCTAAAAACATGATGTGGGATTAAGCCAAACCAGTATATCTACTCCAGAAGGAACAGACTCCCAACTGTATACAGCACTATTTCCACCTGGTTGGGTCTCCTCAAGTGCAAGGAGAACACCTACTGTCTGACCCTAGTCAATAGCCTCTCACACAGCTAAACCAGTTCCCTATGCTGTACTGAGGAGACCCAACCAGGTCGAAACAACGCTGTCTACAGTTGGGAGTCTGTTCCTTCTAGAACTAGATGTTTCATCTGGGCTAGATGAGATGGGATAAGATATCTGGTTATGCAACATGAGAGGACTAACATCATCGGGAGGGGGGGGGGGGGCAGGTTTTAAAAATAGGAGAGGCTGTGCCCCATGGCTGCCTTCTGCATAGCGCCCCCTTCCTCTTAAAAAATATTATACATATTTGTACACACACAATGGGGCAGATTTACTTACCCGGCCCATTCGCGATCCAGCGGCGCGTTCTCTGCGATGGATTCGGGTCCGGCCGGGATTTATTAAGGTAGTTCCTCTGGCGTCCACCAGGTGGCGCTGCTGCGCTGAAGAGCATCGGAACGCACTGGAATACACCGAGCCGGGCTGAGTGAAGGTAAGTGCAATTTTCGTGACACAATTTTTTTTAAAAATGCGGCGTTTTTTCCGAATCCGTTGGATTTTTGTTCGGCCACGCCCCCAATTTCCGTCGCGTGCATGCCGGCGCCGATGCGCCAAAATCCGATCAAGTGCGCCAAAATCCCGGGGCAATACAAGGAAAATCAGCGCAAATCGGAAATATTCGGGTAACACGGCGGGAAAACGCGAATCAGGCCCTTAGTAAATGACCCCCATTGTGAGAAGGTGAGAGGTGTAATTTGGGAGAACTGCTATTTGTCATACAGATGAAGGGCTTGTGGTAAAAGCCCCAGATTAAGGGTTAATGCAGACATATGGTAAGCAGGAGTAGTCTGTTTGGTCTAGACACCTTTGTAATGTCCGTACTGGGTCTGCTTATTATGGAGTAGGGGTAGGCTGGTAGTATGAGCCTACTCCATCCGGGCTTCGGTCCTTGTTTTTGTACAGCCCACAGGTGCAGGTCACGGGGCTTGTTAAATCCTGATTTAGATTCCAGGCCAGAAGCAGCAGGTGAGGCACCACCAGGAGAGCTGAATGCTGGACTATATATGAATTCATATAGACATATATACACTCTTACATACAGAATATGTACATAATATACACACACATAAAGTATATACTCATCATATGCTTGTAAAATGTGCAGCATAATATGTATATAACAGTGCACATCCTCCATTCTTAAGTGTATCTGGTTGGGTGTCCGGGTCCCCTGACACTGTAGACCCCATCGCAGCTGCTATGGCTGCTACCCCTGTAGCTACGCCGGTGACATTAGTAAATATTAAAAAGTGCCTGCAATGGCTTAGTCAAAAATGAGAAATAGGAAAATTTTAAGTGATACGTAGTTATTTTAGTATTCTCAGCCAACGTCAATGAGAACCATGTTCAGAGATGCCCTCTGAGATACCTTCATAGTTATGCCATCATGAAATTACAGATCCTTTAGTACATGTCACATTTTGAATTATAGATGTCAAACCATGGAACGATTTATATTCTTTACTAAGGAAGGACAAATTGAAATTTGTGATTAAAGATTTGGAGAAAGATGAAAAATTTTTAGGATAAAGGCAGGAAACCTTTCAAGTCTTCTTTTTATGTGAACAATAAATAATTGGCCAGAGGCAGAAAAACGTCATGGAAGTGATTGGACAAGGTTACGGGGGTGTTCTCAAGATGTTTTCTAGATCTTGTCGGCTTCTACTGTTTTTCTGTTCTAATAGCTTTTCAAGCAATGCGATTTGAATGAATTTAAAGGGAACCTGTTATTTAGGGCCACAAACGGTCAGCAATCCAGGACAGTGAAATGAGAGGATCCAGACCCTTTTACATTTTCACTTTTTATTTCATTTTAGCTAATTAGTAAAAAAAAAAGGGTTTTTTTTTCTTATTAATGTACATTCTGCTCCTATCTTGACAGAAAAAAAATGAAATGTAGATATTTTTGCTAATTTATTAAAGAATAAAAACTGAAATCTCCCCCGGTGATAAGTAGAAGCACCCTTTAAGCTAGTACAGCCATGAGTCTTCTTGAGAATGATTCAACAAATTTTTTACCTCTGCATTTGGGGATCCTCTCCAGTTCCCTCAGGTTGGATGGTGAACGTTGGTGGAAGCCATTTTTGAGTCTCTCCAGAGATGCTCCATTGGGTTTAGGTCCGGGCTCTGGCTGGTAGAGTCAGGAATGGTCACATAGTTGTTCTGAAGCCTCTGCTTTGTTATTTTAGCTGTGAGCTTAGGGTCATTGTTTTGTTGGAAGGTGAACCTTCAGCCCAGTCTGAAGTCCAGAGCGCTGGAAGAGGTTTTCACTCAGGGAATATTTGTACCTGGCCACATTCATATTTCCATCAATTGAAACCAGTCGTCCTGTCCCTGTCCCCATAGCCTGATACTGCCACCACCATGTGTCACTGTTGGGATTGTATTTGGCAGGTGATGAGCAGTGCCTGGTTTTCTCCACACATACTGCTTAGAATTAACACCAAAAGGTTCAATCTTCGTCTCATCAGACCAGAGAATATTATTTCTCATAGTATGGAAGTTCTTCATGTATTTTTTGCAAACTGTATGCAGCTTTCATATTTCTTGCACTGTGTAGAAACTTCCGCCAGCACACTCTGCCACAAAGCCCCATCTGGTGGACGGCTATAATGATAACTGAATTTGTGGAACTTTCTCTTATCTTCCTACTGCATCTCTGGAGCTCAGCCACAGTGATCTTGGGGTTCCTCTTTACATCTCTCACCAAGGCTCTTCTCCTATAATTGCTTAGTATGGTTGGGCGGTCATGTTGTGGAATTGTGGTCATCCCAAACTTCTTCCATTTAAAAATTATGGAGGTCATTGTGGTCTTAAGAACCGTGAGTGCTGCAGAAATTCTTTTGTAACCTTGGTTAGATCTGTGCCTTGCTACAGTTCTGTCTTTTAGCTCCTTTGGCAGTTCCTTAGACCTCATGATTCTCCTATGCTCTGACATGCTCTTTGATCTGTAAGGTCTTATACAGGTGTGTACCTATCTTAATCAAGTCCAGTCAGTTGAATTAAACACAGATAGACTCCAATGAAGGAATAGAACCATCTCATGGAGAATCAGATGGAAATGGACAGCATGTGGGCTGAATATGAGTGTCACAGCAAAGGGTCTGAATACTTATGACCATGTGATATTTCAGTTTTACTTGTTTAATAAATTTGCAAAAAAATTTACATTTCTACAATCTACATTTCTGTAATTTTGTCCAGAAGGGGTGCAGTGTGTACATTAATGAGCAAATAAAAATAATTTTATTGATCTTACCAAATGGGTGCAATGAAACAAAGTGGTCATAAGAAAGAAGCACAGTGGCTGCTAACTATTTCTTCCCTGAGATAACCAAGGCTCAGTTTGTGCCGTGGAAGATGTACATTTTTTGTGTGGCAAGTCGGCTGGCAGGGCCCCCTGGTGCTCCGCACCCTGGATCTCTGCTATGGCTGCTACCTCAGAAAGTACCCTACTGAAAAGGGGCCAGATCATGAGGGAACTACAATACAAGGAGCTGGGGGACACAATGCAAGGGGTATTGGAGGAAGGGTGGAATTATACTGTGTGGAGCAAAAGTAAGGAAAAAGGCATGGTTTAGTGTGCGACACCTTTTCTGATCCTCTTTCGCACTTCAAATCAATAAATGGATATATTTTTTTATTAAAATAATTTATATCCTTTAAAACTTAAGACAAGATACTTTTAAATTACAATTAACCTGCCAGAGCTTATTGCTGTTTACACGAGGGAAGATGACATTAGGAGCGATTTGGCAAGCTCTGTGCAGCGCTACTTCATCTGTGTGTGCTATATAAATAAAGGAATTATTATTATTATTTAATATATCTCTTTCTGGACATTCTGAGACAAATTTCAAAACACAGAAATGAAGGGCCCCTAAAAAGTCACTGGAAACTATCCAAAAATTCCACCCTGTCTTTGGGCACACGCCAGACTAACAGGGTTCTGGAATTGGTTATTTTTTATGACATTTATTAAAACTTCTGTATTCTGTAGTTACTATAGGAACGTATACATTTGTTGTTTTTTTTTATAAAAAGTTCATGGTTGAAAACATGAAATTAAAAATATTCAAATGTATTTTCTATGTTTATGTAAATTAGGGTGGAACATTTGGCTCTGGCAGTGCTCATCCCATGGTTTTCAGAGATAACATAATCAGAGGTCAGAGGAAATTTCATTTTGTTTTCTTTGAATTATTGCAATATACCATTAGTATTAGTATAGATCAATTATGGTCAAATTCAATATATATATATATATATAATTATTATTAACAAAAATAGTGATGTGAGTGACATGTTAGAATTTTTGATTGGTAATGTTCTGGATGCTGAAACCTCCACCAGTCGCTGAAATGAATAATAGATATTTAGCCAGTGTCAGGCTGGAGTACTTTGGGCCCACCAGAGAAATTCTGTTTTGGGACCTACAATGAATTTAACTAGAAAGAATACCAGACAAATCCTCATCAAACTGTAATTATATTTATTGTTATAGTCACAGGGCAGTCATTATAGTCACAGGGCCCCCCACATCAGCCATTATAGTAAAAGGGCTCCCCCCACAGCTGTTATTAGCATAACAGGGTCCCTTACCATAGCAAGATGCTACCAGGATAAAAAAAAAAAATACTCACCTCAGAATCCATATATGCTGCTCCTGATCTATTCACACAGCATTATGATGCAGGCAGAAGCGCCGACTCAACAAATGCTCAGGCACAGGCCTTTGACCTGAGTTGCCCATTAGAATCGGGTGCAATAAATGTCTTCAGTTCATGCTCTGAGATGACAGCATTGTACCCTCCCATGCCGGGATGCAGTCAGCTCAGTGCTAAGGCCTGTGTCTGATTATCCTGGCGCGGACGAAAACAGCATACGCTGGATCACTGTTTACTCAGGGCAAAAGCCTGACTAGGCCTGTGCCCAGAGCGGACTCTTACCAAAAATTACATGATGAATAAGTGTCAGGGCCTAGTGAAGGATTATCCAGTTCTCTGGTGGGCCACTCAGGCTGATTACTCAGCTACAAGTCGTCATAGATATATTGTGGGGGTGTTGTCCAAAGGTAGTCACTGGTTTACCGCACAATTATAGGTACAAACGTAGATGCAGATTTTTTGTCTCAAACTTCAAGCAAAATAAACACGCTTTCTTCAGCTTACACAAACCAAACAATATAGCAACCAGAAAAACCCAACGGTCACTAAAATTATATTTCTTACAACACAATGGGACCCAAAAAATATTATAAAAACTTCCAACTCACAAAAAAGAGGATTCCATTAAAGAAGTATACAATAATTCAAGTTTCTGTAGGTTTGTTCTTAAGTTGAATTTGTATGCAAGTCTGAACTGTATACTTTATCATTGTAACCCCAGCCAATTTTTTTTTTTGCTCTCTATGACAACTAGATTGTAAAAATGTTGGATTCTCTTAAAAACCAAGATTAACGATAAAGCTTTGATAACTGTTACAGCTGTTTTTTGTAGCCCAAGGCTAAAGTACAGTAAATTAGCAACATCCAGAGGTCCGTTTGTAACTAGGGGTCGTATGTAAGTCGAGTGCTCGTAAGTAGTAAGTTCCAAGATAGAGAAGTAATTCAGAAAGACAATCCTGACACAAAATGATGGTAGACATAGTATATAGCCATAAATTGTAAAGTGTTAGTGCATAGATGAAAATTTTAAATACATGGAAATCAACCCGAATCACTATTAAGGAATTTCATTATCTTTAAATTTATCATAGAGAAAGGTTAAAAAGCATAATATGCCGGAAGATAAGAGATCTTACCTGTGTATACAGCTTGTAAACATAAATTCAAACAGTCCTTTCTTCGGGTATAACAAGATACAAATGGAATAATCTCACAAAGGCAGCAGTGTAAAGCCCGTTTTTCACGTGCATTTTCTGCGCGTGCTTTTGATGCACAGAACTTGCATTGCACTCTGACCCATTGTAACCAATGGGTCTTTTCAGACTTGCATTCTTTTTCACGCACACATGCGTGAAAAAGTCTATGGAGATGCATCAAAAACGCATTGCACTCTGAGACACTTGCAAGTGCAATGCAAGTACAATGCGTTTTTCACGCATCAATTGCCATAGAAAAGATAGAGCTCCGTCCTGAGTCCATTTCACGCGCATTTTCTGCGCATGAAAAACGCATTGAAACTGCATTGAAAAACTGAGACACTGAAGAAACTCTGACTGAAAACTGATTGCACTCTGATGCAAAATGTCCGTTTTTCACTGACCAAACCCTGATCGCACCCTGATCAAACTCTGACGTGTTCTGCAACACAAGTGGGGAAGGGGCCTAACACTCCCAAGAACTTTGAGGCAGCTTTTCTCCCACACACACAATCAACAACTGTACCACTTGTCCTCTTAGCAGTGGGGCATAAGACAGGATTTTTTTTATTTGTTTTTATGAATCTTTATTCAGAATTAAGAAAAAAATGTGATAAAAAGATAATAGACTTAATTTTATTATTTGTAAATAATTAAATTGGGGACAGCTTCAATTTATCAACAATTGCCTCATAGGTAGAGATGAGCAGTAAAAATAAAAAGTTTCTTTTTTGATTCAGGTATCGAACCTCACCTGAACCCACACGGACCCGTACATTGGGGTCCGTTTTTTCTTATCACTACCCATTTTCTAACAACTTTAGAATCAACTCCCACCATCTAGATACATACAAGTCAGAATCATCTCAAGCTAATTGGATGTTCTTATGACTTGGACAGTGTTATATCTAGATACATAACAATCTTTTATTTGTTTCTAGTAAAGATGTTAATTCTTCCAGCCGCTCAGCACACATAACTCATATTGTAGATGATGGATAATGAATTCTGTCACCAACCAGAAATGCCACTTCCCTCTCCTCCTCATCCACTGAAATGCTGAGGCTATTAAACATTTAGACCCCAGTCAGTTTGACTTAGATCGCACTGCAGGGAAATAGTAACGGCAACATTTTGGCATGAAACACATCTAAAAATAACTATCTGTAAAGTTATGAGTGGGAATGTCTTGGACATTTTTGGAGGCCTTATTAAACAAATTAAGGCTGTAAAAGTAGTTCCCAAAGCATAAAGTGTCATTCTTCTAAATGTCATGCCATATCACTAGACTATACCCCCCCAAACTATGAATTATGGGGATCAGACCTCTGAAAATGAAGGAGCTCCAGCGTTGGACTCTCCATCCTCTTCATTCCCAGGATCAGTGGGAGTCCCGGACAATTGACTATAAAACATCTTGCAGAGATGGAGTCATATTCTGCTACTTAGTGAGATAGGAAAATGTGAAGGAAGGAATCAATCTCTTTTAATCTAGAAATCAGCCTTTAAAGGGGTTGTCCACTTTCAGCAACTACCATAATTGATATTGTTCGTGGAAAAGAACAGTTATACAATTTTCGAATATGCTTCCTGTATCATTCCGTTCAGTTTTCTAGATCTCTGCTTGCTGTCTTCCTATAGGAAGCTTCTATGTTTACTTCCTCTGGATAACAACTGACCCCTGATCATTTGCTGTCACACAGGTGCACAGTAATCAGAGCTCTGTATTATAACGAGACGTGCGCCTGTGTGACATCATGGATATATTTCTATTCACTAGAAGAATGGCAGCAAGCAGAGATCTAAAAAACCATGAGGAATTGATACAGAAAGTATATTAAAAAGTTGAATAAGCTTTCATTACAAAAACAATATCAATCATTTGCTGAAATTTGCCAACCCCTTTAACACTAAGTATTCAGTTGCTTTGACCTTTCGATGGGTATCTATCTGTGTTATTCACTTCACTTGTCAGAGGTATTTAAATTATGGCTCACCTGTCTATCAAATACTACACATACTACAGAGATGCTGAAAACTTGGCTTTCCACAATTCCTGTGTTTTTCCTGGAGGAATGTCCCGAATAACTGGGATGAAATGTCTGTACAGTAAGTATGTCTGTACTACTTCCTAAGAAGTAATTCCAGACGTGTAGAGGTTTCCTCAATCAAAGATCACAGAGAAAAATCACTGTAACTGTTAAAAAGTTACTATAAAAGATTATTTTAGAAGAACTCAGAGACTCTGGGAAAACAAACCAAAATGTGTTTTAACAGTCTTTTACTTGGGGAGCTTTCAGATTGCTCTGCAGCAATGTGCACTCGGTGTCAGATTCCTAAAATTCCTTCAGGGAATTTTACCTTATATTCATTTCCATGGTATTTATTTTAGATGAATATCTCTTGACAGATCCCGTCTCCATGTATTGTACGGGTCAAAAGATATTAATGCATGTGGACTAATGGCTGAGAATAGGCCTCGCATTAGGACACATTAATACAATATTGTAATTATTTCTTCTTACTGTGGTTTCTCCACATTCAAAAGTAATTACTTCTCACCCAATCAGAAAGCAGACGTGGGATCCGACTTTTCTGCTCCAAAGATTTTTTACAATTTTTCCTTCTTAACAGATCATCATGGCAGAGGCAAACACTGCAGAAGATGGGGACAAAACCTCCCAGCAAAACCCTTATATGCTCTTCCTACTGGTTCTGGTCTTCTTCATCACTGGACTTCTAGGTTTTCTCATCTGTCATGTCCTTAAGAAGAAAGGCTATCGCTGTCGGACATCGCCGGAAGAAGACTATGAGATAAAGGATGACGAGAGCAATGGCCATGACAGTGAGTTCACAATATAGAAGATAATGAGTTACCTCAATAATTACAAGAGGTGTTTTTAATCAGAGAAAAGGATCTACTATAGGTAGTGGTCTCGTAAATTGGGCACAGTTATGTTAGGAAGGTGTGGCCTAAGGTGCGCCCAAAATAATAAACTATGCTATACTGTGATAAAGCTGGTGCAGTGGATGGCTGTCTGTCAATTTTTGCCCTACCTTTTAGGCAATGGTAATACATTTGCTACTAGGAATTTTTCTGTGGGAATATTAGCAATTAATATAAATTAGTATTAATGAAACAATATGTATTATTGATATATTAGTGAGTTATGCACAGGGCACTGGGGTATAAAGTCAACTAAAACATTAATGCTAAAGGGGCCTCCTGATGCTGTGTCATTCAGCATTTTGTAGTTATTAAAAAATCTCTTTTAACCCCTTAAGGACGCAGGGTTTTTCGGCCGATTTCAAATTACCAAATACCAAATTTATATAGGTTTTATTGTGTTTTAATACATTTTCAAAAATTAAACGAATGTGTACAAAAAAGAAAAAAAATTTTTTGCCATCTTCTGACGCTAATAACTTTTTCATACTTTAGCGCACGGAAATGTGTGAGGGGTCATTTTTTGCGAAATGAGGCGACGTTTTCATTGCTACCATTTTGAGGTCTGTGCGACATTTTGATCATTTTTTATTTCATTTTTTATGTTATGTAAAAAGGTGTAAAAGTCGCATTTCGGACATTTGGGCGCCATTTCCCGCCTCGGAGGTCACCGCCGGCCGTAACCGTTTTTATATTTTGATAGATCGGGCATTTTGGGACGCGGCGATACCTAATATGTCTGTGATTTTTACTGTTTGTTATGTTTTATATCCGTTCTAGGGAAAGGGGGGTGATTTGAACTTTTAATATTTTATTAATTTTTTTTATTTTTTAAACTTTTTTTTTTCTTTTTTTTTTCACTATTTTTTAGACCATCTAGGGTACATTAACCCTAGATGATCAGATCGCTCCTACCATATACTGCAATACTACAGTATTGCAATATATGGCGTTTTTGCAGGTCTTACATTACAATGAGCCACTGGCTCATTGTAACGAACCTGCATAAACCATGTAGCCTCGTGTCAAGAGAAGACCCGAGGCTACCATGGTAACCGATCGCCGCCCCCCGATGACGTTCGGGGGCGTGGCGATCGAAAAAAAGATGGCGGCGCCCGCGCGCCGCTGTCTTTTAAACGCCGCCCGCGACTTTGCGGGCGGCGTTTAGAGGGTTAATAGCCGCGATCGGTGCAAGCACCGACCGCGGTTATTAGCGGTGGGGGTTTTGTGCAAAATGCAAAAACCCCCACCTCTGTATGAAGAGGACTCAGCCCGTGAGCCCTCTTCATACATCCCTTATACCTCTGCGCCGTAGAGCTACGGCGCAGAGCGTTAAGGGGTTAAAGAGAACCTGTCACCAGAATTTTACCCCTCACACCAGTAACACAGGCTGGTAAAGGGTTAAAAGTCCTCCCCATATCACCTAAAATTATCTGCCACTGTGACACTGTGCTTTCATTACAGACACTTTTCTGATATGCAAATGAGTAGAGATGAGTCCTCTTGTCTCCATCTACCCTCCAATATAGGTTGTGTGCCCTCCCGGGCAGGTTCCTCCTCCCGCTCGTTACAAATCTCTGTAGTTTTTGTATTTGCATTTGTTCTTGTCTTTATTCTTGTCTTGTTCTTGTCTGTTAATCCCTTACTGATTGTACAGCTCCATGAAATTAATGGTTCTCTTTAAAGAAATAATGATAATAATGAGTCGTATTCTGAAAAAAAGAGTCATGTTCTCTCCATGCTGCCCGTGAACCACGCCTCCCCTTTTGATTGACAGCTCAGTGTCTCTTCAAATCTCGACCTGAGCAGAGAGGAAGTTCTCTCCCTGTCCACTTCCTGTCCTTAAAGGGGTATTCCCATTTCAGTAAATAATGTTATTCTTTGTATGATGAAAAATTAGACAATTTTCCTATAAACTTTCTGTATCCATTCCTAACTGTTTTCTGGATCTCTGCTTGCTCTCCTTTTATAGAAAGCTTCATTGTTTACTTCCAGTGGACAGAAATCTGACCATGGTCACACAGGTGCACTGCTCGATATAACACAAGCTCTGATTACTCTCTCTCATACTAAGGATCAGTGCACCTGTGTCCAGTGTGACCATGGTCTGATTTCAATCCACTGGAAATAAACAAAGAAGCTTTCTATATAATGACAGCAAGCAAAGACCCAGAAAACCACGAGGAATTGATACAGAAAGTATATTGCAAAATTGTATAACTTTTCATTATTTAAACAATAACATTTATTTGCTGAAATGGGAATACCCCTTTAACAGACTGCTGTCCCTCTCACTGCATGGGGAATTAGCAGTGCACACTGAGTGGGTAACTATAGATCTTCTCATCATTTCCCGCACCCTGCAATGGGCAGAGCCTAGAGGTGATAGGTGGAGCAACCATAGACTAAGGCAGATTAGATATTACAGCAGAGAGGAAGGGCTGGGGAACAAATGCAGAGATCAAATTTTCACTCCAGTTACAGTCCTGGAATAAAAATGCATTTTCACAGTCCTGCTGCTACTAACAACACAGGTATGGTTACACAGATCTCTAGTAACAACACTTAACATTGATGCTTTGTATGGTCAAAACTGCTGGTGGAACTGTAACTACAATGTGGCTGCAGAGCTTCCAGGAAGTGTCCACCAACACCGGTCCAGCACAAGTCCACCAACACCGCTCCATGGTCATGTGATGTCACAGGTGCATGGCTCGTTATAACACACAGTGTCATCAAAGTTGTGTGATGCTAACGAGCCATTCACCTGTGTGACATCACATGACCAGAGATTGGTGTTTATCTGCAGGAAATAAACATAGAAGCTTCTTATAGAAAGACAGCAAGCAGAGATCTAGAAAACTGTGAGCAATTGATACAGTATATTGGAAAATGTAATTATTTTTTATATCATAAAGAATGTTAATTATTTGCTGCAATGTGCTGTATGTGGAGTAAAGTATGGATCCTTATATTAGGGGATTCACCTTTTGCCTGGCGCCCGATTGCCATTCCCTAGAGGTCGCCTGCAAATTGCACTTTTGGCTGTTTAAAATGTATTAAAATAATATATTTTACAGATTATTTGTAATAAAAGGAGAGATATTTTATCTGCATAGATGCGTCAGAATAGATTGGTCCATGGAAATGTTCCAGTGTAAAAAGAAGTGCAATTTTAGCTCATCATTCCTATATTAAATGGAGCAGTAATAACATTATATCCGCCATTACTGGCCACCAGCGGCTGCGAACCAAATGCACTTAAACCACTAAAAGCTGTGCGGTTTATCTAAAGCTTTTTACATATTTTATACCCTTTGTATTGATTATGCATTTCTCCGTGTGCAGTCACAGAAGAGATGTCTAATGAAGATACAGTGGAACGTATAGTCAAGTGCATTATCCAGAATGAAGGTTGGTAATTGTAATTGTTCATTTCTTTTTTTATACCATTTAATTGCATCTGAATTGTACATTTGAATATAATTTTTTTTTTTTTAAATAATATTTTAGCAAACGCAGAGGCACTTAAGCAGATGTTGGGAGACACTGAAGGTGATGTTCCGATTGGTCCCAGGTAAGGACTGTTTCACGTATATTCCTTAAAATGGCATCTATTGTCTTTATATTAAAAGGATCAGTTTAAAATCCCAGAGGTAAACTGCGATATGAGGTGACAAGGTGTGTCATCAGAAGGTAAGTGCTACTCTCAAGCTACTCACAATAATAATAGACTGAATGGACCACGAAAAGGGCAGGTATAGCCCTTACACTGAACTGTGGAAACCATGGCCTTGTGCATGAGCCCATGGAAGTGAATTAGGATTAGTAAATCCTGTGATGTGTAGGTGTGTTGGACAGGAGTCTCCGCCAGGTCAGACCTGAAGACAAGGGTGTAACTACAGGGTAGCAGCCACAGCAGCCACAGTGTCAGGGGACCCCAGCATCCAGTATACTGGGTGTGTATATGCTGTATGTGTATGTGGGAGCTAAAATAGCAATAAAACTGAGTAAAAATGTAAATAAGGGGTAAAAATTATCTTTATTGTGTAAACATCACTAGGGAATTGAGAATTGAGAATTTTCTTTTGTGGGAAAACCCCTTTAAACTTCTAATACCACCAGGATAAAAGACTGTACACCAAGCCCACTGCCATATAAATGTGTGCCCCCTATGTCAGGATCTGCTCCCCTCTTAGCTTCGAATGTCCTGGTTTTTTTAAAAAAAAAAATTGCCTTTAAAATTATGCAAATTAGGCTCAGGGCCTCCAAGCTCCATAGATGTTAATTGGTGCCCCTCAGTCTCAGTTGCTAAATTTTTAAAGCCTTTTTTTTGTAAAAACAAGGACATAGGAAGCTTAAAGAAGAGCACATCCTGCCAGAGGGGGCACACATCAGTAGGTAAGTGTGCTTGGTGTACATCACTTGAACCTGGTGGTAGATGACCTTTAAGAATAAAGGGCTTTAAAAACTATGCAAATTACCCTGAGGGGCTCCAGGCTCCATTAAAACCTATGGATCCTGGAGCCTCTAAGGCTCATTTGCCCAATTTAAAAATCCTTTTTTTGGAAAAAAAAAACAGGGAATCAGAAGTTAAAAGAAGAGCAGATCCTGCCAGAGGGCGCACACACCAGTACGTCAGTGTGCTGGGTTTCCAATCGTTTATCCTGGTGGTAGATTTCCTTTAAGTCAAAATAATACACTAAAAATAGATTTTTTTTTTGTTTGAAAATTGCAAATGAGTAGTTGTGGGTAGCTAGGACAATAGAAATGTTCCCTGTACTGTGCATCATATAGTTATTCGGCTAAAATAGTCATTGTAAAAATGATCTGTCTTATCTAAATTGATATAGAGACATCCTGTTTTCTTCATCCTATCTTTCCTTTTCTCTAATGAGCAAATAAATTTGTGGCTTTGGTTCAGTTATAATGGCCAATTAACCTTCTGTACTGGAGCTGAATTTTAATTCAAGAACCGGATATTATAAGAGAATTAAAGGGATTTAGATGGGATTTGAATCATTTTTTTTTGGTTTGTTGCTTAATAAAATATGTTTTCATATGAGCTATTTGGAGAAAAACATGAATCACCCGTTCTAAACATTTGTTCTGGCTATTAATTTGAGATGGGAGGTTGCCTAAACCCTAGCGAACAGCACAGAGTAGAGCCTGTGGCATTCACTTGTATTTTGGATCATGTCGGTTCCAGACCCTTAACCACAACATACTGTATGTCACACTGTTCAAGGGAAAAGTGAGGAGTCAAGCCATATTATATCTCTGTTGGATTTTGGGAACAATATAGCAGAGTAGCCATCTGGATAAGTTTGGATGCAAAACACAAGTGGCTTCTTGGAGGGAATATTCATAACATTGAGTAAACAAAAAAGAAAATGAAAAACAAATCTAAGGATGCATTCACACGGTGTATGTACCGTAGTACGGCTGGCATACGTCGGCGCCGGGCAGAGGAGGAGGGGGAGAGTGGTGCTCCCCCCGCCCCTTTCCATAGCTTAACATAGAGCCTGGCACCGTTTTCCGTCGAAAGATAGGACATGTCCTTTCTACGGTCTACGGAGCGGTACGGTGTCGCACAATTGCTGCACTGTACCGCTCCCGTACGGCGCTGTGAGGCCATTGCAATGTATGGGGGACGTATATACACCATATATACCGTGCCCGTATATTTATCCCCCATACGTTCCTGTGAATGTAGCCTAAAACAATTCAAGTTACTTGGTTATATACCACTATTTTAGTAGTTTATGTTTATTGGTCTGCAGAGAAGTCATGCAGCCATTCATTTGCCTCTATAGTCTCGTGTCTTACATGCCAGCAGTACAGTTGAGGCGAGTGAGAATTTTTTAAAAAAAATGAAACACACATAAGTCTCCATTTTATTTCTATATGGAATTTGTTAAACACAGTTTATCATCCAAACACTGATTTTTAAGGTGCTATCTGGGATCAAAAAATGAAAACATTTTGCTCATGTCTGTCCCTCTATCTGTTCCAGCACTGCAGCTCCTGTCATTGTAGAGGTGTCTGGCCGCAGTCAAACTGACAGTGACAGGGCCTGCAGTGCTGGAACAGAGGGGAGAACATCGGGATTTATCAGTTCATTTATAATTTTTCAGGCTGGAGACACCTTTTTCTGATTCCACAATCTATCCATACAAACAATAGTCATATTAAAATGATATACTATGTACAGAGAGATATTCTCCAAGAACTTATTTCTGGGACCTCTGCTTTGTCTGTACTTCCTATCCAGATTGAAAAACTGTCTGTGAAATAAGGAGAACATCATGTCGTGACCTAGCTATGGCATCACATCTTTTATAAATGCTAAGTAATAAATACATGGGGACAAATATCGTATCGGCCAATGGCATTGCCATTTCCAGCTTCACGATGTGAAGTCTTTTAAGAAATACTTAGGGACTATTTCCTGTTTTTTTTTTTTATTGAATTTCAAAAGCAGTCACTATAAAAATAACATACAAATTTCCTTCACAGAGAGAATGGCAGTATTATGACTGATTCTGCAAGCACAACAGGGGATTCTTCCTTCCCTTTCATTTTCCCAGTATGAGGCACTTTTGATAAGAATAGCATCCTAGTCGTGGTGTTTGCTGCACTATGGAGCTTTGAGACAAATTTTATTAATAGACAGAGCTTGACGTCTTATAGTTAAATCACTTGAACTTACAGTAAAGATTAAGATAGGGTGGCTGAGTGGGTAGCACTTCACCCTTGCAGCGCTGGGGTCCTGGGTTCAAATCCGACCCAGGTCAATATCTGCAAGGAGTTTGTATGTTCTCTCCGTGTTTGCGTGGGTTTCCTCCCACACTGCAAAACATACTGTTAGGTTGTTTAGATTGTGACCCCCATGGGGACAGGGTCCGTATTGGAATGAGACAGACTGGCTATAAACTGGCTACATTTTTGCAGTAGAACTTATAGGGGTGTTCCCATTCCCGCAAACTCATCTTATTTTTTGTATGATGAAAAATGATACAATTTTCCAATATACTTTCTGTATCAATTCTTCAGTTTTCTACATCTCTGCTTACTGCCATTCTATGGAAGACCTCATTGTTAACTTTAGTGGACAGAAACCTGACCATGGCTCGTTAGTATCACAGAGAGTAATCAGAGATGTGTGATATAACGAGCCGCGCACCTGTGTGACCATGGTCAGATTTCTATCCACTGGGAGTAAACGATGAAGCTTCCTATAGAATGACAGCAAGCAGAGATCTAGAAAACTGTGAGGAAATGATACAGAAAGTATACTGGAAATTTGTATAACTTTTCATTATTCAAACAATATAAATTACTCACTGAAATGGGACAACCCCTTTAACCTCTTCCTATGACTACACTGAATATAAATGTCCTAATTATCTGATCCAAAACCAATTATGATATAAATAGACAGTACAGAATTCACCCTGGACCGCGAATCTTAGCAACCTACCAGCTGCTATTACTATGCAAGCAACATGTAGGGAGCTGAGCAGCAGTGCCACATACAGACTCTGGCTCATTCACTAACGGTCCGTCGGACACATTTTTGTGGGGTTTCCCGAC
The DNA here is from genome assembly GCF_040894005.1 of Engystomops pustulosus. NCBI lineage: Eukaryota > Metazoa > Chordata > Amphibia > Anura > Leptodactylidae > Engystomops > Engystomops pustulosus. The sequence goes on from NC_092414.1 coordinate 34,799,324, forward strand.
GATTTCCGTTTTGCGCTGCATTGCCCCGGGATTTTGGCGCAAGCGATCGGATTTTGGCACATCGCGCGCCGGCTTGCAAGCGACAGAAATCGGGGCCTATGGCCATCGAACAACCCGATGGATTCGGACAAACTGCAGAATTTAAAAAAGGATTTGTGTCGCAAGATCAAGCACTCACATGCACCAGGAAGAAGCAGGTGAACTGTGTCAGACCTCAGGGCAGAAGCGACGGATGCAGGAACTCGGGCGCACGAGATTAGTGAATCGCGGCAGACCCGAATCCTCTTCGGACAACACACCGCGGGATCGCGACAGGACCGGGTAAGTAAATGTGCCCCTATGTCTTCATTACTTGCCTATGAGAACCTGCCAAAGGCAAGGTCTAACATGCTGCCTCTCATTAAAGGGAACGTGTTATCAAATGTTGGTCTAAGAAACCATTGCCAGTATGTTGTGAAGCAGCTACACACCTTCCAGATAATGTTTCTTTCATGGCCCATTGTAGTGGCATCATCCAGAATATCAGCTTTGAAGTGAGATGTAAATTGGTTGTAAATTGTCAAGGAGGCGGACAGTTTAAAATTGAAGTCAAGCTCTCCTCGCCTCAGAACAGTCACTTCGTTGTAACTAATGCTCCTGCATCTAGGGACATCATTAACCAGATTTCCTGAAGTCTGGTACATAATGTCAATCACAGGGAAAGAGGCAAGAAAGCTGGGGAAAGTTTGACTTTGGTGTTAAAGTCTCCGCCTCCATGACAGTATACAACCAATTTACATCTCACATCAAATTTGATTTCCTGGGTAACGTCACCACATTTGGCCTTGAAAGAAACATGATCTAGAACCTGTTCAGGTTACATACTGTAATAGTATATTAGGACATTTTTTGATGACAGGTTCCCTTTGAGGCCGGACTTACATTGGTATTTTTATCACATCAGTGATTTTTCACTGAAGCTATTTTGGCTTATGGCCACATACAGATTTGTATTCGCTTTGATGCCTCACTGAAACATTCTTTTCATTGTGTTTTTTCATACTTCAGTTTTTTTCCACTTGTCCAATGTTGTCAGTGAATACAAAAAAACAGGGCTTGATTTGTCCACAGATCACTGATCAATGGAAAACAAACTGAAGTGTGAAAAAGCACATTCAAGAGACGTAAAAATTATACAATAAAAAAGGTTGATTTTTGATTATTAGCCAACAAACAATAAAAAAATTAAAACCTAGTAAAAAGAGATAAACCCCAAAATTACAGCAATAAAAACTTGCAACTTACCCAGTAAAACAACAAGCCTAAACAAAGCCACATAGGGGGGATATAAAAGTATATTAAATGTGATGACATAATTGTTTTTGTAAAGTGTTTTCGGCTTGCAAAATTGAAAAAAAAATGATGAACTTTTTGAATTGGAAACGTCAACATTTTCCAATTTTTCCTCCAATAAAGGGTCAATAAATTCTATGTATCTCAAGACTTTAAAAGGATCAACTCAACCCTTAAAAACAAGCCCTCATACAGTTATGATGACTTAAATGTTAAAAGTTATGGCTTTTGAAAAAAATTACAACAAAAGTGTGTGGACATCTTGGCTCATACACCTCACTACTGGGTGTAGTGTCCCTACGCCAGATGCATTTTAAAGAAGAGGATGGAGTTTTTTATTTGTGCATGTGAGCCCAAAGTCTTGCAAATATTCTGGAGTGAGGGTTTGATAGATATATATTTGGAATAGTTACAGTATTAAGCACTTTGGTATTTTCTTCCAATTCATTCAGAGGAGAATATTAAGGATGCATCTACACATTCACGTTTTCTGCAGACTTTAGACTCCTGGTTTGGACAGCAAAAACTGCATCTGAAAACTTGAACATGTGGACGCACTCCCTGGTGGGAGTTAAAGGACATCTACTACCAGGATGAAGGATTGTAAACAAAGCACACTGGCATACTGGTGTGCACCCCCACTGCCAGGTTCTGCTCTTCTTTGAGCTGCTTAGGACCATGTTTTAACAAAAAAAAAGGCTTTAAAAATTATGTAAATGAACCTGAGGGGCTCCAGGCTCCATTTATGTCAATGGAGTCTGGAGGCCCAATGCTCCTTTGCATCATTTTTAAAACCTTTATTTCTTAAAATCAAGAGCCTAAGGAGCTACAAGAAGAGCAGATTCTGTCAGAGGGATCAAAGTGTGCTGTTTACAACCTTTCATCCTGGTGGTAGATTTCCTTTAACATTCTGTCCCACAATTAGTATGAGAGTAAAAACTAAATCCAAATTTGTGAACTGATAACATTTGCCACACATTTTACCAGTTTATGTCCACACCGTGAAAGCCAAGATGCCGGAATTCCTCATCACCACACAGTACATTTGGGATCAACACAAGCCCCCTGCATTCATTGTACACGCAAGAAGAGGAGCTTGTTACATCGTATGGGCCGGTCAAAGGACAGCAAAGGAAAGTCCCATCCAGGAGAGGTCACAGTATTCTCTGTTGGAAGGTATTGTCTCCCTAAACAAGTAACACAATGTATTTCCATATCCCAACACCAAACAACTGTAGGTTTACCTATTGTAACCATAATGGACAGACAGCACCCAAAGAAGGGCTCCTAACAGTAGCCAGCACCGGAGAAGATGTAATATTAGATACCATCATAGTTGATCCCTTGAGAGATTCTCATAAAACTCTGCCTAGTATTAGACGTATTACCGAAATTATGTGATTTGACATTATGATACATTATGAGGATTACATTGCCAACACATTTTTTCTCTTCTTCCGTCCGCATCTCCAAAAATGCAGTGCCTTGTTTCGATGCCCTTCAGTTATACTTCCCCAGGTGCTGAATATCTAAGTAATGGAGGTCTGAAGTTTCTATGGCTTTCCACCGCTATCAACCAAACTTATTGTATCATGTCAGTTTACAATATTTACCAGAATATTCTGAACATAAATTTTGGCAGACAGTTTCTTGGTGAGAACATCTCCTTACCTATCGGTGTTAATACTGATACTCAATAACATAGTGATGTGTTTGTGTTCTTTTCAGATTCCGGGTTACTCACATTGGAAAGAAACCTGGTATTCAAGGGGCTCAGGATGACCCAAACATCTCCAGTGACCCAATTTCTTTTGATAAAGATACAGATGAACAGGCAGAAACAAAAATAAAAAATGGTATCAGCTTACAAGAAGCTTTTGAGGCACAAGGGATCTCACAAAATGGACCAGACTTGGTGGGATTGGCCAAATCTGAGGTCAAAGATGCTGTTATTAGCATGAATGGACATAAACTTATAGAGGCCAAAGCTGGAGGAAATGTTTCCAAGGGCAAAGCATCCAAAGACAGAAGGAGCAGTGCTCCGGAACAGACAGCTGCTCAGCGGGAAAGAATAGACGTGCTTCAGCTCAGAGGACGGGACCAGCAAAAAGGAAGAAGTCCAGAAAATACAAAAAATCAGGTAAAGGAGGTTGTTTCTCAAGGTCAAAAAATATGTCGTTTTTAAAGAGATTATTTTGGATACAACAAGTTATTAAGTTAAAACTTGCTGATAGGAGGCCCAGTAGTAGGTCGACCAAGTATTTTTTATATACCTGTAGTTTATAGCCAGCCCCCTCTAGTATATAGCCAGCCCCCCTCTAGTATATAGCCAGCCTGCTTCCCTATAGTGTATAAGCAGCCCCCTGTAGAATATAGCCAGTCTTTCCTGTGATATATAGCCAGCCTGCCCCCTGTAGTATATAGCCATCCTCCTGTAGTATATAGCCAGCCCCCCCACGTACTATATAGCCAGCCCCCCCTAAGTATATAGCCAACAACCCCTGTAGTATATAACAATCCCCTCTGTAGTATATAGCCAACCCTCATGTATTATATAGCCAGCTTGTTTCCCTGTAGTGTATAGGTAGCCCCCCTGTAGTATATAACCATCCCCACTGTAGTATATTGCCAGTCACCTCTGTAGTATATAGACAGCCCCCTTTAGTGTATAGCCACCCTGCCTAATCTGTAGTATATAGTTAGCCCCCCCTGCAGTATTTAGGAAGCCCCCTTTAGTTTATAGCCAGCCCCCTCTAGTATATAGCCAGCACCCCTCTAGTATAAAGCCAGCCTGCTTCCCTGTAGTGTATAGGCAGCCCCCTGTAGCATATAGCAAGTCCTTCCTGTGATATATAGCCAGCACGCCCCCTGTAGTATATAGCCACCCTCCTGTAGTATATAGCCAGCCCCCCAGTAGTATATAGCCAACCACCCCTGTAGTATATAGCAAGCCCCCCTGTAGTATGTAGCCAACCCCCATGTATTATATAGCCAGCCTGTTTCCCTGTAGTGTATAGGTAGCCCCCCTGTAGTATAAAGCCTGCACTCCCTGTTATATATAGCCAGCCCCCTGTAGTAAATAGCTAGTCTCCCTGTAGTATATAGCCAGTCACCCCTGTAGTATATAGACAGTCCCTCTTTAGTATATAGCCACCTTGCCTCCTCTGTAGTATATAGTTAGCCCCCTGCAGTATTTAGGCAGCCACCCTGTAGTTTCTACCCAGCCCCCCTGTAGTATATAGCCAGCCTGCTTCCATGTAGTGTATAGGCAGCCTCCGTGTAGTATATAGCCAGTCCTCCCTGCAGTATACAGCCAGCCTGCCCCGATTTAGTTTATAGTCAGCCCTTCCTGTGATATATAGCCAGCCTACAACCGCATGCTCCCTCCCATGTTGGCAGCCGTGAGTCATAAAGGGCGCCGGCTGCATCCAGCAACCAGTGATATGTGTATCTTAAAGATACACATATTGCTGATCGCTACCCGCGGCTGGGACGGCCCCGCAGGATGGGAGGCGAGGGTAGTGTCCTAGGGATTCATCTACCACTGGTCCTGGTTCTGCCCCCTCATAAATGCTGTACAGTGTCATCTTATAAGGTATGGAGCCCTGCTAATGATATACAGGATGTACTTCAATAAATTATATGCAATTACACCCTCAATAAGCCTCCTCCTTCCCCCAGTGAGATAGTGTCTTGCCTTATAAATGCTATACCGCGCCAATGTAGACTAGATGTCTCTATGAGATACAGCCCCCCTCTTCCCTCAGAATTGATGTACAGAACTTATGTGCATGGCTCCTGTAGCATCCCTCTCCTTCCCTGCTGCAGCAGCTTCAGCACAACTACACAGGCAGGTGTCATGACATCATCATGTTGCCTTTGTCCTGGAGTCTAATGGCAGTAGTTCAGCCAGTGACACATATCACTATGGGGTATATATACTGTCACTATCGTGAAAAACTATTTCTGGGTACAAGGAAAGTTAGACAATGGTTGGAAATTATAGTCCTGACCTACATAAATCAGGATCAGCAGTGTTATAGATCAAGACCTATTAGTATTGCTGCATTGAATTTTGGGAGGTTACAGAAAAAAGTTAACTAAAAATGAAACATGCTCATCAAATAGACCCTCCCACTGTTACTAGAGCATATCCCAGAGCAGAAGCCTCACACTACTGGAAGACCTCACTGACATCTGTCACCATAATCCCAGACTTATGTCTGGTCATGTGTACACTGTGATTACATGGAGCTCGGTGGCCAGGTTCTCTCAGATGATGTATAGTATAAACCGCTGTTCACAGTAATGAATGAGCTGAAATCTTCTGGGATTCAGCCAAAACACTTAGCTCGCTGCATTTCATCTGCAGATACTAATGGTTTCTAATGGATATCCAGGTGCTCAGAAGAGAACAGGAGAAAGCAGCTTGTCATTACCACCATGGGTGACCTTTAGGACAAACTGCAGCCTCAGTTTTGACCTTTGATGATTATGCTGGTTCTGTTTTTGCTTAACAAACTTTTTGTAAGTTGATGTCTATGCTGCAAATAATTCAATGTTCTTGTGGACAAGGACATAGGAAGCTGTGTCCTTCCTTTCCTCCTTGCAGGACATGTCCAGATACGTATAAATAATAATTAACCCCTTCCCGCCGCGGCCCTTTTTCGATTTTGCGTTTTCATTTTTCACTCCCCACATTCAAAAATATTTCATGCCGTGTACCGGGAAAAAAATTCCAAATGCAGTGAAATTGGTAAAAAAACGCATTTGTGCCGTATTCTTGTGGGCTTGGATTTTACGGATTTCACTGTGCACCCCAAATGTCTACTTTATTCTTTGGGTCAGTGCGATTACGGGGATACCAAACTTGTATAGGTTTTCATACATTTAAAAAATTTAAAACCTCCTGTACAAAATTTTTTTGGGGGATTTTGCCATCTTCTGGGGCTAATAACTTTTTCATACTTTGGTGTATGGAGCTGTGGGTGGTGTCGTTTTTTTTGCGGATTTTGATGACGTTTACAATGTTAGCATTTTTAGGACTGTACAACCTTTTGATCACTTTTTATAGAATTTTTAAAAAATTGCTTGCAGAATTGCTTCTCAGGCTGTCACCTTGTCACACCACTAGACATGCACACTCAGCTTTCTAGCAGTCACACAGCTAGCCACACTTTACAAGGCTAAGAGTCTATAATTTTGGCAGGGACCAAGTGAAGTCTTTAATACCAAAAAAGTTGCTCAGTGCTTCTAAAAGATTTACAAGAATAACAAAATAAAATGACACAACAAGGCAAAACAGTTATAAAATAAAAAGGGAGAAAAATGACAGAAACTTAGAAATTATAGAAATTCCTGATTCCCTGGAGGTGGGAGAAATATGGAACACCCCAGCTTGTCAGGCAGCCTCTATAACACTGTTTCCTGTATCTCAAATTGGGGCACATTCACTAAGGGTCCGAATTGCACATTTTCGGCGGGGTACCCGAATTTTTCCGATTTGCGGCGAATTGCCCCGGGATTTTGGCGCACGCGATCGGATTGTGGCGCATCGGTGCCGGTTTTCACGCAACAGAAATCGGGGGGCGTGGCCGACGGATTCGGAAAAACCACAGAATTTAAAAAAGAATTTGTGTCGCAAGAATAGCACTCACATGCACCAAGACAGAGGAGGTGTACTCCGGCGGACTTCAGCGCAGCAGCGACACCTAGTGGACATCGGGCGCACGACCTTAGTGAATCCTGGCAGAACCCAAATCAGCGTCGGAGAATGCGCCGCTGGATCGCGAATGGACCGGCTAAGTAAATCTGACCCATTGTTTTATATGTTCTAAGTTTAGTTCAGGTTTCAGCACCTCCCATTGATTAATTAGTCCACAGGGTTATTCAGGATTGGACAAAGTGTTAATGAGGGGGAAAGTCCTGGAATATTCAAACACTTTCTTTGTTTCCAAGTCCTGATGCAGGGATGGGGGGAGGTGTATAAAACAGGTGACCAAATGGCTTTTGAAGTCACCACAGAACATTCTTCAGGTCAGAGTTTATCAGGCTGTAAAGACCTCCAGGATGTTGTAAAACGCTGCCTGGACACTTCAATCGATGCTAATTGTTCATCAAAGTTAGTAATTGCCCTATAGTTTAACAAATCTTACACATTCAAGATTAATATTTCCTAGACACTACCACTTAAGTGAAGTCAAATTAAACTACAGATACTCACCTATACTCCTCTTCACCTCGATCCTGCTGCTGGTCTTCTTTAAGCTTGACACACAAGGATCGCCTTAAAAGCAGCCCGAAGCACAAGGACACAATGTCCGGTGCTCCGGGCTGTTAATTATTCACGCCTTTTGCATGACATCAGACCATGCTGGGAGAGGGAAGTCACATCAAGCGAGAAGCGTGAATGATGCCAATAGATGTGGACATGTTATAGAGTGCAAGGACATCTAAATTAAAGTCCAGCACACTGAGCTATCTCTTACTGAGTATGGCAACATCCAAGGTAATATATTGGATTACTGTTGAAGGAAAGCATATCTGTAGCTTAGTCACAGAATACCAGCTGCTTTTACAACTGTGATCCTCACTTAGAGAAGATGCAGATGATGCAGGAGAATTGTTAAATTATTATATCTGGTGGTATTCTTTAGAGCAGGGGTGCACAACAAGACCCTAGGCTAGACAGTAAATAGTAATATTGACCCCAAGACCATACAATAAATAATTATTATTGTCTGTAATTATTACATAAAATGACTGTACAGTCACAAGTTCAGACAATTCAATATTACAGACCCTAGACCATATAATAAATACTAATATAGATCCACGACATAATAATACAGAACCCAGACCAGACAATGAATAAAATCACAGACAATTATTAGGTCAGACAATAAATAACAATGCATAATGCATAACAATGTATAATAATACTGACCCTAGACTGTACAATAAATATTAAAATAAACCCATGACCAGGCAATTCATGATAATACAGACCCCAGAACAGAAAATAAATAAAAATGGAGACCTTGGATTAGCCAATAGATAATTGAGACCCTATTCCAGGCAATTTCTAATCATTCAGACCACAGGCCAGAAAATAGATAATTTCAGATCTCAGAAAAGACCATAAATAATATTATAATAAAGTTCAGATCATCTCTTATTGATAGATATTTCTCAGTAATTTGCAGCTGTGGCGCTGCTCTGGAGCGGTGAAGGTTAAAAAAGCACAATACAGAAAGATTATATTCAGGAAATTACTATTTAAAATTGTTTAAATTTTTTATGCAAGCAGAGGAACTTTGCAATTTAAAAACTTTAATATATTTGAGCACCCACGGCATGGCATAGCTATATACCACGCTCTGCCGAAAGGACACCCTGCCACATAAGAAGACACCAGTATGACAAATGGCACAGATTTGGCTTTAGAACTGTAAGCTGCATCTCAGTTTTTCTGTAGTGTAGAGACTTATGTAAGGACACATTGTAATCTATAAATGGATTTGCCACCAGCTGTACATTAGTATCATAATTAATCATTATCCATTTATTTATTCCACAGGCGGACAAAGACTCCTCACGGGAGCAATGATCTGCAAGTGACCGGAGAGATCTTGTTTGGGGTTAGTGCCTCTTTAGGAACTATTAGTGTTTTCCATACAGTACATTAAAGATAAATCTATAGGTCCTAAGGGGTTGCATCCTATGCTTTGCATTATGCTGTTGGATGCTCAAAGCTAAAAATGTATCATCTGCATACTGTGCTAAATCTGGGGCAATGGCGGGCTTCATCTCCTTTATCACAAAGTGACTTTTTTGCCATTTCCTTGCACTGGCTCAGGTGCTGATCCCCCGACATTGGAGGAGCTCACAACCACCCACTATTGTGGAGTTGATATAGAAACACAGAGTTATACACAGGATGGAGGAGATGATGGCCGATGACTCCCCAGACCCTGGCATAGGTCATGGTTTGGGCCCGAGTCTGACCTCTGCTTTCCTGGACCTTTTCCTCTGAGAGCTTCTGTGAGCACAGTCCTATCTGGTTAGGTTATGCAATTAATAAGCATAGCATATGTTGTAATTGTATCTTTCAAGAATACTGTGCATAACTATACGTATAAAGGGTTTTTGTGGGAAGCCTCTTTGGGCTTGGTATCAAGCTCCTGATTCCTGCATAATGCCATTCTTCTGATAGTCTTCTCTTCCCAATTCTAGTCATCCTTGAACCATACAATATTACTTCCTCTTATGTGACATAGTGTGGCCTATGTTGGCCAAAGTGGGTTGCATGACACCAAGCACTTCCGGCTGAGCCATCACTGCTGAAAGCAGAAAGAAAAAAATAAACCTAGGAACTGGGAATGGAGGGTTCCTGGAATAACCACTCAAGTATTATTAAACAACAGAGTTGAGAATTTTTGAGATGATTTCCTCAAGGTCTGGTTGTGAAAATAACATCGAATCATCTACTAATGTCCATGATACTTAGGCTTTTGTTCACATTGCCTTATAACAATTAAAATTTAGCTTTATTTTAATAGACATTCTAAAATCCATTCCATGACTTTTAGAAAAATTTGAAAAACAATAGTATACAAGCCACCAAAAGGGCTACTCCAGATGAGACCTGAAGAAATACGACTACTTCCAAATTTCATACCAGAACCAACTCCCTTGAATCAGGAGTTTCTAAATCAATTAGTTTAGCTAATAAGCGACTTTAAAGGGAACCTGTCAACAGAAATTGGCCTAATAAACCACTAGCGGTATGTTGGCAAGCAGCTGAGCAGCTTCTAGATGATGTTTCTTTCATCACCTGGTGTGGTGTCATCATCCAGAAAATCAACTTTTATGTTAGATGTAAAATGGTTTTGTGAAGTCAAGGAGGCGGAGAGTTTAATACTGAAGTCAACCTTTTCCTGCCTTAGAACGCTCCCTTCACTGTAATTAATGGTCTTGCATCCAGGGACATCATTGATCACATCTCCTGAGGTCCGGTACATGTACCCTGACATGAGTCAGGAGGAGCTTGACTTCAGTGTTAAACTCTCTGCCTCCTTGACTTTATACGTCTAACTACAAAGTTGATTTTCTGGGTGATGCCACCAAGCTGGGTCATGAAAGAACGATCTGGAAGCTATTCAACTACTTGACAACACAATGGTAGTGGTTTATTAGGCCAATTTCTGATGACAGGTTCCCTTTAAACATGGATCCACTGAAGATGTATAACTTCTGATAACTTTATACAGGCCGAACCAAAGTGGCAGACATCAGTGATATCTGCTTTGTATTACAGTTGGCATCATTCTGAACATTCAGTATGATTGATGAGAGAGATGTGTCTCATAACCCCGACCCTTAGTATTAGCAGAGATGAACTAAAAAATAAGTTGTACTTGCTACGTCTTCCATACAGGATTGGTCAATTTTATTTGTATAAGTTCTCCAACCTTGTTACAACTAGCGGTGGTTCTGCTGCAAAGGAAAATAGACTTGACCCTGATGTTTAGAATTGGGTTTGCTTGTAGATGTCCTTATACTTTCCGTGCCCTTCTCGTTTCTTTAGCAAAGTTTCACTTGATGTCCGAGGCGACTGGAACGCAATACAAAAGAAGAGAGAAGGTCTTGGCGTCATGAAGAACAACGTGGAGCAAGACAACTGAAATACTGCAACTGGGCAACTGAAATACTGAAGAGGCCTACATTGTAAAACTTACTGGTTTTCAATAAAAATACATAGGGGAAGATTTATCAAAAGTTTTTGAGGTAAAACTGTTCTAGTTGCCCATGGCAACCAATCAGATCTCAGCTTAAATTTATTTAACATTAGTGAGAAAACGAAAGCTGAGCTCTGATTGGTTGTCATGGGCAATTAACACAGTTCTGCTCTCAGACACTTCTGATAAATCTCCCCCATAATGTCATCTTTCTGTTGTGGTTTCTCCAGTTCCCAGTCCTCTCTTAATCTCTGTAAAATGTCTACCAGCTTATCAGACGTCTCAGCGCACCAAATACTTTGGTAGTCTGGCAAAATACTTATGGACACTCTGATAGAAGGGGCAGACTACTGCAGGATTTGGTGCAGCAAGAAGTCTGAGGACCATTGTACAAAGATGGGAAGTGGCGAATCATAAAATAGAGACCTGCGTTTTTTTTACCTATGCATTATGCATGTGTTGTGACATTTTCAGGGTCACTTTAAGCAAAGTAAAAACAAAAATGAAAAGGAAATATGAAGCCGTAAAGTTTTGTTAAAAAAAAAATTCTAGGGGTATGATCACTATTTTTTGTGGTTGTATACCCTGATTGTATATATTGCTATGTAGTCCACTGTTGTATACTAAAGCTAAGTGTCTGAATGCCACCATTATTGGAGCTACAGCAGTCCACTAAGGGTGTCTCAATAAGCATTTACAGGGTGCCCACTGCTGTGGCCCCCAGTGATTAGCTGTAGTCTATGGGGGAACCTTGGAGCAAGAGGCAATTGCCCTGCAGCGCCTCCAGAGGGTGGATGAGGCATTACACAGTTCTCATTGAAATTAGCAGATGATCTGTGTAATGAATAGCTATTCCAGGCTCTCCAAAGAGAGGGAAACATTTTCTACTTCTTTTTACACCTTTCCAATGAATGGAAAGCAGTCTTGTATTTACTCAAAATTCACTAATATGAACGCCTAAAAAATATGACAGTCCTAAAAATTTTAAAAAAATTAACAATATTTAACCATATGTAGATCACATATGGTAAATGCAGAATATCTCCCAGGCAGCAACATGTCCCCACGGTCAATAGCAATACATATTGTTCCTTGTATATTGTTATTTTTAAACTGCTATTCCCAAAAAAATAGTTAGATGTTGTACCTGTTTATTTTTTTAAACTTATAGATTGTGAGAATGGTCGTTCCAATACTAAGTAATTATGGACAATTATCTCCTATACACAGGAGATGGAAACCCCCTGTAATGCATATTCCTGTATGGACATGTATACTACAGTATCAACAGCGTCAGACTGGGGTTCCTTGGGCCCACCAGATAAATTATGCTGGGGGCCCACCCACCATTAACATCTAGAAAACAGACTCTAGAATCCTCCTCCAAATTGGGTTGTCTTCTGCTGCATCTCTGCGGTCCACTACTAGGTTAGAGCCTGGGCCCACCGGAGGATCCTCTGGCACTCTGGTGGGCCAGTCCAACACTGGGTATCAACACCAATTGTGCATGTCCTATATCTTTGACTATATTGCAAGCAGCACCGTTAGTATGGTAGACAATGATGTGACAATAGGTTATTTTGTACCATCTTAGGGTCACATGCCTAATGTGTAACACAGGCTCCACTGAAAAATATCCATGAAGATTTTTACAACAATAAAACACCTGCTGATATTTTTATATTCCTTGTACAACAGCGATTAAACCGCACGCTGTCATGTTGTGCTGCCTGGGCGATGACTGTGAGAATGTACAAGATTGTGATTTTCCACTGTGATGCTCAGAATCTGCCTTTCTGGCCAAAATTTCAAAACTATTCCACAAATTTTGAGTTATGAGTCAGAAGTTAGTGCCATATTTTGACACAGAGTAGTCGTGTATGGAAGCCAAGGCATATAAGGACTTGATGTAGGACATAAGTTTTAGACTTTTAGGACCCCCAGTGTTCAGGAGAAAGTGGGACCATAAGTCACTGTTAATGCACCCGCATGACTGGTGCTTCCTTGTGAGACTGGGTCCCAGCGGTGCCATAAAAGGGAATGGAGCACTGGTCATGCATGTGAAATGTCACCCCTTTTGTTAGAGGGACTTTCAGTCCGTCTTTCTTCTTAGTCTAGGTTCACACTGCGTTATTTTCCATACATTGTAAGGACACGTCAGGAGGATTCCCCGACGTGTACTCACAACATATGGCATAGACATATCCCACTGTAAGCCTATACAGTGGAATTCGTCGTTCAGGGACCCCCCTACTCCCTGAATGTTGCTGCTGCTGATAAATGTGCTGGCTGCTGCCAATGAATGGAGTGTTCCCCCAGTGATGTCCCTGTCCTAATATGGACCATGACATCACCAGGGCCCCTCTCGACGAGGCTGTGAGGAGGGATGCAATACGCTACATCTGCTCCCCCTCAGCAGGATGGAAAGACGAAGCTTGCTTTGTCTTTCCTTCCTGTTTTTTTTTGGCAGACAGGATGTCAGGATGTCATGCCAATATTTGTCAATATATATACGTTTAGCGCATATGTCGAGTGCTTTCCCGACATATACGTTTAGCATATGCATAAAACGTGGTGTGAACCCACCCCTATCAATGAAGTTTGCAACAGTCATTCTAACTCCATTCTGTAATTTTTGGCTCTCCAGTCCATAGACCCGCACAAATTAACCTGGTTCTTCTAAAACAGATGGATCAGCCTACTTTGATCTGGTGTTCTGCAAGCCCCACTTCTTTTTCCTGAATTTGCTTGGACTGAAAATTAGGGACCATCCTGTCAAATTCAGGACATTTGCCCAGCATTGGATTTGGGTTCCTTAGGCCCACCCATCAATTACCCCTAAATAAAAGACTTTAGTAGCCTCAAAATAATGTTGTCTTCCACTATGTTTGAGCCTGGGGCCATCGGAGGATCTTCTGGTATTCTGCTGGGCCAGTCTGACACTTGTGTCCACAGGTTGAGTCTAGGATAATCTACACCCAAATAAAGACCTTATTTCCCAATCCTTGCCGATCTTGAGAGAGTGAGTAGTGGATACAAAAGGTCCTTCATGGAGCTCACAGTGTGATTCTCAGGGTCTTCCACTACTAATATGGTTGGATTTATTTTGTCTGACACTTTAGGTATCTTAAACTTACAGTAACTAGTTTAATACCCTATGGTTCTTCTAGATGAATGTGCTTTATATGTGATCTGCTTGTCGTCTATGCACTGCCACACACTATAACACAGGGTAAATGAAGCCCAAATACTGCTCTAACCACTAAATACTGTCTGTAGATTTTACAGATTTAGTTATCAGCACAACTAAATAGTCATTTCATTTATAAGTGCCAAATGCCTCTTTTGGTCGTTTTTTAGGTTATAAAGGGGCCGGCCTCTATCTACTAGGCTGAAAGCAACGTCTAGCATGAACTTTTTGGGTACAGACCTGCAGGGGGCGCTTTAATAATAATAGACTCATTGGACAACACAAAGAATAATTATAATGCCAAGTAATCAATGATGTAGCCCCAAGCAGCATGTTCCCCATAATCTGCTAAAGACAGGGTGACCCCAGTATTTCAGGTGGTTATACAAAGCAGTGAATTTTCTTTTCATTTAGTAAATGTTCACCTTTTAACATAGCATCAGCTCTCTACAGACTAAATGTCCGTATAGCTAACAAATAGATGTTGTAGACTACCTGCTATGATGTCTCCCACAAAGAGCATGTGAAGAAAACAGTCTAATTTTTAATTATTACTCAGAAGCATCTAGGGCAGTGATGGCTAACCTATGGCACTGGTGCCAGAGGTGGCACTCAGAGCCCTTTCTGTGGGCACTCAGGCCATCACCAGAGATGACTCCAGGTATCTTCCTACAGTCCCAGACAGCCCAGGACTTGCTGTGCACAGAGGTATTTTAAAGTGACAGTGCTACTTGGGACTATTTTCTGCTTTATTGGTGTCCTCAGGTGCTGGTATTAATGAAAAATGTGACAGAGAAGGGAGTATAAATCACAAATTAAATTTCTGTGTTGGCACTTTGCGATAAATAAGTGGGTCTTTGTCGTAGTTTGGGCACTCGGCCTCTAAAAGGTTTGCCATCACTGATCTAGGGAGACACTATAAAGAGCGATGGATGAGTATTAATGGTAATAAAGAACTTAAATTAAGAAAACTTAATGTCAGCTGCTGCAGACTCTGTGAAGAAGATTTATCATACGTCTCTTAGAGCAGAACTGTTCTAGTTTTCCATGCCAACCAATCAGAGCTTAGCTTTAATTTACCCACAGCTGTTTATAAAATGAAAGCTGAGCTCTGATTGGTTTCCATGGGCAACTAGAACAGATTTACCTCAGAAACTTGATGATAAATCTCCCCCTATGTATTTATATTATTCTCTCTCACTCAAGTCCTGTATACTCCCCACTCACACTTAGACTTATGTGTACATGTAATTCAATACTTCTGTGAGAAGACAGTTTTTTTATGGACCCGTACACAGAGGCGTAACTACAGTGGTAGCAGCCATAGCAATTGCTATTGGGCCCACCATGTGGAGGGGCCCTTGCATCTGCGGTATTGAGTGTGTATTGGCTGTATGCTGTATGTTTGTCTGGTGTGTATAAAATGTATGTGTGTGTACAGTACATGTTTTATGTCTGTATATTGTATTGAATTATGTATGTATTTGCTGAATGTGTGTCTATATGCTGCATAGGTGAATATGGTACTTGTATGTGTGTGTATATGCTGTATGTATGTGTATATGGTGTGTGTATGCTGTGTGTATGTTTATACTGTATGTCTATACATATGTATATTAATGTGTTTATATGAGTGTATAATATGGATTTTTTTAAGTAGAAAGGGGGCCCAATTAAGAAATCTGCTTTGGGGCCCTGCCTCTCCTAGTTGGGGCCCTGCCTCTCCTAGTTACGCCCCTGCCTGTACAATTGGTTCATACTTTGGCTGGTGATGTTTGCACCATTGAACTCTATTCTGTCTTTAGTTATCCCTATAAATAGATATTATGGAATTAGTCATTTCAACGAAAAAGAACCTAAATGGTGTTTAAAGGTGAACATTTACTTTTAAAAGAAATTATTAACATGTTTCTTCCACATCTTTATATCCTTTTACATCTCACAATTGCAGGGGTTGGGCTAATGTGTTTGTTCCAGCTACGATTTCTATGCTGTCGTGTGCCTACTATAAAGTTTTGTGCCTGCTAAACACCAATCTCAGCTTTTTGTATTTTATGTCCGAATATGGTCAAACTATGATTTTAAAGAAATGTTTCCTGATTCTTCCTTTGTCTTATCTAAATATTTTATGCTAATTTTTATGCGATTGCAAGATTACAAAAAAAATCCATTGTTAGTGATTACAAATCCCAGCAAGTGTGTGTAGCATTATTTTCAACAATGCACATTGGGGGTGGGTGAGATGCACGGAAATGTCTGGTTCTTCTATATGCATTGAATAAAAATCTACACCCCAAATTCTTATGTGTATTCATTCATCTGTTTGTTAGAAGCCACTGCTAGGAGTCATATTCCCTGGTCTTCAGGACACCCACAAAACATCCTTCTCTTAGTCCAAGTGTAAAAGATCCCAATAAAGTCACCCATATTATAATTAACCCAGTAAAATTTCTGTACTGCCACTAGGAAACAGCAAGTCACATGACCCATTGGCAGTAGAAATTGGGACTTCCTGTGACATCTCATGTCCTGCTGCGTAATGGTGGGTGAAGGGGGGTGTCTAGTATTTATTATCTACATGCCCTCCTCATTCTGTCAGCTGCCATATCAGTGGTTGGAGGGGTGTGCAGATGTTCTTTTTTGACATTCTAACCATTGAAATGGGAGTGTTAATGGAAGGGGGGTGTGCATAGAGTAATACCTGCACGCCCCACTCCATCCACCAGAAAGCAGCAGGACACAAGAAGTCCAGAGTCCTGATGCCGAGGGGTCACGTAGCTGGTAAAATTTCTGTTTTGCCCCCGGTACTGACAAATTAAGTACTCTATGGGTGGCCCAATTAGGCTCTTGTACTTAACCTGGTAAAGTTGTGTGACCAAACTTTTAAGCTGTGGTGCACAGCCTCAGCCACAATCCTATCACTTCTATGGGACGGATGGAGATCAGTTTGGTGGTCATGCCTGTACACCACAGCTTCATTGACATGGGAATATTGAGAGCCCTCCCTTCCTTCTCCTGCTGATCACTGAGGGTCCCCTGGTCACAATCTAATGTGTACAGATTTATTTCAGATTACAAAGTGCCTATTCAATTGTTACAACTGGGGATAAGCCACTATTACTCTCTCCCAATTTAGAACACATGCATCCCCATCCAAATTGTAAACAGATGTACAGAGTGTAGGCAGCCATTCATCTATGTACATTTCAAATACAAAATGCCCTTGTCAAATGTATTTCATACAACCGTATAGACCAGTGTGTCCTAGTGCATGGAAGTGAGTAGATATACTGGCTGTAATCATGTCATTAGGCTTCATGAAGTCATGTGTGATGGTAAGGGGGGTGCTTTACAATGTAGCTAAGAGCCAATATTTTCCTTATCCCATCCTGGAAAACGTATTTACTGTAATAACAAGCTCAGATAAACCTCAGCATAAAGTATCCCAGATATTGTCCCATACAAATCGGCTGATATCATAGTGACGGGGGGTGGGGGTGTACATTATCTGGAGACTATTTGTTTTAGCCTGGCCGGGTTTTTCTTTGGTAGGGGGTTGCTTATGAATGTCTAATTTAATAGGAAGCAGATGTCATCCATACTGGGGCCTAAGCATCAGGAGGTCGGGTTCAGAAGAGGGGCACATTTTTCCGCCTTCCAGTGCTCAGTCTCCTTGTCTATCAGGCGCGTTGTGAACTCACTGCACAGCGACTGTCCTCACGAAATGTGACTTTCCAGAGGAATGTAAAAACACACAACCCAGCACGCACGAGGGGATAGAGCGATGCTCTGCAGCTGAGACCAGCAGCCACGATTCTTTTAGGTTTCTAGTGACTTGTGATGGATGAAATAGATAAAATTTTCCCAAGTGGATTCAGAAAGTAATGAATTTTTCCTTATTACGATCTTGTTTTTATTTTTGGTTCAATGCTCTGTGCCAATTCATTTCTTAAGAATATTTAAAGTGGTAGGTGCCCCGTTCTTTGTGGTATAACCACCAGGACCTACCGTGATCAAAGGAATTCGGTGCCATAGAAATGCATGGAGAGACGGTTGAGCATTTGTACTAGCGCTCCTGCGTGTCTATGGAGCATTCAAGGAATGGGTGCATAAGGTGGAAAAATGAAGTGTCGTCTCGAAGGATGAAGAAGCAGAATCAGAATAATCTGGAGTTCAATGTAATTAAGCTCCATCATGTGGTGGCTACAGGCAGAAGATTAAATAATTTACCAAACCGGGATTTGTAATAATATACCAAAATTGGAAATGAGTATGTGGGACTGAGGTAGCGAAATTCAATGA
Organism: Engystomops pustulosus; assembly: GCF_040894005.1. NCBI lineage: Eukaryota > Metazoa > Chordata > Amphibia > Anura > Leptodactylidae > Engystomops > Engystomops pustulosus. The sequence continues at coordinate 34,817,888 of NC_092414.1, forward strand.
TGATCCCAATTGGATACAGAGATTTATGTGAAATAAAGAGCACCTGTCAGGGCGATTTGGAACACTAAACCACCCATTGGTCTTTATGGACCCGTGGCTTAGTGTCCCAAATCGCCCTTTAGCAAGTCCCTCTGTAAAAAAAAGCTTTATACTTACCTCGTTCCTAATCTCCACATGCCTGCGCAGTCGCAGAGAAGGTGATATACAACTAGGTAATGATTCAGCTTTATTAAATAACTGGGCAGGGGTGGGGAGCACCAGGGAGGGGTTACAATTCTAGGGAGGTGTAAAGGCACAGAGGGAGAAGCTAGAGGGCAATTTGGGACACTAAGCCACCTGTCCATAAGGACCTGTGGGTGGTTCAGTGTTACAAATTGCCCTGACAGGTCTTTTTTATAGCCAAATAACATATGTTGATCCAGTGGCTTACACAAATATCATGGGGCACCATAGCAAACTATCATGTCCCAAAACCAGCCCCAGTTTGAGATTGTTTTTTTTAAATAATAACCCCAAACTTCACCTTATCTAGATTCCATATTATTATATTATTCACTTTGAACAACAGATTTATTGTATTTCTACCAATTTATATAAATACACTGGTAAATCTCCCATATGCAGCAGTGAGTGATTAAACGGTTTTCCTGCACCATCACTAGGGGGAGCTGAGTGCATATATATGAATACAGCTTCCACTAAAATTCATGTATTTATAAAAAATTCTAAATTACTTTAGAACATCCAACTTACAGATGACCCTTAGTTACAAACAGTCCTCTGGATGTTGGTAATTTAGTGTACTTTAGTCCTAGGCTACAATAAACAACTGTATGAGTTATAAATGGTGTCTGTAATTAAGCTTTATTGTTAATCCTGGTTCTGATGACAATCCAACATTTTTAAAATTCAATTGTCACAGAGACCAAAAAAAATTCTGGCTGGGATATGATAAAATATACAGTTCTGACTTACATACAAATACAATTTAAGAACAAACCTACCTGTATGTCCTAGGGCAGGACAGGAATATCAGTGCGGGTCCCCATAGTGCTTGCATGCAAGGCTGTGCAGTCAGTCAGAGCCATAACAAAATGAACTGACTCCACAAATTATTTATAAAAATTATGACATTTTCTTTTGTATGTCTGTTCTATTCCTGATGTAAGGATTTCTTGGTCTGCAGGCCACATAGTTATTTATGTGTCTGCTCCTAGCAGTAGTGAATCTCTGCTATAGATCATAAGAATAAGGCAATGGGAAGGAATGCCAGCACTCATCTTAAAAGTTATCTTAGAATTAGCAAAAATATCTTATTTTTTTGTCAAGATGGGATGCAGAGTGTACATTAAAGGACTTCTACCACCAGGATGAAGGATTGTGAACCAAGCACCTGACATACCAGTGCAGTGATGGCGAACCTTTTGGAGATGGAGTGCCCAAGCTACAACCAAAACCCACTTATATGTCACCGAGTGCCAACATGACAACTTATTGATCCCTGATGTATAACAGGTTTTAATTGTATTGACGTCCTGAGTTCACCCATACAATAGAAAGATGATGGAAAAATTTGGATTGTAGCTTCCCACCAGGGTCCCCTGAAGAGGAAGAATCAGGGAACCCAGAGCAGGAGCTCCAATGACAATCCATCTTTATCCACACCTTCTTGCTCATGCTGTAGTCCTGGCAGACAAGGATGTCACTTTAAAATAGCGCTCAGCATGGCACATCCTGGGCTGTATTGGATCACAGGAGGAAGCCTTGAGTCATAGCTGCCAAACTCTGTGTTGGGGTGAAGGCCTGAGTGCCCAAAGAAAGGGCTCCGAGTGCCACCTCTGGCACCAGTGCCATAGGTTCGCCACCACTGTACCAGTGTATGCCCCTCTGACAGGATCTGCTCTTCTTTAAGCTCCTTATGCCCTTGTTTTTAAGAATAAAATGCTAATTTGCATACTTTTAAAATCCCTTTTTTTGTAAAAACAGGGAATAAAAAGCCAGGGTAAGAGAGGATCCTGCCAGAGGGGACACACACCAGTATGTCAGTGTGCTTAGTTTACAATCCTTCATCCCAGTGGTAGATTTCCTTTAGGCTACATTCACACACACGCATGCCCACCATACCGTAGCACAGTGGGCACACGTCGGCGCCAGGGAGAGGAGGAGGGGGCTCACCCTGCCCCTCTCCATAGCAATATATGGTGCACGGCGCCACACGTGTGCTGCACTGTACCGCTCCCGTACCGCGCCTTGCACCCATTGCCTTCGTGTGAATGTAGCCTAAATGAGCAAAAAAACCAACTTTTTTTATCTTACCAAATGGCTCAAATAAAACAACGAGTGAATATTTTACAATGCTTTCTGTACCCACTGCAGTGTCTTCAATAACAAATATATTTTTTAAATTTAGTTTTTCTTTTTAGTTTCCTTTATCTCAAGGACAGTAGTCACCATGTCTATGCCATGTGGATGTACTCTTACAGTTTCCCATGATATTGTGGGATGACACAAGCACTCAATTCTATGTACAACGATGAAATGATAGATGCAATAAAACAATAGAAGAGAAATGGCGTCATTTTTAACCGGAACTTTATTCAGAAATAAATAATTTGTATGCAAAAATTATATTTAGTTCAACTAAACATTACACAGTAACAAATAGCATTGTAAACAACAGCGTATGATTATGGAACAAACGGTAATGTAAAGACCTTGGTTACCTTGTACACCATTTTCATTGATTTTTTGGAGATTTAGCCTGACGTGGTAGAGCAAACATCTATGGGATTTGGTCTCACAGTGTAAACCATGAAAAGGATACAGGCAGTCCCCAGGTTACTTACAAGATAGGTTCCTTGGGTTTGTACTCAAGTTGAATTTGTATGTAAGTCGGAACTGTATATTTTATAATTGTAGTTCCAGACAAAAAATTTTTTTGCCCCGGTGAAAATTGGATTTTCAAAATTTTTTGCTGTAATGGGACCAAGGATTATCCACAAAGCTTCATTACAGACACCTTACAGCTGATCATTGCAGCCTGGGACTATAGTAATATCCAGAGAGCTTCACCAGAGGTCACAGGGGTCCGTCTGTAACTAGGGCTCATCTGTAAGTAGAGTGTCCTTAAGTAGGGGACTGCCTGTATTGTACATGATGAAGAATGATAATTCTTTAGGTTCTGTTCCTTTTCAGCATAAGCACAGCCACAAAATAGTCCTCGGCCACTATGTACAGGTTTTCCATATGGTGAATGTCTAACTTGCATTATCGTGTTGTTTTACGTCCAAATTCATGTGTCGATATGTGGATCTTAAACACTGCTACGTCTAAAGAACTGGTAGGGGAATTTGCCATTTTTCTGAGAAGCTTCGTAGACAAATGTACATCAATGGAATTTTATGCTTACAATGAAAATCCCCACAATGTGACTGAACAAGAAATAACACAAGTTACCACGTACGGAGAGCACTATGGGATGACACACTATGCCCTGCTGTTGTGTAGAGTAAAAAAAAAACAAACACACACACACAAAAAGTCCAAAATAGTTGTAACAAAAGCTCATGAGGCACTGGATTCATTTTCAGCCGTAAAATAACTTTAATTCTATGACAATTATATATAAATAAAATCTACATGAGAACTTGAGCAATTGTGAAAGCACAGAAACATCCCTTTAAAGAGGAACTTACTAAAGTAAGCAGCTCCTAGTGCTTGAATAAACGCCGCAGTGTAAACCTCTGGTAACGCTATCTAACACTGTGGCGGGGTACAGTGTAATCATCGGACCGCTCGCAAAGTGGTCCGATGTATTCATGAGGGGGCGGTTCGAGGCGCTGCCTCTTCCCCGGACCGTCCCGCTCGTACCATAGGGTGGCGGTGACTGCCGCGCGCCAGGCAGCAGTCACCGCCCCTAGCCACGCCCCAATGCCACCCACTCATGAATATGTTGGACACCTTTGCGAGCTTTCCGACAATTACACTGTACCCTGCCGCAGAGGTTTCCAGTAACGCTCTCACTCTAACACTGCGGCGTTTGTTCAAGCACTAGGAGCTGCTTACTTCAGTAAGCAGCTCCTAGTGCGAAAATCTGGGGGACAGGTCCTCTTTAAGCTGGCGTCAAATAATCCAGAAATTCTACCAAACCAAAAATATATTGGGACATAATAAGGGATATTTATATAATGGATATTTTATATAACTGAATTATTGATGTGTCGTTTGTGAACGAGCCGGCTCTTTCACGTGAAAGACGGAATCTGGCTCACTTAACCCCGCTCCCACACCCCCTTTAAGCAGATAAAATCAGGTAAAAGCAGTGTGGAGGGGGAGACTGATTGGACTTAGGCTCTATATATATATATATATATTTAATATGGAGCTGTTCAGGAGCCGGCTATTTCATGTGAACGACGAAAGTCAGTTTATTTAACCTCTTCCCTAAATCGGGTAACCTTCCACCCTTTAACATGATAAATATCAGATTAAAACTGGTGTGGATGGGGGTGACTGATTGGGTTGAGGCTCCCTATTATAAATTTAATAGGGAGCTGTTCAGGAGCCAGAAGAGTCGGCTCTGTTAGTGAGCGGAGCCTAATGATCCAGCTCACTGAAAAGAGCCGGACTCAACTGAATACCTCAGAGCATTGGATACTCTAGCAAGTCCAGCTCCTGTAGGTGCATATAGTACTGGCCTAGTGCAACATCCCAGTACACTATCTGATGGTTTCCAATGGAAACAGTCAGAGATTTGTCCACATCTTATAATAATAATAATTCCTTTCTTTATATAGCGCACACAGATTACACAGCACTGCACAGAGCTTGCCAAATCAGTCTTTGTCCCCAATGGGGCTCACAATCTAATCAACCTGCCAGTATGTTTTGGAGTATGGGAGGAAACCGGAGGACTCGGAGGCAACCCACCCAAACACGAAGAGAACATACAAACTCTTTACTAACAGTTTAGTTCAGTTTCTTCAATGCATTGGGGAGTTTTGTGTGCCTTACATCAGATCACATGGTGCAAAGATGACACTAAAATAGAGATCAATGCAGGTGTTAAACCATTAAGGGATTCTGGGAGATTTAAGCTCTTAAGCCTGCAGATGTGTAAATACTACTCCGCATTATACTAATGGCTGCTAGCGAACCTTAATTGTATATGACTGAGCCTCATACTAATAACCACATCATATCACATCAGAGATTATTGCTGTCCCACAAAGCAGCTTTATTCTCTGTCTTTCCACAAAGCTCTTAAAAGAACAATATATATTATATTAAAGCGCACAATACAATATACTAAAAGTGCAAAGACTGCGTATTAAAAAGTTCATTCCAGCAACCCGATTTATATTACAAGGGGCCACATCTCGTGGAATACTGTCTCTTAAAGGAAATGTCTCTTTGGTGGTCTAGATGAGGTTCTTCGCAGGTTTGAGCCTTCTCTTAAAGGAAATGTCTCTTTGGTGGTCTGGATAAGGTTCTTCACAGGTTTGAGCCTTAAAACTGGTCAGTTCCTTGTGTCGGCTCCACATCGGCATCTTCTGAATGAGAGAATGATGGTCCAGCAGAGGTTAATAGAGCATTCTCCGTAGATTAGTGATCTGATGACGTACTCTCAGTCCCTTTAGTTGGCGGTGGAGGTGCTGCCCGCATCTGCAGTGGCGACACAGATTTTATGAAATGCAGCTGAATGGCAGCCATGGTGCAATGCATCCCCTGCTACTATACTGAGCACATAAATTGGCCATTTTTTAGAATGCAGACCCACAACCCATATGGGATCTACAATGGCTGCCATATTGGTTACCTATAGTTCTTCATAAAACATAACCTATGTAAAGAATCGCTCCTAAAAATACCCAACCTTTGTAAAAAGTCAGGGGCCATAAAACCCTTTTTTGCCCTCTTCTGAATACAGGGTATCACTCACCGAAGAAAAATTGATGACCCCTGGCTCAAGGAGGCCACTGATTTGCCAAAGCAAAGCAGGTCCCAAGAACAGCACAACGCAGGAGTACATAGGGGGAGACCCGTGCTCTTCGATCAGTGATATTAATCTGTACCTTAATTCGTATCCCTCATGTCTTCAGGACTTCTCCCGAGCTGCATCAATTCTCTGGAATGACCTTTCCAAGACTATCAAACTAATACCCAACCTCCAAAGTTTCAAACGTGCTCTTAAAACCCATCTCTTTAGGCAGCCAATCACACTTGCTAACTGCATAAAATGTCAACTATCTCTTTACTAATCCATCCTATGTCCTATCTCCTGTCTGTTATCCAGCAAATACCAGATATACACCAAACTCCAGGCTTCTCTCCAGTCACTTCCACCTTGGACTTTGTATATAAGATGGCAGCAGAATTTTTATTTATTACATTATTTTATTCTGTTCCCTTATAAAGAATGGCTGCGCCATTATACTAGCTTATACCTCTTGCGTCACCCCCTCATCCTCATGGAGTGTAAGCTCTTGTGTCACCCCATTCATCCTCATAGACTGTAAGCTCTTGTGTCACCCCTCATCCTCATAGATTGTAAGCTCTCGTGTCACCCCCTCATCCTCAGAGTGTAAGCTCTTGTGTCACCCCCTCATCCTCATAGACTGTAAGCTCTTGTGTCACCCCCTCATCCTCATAGACTGTAAGCTCTTGTGTCACCCCCTCATCCTCATAGACTGTAAGCTCTTGTGTCACCCCCTCATCCTCATAGACTGTAAGCTCTTATGTCACCCCATTCATCCTCATAGAGTGTAAGCTCTTGTGTCAACCCTCATCCTCAAAGACTGTAAGCTCTTGTTCACCTCCTCATCTTCATAGACTGTAAGCTCTTGTGTCTCCCTCATCCTCATAGACTGTAAGCTCTTGTGTCACTCCCTCATCCTCATAGACTGTAAGCTCTTGTGTCACCCCCTCATCCTCATAGACTGTAAGCTCTTGTGTCACCTACTCATCCTCATGGACTGTAAGCTCTTGTGTCACCCCCTCATCCTCATAGACTGTAAGCTCTTGTGTCACCCCCTCATCCTCATAGACTGTAAGCTCTTGTGTCACCCCCTCATCCTCATAGACTGTAAGCTCTTGTGTCACCCCCTCATCCTCATAGACTGTAAGCTCTTTTGTCACCCCCTCATCCTCATAGACTGTAAGCTCTTGTGTCACCCCCTCATCCTCATAGACTGTAAGCTCTTGTGTCACCCCCTCATCCTCATAGACTGTAAGCTCTTGTGTCACCTACTCATCCTCATGGACTGTAAGCTCTTGTGTCACCCCCTCATCCTCATAGACTGTAAGCTCTTGTGTCACCCCCTCATAGACTGTAAGCTCTTGTGTCACCCCCTCATCCTCATAGACTGTAAGCTCTTTTGTCACCTACTCATCCTCATAGACTGTAAGCTCTTGTGTCACCCCCTCATCCTCATAGACTGTAAGCTCTAGTGTCACCCCCTCATCCTCATAGACTGTAAGCTCTTTTGTCACCTACTCATCCTCATAGACTGTAAGCTCTTGTGTCACCCCTCATCCTCATAGACTGTAAGCTTTGTGTCACCCCTCATCCTCATAGACTGTAAGCTCTTGTGTACCCCTCATCCTCATAGACTATAAGCTCTTGTTCACCTCCTCATCCTCATAGACTGTAACATCTTGTGTCTCCCTCATCCTCATAGACTGTAAGCTCTTGTGTCACCCCCTCATCATCATAGACTGTAAGCTCTTGTTCACCTCCTCATCCTCATAGACTGTAACATCTTGTGTCTCCCTCATCCTCATAGACTGTAAGCTCTTGTGTCACTCCCTCATCCTCATAGACTGTAAGCTCTTGTGTCCCCCTCATCCTCATAGACTGTAAGCTCTTGTTCACCTCCTCATCCTCATAGACTGTAACCTCTTGTGTCTCCCTCATCCTCATAGACTGTAAGCTCTTGTGTCACTCCCTCATCCTCATAGACTGTAAGCTCTTGTGTCACCCCCTCATCCTCATAGACTGTAAGCTCTTGTGTCACCTACTCATCCTCATGGACTGTAAGCTCTTGTGTCACCCCCTCATCCTCATAGACTGTAAGCTCTAGTGTCACCCCCTCATCCTCATAGACTGTAAGCTCTTGTGTCACCCCCTCATCCTCATAGACTGTAAGCTCTTGTGTCACCCCCTCATCCTCATAGACTGTAAGCTCTTTTGTCACCTACTCATCCTCATAGACTGTAAGCTCTTGTGTCACCCCTCATCCTCATAGACTGTAAGCTCTTGTGTCACCCCCTCATCCTCATAGACTGTAAGCTCTTGTGTCACCCCCTCATCCTCATAGACTGTAAGCTCTTGTGTCACCCCCTCATCCTCATAGACTGTAAGCTCTTGTGTCACCCCCTCATCCTCATAGACTGTAAGCTCTTGTGTCACCCCCTCATCCTCATACACTGTAAGCTCTTGTGTCCCCCTCATCCTCATAGACTGTAAGCTCTTGCGAGCAGGGCCCTCACTCATTGTTCCATATGACTGTTTGTACTATTATGTAATACTATATTTGTATATGTCCCCTGATGGCATTTGATGGCGCTACATAAATAAAGATTATTGTTATTATTATTATCATCATGCACCATGATGTATCCGGCGGTCAGTCTGTGTTGGACCTGGCTTAGAAATTTATTCAGAATGCGAATTTTCACTTATTAAAGTTAGCAAACTGCAGTGAGTGTGCAGGCGAGGGACAGGAAAGCCCGGTGCCAGCCCATTCCCCCACCAGCCACGCCACCTTACACCCCCTTGGCGTGGAGATGGCATGAAGGAGGAAATGATCACAATTACTGGCAGTTCGCTAGCAATTGCGATTATTTCAGGGCTTATATGCATGGGCCCTGAAAAATGTCCCCCACAATCTTTATTGTCATCCTGACCCCCATACAGCTTTCCAGAATTCTGGGAAAACCTCTCTAAGGTGAGGGGAGAAGGGGGGGGCACTCTTCATCCCTCCCCTCTGTATAGAATGCTGAGCGGCCAGGTCATAGTGCGTTGAGAAGTTTTCTTGCCACATCGTGACCTGGTGCCATAGACCTCTATTGTGGCTATAATCTGGTGCCGCAGGTCATGGCCACAATAACGGTTGTCTGAATGTAGCCCAAGCCTAATGGCTACAGTGATAAATGTAGGATACATTACTTATTATTAAACATACATAGTGACACAATAGTGATAAAAATTAAAAGAGTAAACTATACAGAGAATAAGGGATAAGTGTCTACCCGATGTGGGATCCAGCTACAATCATGAGACAGGAGGCCAACAAGTCCCCCCTTTATATGTCCACGTCCACTGCCACGGGGCTCCATAGTGATATAGTAGCAGTTGTATTTTATTCAGGATGGGGAACTTTAGGGGACTTATAGCTCCCTGTTCCTGGGACTCCTGGGTGTCCCTATGGTTAGGCAAATAGTGAACACAAATTTATGCCCTACATTGGGATCAATTCCTATAAGGCACTTTTCTCTGTCTCCTAATAGTAAATTGTAGAGGGTTGAAATGAAAGACAAACTGGAAATTCCTCCTTCTTTATCAGTTTATGACGACACTTACTGGTCTTAAGCGCGTTGCTTCAAAGTCTGGAGAGCTGTGCGCGCTCCCCGAGCCGTTCTGTCTGGAGTCTGCAAAATAATAGAACAGACAGAATAACTTGTAACTCAACATGTCTTAGTGCCTATGAGCTGCCATCATCCTGCCATAGTGTACTTTGGTTTGAGGTGCGATGAGCACTCTACACTCTTATTACACAGAGCCTGGGGGGTCTGCACAAGTCTAAGACCATTGTAATAAAAACTTAAAATGTCATGATAGGCCCGGGAATCATTTTAATCCCTAAAATAGTTTTCATGCTTTTAAAACATATGTACAGTAAAAAAAAAAGGTGAGCAATTGTGATGGAACAGAGACACCTGTGAAGGTCCTTCCATATGGTATCACATGGACCAGAACTGACAACCTTTGAGAAGGACTTTATAGGGTTTAAAAATGTGGTCATTTAGATCCTACATTTATATAAGCCACAGACAATATAGTGCATATAACCCGTCATTACTACAGGTCACACTGGTAATATAGAAACTCCCATCTCATCTACCAAAATAGATAAAACCATACACCTCCTACGACACTCCTTGTAAGAAAACCAGAAAAAACACTGTGCCAAGAACAGCCTCTTAGACAAAACTCTGATCAGAGCTGTACAGAGCTTGTCAAATTGGTCCCTATCCCCATGGGGCTCACAATCTAATTAGCCAACCAGTATGCTTTTTTGGAGTGTGGGAGGAAACTGGAGGAAGCCCACACAAACACAGAAAGAACATACAAACTCTTTGCAGGTGTTGACCTGGATGGGACTTGAACCCAAGACCCCAGCGCAGCAAGGCTGTCATGCTATCCACTGAGCCACTGTGGGGCCCAAAGCTCTTCACTATAGAGCAATACCTCGTGCCCCATCATAGTACAACAATGTCATGGAATACACCTCCCTTCTCTATAGTCCTGTCTGCCCTTCTCTACTCCCCGAAATAAAATGCTACACTTGTGTATTATGTATATATATATATATATAAAACTAACGCTAGTGAGATGAAGTGTCTGTACCTTGTAGGTAGACATGCCATCAGTATAACTTGTCATATACCTGTCTCAGTAGCGGAGAGTCTTTGGCCGGCTGCTGGGGAGAGCACAGGAGGAGAGAAGGACGGTGGAGCCGGGGACGGCAGATCCTGCAGAAACAGAAGCGACAGAATGTGAGCACAAAGGAGCAGGAGAAGAGGGAAGAAATCACGCGATAACTTTTTGAGGCCAACCTGCAGGTATAAAAATACCATCAGTATTGTACATTCACATACAGCCATCTACTAGAAAGTACATAATGATTACTATTATTATATATTATATATCAGCATTCAGTACTGCCTGTGTAGTGTAATGTCAGGAATGAGTTGGGGGTTCAGTGGCCTATGGCTACCATATTATTCCCCTTCAAAGAAAGGAAAAATGCTATATATTACTACACAGCCATGTAATAAAAACACCTTGGATAATACACAAGTGTATAAAAAAAAAAAACTTCCATACTCACCTTCCGGCGCTCCCCGATGCTTCCCGCAGCTCCTCCTCCTTCAGCTCTTCATCTCTAAGGAAGCGGGTAGAGACGCGTCCATACACTCCGGGAGGCTGTGACTAATGCATTTCCTACCCTCGGTTTATACTCAAGTCAATAAGTTTTCCCAGTTAGATGGCAAATAAGGGGCCTCAGCTTATACTCAGGTCGACTTATACCCGGATCTATAAAAAATAAACTCAGTACTCATCTTTCCAAAATACCAGCTGGCTGCGCACACACTGTGATGTCAGCTGCCTTCATGTCATTGTGTGTGCATGCCCATCGCGCATGGACCTGTTGCTACCCGTCCACAGGAATCAAGAAAATGACCTGTGGGGGGCGTCCGAAAGGGGAGTTTGTTTTTCATGTGTTTCTCATAGTGGGCTGGCTATATACTGGGGGTATGGGCCGGCTAGCTATATACTGGGGAGGCTGTGACCAATGCATTTCCCTCCCTAGGCTTATACATGAGTCAATAGGTTTTCAACGTTTTTTTTGTGGTAAAATTTGGTGCCTTAGCGGGTTGGCTTGTTCTTGAACATATATGGTAGTTATGTAGGGGAGACTGTGGACCAATGCTAACCCATTCACGTAGTATTAGGTGAAGTAGGGACCTCACACTTTTTTGTAAAGTCGATTTAATGACGTGGAGATATCAAAATCCTCTATATACAGTTCTCACAGCTCAATGGTAACTGTTCAATGGGAATATCGATAATGATAGGGAGTTATAGAATGATAGAAAAAAAACTTAGAATTAGTGGGATCGGCAGTACTCTGATTCCCCCTTGTGGTAAAAAGCAATAATTGCATAATATATTCAAACAATTATAGAATTTTCTCAAACCTGAAGAAGATATATTAGAGACACGCTATATCATTATAAGGAAGTAATAACCCTTTTTAGACACTTACTATAAATGCAAACACAATGAAATGAGGTAGAACAATTATTCTCTTTAGGAAAAAATTTTAATCACCCAGCATAAACAGCGACGTTTCAATGTAATAAAGACTCACAGGAGTCGAAACGTCGCTGTTTCTGTTGGGAAAATAATGAACTTCACCTTTTTCACATGGATGCCCTGAAGTGCTGTTGCACTTGATAAAATCTGGTTCAGGATCTGGATCAGGACCACCTAGTGTGCACCCGCCAAAAAGGACTTTGAACAGATGAGTATTACGGTCTATTCCAATTATAATATTACTAGTTTACATTGCACAGACCTGCTGAGAGTCCGGATCATCTCCTGTTAACTCCTCAACGACAAGCGATGGAAAGACTCCGACACGGCCATTAAACTCTCCTTTCCAAAAGCCGTCATCGATTCCCCCTTCTTCCCTGCGGATGATTTGGATGATGGCTCCTTCAGGGAACGTGAGCTCTTCTTCGCTTTGACCTTCGTAGTCATAAAGAGCCCTGGCCAGAGACACTGCAGAGAGGGATAGTGCTGTCAGATACGAGCTGAAGGGTAAAGTCATAAACCTTCTTTTTCACTATATTAAAGGGGTCCACATGCCCTTGGCTCATCACCCAGGACCCGACTCTACGTTCCACAGTTGCTCATATAGTTATGTACCAGAAAGGAGAAGTGTGACGGTGGACCCGGTGTGTCCAGGCGTTGGCACTGTAACCCCAATAAGGCAATGCACCTTCCAATCACCATCACAACAATCTTATACAATGATGATCTGTGAATAGTGTGATGTAACATGGCATGACATGACTACATAGCCATGGATTGGCCCTCAGAAAGACCAAATATGTACTGGAAACCCTTTCCTTGGTGTCCGGGTAATGTGGCAGGGGTGCAGAGTTAGAGGCCATATGCAGAGCAGAAAAATTCATGTACAGTGATAGACAAAGTCCATCATGGTTCTCCAAACAACCCCTTAATGCCCCTGTAATCTATCAAATACATTCCCTAAATGTGATTAGAAGACTACAACAGTAAGGCACCAACACCAGCGTGATCCCATCCTTATTAAGTGGCTATGCCAGGATATTTTTTATTGATCAGTGATCAATATCAGATCTATATCCATTATCTGACATTCCCACCGATCAGCAGAGAGACTGAAGTGTAAAGTTGAGCAATGTAGCTCTGCTTGGTATTGCAGCTTAGCCTCATCAATAAGACTAAATGAGCCAGCAAAGTATCCTTGTCGATCCACATATTAAATTTATGAAGGAGACGACTATTGAATAGCAGATGACAGGAACATGAAGTGGAGTAAGACGAATGCTTCCTTGTATGGATGGTGAACATGTGACACCAAAGTGCAGCATAAAACAGAAAGGATTTGTGGGTCAGCTGGGAAAAAGAGTTAATCGGTTGACTTCCACCAAGACATGGACATCGTACTAGACTTTCCAGCCCTAAAACTATAAAAACTTCAGAGGAAAGTTTTATCGTGGGAAAACATTCAGCAAAACAGGAACCTGTGCATGCAACCTACTAATCAATAGAAGGGATGGAAAAAATGGGGTACGGAGGGGGGTCAGGAATCGCTGTGATGCAAAAGATGAACACATGGTTGGTGCCCAACTAACATGTACAAAGACTGGTCCTTACCACTGATGGGCTATGACAGCAAGAAACCTGCGCCAATGACAATGCTAAAGAAAACAGGTGAAAATCCAACGACAATGGAGTGTTGGAAAATCATCTTCTGGTCAGATAAATATAGATTTCTACGGCACATAAGTGATGGGTAAGAATTTGGCACGGGCAGTAGCCAATGAACCCTTTCTGGCTGCTGGAGGTGGAGTAATGGTATAATGGAGTAATAGGGAATGAATCCTTATCACCCTAGGGTCCTCTCATACCTGTAGATGCATGTATGGACATCAGGGCTTACCTACATTATATGGCCGACCACACTTATCCCTCCATGATAGGGGGTCAGTGCACCATGCCACGAGGGTCACATGGTCATGAATTGGTTCCAGAACCTTGACAGCAAATATTCCTTACTTCCTTGCCTTCCACATAATCGGATGATCATAAATATCAGACTGTTCCTAATAACAGTAACTCTCCGACATTCTTTATTTGGACTTTTGTTTGGGATTTGTGCAGAAAACGGTTCTTGTGCCACCATGTCTTTAATTTTTTTCCTTCAGGAATCTATATCTAAATCCTAAATGTGCCATAAAAGACTGATGGGTGGAGGGCGGTGAATCCCACTGGAATCACAATATGTAAGGAGAACGGAGCTCTCCCAGCCACCTTGGCTTCCGCAATTTTCTGTTAGTTTGTGTGGTCATAGAAATTGAGTCTCAGGTGTAAATCCAGTGATATATGGAAAATGCTACGACCAACATGGCTGCACTTCTTATAATAGAATTGGCCGGAAATTATGAAAATGTACAATGTAAACCTACCTGCAGCATCAGAACGGTCCAGTTCCAGGATCCCGGAAAGGGAATGGGCTCCAGAAAGTCCCCCGATGTGACCAGCACTGAGAGATTCTGAAACCCTCTGGTTAATGTAAGTTATGTACTTTTCTGGGACATAACCCACTTGTCCATTCTTGTTCCGAGCCTTAAATGAAGATGTAGAAAGGTACAGATTGTTATCCTGAGAGCCTATTTGGAGATCAATGAATTTCACTTCCATTTGTGTGAGGACTGTATGTACTCTCCAGGCCCAGATAATCACTTTTACACTTGCAAAATAATGTCTGCGATTACAGAATGTCAATTGAAGGTCATCAGAGGATAAATGGGAATATCTATAGATTTACCCAAGAGGATACTTCTTTTAACTGTTTTATAGTCTGAATCCCTTGTGTGTGGTACCTCCTAATTTCTGTATATCTTCTGCCATTAGATAAACATTTTCTATCCTATAGCAGACTCTGTTACCAAATTTTACCTCATTAAACTACTAGTCTCTTAAAGGGGTATTCCCATGAAGACAAGATTCTTAAATATACTCAGGATACCAAAATAACCCACTTATTACACAGTTATTATGTCACAGTTACTTTAACTTTCATGTGAAACGGAAAATAGAAGAGTCATATTTTACTTGAAATGAGACAAGTTCAGAGGCTGCAGGGGGAGAGTCACTTCAGATGCCGCATCTTCAGTTTTGTAGCAACTAGAAACATGCTGCTGGTGTCATATTAAAGATAATAATCTCATCTTTCAGATCGCTTGCTTATGGTTCTGTGAGTTGCAGAAATGGATATATGGGCAGTTCTGTAGAAATAGGTGGAAACTGTATCTCAAAGATGAGATCCTTATCTTTACAATGACACCAAAGCATGGTTCTGGGTAATAAAGAACCGAGAGAGATTTCACACACAGCTGTAGATATAATAACAAATTTTACTTTTTTTTTCTTCATGACTTGAGAGACTTGATAGGATAATGTTAATAATGACATGCTTTTGGTTGATTTATCAGACAACTAAAAATATTAAAAAAAAACCACATTTTTGGTGACGCTTCCAGCCTGGTGGAGATTGGTGGTGATCGCTCCTCACCCCTCCATAGGGAACCGGGAGGCCACGCTGCAAAACAGGCAATAGGAGCCTGCTTGGCGCAGTCAATTGAAAAGTTGTCTATTGAAAAGTTGTATATAATAATCACTTTTTTAACAGCAACTTTAACTGTGGATATGTCTGGTTTTGTGGCACCAAAAATCCTTACATAACATTAAAAAGAAGATTCTGGGGCTTATTTACTAAGGGCCTGTGGATTGCATTTCTGTCGGATTTCCCAACATATTCAGGATTTGCGATCGGATTTCGGCACAGAGGCGCCGGCTTTCATGCGACAGATATTGGGGGGGGGGGCGGGCCGTCGGACAATCCGACGGATTCGGACTGAGCGCGGGATTTAAGATTCAAATTGTGTCACATCCAATGCACTTACATGCACCAGGAAAAAGATGGTGAACTCCGGAGGACCTGAGCGGGGAAGCGACACATGCAGGATATTCAGTGCACGATTTAATTGAATCGCAGCAGAGTGCATTGTCGTCGGACAATGCACTTTCGGGAACTCCGAAGGACCGGGTAAGTAAATGTGCCCCTCTGTGTTTCTTTGTGCCACGGTTCACAGGGTAGAACTTGCGTGCCATCTGCACAAGCTATGAGCAAACAGGACTTATATAGCTGTATGGCAGTCAATAAAGTGTGGATAATGAAGTAAATTCTGGTGACAGGTTCCCTTTAAGCCACACTTGCAGAGCCCTCCTCCCCTTACTGTGATCACAGGTTATTTGAGCTGTAAATGACCGTCCCATGCTGACATGAATGAAGCGTGCAGTCTGTATATATGACAAAAATAGAATACAACCCACCATATTTATATACATAAAGGCCTGGGGCACCGTAACCAATTTAGTCTATTAAAACAAATAAACTTCCCACTTTTTCTTAATCGCACTCAAACCTTCCACAGTGATCAGTATATGGTTATTACCATTTTATATAGCACCAGCAAGCACAGGTACAGTATAGAGGACATCTCTCTAGAAACATAAACCTCTGAGATCCAGACTGACCTTTACCCACTCCTCCACATCTCCATCCTCAATGACCTCCAGCCTTTCACCTTGAGTGATGGTCAGTTCATCAGCCTGAGAAGCCTTTGGAATACAGAAGATTGAAGGAAAATTATTATAATTCCTATGTTCATTATGTCACGTTGCTATCCAATATTCGATACAGCTCTACTGCCCACATTACCATAATACAAATAGACGCATTAATCAGATTAATTAAATAATTATTTTGATTTCCTTTATGTCATTCATATATTCCAAAACAGTTTTTTTTTCACAATGGTAACTTTGTATCTACAGGCTACATTAAAAGGAAATCAAGCATTAAACACCAAGGTCCCTTTTGCACTAGCGTTTTTCATGCGCAAGTTCTGCGCATTTATGATGCACTCCATTCTGACCCATTGGGGCTCATTTACTAAGGGTCCAAACGCTGCACTTTTCTCGGGTTTCCTGAATATTTCTGTTTTGCGCCAAATTGCCCCGGGATTTCGGCACACGCGATTGGATTTTGACGCATCGGCGCCGGCTTGCAAGTGACAGAAATGACGTTGGTGAGTGCCATCCTTTCCACAAAAACTCTTGTCTTTTTCATGTACAGGCCATGAATATCTGCTGCCCCCACCATCCATTTGTGAATAGGGGTTATCCGCATAACACTCTAGACCAGTACAAATCGAGACAGCCACGACAACAACGACACAAGCAACCACGCATTCCATTTGTACACTCATATCATCCGTTTGCCTACAAAATCCATCAATCCATCAGGAAACATTGGCCCATTCTACACAAAGGTCACCCATCTGTTACAGAATTCCAGCAACCATTCCTTCCTTGTTTTAAGAGGCCCCCCAACTTGAAAGACAAATTGGTTAAAGCCGACATAGGGACTACTTCCAAAATTTCCAGACAATCATTTCTGCGGACACCCAAAAGGGGTACATTCCCGTGCTTGCACTGTGCTCAATGCACTAACATTCAGAGAGGGGACTCATTCACACATCCACTGTCAGGCAAACGTTACTCCATCAGAGGCTACTACACGTGTGACACTGATTACTGTGTTTATCTCATTAAATGCCCATGTGGCCTAGCGTACATAGGGGAAACTACCCAGCGTATCCGTGATCGGATATGTAAGCACAAGTCCACCATTCGTCTCAACAACACATTACTCCCCATACCTGCCCATTTCCTAGAAGCCAGGCATTCCATAAATCAACTTAAATTCCAGATTATCGAACATGTTGAAATGCCAAGGAGAGGAGGGGATCGAGTTGGACTATTAAAGAAGCGTGAATCCTACTGGATACACACATTACAAACATTACAACCAGATGGACTCAATAGAGACTATAATATACAAAGCTTTTGCTAAGCCTATTACATTCCCAGTGTCTAATTAATGTGTTTTTTACAGAGACGATAGAATCTCCTGATGCTGATTCGTTGACACCACTACTAAGGATGGGTAAAATAAGCCTGTTCTCTGTATGCTCTCCAACTGTTTTCCAAGTGTCCCCCACCCTAAATCTCTCAATTTTTTCCTATTTATCTTTTCTGGATTTTATCTACCTTATTTTCTATTTTTCTTTCTTTTTTATTATCCTTTTTTCCCCTCCATGTTCAAAATCCATTCTATACCCATCGATGTCCAATATTCATCATTTTTCAATTTTTTCAATTTTTTCAAAAATTCTTTTTTTTTTTTTTTTTTTTTTTGTGACAACTTCCGGTCCCATACCGGAAGTTGCTGTCACGATACCGGAAGTACACTCCCCTGGGGCTTTAAATAGCCGCCGCCAGCAGGAGGAGACCAGCGCCACACTCCACTAAGCGGCATAGACCGCTATTCCTTCTGGGCAGCGCTACATTGCTACAAGCATACCTCCCTTTACTGATTCCACTTTACAGACTGGTAAGCTGACCTTTCATTGTATTTCCCACAGGTATTTTCTCTGAGATTGGACCAGATATGCCTTTCATGAACCTATGAAGACCATTGTATCTGTAATCACCACTTGTCTTTAACATTGTTTGTGACTCCATGACAACTGCTATTGCTGTATTGTAATGCCTATTTTGGAGTTTGCTCCCTCTTTATTTTGATGCACTCTTGATGTCAATATCGCAATATATTTGTGACTCATTTGTATATATGTAAATAGCTTTTTTGGTGTTTATATAACATTCCTCATGCACTTTTTTGTACTATATTCCACAGAGTTTGATAAAGGTCTATTGTTGACCGAAACGTCACGTATAATAGTTTGTATTAATAAAAAACTCCCTGCAACCTATACAGTGTGACTGGAGTCCAAGATTTTCTTACACTATATGGGATTGGGACCCTCTCCAGTGCACCTGCATCGAATACTTGATTAAGTGTGCAGCCAAAATCCAATTTTTAAACAGATGATACCCTTATTTTGGCTTGCACCTGTTATACCATGCCACTAGGAACCTTTTCGTACAACAGCGAAGAGTCAGCTGACATCCTGTCGCAACCTACTATCTCCACGGAATTTCTTCACATTCCAACTAATGAGTTCAAAACAAGAGACTTGGAGCGGACATCAAAACAGGTATTAAATTCACAGCTACACTGTGCAACGTTATCTGAATACCTCAAAGTCCAACGGATACCTAGGGGACTGCGGGTCCCCCTAAGACCAACTTTTTTTAAGGATAATAAGGATTTTTGCGCAAGATACGAGCAGATTTTGAACAAATGCTCATTGGACCTTATGACCCTAACCGTTGAATATCTACACAAAGAGATCATTACTCTTCAAGACAAAGTCACTAGCATTGAGTCTCAGCTCCAAGCCACTGTCACCACAGAAGAACTAACTTCCCTACAGACCAAACTTAAATCTTCTCTCGACACATTCAAGAAAGAGCAAGAGATAAAAAAACGTCAAAAATTCTTCAGGGACGCTGAGGACTACTTGAATGACAGAGTCTATAAATGGCAAGACAACTTCCAGTTATACAATGCACGACGACGAAGATACAGATCACCCGCCACCTCTTCAGCTTCCAGTATGGAAGGGGAATACCAAGAACAGCAGGCTTCTGTTTTTTTAGGTACAAATCGAGGACGTCAACCAAGAGGAAGACGAGGAGGGGCAAGAGAAAACAACCGGGATCAACCACCCACAATGGCAACTCGATCCCAGGTAGGGACCCTTCACCCATCATACACCAGCTCCCCGATAGGGACTCGTCACTCATAGTAAATATCTCCTCCATATCCCTTAGTCCTGCTGAACTCCTTCTCCTCCAGAAAGGTTTATCCTTTTGTCCATCTTATAAATATGATACCTTTTCCCTTGACATGGATTTGCAAAGGTTTTACAGGAATTTAAGACTCAAAGCCCATTTCTCTGATGCTACACACACAGAGAATCCCAGGAGCCCGGTGAACCATGTGAACCAGACACATCCCATCAATCTTAAAAATCTTGGCCTTAGAAATAAGAGCACATACATGCCTCCCAAAAACTCACATGCAGTCGAAACCTTCGTCTCCCTTGTTGAGAGAGACGTTACCCAATTCAGACACAACATCAACACCAATAGAATGCATGCATCCAATAACCTTTCTAGTACTGACAAAACAGCCCTACTACACCTTATGTCCAATAGGGAAATCATCATCAAACCGGCAGATAAGGGGGGCGCGGTGGTGATTCAGGATAAGAACAAGTACATTAATGAGATCTTGTCCCAACTCAGTGACACCACTATTTACCATAAACTTGAGAGAAATCTTACTGGCAGAATTACTACTGCCATACAAAAAACACTTGACAAATACAATACATTGGGCATTATCGATTGGGATGTACGCACCTTTCTGACAAAAATCAATCCCATTACTCCGGTCATTTACACATTACCCAAAATCCACAAAAACCTAACCAACCCTCCGGGGCGCCCTATTGTAGCCTCCTCAGATTCCATCCTCTCACCACTCTCCATCCTCTTAGAAAAAATCCTCACTCCACTAGTCAAAACTACTCCGTCCTTCCTCCTTGACACATCCGAATTTCTGAAACTGATCAAAGACATCCACAAAATTGATCCTGGCACCATTTTTGCTACATTTGATGTAAACAGCTTATACACTTCCATTAAACATGAACTAGGCATCAGAGCAGTACAGAAATTACTTGAATCCCACGAATATCCACAACTCGAGATAGAATTCATTATAGATCTACTCAAATTAGTACTGACTGAAAACTTTTTTATGTTTCAAGACAATTACTACATCCAAAGGCAGGGTACTGCCATGGGTTCCAACGTGGCCCCTCCATATGCGAACACATATATGGCCGATTTTGAAGAAACCTTCATTTACCATAATCCTTTGTTTATCCAACATTGTCAAATTTGGAAAAGATATATTGATGATGTGTTCTGCATATGGAGGGGCCCGGAGAATTCACTCTTAGAATTTCTGACATACCTCAACTCTAATCGCCCAGAATTACAATTCACCATCCATCACGACCTTACGAAAATTCAGTTCCTTGACACACTTGTCATTAAAAAAGAGGACGGCACCCTATGGTCTGATATATATACAAAACCCACAGACCGTAATAACTTACTTCACTTTTCCAGCTACCATCCTGAATCCACCAAACGTTCCCTACCTTTTTCCCAATACAACAGGGTTGAACGCATTGTCAGTAAACCTGAACTTGTCGATACTAGGTTAGAAGAAATGAAGACTAAATTTGTGAATAGGGGTTATCCGCATAACACTCTAGACCAGTACAAATCGAGACAGCCACGACAACAACGACACAAGCAACCACGCATTCCATTTGTACACTCATATCATCCGTTTGCCTACAAAATCCATCAATCCATCAGGAAACATTGGCCCATTCTACACAAAGGTCACCCATCTGTTACAGAATTCCAGCAACCATTCCTTCCTTGTTTTAAGAGGCCCCCCAACTTGAAAGACAAATTGGTTAAAGCCGACATAGGGACTACTTCCAAAATTTCCAGACAATCATTTCTGCGGACACCCAAAAGGGGTACATTCCCGTGCTTGCACTGTGCTCAATGCACTAACATTCAGAGAGGGGACTCATTCACACATCCACTGTCAGGCAAACGTTACTCCATCAGAGGCTACTACACGTGTGACACTGATTACTGTGTTTATCTCATTAAATGCCCATGTGGCCTAGCGTACATAGGGGAAACTACCCAGCGTATCCGTGATCGGATATGTAAGCACAAGTCCACCATTCGTCTCAACAACACATTACTCCCCATACCTGCCCATTTCCTAGAAGCCAGGCATTCCATAAATCAACTTAAATTCCAGATTATCGAACATGTTGAAATGCCAAGGAGAGGAGGGGATCGAGTTGGACTATTAAAGAAGCGTGAATCCTACTGGATACACACATTACAAACATTACAACCAGATGGACTCAATAGAGACTATAATATACAAAGCTTTTGCTAAGCCTATTACATTCCCAGTGTCTAATTAATGTGTTTTTTACAGAGACGATAGAATCTCCTGATGCTGATTCGTTGACACCACTACTAAGGATGGGTAAAATAAGCCTGTTCTCTGTATGCTCTCCAACTGTTTTCCAAGTGTCCCCCACCCTAAATCTCTCAAATTTTTTTTTTTTTTTTTTTTTTTGTGACAACTTCCGGTCCCATACCGGAAGTTGCTGTCACGATACCGGAAGTACACTCCCCTGGGGCTTTAAATAGCCGCCGCCAGCAGGAGGAGACCAGCGCCACACTCCACTAAGCGGCATAGACCGCTATTCCTTCTGGGCAGCGCTACATTGCTACAAGCATACCTCCCTTTACTGATTCCACTTTACAGACTGGTAAGCTGACCTTTCATTGTATTTCCCACAGGTATTTTCTCTGAGATTGGACCAGATATGCCTTTCATGAACCTATGAAGACCATTGTATCTGTAATCACCACTTGTCTTTAACATTGTTTGTGACTCCATGACAACTGCTATTGCTGTATTGTAATGCCTATTTTGGAGTTTGCTCCCTCTTTATTTTGATGCACTCTTGATGTCAATATCGCAATATATTTGTGACTCATTTGTATATATGTAAATAGCTTTTTTGGTGTTTATATAACATTCCTCATGCACTTTTTTGTACTATATTCCACAGAGTTTGATAAAGGTCTATTGTTGACCGAAACGTCACGTATAATAGTTTGTATTAATAAAAAACTCCCTGCAACCTATACAGTGTGACTGGAGTCCAAGATTTTCTTACACTATATGGGATTGGGACCCTCTCCAGTGCACCTGCATCGAATACTTGATTAAGTGTGCAGCCAAAATCCAATTTTTAAACCCACCATCCAGCCTGTGATTTCATGTCAGACACATCTGAATGCTGTATTCCTAAACAACAGCTGATCAGTGGGCGTCATGGACACTCCATGGTGGACATCCACCTATCTGATTATTAATCTATTCCATGAATAGATCAACAAAAGAATCCCAACCTACAACAATAACAGGTTGCGATGTGCCCAGTGTCTATATCCACTTACCTTGTAGTTATACAGCACGTGACAAGGTGTTGGGTACGAGCGGTTACCACTCAGACTAAGCGGCGATTCTTCAAATATCTCCTCACCGTCGTCCATTTCCTCAAACTCTGAGAAATCAAAATCTTCCATCTGGAAAAAATTTAAAAATAATAGAAGGGAATAAGCTACACAGCTCATAAACACTCATTGCTTTGCTGCTATGTAATCGACCCTTGCTTTCAGTGAATAGAAATCTGTCCGGGTCATGTGATCATCACACAAGTGCATGGTTCAGAAAGATGACATGGCAAAATAGCAGAAAATACTTTTTCACAAAATACTGTCATATAGTATAAATACAATTCTCAGCCAGAAAAATGACAGTTAAAAAGGTATAAGTTTAATTATAATCCTTTAAAAAGGTACCTGACGTACCAAACACACACACTATCAGTAATCAATAGGTAAACACACCAAAGCACTACACCCTAGTGCCGATACATAAACATGTGAACAGTTGAAAACATGCTCAAAAACTCAAGCCGGTTAAAGGGTGGCAAGTTGGATTGGTTACATACCTTGAGGGACCACGTGCTGTGTAAGATCCCTCTTGGATATACACTTACCACTCCTTGTCTAGCCGGGTTGAGAGGGCCTGCAATAGGAGGGGGTAGAGACTTGTATTCTCGTGGGTCCGAAGGGGGAGGTGTGAATTATGTTCTACATACACCCTATCCCCCAAGACTCCCGTCCTAACAAGGACAGTACCAAAATCCTGTCCCTAATCCTTATTCAAACAAAACGCACACCTCCCTGACGCGTTTCCACAATCAAGCTTCATCAGAGGGAGAGTATGTACTGACATGGACAAGTGGCCCTATGAACAGAAAAAATATATGGGGACACCAGTTTTAGTATTCAAAGTTAGTGCCTCCAACCAGAAACCTACAAAGGGTTGCATTACTCACCACATAAGTCCGTGGTCAAGTCCCAAAGAGGTGCTAAGTAGGGAGGGAGTGCCCTCTCAGACCTGCCATACCTCATGTTCACACCGGTAGCTTGGTGTGTGACCCAATGTGCGGTGTGCGCCGGGTTTAAATCTAGACGGCCACGCCCCCTCGTGACGTTTCCGTTCACGGTGGACTTACCGATAGGTCCCCCAGTGCGTCCGTCATAACTCACTGGTTCCCGTGTATACAACGCACTGGTTGCCGAACCGGAAGTGTCCCACGTCACTTCCGGGGTGGCGGCCGGAGTTAGTTACAGGGGTTGCATAGCAACCACTGGTGCAACGTGCGATTATGTTTACATCGCGAACGTCCTGCATAGCTCTTTATGTAAATAGCGAGGCTATTCCGGTATACAAGCATAGATAAGTTATATCCGGATGCACAGATAGGTAAAAATCAGGTTACATCCGGATGTGCCGTATGTCGGCATGAACAATAGTTCTTAGAAGTTTATTGACAAGTCTGTCAGTAGTGTAAGAGAGAATGCCATTGGGGTCAGTTGTTGTGACCTGTGGTTAATATATTATATTAAGATGCATATAGGGCTGGTGTGCCCGTGGAGAGCATATTTCCATATTTAAGATGGAGAATATAGTCTAATCTAGAGATAGTTGGTAAAATTATTATGCTAGAGGTCTTCATATAAAACATGCATATTGCATCTGGACATTAAGACCGCCGGGTGCCACTGTATTCAGGATATATATCCATTTGGCCTCTCTTTGTAGGACCCTTCGGTCCCAGTCCCCTCCTCTCTGTGGGGGGGGTACCAACTCAATCCCTGTGAATTGTATTGCTGAGGCCTGTCCATTATGTGCCATGTGTATGTGGCGTGCAATAGGGGTATCTCGATTGTGTTCGATATCACCCAAATGAGCCCCGATTCTCCTTCGAAACTCTTGAATAGTCTTCCCTACATATTCAAGTCCACAGGTACATGTCGCCTTGTAGATAACCCCTTTCGATCTGCAATTTATGAAGTCCCTAATCGTGTACGTCCTGTTATTATTCCTTCCAAAGAAGGTTTTACCAGTCTTCAGGTATTGGCATGCTATGCAGCCGCTGCATTTAAAACAGCCACATATCTTTTGATCCAGCCATGTACCACTCTGAATGGGAGCCTTGTAGTGGCGATGCACCACTCTGTCCCTGATTGACCTGCCCCTCCTAAAGGTAATGGCAGGTCTATCTCCAATGACATCTCTCAAATCGGGGTCCATACATAGGATGGGCCAGTGTTTCGTTAAAACCTCTTTGGCCCGATCCGCCCCATTATCATATGTGGCAATCATTCTCATTGGTTGCCTTTTTTCCCCTTTCTCCTCATCCCTCTTTCCAGTCAAGAGGTCCTGTCTTGTCCTACTGGACGCAAACTGGTATGCCGTCCGAAGACAGTTATCCGGGTATCCTCTCTCCTTAAACCTATCCCTTAGGTCGTCCGAAAAGAGCTTGAACTCCTTGTTATCACTGCAGTTACGTCTCATTCTGAGATATTGGCCTTTTGGGATTCCTCTGCACAGTGCCCTTGGATGGTTACTTTCCCATCGTAGCAGGGAATTGGTAGAGGTGGGTTTGCGATAGACCGAGGTTTGTAAACTCCCATTCGTGTCTTTTTTAATCATTACATCCAAGAATGGTAACTCATTCGGATGAATCTCACATGTAAAGCGGAGTCCAATATTGTTATTATTTAGATTCTTCACAAAGGCACAAAAAGATTCCTTATCTCCCCTCCAGAGTACGAATATATCATCGATATATCTAAGAAATAACTCGACTCTATCCAAATCTTTTGGGGGGGTATCTCCAAAAATGATCGTATTCTCCCACCAGCCCAGGAGCAAGTTTGCGTAGGTGGGGGCGCATGGGCTCCCCATCGCAGTGCCCCTGAGCTGGTGGTAGAATTTCTTATCAAACAGAAAGAAGTTATGTGTCAAGGAGAATTTTAGAAGATCCACTACAAAGGCATTATGTGGGCCGAAATGTCTGCCCTTGGTGGAAAGGAAGTGCTCCACTGCCTCCAAGCCTTTAGTGTGTGGAATGGAGGAGTAGAGCGCCTCTACATCAATGCTTGCAAGTTGTATCCCGTTATCAATGTGGATCCCTTCTAAATGTCTGAGTAGATCAGTGGTATCCCTAATATACGAAGGCAGCGATAGGACAAAAGGCCTAAGAATTTTGTCGACATAGATACCGATATTTTGGCATAATGAGTTTACACCAGATACACCACACACCACACTTACCGAAGATACACAAAGGGGTAACCCCCCTGAAAGGAAGACCTATTGTATCTGGTGTAAACTCATTATGCCAAAATATCGGTATCTATGTCGACAAAATTCTTAGGCCTTTTGTCCTATCGCTGCCTTCGTATATTAGGGATACCACTGATCTACTCAGACATTTAGAAGGGATCCACATTGATAACGGGATACAACTTGCAAGCATTGATGTAGAGGCGCTCTACTCCTCCATTCCACACACTAAAGGCTTGGAGGCAGTGGAGCACTTCCTTTCCACCAAGGGCAGACATTTCGGCCCACATAATGCCTTTGTAGTGGATCTTCTAAAATTCTCCTTGACACATAACTTCTTTCTGTTTGATAAGAAATTCTACCACCAGCTCAGGGGCACTGCGATGGGGAGCCCATGCGCCCCCACCTACGCAAACTTGCTCCTGGGCTGGTGGGAGAATACGATCATTTTTGGAGATACCCCCCCAAAAGATTTGGATAGAGTCGAGTTATTTCTTAGATATATCGATGATATATTCGTACTCTGGAGGGGAGATAAGGAATCTTTTTGTGCCTTTGTGAAGAATCTAAATAATAACAATATTGGACTCCGCTTTACATGTGAGATTCATCCGAATGAGTTACCATTCTTGGATGTAATGATTAAAAAAGACACGAATGGGAGTTTACAAACCTCGGTCTATCGCAAACCCACCTCTACCAATTCCCTGCTACGATGGGAAAGTAACCATCCAAGGGCACTGTGCAGAGGAATCCCAAAAGGCCAATATCTCAGAATG
Source organism: Engystomops pustulosus (assembly GCF_040894005.1). Taxonomy (NCBI): domain Eukaryota; kingdom Metazoa; phylum Chordata; class Amphibia; order Anura; family Leptodactylidae; genus Engystomops; species Engystomops pustulosus. The sequence continues at coordinate 34,845,156 of NC_092414.1, forward strand.
AGACGTAACTGCAGTGATAACAAGGAGTTCAAGCTCTTTTCGGACGACCTAAGGGATAGGTTTAAGGAGAGAGGATACCCGGATCACTGTCTTCGGACGGCATACCAGTTTGCGTCCAGTAGGACAAGACAGGACCTCTTGACTGGAAAGAGGGATGAGGAGAAAGGGGAAAAAAGGCAACCAATGAGAATGATTGCCACATATGATAATGGGGCGGATCGGGCCAAAGAGGTTTTAACGAAACACTGGCCCATCCTATGTATGGACCCCGATTTGAGAGATGTCATTGGAGATAGACCTGCCATTACCTTTAGGAGGGGCAGGTCAATCAGGGACAGAGTGGTGCATAGCCACTACAAGGCTCCCATTCAGAGTGGTACATGGCTGGATCAAAAGATATGTGGCTGTTTTAAATGCAGCGGCTGCATAGCATGCCAATACCTGAAGACTGGTAAAACCTTCTTTGGAAGGAATAATAACAGGACGTACACGATTAGGGACTTCATAAATTGCAGATCGAAAGGGGTTATCTACAAGGCGACATGTACCTGTGGACTTGAATATGTAGGGAAGACTATTCAAGAGTTTCGAAGGAGAATCGGGTCTCATTTGGGTGATATCGAACACAATCGAGATACCCCTATTGCACGCCACATACACATGGCACATAATGGACAGGCCTCAGCAATACAATTCACAGGGATTGAGTTGGTACCCCCCCCCCACAGAGAGGAGGGGACTGGGACCGAAGGGTCCTACAAAGAGAGGCCAAATGGATATATATCCTGAATACAGTGGCACCCGGCGGTCTTAATGTCCAGATGCAATATGCATGTTTTATATGAAGACCTCTAGCATAATAATTTTACCAACTATCTCTAGATTAGACTATATTCTCCATCTTAAATATGGAAATATGCTCTCCACGGGCACACCAGCCCTATATGCATCTTAATATAATATATTAACCACAGGTCACAACAACTGACCCCAATGGCATTCTCTCTTACACTACTGACAGACTTGTCAATAAACTTCTAAGAACTATTGTTCATGCCGACATACGGCACATCCGGATGTAACCTGATTTTTACCTATCTGTGCATCCGGATATAACTTATCTATGCTTGTATACCGGAATAGCCTCGCTATTTACATAAAGAGCTATGCAGGACGTTCGCGATGTAAACATAATCGCACGTTGCACCAGTGGTTGCTATGCAACCCCTGTAACTAACTCCGGCCGCCACCCCGGAAGTGACGTGGGACACTTCCGGTTCGGCAACCAGTGCGTTGTATACACGGGAACCAGTGAGTTATGACGGACGCACTGGGGGACCTATCGGTAAGTCCACCGTGAACGGAAACGTCACGAGGGGGCGTGGCCGTCTAGATTTAAACCCGGCGCACACCGCACATTGGGTCACACACCAAGCTACCGGTGTGAACATGAGGTATGGCAGGTCTGAGAGGGCACTCCCTCCCTACTTAGCACCTCTTTGGGACTTGACCACGGACTTATGTGGTGAGTAATGCAACCCTTTGTAGGTTTCTGGTTGGAGGCACTAACTTTGAATACTAAAACTGGTGTCCCCATATATTTTTTCTGTTCATAGGGCCACTTGTCCATGTCAGTACATACTCTCCCTCTGATGAAGCTTGATTGTGGAAACGCGTCAGGGAGGTGTGCGTTTTGTTTGAATAAGGATTAGGGACAGGATTTTGGTACTGTCCTTGTTAGGACGGGAGTCTTGGGGGATAGGGTGTATGTAGAACATAATTCACACCTCCCCCTTCGGACCCACGAGAATACAAGTCTCTACCCCCTCCTATTGCAGGCCCTCTCAACCCGGCTAGACAAGGAGTGGTAAGTGTATATCCAAGAGGGATCTTACACAGCACGTGGTCCCTCAAGGTATGTAACCAATCCAACTTGCCACCCTTTAACCGGCTTGAGTTTTTGAGCATGTTTTCAACTGTTCACATGTTTATGTATCGGCACTAGGGTGTAGTGCTTTGGTGTGTTTACCTATTGATTACTGATAGTGTGTGTGTTTGGTACGTCAGGTACCTTTTTAAAGGATTATAATTAAACTTATACCTTTTTAACTGTCATTTTTCTGGCTGAGAATTAGAAAGATGACATGGCAGCAATCAGTGACGTTTCTCATTGAAAAACAGCAAGCAGAGATCTTGAAAGGGATACAGAAAGTATATTGGAAAAAGTCAGAACTTTTCATTACACAAAATATTAGCTTAAATTAGTGTTAAAGTAAAGCAGGGAACTTTTCATTAAAAAAAAAGCCTTCCATTAAGGCTATTTATAACACTGATTTCGGGCTTTAGAAGCCGGCTTGCAATTGTTGCTGTTTTGTTGCTGTGAAGTATCCTGTGGAGAGGGAACACTTTGTGGAGAGGGAACCTTTATTATTAAAGATCAGCTTTATTACTAATTGTGAAGATAATTCTGCTTCCTCTAAGCGATCACCATGGAGACAGCGGTATATAAAGAACATTTCCAATTAATAAAAGAAGAAGAAGCCGTATAAGCTCCAGACAGAGATGCAACCCCAAACTAGATGGACATGAATAGTAAAATCAGTAGGTCGAGGCGACATCATGTGGTCAGTTTGAGTACTGCAATAAATTTACAATACATTTTTAGCACAGCACACAGTTAAATATTATGAAGGATATGTGCTAAATGATGACTTATAGAATAGTATAATAGAACAACACTATATCTAAAGTTATAAAATACTCTGCTGCTAAGTATATGGGAAATAATCTCTCTTTTCTTATACCTGTACCAAACACACGTTTTTTGTTTGTGTGTCTCCTGGCATATAGTCTCTGCCTCCTTTACCAATTATTTATCTCTCATCAGTCATGGGAATCCCACTGCACCCATGGTCACATATGGGTGAAAAAAATCATCACCCAGGGATGGACTTAGTGACAGGGCACTACTGTGATCATTCTGTGCAAAGCTGCTATGGGCCAAGTGGGTCACAACCCAGCCACACCGAGGGAGAACAGATAAGTGGCTGTGGCTGGGAAAGATGTGGGAAATAGTAACATAAAGCACTGACCTGTTGGGACATCACAAGAAAAGGATAAGCCATTTTAAGGGACATCTTAGCTAAAATGGCAAATTTAAAGGGAACCAGTCAGCAGAAACTGACCTAATAAACCACTGCCAATATGTTGTCAAGCAGGTTAACATCTTCCAATCATATTTCATGGTCCAGCGTGTTGGCATCACCTGGAAAATCTTCTTTGAAAGAAAAAAAATTGGTTGTATAAAGTCATGTGAGAGGGAGGAGGGGATTGTTCAACACTGAAGTCAAGCTCTCCCAGCCCTCACGTCCCCTCTTCTGTGATTGACATCACACACCAGACTTCAGGAGATCTGGTTAGGCCCGTTCCACACTTGCGAGTGTGCCGCAATGAACTCGCAACGCATGCTGCCGAGAACGCACGGCCCAAACGCTGCACACCGGAAGTGAACTCAGCATGTCAGTTCACTCCCGGTGTGCAGCGTTCGGGCCGTGCGTTCCCGGCAGCATGTGTTGCGAGTTAATCGCATCACACTCGCAAGTGTGGAACAGGCCTTATTGTCGATCCTGGGCATAAGGGTATCAAAATACTGATGGGGGGCGTTCTGAAGCAAAGAGAGCTTGACTTCAGTGCTAACCTCTCCACAACTTTTTATACAGCCAGCTTACATGTCACTTCAAAGATGATTTTCTAGGTAATGTCTCCATTCTGGGCTGTGAAAGAAGCATGAACGGGAAGGTGCTAATCTAATTGACAACATACTGGTAGTGGTGCATTCATTCAATTACTGCTGACAGCTTGTCTTGAAAGGGTTTTTCACCACAAATAACACAGGATGAGTGATAAATGAACGATGGCTGGGACCCCCAATGATAATGAGACTGGAGGTCCACAAGTTTCTTGCGTATGAAAGAACAACAATGTGCATGTGAGACGGCCTCTGCATTCATTATCTATAGGACTAAAATAAGTATCCACGAGCAGCATCAGCCTCACCATGCATGCACACTACAGCGCCAACCCCAAAGGGGAACACTGTTACCGGGTATAGTGGGGCCCCTCTGATCATAAAGTCATTCCCTATAACGTGGATAGGTAATAAATGCCGTTCATAGGAAATCGTTTTTTAATACATAACATCTTTTGCCCAATGATCTTCCTTATTTTATTATCTCATAAACTCAGCATCTGAACTCCTAATCATGGGGTATCCTGGGTCTGGTCCATCTTCTGCATAGCACGGCCTAGAAACACCTCATTATATGCAAATCCACCTAATCTGTAGTATGTTTCATTGCATCGTTTGTTGGCAAGTAATAGTTAGGATCATTTTGTAGTGTAGTGTGTAAATGTTTCAGGTTTTATGCTTGAGGGTTTTATAATCCTTTTTGGATGCAGTTTCTTGATTAATTTAAATAACTGCACTTGGAATTTTTCAGAATGATCGAATAAGACACATGGCTGTCTCATTGGACTTACGGAGGGAGACATCTCTCCATTAGACATCCGGGCTTCACTCAGCCGTCTCTCTTGTTCTAGTTCTTCATTAGCTTGTGTCATGGCGCCGGATAGCCACGTGTCTACATCTACTCCAACCTGGCGCAGCAGCTCCACGCGGGCGTCAGCTTTCACCTTGCTGACCTAAAAACATAGAAAACATGAAATACAAAATTGAGACCGTATAGAACAAATAGAAGATTAATATACAGTGGTACTAAGGTTCATCATCTAAGGATCAAACTGCAGACCTCAGTTCTACAGGCGGTCCCTTATTTAAGAACACCCGACTTACAGATGACCGCAAGCTACAAACGGACCTCTGGATGTTGGTAATTTACTGTACTTTAGCCCTAGACTACAATAATCAGCTGTTGGATCTGATGACAATCCAACATTTTTAAAATCCAATTGTCACAGAGATCAAAAAATATTTGGCTGGGGTTACAATTATAAAGCATACAGTCCTGACTTACATACAAATTCAACTTAAGAACAAACCTACAGTGCCTATCTTGCATGTAACCCGGGGACTGCCTGTATTTCTCAGCTTTAAAGGGGATATCCAGAGATTGAAAGTTGAGAACATGGCACAACATTACACATTGGTGCACTTCACTCTTTCCATTTTCTGGGGTCATCTTTAGTTATCTACAGGCATTAAAGGAATACAATGGTAACACCAGTAAAAGACACAGCAAAAAAAGAGTAACATGTCTTTGATTTGTAGTCTGTAGCCATGGAGACTCAGAGATCACCAAGGGAGCTGTATACAGAAAATAGTAGATCATTTCTAAATAAGATACATTAAAGGCTTCAACTAAGGCTACATGCACAACACCGTAAATCCTGACCGTGTGCTAGCTGTGCCGCAACGCTTCTTTCACTGCAAGCACACGGCCACTCCTATTTCAGTGGAGAGGGGAGAGGTGAGGAGCGCTCACTCCGCCTCCATTCTCCACTCGGCTAAGTGCTGCGTCTTAGGTGAGCACATAATTATGTGCATGTAGGCTTAGGCCGAGATCACACCTGCCTTTGGACCTCCATTGTTATAATCTTCTGTAACAAAAAAAAAATTATAGAAACGGATCTTTTAAAATCTCCAGTAATTTCAGTAGACTTTTAATGGCTTCTTTACGTTTCCATTTGAACTCATTCCATTACTAACTAGACTTAGATTATGTTATTATGAAGATGATTACAAAGGCCTAAACAAATAAGTAAACGGGGCCTTACACTTTATGTTGTTGCTCTATTGGCCCTAGGAGCTGTGCAAATAACAAACCATTTATACTCATCTTGCTCCGCTGCATTGCTGTAACCCCCCATCACCACGACCGGTGATACCACTACAGCATCTGGCTACGACCTGTAGACACTACATCACTGCTCAGCCCCTGTACACAAACAGAGGACGGTGCTGACTGGTGGCTCTGCGTTGTGCTGGACAGTAATGAGTATACCTTGTTTCTTATTTTCATATGAGGCCCATACATAGTAAATATAAAATGAATTCCAAACAACCCTTTTAACCAGGGCTCTGGACCTCTTGATAAATAAGGAGAGGGTTATCTAGTGTCTTTAAAGGCAAAAATTCCAAAAAGTGCAAATGGGCTCCAGGCTCCATTGACACCTATTGACACTAGGCTGATTTGCATAATTTTAAAAAGTCTTTTTAAAAAAAACACAGGGCATAAGAAGCTAAAATAAGAGCAGATCCTGCGAGAGAGGCATATACCAGTATGTCTGTATGCGCGGTTTACAATCCTGGTGGTAGATTGTAAAGGGAAGGGTAAGGAAATGCACCACTTTTGCGCTAAAATCATATCTGAAACATGTAAGGGATAACATGTAATTTCCTTTGCCCTCTCCTATGCTGTGCTGTAAAGTTTGGACCCTTTTTTATAAAAAAAAACGCAGGGTGTGTAGCACAGAAACGATCACAGTTGTTTTTGCTTCATCGAGTAAATAAGACGCACTCATACTTTGGAAAATGGGGTTCCTTGTGGATGAAGTTTGCCCCCAAGAGAGGGCTGACACATGTTGTTTTTTTTAACATATGTATACTGTTTTCTATTGTACTGTATATGCTATGAGGCATGCTATGGCTGTATGGTGTTCATTTATTTTAACATTGCAAAAGAAACCTGATCTGATTTTAAAAAAAGGAAAAAAAACACAGGATGATCCTTATTTGGCTCTGCTATGTTTTTGCGATTCTGTGCAATGAAGTTGGATTAGCCGAGTGTCTATTCATGGTATCACTTCTTGTGCCTCAAATACAGTTGTTGTTTAGATCACAGGAAACCCAACAAAACCAACATAGCAAATAGAAAGATCAGGTATGAAGATTGGGAGGAAACATGGTCTCCAAGTTGAGAAATCAGCAGAGTAAAAACCTCAAAAACTTCAGCAAATGGAAAAATCCTGCAACGCTAAAGCACAGCGATCCCCAGAGGCTACATCCATATTGGTCATACACTACACTGGAAGAACGATGGTTCTATCCTGGGAAATCAGAAGAGGTATTCCCATTCCTAGAATCAGCAGGTGCTTGCAGCAGTGACATAGATCACTATGCCATAAGACTTAAATTTCCTTTTGCAAATGTTTGTAGCAAGTGGAAAACTAAAATAGGGCGCAGGGTTGGTGCAAGTGCCTGCAGCGGCTTATTATCAGTGTGCTGCTCCATCTATTTGCATTATGTCTTAGGACATCTATGGTGTACAGACTTCAGAGTGACCTTGTAAGCTGAATATGTGCTCATGTTATTCCGATTTAAAAGAAAAACCAAAACCTATAGCTTTAAATCAATGTAGTAATGTAAGTCCTTCAACAAAAAATTAAAATCACTTTACAGCCGGCTGTCACCTACCTCAGCTTTTCGAACGCTTTCTTTTACTTCCTCCATTTTCTGGACTACACCGAGGACCTCCTCCTCTGATGCGTTCTTCAGTCTGTCTTCCAATCTTAGTAGGACCTAGATATTAGCAGAAGTCATGTTAACATTTGTATTTGGGCCGTCCTGCTTAAAGATTCTCTAGATTTACTTCTATGTCAATAATAACAATCTTATTTATATAGCGCCATCATAATTTGTTGCGCTTTACAAATCACAGGGGACATATCCGAATAACATACTACATTACAGAGTACAAACAGTCATATGGAACAAAAGGAGTGACAACTACGAATGGTATGATGCAGAATATTGTGAAAGATAAAACATTGTCTGTGAGGAGACACATAACATAGAAGCTCTATGGAGAGGGGAGGGAGAACACAGTGGGCCACAGCTCCTGGGTCTCCTCCTAAAAGTTTTAAGATTTGCAGATTTTATCGGCAGCTAACATTTCCTTCATCTCTGGTTCTGTAGATCACAGAACCACAAGCATGATGTGATCTGAAAGATAAAATTCTTATCTTCAATATAACACCAAAAGACTATTTCTAGGTACTAGGAAACCAAAGATAGAGACATCCATAGTCATGACACTCCCCCTGCAGCCTCTAAATTTGACTCAACTCAGATAAGATATGACTCTTCTCCAAAGCCATGTGAAAATGAGCATAGATTTTATATAAGATAAATGGGTGAGATTCTATATACAGGCGGCCCCCTACTTAAGAACACTCGAATTACATACGACCCCTAGTTACAAACGGACCTCTGGATATTGGTAATTTATTGTACTTTAGCCCTAGGTTACAATAAACAGCTGTAACAGTTATCACAGGTGTCTGTAATGAAGCTTTAGTGTTAATCCTGATTCTTATGACAACCCAACATTTTTAAAATCCAATTGTCACAGAGACCAAAAAAGTTCTGGCTGGGATTACAATGATAAAATATACAGTTCCGATTTGCATATAAATTCAACTTAAGAACAAACATACAGACCCTTTCTTGTATGTAACCCAGGGACTGGCTGTACATGAGGGAATTCTAGAAAGTACATTTCCTACACTACCTGAGGGGAGTAGTGGTTTAAAGGGGTTGGCCACATTAATATAAATTGTAACTATGGCTTGGGGACAGGCTAATAAACATTTGACAAACTTCGCTTGATTATGAATTCTCCAGCGCTGCACTGATCCCGTAGTCGATCTTCTTTCTTCTCTGTCTTCCCACCCACCCCGGTTTTACTCACTGGAGGAACATGTGATCTTCCCCCCGTCCTGTGCATGCTCCCGCGTCGCATCGCAACAGCTGAAAAGAGGAGATTTGTCTAATTACATTGCTGTAAACATTGTGTTTACAAACCACATATGTGTTAACATTTTGTAACACATGCGTTTTGTAAACGCAATGTTGACAACAATGTAATTGGACCAATCTCATCTTCTTAGCTGTTGTGATGTGTTGGAAAACGCATGCATTAGAGCCATGTGTGAACGCACCCCTAAGTGTTCAAAGCTGTGTCTCAGTGAGCAGTGGGCACAGCTGAGACATACTGCACAGATGCAGAGCAAAGACCCCAAAGAACCGGGGAACCCTTCTGGAAGCCGGAGAAAGGATCAGGGACTTGAAGACAAGAATAATTGAGTGGATTTATCACCCAGAAATGGGACTGGAAACATTAAGAATATTAAATTAATCTAGTGGGTCTAATTTTAGAGTTTAAGTGTACAGGTGGCCAACCCCTTTACTGGGTTATTACCTTGTGACAATTTCCATTTAAGAAACCACAAAGTAGGAGACACAAATTGCTAGAAAATGTCACAAGTCACATAAAGTCCAGAAATAGTCTTACCCCTCATGTACACACTGGACTATGGATTTATGCACTTGTTGAAAGGTGAAGTACAATAACGGTATGGAAGCGTCTGTACATAACATCTTCTATATGTATAAGTTGGGAGATGAGTGTGGCATACACAGCGGGGGCGCTGCAGACCCTCTGAAGATTGCAGATCTCTTTTATCTTTGTGCCGCAGGTTTTTGGATTAAGTTTCGGCTGGATACTGAAATCTCCCATTGTGCCCACATGCCGGGATCACTTCTTGTGCCTCAACTAAAATATTTATGTGCTCTGCAGTATATACATATATTTAGAGAAGGTAACAGCATATTTGGCATCTGTTCCGTCCACCCGGGGCCGTTTTCCTGTGCCCTTGGATATCTGATCTGGAGTCACTTTGTGTGCAAGGTCAGAAAGCCTCAGACACATTAAGGGGCGGTCATGAGAAACCGCATGAAATCAATACCTGTCCTGAAACTGCTTCAGGAGCCTGAACCACCGAGGTACAGAGAAGAGATACAGGAACATGAACAGGGGGGACTTGAGGGCATGTATGGCAAAACCTTTGATTTCTCATAGTCTTGGAATTTATCAGAACTATTATAGAAATCTACTCTTAGTTCTGTTTACAAGAAGTTGTCCCAATAGCCACATTCCTTAACAAATAATTCGGAAAGATTTGCCCACATGAAACAACCTTAAAGGAAATCTGCCATCAAAATCCATCATGATAAACCAGAGACGCTTACTTATAGCTCCAGGCACTGTATATTTGTTATCCATGGCCTCCTGTCTTCTAAAATCTGCTTTTAAAATTATGCTAATGAGCAATGAAAGGCAATGGGTTAGTCACAGAAGCCCTGTGTGCTCTGGGTTCACAAGCTGTTACACTGTGCAGCAAAAAGTCTCACCCTCCCCCTGCACTTCCTGTAAACTCAGCAGCAGTGAGCACGCAGAGGGGAGGGGGACTACCTGAAGGGCTCTGGGGGCGTTAACAGAGCCACTCAGTGATGCACAGAATTCTGTACTTGTGGCTGGACCCTCACCAATAAAAAGAAAAGTTGGAACAACCCCTTTAAGCATTTGGCCTATTTGAAAGTTGCATTTCCTGGTCAGACCATGGCTCATCTGAACTTGTATGATTGTCCGATGTTGTGGGTTCATCTCAGACAAGGTGCAGTCAGGCCAATGGGTGTTCCAAGGCCCAAATACTATTATCATCGGATTATGCCCTTAATGCTGATGGAATCCCCATTTGTATTTGGCGAAAGTAGTATCACAGGCAGCAAAAAGATTGCCCGGGCGCATCTCCACCCTACATTCTTTTCTGTAGGGGTCCCAGCAGTTAGACCCCCACTGAACAGATGTTATCCCTGTCCACCATGTTCCGAAATAAAATTTGATCCTGTCAAATCCAATCACTTTTTTAACACTTTGTGAACTGGATCATATTGTGTAAAACAGCAGTTTACCTGCCAAATAGAGTGAAAGTAACAGAGTTGTGCTCATCGCTGCCCTGTATTTCAGCCTAAACTATGTAGCCAGATAGTACAGTATTCTGCGCAACTGTTTAACCAAAACATGTCAATCCAGCCTCAATGTACAGAGTAGATGCAAAAAACTGGAACAATTCCATAAACTACCTGCTTTAAGGAAAACATGCAACAACATATATTCATAAAGGGAAATTCTTTGGGTCGCTGCATACCAACACCTATAAATTGTAGGGAGGACCCGATCCTATAAAATTTCAGACATGTATCTCTCGTCTACTAACCCTTTCTCCATGAGTCTTTAGTTTATAATCCCTGGCAGTTCGGCTCGTCCATCTACGCGCCTCCTTATCCAGGACGTTCATTTCATCCGCTGCTTTTACAAGGGTCACTAAGTTTCCGATCTGAAAAAGTTGAAGAAAATCACAATCAATTAAAAAAAAAAAAAAAAGTAATAAAAACCTTCATCTCTCTCCACACATTCCCAGGCTATAAAACGTATGTTGATTTCCTTAATTGTTCATCAGGATTTATAATAGAAAGGTTACTGCATACTGATAGCAGATAATAGAAGCAATGCAGCCTCCATGCATGCAAGTCAGTGGTAACTGATACTAAACAGAGGGTTTTCTTCTTCATCTACAGTGAAGGAGCGGATATCCTTTATTAAAAGAACAGGTGAATAATGTTGATGTGAGCAAAGCCTAAATCTTGTTTCTTACATCAACTATTTTCCATAACGTGCGCTGTATGCGGTTATCCACCAGATGGCAGAAGAGTCCTTATATTCTACTAAACCTGGTATCAGCACTATCCTATTACTAATTTAAAGAAATAAATCTTCATATATCGTATATATGAAGATATATACATTATATATACATTTTTACTGCCTTAATGGGAAAAATGACAAAAAAAGCTTATTCTTTCACAAGTACTTATATCGCTAAAAACAGGGGTGAACCTAAACTCTCTAAAGCTATAGAATGGCGCCCCATCTGCCCCATCCAGTAAGTAATATATCAGATTAATATTTAGAAAGTAGGTTCTCTAGCTGCATCCTACACCCATGCTGACATCAGTCAGGTATGAAAGAACACCATTTTTAATTTCTAGGTCCTGCTTAGTAGCAGATAACTGTGCCCTGATGCTGCCCCACATCTTGTTGCAGGTGGTGCTGCCTGTGGTGAAAGGCTCAACTTTCCTCATGGCTGCGGCAACCCTGGCTATCATATTCAGCAGCGCTTAACATGGGGTACAAATACAAAAAAATTAAGACTTCACAGAGCAATAGCCTAGTCATAAACAAAAGGAGTGAGGTCCCTTACAATCTAGTAACAGTAATCAGCTTTTAGAAGAATATCTGATGCCATATATATTAAGTAGGGTGTCCTCATTCCTCTAATTAAATCTGGCCTGATAAGACATGGGGTGAGATTTATCAGAAGTGTCAAAACTGTTTTAGTTGCTCATAGCAACCAATCTGAGCTCCGTTCTCATTTTCCCATAGCAGTTTATAAAATGAAAGCAGAGCCCTGATTGGTTGCCATGAGCAACTAGAACAGTTTTGCTCTCAGACACTTTTTATAAATCTCCCCCATGGACTCGAAAAGGTGCCCTGTGGTGCAGAAGGTCCTCGTAATTCTCAAAAATCACAGAATATGTGGGAATTCACTTGTGCCCTGGAGTGAAATCTATGCCCATGGTCCAGCCTGGTGTACATTTCAGCTATAAGCAAATATTCTGCCACAGGATATAGTCAATTCAGTGGGGAAGGGCGTTCCCTCCACCGGGAAGCCCTGTGCCCCACCATACCCACTTTCCAAAAAAGTCGGGTGGTTGGTGTAAAATCCTTTAAAAAATGTGACTTTTCATGCCTTGAATTGCAGCTATGATTAGCCCTGACCACGCCAATGGTTCAACTGGTAGTGATGGGAAGGAGTCCCATGACTAGTAGGAGGGGATCAATATGTCAGGGTCGAACCCAAACCTAAATTGAGGAGTCCGTTTAAGAAACACCTCACGAGACCTGCTAGTTTGAAGATGCTCTGACCCAGTCTATAGTCTAGAACAGTGATGGCAAACCTTTCAGAGACCGAGTGCCCAAAGTATGACCAAACCCACTTTAAATGCTAAGTGCCGACATGGCACTGTTAACTGTTGCTACCTGTTTTGTCACAGCTTTTAATTGCATCAGTGTCCTGGGGACACCAATACAGTTTAAAGAAAGAGGAGACATTCAGATTATCATTGTAGCTTCCTTCCAGGGGCCCCTGAACAGGAAGAATTGTGTGGCCCAGAGAAGGAGCTCCAATAATAACGCAACCTTGTCTGCATCTGCTTGCTTCTCCTGTAGTCCCAGGCAGCTGAGGATGTATAGCTTTAAAATAGCACTAATCACAGCACATCCTGGGTGGCCAGGGACTGCAGGAGGAGGTTTCCTGGGTGCCCACAGAGAATTCTCCGAGTGCCACCTCTGGCACCAGTGTGTCTTAGGTTTGCCACCACTGGTCTAGAATATAGTCTAGTCTAGAATATAGAATAATTTGCCCCTCGTAAAACCATTTTTCAACACATCAACCTGAAGCCATAGAGATCTCACCCCTTGACAGGTGCCACTGTCATAAGAGGATGGTGCACGGCGATGGTGCAAGTGCGTATAATTAGAACCTGGGAAGCATATGATATTGATAATGTAGCTACCAATTCTGCATAACTTTTCAGGATAAGCTTATGTGTTTACACAAGAACAACATTATTGCTAGTTATTTATAAGGATTACTGGTAGCTATGCATTTTTATATAATAATAATAATAATAATAATTATTCTTTATTTATATAGCGCCTACAGATTACGCAGCGCTGCACAAAGCATGGCAAATTGGTCCCTGTCCCCATGGGGCTCACAATCTAAACAACTTACCAGTAAGTTTTGGAGTGTGGGAGAAAACTGGAGGACCTGGAGGAAACCCACGCAATTACAGAGAGAACATACAAACTCTTTGCAGATGTTGACCTGTGTGGGAATAGAGCCCAGGACCCCAGTGCTGCAAGGCAGGAGTGCTAACCACTCAGCCACCGTGCTGCCCACATATATTGTATACATATAAATATAAGTATAGGTTTTACTATCAACAATACTCTTGACGGGACATCCCCTTTAAATACTAGAAACGGCTTGCTGATGGCAGGTGGATTGTGGTGAATCAATACGCTCTGATGATATCATGTTCACAGAAACCACTGCGGTTGTGAGAGATTTTTACTATTAAATTGTAATAGGCCCCCAGTGTTTTCTTACTTTCTTCCCTTTCAGACGCATTTATAAAGAAATGAAAACATAAAATTACTCAACATGCTAAATTGATGACAAGTCTTCAATTAAGACATCAGAATAAAGAGGTCAGCCAGCCATAGCGCCCCCTAGTGATGTCACTGGAAGGTGCGCACCTGCTGATGGGACACTACGAACTGGAAAATTCTAAAAGGTCAATTCACACCCGGAAGATTAATTTCTAATAATCATTGATCCTTTTACCTATGTGTATTTTTTATAAAATCTGCAGAATTGGAATGACAAATATTTTAGTGATTTGCATATTTTATCAAATGTTGCAGTAACCCCGAGCCGACCAGTCAGCAGAATGGAGAAGGAGCTGCAGGGAGACAGAGCTGACAGTGTGCAGAAGTACCTGCACCCTCTGAATCCGTAGCAGAGTCTGGGGAAGGGTTACATATGGATGTCATGCATATTTTTAACATATTTTGGTAATGGTTTATTCATTTTTACTGGCTAAATGGGAAAAGTGACGAAAAAAAACTTATTTTTAGTCATCTGGCTGCTAATGCTATAAAGAAAAAACATGTAATTAATAAAACTATCCTATCAAGGTAAAGTCTCACACAGGGGCATAACTAGGAGACACGGGGCCCTGTAGGAGACTTCTGGATTGGGCCATGATACTCCCTTAAATTCATTAAAATATACATATTTGTATACTTACACATGTGAGTTACAAACACACACCATATATACACACCATAATGTATATTCACACCTTATATACATACATACATACAGAAAATACACACATACCTACAATACCATATACAGTAAAACTGAAAATTCACACCTAATACACAGCTAATACCTCACATGCCCGGGCCTCACGACTATGCAGGCCCCATAGCAGCTAGTCTCACATGTTATGAAGAAACCAAGTTGTTATGATATGTGAAGCTGTTATATTGTTATCTAAAGAGCAGAATAGAATTCCAAAAACTCACCTGGATATTCAGGTAAAAATGACCCTTGGTTATGAAAAAGTTAAACAATGTTAAAATGGTTTATTTTTGGTAAACCAAGGTCCTGAAAAACAGACACTTACCTTGTCCGCTCCTGCGGGTTGGAATTGCTGAATGGGAGCCAGGGAAAAAACACTGGTATCCTTCAGAAACAGCTGCAGGTTCTGCTGCCGGGAAACCTGGGGGACGGAGAGCATTGCTACTTATACGGACTGTAACATCCAGAGTACCACAATAAAGCAATATACCGCAAAGGCAGTGCAAAAAAAGCTATTCCATCATTTATCATATTTATAATATCAGAATATCACCCCATATATTACAGTAGCGTATTATATATATCTTCCTTTACTCCATTAGATATAAACTTCTAAAGGTAAGAAGTTATCAAGGGAAACATTGTTTATGGTATTTTGTCACATAATGATACTGATAATGTTGTGAAGATTGTCAAGGTGTTTGTTTTTTAAAGGGAACCTGTGATCAGGATTTCACATTTTTACGGATTTTGCTTGGTCTTCCATATGACAGTGATGTTTGGTTCTTTAGTAACAAGGGCATTTCATAATATGTTGTATGTGTAAAATTATAGAATATTCCATCTAGGATCTGCAGAAGATTTCGTACACAATGGTGGGGCGTCTTCTGTCGCGGAACCAGGACTTAGATTTTAGATCCTTTCTGCCTCCAACCACAATGGAGTGGTGAGAGTGAAACCCCCTAGATGGCATCTGACTTGCTGTGGTAATTTTAGGAGTAGAGCACTAACTGGTTTTTATTGCGGTTATTTTTATGTAGTTTGGTGGGACTTGCTCCTTTAGTTGGTTGCTTCTCCATGACACATTCTGAAGACTACAATTCACGTTATAAAGACGTTCGGACAGTCTGTACTCATCAGAAGTCACTGGCTGTCATACAATACACTGGATAAGATGACATGGAGAAAAATGGTAGCCTAAATTCTGCATTACTCCCCTGACTTGCTATTGTCTAAAATGCCAAAAATTTAGGCCTGAATGAGGTATCGTATTTTTCTGACTATAAGGCGCACCGGATTATAAGGCGCACCTTATTATAAGGATGAATGACCAGCAGGTGGCAGACCTGTGCCCAGCTCAAGGCAGCTGTTGTCTGTAAGTACGGTTCATAGATAAGGCGCACTGGACTAAAAGGCGCACATTTGATTTCTGAGAAAATCAAAGGATTTTTTGTTGCCTTATAGTCTGAAAAATACGGTACATAAGATAATCTCTGTTTATGTGGTTTTCCTGTGTTACAAAAACTCACAAAAGTGTTATTGCAACCACATTAAAATCGTTATCTAGGGACAGTCAACAAATTCTCAGTTTATTGCAGAAAGTCAATAATAGTGACACATCTCATCCATTATTAGCGTATTCCTCTATCCCTGTGCAGTCATGTAGGAGATATCGTCACCCTGTTTGTCACATAGAAAGAGTTCTCTACTGTAGTTAGTTTTATAACATACAGAGGATAATGTCTGTCACAAGGCGCTATAACAAAGGATACAAGAGGATTGGGGGGATAAAAGATGAGTAAGAGAAGAATTTATCATATAACTTCATGCGCACAATGTGGTGCAGATTTCCAGGATATCCAAGATTTGCTCTGGATTTATGAAGCTAAATTTTATACATGTGGTTTCAATCAACTGGAATGTGCCACCACAAGACAGACGTAACAATCTTTTACCATGTTTATGAACTGTTTTACACACTTTCATTCCCTTAAAGGACAAGGGGGTCCTTAAAGAGAATGGGTCACATTTATCAAAGCGTATGCGCCAGTTTTTTGTCCAACGTTGCACTGAAAAGAACACACAACCTGCTTGCACATGTATTTATAAAGCACCAATTTTGTGTTGGGCTGCACGGTGTCCGACAAGACAGAAAAATATTCACCAAAAGGGGGGAGTGTTACTGCTTAGTCAGAGTTTGTGCCACAATTCTACATCATGAACAAAGGACAACCATAAAAATGGTGCGCACTTCCCGATCAGTGCAGGGGGCGCCAGATTCATGAAGACCATGTGCCAGCTCTGATTAATCTGGCGCCCCCTGCACACTCCACAGGCAAACTGCACATAGTACAGACTGCACTAGTTTTGATAAATGTGGGCCTATGAGTCAAGAATTTCAAAAATGTACCAGATTTGACACCAAACTTTAGCTGCATATTGTGGCAAGAACTAAGTCACCTAACTGTGGTGTAAACTTCCTATGCTGATTTATCGTTGAGAATTGGTGACTGAGATACATCTGCTGCATTTTATACTGTCTACTCTAGTGTAGGGCATCTCGTTACACTGAAAACTTTTTTCGTTACGACAACCACATTTAGAAAAACACAGTATAATGTGCCTGCTGCACGGACAAGGGCAAACCAATTATATCCATATAGATCACTGCTTTATATAAAAATCCATTTAATTCTCATTTCCAGCTCCTATAGGGGCTGACAATAGCTAGCATAATAACATAAAAGCAGCATAAAACTAGTGATAAAACCTCAGCTATTACCTGCAGAGACGCCTCCAGGGTGTCGCGGAACCGTTCTACAGTAGATCGGCAGCTATGAAGTTCAGTCTTATTGATCAATGAAAGATAATCCCGAAGCCGCTCGTAAAGATCCCCGTCCAATACCTGCAGATAAATACAAAATATATCACTATTAAGAGACCATCTGTCTCTATAAACATGTATAATATATTTTCTTAATTTATACTAAACAAGGTAGCATATGTGATAAGAGGAAAGGTGTACACATATATACCTGTGTACGAACTTCATTTATACAAAAAGAAAAAAAAAAAAGAATGCTGCAATACCACAAAACTAACAGCATGTGGCGCCAGTGTCCTATTATTCCCTCCATGCTGACTAAATGCTGAAATTAACTCTGTTTCAGGATTACTCAGCCCACCACATGAACAAACACGACCCGAGCCAAGAAAAATATTTTACTTTTATCAATTCTACATCATTTGTAACTTAGAGGGTAAAAATATCCTGACTTCCATCTTTAATCTGAAAAGGATCTGCTGCCTTATCAGTGACTAAAAGCAAAAAAGTTTATCAGGGCTTTTGATGTATAACCTGAATGTAAACTCTAGCAATGGCTCCAGTACTGGTCGCCCCCCCTCCTTCTACATGAAAGATCCCTGAATAAAATACCAATTGTGGAAAAAAAAAGTTATTTTCTGACCCATTGTTCTGTTCTGTATTTCTTGTAAATCTTTGACTATTGGGGGGCTTAGCATAACATTGAGGTGCTGAGTGTTGGCCATTAAAGGGGTTGTCCGATTGGTGGTCAAATATCAGGAGGATAGAAGATGACTAATCAATGGGGGTCCCTTTGATAGAACCCCAGGAGTTCCCGAGAACGGGTATCCGAGGTTACCAATATGAACAAATCAGATTGCTTGGAGCAACAGCGCACATATCCAACCAGCTGTTCTGTTCATTTGGGGTTCAATGGACCCCTGTTCTTGAGATCCAAGGGGGTCCAACCACTGAGGACCAAAGAGTTCAGCAAGTTATACCCTAGAATGGATATAACTTGTTGTGACTGGACAACCCCTACTGGAAAACCTCTTTAAAACAGATTCCCTTTGAAGGTGTTGGCCACTTTACCTCATGCTTTGTAATGTGTGTGTAAGTGTTGGGGGGCAGGATATTCCTTAATTTACCAATATACATCTATTAGTTCTGTACTGCTTTATTGATACGTAAAGCGAAGTCTCCGGTCTTTTACCTCACCCATTTACCTAGCCATAAAATGTCCGCAGATGGAAGGTCATGTGATCTCTATTTTTCCACGAGCAATTGCCCTACCAGGACCTTATGATAGCATTTAGTATTATAAGATTACGGCAGGGTGATTGTTTATGGAAAGATAGAGATCACATGACCCGCCATCTGCGGACATTTTATGGACAGTAATGTCTGGATGATGAGGTTAAAGACAGGAGGCTTCACTTTACATATCAATATAGTGATGCAGAATTTTAAATGGATGCATATTGGTAAACTACCTAATATCCTGCCGCCCACACACCCTTTCCTTTGCTTCTGGTTGGATTCATCCATATAATCCTCACTAAATGATGCTGTTTGTGATGTCGGAGTCGAGATGTGATTAAGCAGGTGGGAACCTGCTTAATCACATCAATGCTGGAAACCAGATTCCTCAGTTTCTGAAGCTTTATAATAGATTTGGTGAAGTCTCAGATTATCTAGTCTTACTTTAGGGTCAGGAAAAGCTAAACCACTTTCCTACACTGTACTGCAGAGATGCAAAGACATCAAAACATTGCCGTCTACAGTGTTTATATAAGATAGATATATAATGGTTAGGGGTTAATCAATCGGCATATAATTAGGCTTTGTGGAAGTCATGCGTGATGTTAAGGGGGGCTGCCTTACAAGGTAGCTAAGAGGAAATGTTTTCCTTATCCGATTCTGGAAAACTTATTCACAGATTTCCTAGATTTACATAAAATATTTTATTAGTTGGCTTAAATAATCAAAATAAGCCAAAATTCATGCCCTAATTTTACTTGTGTTGCAATCTGAGCAACCCCCCTTTTCGACAAACAAGCAATGCCCCTACAAGTTGCAAAAGCATCGAAAAGGTGTTGAAAACACATAAAAAAAAAAACAAAAACCTTTGCTTAGTAAATCTCCCCCATCTATCCTGGTTTAGGGAAAATGAGGGGCGGCATAAGTCCGATTTAGATATTTACATGGCTCCCATTTTCTGTGCCTGTCCCAGACCGTAAACATCACTTTACTACAAGATACAAAAATAAATCTGAATTACAAAGAGATAAGTAAAGAAAAAAAAAAAATAGCTCAGCAATAAAAATATCCGGGAAGCCATAAAGGATGAAAAAGATTACTGGAAGAGAAAGGATAGTGAGAAAGAATGAATGTCAATGTCACGAGGCATTTGACGTTTCCGATGATCAATATAAGAGCAGCTCAGGCCTCCCATAACATCACAGGACATTCAACTGCGAGACTATACAGGAGCTTTCCGTTTTTGGCATATGGATTGGATTATTGATATACCGGACTCGTATCAATACTGTGAAGTCTACCAGCGCCTCCATCCATTAGGTCAGAAGGGTGTCCTGTATGGATTACTGGTACCGTGACTCCAATGTTAACCCACAATGCTGTCTGCCAAACAAATCCCATGATGCAAGAGGATCAGATATTCTGTTTCTTAATCTAAATTATCATTATTCCACAAATTCTCCCAAAAACGATTTTCATCTCTAATTCAAGGATGTTATTAACCCTATAACAACACGTCCCTTTTTCATTTTGGCATTCCCATTTTTTACTCCCCACCTTCAAAAATCCATAGCTTTTTACATTTTCCATGTAAAGAGCTACAAGAGCACTTGTTTTCTGCTTAGCAAATTGCACTTCATAGTGATAGTATTTATTACTCCATGCCATGTACTGGGAAGCTAGAAAAAAAATTCCAAATGCAGTGAAAATGGTGAAAAAATACATTTATGCAGTTGTCTTATGGCTTCCACTGTGTGCCTCAAATGAGATCATTCTTTGGGTCGATGCGATCACGGAGATACCAAATTTGTATAGGTTTTATAATGTTTTCATACATCTACAAACATTAAAACCACTAATAGAAAAGAAAACAAATCTTCATTATGCCATTTTCTGGCGCTAATAACTTTTTCATACTTTGGTGTACAGAGATGTGGATGGTGTAATTTTTTCCGACTTTTCAATGCTACCATTTTTAGGACTGTGCAACCCTCTGATCACTTTTTTATGTTTTTCAAAATGGCAAAAAAGTGCAGTTTCAACTTTGGACGCTATTTTTTGTTACAGGGTTAAACGTCGGGAATAACCGTTATTATATTCTGATAGAACGAACATTTTTGGGACGTGTCGATACATAACATTTTTCAGACCCCCAGGGGTACTTTAACCCTAGGTTGTCTGATTGATCCTACCACATACTTCCAGACTACAGTATGGCAGTATATGGGGATTCCTTTGTCATTACGATGTTCAAATCACACATTGTAATGAATAGGTTAAAAACATACAGCCTCAGGTATTCTAATCCAAAATGGCGGCACCCACGTAGACTGCTCTGGCAACCAATCATTGTCTTCCAATGACATCACAGAAGAGGGACCTGATTGGCCATCCAAGATGGCAGCGTTGTTAGGTGCCAGCACCAACCATGGCAGTTACATGCAGGTGTCAGGTGTGTTATACAGACGACAACCGCTGTATATGGAGAGAGATCAGCCCGTGACACCCCCACCCCCAACAGGACGTAATAGTGAACCTGCACGAAAGGTCTAAACATTGTACAAAGTATTCACCATAACAACCTCCTGTGGCAGAGAGTTCCATAGTCTCACTGCTCTTACAGTAAAGAATCCCCGTCTTCGGCGATGGTAGAAATGATTTCATTAGAAAGAATGGTCCTGAATGGCCACAATACACCAGAGCTGAAGTGCAGTTTTCTATAAAATTTCTATACAATTCTGTTATTAACAATCCTCCATACTAGTGAAGGACATAGTTAACCTCTGTGTAAAAGCCCCTCCTAGCGCTATTCCTGTCCCACCGCTGAGCTGAGATCTAGATCATGTGGTGACATAACTAGAATGACTCAGAGGTGTTTTCCTGTGCAGCCATTGTTTCACAATATAACATGAACATAAATGGAATAGCAAGAAAGGTTCATTAATAAATAAATAAAATTCAACCATCACTCCCCGATGACACCACAATACGTCACCCGACAACTCCTCTGCACGCGCCAGATGACTGAAAAATGCATCCATACTAAGAGAACATCCCATTTTAATTCCCCCTGTTAGAACATCTCCAGCGTTATGTCTGTGGGAGAATTCTGTGGACGGTTTATTATGTTGCTGCAGCTATTGGTTAGCTAGTTAGAAGGATATATCTAATAAGGTAGATCCCATGGGAGGTATTAATGTTATGGGAGAAAGCTATAAATTTTTATAATTAATAATTTTATAGTTTATAATTTATTTTATAAATATTTTGTAGTGAATTGTAATTTGAACGTGAAGCTTCACAGACAAGCGAGCTAGACAGACTAGAGACTAGAGCTCCTGCGCATGTGCAGTACTCCGGCTTTGCAACGAGTAGCGCTCTGAAGAGGAGTTTGTAGGCGGCGATAAAGGCTACTGGGGCATGGAGTAGTCTGTGCTCCCGCTCCATGCAAGGACACTCTAAGCCCCAGTATCCCACGGCGCTGATTTACATCTGATTACGCTTTATAAATGATTAATTGAAAAAATAAGTATAAGTGTTATGTCAGAAACCTACCATGGGACCATTAGCTAGATCCCTGATGGTAGGCTTCCTTGAAGCATCAAGTTAAACTTGGACACTACATACACACTGGGTAAACAGAGACCAGGGGCCATGTGGGATATGCAGCACTGGATTATTTATGGGAAAAAAAAAACCTTTTTTTTGTCACTGGGGTGTCCCCGCGACCCACATCCTGGGTTGCAGGCACACCCGTGCCTCACTCCGGTCCCCAGTTCCCCTCCCTGCTTCCTTACCTAACCACGCCCCTGCTACAAATCCAGCATCCCGGCATGCATGTCCCCGCCTCCTAGGGCGCGCTGATGCTCGAAGATTCAAAGGGCCTGGTGCCACTAATCGGTGCTGGCCATTCCCAGGAAATTGGATAAAGGCCGGCCTCTCCCAGCATTCCCTGCCGGATCTTTGTGCTGTATGCCTCAGAAAAAGCTTGTTGTGTTGCCTTGTGCCAGTCTGCAGATTTTCCGTTGTGACCCCGGTTCCGTTCCTGACCTTGATCCTATGCTGCCTGTCTCAACCTCCTGCTTGTCCCCGACCACAAACCTGCGTAAGGATTCTGTACTTCACGTTGGCTGTCACCGCGGGTAAAGTTGCGTCTGTGGAACGACCTGGTGGCACCCTTCTGCAGCAAGTCACTTTTTGCCTAAGATGGGTAGTACAGCGGGGCTGGAGGCTGCAGGTTCCCCTATCTTTTGGTGTTGTTTCAAGATTATAATATCATCTTTCGTATGCATTAGATTGTGGTTCGAGGAGTTTATTGAAGACAACAGAAGGGAAAGGCATGAGTCTCATTTGATCATAAGGAAGTGTAAATATTTTATTGCTCTTTGAAATATACATTTAGACAAGCATTTCTGCACAGTGAGAGAGAAGTGACGGGCTGGTCCTTTGAATGTGACTGCCATGGAGAGGGCTGGTTGCTGTTACTTAGAAGGGTGGGTAACAACCTGATCCTGGTACCCACAGGTTTGGTTGGTTTGGGGTAAAAAGAGCTGATAAAGAAGTCTGGTAAGATCAAGAATTACAGAGATCTTAATGAGGTTGTCTCCTGGTGTCTTGCACTGCCATCCGTGGCACTGCCGTGGCCCTGTTTATCTACAGTGGCATAGCAGCTCTGCTCAGACAACTGCCGGCAGCCTGGCACAACCTTCCTACTCCAGTCTTAGCTCCTGCTACAGTATTGGGACATAGGGATGGTGGGTGTGGAGCGAAGCTGCGATGCCCCTGTAAACAAACAGTGGCACGGCAGTGATGGGCAATGTCACGAAACACTGAACGCATAGGGAAGCAAGTATAGGAGTTTTTTTCAAAGCCACCCCCACTCGTGCTATAGTATTTATTAATATTAGAAAACCCCTAGAATGCTAAAATTAAAAACTTGAGATGCATCAGAGGCAGTAGATGCTAACAGCAATGGTTCCTTTGCGGTTTCAATCTTCTACAAATGGAGGCACAACACACTTCACAGCATATAGTATCAAGTCTCTCTATAAGCTGTGAAAACAGTAGTAGCTGCCCCTTACCTGTAACATAGGGTAAATGGACTTTAAATTCTAGCATGTTCCTTTATGAGCCCCATGACCTTACACTTACAATAAAAAGGTCATCAATATTGAATGTGGGGATCAGCGCTGATCTGCCTCAGGAGTTAGAATTAATAGATATCAAATAGGAAACCTAGTTGAATCATTAATTCCTACTTGAAGTAGCGTTACTGCATTGAATGGAAGCTGAGCTGTACTGGCCACTACATAGAGAAAAAGGAACTGGACTTCCGCCTCTGTTCCTTTATGTATTCTGGTGTTGGAGGAACATTGAATTATCTGACTAGTAGGGGGTTTCCAAATATCAGACCCCAACCATCCTACAGAGAGACAATAAACCTGGCAAACCCCTTTAAAAAGCAATATTTTATGACATAGAAATTGTATATAGAAAAATATAGAAAATGTATGTACATTACAGATTATACAAGCAGCATGTAAAGAAAGTTACTAACCTTCATGATGTCAGGGAGGTGAGACTGGTAGTAAAGATCGAGATGGGCATTTGCAGCAGTCAAGGCAAAAAGGTATTCATTCCTCGCCTCTGCCAGCTGCTGCGTGCAGTCTGACAACTGTGCCGAAAACTGAGCAAGAGAAAAACAGACTAACTACAGGAACACAACACACAAACTTTCTCATTTTGGGTGAGGAAGTTTTAATTATAAGTGAAGACCGTATTCATACCCTAAAGGTAAATCCCTTCTTCTAATCTTTACCCTCTCACCCTCATTTTACACCAGTGTAATTTTAGTCTTTTAGAACTGCATTACCCGGTGTACAAAAATGAAGATATAGAAATCTGCATCTGCTGTTACTCAGTTATCCCGAAAAGAAATTTAGAAATAAACTGACTAAACTGAGTGTTTCCCATCAAGAGGCGTGTCCTCACATAATTTAGACATTGTCCAATCAGATCCATATTGTATAGAGACACATCTCCTTTGATAATATAGTCACAACTTGCTTGGAAGAATAACCGAGGAAGTATACTATACCGTTTTAAGAAATAAAAATATTGTTATATTATCTGCTATATAAGACAAGTTAAGGTGGAATGTCCTCTAGGTTTTGTTAACTCCAAAAAATACCAAAAGAAGAAGCAAAAGAGGAAAAGAAACACAAGGCTACAAAATAAGAAATGGAAAAGTGATAATCTTTATAACATATCAAAAGACATAAAAACTATATAAAAAATAAAAGATAAATGCATCACGTGATACATAATGCACGCCAGGTAATAGGTCCTGATAAAGTAAAGTATCAAAAAGTCACAAAAGCCCATATAATATAGCAAGAGGTAATAGACCATAGTATCTATTATATGTGCTTTTGTGACTTTATATTACTTATTATCTGTGCTACTCTTTTGATACTTTACTTTATCAGGACCTATTACCTGGCGTGCATTATGTATCTCGTCCTGTGATGCATTTATCTTTTATCTAGTTTTTATGTCTTTTGATATGTAATAAAGATCATCACTTTTCCATTACCAATTTTGTAGCCTTGTGTTTCTTTTCCTCTTTTGCTTCTTCTTTTGGTATTTTATGTGATTATTCAAAGAGGCTTTTGGCTCTTCTGGTACATATTACTGTTAGATGTTCTACAGTATTTATTTAGGTATGACGTATTGTTTTTGGTTTTTGTTAACTCCAAGTCTAATTTTCTTATTAGTAATTATTCAGTTACTATTAAGTGCATTACTTCAGTATCGGATATCCAAGTGTCAAAACAGCCAATGAACCATCAGTATAATTTTCTGGGAGAAATTCACAGAAACATATTCAAACAAACAAACATAGCCCTGTGTACAATTCACTGTGTTAGATTTGGATTAGTGTCCATCATTGACCCTGTGTTCTATAATGAAAAGCTTTTCACTTTGAGATTTATTGTGATGAAGTACATTGTCTGTGTACTGATATTCTATAATACCCTTAACTGGTTAATAAAACTGGAATAAATGGAAACACTGATTACATGGATCTGCCTAGGAATGTGTCTCCTAATGTTCACAGACCTGAAGAAGGCAATGACGGGCTGTAACCGCATGTTTCTAGGCTGCTGGCACTAATCCTGGCTTTAATGTGTCTGATAGTTCACTCAGGTCTTTAAGAATAATTGTCCTAACAAGTAATCCAGATATATTAAACTCTCTTCTCCTGCCAGGAAACTATTCCAAGATTGTAAGATTTGTTTCATACCTTGGCACTGAGCTTCTGGAGACTGGCCTTAGAGTGGAAGATGCCGTGGTCGCTCTTCTTTAACCTGGAGAGAATAGCAAACATGAGACTGAAAAATAGTCCATAAAGACAACTGTGTAATATTGTGGCTGTTAACATTAAAGTTGACATCATGATTGGGAATGAAGATGATGTGAGAACTGGAATGATAGATGAGGCTTCTGGATATCAGTGGTGCTTACTGGAAAAATGGGATTTTGTTCATTTTCATTCTTATTGACTCCCCCAGAAAAGCAAGAAATCCATAAACTTTCTCCCCAAGCCTGGTGCCAGCACCCGGCTTACGTGGGCAAGTGCCGGGGCCCAAGGGTGCAAGGTAGGCTCACTTGGGCGCCGGAAAAAAAAATATGGGGGTGCAGTGTGTCTACTGGGAGGGGGGCAGTGTGGCTACTGTGCGGTGGGGACAGTGTGGCTACTGCAGGGGAGGGACAGGGTGGCTACTGCAGGTGAGGGACAGGGTGGCTACTGCAGGTGAGGGACAGGGTGGCTACTGCAGGGGAGGGACAGGGTGGCTACTGCAGGGGAGGGACAGGGTGGCTTCTGCAGGGGAGGGATAGTGCGGCTACTAGTGCTTGTAGTGTGCATACGTAGTGTGTATATGTAGTCGGTGTATATGTCAGGAAAGCTCCCAGCATATTCACTGAAAGTATCCATAGCCAGATGGAAGCATATTTTTGCCTATCCATAGTACATCGGATCATGCAAGAAACACAGGATTTGTATCAAAAGAAAGGGGAGGATTGGAAAAGAGAAAAGTTGTGAGTGTAATAAAATATAACCTTTATTGTAACACAGGATGGAACGATGTACCAAGATGCATTATATAATCCTGCCTCCTGCTATAGATCGATGTATATGCTTAACGGAGGCCATGATAGCCTATAGGTGACGGATGCAACTGTATTGCACCCATCCCAGGCCTTTGCTGACTGAATACTCTAGATGGTGTTGTGTGAAGTAACTTTCCATAGAAGGAAAGATACGTCACTTGGGAGACAACCGGAATATAGGCAGCAGCCAATCACTGGCTGCTGCAGATGTTCACTCCTGCTGGTCTGCAGCTTGCGACTCTCTAAGCATAGTTTTACATATTGTTTTTAGCACTCCATTATTTGGATAAGTTGGGCAGACACCCGGGGGCTACATTAGCCTACTTTCAAGGGGAAGGAGGTGGTACCGGAGGATGTGTCCCATTGTATGTGTGTACATTAGGCCACTGTACACACATACAGTGGGACACGTCCTACGGTGCCATCCCCTTCCCCTTGAAAGTAGGCTAATGTAGCCCCCGGGTGTCTGCCCAACTTATCCAAATAATGGAGTGCTAAAAACAATATGTAAACCTATGCTTAGAGAGTCACAAGCTGCAGACCAGCAGCCAACCTCTAAAAAAGTAAGCTATGTATGTAGTGTATATACACGAAGCACATAAATAATGCATGTAAGAATGTAAAGCACACATTAAATAATACAAGCAGACAAACTGATGGCTCCCTTGTGAACAGGCTGACCACTAACCTTCCTTAAGTGGAGCGATGGAAACTTTGAACCAGGGACTGAGATCAAGAAAAAAAATAAGAATAAAAAATGCTACAGGCCATTATTCAATTTACCCAAAAAAAGGGGAAAACCCATTCTAATCTTATTATCAATCTTAGACTGGGTCAACATGTAAATATAGAATATGACCCCTGTTACACAGTCATCAGGAACAATGGGGGTTCAGGATCCCCCTAGCGCTAAGCGACTACGAAAAATAATTAAAAACATCGGTGATAGAGAACCTTTAAAAAAATCTGCATCAGTCTGGAATTGTAAGCTGTTTGTATGATCTTACAGCACCAATTCGGTTTCTCTATTGACTCTTCAATGTGCATCTATAAAGTAGTGTACACAGTCTGCATTGTGTTCTACTGTTCATTCATTAAAAATAATATCCCGCAGTCCTGAACATTGGGGTACGTCCAGCATTTATGGATAATGGGGGCCACAACTAGTATGATTCATTAACCGCAAAAATCTGTATACGCTCCTTGTGTCACTTTATGATCCTGCCAAGTAACATTTCTGACACCACTGAGAGTCCAACACACAGAGGAAACATCTGCTCCAAACCATCGCAAATATCTGTTTATTCACATGTTGCAAGAAAAAACTGGCTAAGGACTAAACTAAAAATAACATATAATATATATAAAGATTTAGAAATAACCTGGGGCCACACAACGGTTTTTGTAAAGAAAAACATAGAGCCATAGAGTTAATAGCGGGTGTTTGTAGATGTGATTCAATGTTGCTGCCAAGTTATTATTGTGTTTTTGGCTCTTCCAGTATTTCGCTATAAATTGAAGGGGTATTCCCATTTCAAGTAATTGATATTGTTTGAATAATGAAAAGTTATACAAATTTCCAATATACTTTCTGTATCATTTCCCCCATGGTTTTCTAGATCTCTGCTTGCTCGCCTGCTATAGAAAGCCTCATTTTTTTATATTCAGTGGACAGAAATCTGACCATGGTCACACACATGCACGGCTCGTTATATCACACAGCTCTGATTGCTCTCTATGTTATTAATGAGCCTCTCACCAGTGTGACCATATAAAACTTATATAAGTTTGGTATCTCTGCGATCGTTCCAACCCAATAAATAAGGATGAGGTGATATTTTGACCGCTCAGGAAAAGATGTAAAAGCAAAGCACATAGGAATATGGTGCAACTGTGTTTTTCCAATTCTACCACATTTTTTTTTTCCAGCTTACCTGTAATATGAGCAAAATACAAAATGGTGATACTAGAAAGTACAATTTGTCACACAGATAATAAACCCTCATCTATCTCTGTAAATGGAGGACTAAAAAAAAAAAAAAAAAAAAGATATGGCTTGTGGAAAGGAGTAAAAAACTGAAGTGCAAAAAATAGAAAAGGGCCCATTAAGGAAAGGGTTAAGAAAGTATGCTTAACTCTACAATATAAGTTTTCTGAGCCTCACACTAATATTTACAAATGATGCAATTTCCAAAACAAATATTTTTGTAATAAAAAAAAAAAACAATAAATACAGTATATTCCGGCGTATAAAACGACCTGGTGTATAAGACGACCCCCCTACTTTCCTGTTTAAAATATATTTGCCGTATTAGACTACCCCTTTTCCAACGCATACAAAACACCGGTAAAAATTTAAAAAAAAAACAGATTTGAATTTAACCCCTTCCCGCCGCGGCCCTTTTTCGATTTTGCTTTTCATTTTTCACTCCCCACATTCAAAAATCTGTAACTTTTTTATTTTTCCATGTACAGAGCTGTGTGATGGCTTATTTTCTGCGTAACAAATTACACTTCAAAATGGTGGTATTTAATATTTCATGCTGTGTACCGGGAAAAAAATTCCAAATGCAGTGAAATTGGTAAAAAAACGCATTTGTGCCGTATTCTTGTGGGCTTGGATTTTACGGATTTCACTGTGCACCCCAAAAGACATGTCTACTTTATTCTTTGGGTCGGTACGATTACGGGGATACCAAATTTGTATAGGTTTATAATGTTTTCATACATTTAAAAAAATTAAAACCTCCTGTACAAAATTTTTTGGGGGGATTTTGCCATCTTCTGGGGCTAATAACTTTTTCATACTTTCGTGTATGGAGCTGTGGGTGGTGTCGTTTTTTGCAGATTTTGATTACCTTCACAATGTTATCATTTTTAGGACAGTACAACCTTTTAAACACTTTTTATAGAATTTTAAAAAAATGTAAAATGGCAAAAAAGTGCCATTTTCGACTTTGGGCGCGATTTTCCGTTACGGGGTTAAACGCAGTGAAAAAACGTTTTTTTCGGACGCGGCAATACCTAATGTGTTTATGATTTTTACTGTTTATTTATATTTATATCAATTCTAGGGAAAGGTGGGTGATTTGAATTTTTAGGTTTTTTATTATAATTTTTTTTTTAATTTTTTTTATTTTTATTTATACTATTTTTCAGACTCCCTAAGGTACTTTAACCCTAGATTGTCTGATCGATCCTACCATATACTGCCATACTACAATATGGCAGTATATGGGGATTTTCCTCATTCATTACAATGTGCTATCAGCACATTGTAATGAAGGGGTAAAAACGAAATAGCCTCGGGTCTTCGGAAGACCCGAGGCTACCATGGAGACGGATCGCCGCCCCCGATGACGTCACGGGGAGCGGCGATCCCAGGTAAGATGGCGGAGCCCATGCGCCGCTATCTTTTTGAGGCTGCCGGCAGCTTTGCCGGCAGCCAACGCTGTGAGAAACGCTGTGTTACCGGTAAGCCTTTGCTGCAATATGCAAAGACTTACCGGCTATGGAGAGGGCTCAGCCCGTGAGCCCTCTCCATGCAGCGCGACCCGACCGCCGCCGTGAATACACGGCGAGCGGTCGGGATTACCGGCGTATAAGACGACCCCAGAGAAGACAGAAGATTTTTCTGTCTTCAAAAGTCGTCTTATACGCCGGAATATACGGTAAACAAAACATTTTTAAAGGACACCCGTCATCAGGTCTCTGTCACTAGTCCTGTCACTACTACCTGTTGGAGCAGCTCACAAGGATCCCATCCCAGCATTTATCTAGTAATTTCATACATTATTGTAAAATCATCATTTCTTTATTATGTAAATGAGGCTGGTCACATGGTCAGAGGCAGTGATGTCACCCCTGTAATCCCTCCCCTCTCCCCCCCTGCTCATGTCTGTGTGTAATGTATAGTAAAGCATTGCTAGTGTGTGTGCTGCATCTGCTGACATGCTGCATCCTCCTCATACACAGAGACACAGATATCAGCTACACAAGTACCTGACATGTTCTGCTATAACATGGCTGCATCCTGGAGCTGTTGTATCTCTCCTACATACACACACACAGGCTGAAGGGGGTGTGGCCACCAGTAAGCACATGTAGCAGCCATCACAGCGTTACACAGGCTGTCAGTCAAGCACTGGGGTGTGTCTGTGCCTCCCACTCATGAATAAGCTGGACAACTTTAATATGCTAATGACTCATTGGACATTTCACAGGTCATTTGCATACAGCTTTAGGACCTCATTGCTTAGGTTTACAGGCATGTAGAGGGACAATGAAGGGATAGAGACAATACTTTCTAATGGTAGTTTATGAAATCAATTTAGATTAGAGGGGTTATTTTGCATGACGGGTTCTCTTTAAGCTTGCAGAGACTGCTACACGTTCCCCGAATCCATGGACTTCGGAGTAAAGCTCTCACCTTGCGTCAGCATCGGCCGCCTTCTCTTTCGCCACTTCACTGACGCGTTCCATGTGGACGTAACGCTTTTTGGTTTTGCTGACTTCTTTCACTGTGTCTAGTAATTCATTCTGAACTTTCAGGAGCTGCTCTATGCTCTGGGGAAATGAGATGCAATAAAAGCATTGGATTATGTCCTTAAAAAAAAAACAGTAACTAATGGCAATGTTTACACACATTTCACAAATATTTAACAAACGTGATTGTTTCGCATTGCAATTTCTAACATTGCCTTTTTGCAAACACGGTGTAAACACAATGTTAACTGAATATTAGCAGAATGTTAACACAATACCAAGCATCTAGAAGAGCAGAGAGAGTTCATACACTCTCTGGCACTGATTGGACAGTATGAGGGAAGATTAGCATAACACACGCCTCAAGCCCCAGCTTCTCCTCTTTGACAGAATAGTCAGACACTGGGACTGATATCTCGGCAACCATGGGGGATAGAAAGAAAATTCTAAGTGCCCCCGAAGCTGTGCAGCCGCCCCTACAGAATGATATGCTAATCTCCACATATGTGAGGTGGTTAAGGTCCTCTTTAATGGCCCTGGACAGCAAAGACAGAAATACACATTGGGTTTTATTTATCATTAGATCAGCTCCTTGGGACAGTTCTATGTCTATTTTTGGCTTTGGCCCTTTAATAAATGTTCTTATGGTCTTTTTTCTGTCTGGGATTTTTTAAGTCCCAAAAAAAGTCTCAAAATGCATAAAAAGGTATCAGTACACAGATCAGCAGGGGACTGGAGTAACTATGAGACTTTTTACAAGACTTTTTGCAAAAGTCCCAAGTCATGAATTTGGCTTTGCATGGTGAAAATGGGGGCGATTTCTAATTATTTTTATATTTCAAACTCGACGATTCTAAAAATTCCAACGTAGAAATCGCGGGGGGGGGGGGGGGGGGGGATTATAAACTCTGTTCTATTTATAAGTGGTCTAATGTCATATAAAAATAAAAAGGACTTTTAAAAATGATGAAAACATAAAGAGATATGGTAAATGTTAGTAATTAACGAAGAAATATGGCTGGTAAAACTATCTGTCTAAAAAAGCTGATCATTTCAAATTTTGAAAATGACAAATTTCTCAAAAAATGTAGCAAATTTAGTTTTTTCTTAAATAAACGAAAAATATATCAGCCAAAATGTACTTCTAACATGAAATACGTGTCACAAAATATAAAACAATCTCAAAATCATTTTGTAAAACGCATCCGTTTTTGACAGGTTTTCCAAATTTGCGCAATTAACAACGGACAAAGACGGATGCATTGCAAAAAAACGGATGCGTTTTTAAAAAACAGATGCATTTTTTAACTGACTGCTTAAAAACGGACAAAAAACGGTTTCAAAACGCCATATGTGGCATCACCCTAAGTCTTAACATACAAATTGGCTGTGTCTTGAAGGCATTAAAATCAGCATAGCAGAGACTATTGGAACCTGTCACCAGCTAAAAATTACATTCTTAGTGACAGGTTCACTTTAATAACCACAAAGAATTTTGACCTTTTTCAGCAGTTGCTCCTTTGCGATCCTGGCAGTTTTTGCGGTTTCAGTCGTCAAGTTTCTATAATTCTCTGCAGCTGTGATTCGGGTTTGTCCTATTAAGACCGTTCCTTCCATCATAGACTTCCACACAGAAAACACACTCCTACGGGGATGAAAGAAGCCATAGAGTGAACATCAGGAGACATGGAGGAGATATACAGGAGGTTTATTGTAGTAAGGGTCCTTAGATCAATCACATGTGGATAAACTCAGATTATAGAGCAAAAGGAACTATTATTAAATACAGACGGTCCCCTACTTAAGGACACCCGACTTACCGACGGACCCCTCTGCCCACTGTGATCTCTGGTGAAGCTCTCTAGATACTTTTTTTAGTCCCAGGCTGCAATGATCAGCTGTAAGGTGTCTGTAATGAAGCTTTATTGATAATCCTTGGTCCCATTACAACAAAAAATTTTGAAAATCCATTTGTCACTGGGACAAAAAAAAAATTTGGTCTGGAGTTACAATTATAAAATATTCAGTCCTGACTTGCATCCAAATTCAACTTAAGAACAAACCTAAAGCACCTATCTTGTATGTAACCCGTGGACTGCCTGTATAGATTTTATATTCTCTATAACATTCAGTATAATCCCCGTGAGTCTGAGCTTTACTTAGGACTCGTATGTGAGGAGCTCATGTAGCACTAAAACGGCACCTATACAAATATAATCCAACAAGGCTGAACATAACGTTGGTTTTTATTTACTTAAACTGCACAAATTAACACGAGTGTGGTTCATATTCTGATACAGACCTGGGGCTTTTTGGAAAATATTAGAAAGCAATAGATTTTGTGGAATATATGATACACTAAGAATGTTATAGAAATGTGTTTAGTTCTACCATTGCTGCATTATCTTTATTTTCCCCAACATTCCCTCTTCATTTTTGCTGTGTTTTTTATTTCTTTTTATAGGACACCATTTAGGCACATCCTTTTTTGGGGGGCGGGGGCAAAGAACAATTTGGGTTTTATTTTTTTGATGTAGTAAAAATTACTTTTTTCTATGTGGGTCTTTTTGATTACAGTGATATTAAACTTATATCATTTCTATTTTTGTGTTTTACTACTTTAGCAAAAGAAACCCATTTTGAGGCCTGATATTATAGGACCAATAAACATTTTCGATTTTTTTTATATGGATGGGGAATTAGAATCCAGAAAAAAAAGTTGATAAAAATTGCCTTCTTCACTCATGTTTCCAGGCTTTGACTCTTCTCCTATCCCAGGCTGTGAGTGAACCACGCCTCATTATTTTTACTGATAGCCCTATATCTGTTCAAATCCCTGCTCTGCCTCTTTGTACTTAGGGACAGTCTGCTAATATTCACCTACAGACATATAAAGCTATACTTATAGGATATTATATAGAATATTGTGTCAATTATTTTTACACAGTGCCTCGTGTTACATTCATGTCATGTGCCATGACTGACATCATCTAAGGTCCTTTAGCCGCCTAACATTAGCAAACTGTACACCATGTATGTATCTGATCACATGAAATCACAGCAGCCTCCATGGAGGATGGATAGTAGTAGTAGTAGAAGTCCATGGATGTGATTCTGTGATTTCATGTACATACATAGGACACATTTTGCAAATGTAATGGGTATAGGAGCTTAGCTGACATCACCTTGGTCACATGACATGAACTGCTGAATAGTAAAGGCATGAGGAGGAGTAGATGGGAGGGGCCAGCCAGGACACATTCCCCCTGATGTCAGGTAATGCAAGATAAAGTGGATTTATGGAGATGTTAGGGAAACAGAGATGAATGTAGCAGAAGATTCATGCACAGCTGTCTGCTCCATTCCTCTTCCACAGCAACGAGGGATCCGACGGAGACCCTCACTGATCAGCAAGTTAGGCCCTATCCTGTGGATAGGGCCTAACTTGTATTCGTGGGAAAATCCCTTTAAAGCTTAAAACTTGCTCTCCTTTTATTTTACACGTTACACAACATAGGGAATTTGCTCCATTGCTTTCACTGGTGTCATGATTGATTATCATTACAGTTTTTGTGTTGTTTGCCAGAATCTCTTGGGTCAAGGTACACAGTTTCTGGTTACCACAAGATTATATTACTGTGCATTGCCAAATTTAGTTTCAGATTGACTATTAATAAAAAAGTTGAAAAGCTACTGATCATAATATTCCTCAGATTTGGAGGTTGTCTGTCTTGGAGCAATAGTCCACATTGGAAAATATGGCTCTTGGGTATTCTGATGGTTCTGGAGAGGATGGCGCCTGGGTATCCTGGAGAGGATGGCGCCTGGGTATCCTGGAGAGGATAGCTCCTGGAGCCATCTTCTCCAGGATACCCAGGAGCCATCTTCTCCAGCATTCTGGAGAAGATGGCTTCTGGGTATCCTGAGGGTAATGGAGGAGATTGCTCCTGGGTATCCTGGAGGTAGTGGAGAAGATGGTTCCCTGGTATCCTGGCGGTAGTGGAGAAGGTGGCACCTGGATATCCTGGTGGTAGTGGAGAAGGTGGCTCCTGGGTATTCTGGGGGTAGTGGAGAAGGTGGCTCCTGGGTATTCTGGGGGTAGTGGAGAAAGTGGCTCCTGGGTATTCTGGGGGTAGTGGAGAAAGTGGCTCCTGGGTATTCTGGTGCCACGGTCTGTTAAACTGGAACAGATATGAGTATTTATTATGTAGATGATGGATTCTTTAAATACATTTGGGGTAAGATCTCTCCCATCTTAGGTATGTAGGCTGAACAATTGCAGGAGAAGGATGCCCACTGTGCCAAGGGCGCCACTACTCTTTGTTTTTGTTGTCCTGTCTCCATTTCTGGACAACCACATGCCTTGTCTAGAAACTAGAAAATTTCCGGTAAGGAAAACTATGGGAGGAGGAAACTTGAAGAGGTCAAGAACCTAGGGTATGAGTATTGTAGCAAAGGTATTATATCATATTAATATATCAGATTATCCAGATTTCTGTGGTTTCAATTATTAGTTATATGGAGCCACCTACCTGCATTCACTGGTTTCATTCTTCCCTCGATGCCAGTCTCTCTTAAGGTATTGACTCGCCAGCCTCTGTAAGGCCTGAAGGTCAAGAAAACAGCAAGCTGATAAATGTCCTCTGTCTGGCCATGGTGTTTACTGGAACATATTGCTTTCCTAGCACGGCCCTGCCACATTTAGCACTTGCACATAATGCGCACACATACCAGTCGCATCTCTGCCAATAGACACAAGGGTTAGTAATGCTCTCACAAATATTGGTTCAAGCCAAAAGGGATGTGCGTATTAGCTGCCAGTAACATAGTTCACACAGGAACACGACTGACCCGTGACCACAAAAAATATGTTGAGGAGGATGAAAACCAGCTCTGTACCAGCTAAGAACACGATAAAGAAATTGAAAATGAGACCTAAGATCTGCTGCATGGAATCATTGCAGAAATCTAGGAAAGTAGGAATTTTCTTGCAGTCCCCAAATCACCCCACAAGTACAAACACCAATATGTGGGACAATGTCCCAGATTTCCGGTATAGTCCTAGCCTTAGCTAGTGGTAACATTTTATCAGCACAAAGGAAACATATTTTTATGATTATCCTTTTGTGTTCTAAAAATGACCATTTAGCCATAATGTCAGGATGTGATAAACAAACCGCAGCTATGTAATAAAGGATCCTTCTCCAGATAGCAGATTTATTGGCAAATAATGAAGAGCCTACTTTACATTTCCTCTGGAAGCCATCCATTCCTTAGTGCTGTGCCAATGCAGAATTATTAGTCACTTTTATGAAGCTTCAAAGCGGTTTTATTGTGTCTTTTAGACAGAACTGCCCGACGTTAAAGGGAATGTAAATGTGCCAGGTAAGCAGTTTGCTAATGTCACCAGGGCTTTGTATTCATCCGCTTGTCTGTGTGCTGACTGATAAGTAAACAGAGCTCGAGTGATATTCACTGCGTGGGGCCCTTGTTCCATCTCATTCTCTAATATTTATGAGACGCCACTGACCAAAGGGTTTTACTTTGTTTTTCAGCATTTCTATATGATTACTGCTCCAAAATAATTTTGAACCCCTAAAAAGGACATGGCATTAAACGTCCAATAGATTGCTCAAAGGTTTTAAGTCTTTCTAAAATCTGTATCCCAGCTGGGGTTCAGATTTTCTGATACAGTGCTCCAATACACAGTTTATAAAATACTTTATATGAAATATAATAATGCAATATATAAAAAAAAATATGACAGAATTAAATATTAGCTACCTGCAGCCACCACTAGAGGGAGCTAATGGACTTAATTAGATATTGTTGTATTCACTGTATTACAGTATGCAGGAAACTTCCAAGCTCCACCTAACAGGTAATCAGAATAGTTATGTGTACACAGGAGATTTAAAGTGCAGTAGAGATCCAGCTACAAGAAATGTATGAAGATTTATAGGTAAACCTTTTCAGAACATCGAATGTACCCCAAAATCTAATGTAGACTTGACGTATTACTTTTACAATTATGCTTGTTATTCACCTGACAAAATAAAGTGAAGTGTTCTCCTCCTGCCCATTTCATTGTACTGCATGTGCCAATGTGCGTGTATGTGTTCTTCCTATTCTAGGTTTAAAGGGAACCTGTCATCAGAAACTAGTAAACCACTAGCATGGTGGTGTGGTGGCATCATCCAGAACATCAACTTTGAAGTGAGATGTAAATTGGTTTTATGAAGTCAAGGAGGCGGAGATTTTAACACTGAAGTCAAGCTTTCCCTGCCTTTAAAACACCCCCTTCACTGTAATTGATGGTACTGCATCCTGGGACATCATTGATCAGTATTCCTGGAGTCTGGCACATGATGTCAATCACATGGGAAAAGGAGATGTTCAGAAAAAAGGAGAGTTTAATTTCAGGGATAAGCTCTTTACCTCCTTGACTTTATACATCTCACTTCAGAGTTGATTTTCTGGATGATGCCACCAAGCTTAGCTACTTGATAACATACTGGTAGTGGTTTATTAGGCCAATTTCTGATGACACAACCTGTCACCAAAATTTTAACCCTAACACCAGAAATTCCTGCTGGTAATGGATTAAAAGTCCTTCCCATATCACCTAAAATTATCTGCAAATAAGACACTGTACTCATTTTCTTATTAGAAAAAAGGCTGTAATTAAGGTAGACAAAGAGTCAATTTCTGAATAGAAGAGTTATGTTTCTCCAGGCTGTCAGTGAAGCCCGCCTTCTTCTTTTGATTGAAAGCTTAGTGTCTCTTCATATCTCTGCATGAGCAGACAGGAAGTCCTCTCCCTGTCCTTACCAGAATGCAGGTAAGGACTGCATGTTGTATTTAGCAGTGAGCACTGTGTTGGAAACGGCAATGGGTGGAGCCAAATGGCGGAGGCAGATAACGCTTGGGAACGATTTTACTTGTGGGAAGAGGCAGATTTAAGCTGGGATGGTGGCAACATCCAGAAAATCAACTTTGATGTGATATGTAAATTGGTTGTATAAAGTCACGGGGGCAGGAAGTTTAGTACTTACATCAAGCTCTCCCTGCCTCATAACACCCTCTGTGCTGTAGTCGACAGCCCAGCATCAAGGGACATCACTAATCAGCTCTCCTGAAGTCAGATGCATCATGTTAATCACAGGAGGCGTTTTGAGGTGGGGAGAGCTTGACTTCAGGGCGGTGCTCTCCACCTCCATGAGTTTATCCAATTTACATCTCACTTCAAATGTCATGCCAACAGACTGGCCATGATCACATGACATGGAAGATGTTTAGCTGCTTGACAACATACTGGTGGTGGTGTATTGGGCCAATTTCTGCTGAAAGGTTCATCCCAAATAAAAAAAAAAAAACATTTTATCCCCCGTTTCACCAAATTTGCATGTACCAAACTCCATTTGTGAGCTGCAACGTGTAATAACTGAGTAAAAAAGTAAATTGGACAATAGGCGCACACTTTATGAATTAGTATCTGAAATATCCCCAAAATTATCTTACCTGACCATACTCCTTTTCAATGGCAGCACGCTGCTTACAAAAGGACCTAGCAACGAAAGAAGATTAACAAGTTTTTAGCAATGTTTAGCGGCAATGTGTCCTAATGGTGAGGTGGGGGCCCCAACTTCAGGTTGTCTTCACACAATATTGGGGTGTCTGAGGTAAAACTGTTCTAGTTGCCACAGCAACCAATCAGAGCTCAGCTTTCATTTTATAAACAGCTGTGGGGATAAAAAGCTGAGCTCTGATTGGTTTCCATTGGCAACTAGAACACTTCTGCTCTCAGACACTTCTGATAAATCTCCCCCATGGTGTTTACATCTTGTGTTTCTCGTGACGAATCAATGTTAACACAATGTAAATGCAATGTGTGAACGTAGCCTTAGGGGAATAGCAATAAGTCTAATAACCAGGAACTTTGGTAGGTATATGTGCATATCGTTACATTTTGCCAATTCTAGTGAATACATAGTTGAATCCAATATACCAGAGCTATCATACTTATAATAATTCTTTATTTATATAGCGCACACAGATTACGCAGCACTGCACTGTGCTTGCCAAATCTGTCCATGTCCCCAATGGGGCTCACAATCTAATCAGCCTACCAGTATGTTTTGGGGTATGGGAGGAAACCAGAGGACCCAGAGGAAACCCACACAAACACGGAGAGAACATACACACTCTTTGCAGATGGGACTAGAACCCAGGTCCACAGCACTGCAAGACTGTAATGCTAACCACTAAGCCACCGTGCCACCCACAGTTAATTATGGGTCACCCTAACCTTTATCACAACCATTTACCAAAATGGCTGCTCAAATTTTCAGAAATTAATAAAAAAAAATAATCCCTTGTGCCACCCAGCTTTTCATGGTTCCATCTATAATTATTCTATTTTTGATTAAGATTCATGAACCAGGAACACTCAGGATGAACATCTCTTATGTGACACCAAATATCCAATGAAAAGGGTCTTCAAAAACCCAGAAGGACAAACATAAAGCCCATAAAACCACAATACAAGGGGTAAAGAGTAAAAACAGAACAAACAGGTTGTAGGACGCTGTTCACATTATGTTATTGCCAGCCAGAGACTTAGACCTTACATCTACAGTATAGGTTTAGCATGCACACCCAGAAAAATACTGTCAATGTACACAATAATCATAGCCATGGGGCTCCCTTAAGGAGGCTCAGGTTCCCTTTAAGGAGTGGACCTGGTCTCTGAGGCCCGCCACAATGAAGTTAATCATTCTTTGTTCAATCCATAGGGTCCAGATATTTCTAACCCACAATGAAGTGACAGTGACACTTATTACAGTGCACATAATGGGGCAGATTTATCAAGCTGCCTGAAAGTCAGAATATTTCTAGTTGCCCCTGGCAACCAATCACAGCTCAGCTTTCATTTTACCACTGCTCATGAATATTTTAAAGGGGAGCTGTGATAGGTTGCCATGGGCAACTAGAAATATTCTGACTTTCAGGCAGCTTGATAAATCTGCCCCAATGTGTCAGAACTTGTCCCGCACACAGGGATATAGAGAACAGCATAAATTAACTATTTAATTGTAGCCTGTAATTTAGACATGGCGTCACAACAGACATTACTGCAACGAAGCCGGAAGAGGTATTGATTGTGATCACAAGGAGACATATACAGTACTCAGTCTACTGTACCAAGGACAAGCGTGCTATACAGAGGCATCACTGTCTACATTCCCTATAAATCTTCATTCATATTATGTGTATTAACAATAATTAAAGAGAAAAGTTTCCTCAATAGACACAGATGTCTCACAAGCTCTCTTTAGGGATACAGTTCATATTCAATTTCTTTCCCAAATAAAAAATATTGTAATACGCATAGCCACAGTTAGACCCCGCCCCTTTCAGATGACCGTATTCTAGCTGTATGAGCAGCAGCTTTCACCGTACTCTACATTAACCAGAAAAAAAGATCATGCTCGATCTTTTTCCATATGTAGGCGATAGGTGGGATTGTGCAAAGGGATTGGTGAGGAGGACTCACCCTCTACCTCTCCAGCCGAATATATGCTGTGCCCGGGTTCCAACCCATGCGTAGCATCCTTTTTTTTTTTTTTTAAGGACATCTACCACCAAAATTATGGAAATTAGCCTGGACTCTATAGAAGTCAATAGAGCCCAGAGCCCCTCAGGCTCATTTGCATAATTGTTAAAACTTATTTTTGTGAAAACAAGGTCCCAAGAAGCTAAAACATGAGCAGCTCCTGCCAGAGGGGGCACGCATCAGTATGTCAGTGTGCTGCTCATATAACGTTCTGATATTGCATTGTCTGATCGGTCTAGTTAATAATAATAATTCCTTTATTTATATAGTGCACACAGATTATGCAGCGCTGCACAGACCCAAATCACGTCCCAAGATGGTCCCAGTCCTCAATGGGGGCTCCCAAACTAATCAACCTATCAGTTTGTTTTGGAGTGTGGGTGGAAACCCACGCGAACAGAACATGACTTGAACCCAGATCTAGTTAGGAACATCACTGAGGGAACTTGTGATAGAGGCTCCAAATGCCAGAAATGTGAACAGAAACTCAAAATGGCTTATGAACTTAAAAAACAAAACTGATAACATTTTTTAAAACATTTTTACGGATAGTGGAGATTTCTCATCAAGTTTCTGAAGTAAAAATGTTCTAGTTGCCCATGGAAACCAATCACAGCTCAGCTTTAATTTTATAAAAAGCTGTGGGAAAATGGAAGCTGAGCTCTGATTGGTTGTCAAGGGCGACAAGAACAGTTCTGCTCTAAGAGACGTATGATAAATCTCTCCCAATGCATCAGTCATATCCATCATGAAACCCATTAACAACAAAACTATAGGGGAGATTTATCAGAAGTGTCTGAGGTAAAACTGTTCTAGTTGCCCATGAAAACCAATCAGGGCTCAGCTTAAAGGGAACCTGTCACCAGGGACCTAATTTTCATTAAAGACAAGTTGCAGAAGCCCATTACACCTCCATTGCGCATCTGCCTTTTCTAAGCATTTGCATTACAATATAATTATGTGTTATAACTTACCTTGTGCCCTGACAAAATCCTGGAATAGTCCCAGGGGCTGGACTTTGGTTTCGATGCCTTTCAAAAAACAACATGTGACTTGACTGTGTTACTCACTCCTCAGAGCTTAGCCCCACCTTTGTGCTCCTGTACAGCTCCACCTCCTGCTCCTTCTCAGAGGTCACAGCCTGGTGAGCCTGACATCAGTTGGGGAGGGACAAGCTGTACAGGAGCACAAAGATGGAGGCAGCCTGCAGCTCAGACA
Organism: Engystomops pustulosus; assembly: GCF_040894005.1. Classification (NCBI taxonomy): domain Eukaryota; kingdom Metazoa; phylum Chordata; class Amphibia; order Anura; family Leptodactylidae; genus Engystomops; species Engystomops pustulosus. The sequence goes on from NC_092414.1 coordinate 34,887,569, forward strand.
AGTCACATGTTGTTTTTTGAAATGCATCCAAACCAAAGCCCAGGCCCAGGATTTTGTCAGGTTACAAGGTAAGTTATAACACAATTATATTGTAATGCAAATGCTTAGAAAAGGCAGAGAGGCATTTTTACACTGTAGGTGTCATGGGAATTTACAATTTGTCTTTAGTGAAAATTAGGTGACAGGTTCCCTTTAAATTTTATAAACAGTTGTGGGAAACTGAAAGCTGAGCTCTGATTGGTCGCTATGAGCACCTAGAACAGTTCGGCTCACTTCTGATAAATCTCCCCTATAACTCCAGAGGGAACAAGACCTAAGGGAATTGTTTTAAGAGGAGGATCTTGCTTAACTGCACCATGTAAAGTCAATAACGTTATTAGAAGAGCAAAGTTTCTATAAAAATCTGCATTGTCTAAGCCCGACAGACATAAAGGTTATAGGTCAGGAGACAATGCTCTGTGTATAGGAATACAATGCGACTGTACAATTGGATCCGGTTACACGGTTCTGCCTGACTTGTGACATAGTGTCTGAGATGAAGCCTCCAGCCCTGAGATTACTGACCTGCTGACTCTACGACTGATGTCCTACTACTGCTGCGCATCCATAAAAATAGAACTGGCATCACAGAAATCCACCTTACCTGGCAGTGCACTATTTATAACCTGCTTTTAGCTGCAGTAATTGTGTCCATTATGTCCAAACTACAAAGGATGGATACGCCACAATCACATTGGCTGCTTGTCAATGTGTCTCTGAGCTGCCGTCCCCTAAACTTCAAGTTGTAGGGTCCTCATTCAAAGATAGATTCAAGAAGTGTTATAAGCCACTAGACTGTCAGCTCTCAGGCCAAGGAACTACTGTAGTAGGACATTGTATCTGATGATACTTCATTTCCTGAATGCAAATGAGCATACTGGTGCAAAATGGGTTTGATCCCAAGGCCTGGTGCACCCTCTTTTGTACAGTTCCACTAACTAGCGCCTACCACTCAACCTTCACTGATGGTGTAAGTGTTAAAGGAAATCGACTATAAAAATCAAGCAGGTCCAGGCACTGTAACAGTGGTAATCCTCTTATTTTTGTTATTGATAGCCTCCTTCCTTTTAAAAGCAACTTTTGAAATTATTGTAATGAGCCTGAAGGGCTCTGGAGGCGTTGCCGAAACCCCTTCATGCTGTAGTGATACTGGGAAGTGATGAGGGAGCAAAGGGGTGGATGAAACAGTATAACAGCCTGTGAAGCTACAGCACAGAGGAACTCTGGTAACACCCCCAGGAGCCTTTCTCGATCATTAGCACAATTGATTTTTAGAGGAACAGCAGCCATGGTTAACAAAAAAATTAGAAGATTACCACCGTCACAGTGCCTGGATTTATGAGTCCCTGGTTTATCATGCTTGATTTTGCTTTCCTATGCAAATGAGCCTAAGGGGCTCAAGGTTCCATTAACACCTATGAAGCCCGGAGCACTACAGACCAATGTGCATAATTTTAAGAACCTTTTTTTGTAAAAACAAGGGCATGAAAGCTAAAAGAAGAGCAGATCCTGTGAGAGGAGACACACATAAGCATATAAGAGTGATTTGTGGTAGATGTCCTTTAATGACAGAAGGAATAAAGAATAAACATTCAGATCATCATTGTGAGGTGCAGTCCTCAGCGTGTGCTATAGTTCTCTACTTGGATGGTAGGGAACAATACAGAAAAAACAGGAAAATGATCCAACAGCAGCCGAGTACTTCCAATAAAAAAACTTGCAGGTATTCTTTCTCAGGACATCTAGTTAGTCTAGAAGACCGAGGTACATAAAACGTTCATTAGTCAAAATCAATGCGTTTCGACCTATTTTCTGCATTTTATTCATAGTTGTCGTGGAACAGAACATTTCAAGAGGTTCAAAAGTTGGTAGTTTTATACCAAATTTTCATGTATATTGTAATATCCATTAATAATTATGCCAACCCAGGAAGAACCATACCATTCCAGAAATCATTTATAACACAGAAAATATCACCCCAAAACAAGACCCAGCCTTGACAATAAATACTACAGACCAAACAATGAATAGTAATGAAGACCCTAGACCAAACCTTCATGTAGACCCTTACACATTTAATAATACTGTTGACCCCAGACTATACAATTCATTTTAATGCAGCCCTCGACAAGGCAATTATAATGCAGGCCCCAGACCAGGCAAAATTTATGGAGATCCCAGTGTACTCACCTTCCGACGCCCCCCTGGCAGGTCCTCTTCTATCCATTGCGGCTCCGGTTACGGCTTCTTGTCCCTGCAGTCCGTCGCATGCATCATTATGTCAGCCACTCACTGACATCATAGTGTGTGCCGATGCTGGGGCACGTATTAGAATGTTAGAATGTCAGCGTGTGGCTGACGTCACGATGTCTGCGATGGACTGGGACATGGAGCCGATGCCGGGGCTGCCATGGATAGAAGAGGACCTGCCGGGGGGGCGGGGGATGGGGGGGTGTCGGAAGGTGAGTACACATTTTTTTTGTGCTGAAAAACTCGGCTTATACTCGAGTGCATACAGTATTTTGTACTATACTGCAAAAAAAGTCATTGGAACAAAACTTTTCGTGCCCCATTGGCCTATGAGGACCATGTAAGAAGGATGTACATGGATTGGGCATGTATGGAGGGAAATTTTGGCCATCTCATAGACAGCATCGGACGAAATCTCATCTTTTGGAATCCAAATGTGTGACCTTCTAGAAAAAGGATACTTTTTATTGTTAGGATAAAAAGCAACACCCCAAACGTACCTTTAGCTGAATCTGGATGAGTGCAACTTGGCAGGTTGTTGGTTTGGCTAAGGTTGACATAAATGTTCACTTTAAAAGTGGTGTTAAGCTTTATTTAGGTTGTTCCTATTTAATATCTTTAGTGAAAGCAAAGTTCATGTCGTGTTTGATGTTCGACAGAATTCTTTGTCAAGGGATTAGGTAACCTGCCAGGAGCCAAGGAGCAGAAAGCCACGAGAACAGCATCACCTGTTTTGTTAGAGCCCAGCGTCTACTTGTTTAAACAACTGCATCACTTACACCATAAAATGTGGAAGTCTGAGGAAGGAAACGTTGCAAACAGGAACACAACACCAGTACAAGGCACAACACAAGATGCAAAACAGACACAGTCCCTGCAGATTCTCTGCTACCTGTCAAGCACAGTCTGTTGCCTGAAGGACATAAAGGGGGATCTAATAGATTCAATATCACCCCACAAACCAAAGCAGCACTGCTAGGGGACATCATAAGATTTCCAGAAGACCCTTTTAGCTCAAGATCTGAATTGAGTTTTTTTCTTTATGGAAATAAGCTTCTTGGTGCTTGGAGCCAGGGTTATGCCCATTCTTTCTACTTCTTCAATCTACAGGGGGTGTCAATTGGTATTTAACACCTTAAAGGGGTTTGCCCATGAAAGAAAATTCTTAAATTTCGATCCCCTAGTGATGTTAACACAATAAAGATCATTTTTAACCCTTTACTTTACAATTTTACTCATTTTACTGTTTTAGCTCATTTCACTCAGTGATGGTCACTCTCTAAGCGGATACATTATTATTCATCTAGTGCTGTGTGCTGACCATGTATGAAATGTTATTTAGCTGCTGAATATTGTACTAGTATCTGACACATAGAAAAAGACAGAGATGAGATAGATCAGAGATGATATGATGGGATCCACTGGATGGCTATAACACACAATGACACTCTCCAGCTCTCCTACATCTCAGCTATTCCACAACACACTAGATCTACGGTGACTCCTCAGATAAAGAACTTATCTGTCTGTACCTTACACTCCTCACGCTGCAGCTGGCAGAAACTCATTGGGGCAGATTTACTTACCCGGTCCGTTCGCGATCCAGCGGCACGTTCTCTGCGCTGGATTCGAGTCCGGCCGGGATTCATCAAGGTAGTTCCTCCGCCGTCCACCAGGTGGCGGTGCTGCGCTGAAAAGCATCTGAACGCACTGGAGTTCACCGGGCCGGACCAAATGAAGGTAAGTGCGTCCCAAGCGACACATTTCTTTTTTTAAATGCGGCGGTTTTTCCGAATCCGTCGGGTTTTCGTTCGGCCACGCCCCCCCCCCCCCCCGTTTTCCGTCGCGCGCATGCCGGCGCTGATGCGCCAAAATCCGATTGCATGCGCCAAAATCCCGGGGCAATACAGGGGAAATCGGCGCAAATCGGAAATATTCGGGTAACACGTCGGGAAAACGCGAATCAGGCCCTTAGTAAATGACCCCCAGTATACCCCTTTAACGTCATTTTGCATATGCATTTTTCACTTCCCACCTTCAAAAATCTATTTTTCCATGTACAGAGCTGTGAGAGGACTTGTTATCTGCATTACACATTGCACTTCATAGTGACAGTATTTAATATCCCATGCTCTGTACTGAGAATAAAATCCAAATGCAGTCATACTTCAGAGTAAGGAGCTGTGTGTGGTGTCCTTTTGCACAAGATGAGATGACGTCTTCAATGCTACTATTTTGTGGTGCTTTTTATCAAATTTTTTGTATGTTAAAAATTAAAAAAAAAAGTGGCATTTTCACCTTTGGGCGCTATTTTCCGTTACGGGGTTAAACAACATTACAGGCAGTCCCCGGGTTACATACAAGATAGGGTCTGTAGGTTTGTTCTTAAGTTGAATTTGTATGTAAATCGGAACTGTATATTTTATCATTGTAATCCCAGCCAGAACTTTTTTGGTCTCTGTGACAATTGGATTTTTAAAATGTTGGGTTGTCATAAGAACCAGGATTAACACTAAAGCTTCATTGTAGACACCTGTGATATCTGTTACAGCTGATCATTGTAGCCTAGGGCTAAAGTACAATAAATTACCAATATCCAGTGGTCCGTTTGTAACTAGGGGACGTATGTAAGTCGAGTGTTCTTTAGTAGGGGACTGCCTGTATTATATTTTTTTTAGATCAGACATTTTGGGACGCTGCGATACCTAACAGGTTTATGATTTTTAGTGTTTATTTTTATACCAGTTCTAAGGAAAAGGGGGCGATTTAAATTTTTTTGTCTTTTAATTTATTTTTTTACTATATTTTATACCACCTAGGGTACTTTAACCCTAGGTTGTCCGATTGTTCCTACCATACACTGCTATACTATAGTATGGCAGCATAAGGGGATTTTCCCCATCATCTATTACAATGTGCAAATTGCGGGTTTTGTCGGTGGGAGTTTTCTGCAATATGCAGCAAACACTCACCTTGTATGGAGACAGCTCAGCCCATGATCCCTTTCCATACACCCCAAGCCAAAATGTGATGTGCTAATACGTCACAAGCCAGTAAGGGGTTAAAGGGGTGGAACTGTGTGCTCTAAAAAGAAGAACATGGGTATCTGTAAGACAGAAAGGTGGAAAATGTTGCAGAATCTAGAGCACAGAAGTTTTTTTTAAAGGGAACCTGTCACCAAGAAGGATATTTTACATGTTGACTTCTTAGTGTACCTGAATAATTCCACTGCTTTTTAATTGTTTCTTTAACATTACCTGGCTCCCTACCTGCAGTGTGTGATGAGCCCCGGACAGGGGACGCAATTCAAAAAGTCCATGTCTCCCCTGTTCCCTCCCCCGCGCTTATGTGAGCTTCCCACTGCAATTGTCGCTTCAAGTGCCACCACGAGCTGCTGACAGGGAGCAGGTAAAGATAACAAAAAAAAACCCAATTAAAAAATAGTGGAATTATTCAGATGCACAACAAGGCATTATATAAATCAACAGGCCAGAGGCTATTGGAACTTGTCACAATGTAAAAATGACCTTCCTGATGACAGGTTCCCTTTAAAGTCCTTGCCCAACACTGAAAATCGGCAATTGTTTTGCTGTGTCTTATTTGAATTTTTTATGCAGCTGAATCCTATTCACCACATGACAACGTGTTCCCAGCCTAAGGACGTATTCACACACTTTTGTTCTGCCCATGTATAGGTTATGATGTGACAGGTGAATATCTACTTATTTTCTTTCCTCATTTACATTGCAGGTTGGATATTTGCATAGCCTCGAACAAAGAAACACTGATGTCCTGACCTTTATGAGAAGACAAGTTGGTCATTAGGAAATGATGTCTCAGACTGAGCTGAGACATAAGGGATCACCATAGGCTTTCAGTGTAACAGCAGCCTCCATGAATTAATGATTGCCTCTATGATTCACTTAGACGGGACGTTTCCTCTTTACCTTGACGTTCCACTAACACCAATGACTCCTGAGCGATTTGAGATATAATCCACCTATGATGAGGCCGTCAGACCAAAGTATCTAGGAGCCTATGGGAATCTCCCGTCTTCTGAGACTGTCACCTCTCCAGACTTGTCTGTTTCCGTTAATACTTGTATTCCCCATTCAATGACATATCTGGAGCATATTTACCTAAGACTCTGCAACAATTAGATTTAGAAGAGTACACGGCTTTTCACAGTGCAAAGGGAAACTACCATCAAAATCCATCATGACAAGCCAGAGACACCATGACTGTGTTATATTTGTGATCCATGGCCTCCTTCCTTCTACAATCTACTCTTAAAATTCTCCTAACAAGCCAGAAGTGGGTGTGCCAGAGCTCCTCCTTGCTGCAGATTCACAGGTTACTACAGTTTGCGATAAGCACTTCCCCCCTCCCCCTGTGTGCTGAAACATCCTCTGCTGCTAGGTTACATAAGACAGAGGGAGGAGTGAAGTGCTGGGACAGCAGAGGAGGAGGGGGAGACGGTGTAACTGCAGCACAGAGGGGCTCTGGTAACCCCTCCCAGAGCAATTCTGGCTTATCAGCCCAATTTTAGAAGTTGGATTTTAGAAGGAAGGAGGTCATGGATAACAAATATAAGAAAATAACCACAGTCACTGTGCCATGATCTATGAGTAAGTGTCCCTGGTTTACCAGGCTGGATTTTGATAGTAGATTTTCTTTAACTGTACTTAAAGGGGCTTTCCAGGTTAACCTTTAGGATAGAATGTTGAAAAACAATGCCAGAAAAATAAAAAATTATTCTATGATGTTAAAAACTTTAGATTGCTGGGCGTCTGACAAATCCACCAAGTAAGTGTTTTCCGCAGATATCAGGGCTGGAACTAAGAGAAAGGTTCCCAAACCAAAGCTCCATTTTCTCTGTAGTGGTAATGGCGGGTAACTGCAGCTCACCTTTCACTAAATAGGAGCCAGATTTCCATCTCTGTCCTCGGAAAAACTATGAATAGATTGCAAAATGCCAATCACCCACTATCTACAACCAATCACCATTGTTCTTCTTAGGTGTCCCCTTGCAGTGACCTACCTCCCCCAGGGCTCAGGTGCAGCAAGGACCAGCAATGTCAATAATGGTGCATGTGGGGGAGAGCAGGTAAAGGAAACCTCTCACCAGGTTACACCCCACTAAACTACTAAGCCCCTCAGATGGGTATGAAATAGCCTTTCTAGAATTCCCTTTTAATATGAAATCTCATCCCTTTACATATAAAAAATCTCCTCCGAAGTCCAATGAAAAAGAACAGAGAATAGTCATATTTATTGGAGAGGAGTCATGTTTAGAAACTGCAGGGGGAGGATCACTTCAGATTCCCCTTTGTTTGGTTCTATAGTAACTAGAAACATATCATATTAAAGACAAGAATCTCAGAATCTCATAGAATCAGAGATACAGACAAATGTAACCTGCTGATAAAAATCCAATTCTAGCCTTTTTTAACTATTTACCTCCGTTCCTGCAGTTCACAGACCCACAAGCCAGATTTTATCTTTAATATGACACTACATACTACAGTAACAAAGATAGGGGCATCTAAATTTACATCATCCCTGCAGCTTCTAGACTTGACCCATCTCAGGTGAAATATGACTCTTTTCTGCTCATCGTCATATGACTTTGGAGGAGATTTTTTTATAGGCAAATGGAGGAGATTTCACATAAAAGAGTGTATTCTACAAAAGACATTTCATAGCTTACCAGAGGGGCTAGCAGTTTAAAGAAAGACCTGTCAGGAGGATTTTTGACCCTGTATGGATCTATAGTTTAGGGTCCTAAAACGACCTGTATATTATTTTTATGTGGCCTAAATAAAAAAACACAAACATTTATACTTACTTGCGAGTCTCATGAGGCACTTCAGACTCACATAAGCATATCCCACGCCCCCTGCTATGGAGTGTACTACGCCAGTTTTTGGTTTTTTTAATTCAACCATTTAGAGGGCAATTTGGGACACTAAACCACTGATCCATAATGACCTGTAGGGGGTTTAGTGTCCCAATTCGCCCTGACAGGTTCCCTTTGATGGGGTAAAATCTAAATACCTAATACCTTAAGTATTTATTAGTTTACGGCCTTCTGTGGGGTCCAATTTTATAAATAAAGTATATGTAACACTTTTTTTTCCTGGACAACCCCTTAAGAAAATAAACCAACACTATAAACACACAGTAGTCTGAGACAAAGAATACAGACTACATTCTATTTTCTGTAAATTCTGAAACAAAATTTGGGCATTTCAATTTCCTGCAATGCTAAATCTGTGCTATCAGATACATATAAATAATAATACAGAACCAGAAGAATTAAAACAATTTCCTCCCATACTCATGTAGTGCAACAAACACTATGGACACTTGTTTTCCAGTATCAATGATGGTGTCTGACCGATGTAAAGGGGGGACTTCTGCCTTACTCTGCTGCTATCCACCCACTCAAAGAGGGGGAAAAAAAACTAACTTTAACAAAGTTTACTTAGCTTCCCACTGAAAAGGAAGTGAATGCACGGCTAAAGTATTCTCCATAGGGAGTCACAGTCCTAGATCTCTGCTGCGATTCTTCTTCCTTCCATTCAAGTTTTATCATTTAATGTCAAAACTTCTGTAATAAGGATTTCATTGCCAAGATCTCAACCATGGCCGGACCCCTACCAGCCAATCATGTACATACTGCTATACAGTAACCACAGACACCAGGCAATCTCTATAGAGATAACTATAGAAAAAAACGGCTTGCAAATTGAAGGACATTGAACTCGAAAAGAGAATTGCCCATAAAATGTCCTTTATTCTGGAATCCGATTATCCAGAATTTTGGAATAACCCCAAAGTACATGCAAAAATACTAAAAATGTCTTGCAAAAATCTGATAAGTACAACTATGAAACAGTAAAAGGAACAATCCGGGCACATTAAACATAAGTCAGCAGGGATTTGCCATTATCAGTTTTTGGCTACTCATCATTCCTAAACATGGACATCCCATTAAAGGAAATCTACCATATAATAATAATAATACCTTTCTTTATATAGCGCACACAGATTACGCACAAAACATGCCAAATCGCTCCAAAATCATCCATGACCTCCTTCCTTCTAAAATCAACTGAGCCAGAAGGGGCTGAGGGGTGTTACCATAGCCTCTCCGTGCTGCAGCTTCACAGCTGTTAGACTGTCTTTCCCTCTGCTCTCTCAGCACTTTCCTCCTCTCACAGCAACAGAGAAAAATCAAGCACAAAGTGGGAGGGGGGAAGTGCACTTTGCACAGTAACAGCCTGTAAAGCTACAGCACAGAGGTTCTCTGGTAACGACCCCCAGAACACTTCTGGCTCATTATTACAATTTTAATAGTTGATTTAAGAAGGATGGCCATGGAAATCAAATATAAGAAGATACAAGTAAGTGTCATGCTTGATGATAGATTTCCTTTAAAGGGAACCTAACAGCAGCTATGTGGCAGCTAAGCTATCCGCACACATACAGCTGTGGGTAAACGTCTTAGAGATTACATGATAGAACTTTAGGGATCATTCATAATATTGGAGTAGAAGTGATATCATCTCCTCACCTGATGTCTTCCAGGAGCTCTGTGTCCTGCTGCTGCTTGTTCTGCAGACCCGATAGCTGCTCCACAAATCTAACCTTTACCTCCTGTGTAACTTTTACCTGAAAAGTCAAAATATTTGACTTTGACAATATATTTGACAATATATATTCTTCTTTAATATAAACCTGAGCTTCACTCACCCCAATAAAAAGGAGGTTTCCTATAATTATATTGTATTCGGAAGCTAAATGATTACAAATTAAGTAATCAGCAAGTTTTCCCTCTGGTGACTGTATACAGTAAGAGTAGCCGTATACCATGCTGCATTCCTATGTATTACACAATATGATGAAACCTCCTCAATCACTCTCCATGTTTCTGGTCTGGGACAGCAGGAGCGATCACTTCTTCTAGCTGGTAGGGTGGCACGTGGAGATATATAGAGTCCTGCCACACATCTGCTGTATAGGGCACTATCCTGCTGGAAGAGATGCCCCTGTCCTGTATTCAGTCCCTGTTATCGATGTACACCCGTGAAATCCCAGGAATCTGTCAGTCTAAATGAAAATATATAAAAGAAACCCCAATTCAATGTGCCCATTTACTTCCCCTGGAGTCAGGACGGATATACAATGGACACCACAACTATCTCTAATATCCCGAAAGCATCTATATGTCATGTGTGCCAATGCTGTCCTGTGCCCATGCTGTCGGGCATAACCATACTATGTTGAGTGCCCACACTATCCTGACTGCCCATGCTGTCTTCAGTAGCTATGCGGAGTACCAGTGAAGTTGTGTGCTTGTGCTGAGTGGCCACACTGTTCTGTGCCCGCCATGTTGAGTGTCAATACAGTATTGTATCCATGCTGTTCTAAGTGGTTTGCATGCATGTGCTATGCTGAGTACCAGTGCTGTCCTGTGCCCACACTGTCCTGAGTGGCTATGCTGAGTGCCAGTGCTGTCCTGTGCCCACACTGTCCTGAGTGGCTATGCTGAGTGCCAGTGCTGTCCTGTGCCCACACTGTCCTGAGTGGCTATGCTGAGTGCCAGTGCTGTCCTGTGCCCACACTGTCCTGAGTGGCTATGCTGAGTGCCAGTGCTGTCCTGTGCCCACACTGTCCTGAGTGGCTATGCTGAGTGCCACTGCTGTCCTGTGCCCACACTGTCCTGAGTGGCTATGCTGAGTGCCAGTGCTGTCCTGTGCCCACACTGTCCTGAGTGGCTATGCTGAGTGCCAGTGCTGTCCTGTGCCCACACTGTCCTGAGTGGCTATGCTGAGTGCCAGTGCTGTCCTGTGCCCACACTGTCCTGAGTGGCTATGCTCAGGACAGTGTCCAGTGCCCACACTGTCCTAAGTCCCTGTGTCATGTTGAGTGCCCACACTGTCCTGAGAGGTTATGCTGAGTGCCAGTGCTCTCCTGTCATGTGCCCACACAATCCTGAGTGTCTGTGCCATGTTGAGTGCCCACACTATCCTGAGGGTCTGTGCCATGTTGACTGCCCACACTATCCTGCGTGTCTGTGCCATGTTGAGTGCCCACACTGTCCTGAGCGGCGATGCCGAGTGCCAGTGCTGTCCTGTGCCCACAATGTCCTGAGTGGCTATGCTGAGTGCCAGTGCTGTCCTGTGCCCACACTGTCCTGAGTACCTGTGCCATGCCATGTTGAGTGCCCACACTGTCCTGAGTGGCGATGCTGAGTGCCAGTGCTGTCCTGTGCCCACGCTGTCCTGAGAGGTTATGCTGAATGCCAGTGCTCTCCTGTCATGTGCCCACACTATCCTGAATGTCTGTGCCATGTTGAGTGCCCACACTATCCTGAGTGTTTGTGCCATGTTGACTGCCCACACTATCCTGAGTGTCTGTGCCATGTTGAGTGCCCACACTATCCTGAGTGTCTGTGCCATGTTGAGTGCCCACACTATCCTGAGTGTCTGTGCCATGTTGAGTGCCCACACTATCCTGAGTGTCTGTGCCATTTTGAGTGCCCACACTGTCCTGAGTGGTGATGCTGAGTGCCAGTGCTGTCCTGTGCCCACGCTGTCCTGAGTGGTGATGCTGAGTGCCAGTGCTGTCCTGTGCCCACACTGTCCTGAGTGGCTATGCTGAGTGCCAGTGCTGTCCTGTGCCCACACTGTCCTGAGTGGTGATGCTGAGTGCCAGTGCTGTCCTGTGCCCACACTGTCCTGAGTGGCTATGCTGAGTGCCAGTGCTGTCCTGTGCCCACACTGTCCTGAGTGGCTATGCTGAGTGCCAGTGCTGTCCTGTGCCCACACTGTCCTGAGTGGTGATGCTGAGTGCCAGTGCTGTCCTGTGCCCATACTGCCCACTAGGTCAACTATTCCTCTGCCTCTGGCACACATTACTGCCTATGTTGTGCTTACACTTCCTTCCTATGGGGTTATGATAGGAAGGAGAGGAGATGACAGGACAGAGAGCACTACAGTCACACAGGGCGGCATTAAGCTGGGGAATTACTAGTTGAGCCGTTGTCTTAGAGCAGGTCATCCCTCTCTCTCCTGCACCCGGGCAGCTCATACTCACTTTCCTCGGAGGAGGCTGCATCCTGATGGCTGATCCACAGCTGCTGACAGGACAAGGTAGCAGAAGCCCGGAACTCAGCTCACCTCTGCCAGCGCCCCGCCCACAGCACCGCCCACCCCGTGTATCACATTCTGCTATGCCCCGCCCCTTTGTTGTATTCCCCCTCCGTCCTCTCATTACTCTCACAGCGGGGACCTCGTCATGTCTCGTCGGTCCGCGCGCTCTGTGTTTACTGGGGCACAGCGCCACCTGGTGTTATAACTGCATCGCTGCAGGCACCGGCTCTCCATGAACTCTGCTCTCCATATGCATGTACGTACCCCCAACAAACAAAATTGAAACAAACCAAAGTAGGGAAGAAAATATAGTGTGTAATAATGCATTAGAGCCTGTCCCTCTCCCTACATGGTGTATTACCATGTGGCTTGTTGGAAAAACCAATATATGACCTATATAAAAAATGTCTCTGTATTCGCATATTCTGACACCACCATCATATTGTGCCCCCCCCCCTGATGCCCCTCATATATTGCCAACCCAGCTTTCCCTTGTTGCTGATTATCCCATAAATAATAAATACCAGGTACTTACCTCTCGCTGCCTCAGTCTGATTTACAAACACAACACAAGCACCCGGGGGTGGATCTTGGCCTGGCATTTCCCAGGGCTTGCGATCAGTTTAACCCCTTCCCGCAACAGGACACAATCGTACATCCTTGCAGAAAGATAACTCCCGCACCTGGACGTGCGATATGTCAAGCTTCTGGCTCACAAAGGGAGCTGGCACCAGAAGTCAGCTGGCTCTGATCGCAAGTGTTAACCGCAGCATGTAATGCTCTTCCCCCTAGAGATCGGACCCCCGTGTCATTTACTGGGGGATCCGATCCTCTTCATGGCTCTGCAGCTCATCGCTGGTTCAAATCCAAGACACTGGTTTAACTTTACAATACTAATGCATACCTCCCAACATTTGGGAAAAGGAAAGAGGGACAATTAATACATTAGTATTGTAGAGCAGTGTCCTGGATTTGAACCAGTGAGGAGAGCATCAGTGATTCAAGTTCAAGTTTGTATAAAGTAAAAAAAATAAGTAAAAAATATAAGCCCCCCAAAAATAACACACTCCAAAACTCCAAAATAAGACCACTAAAAAGAACAAACTTTTTTTGCAAAAAATTAGCCCTTAGGGTGTTGCCACACATGGCATTTTTAACCAGTCCATTTTTGGTCTATTTTTAAGCAGTCCTTTTAAAAACGCATCCGTTTTTTTACAGGTTTTATCAATTATCTTGAATGAAAATGGTCAAAAATGGAGGCGTTTTCAAAAAACGTTTTTTAACGGACTGCTTAAAAACGGACCAAAACGGTTTCAAAACGCCATGTGTGGCATCACCCTTACACAGATTTGCCAAAAAATTTTAAAAAATTCTGAAAAAATGGTTATACTAAAATGACCAAGATTTATTCCAAATTTAGTTTTTATTAGGAAAAAATAAAAATCTATATAAATTGGGTATTTCCAGAATTGTGGTGACCAATAGAATTTAAATAATTACTATTATTTTTATGGTATGGTGATTGATCAAATCCCTTTAACCCCTTAAGGACGCAGCCAGTTTGCCCATTAAAGGGGTTTTCCCACAAAATAAAGTTAGGCTCTATCCACACATAGCTCCCAACCGTCCCGGATTTGGCGGGACAGTCACGGTTTTTCATCTCTGTCCCACCATCACGGACGGTCTCACATTGGCTGGGGTTGTCCCAGCTCTGTGTCCCGCCTAGTATACTTTCAAAGCCAGAACTTGTGGTACTAAATGACTTCTACAGACATCTGGCAGGGAATCCTTTTGAGAGATGTGCCGGGTTAGCGGCAGAAAAAAGACCACGTCATCAGGGATATATCCCTATCTTACCATATATGGTGTCTACGTCTCCCAGGCATTCCCCAGATACAAGGTCTCTATTTAATCCAATAAATCGGATGCAGAGCACTAAGGAGTTAAGAGGGCGTTAATATTATCCCTCTCCTTCCTGCTGGTCACCCCTCCACTATGGTAGCCTCTATAGGCACTTCCTTCTGCTTGTGCCAATAAGCTGCACCTCCCTCCCTATCAATGCTTGTTTTGTGTTGTGAGTAGAGATGAGCGCGCACTAAAATGCTCGGGTGCTCGTTATTCGAGACGAACTTTTCCCGATGCTCGAGTGCTCGTCTCGAATAACGAACCCCATTGAAGTCAATGGGAGACTCGAGCATTTCTCAAGGGGACCAAGGGTCTGCACAGGGAAGCTTGGCCAAACACCTGGGAACCTCAGAAAAGGATGGAAACACCACGGAAATGGACAGGAAACAGCAGGGGCAGCATGCATGGATGCCTCTGAGGCTGCTTAATCGCACCATTATGCCAAAATTATGGGCAACAGCATGGCTATGACAGAGTGACTGAATGAGGCTAGATAGCATCTAAAACATCCAATAATTGACCCTGACACTATAGAAGATGGCATGCAGAGGCAGCGGCAGCAGCGGCAGGCTAGAGTGTGGCATGGCGACATACCCCAAATGGACTTAGGCTTCAAACCAATGGGTGGCAGAGAGGAACCAAAGGAGGTGAACAAGAAGCGCTGAAATGATTTCCTATGTGAACAAAAGGTTGACGGTATATTTAGTCGATAACACAGCATGGTGGCGACATAGTGACCAAGTTCCATAATGTATCTGGTGAAACACCCGAAAAATGAGCCTGACACAGCTCGTTTGATAAGGGGACGACATGTGGAGGCAGCCATGGAGACCACTTCCATGATTAAGAGCGACAGTATGGGGCATCCATATTGCGCTGCTATGATTGAAACTTCAGGTCTCCAGCATGGCGGCGACAGATGCGCCGAGTTCCATTATGTATCTGCAACACCCTCGCCGATGCAATGGCGAGTGGGTGCTTGCGAATAAGCCCCATAACATGTCACCACATCACACAGCGGAAATTGCAGTGGTTAATCCTGCCTGGCAAGGCAGAAGTTAATTTGTGATGTAATAATGTCAACCAATGTCTGTGTTACATCCTGTCTCTGTGAACTGAGAGGTAATTGGAGGAGCAGCCACCACCTGACCAAAGGGAGGTAATAAAACCCCCTGGCCAGGAATGTTCTGGGTTCTTAGAGAGAAATCTCTCTCAGGAGAGAGACCGGTCCTAGTCAGGCCCTCTGGGTCTGCAGGACACAAGCAGTGAGTAGTTCGCTGAGCAGTAGCTTAGAGTCTCTAGCATACCAGACCAGTGCAGGAAGAGCCTAGCCCCTGCCTGAAGTGGAGCAATAAGACTAGAGTTAGTGTAGCGAGGAAAGGGGTATCATCCTACCTTCAAGGGTGATACCTGAAGAGATCCAGGACCGAGCTGAAGCATCCTCTAGGACACAGCTGCCTCCCAGCCTGCTCTTACATCCAGGCTGGTGATCTACATCCTGTGGCTCCCTCCAAATACCTCTCCAGTACTCCACCTGTTAAAGGCACGTTTTCTGCAGTTCCTGCCGGTTGCAATAAACGAACTGTAAGTTGTTTCCTTCAACTTCTGCCTCCGTCTGGTCCCTGCTACTACCCCTGCCTGCATCACCGGGCACCCTGTCCATCACCCAGAGACTCACACTCGGGACACTAAGGGGTTGCCCCAGGGAGATCCGCTATAGCAGCCGCTCCCTCATCTTTTCTTGTCAACACCACCCTGCTGGAGCCCTGCCAGGCTGTAGGACAGCCCTCCGGTTCCCCCGAACCAAGCACCGTGACAATAGCGTGCTTAGGCCGCAACCGCCAGCCACTCCGGTACCGCGGGCCCCGGCTGTCTCCAGGCCTCACCTCAAGGGCTAGGCCCCGGTGGGGGATGTTGCAAGTGGCGTCACGAATCACAGGATATTTACTTCTGTGCCTTATCCTGGCACTAAAGACTGTACTTTATTAAGAAAAAGACTGTGCTGCCTAACCCTGCTGCCATCCGGGTTTAGGCCCAAGTATTTGTGTGTTTCTACATTGAACTTTATACTGCTGCCACATGCTGTCGAGCGCCGCTCCAGCACTCAAGAGGTTAATTCCTGCAAGAACTGTGTCAGCTCTGCTACATCCGGCGCTGCTGCGCCTGAAGCATTTACCTCAGAGGCGTGTGGCGCAGCAAGTATTTCAAGCCCGCCAAATCTTCACTGGCGGAAACTCCAGAGGCGTCATTAGGCCCCGCCCCCTGCGCGAGTGGCGCGAAGCACCGTGGAGGAGGAGCTGGAGCGTGTGCGGCCGGCAACGAAGAGGGTTAATCGGCCATCTTGGATTTCGGCGCAGGCCGCGCCTGAAGCCTGCCAGCAGTGTGCGCCTCATCCGGAGTTCCGGCGCACGTGTCCTGCGACTGGAGAACACCGCGGAGCATCACTGAACCCTGCTGCCTGCCGGACATCGGGAACGGAGACCTTCGTGTACCGGAGCTGTCCTGTCACCGCGGCTGATCCTGAATGCCTGCCGCCGCAGACGACCTTCCTACTGTTCCAGCTCCAGCTTCTGGGTGTTCCATGTCAGCAGTTCCAGTGTCTACCACCAGATGTCTTCAGGTGACAGATCTCAACACTGCTTTCTTCACCCAGGCTGATGATGTCCATGCTGCAGTTCCTGCTCCCATGCCTGCAGCCATTGCTCTTGAGCAGCAAGATTAACCCCTGAAGGGCTGTAGCCCACTTCAGGTACTGTACTGTGTACATATTGTATATTTCTGTCCTTATCCCTAAAGAGCCAGAAACTGTCCTGAGACTCTTACCCTTATTTATCTCAGTCAAGAGATTATACATTGTCCTGTGCTATGATAGCACCCCTTCCTCTGCCACAGCAGAGATTTCTTCAAAGGACTCTGTCCCTCTACCCATAGAGGAGACCCTTTGCTTCTCAGTGCACTTTTCCCCACATCAAGGGCTGTACCCAAAAGATGGACTTTGTCATTAAAGACCTTCTGAGAGACTTTTGCCAGATACTCCAGGGAAAAGTTGCTATTGCTATTGACTATTATTTTGCACTTAATGCCTTCCTTTTTAGGTACGGACATCATGTTTGCACTTCCATGCCTTTTCTTTGCAGGAAAAGAGACATTTGCTACCGTGCTACCCTGAGTAGCCTATCTACTTCTGTAACGTTTGTAACGTTCAAGATGTGTACCCATTGGGCTCCTAAGCCAATGTGATCTTAACCTGTTTGCACACTGTCAGAAGATATGCCAGTAGTCTGCATTAACCCTTTCATAGGCTTTTCAGGTTGTAGTGTGGCTGTGTCGGACCGTCTTTCTATGTAAAACACTGACCGCTACCTGATCCCTCAAACTGAGGTTTGCACATGGGGGTAGTCCGTAAACTGCGGGTCTTTAGGGGACCGGGGGTGTTACACAGTTAGCACCTGGATGCCACCCATACATGGGTAAGGGTACCAGTCAGGAGGTACTCGTGTCGCATATGCTAACGCAATGCAGATAGACACCTTATATAAATTGCCGCCAGGGAAGAAGCGTTGATCAAACAAATATACAGGCCTTGGTGCAAGGAGTGGATTACAGGACATGACACCACACCTTTCCTACTGTACAGTTCGGTTTAATGGCGTCAGCGACCAACTGTCATACAGCCACATATTTTTGTCTTAGTCCGACACCAACCCAGGTGCCTGTCTCCAGGACCATGGGCGGTTTGTCCCTACACCTCACATAGCCTGCACTTCCCAGAAGTGCCCTTAGCCCCCTCTGTGCCCAAACCATCGGTAGTCGAGCCGAGGGCGGCTCTTTCAATTGCCCCCGGGGTATGCAACACCCTCGCCGATGCAATGGCGAGTGGGTGCTTGCGAATAAGCCCCATAACATGTCACCACATCACACAGCGGAAATTGCAGTGGTTAATCCTGCCTGGCAAGGCAGAAGTTAATTTGTGATGTAATAATGTCAACCAATGTCTGTGTTACATCCTGTCTCTGTGAACTGAGAGGTAATTGGAGGAGCAGCCACCACCTGACCAAAGGGAGGTAATAAAACCCCCTGGCCAGGAATGTTCTGGGTTCTTAGAGAGAAATCTCTCTCAGGAGAGAGACCGGTCCTAGTCAGGCCCTCTGGGTCTGCAGGACACAAGCAGTGAGTAGTTCGCTGAGCAGTAGCTTAGAGTCTCTAGCATACCAGACCAGTGCAGGAAGAGCCTAGCCCCTGCCTGAAGTGGAGCAATAAGACTAGAGTTAGTGTAGCGAGGAAAGGGGTATCATCCTACCTTCAAGGGTGATACCTGAAGAGATCCAGGACCGAGCTGAAGCATCCTCTAGGACACAGCTGCCTCCCAGCCTGCTCTTACATCCAGGCTGGTGATCTACATCCTGTGGCTCCCTCCAAATACCTCTCCAGTACTCCACCAGTTAAAGGCACGTTTTCTGCAGTTCCTGCCGGTTGCAATAAACGAACTGTAAGTTGTTTCCTTCAACTTCTGCCTCCGTCTGGTCCCTGCTACTACCCCTGCCTGCATCACCGGGCACCCTGTCCATCACCCAGAGACTCACACTCGGGACACTAAGGGGTTGCCCCAGGGAGATCCGCTATAGCAGCCGCTCCCTCATCTTTTCTTGTCAACACCACCCTGCTGGAGCCCTGCCAGGCTGTAGGACAGCCCTCCGGTTCCCCCGTACCAAGCACCGTGACAATAGCGTGCTTAGGCCGCAACCGCCAGCCACTCCGGTACCGCGGGCCCCGGCTGTCTCCAGGCCTCACCTCAAGGGCTAGGCCCCGGTGGGGGATGTTGCATATCTGGTGAAACACCTGAAAATTCTGCCTGACACAGCTCGTTTGATAAGGGGATGATGTGCTGTATATCCTCTCGCGCTCCATCGTCTGGGGTATAGACAGTTGAAAGTTGCGCATGGAGACATTGGTGGACGCTGTGGAGGATTGTGGAGGCGAAATGGACAGGAAGCAGCAGGGGCAGTATGCATGGATGCCTCTGAGGCTGCCTAATCTTGGGATGGAGCTGGCGGTCCGCTGCCAGGCGAGCTTTCACCTGTCCAAGCCCCTGTCTCTTGGCTCCTCCCCACCCAAAATGGGCCTGGGGGCCAGAAGCGTTTCCTTTGAAAAAAGGGGAATGTAAACAGATGCGCAAGAAACGCTGAAATAATATCAGTAAATGATAAAAGTTTGCCAGTATATTTTGTGGATTACACAGCAGGGTGGTGACAAAGTTAACAAGTTTGATGTGGAAGCCATGAAAACAACCCAAAATTCTGCCTGACACAGCTCGTTTGCTAAGGGGACGTTGTATCAAGGCAGCTATATGGACGACTTTGGGAAGCAGCTATGGAGATGATGTGTGGAGGTAGCAATGGAGACAACGTGTGTGTCAGGACTCGCAAATTGTACTGTTGGGATCAGGTTTCAGGCTTCTTGCTGGAAAACCACACCCAGAGCTGCCTGTGATTGACAGCGGCATTTCTGATCCTGGGAAAGCTGGGTGTGCCTCTGAACTCGTTTTGCCTGCAGCTGCGGTTTGAGCCAGTCAGAGCTGGAGGCAGTGTCCATTACTGCCTTATATTCTGCTCAGCCCCTTCATTTGGTGCTGGTTATTGCAGTCTTTCTGTGTATCTAGTGCTCTTGTGGTTCTTGCTATTCTGTGTACTGACTTCTGCTTTGCCTACTGACCATTATATTTGCTATACGAATCTGTATCTTTGCCGTCATCTTGGTTTTGACCCGGTTTGTTTGACTTCGCTTGTCTGTCTGCATTTGTTGTTTGTCCCTCAGTATCGTTTATCTCCTAGTGTGACCCCACCTTCCTGTCGGTTTCTGTTACCAGTGTGAACACTGACCTATATCAGTATCCCGGTTACCTGTCTGCTCCACCATCCAGCAGCTGCCAGACAAAGTAGGTTTTCCCTGTCATCTTGTAGGGTCACTCAGGGACCATCAGTTAGGTTCCTAATAGTGGGTTCGCCCTTACCAGGGCGGTTTATCTGCTTTAGGCAGGGCCTTAGTCTGCAGGGAAGTCGCAGGGTGAGTTCGCCACCACCTACCTAGTCTGACAGCTAGCGCCAAGCCTGGTTGTGGTTGCGCGGTTGCTGGACAGGTGCATGACAGTGTGGAGGCAGCTATAAAGACGACATGTGGAGGCTGCTATGGAAACAATTAAATTTGGATAGTGCCTGTATGTGGCAGTCCAAAAAAGTTTTCAAACCAGAGGAGCAGGTAGGTGATCCTCCAGAAAAATTAAATACATAGAGTACCTGTATGTGGCACTCCCAAAAATTGTTTAAAACAGAGGACCAGGTAGGTGGCCCTCCAGAAAAATTAAATACATAGAGTACTATACCTAGAGCCAGTTGGCCCTGGCAAAAAATAGCCAGTTTCCTCTGCTTTAGTGTACAAAGAGGAAGAAAATGAGGAGGAGGAGTGCATACATTATTCAGGTTGAGCCTCTTTCACCTGGTGGAGAATGAAAATCCGGAGAAATCCAGGCTTTATTCATCTTGATAAGCGTCAGCCTGTCAGTCGACAGGCGTGTACGCTTATCGGTGATGATGCCACCAGCTGCAATGAAAACCCGCTCGGACAACACGCTAGCGGCAGGGCAGGCAAGAACCTCCAAGGCATACAGCGCCAGTTCGTGCCACATGTCCAGCTTTGAAACCCAGTAGTTGTAGGGAGCTGTGTGATCATTTAGGACGATGGTATGGTCAGCTACGTACTCCCTCACCATCTTTCTGTAAAGATCAGCCCTACTCTGCCGAGACTGGGGACAGGTGACAGTGTCTTGCTGGGTTGACATAAAACTGGCAAAGGCCTTGTAAAGCGTACCCCTGCCAGTGTTGGACAAGCTGCCTGCTCGCCTACTCTCCCTCGCTACTTGTCCCGCAGAAGTACGCCCTCTGCCGCTAGCGCTGTCAGAAGGGAAATACTGTTTCAGCTTGTGCACCATGGCCTGCTGGTATTCATGCATTCTCACACTCCTTTCCTCTCTAGGGATGAGAGTGGAAAGATTTTGCTTGTACCGTGGGTCCAGGAGATTCCCAGTAATCGGTGCTGGAATAAATTCTTTGAACGCGAGGGTCACGGGATAGGCAGCCTAGCATGAAATCTGCCATATGCGCCAGAGTCCCAACGCGCAAGAATTCACTCCCCTCACTGGCCTGACTCTCCATTTCCTCCTCCTCCAACTCCTCTTCTTCTGCCCATACACGCTGAATAGTGAAGGACTGAGCAATGCATCCCTCTTCTGTCTCGCCAACATTCTCCTCCTCTTCCTCCTCCACCTCCTCCGATATGTGCTGAGAAACAGACCTGAGGGTGGTTTGGCTATCAACAAGGGAATCTTCTTCCCCCGTCTCTTGTGACGAACGCAAAGCTTCTGACTTCATGCTGACCAGAGAGTTTTTCAACAGGCCAAGCAGCGGGATGGTGAGGCTGTTGATGGCGGCATCACCACTGACCATCTGTGTTGACTCCTCAAAGTTACTCAGCACCTGACAGATATCAGACATCCATGTCCACTCCTCATTGTAGACTTGAGGAAGCTGACTGACCTGACTACCAGTTCTGGTGGAAGTTGACATCTGGCAGTCTACAATCGCTCTGCGCTGCTGGTAAACTCTGGATAACATGGTTAATGTTGAATTCCACCTCGTGGGCACGTCGCACAACAGTCGGTGAGCGGGCAGTTGGAGGTGGCGCTGCGCTGCCCTGAGAGTGGGCGGTGTGCCTTTTATCGCCTAGGCTCAGCAGTTTGAGCACCGCCTGCTGTCGCTTAGCGACGGCACTGCTGCTGTGCCTAGAGCTACCGACTGATAGCGCTATGCCCACGGATGGTAATTTGGAGGAGGAGGAGGGGTGGGAGGAGGAGGAGGCATAGTAGGCCTGAGAGACCTGGACCGAGGTAGGCCCCGCAATCCTCGGCGTCGGCAGTATATGACCAGCCCCAGGGTCAGACTCGCTCCCAGCCTCCACCAAGTTAACCCAATGTGCCGTCAGCGATATATAGTGGCCCTGCCCAGCAGCACTCGTCCACGTGTCCATGGTCAGGTGGACCTTGTCAGAAACGGTGTTGGTCAGGGCACGGATGATGTTGTCTGACACGTGCTGGTGCAGGGCTGGCACGGAACATCGGGAAAAGTAGTGGTGGCTGGGGACCGAATACCGAGGGAGCCGCAATGAGGTTGCGAAAGGCCTCGGTCTCTACCAGCCTATAGGGCCACATCTCCAGGCTAAGCAGTTTGGAGATGTGGACGTTGAGGGCTTGGGCGTGTGGGTGGGTTGCACTGTACTTCCTCTTGCGCTCCAGCGTCTGGGGTATGGAGAGCTGAACGCTGTGCATGGAGACATTGGTGGATGCTGTGGAGGATCGTGGAGGCGAAGGTGTGGTTTTCGCACGGGAGGTGTTTGGGCCGGGGTCCTGGGCAGGGGGCTGACTAGCAGATGCAGCAGGTGACACAGGGGAAGGAGCAGTGGTGTGCCCGGCCGGAGGTGAACGGCCTTGGTTCCATTGAGTGGGGTGTTTAGCATTCATATGCCTGCGCATACTGGTGGTGGTTAAGCTGGTAGTGGTGGAACCCCTGCTGATCCTGGTGTGGCACAGGTTGCACACCACAGTCCGTCGGTCATCCGGTGTTTCTTTAAAGAACCTCCAGACTTCCAAAAATCTAGCACTCGCCACGGGAGCTTCACTACGTGAAATATTTGGCGCTGATGCACCAGCTTTAGCCCTGCCTCTCCGTCTGGCCCCACCAATGCCTCTTCCAACCTGTTCTCGTCGAGGACTCGCCTTTGTCTCAGAAGCACTGTGTTCACCCGGCCTATCAACCCAGCTTGGGTCTGTCACCTCATCATCCTCCGATCCCTCAGTCTGCTCCCCCCTCGGACTTACTGCCCTGACAACAACTTCACCACTGTCTGACAACTGTGTCTCCTCATCGTCCGACACCTCTTTACACACTTCTTCCACTACGTCAACAATGTCATCATCACCCACAGACTGCGACCGGTGGAAAACCTGGGCATCGGAAAAGAGCTCAGCAGCAACCGGACAAGTGGTTTGTGACTCTGGGAAGGGTCCAGAAAACAGTTCCTCAGAGTATGCCGGTTCAAATGCCAAATTTTCCTGGGAGGGGGCACACTGGAGGGAAGGAGGCTGAGTGGAGGAGCTGGAGGAGTGCTGATTTCGGTGACATAAGTGGACTGCGTGGAAGACTGACTGGTGGACAAATGGCTAGAAGCATTGTCCGCAATCCACGACATCACCTGTTCGCACTGCTATGGCCTCAACAGTGCTCTACCACGAGTTCCAGTAACTTGAGACATGAACCTAGGGAGTGTAGCTCTGCGGCGTCCCCCTGCTCCCTCATCAGCAGGTGGTGTCTCACCCCGCCCAGGACCACGGCCACTGACCCCTGCAGTAGTTGGACGCCCACACCCTCGTCCTCTACCCCTAGCCCTCGGGTTCAACATTTTCAAAATTAAAGTGTAAACTGTAAATTTTTTTGTGTTTTTTTGTGTTTTTTTTGTTTTTGTTTTTTTAACAAAACGATGCTATCCTATTGCTATGGCTAGTTTCTTGCCTACACTGACAGCACACAACTGGATTTTGTGCTGTGCCTGATGACTTTGAGTTATAAAAAAAAAACAAAAGTAAAAAAAAAACAAAAAAGCAGACTGTGCCTAATTCAATCAAACCCCTAATAAATTGTCCCACTTAGGTGTTTGAGATGGATATGTGTGTCACTAAGAGCTAAACAGAACGTTCCAAAGACTCCCTGCAAATTCGTCACAATATGGTACTAGCTGCACTACTAGTGCCAGCAAGGCCAGCCACAAGCAAATCAACCAAAAATAAAATATATAACGCTATTGTAGCCCTAAGAAGGCCTGTTGGGTTCTCGTATGGCTAGTTTCTAGCCTATACTGACAGCACACAACTGGATTTTGTGCTGTGCCTGATGACTTTGAGTTCTAAAAAAAAAGAAAAGTAAAAAAAAAAAAAGAAAAAGCAGACTGTGCCTAATTCAATCAAACCCCTAATAAATTGTCCCACTTAGGTGTTTGAGATGGATATGTGTGTCACTAAGAGCTAAACAGAACGTTCGCAAGACTCCCTGCAAATTCGTCACAATATGGAACTAGCTGCACTACTAGTGCCAGCAAGGCCAACCACAAGCAAATCAACCAAAAATAAAATATATAACACTATTGTAGCCCTAAGAAGACCTGTTGGGTTCTCGTATGGCTAGTTTCTAGCCTACACTGACAGCACACAACTGGATTTTGTGCTGTGCCTGATGACTTTGAGTTATAAAAAAAAATAAAAGTAAAAAAAAGAAAAAAGAAAAAGCAGACTGTGCCTAATTCAATCAAACCCCTAATAAATTGTCCCACTTAGGTGTTTGAGATGGATATGTGTGTCACTAAGAGCTAAATATAACATTCGCAAGTCTCCCTGCAAATTCGTCACAATATGGTACTAGCTTCACTACTAGTGCCAGCAAGCCACAAGCAAACAAAAAAAAATATAAAATATAATGCCATTCTAGCCCTAACAAGGGCTGTTGGGTTCTTGTAGACTCACTCCTGCCTAGCAGTAAGCTAATATAACAGCCTAACGCTATCCCTGCAGCAGCAGCTCTCTCCCTAACGGCATCCAGAAAGAGAATGATGCGAGCAGCGCGGGCAGGGGCTAGTCTATTCCATGGTCACCTGATCAGGCCAGCCAACCACTGCTATCGACGTGTAAGGGTACCACGTCATGCTGGGTGGAGTGCAGAGTCTCCTGGCTTGTGATTGGCTCTGTTTCTGGCCGCCAAAAATCAAAACGGCGGTAGATGCCATTTTCTCGAGCTGGTGAAGTATTCGTCCGAGCAACGAGCAGTTACGAGTACGCTAATGCTCGAACGAGCATCAAGCTCGGACAAGTATGTTCGCTCATCTCTGGTTGTGATGTTTTTGTTTTTCGGTGATTACTTTGAAGTCACAGCTGACAGAAATTTTATGGAGGAAAATCTTGCCTGAAAGTTGAAACCGCTTAGGGCAGCTGTGGTTTTGATGCGTTTAATCTGATTGTTAAGTTACCAGCAATAAATAGCTGTGACCTTTTTCGCCCAACAGGAAGTCTCTTGTCATCCTTTTAGATTTATTCAAGGTAATGGGAATAATTTATATGGTTATGGTTGTATATGTTATCTAAAAGTGTCTTAGAGGTTCGTAAAACAGGTAAAAGTTCCCCTACCTCCCAGTCCAGTGGCCTAGATTTACTATGCAGTCTGTGGCAGAATTCTGGTATATACTGCCTGTTGGGGCAGCACGGTGGCTTAGTGGTTAACATTATAGCCTTGCAGCGCTGGGGTCCTAGGTTCAAGTCCCAGGGTCATCTGCAAAGAGTTTGTATGTTTTCTCTGTGTTTGCATGGGTTTCCCCCAGGTCCTCTGGTTTCCTCCCACACAAAACATACTGGTAGGTTCATTAGATTGTGAGCCCAATGGGGACAGAGAACAAATTGGCAAAAACTCTGCACTATATAAATAAAGGAATTATCATTATAATTGTGCTTGTGCTAGTATTGTGTCACGGCTGCACTGTGCTTGCTGCACAGAAAGAGACGTTCTGGTGCGTGTTCGCACCGGATGCCACATTTCTGTCAGCAAGTCCAACAGTAAGCTCCCCAAACTGAGTGCACCAAATTTTTTCATGAAGATTCAATCTTCATGAATGTGTTGCTTGCTACACATTAGTGAGCAGTATAAAGAAAGTGTACTACAAAAAATGAGTGCATTCTACCAGAGCTGTGCAGGGGGCGGTATATTCATGAAGACTGTGCAACACATTTCATGAATCTGGCAGGCAAACTGCACATAGTGCCTAGTGCACTGTTTTTAATAAATTAATTTGATCTTAAATTTATACTCTGTGCAGGCAGAATGAGAGTTCTGGACATACCTACATTGCCATGACCCCTTAAGAACGTGACCCTTTTCATTTTTGCTTTATCATTTTTCCCTCCCCACCTTCAAAAATCTGTAACTTTTTTTATTTTGCCATGTAAAGAGCTGTGTTTGGGCTTGTTTTCTGTGTAACAAGTTGCACTTCATAGTGATGGTATTTATTATTCCATGCCGTGTACTTGGAAGCTGAAAAAAAAATTCTGAATGCAGAGAAAGGGATGAAAAAACGCATTTGCGCCATTTTCTTGTGAGCTCTGATTTTACAGCTTTCACACCCTGCAGCCCCTGCCCCCCAGTATGCAGCCTGCAGCCCCTGCCCCCCAGTATACAACCAGCAGCCCCCTGTCCCATCGTGCAGCCCACAGTATACAGCCCCTGCCCAGCCTTTAAGAAAAAAAAAGTGTACTCACCTCCTGGGAGGCACAAAAAAAAAAAATGAAAACATGGCAATCCGCACAAGTCACCTGAAATTATAAACTCACTTTGAACAATGAGGATCTTGGCGCTTTTCCTGCTGGTTGGTTTACTGGAAAGGTCTATGGACGTTTCTTAAACAAATCACATTTCAGGCTGTCAGGTATTGTGGACCATCAGACTATCTGTAGGCAGATTGATTCCTTATTCTGGTTATTCCTGTGCATGTGTTCAAGCTATGAAGCTTCCCACAGACTAACGGTCCCAAAACTAGACATGTTTGCAGTGTCTTAAGCTTACAGTAGGTTATGCATTTTGGTGACCCTCCACAGTCTCTTGCTCGCTTTGCCATCTGCACAAGGAGCCCAAAACGATGAATCATGATTGGGCAAGAAGGATCTTAGCACTTTTTCTACCAGAGGGATTGCAGTAAGGCGCTAAGGACACATCTTAAGGATGAGCAGACACAACTTCCCGTTCAGGTGAACACATTGACACATTGCTGGATTGGCTGCCTAACAGCCTGTATATCTCTGATGATGACCCCCAGAGCATGTACGCTAGAGTTAAATATACGTCAGAGTTTATTTTTGATCTAAGGCACATCTAGCCCCCCAAGGCTCGGACCTTTTTTTACTGTAGTTAGTTTCTCTACATGAGGATTTTGAAATCATTGGCTCCTGCAGCGCCTCCTTCCACCCTTTTCTTTTTGCACACACACCACCTGTATATATCATTCATACCTCTTCTGTCCTTCAGCTTAGCAGGAGTTAGCAGACTGGGAGGTAGTAAACATAACCCATTTAACTCCACATTAAGGCACTTTAGTTAAGATACATAATCCTACATGTCCTACATTAACCCCAACGACCATTAATAACTAAACATAACTAAGAAATGATGACACGAGGCTTTCTGTTGGGCAGAAAAGGTCACAGCCATTTATTGCTGATAAACTCCATAATTATTATTTTAATATTCTCAAAATCAACTGCAATCTCTGCTGTTCGTTTCTTTGGAAACCATAGCTGCCCAAGCGGTTTGCTCATCCGGACTCCCGAACCACCACTTCGACTTCCGGGCAAAATCCACATCAATTCTCTTTTCCGCCACTAGGAGCTCTGAGTATTCCTACTTGGAGCTCCGAGTACAAAACCAAAAGGAAGAGGGCTCGCTCAATGCTATCCTACCACCCGACAGAAACATTCTAGCCCTATATCATTTGTGCGCACACCGTCGAAGCACATTATCTCCTAATTCACTATGACACACCTCCATGCCAATGTCTGACCTATGAAAGCCTGACATACACTTATGCGAAAGGAAAGTCTCATACTCAGACAGATCCACTCCCAACAGGACAAACACCTGATGAAAACACACCGGAATGGCATCATCAGTTCGAATGAACCAAAAACAAGCAACCCTCCAAAAACAAGGAGGGACATAAGCCTCAGTAACAAAGGGCAAACTGGCCCCGGGCCTGCACATAAGCAGCCCCCGGATCCCATCCCATAAAACTCAGTCTCACAATGGGAGGTTTTAATCTGCCACCTTACAGGACTAAACCCATCTCTAGCCGTCAGAAACCCCAGGGGAAGTAGCCCCCGTAACCAGGGGTGCACCTGCCATGAGGCGAGTTGAGAATCTCGCCTCAGGCGGCGCGACACCTGGTGGATGAAGGGGCGGCATTGTGCGACCGCCCGTCCATGTTGCCACCTGCCAGTCTGCCTATGCTGCCGCTGGAACCCCCACCCGTGCTGCCACCCACCGGACCGTGCTGCCGCCCGCTGGCCCATCCTGCCATCCGCCTGACCGCCCGCCCAGGCTGACACAACCCCCTGTATGCTGGCTGGCACATCCTTTTACCCGCTGGCCGCCACATCTTCCTGATCACCTGTCTGCTCCGCTCCCCCCCCCTCCTCCACTCCGCTCCCTCTGTCCCGTTCATCTCGGCTCCCCCCCTCCTCCTCTCTGCTCCGCTCCCCCGTCTCCTCCACTCCGCTCCCTCTGTTCCGTTCATCTCCGCTCCCACCCTTCCTCCGCTATGCTCCACTCCCCCCCTCCTCTGCTCCGTCCCCCCCTCTCCTCTACTCTGCTCGCCCCCCCCCCTCCTTAACCAAAGTGCTAGGGGGGGTACTGGGGTACTGGCACTTTAATTAGGGGAGGATTGTGTTGAGGTCACTTACCATCCTCGTCTACCTGATCGCGTTGTTCACGCCCAATGCAAGTGGGGTTATAAGGCTGCGCAGGAAGTTGTCCGTCCTCTTTTTGCTGTTAGCAGCACCGGATCAGTCCCGCTCTCCCTCCCTATTTTGAATTGTTGTTTTTAGTTGATTAATTTTCTTTGTACAGTATTAAGTCACAGTTGGTGGAAAGGTTGAAAGGGGAGGAGAAGGCTCGGTTGGCCGACTTGCCAGTCGGGAGTCCAGCTGGCGTACAGCAGCCGAGCCGTATGAACGGAAGTCAATAGATGTTTTTAGAATTGTTAAAGAGAAATAAAACTGTGACCACTTTTTTACCCAGCAAGAAGGAGTCTGTGTTTTTCTCAGGTTATTTATTAGTGTTGGGGTTTAATATTAAAAGGCCCTACATTAAGTATTTATTTGTTATACCATGCCATCCAGTCCATATATATCAGTAATGTGTACAATGTGTGAGGAAACTACACCTCATAGAAATCAGCGACATATACAGCATCAGCGACATGTCCAGTGTCTGAGGTAAATATCCTCATGTAGATCAGTGCTATGTACTGTGCGTGAGGAAAGTACCCCTCATAAAACGGTGACATGTCCCACGTGTGAAGTAATCAATGAATGTACAGCGTATGAGGTAAATACACCGTCATATATATCAACGATAGATAGTGTCTTATGTAACTACTCATATATGTCAGTGATATTTACAGTGAGTGTGTGAGGTAACTACACCCTCATATATATCAGTGATATGTACAGTGTGTGAGGTAACTACGTAGCATTCCCACGTAGCATACACACTAGCCATACATTCCCACGTAGCATACACACCAGCCATACATTCCCATGTAGCATACACACCAGCCATACGGTCCCACGTAGCATACACACCAGCCGTACGGTCCCACGTAGCATATACACCAGCCATACGGTCCCACGTGTCATACATACCAGCCATACATTCCCACGTAACTTACAGACCAGCCATACGGTCCCACGTAGCATATACACCAGACATACGGTCTCACGTAGCATACACACCAGCTAACCATTCCCATGTAGCATACACACCAGCCATACGGTCCCACGTAGCATATACACCAGACATACGGTCCCACGTAGCATACACACCAGCCATACATTCCCACGTAGCATACACACCAGCCATACATTCCCATGTAGCATACACACCAGCCATACATTCCCACGTAGCATACACACCAGCCATGCATTCCCACGTAGCATACACACCAGCCACACGGTCCCACGTAGCATACACACCAGCCATACATTCCCACGTAGCATACACACCAGCCATACATTCCCACGTAGCATACACACCAGCCACACGGTCCCACGTAGCATACACACCAGACATACATTCCCACATAGCATACACACCAGCCATACATTCCCATGTAGCATACACACCAGCCATACATTCCCACATAGCATACACACCAGCCATACATTCCCACGTAGCATACACACCAGCCACACGGTCCCACGTAGCATACACACCAGACATACATTCCCACGTAGCATACACACCAGCCATACATTCCCACGTAGCATACACACCAGCCGTACGGTCCCACGTAGCATATACACCAGCCATACGGTCCCACGTGTCATACACACCAGCCATACATTCCCACGTAACTTACAGACCAGCCATACGGTCCCATGTAGCATATACACCAGACATACGGTCTCACGTAGCATACACACCAGCTAACCATTCCCATGTAGCATACGCACCAGCCATACGGTCCCACGTAGCATATACACCAGACATACGGTCCCACGTAGCATACACACCAGCCATACATTCCCACGTAGCATACACACCAGCCATACATTCCCATGTAGCATATACACCAGCCATACATTCCCACGTAGCATACACACCAGCCATACATTCCCACGTAGCATACACACCAGCCACACGGTCCCACGTAGCATACACACCAGCCATACATTCCCATGTAGCATACACACCAGCCATACATTCCCACGTAGCATACACACCAGCCACACGGTCCCACGTAGCATACACACCAGACATACATTCCCACGTAGCATACACACCAGCCATACATTCCCACGTAGCATACACACCAGCCATACATTCCCAGATAGCATACACACCAGCCATACATTCCCACGTAGCATACACACCAGCCATACATTCCCACGTAGCATACACACCAGCCATACATTCCCATGTAGCATACACACCATCCATACATTCCCACGTAGCATACACACCAGCCATACATTCCCACGTAGCATATACACCAGCCATACATTCCCACGTAGCATACACACCAGCCATACATTCCCACGTAGCATACACACCAGCCACACGGTCCCACGTAGCATACACACCAGCCATACATTCCCACGTAGCATACACACCAGCCATACATTCCCACGTAGCATACACACCAGCCACACGGTCCCACGTAGCATACACACCAGCCATACATTCCCACGTAGCATACACATGACCGACTCTGATCGTCTCTGTCTCTCAGGGGCGGGGCGAGTACCGCCACAGCGTAGTCATCCGGGACTCTAGGAGGCCAGCGGAGCGGACTAAATGTGCCAGCAGTCGCGACATATGCGCGGACCGTTGGCCAGGAAATTACACTAATGTGGGGGGAAGGGCCTTAAACAGTCTAGTGGCCACGCCATACGTGTGGACAACCGGTCTAAACTGACATCACTGACGGAGGGGCAGCAGGGGCAGTGAAGGAGAGAGAAGCTGCAATAGCCAGCCTTCTCCTTCCCTCATATGCAGGCGCAAAGTGCCTCAAGAAGGGGAAGGGGTCGACGATTAATAACCTGGCTATCTAAGGTACCAGGACACAAGCCAGATACCGCTCACCACTACTGCAGACAGCTTGAAGATGGCACGGGCAAGAGGAAGTGCAGGCCCAGTGCCTGCCCTGTAAAGGCTCAGCTATTGGAGGGGTTGATCAGCAGCAGGGAGGAGAAAGGGAGCAAATACCACCCCTATTTAAAGTGCAAACGTCCCATGTAATAAATTGCAACACCAGGACACCCCCAGTCTGTGGGCACCCTCCATATAGAGTCGGGGGCACCCTTCAGACGGGGGGGGGGGGTAATTTTAGAATTCACAAAAGCTGACTCTTGGTTTGTGGGGCTAGATATGCCTGATAGTTTTTCTCTGTCCCTTATTATTTACAATGTCCCTCTTGTGTTTTTACTTTTTTTAATGTATATATAAAGGGGCCCTGACAAAAAACAGATAATGATAGTTAGTTATTAGTTTTCTATAAGAACCTAACACCCATCTTTTGGGTAAAATTTTTTTCCCTCACATCCCCATAAAATCAACTTTTCTTATATTACCTGGCATGAGAGGGGTGTGTTCTGCTTGGCCAGACCCTTCCATGTAGCCCTAATGTAGCTCCTTTGAGCCTATAGAGGTTTCTTTATGCTATCAGAATATTCTATCAGAATAAGAAAACCTTATTTTTTAAGCCATCTTTTTAATAGCTGTTACTTACTAAAGACTGGGGATTTTTACAAGCTTTATCTATTATAGGACTTTTCTTACCCATCCTTGAGGAGAGGATTATACTTAAAGCATAAACGTCACCTGCAATAATTTTTTATATTGTGTATGGGAGGATGTAGTGAACATTTTTCTATTACACTTTATTAACAAATTTTGTTCAGTTTATAAAAAAATCAAGCTACTTCCTCCCATAGAGATGTGTCTTCCAGCATATAACAGTATGTGTCTATGGAGGCTGCATGAACTCACATCTAATCTCCCTGTGTTTGGTTAAACAACTCTGGTAGTGGGGATTAACCCCTTCACTTTCAGCTTGATGTTTGAAAATATTGCTCAAAGCATACTACAGCCAGGGAGAGAGCAGTAAGGGTTAACAGTCACAGCTGTGTAGAAAACAGGAGAGAATAGAGAGATCTGTCTTCAATCCTGTCCACAGACAAACTAAGGACAATTTGTATATTAGAAAAATGGTTACAACTGTCCCCTCCCCACAATATCAAAAATTATGTGTAATGACGGTTACTCTTTAAGTTGGGAACCTTATTTCTGCCAAAAGTAGTAACAGATATCAAAAAACAGTAATTACTAGAGATGGGAGAATCGATTCTAATGATTCTAAATTTGTATGGGGGTAGTGTCCCTCACTGTATGGGGGTAGTGTCCCTCACTGTATGGCGGTAGTGTCCCTCACTGTATGGGGGGTAGTGTCCCTCACTGTATGGCGGTAGTGTCCCTCACAGTTTGGCTGTAATCTTAACTGTATGGGGGTAGTGTCCATCACTGTATGGCGGTAGTGTCCCTCACTGTATGGGGGTAGTGTCCCTCAATGTATGGGGGTAGTGTCCCTCACTGTATGGGGGGTAGTGTCCCTCACTGTATGGCGGTAGTGTCCCTCACAGTTTGGCTGTAATCTTCACTGTATGGGGGTAGTGTCCCTCACTGTATGGGGGTAGTGTCCCTCACTGTATGGGGGTAGTGTCACTCACAGTATGGCAGTAGAGTCCCTCACTGTATGGCGGTAGAGTCCCTCACTATATGGCGGTAGAGTCCCTCACTGTATGGTGGTAGTGTCCCTCACTGTATGGTGGTAGTGTTCCTCACTGTATGGCTGTATTCACTGTACGGTGGTAGTGTCCTTCACTGTATGGCGGTAGTGTCCCTCACTGTATGGCGGTAGTGTTCCTCACTGTATGGCTGTATTCACTGTTTGGGGGAAGTGTTCCTCACAGCTTGTTACTTTACAAACTAAGGACAATTTGTATATTAGAAAAATGGTTACAACTGTCCCCTCCCCACAATATCAAAAATTATGTGTAATGACGGTTACTCTTTAAGTTGGGAACCTTATTTCTGCCAAAAGTAGTAACAGATATCAAAAAACAGTAATTACTAGAGATGGGAGAATCGATTCTAATGATTCTAAATTTGTATGGGGGTAGTGTCCCTCACTGTATGGGGGTAGTGTCCCTCACTGTATGGGGGTAGTGTCCCTCACTGTATGGCGGTAGTGTCCCTCACTGTATGGGGGGTAGTGTCCCTCACTGTATGGCGGTAGTGTCCCTCACAGTTTGGCTGTAATCTTAACTGTATGGGGGTAGTGTCCATCACTGTATGGCGGTAGTGTCCCTCACTGTATGGGGGTAGTGTCCCTCACTGTATGGGGGTAGTGTCCCTCACTGTATGGGGGGTAGTGTCCCTCACTGTATGGGGGGTAGTGTCCCTCACTGTATGGCGGTAGTGTCCCTCACAGTTTGGCTGTAATCTTTACTGTATGGGGGTAGTGTCCCTCACTGTATGGGGGTAGTGTCCCTCACTGTATGGGGGTAGTGTCACTCACAGTATGGCGGTAGAGTCCCTCACTGTATGGCGGTAGAGTCCCTCACTATATGGCGGTAGAGTCCCTCACTGTATGGTGGTAGTGTCCCTCACTGTATGATGGTAGTGTTCCTCACTGTATGGCTGTATTCACTGTACGGTGGTAGTGTCCTTCACTGTATGGCGGTAGTGTCCCTCACTGTATGGCAGTAGTGTTCCTCACTGTATGGCTGTATTCACTGTTTGGGGGAAGTGTTCCTCACTGTATGGCTGTATTCCTCACTGTATGGGGGTAGTGTCCCTCACTGTATGGCAGTAGTGTCCCTCACTGTATGGCAGTAGTGTCCCTCACTGTATGGCGGTAGCGTCCCTCACTGTATGGCGGTAGTGTTCCTCACTGTATGGCTGTATTCCTCACTGTATGGGGGTAGTGTCCCTCACTGTATGGCAGTAGTGTCCCTCACTGTATGGCAGTAGTGTCCCTCACTGTATGGCGGTAGAGTCCCTCACTGTATGGCGGTAGTGTTCCTCACTGTATGGCTGTATTCACTGTATGGCGGTAGTGTCCCTCACTGTATGGCGGTAGTGTCCCTCACTGTATGGCGGTAGTGTCCATCACTGTATGGCGGTAGTGTTCCTCACTGTATGGCGGTAGTGTCCCTCACTGTATGGCGGTAGTGTTCCTCACTGTATGGCTGTATTCACTGTAAGAGGGAATTGTTCCTCACTGTATGGCTGTATTCCTCACTGTATGGGGGTAGTGTCCCTCACTGTATGGGGGTAGTGTCCCTCACTGTATGGCTGTATTCAGTGTGTGGGGAGTAGTGTCCCTAACTGTACGGCGGTAGTGTTCCTCACTGTATGGAGGTAGTGTCCCTCACTGTATGGGGGTAGTGTCCCTCACTGTATGGGGGTAGTGTCACTCACAGTATGGCGGTAGAGTCCCTCACTGTATGGCGGTAGAGTCCCTCACTATATGGCGGTAGAGTCCCTCACTGTATGGTGGTAGAGTCCCTCACTGTATGGGGGTAGTGTTCCTCACTGTATGGCTGTATTCACTGTACGGTGGTAGTGTCCTTCACTGTATGGCGGTAGTGTCCCTCACTGTATGGCGGTAGTGTTCCTCACTGTATGGCTGTATTCACTGTTTGGGGGAAGTGTTCCTCACTGTATGGCTGTATTCCTCACTGTATGGGGGTAGTGTCCCTCACTGTATGGCAGTAGTGTCCCTCACTGTATGGCAGTAGTGTCCCTCACTGTATGGCGGTAGAGTCCCTCACTGTATGGCGGTAGTGTTCCTCACTGTATGGCTGTATTCACTGTACGGCGGTATTGTCCCTCACTGTATGGCGGTAGTGTCCCTCACTGTATGGGGGTAGTGTCCCTCACTGTATGGGGGTAGTGTCCCTCACTGTATGGGGGGTAGTGTCCCTCACTGTATGGGGGGTAGTGTCCCTCACTGTATGGCGGTAGTGTCCCTCACAGTTTGGCTGTAATCTTTACTGTATGGGGGTAGTGTCCCTCACTGTATGGGGGTAGTGTCCCTCACTGTATGGGGGTAGTGTCACTCACAGTATGGCGGTAGAGTCCCTCACTGTATGGCGGTAGAGTCCCTCACTATATGGCGGTAGAGTCCCTCACTGTATGGTGGTAGTGTCCCTCACTGTATGATGGTAGTGTTCCTCACTGTATGGCTGTATTCACTGTACGGTGGTAGTGTCCTTCACTGTATGGCGGTAGTGTCCCTCACTGTATGGCAGTAGTGTTCCTCACTGTATGGCTGTATTCACTGTTTGGGGGAAGTGTTCCTCACTGTATGGCTGTATTCCTCACTGTATGGGGGTAGTGTCCCTCACTGTATGGCAGTAGTGTCCCTCACTGTATGGCAGTAGTGTCCCTCACTGTATGGCGGTAGCGTCCCTCACTGTATGGCGGTAGTGTTCCTCACTGTATGGCTGTATTCCTCACTGTATGGGGGTAGTGTCCCTCACTGTATGGCAGTAGTGTCCCTCACTGTATGGCAGTAGTGTCCCTCACTGTATGGCGGTAGAGTCCCTCACTGTATGGCGGTAGTGTTCCTCACTGTATGGCTGTATTCACTGTATGGCGGTAGTGTCCCTCACTGTATGGCGGTAGTGTCCCTCACTGTATGGCGGTAGTGTCCATCACTGTATGGCGGTAGTGTTCCTCACTGTATGGCGGTAGTGTCCCTCACTGTATGGCGGTAGTGTTCCTCACTGTATGGCTGTATTCACTGTAAGAGGGAATTGTTCCTCACTGTATGGCTGTATTCCTCACTGTATGGGGGTAGTGTCCCTCACTGTATGGGGGTAGTGTCCCTCACTGTATGGCTGTATTCAGTGTGTGGGGAGTAGTGTCCCTAACTGTACGGCGGTAGTGTTCCTCACTGTATGGAGGTAGTGTCCCTCACTGTATGGGGGTAGTGTCCCTCACTGTATGGGGGTAGTGTCACTCACAGTATGGCGGTAGAGTCCCTCACTGTATGGCGGTAGAGTCCCTCACTATATGGCGGTAGAGTCCCTCACTGTATGGTGGTAGAGTCCCTCACTGTATGGGGGTAGTGTTCCTCACTGTATGGCTGTATTCACTGTACGGTGGTAGTGTCCTTCACTGTATGGCGGTAGTGTCCCTCACTGTATGGCGGTAGTGTTCCTCACTGTATGGCTGTATTCACTGTTTGGGGGAAGTGTTCCTCACTGTATGGCTGTATTCCTCACTGTATGGGGGTAGTGTCCCTCACTGTATGGCAGTAGTGTCCCTCACTGTATGGCAGTAGTGTCCCTCACTGTATGGCGGTAGAGTCCCTCACTGTATGGCGGTAGTGTTCCTCACTGTATGGCTGTATTCACTGTACGGCGGTATTGTCCCTCACTGTATGGCGGTAGTGTTCCTCACTGTATGGCGGTAGTGTCCCTCACTGTATGGCGGTTGTGTTCCTCACTGTATGGCTGTATTCACTGTAAGAGGGAATTGTTCCTCACTGTATGGCTGTATTCCTCACTGTATGGGGGTAGTGTCCCTCACTGTATGGGGGTAGTGTCCCTCACTGTATGGCTGTATTCAGTGTGTGGGGAGTAGAGTGCTTAACTGTACGGCGGTAGTGTTCCTCACTGTATGGAGGCAGTGTTCCTCACTGTATTGAGGCAGTGTTCCTCACTGTATTGAGGCAGTGTTCCTCACTGTATGGGGGTAGTGTCCCTTACTGTACGGCGGTAGTGTCTCTCACTGTATGGCTATATTCACTGTATGGAGGTAGTGTTCCGCACTGTATGGCGGTAGTATCCTGCACTGTATGGCTGTATTCTTCACTGTATGGGGGAAGTGTCCCTCACTGTATGGGGGTAGTATTCCTCACTGTATGGGGGTAGTGTCCCTCACTGTATGGCTATATTCACTGTATGGAGGTAGTGTTCTGCACTGTATGGCGGTAGTATTCCTCACTGTATGGCTGTATTCTTCACTGTATGGGGGTAGTGTCCCTCACTGTATGGGGGTAGTATTCCTCACTGTATGCCTGTATTCTTCACTGTATGGGGGTAGTGTCCCTCACTGTACGGAGGTAGTGTTCCTCACTGTACGGCGGTAGTGTTCCTCACTGTATGGAGGCAGTGTTCCTCACTGTATGGCGGTAGTGTCCGTGACTGTATGGAGGTAGTATCCGTCACTGTATGGAGGTAGTGTCTGTCACTGTATGGAGGTAGTGTTCCTCACTGTATGGGGGTAGTTTTCCTCACTGTATGGCGGCAGTGTCCCTCACTGTATGGCGGAAGTGTTCCCCACTGTGTGGCGGTAGTGTCCCTCACTGTATGGTGGCAGTGTCCCTCACTGTATGGCGGTAGAGTCCCTCACTATATGGCGGTAGAGTCCCTCACTGTATGGTGGTAGTGTCCCTCACTGTATGATGGTAGTGTTCCTCACTGTATGGCTGTATTCACTGTACGGTGGTAGTGTCCTTCACTGTATGGCGGTAGTGTCCCTCACTGTATGGCAGTAGTGTTCCTCACTGTATGGCTGTATTCACTGTTTGGGGGAAGTGTTCCTCACTGTATGGCTGTATTCCTCACTGTATGGGGGTAGTGTCCCTCACTGTATGGCAGTAGTGTCCCTCACTGTATGGCAGTAGTGTCCCTCACTGTATGGCGGTAGCGTCCCTCACTGTATGGCGGTAGTGTTCCTCACTGTATGGCTGTATTCCTCACTGTATGGGGGTAGTGTCCCTCACTGTATGGCAGTAGTGTCCCTCACTGTATGGCAGTAGTGTCCCTCACTGTATGGCGGTAGAGTCCCTCACTGTATGGCGGTAGTGTTCCTCACTGTATGGCTGTATTCACTGTATGGCGGTAGTGTCCCTCACTGTATGGCGGTAGTGTCCCTCACTGTATGGCGGTAGTGTCCATCACTGTATGGCGGTAGTGTTCCTCACTGTATGGCGGTAGTGTCCCTCACTGTATGGCGGTAGTGTTCCTCACTGTATGGCTGTATTCACTGTAAGAGGGAATTGTTCCTCACTGTATGGCTGTATTCCTCACTGTATGGGGGTAGTGTCCCTCACTGTATGGGGGTAGTGTCCCTCACTGTATGGCTGTATTCAGTGTGTGGGGAGTAGTGTCCCTAACTGTACGGCGGTAGTGTTCCTCACTGTATGGAGGTAGTGTCCCTCACTGTATGGGGGTAGTGTCCCTCACTGTATGGGGGTAGTGTCACTCACAGTATGGCGGTAGAGTCCCTCACTGTATGGCGGTAGAGTCCCTCACTATATGGCGGTAGAGTCCCTCACTGTATGGTGGTAGAGTCCCTCACTGTATGGGGGTAGTGTTCCTCACTGTATGGCTGTATTCACTGTACGGTGGTAGTGTCCTTCACTGTATGGCGGTAGTGTCCCTCACTGTATGGCGGTAGTGTTCCTCACTGTATGGCTGTATTCACTGTTTGGGGGAAGTGTTCCTCACTGTATGGCTGTATTCCTCACTGTATGGGGGTAGTGTCCCTCACTGTATGGCAGTAGTGTCCCTCACTGTATGGCAGTAGTGTCCCTCACTGTATGGCGGTAGAGTCCCTCACTGTATGGCGGTAGTGTTCCTCACTGTATGGCTGTATTCACTGTACGGCGGTATTGTCCCTCACTGTATGGCGGTAGTGTTCCTCACTGTATGGCGGTAGTGTCCCTCACTGTATGGCGGTTGTGTTCCTCACTGTATGGCTGTATTCACTGTAAGAGGGAATTGTTCCTCACTGTA
The DNA here is from genome assembly GCF_040894005.1 of Engystomops pustulosus. Lineage (NCBI taxonomy): Eukaryota > Metazoa > Chordata > Amphibia > Anura > Leptodactylidae > Engystomops > Engystomops pustulosus. The sequence goes on from NC_092414.1 coordinate 34,927,151, forward strand.
TGGCTGTATTCCTCACTGTATGGGGGTAGTGTCCCTCACTGTATGGGGGTAGTGTCCCTCACTGTATGGCTGTATTCAGTGTGTGGGGAGTAGAGTGCTTAACTGTACGGCGGTAGTGTTCCTCACTGTATGGAGGCAGTGTTCCTCACTGTATTGAGGCAGTGTTCCTCACTGTATTGAGGCAGTGTTCCTCACTGTATGGGGGTAGTGTCCCTTACTGTACGGCGGTAGTGTCTCTCACTGTATGGCTATATTCACTGTATGGAGGTAGTGTTCCGCACTGTATGGCGGTAGTATCCTGCACTGTATGGCTGTATTCTTCACTGTATGGGGGAAGTGTCCCTCACTGTATGGGGGTAGTATTCCTCACTGTATGGGGGTAGTGTCCCTCACTGTATGGCTATATTCACTGTATGGAGGTAGTGTTCTGCACTGTATGGCGGTAGTATTCCTCACTGTATGGCTGTATTCTTCACTGTATGGGGGTAGTGTCCCTCACTGTATGGGGGTAGTATTCCTCACTGTATGCCTGTATTCTTCACTGTATGGGGGTAGTGTCCCTCACTGTACGGAGGTAGTGTTCCTCACTGTACGGCGGTAGTGTTCCTCACTGTATGGAGGCAGTGTTCCTCACTGTATGGCGGTAGTGTCCGTGACTGTATGGAGGTAGTATCCGTCACTGTATGGAGGTAGTGTCTGTCACTGTATGGAGGTAGTGTTCCTCACTGTATGGGGGTAGTTTTCCTCACTGTATGGCGGCAGTGTCCCTCACTGTATGGCGGAAGTGTTCCCCACTGTGTGGCGGTAGTGTCCCTCACTGTATGGTGGCAGTGTCCCTCTCTGTATGGCAGTAGTGTCCCCCACTGTATGGCGGTAGTGTTCTCCGCTGTGTGGAGGTAGTGTTTCTCAATGTATGGGGGTAGTGTTCCTCACTGTATGGGTGTAGTGTTCCTCACTGTATGGGTGTAGTGTTCCCAGCTGTGTGGCGGTAGTGTTTCTCAATGTATGGAGGTAGTGTTCTTCACTGTATGGGTGTAGTGTTCCTCACTGTATGGTGGCAGTGTCCCTCACTGTATGGCGGTAGTGTTCCTCACTGTATGGCAGTAGTGTTCCTCACTGTATGACTGTACTGTTCCTCACTGTATGGGGGTAGTGTCCCTCACTGTATGGAGGTAGTGTTCCTTGTTGTATGGCGGTAGTGTTCCCCACTGTATGGCAGTAGTGTCCCTCACTGTATGGAGGTAGTGTTCCTTGCTGTATGGCGGTAGTGTTCCCCACTGTATGGCAGTAGTGTTCCTCACTGTATGGAGGTAGTGTTCCTTGCTGTATGGCGGTAGTGTTCCCCACTGTATGGCGGTAGTGTTCCTCACTGTATGGCGGTAGTGTTCCTCACTGTGTGGCGGTAGTGTTCCTCACTGTATGACTGTAGTGTTTCTCACTGTGTTCCTCCTCGAAAAAAAAAAATATTTTGCCATTCTCTGGCGCTAATAACTTTTTTATACTTTGGTGTACGGAGCTGTTGGTGATGTCATTTTTTGCAACTTTTGACAACGTTTTCATTGCTATCATTTTTAGGAATGTATGACCCTTTTATCACTCTTTATTGAATTTTTTATATTTTTCAAAATGACAAAAAAAGTGCCATTTTTTACTTTAGGCTCTATTTTCCGTTACGGGGTTAAACACAGTGAAAAACCATTATTATATTTTGATAGATCGGACATTTTTGGACGTGGCAATATCTAATGTGTTTATGATTTTTACTGTTTATTTTTATATCAGTTCTAGGGAAAAGGGGGTGATTTGAACTTTTAGGTTTTTTAAAAAAAAAATCAGGTATTTTTTATTAAAACTTTTAGGTTTTTAATTATATATTTTTTTTAAACTGTTTTTTTATTTTTACTATTTTTCAGACTCCCAAGGGTACTTTAACCCTAGGTTGTCTGATTGATCCTACCATATATTGCCATACTACAGTATGGCAGTATATGGGGATTTTCCATCTTAATTACAATGTGCTGATCGCACATTGCAATAAAGGGGTTAAATTAAGGCAGCCACAGGTCCTCGGAAGACCCGAGGCTGCCATGCCAATGGATCGCCACTCCCCAATGACCTCTCTGGGAGCAAGATGGCAGCTTTGCTGGCGGCTTCATGCAGGTTAACACTTTTGATTGGTGCTAGCACCGACCGCAAGCCCGTGAGCTCTCTCCATGCACCCGCACCCGGCATGTGACATATCTGCTCAAACCCCAAGGCTGACTGTCAGAGTCCTGGGTACCCACAGAACAGGCTTTAAGACTCCTGTGTTATCCTAGACTGTACGATTACTGGGCTACTCGGTGAGCAGGCTGTAAGACACTACCCCAAGTGAGAGCAGTAAGGCTTCTGGGCCAACCTAAAACAGAGCTGTAAGACACCTTTGTCAGACTCCGCAACCCCCAGTGCAATTGTCAGACTCCTAGGCCACCCCTACAGTAGTCTTTTAAACTCCTGGGCCACTCAGTGAGCAGGCTGTTAAACTCAAACTTTGCCCAAAGTAACTGTAAGTCTTCTAAGCCAACCCAAAAGCGAGCATCTGTCTGTCTGCAGCTGGCAGTCTCTTTTCAGTGACTTTCTGTGTGTCGCTGGCAGTCTTTTTTCAGTGACTGTGTGTTTCTGTCTGTTGCTGGCAGTCTAATTTCAGTGCCTGTCTGTCGCTGGCAGTCTCTTTTCAGTGAGTGTGTGTGTATGTCTTTCTGTCACTGGCAGTCTCGTTTGAGTGACTGTATTCCTTTCTGTCTGTTGCTGGCAGTCTCATTTCAGTGACTGTCTGTTGCTGGCAGTCTCTTTTCAGTGAGTTTGTGTGTATGTCTTTCAGTCACTGGCAGTCTCTTTTGAGTGATTGTGTGTTTGTGTCTGTGTGCTGCTGGCAGTCTCTTTTCAGTGACTGTGTGTTTGTTGCTGGCAGTCTCTTTTCAGGGACTATGTGTCTGTCTCTCGCTGGCTGTCTCTTTTCAGTGATCGTGTGTGTCTGTCTGTCGCTGGCAGTCTCTTTTCAATGACTTTCTTTGTGTCTGTCGCTGGCAGTTTCATTTCAGTGACTGTCTGTGTTTGTCTGTCTGTGGCTGGCTGTCTCTTTTCAGTGATCGTGTGTGTCTGTCTGCCACTGGCAGTCTCTTTTCAGTGACTGTCTGTGTTTGTCTGTCTGTCTGTGGCTGGCAGTCTCTTTTCAGTGACTGTGTGTGTATGTCTGTCGTTGGCAGTCTATTTTCAGTTACTGTCTGTCTGTGGCAGTCTTTTTTCAGTGACTGTGTGTGTTTTTCTGTGTGTCGCTGGCAGTCTCTTTTCAGTGACGGTCTGGGTGTATGTGTGGGTCTGTCTGTCAGACCCAGACCCAGAGCAGGATATCAGAATACTGGGCCACCCTTAGAACACACTGCCAAAGTCCTAGTTACCCCCAGAGCAGGCTGTCAGACATCTGCTCAAAACCCAAGGTAGGCTGTCAGAATCCTGGATACCCCCAGAGCAGGCTGTCAGTTCGCTGGGCTACCCCCAGAGAAGGCTGTCAGACTTCTCGGCCTCCCCAAAACAGGCTTTTAGACTCCTGTCTTGACCACAGAGCACGTTGTACTCCTGAGCAAGCTGTAAGACTCTACCCCCAGTGAGAGCTGTAAGGCTTCTGGGCCAACCCAAAAGCAGCTGTAAGACACCAATGTCATCCTGCAGAGCAAGCTGTAAGGCAGCTCTATTACCAAAACAATTGGCTCTAAAACTGCCCTGTCACCCCAAGAGCAGGTTGTAAGACTGCTCTGTCAGACATCTGCTCAAACCCCAAGGCAGGCTGTCAGACTTCTGGGACACCCCAAAACAGGCTTTAAGACTCCTGTGTTATCCCCAAAGTAGGCTGTAAGACTCCTGTTTCTCCCCCACAGCAGGCTGTAAGTCTCCTGGGCTACTCCGTGAGTAGGCTGTAAGACACTACCCCAAGTGAGAGCAGTAAGGCTTCTGGGCCAACCCAAAAGCAAACTGTAAGACATCTCTGTCAGATTCCTGCGCCATTCCCAGAACAGGTTTCAGACTCCTGGTCCACCCCTACAGTAGTCTTTTAAAGTCCTGGGCCAACCCCTAGAGCAAGCTTTAAGACTCCTGTGCTACTCCCAGAGTAGGCTGTAAGACTCCTCCGTGAGCAGACTGTAAAACTCTACCCCCAGTAAGCTTTAAGTCTTCTAGGCCAACCCAAAAGCGAGCTGTAAGACACCAGTGTCATCCCCCAGAGTATGCTGTAAGACTGATCAGTTACCCCAATAGGTAAAATTCGCCCAAAAAACGAGCATAACTCGGGTGGTGTGTCACCTTGACAAAAAAACATAATTTTGTGATATTTATAGTTTAAATAACAAATATGTATACTATTTAACTTCTAGGGTACTTTAACCGTAGGTTGCCTGATTGATCCTACCATACTACAATATGGCAGTATATGGGGATTTTCCCAATCATCTATTACTATGTGCAAATCGCACATTGTAATAGATCAGTTACAATCAGACAGGTGTGGAAATGCTTAGTAACCTGTGAACTTTCATGACAGAGAGGGCGCAGGCACCGCTTTCTGCATCTCCCTCATGCCCTCTTGGCATGGAGAAGGTATGAGGAGCAAAATAATCGCAATGTCTGGCGATTTGCAAGGCGTTGCGATTATTTCAGGGCTTGTACATCACAAAACTGACACACAAGCCCTGATGACTGTCTTCTATCATACAGTGCACTGACCTTACTTACTATATGATGAGAGTGGTTGTCCTCCCTTGCCCCTGCTGTGGAGATGGTCAGTGTAGAGGTGGCAGCTGCTGGGACATCACACAAGGCAGCAGCGATGTGACCTCTGACTGTGCTACCATCTTCCCCCCACCACAACTATCAGGAGCTGCAGAGGAGCCTCCTGGGTGTATGGCCGGGTCACCTCTCCTGCTGTGCCCCATGCTGATACCTGTGCTGACTGGAGACACTAGGCACAGCTCACACATCCCCCGGCCCGGGAGAGGAGGAGGAGGGGGGAGTGCTGGAAGCTCAGTGCAATCTCTCAGCCTCCCGGCTACTGCACCTGGTCATGTAGGATGAAACTTAACTCTCAGGCAGCCGTGTGTCAGTGAAAATGGCTACTATAGCACGCGTGTCATAGGTTAGCCATCACTGCTATAGGTGAATATTCTACCACTTTAGTAGAAATAACCTCTAATCAATTTACAAAAATTTTAACAAAGTGACATGACAATATACCATGCAAGTCTGCAAACTCAACTGGTCAAACACTTAGTTCTTTACATTAACATTTAACATATTTTAACAATAACTTTAACATACTTATTGACATTACTAAACAATATTACAATTTAAACACTCACCTTGCACTATGCTAAACCTGGTGGAGGCCTAGTTGTCTCACAGCCCCACTGTGGATGTGACCCAGGCATCTTACAGTGACTAATAAGGGTGGTCCAGGAGACTTATAGCTCGAAATGGGGGTCACCCTAGAGTCTTAAAGCTTGCTCTTTGGTGACAAAGCACTTTTATAGCCTGCTCTGGGGGATGACACAGGTATCTTACAGATTGCTTTTGGGTTGGCCCAGAAGCCTTACAGCTCTCACTGGGGGTAAAGTCTTACAGCCTTCTACCCCCTGCTTTGGGGGAAAAACAGGAGTCTTACAGCCTTCTCTGGGGGTAACACAAGTTTGCTCTGGGGGTGGCCCAGAAGTCTGACAGCCTGCTCTGGGGTTTTCCCAGGAGTCCAACAGACTGCTCTGGCTTGGCCCAGAAGCCTTACAGCTCTCACTGGGGTCTGCTCATAGAATAGCCCAGGATTCTTACCTCCTGTTTTGGTGGGGAAAAACGAGTCTTACAGCCTACTCTGTGGATATCCAGGAATCTGACAGCATGCTTTAGGGTTTGAGCAGATGTCTGACAGCCTCCTCTGGGGGTGGCCAAAGAGTTTGACAGCCTGCTCCGGGGTTAGCCCATCAGTCTGACAGCCTGCTCTGTGGGTAGCCAGGAGTCTTAAAGCTTGCTCTGTGGGTATCCAGGAGTCTGACAGCCTGCTCTGGGGGTACCCAGGAGTCTGACACCATGCTCTGGTGGTGGTCCAGGAATCTGACAGCACACACTGGGGTTGGAATAGGGGTGTGAACTGGCACAGGTTGTAGCACAGTTTTACACTAAATGGCATAAAATGGAATGGTTTTTATCATACAGTAGAGCACATTTTGCCAGCGAATAATACATTCTCGCTAGAGATGAGCAAATTTGTTGAAATTCGATTCAACCCGCTTCGCCAAATTTTCCAAAAAAGTCGATTTGAATCATGATGAGCCTATAGGGTGTTGTAGAATGTTGTGCCATGCTCAAATATGCATAGAGAGCCTGGTTTGGTCTTTAAACAATGCTGTGTTTTAGTATGACACGCACATGAAAGCCGCCACTCTTAGAATCACTTCACTCTTCAATTCCATGTGCACTTAAAGGGGCCAACTTCCTCTGTGTTCTGTATCCACTCCTGCAACGTAGAGTAGAGTGGTGGAGGTTGAAAACAGCATTATGGAAATCACAGAGGGAGACGGTTGGCAGCATGAGTAGGCCGCAGAGTGTCACATTGACAAATTATGGAGGTGACAGCAACATTGTAGGCCACAGAGTGGTACAATGAGAAATTCTTGAGCTGACAGCTACATGGTAGGCCACAGTGTGGCACAATGTTAGATCATGGCGGCGGCAGTGGCAGCAGAAGGTCAGAGAGTAGGACAATGAGAAATTCTGGAGGTGGCTGCAACATGGTAGGCCACACAGTGGCACAATGAATTCGAAGTTTAAATTTATTTTAAATTTGAAGAGGAGAGACGCCACATGCATTATTAATTACAGTTTCCCTGAAAATATGATGTCTTTGCCAAAAAAAAACTTCAAAGGTGGCAGTGGCGGGAGCAGCAGGGGCATGAGGTCCGAGAGTGTCACAATGACAAATTCTTTAGGTAGCAGCAACATGATAGGCCACAGAGTGGCACAATGTTAGAGCGTGGAAGCGGCAGTGGTGGCAGCAGCAGCAGACGGTCAGAAAATGGCTCACTGACAAATTCTGGAGATGGCAGCAACATGGTAGGCCATAGTGTGGCACAATCATAGAGCGTGAAGGTGGCAGCAGCATCAGCAGGTCAGAGAGTAGGACAATGACAAATTCTGGAGGTGGCAGCAACCTGGTAGGCCACAGAGTGGCACAATGAATTCGAAGTTGAAATTTTTAAATTTAAATGTGAAGAGTAGAGAGGCCACATGCATTATTCATTACAGTTTCCCTGAAAATATTATGTCTTTGCCAAAAAAGAACTTCAAAGATGGCAGTGGCAGCAGCAGAGGCGGCATGAGGTCAGAGGCGGCATGAGGTTGCACGATGACAAATTCTTTAGGTGGCAGCAACATGGTAGGCCACAGAGTGGCACAATCATAGAGCATGAAGGGGGCAGTGGCAGCAGCAGCAGGTCAAGAGTAGGACAATGAGAAATTGTGGAGGTGGCAGCAACATGGTAGGCCACAGAGTGGCACAATGTTAGAGCGTGGAGGCGGCAGTGGTGGCAGTAGCAGCAGGTCAGAGAGTGGCACAATGATAAATTCCTGATGTGGCAGCAACATGGTAGGCCACTGAGTGGCACAATGTTAGAGCGTGGAAGCGGCAGTGGTGGCAGCAGCAGCAGGCGGTCAGAAAATGGCTCACTGACAAATTCTGGAGGTGGCAGCAACATGGTAGGCCATAGTGTGGCACAATCATAGACCGTGAAGGGGCAGTGGCAGCAGCAGCAGGTCAAGAGTAGGACAATGACAAATTCTGGAGGTGGCAGCAACATGGTAGGCCACAGAGTGGCACAACGTTAGAGCATGGAGGCGGCAGTGGTGGCAGTAGCAGCAGGTCAGAGAGTGGCACAATGATAAATTCTGGATGTGGCAGCAACATGGTAGGCCAATGAGTGGCACAATGTTAGAGTGTGGAGGTGGCAGTGGTGGCAAAAGCAGCAGCAGGAGGTCAGAAAGTGGCACAGTCACAGAGTGTGGAGGTGGGTGACAATTCCAGTCCCTGCTTAAGATGGCGGGAGGCAGATGGAGCAACTGGCAGCGGATGTCTGACTTAAAGTGGGTGGCAGCATCAGAATAGTGGCTGAGGCAGGTAGTTAGAATCTAGACTTATTTCTCAATGTTTGGAGGAGGCGTCATGTCTGATCTAATCTGATGCGTAAGGCATTGGTGTGTTGAAATCCTGGCCGATTCACGCCTGATTCATCGTGACAATGGTCAGTCTCTCCACATTATGGGTGGACAAGTGGGTTCTCCTCAGGGTAACGATGGCCCCCACTGCACTGAACACCCGCTCTGATGCCACACTACTGGCCGAGCATGACAGCTTCTCTAATGCAAACTCTGCAAGTTGCGGCCACACATCAAGTTTGGCTGCCCAGAAGTCCAGGGGATCCTCTACCTGGGGTGGTAGAGTGCTGTCTAAGTAGGCCCCCACCTGCTGGTGCAGGATCTGCTCCATGTCCTGCTGCTGCTGGCGACGGCTGCCCTCCTCACTAGACGGGTGAAGGAAGCTGTTCAATAAGGACTCCATACTTAAGCTGCTGCTGAAGGAGCTGCTACTGCTACTACCCCCCAATCTCCCCACAGCAGTCGTGGCAGTAGTACGTGACCGATGACTGCAAGGAATCCCCTGGTCAGACCTGACAGAGAATGGACAATGGCGCATATAGGCAGTGGCCAACTGTCTGCACAGTATATCTCTATAGTATGCCAGTTTTTCCTCTCTCTCGGCAGCTGGAAAAAAGGCACCCATTTTTGACTGGCAGCGAAGGTCCAAGAGGGTGGAGAGCCAAAACTCAAAGTGACTCCTAGGGCATCCCGGCCTCCATCTCCACTGTATACTGCCACGGTGCTTCTGGGTCATCTGCCTCGTCTTCAACCTCTTCTAGATGCTCCTGCTCCTCCTCTCCTGTCACCTGAGTAGAAAAACCACTAATTTCAGCAGACTCTGCTTGTGCTTCAATGTCCTCCTCCTCTTCCTCCTCCAGTTCAGCCCCCACCGGACTCATCTGGCCATGAGTTGTAGTCGCCACTTCTCCAGCGCCCTGACCAGACAGATTTTGCAGCATGAGTTCCAGGACAAGAAGCAGTGGAATGACGTTATTCATCCCGCAGTCCTGGCGACTGACTAATAACGTGGCCTGTTCAAAGGGCCTGATTAAAAGGCAGGTGTCACTCATGAGTGCCAGTGGCTGACATCAAAGTTACACAGGGGAGTACTACGGTCCACTTGTATCATCAAAAAAACATTGATGGCTTTTCTCTGTTCATACAGACGGTCTAACATATGGAGGCTGGAATTCTAACGGGTGGAAACATTGCATATCAGCTTATGCTGGGGGAGGCCATTCTGTCACTGCAACACGAGGAGGGTGTGCTTGGCTTTGTAAGAATGGCTGAAGTGCATGCACAGCTTCCTGACCATTTTTAGTATGTCTTGCAGATGGGTGGAAAACTTCAGACAACCAGATTGAACATGGAGGGCGCGAGGACCGTCCCTCCTTGGTGCAGCGTGGACACCATATTCCTCCCATTGTCTGTCACAATGGTTCCAATTTGCAGTTGTCGCGGAGAAAGCCACATTGGTTTCTTATTGCATGACGTGGAGCAGTTCCTCCCCTGTGTGACTTCCTTTGCCCAGGCAAACCAGGTGTAGAACTGCGTGACACCGCTGTGCCCTCCACATGTGGTATGATGGAGCAGCACTTACACTTGTGGAGGCTGAGGTGGTGGTGGAGAAGGAGGAGACAGACATTGGAGCAGGAGCAGCAGGTTGGCAACCTGGAGGAGAAAGCGCCGTCTACTGTTCAAGTTGTTGGTGTGGATGGGAAGGAAGCACATTCACCCAGTGGGCCATAAAGGACATATACTGGCCTTGACCATAGTTACAGCTTCACACATCCGCGCTGGCGTGCACCTTGGAAGAAACTGGCCCACCTTCTGTTCTATATATTTGTGAAGGGCTGGTACTGCCTTTTTGGAAAAGAAATTTCTGCTTGGAACTCTCCAACTCGGTTTGGCACCAGCCATTAGTTCTCTGAAGGGTGCAGAGTCCACGACTTGGAAAGGGAGGGACTGCAGTACCAACAACTTGGACAGGAGCATGATCAGCTTATGTACCTTAGGATGGCTGGACGCATACAGTTGTCTCTTTGTAATCGCCTCGCTCAACAACTCCTGGCACCATGCGTAGAGAGGAACACGAGCACATGGACCAGGAGATGATGTCAAAGACAAACAGCTCCCTTGAGCCGAGGTGCAGGAGCCTTGACTGGCTGAAACAGAATGTATGTCACTAGGTGCTGCTGCTGTTGCTGCTACGGCAGGATGGACCACATCTGAGACCCATTTCTACCAAGGCCATTGGATGGTGACACTGCATGTGTTGACACAGGGCCATGGTGCCAACAATAGCTCCCTGGCCACGCTTCACTTTCTGGCCGCAGATTCGACATATACACACGCTCGGCTCCTGGTGTCTTCACAAAAAAAGCCACACCGCTGAGATGGTGATTTTACCGCCAACACTCTGCACTGAGTGACTACTACTACCGCGGCTGCCTCACTGAGCCCCTCTGCCACTGCTTACTTGGACCTACAAAGCGGGATGTGTACCCCGCGGCTGTTTGGCTCCCATCCTCGCACTGAAGCCACCCTGCTGACTCATGGCCACAGTAGCGACTTGCTGCCTGACGCGCAAACTGACACTCTCATCCGACGATGATGAATCTCCTGCTACACTCGGCTCCCAAGTGCGATCGTCTATATCATCATCAATTTGCATTTCCCTGTCACTGCTACTCTCCTCAACGGTGTCAGTATGCACAGCCTGCATACTGCACGAAGCAGAGGATGTCTGCCCCATCTCTTCACTGCCAAGCAACTGCTGACTGTCCTCAAACACTTCGCCCTCGCTGAATAGTGGCGCTGAGCCCAGACCACCTAGTAGCTCTCTTGCTGAGGGAAATGAACAGGACAGAGGCTGGTTGAAGACATGTGAGGGCCGCTGACCTGCTCCCTGGGCCATGCCAACTAATTGTTGTATCTGAAGAACCCACGGACTCTTGGCTGGTGTTGTCAGATGTGTGAGAAAGTGAGAGGTGTTGTGTGGGAAAACCGCTATCTGTCTTACAGGCAGATGAAATGCTGGTGGTAAAAGCCTTGGGTTTGTCTGCAGTAACCCAAGGGTTAATGCAGACATGATAAGCAGGAATAGTCTGTTTTGTCTGTGTTGGCCTAGCTAACACAGACACATTTGTAATGTCCGTACTGGGCCTGCTTATTATGGAGTAGGGGTAGGCTGGTAGTGGGACTCCTACTCCACCCGGGCTTCGGTCCTGGGCTTTTGTATAGCCCACAGGTGCAGGTCACAGGCCTCGTTAGGGTCTGATTTAGTCTGCAGGCCAGAAGCAGTAGGGGAGGCCCTACCTGGAGAGCTGAAAGCGAGATTGCATTCTCACAGCAAAGGTAACTGAGGGTCTCCTGTCTTGCTGCTGGCCAAGAGCGTGTGCCAGGCAGCCTGGTACCCGGATAGCTAGGGTCCTCCAAATGTATTAGACAGCGCCTAGCCGGGCAGGAAATACTTTTATAATGTTTTTGCATGTGCCTAAGCCAAGGCTGAATTTGTGTTATGTTTTGCAAGTGTGAATAAACACTTAAGTTGGACTTTTAAACCTGCATGTGTCACTGCTTCCTGCACTGCTACCTGTCAACTACCAGAGCAATTCCCCACATATGGTGGATTGGAGAGGGCAAAAGTGCAGTGAAGTATACACTAGTGCATGTCCTGGAAGTTGACAGCACTGAAGCTGCAAGCCACAGCCATGGAGGAGTTAATCAAGCAGCTTGTCCAGTCCAACGTGCAGCAGCAAGAGACAAACAGATTGCTGCTCCAGCAGAAACAGCCCTGACCGCTGCTCAGCAAAGGACTGTCCCAGCAATGACGGTGAAGGACGCCAGGAAAGAGGTCCGCAAAGCTATGACCAAGATGACCGCCGAGGATGATGTGGAGGCCTATCTGACAGGCTTTGAGAGGGTGGCCACCCGAGAGAGGTTGCCAAAGCAACACTGGGCAGAGGTGTTGGCCCCCTTCCTCGTCGCTGATCCCCAGCAGGCATACTACGACCTGAGAGCGGAGGATGCCCAGGACTACACCAAGGTAAAGGCAGAGATCTTGGCCCGACTAGGAGTGGATCAGCATCTACGCGCTCAAAGAGTGAATAGCTGGAGATACCAGGAGGCGCTACCACCGAGGGGGCAGATGCACCAACTTGTTCACTTGGTCCGCAAGTGGCTTCAGCCGGAGACATCAACCCCAGCCCAGATGGTCGAGAAGGTTGTTTTGGACCGTTTCCTGAGGGCCTTGCCGGGTGAGATCCAACAATGGGTGGGACACGGGGACCCGTCTGATGCCGAGGCACTGGTGGGGTTGGTGGAGAGGTTTTGTGCCACCTAGGCCCTAACAAAGAAAGCCCCTTATACCCAAGCGGGCCCTAAGGCACGGAAGGTCGTGTCACCCACAAATACTTGGCGCAGGACAACGCCCAATGTCCGGGAAGTACCCCAGGGGAGGAGGAGGGGGGAGGCTCCCACCTGTTGGACCTGCCATGAGCCAGGTCATATTGCAGCCCATTGCCCCAATTCCTCAGAGCCCATGGACTGCAGTTCCGCCAGAAGGGTTTCTCTCTATGCTGCCCCTGTCTACACCGCTACTAGCCCCGACTCTGCTGATGAGCGCCACCTGTGCCGGGTGACAGTGGCAGGGCATCCAGCGTTGGCCCTGCTGGACTCAGGCAGTCGGGTAACCTTGATTAATTGGACCCTCATAGACCCCAAGACAGTCACAGGGCGCACAATTGGTGTCCTGTGCATCCATAGGGACGTAAAGGACTACCCCACCACAGTTATTAACTTCCAGACCTCTTGTGGAGAGACACTACATGAGGCAGCGGTTGTCAAGAACTTGCCCCATGACCTTATCTTGGGACGGGACTTCCCCATGTTCTGGACTCTATGGCGGGGAAACCAAGAGTTGGGGGGTTGTTCTCCTGTGTTGTCTGGTCAGATCTCTGAAGCCGAGCCTGATGACCCAGACTCTGGAGTTCCTGCCGTAGGGGTGACCGCCACAGAAGATGGAAGTGTAATGTTTCCCCTAGATGTTATGGCAGGCGAAACTGAGGAGGTAGTGACAGGACCGCAGTTGTCTGATTTGGAGGTATCCCGTGACAACTTTGGTACTGCCCAACTCCAGGACCCCACTCTGGTCCGCGCAAGAGAAAATGTGGTAGAAATTAATGGTGTACCTCAGCACCCAGGTGCGGATAAGTTGTTCCCTCGTGTGGTGGTAAATCAGGAGTTATTGTACCGCATTGATAAGGTCCACGGTGAAACCCGGGAGCAGTTAATGGTGCCTCAGCCATATCGTCAGATGGTGTTAGACCTTGCACATAAGCATGTGATGGGAGGGCACCTAGGTACCACAAAAACTCTGGAACGCATCTTGCAGCGTTTTTACTGGCCAGGAGTGTATGATAGGGTAAAAAGGTATTGTGAAACTTGCCCTGATTGTCAATTGCATGCTCCCATGGTACACTTTCGAAGTCCGTTGGTACCTCTGCCCATTATTGAGGTACCCTTTGAAAGGGTCGCCATGGATTTGGTCGGTCCTTTAGTTAAATCTGCTCGGGGGCATCAGCATATCCTGGTAGTCATGGACTATGCTACCAGATATCCTGAGGCCATCCCACTGCGGCACACCTCGGCGAAACTAATTGCTAAAGAGTTGTTTGCCATGTTCTGCCGGGTGGGACTTCCCAAGGAGATCCTCACAGATCAGGGGACTCCTTTTATGTCAAAAGTCACCAAGGAGCTATGTCGGCTCTTTAATATTAAACAGTTACGCACCTCTGTGTACCATCCTCAGACGGATGGATTGGTAGAACGGTTCAACAAAACTTTAAAGAGTATGCTAAAAAAGGTGGTAAACAAGGATGGGAAGGACTGGGATGTACTATTGCCATATTTAATGTTCGCCATCCGAGAGGTCCCACAAGCCTCTACTGGGTTCTCACCGTTTGAGTTAGTGTATGGCAGACATCCCAGGGGTCTCCTGGTCATAGCCAAGGAGACATGGGAACAAGAGCCCACCCCCCACAAAAGTGTAATAGACCATATAGCAGATATGCAGGACAGGGTGGCAGCCGTCATGCCCATTGTCAAGGAGCATATGGAGGAGGCACAAAGGACTCAAAGCCGGGTTTATAACAGGTCAGCAAAAGTAAGGAGCTTTAGTCCCGGTGATCGTGTGTTGGTGCTAGTCCCCACTGTAGAAAGTAAGTTTCTCGCTAAATGGCAAGGACCATACGAGGTTATAGAGAAAATAGGAGGGGTGAACTACAGGATACGTCAGCCCGGACGGAGAAAACCCGAGCAGACTTATCATGTAAATCTGTTGAAGGCCTGGAAAGACAGAGAGAGTCTGCATACAGAGATGGTCCTGGCTAGTCCACCTCCTGCGATACCCTCACCGGCCGCAGATAAGCCTGTGCCGGAGGCAGAACTGCGAATAGCCGATACCCTTACCAAAGGACAACAGCAAGAGGCTCGAGAGTTTGTAGCAAGAAATACAGATGTGTTCTCAGAGTTGCCAGGCTACACATCTGTAATTAAACATGATATTGTCACTGAGCCAGGGGTAAAGGTAAGATTAAGGCCGTACCGAGTCCCTGAAGCTCGTAGACAAGCCATATCAGAAGAAGTTCAGAAGATGCTGAAGCTAGGGGTTACTGAGGAGTCCAAAAGTGAGTGGGCCAGTCCAATTGTTCTAATTCCCAAACCGGATGGGACGTTGCGATTTTGCAACGATTTTAGAAAATTGAATGAGGTGTCTAAGTTTGATGCCTATCCCATGCCCCGGGTGGACGAGCTTATTGAGAGACTAGGGGGTGCTCGGTACTTCACCACCCTGGATCTAACTAAAGGATATTGGCAGGTACCCCTGACAGATAGGGCTAAAGAAAAGACAGCCTTTATCACCCCTGAGGGCCTTTTTCACTATGTTGTATTACCGTTTGGGCTTCATGGGGCCCCCGCTACCTTTCAACGGTTAATGGACATAGTGTTAAAGCCACATAGGAGATACGCCTCCGCCTATCTAGATGATATTATCATCTACAGCCAAGACTGGGAGAGTCACTTGGCCAAGGTACAGGCTGTAGTGAACTCTCTAAGGGCAGCGGGCCTGACTGCAAACCCCAAGAAGTGTGCGCTAGGAATGGAGGAGACACACTATTTGGGGTATGTGATCGGTCGAGGTATAATTAAACCTCAGATCAACAAGATTGACGCTATACAGGGTTGGCCTCAACCAGTGAGCACAAAGCAAGTAAGGGCATTCCTGGGCATTGTCGGGTACTACAGACAGTTTATACCAAACTTTGCCACCATGTCCGCTCCCTTACAGACCTGCTGAAGGGTAAAAGGCCTGTCATGGTGCGGTGGAATGAACAAGCAGAAGGTGCTTTTCAGGCATTGAAGTCTGCGTTGTGTGGATCTCCCATCCTCATTGCGCCAAACTTCAAGAAAGAGTTTATTGTGCAGACGGATGCGTCAGATGTAGGGCTGGGAGCTGTCCTCTCTCAGGAGGTGAATGGCGAGGAACACCCCATTACTTACTTGAGCAGGAAGCTCACGCCAGCTGAAAAAAATTACAGTATCGTAGAGAAGGAATGTCTGGCGATAAAGTGGGCATTAGAGTCCCTACGGTACTACTTGCTGGGACGACAGTTCCGTCTCATAACTGACCACTCTCCTCTCACGTGGATGAGTAGAACTAAGGAGAAGAATGCCAGGGTCACTAGGTGGTTCTTGTCCCTCCAAAATTTCAGTTTCATGGTGGAGCACAGAGCCGGGAAGCTACAGGGCAATGCGGATGCCTTGTCCCGAACGCATTGCTTAATGTCAGGAGTTCGCCCCGGTGGGTCTGAACTGAGGGGGAGGGTATGTGAGAAAGTGAGAGGTGTTGTGTGGGAAAACCGCTATCTGTCTTACAGGCAGATGAAATGCTGGTGGTAAAAGCCCTGGGTTTGTCTGCAGTAACCCAAGGGTTAATGCAGACATGATAAGCAGGAATAGTCTGTTTTGTCTGTGTTGGCCTAGCTAACACAGACACATTTGTAATGTCCGTACTGGGCCTGCTTATTATGGAGTAGGGGTAGGCTGGTAGTGGGACTCCTACTCCACCCGGGCTTCGGTCCTGGGCTTTTGTATAGCCCACAGGTGCAGGTCACAGGCCTCGTTAGGGTCTGATTTAGTCTGCAGGCCAGAAGCAGTAGGGGAGGCCCTACCTGGAGAGCTGAAAGCGAGATTGCATTCTCACAGCAAAGGTAACTGAGGATCTCCTGTCTTGCTGCTGGCCAAGAGCGTGTGCCAGGCAGCCTGGTACCCGGATAGCTAGGGTCCTCCAAATGTATTAGACAGCGCCTAGCCGATCAGGAATTACTTTTATAATATTTTTGCATGTGCCTAAGCCAAGGCTGAATTTGTGTTCTGTTTTTCAAGTGTGAATAAACACTTAAGTTGGACTTTTAAACCTGCGTGTGTCACTGCTTCCTGCACTGCTACCTGTCAACTACCAGATTCCCCACAATTCCCCGCAATTCCCCACAGATGTTATATTTGAGGAATTGGATGACCTAGTCAACCAATCAACAACCTTTGGGTTGTTGATCAACACACTGCCGCTAGATGACAACGGCAGTTCTGGCCTCACAGAGTCACCCCTGATGCGACGTCCCCTTACTGTGCTGCAACCTCTGCTTGCTCCATCTGCCACCTTTCTGTCTGACAAAGTGGTTAATCAACTACGTGGATTTCACACTTATTTGTTGCTCTCAACTTTAGCAACAAAAAGTATGGTAATTTGCATTATACAAATACCCCACAACGGACACCCTGTAATTAGAGCGAAAATCACTGTACATGGATTTGACACGTATTTCTTGCTCTCAACTTTAGCAACAAAAAGTATGGTAATTTGCGTTATACAAATACCCAACAAATAACACCCTGTAATTGGAGCAAAAATCACTCTATAAACTACGTGAATTAGACACATAAAACTTGCTCTCAACTTTAGCAACAAAAAGTATTGGAATTTGCATTATACAGATACCCCACAATGTACACCCTGGGAGAGGAGCAGAAATCACTCTATAAACTAGATAGATGTGACACGTATTTCTTGCTCTCAACTTTAGCAACAAAAAAATATTGTAGTTTGCATTATACAGATGCCCCAAAGTGCACACCCTGAGAGTAGTCCACAAATCACTACAGCAGCTGTGTGGGTATGAAACAGATTTCTTCCTATTGGATTCGGTAACTAAAAAGAACTGCTATTTGGGGTATACAGATCCCCAAAAAAGCACACCCTGGGACCGATGGCTGGCAGCCTGTAATCAGTGGCTGTCTGTCTGTGGCTGGCAGTCTCTTTTCAGTGGCTGGCAGTCTCTTTTCAATGGCTGTGTGTTTGCGGCTGGCAGTCTGTTATCAGTGGCTGTGTGTCTGTGGCTGGCAGTCTGTTATCAGTGGCTATCCGTCTGTGGCTGGCAGTCTGTTATCAGTGGCTGTCTGTGGCTGGCAGTCTCTTTTCAGAGGCTGTCTGTCTGTGGCTGGCAGTCTATTTTCAGTGGCTGTCTGTCTGTGGCTGACAGTCTCTTTTCAGTGGCTGTGTGTCTGTGGCTGGCAGTCTGTTGTAAGTGGCTGTCTGTCTGTGGCTAGCATTCTTTTTTTTAGTGGCTGTCTGTCTGTGGCTGGCAGTCTCTTTGAAGTCTTTAAAGTGTCTTTCTGTGGCTGGCAGTCTCTTTTCAGTGGCTGCTTGTCTGAGGCTGGCAGTCTCTTTTCAGTGGCTGCCTGTCTGAGGCTGGCAGTTTTTTTCAGTGACTGTCTGTAAGTGGCTAGCAGGCTCTTTTCAGTGTGTGTATGTCTGTGGCTGGCAGTCTCTTTTCTGTGTGTGTGTGTCTGTGACAGGCAGTCTCTTTTCAATGGCTGTGTGTTTGCGGCTGGCAGTCTGTTATCAGTGGCTGTGTGTCTGTGGCTGGCAGTCTGTTATCAGAGGCTATCTGTCTGTGGCTGGCAGTCTGTTATCAGTGGCTGTCTGTGGCTGGCAGTCTCTTTTCAGAGGCTGTCTGTCTGTGGCTGGCAGTCTATTTTCAGTGGCTGTCTGTCTGTGGCTGACAGTCTCTTTTCAGTGGCTGTGTGTCTGTGGCTGGCAGTCTGTTGTAAGTGGCTGTCTGTCTGTGGCTAGCATTCTTTTTTCAGTGGCTGTCTGTCTGTGGCTGGCAGTCTCTTTGAAGTCTTTAAAGTGTCTTTCTGTGGCTGGCAGTCGCTTTTCAGTGGCTGCCTGTCTGAGGCTGGCAGTCTCTTTTCAGTGGCTGCCTGTCTGAGGCTGGCAGTTTTTTTCAGTGACTGTCTGTAAGTGGCTAGCAGGCTCTTTTCAGTGTGTGTGTATGTCTGTGGCTGGCAGTCTCTTTTCTGTGTGTGTGTGTCTGTGACAGGCAGTCTCTTTTCAGTGTGTGTGTGTCTGTGACTGGCATTCTCTTTTCAGTGTGTGTGTGTCGGTGGCTGGCAGTCTCTTTTCAGTATGTATGAGTCTGTGACTGGCAGTATCTTTTCAGTATGTGTGTCTATAGCTGGCAGTCTCTTTTCAGTGTGTGTGTCTGTGGCTGGCAGTCTCTTTTCAGTGACTGTCACTGACAGTCTTTTTTAGTGAGTGTCTCTCTGTTGCTGGGAGTCTCTTTTCAGTGACTGTCTGTGTGTGTGGGTCCGACTGTCAGGCCACTTTAAAAACAGGTTTTTAGACACTTATGTTAAAACCAGAGCATGCTGTACAACTCCTGGGCTACTCCTTGAGCACGCAGTAAGAATCTACCCCCAGTGAGAGCAGTAAAGCACATTTTGCCCACAAATAATATATTCCCTCCATAGTGAAATGCAAAACCATATACAAGGTGATTGGGTTATGCTCTGCTCATGTTTATGGAAAACAAATTTAAATTAATTGTAAATTGATTAAAGTTCACCTTTAAAAAAAAAAAGCGGCCTCCACCATATACCCCTACAGCCATCCTAGCCATCACCAGAATAGGTGAATATTCTACCATTTTAGTAGATATAACCTTTAATCAATTTACTAAAAAATTTCAGCAAAGTGACATGACAATATGACATGCAACTCTGCAATCTCAACTGGTCAAACACTTTCTACGTTACATTATAAACACTGTTACAATTTATACACTTACCTTGCACTAATCTAACCCTGGGGGTGGCCAAGTTGTCTCACAGTCCCACTCTGGATGTGTCCCAGGAGTCTTACAGCTCAAATTTTTTAATTATACCCCCAGTTTCTGCTGCCAGATTCCAAGGCTACCTTCAAAGCAGGCTGTCAGACTTCTGGACCACCCCAAAACAAGCTTTAAGACTTCTGTGTTAACCCCAGAGCAGGCTGTATGACTCCTGGGCTACTCCGTGAGCAGGCTGTAAGACTCTACTGTAAGGCTTCTGGGCCAACCTAAAAGCAGTTGTAAGACACCTGTGTCATCCACCAGAGCATGCTGTAAAACAGCTCTATCACCCCAATAGCAGGCTGGAAGACTCCAGGGCCACCCGCAGAGCAGACTGTCAGATCTGGAATAACCCAAAAGCGAGCTATAAAACACCAGTGGGGGATGATGACACTGGTGTCCTACAGCTCACTTTTAGGTTGCCCAGAAGCCTTTACGGCTCACAGTGGCGGAAGTGTCTTACAGTCTGCTCACTGAGTAACCAAGGAGGCTTACAGCTTACTCTGGGGGTAACACAGGAGTCTTAAAGCTTGCTCTGGGGGTGACCCAGGAGACTGACAGCCTGCTCTGTGAGTAGCCCAGGAATCTGACAGCACACACTGGAGGTGGACTAAGGGTGTGAACTGGTGCTGGTTTTAGCACAATTTTATGTCAAATGGCGTAAAATGGCATGGTTTTTATCATACAGTAGAGCACATTTTGCCAGCAAATAATACATTCCCTCCATAGTGCAATGCAAAACCATATACAAAGTGATTGGGTTACACTCTGCTAATGTTTTTGGAAAACCAATTTAAATTAATTGTAAATAGATTAAAGTTCACCTTAAAAAAAAAAAACGGCCTCCTCCATATACCCCTACAGACGTCCTAGCCATTACCAGAATAGGTGAATATTCTACCATTTTAGTAGAAATAACCTTCAATCAATTTACCAAAAATTTTTGAAAAGTGACATGAGAATATACCATGAAACTCTGCAAACTCAACTGGTCAAACACTTTCTTCTTTACATTATAAACACTATTACAATTTATACACTCACCTTGCGCTTTTCAGCGACTGTCTGTCTGTGGCTGGCAGTCTCTTTTCAGCGATTGTCCGTGGCTGGCAGTCTCTTTCTAGCGACTGTCTGTCTGTGGCTGGCAGTCTCTTTTCAGCGACTGTCTGTCTGTGGCTGGTAGTCTCTTTTCAGCAACTGTCTGTCTGTGGCTGGCAGTCTCTTTTCAGCGACTGTCTGTCTGTGGCTGGCAGTCTCTTTTCAGCGACTGTCTGTCTGTGGCTGGCAGTCTCTTTTCAGCGACTGTCTGTCTGTGGCTGGCAGTCTCTTTTCAGCGACTGGCTGTCTGTGGCTGGCTGTCTCTTTTCAGTGACTGTGTTTGTGTATGTCTGTCGCTGGCAGTCTCTTTTCAGTGACTGTCTGGATGTGTGTGTGAGTCTGTCTGCCAGGCTGGATAGCCCCAGAGCAGATCAGAATACTGGGCCACCCCTAAAACACACTGGGGCTCATTTACTAAAGGTCCGCGGACCGCAAAAACTTTGGACATTCAGATGATTACCGTTTTGCGGCACATTTAAAAGGGGGCACCGCACGCGATCAGATTTTGGCGTTCATGCGACACAAATCAGGGGTTGGGCCGTTGGACGATCCAACGGATTTGGACTGAGCGCAGGATTAAACATTTGAATTTGTGTTGCAAGCCATGCACTAACATGCACCAGGAAGAAGATGGTGAACTCCGGGGGAACCTTAGCGGAAAAGCGACACAAGCAGGAAATTGGGCGCGGTCTTAGTGGATCGTGCTGGAGTCCATGATCGTTGGACAAGGCACAGCAGGGATCTCGCAAGGGACGGGTAAGTAAATGTGCCCCAGTGTCAGAGTCCTGGGTACTCCCAGAGTAGGTTGTCAGTTCCCTGGGCTAACCCCAGAACAGACTGTCAGACTTCTGGGCCACCCTAAAACAGGATTTTATACACTTGTGTTAACCCTAGAGCACGCTGTACAACTCCTGGGCTACTCCTTGAGCAGGCTGTAAGAATCTACCCCCAGTGAGAGCAGTAGAGCACATTTTGCATGCGAATAATACATTCCCTCCAAAGTGCAATGTAAAACCATATACAAGGTGATTGGGTTACGCTCTGCTAATGTTTATGAAAACCAATTTAAATTCATTGTAAATTGATTAAAGTTCACCTTTAAAAAAAAAAAAAAAAAGCGGCCTCCTCCATATACCCCTACAGCCGTCCTAGCCATCAACAGAATAGGTGAATATTCTACCATTTTAGTAGAAATAACCTTTAATCAATTTACCAAAAATTTTTGAAAAGTGACATGAGAATATACCATGAAACTTCGCAAACTCAACTGGTCAAACACTTTCTTCTTTACATTTTAAACACTATTACAATTTATACACTTACCTTGCACTAATCTAACCCTGGGGGTGGCCAATTTGTCTCACAGCCCCACTCTGGATGTGACCCAGGAGTCTTACAGCTCAAATTTTTGTAATTATACCCCCAGTTCCTGCTGCCAGCAGGCTGTCAGATTTCTGGGCCATCCCAAAACAAGCTTTAAGACTTCTATGTTAACCCCAGAGCAGGCTGTATGACTCCTGGGCTACTCCGTGAGCAGGCTGTAAGACTCTACAGTAAGGCTTCTGGGCCAACCTAAAAGCAGCTGTAAGACACCTGTGTCATCCCCCAGAGCATGCTGTAAAACAGCTCTATCACCCCAATAGCAGGCTGGAAGACTCCAGGGCCATCCGCAGAGCAGACTGTCAGATCTGGGCTAACCCAAAAGCGAGCTATAAAACACCAGTAGGGGATGATGACACTGGTGTCCTACAGCTCACTTTTAGGTTGGCCCAGAAGCCTTTACGGCTAGCAGTGGGGGAAGTGTCTTACAGTCTGCTCACTGAGTCACCAAGGAGGCTTACAGCTTACTCTGGGGGTAACACAGGAGTCTTAAAGCTTGCTCTGGGGGTGACCCAGGAGACTGACAGCCTGCTTTGTGAGTAGCTCAGGAATCTGAAAGCACACACTGGAGGTGGACTAAGGGTGTGAACTGGTGCAAGTTTTAGCTCAATTTTAAGCCAAATGGTGTAAAATGGCATAGTTTTTTATCATATAGTAGAGCACATTTTGCCAGCGAATAATACATTCCCTCCATAGTGCAATGCAAAACCATATACAAGGTGATTGGTTTATGCTCCGCTAATGTTTATGGAAAACCAATTTAAATTCATTGTAAATTGATTAAAGTTCATCTTTAAAAAAAAAAAAAAAAAAAGCAGCCTCCTCCATATACCCCTACAGCCGTCCTAGCCATCACCAGAATAGGTGAATATTCTACCATTTTAGTAGAAATAACCTTCAATCAATTTACCAAAAATTTTTGAAAAGTGACATGAGAATATACCATGAAACTCTGCAAACTCAACTGGTCAAACACTTTCTTCTTTACATTATAAACACTATTACAATTTTTACACTCACCTTGCGCTTTTCAGCGACTATCTGTCTGAGGCTGGCAGTCTCTTTTTAGCGACTGTCTGTGGCTGGCAGTCCCTTTTTAGCGACTGTCTGTCTGTAGCTGGCAGTCTCTTTTTAGCGACTGTCGGTCTGTGGCTGGCAGTCTCTTTTAAGCGACTGTCTGTCTGTGGCTGGCAGTCCCTTTTCAGCGACTGTCTGTCTGTGGCTGGCAGTCTCTTTTCAGCGACTGTCTGTCTGTGGCTGGCTGTCTCTTTTCAGTGACTGTGTTTGTGTATGTCTGTCGCTGGCAGTCTCTTTTCAGTGACTGGCTGGGGTTGTGTGTGGGTCTGTCTGCCAGGCTGGATAGCCCCAGAGCAGATCATAATACTGGGCCACCCCTAAAACACACTGGGGCTCATTTACTAAAGGTCCGCGGACCGCACAATCTTTGGACATTCAGATGATTACCGTTTTGCGGCACATTTAAAAGGGGATTGCGGTGCACGCGATTAGATTTTGGCGTTCATGCGACACAAATCAGAGGTTGGGCCGTTGGACGATCCAACGGATTTGGACTGAGCGCAGGATTAAACATTTGAATTTGTGTTGCAAGCCATGCACTAACATGCACCAGGAAGAAGATGGTGAACTCCAGTGCACCTTAGCGGAAAACTGACACAAGCAGGAAATTGGGAGCGGTCTTAGTGGATCGTGCAGGAGTCCATGATCGTTGGACAAGGCACAGCAGGGATCTCGCAAGGGATGGGTAAGTAAATGTGCCCCAGTGTCAGAGTCCTGGGTACTCCCAGAGTAGGTTGTCAGTTCCCTGGGCTAACCCCAGAACAGGCTGTCAGACTTCTGGGCCACCCTAAAACAGGCTTTTATACACTTGTGTTAACCCTAGAGCACGCTGTACAACTCCTGGGCTACTCCTTGAGCAGGCTGTAAGAATCTACCCCCAGTGAGAGCAGTAGAGCACATTTTGCCAGCGAATAATACATTCTCTCCAAAGTGCAATGCAAAACCATATACAAGGTGATTGGTTTACGCTTCGCTAATGTTTTTGGAAAAACCATTTAAATTCATTGTAAATTGATTAAAGTTCATCTTTAAAAAAAAAAAAAAAAGCAGCCTCCTCCATATACCCCTACAGCCGTCCTAGCCATCACCAGAATAGGTGAATATTCTACCATTTTAGTAGAAATAACCTTTAATCAATTTACCAAAAATTTTTGAAAAGTGACATGAGAATATACCATGAAACTCTGCAAACTCAACTGGTCAAACACTTTCTTCTTTACATTATAAACACTATTACAATTTTTACACTCACCTTGCGCTTTTCAGCGACTGTCTGTCTGAGGCTGGCAGTCTATTTTTAGCGACTGTCTGTGGCTGGCAGTCTCTTTTTAGCGACTGTCTGTCTGAGGCTGGCAGTCTCTTTTTAGCGACTGTCTGTGGCTGGCAGTCTCTTTTTAGCGACTGTCTGTCTGTAGCTGGCAGTCTCTTTTTAGCGACTGTCGGTCTGTGGCTGGCAGTCTCTTTTAAGCGACTGTCTGTCTGTGGCTGGCAGTCCCTTTTCAGCGACTGTCTGTCTGTGGCTGGCAGTCTCTTTTCAGCGACTGTCTGTCTGTGGCTGGCTGTCTCTTTTCCGTGACTGTGTTTGTGTATGTCTGTCGCTGGCTGTCTCTTTTCAGTGACTGTGTTTGTGTATGTCTGTCGCTGGCAGTCTCTTTTCAGTGACTGTCTGGGGTTGTGTGTGGGTCTGTCTGCCAGGCTGGAAAGACCCAGAGCAGATCAGAATACTGGGCCACCCCTAAAACACACTGGGGCTCATTTACTAAAGGTCCGCGGACCGCACAAACTTTGGACATTCAGATGATTACCGTTTTGCGGCACATTTAAAAGGGGATTGCGGTGCACGCGATCAGATTTTGGCGTTCATGCGACACAAATCAGGGGTTGGGCCGTTGGATGATCCAACGGATTTGGACTGAGCGCAGGATTAAACATTTGAATTTGTGTTGCAAGCCATGCACTAACATGCACCAGGAAGAAGATGGTGAACTCCAGTGCACCTTAGCGGAAAAGCGACACAAGCAGGAAATTGGGTGCGGTCTTAGTGGATCGTGCTGGAGTCCATGATCGTTGGACAAGGCACAGCAGGGATCTCGCAAGGGACGGGTAAGTAAATGTGCCCCAGTGTCAGAGTCCTGGGTACTCCCAGAGTAGGTTGTCAGTTCCCTGGGCTAACCCCAGAACAGGCTGTCAGACTTCTGGGCCACCCTAAAACAGGCTTTTATACACTTGTGTTAACCCTAGAGCACGCTGTACAACTCCTGGGCTACTCCTTGAGCAGGCTGTAAGAATCTACCCCCAGTGAGAGCAGTAGAGCACATTTTTCCAGCGAATAATACATTCCCTCCAAAGTGCAATGTAAAACCATATACAAGGTGATTGGGTTACGCTCTGCTAATGTTTATGAAAACCAATTTAAATTCATTGTAAATTGATTAAAGTTCACCTTTAAAAAAAAAAAAAAAGCGGCCTCCTCCATATACCCCTACAGCCGTCCTAGCCATCACCAGAATAGGAGAATATTCTACCATTTTAGTAGAAATAACCTTTAATCAATTTACCAAAAATTTTTGAAAAGTGACATGAGAATATACCATGAAACTTCGCAAACTCAACTGGTCAAACACTTTCTTCTTTACATTTTAAACACTATTACAATTTTTACACTCACCTTGCGCTTTTCAGCGACTGTCTGTCTGAGGCTGGCAGTCTCTTTTTATCGACTGTCTGTGGCTGGCAGTCTCTTTTTAGCGACTGTCTGTGGCTGGCAGTCTCTTTTTAGCGACTGCCGGTCTGTGGCTGGCAGTCTCTTTTAAGCGACTGTCTGTCTGTGGCTGGCAGTCCCTTTTCAGCGACTGTCTGTCTGTGGCTGGCAGTCTCTTTTCAGCGACTGTCTGTCTGTGGCTGGCTGTCTCTTTTCAGTGACTGTGTTTGTGTATGTCTGTCGCTGGCAGTCTCATTTCAGTGACTGTCTGGGGTTGTGTGTGGGTCTGTCTGCCAGGCTGGATAGCCCCAGAGCAGATCAGAATACTGGGCCACCCATAAAACAAACTGGGGCTCATTTACTAAAGGTCCGCGGACCGCACAAACTTTGGACATTCAGATGATTACCGTTTTACGGCACATTTAAAAGGGGATTGCGGTGCACGCGATCAGATTTTGGCGTTCATGCGACACAAATCAGGGGTTGGGCCGTTGGACGATCCAACGGATTTGGACTGAGCGCAGGATTAAACATTTGAATTTGTGTTGCAAGCCATGCACTAACATGCACCAGGAAGAAGATGGTGAACTCCAGTGCACCTTAGCGGAAAAGCGACACAAGCAGGAAATTGGGTGCGGTCTTAGTGGATCGTGCTGGAGTCCATGATCGTTGGACAAGGCACAGCAGGGATCTCGCAAGGGACGGGTAAGTAAATGTGCCCCAGTGTCAGAGTCCTGGGTACTCCCAGAGTAGGTTGTCAGTTCCCTGGGCTAACCCCAGAACAGACTGTCAGACTTCTGGGCCACCCTAAAACAGGATTTTATACACTTGTGTTAACCCTAGAGCACGCTGTACAACTCCTGGGCTACTCCTTGAGCAGGCTGTAAGAATCTACCCCCAGTGAGAGCAGTAGAGCACATTTTGCCAGCGAATAATACATTCCCTCCAAAGTGCAATGTAAAACCATATACAAGGTGATTAGGTTACGCTCTGCTAATGTTTATGAAAACCAATTTAAATTCATTGTAAATTGATTAAAGTTCACCTTTAAAAAAAAAAAAAAAAGCGGCCTCCTCCATATACCCCTACAGCCGTCCTAGCCATCACCAGAATAGGTGAATATTCTACCATTTTAGTAGAAATAACCTTTAACCAATTTACCAAAAATTTTTGAAAAGTGACATGAGAATATACCATGAAACTTCGCAAACTCAACTGGTCAAACACTTTCTTCTTTACATTTTAAACACTATTACAATTTATACACTTACCTTGCACTAATCTAACCCTGGGGGTGGCCAATTTGTCTCACAGCCCCACTCTGGATGTGACCCAGGAGTCTTACAGCTCAAATTTTTGTAATTATACCCCCAGTTTCTGCTGCCAGCAGGCTGTCAGATTTCTGGGCCATCCCAAAACAAGCTTTAAGACTTCTATGTTAACCCCAGAGCAGGCTGTATGACTCCTGGGCTACACCGTGAGCAGGCTGTAAGACTCTACAGTAAGGCTTCTGGGCCAACCTAAAAGCAGCTGTAAGACACCTGTGTCATCCCCAGAGCATGCTGTAAAACAGCTCTATCACCCCAATAGCAGGCTGGAAGACTCCAGGGCCACCCGCAGAGCAGACTGTCAAATCTGGGCTAATCCAAAAGCGAGCTATAAAACACCAGTAGGGGATGATGACACTGGTGTCCTACAGCTCACTTTTAGGTTGGCCCAGAAGCCTTTACGGCTAGCAGTGGGGGAAGTGTCTTACAGTCTGCTCACTGAGTCACCAAGGAGGCTTACAGCTTACTCTGGGGGTAACACAGGAGTCTTAAAGCTTGCTCTGGGAGTGACCCAGGAGACTGACAGACTGCTTTGTGAGTAGCTCAGGAATCTGAAAGCACACACTGGAGGTGGACTAAGGGTATGAACTGGTGCAAGTTTTAGCTCAATTTTAAGCCAAATGGTGTAAAATGGCATAGTTTTATATCATATAGTAGAGCACATTTTGCCAGCGAATAATACATTCCCTCCATAGTGCAATGCAAAACCATATACAAGGTGATTGGTTTATGCTCCGCTAATGTTTATGGAAAACCAATTTAAATTCATTGTAAATTGATTAAAGTTCATCTTTAAAAAAAAAAAAAAAAGCAGCCTCCTTCATATACCCCTACAGCCGTCCTAGCCATCACCAGAATAGGTGAATATTCTACCATTTTAGTAGAAATAACCTTCAATCAATTTACCAAAAATTTTTGAAAAGTGACATGAGAATATACCATGAAACTCTGCAAACTCAACTGGTCAAACACTTTCTTCTTTACATTATAAACACTATTACAATTTATACACTCACCTTGCGCTTTTCAGCGTCTGTCTGTCTGAGGCTGGCAGTCTCTTTTTAGCGACTGTCTGTCTGTGGCTGGCAGTCTCTTTTTAGCGACTGTCTGTCTGAGGCTGGCAGTTTCTTTTTAGCGACTGTCTGTGGCTGGCAGTCTCTTTTAAGCGACTGTCTGTCTGTGGCTGGCAGTCTCTTTTTAGCAACTGTCGGACTGTGGCTGGCTGTCTCTTTTAAGAGACTGTCTGTCTGTGGCTGGCTGTCTCTTTTCAGTGACTGTGTTTGTGTATGTCTGTCGCTGGCAGTCTCATTTCAGTGACTGTCTGGATGTGTGTGTGGGTCTGTCTGCCAGGCTGGATAGCCCCAGAGCAGATCAGAATACTGGGCCACCCCTAAAACACACTGGGGCTCATTTACTAAAGGTCCGCGGACCGCACAAACTTTGGACATTCAGATGGTTACCGTTTTGCGGCACATTTAAATGTGGATTGCGGTGCACGCGATCAGATTTTGGCGTCCATGCAACACAAATCAGGGGTTGGGCCGTTGGACGATCCAACGGATTTGGACTGAGCGCAGGATTAAACATTTGAATTTGTGTTGCAAGCCATGCACTAACATGCACCAGGAAGAAGATGGTGAACTCCAGGGGAACCTTAGCGGAAAAGCGACACAAGCAGGAAATTGGGCGCGGTCTTAGTGGATCGTGCTGGAGTCCATGATCGTTGGACAAGGCACAGCAGGGATCTCGCAAGGGACGGGTAAGTAAATGTGCCCCAGTGTCAGAGTCCTGGGTACTCCCAGAGTAGGTTGTCAGTTCCCTGGGCTAACCCCAGAACAGACTGTCAGACTTCTGGGCCACCCTAAAACAGGATTTTATACACTTGTGTTAACCCTAGAGCACGCTGTACAACTCCTGGGCTACTCCTTGAGCAGGCTGTAAGAATCTACCCCCAGTGAGAGCAGTAGAGCACATTTTGCCAGCGAATAATACATTCCCTCCAAAGTGCAATGTAAAACCATATACAAGGTGATTAGGTTACGCTCTGCTAATGTTTATGAAAACCAATTTAAATTCATTGTAAATTGATTAAAGTTCACCTTTAAAAAAAAAAAAAAAAGCGGCCTCCTCCATATACCCCTACAGCCGTCCTAGCCATCACCAGAATAGGTGAA
The DNA here is from genome assembly GCF_040894005.1 of Engystomops pustulosus. Taxonomy (NCBI): domain Eukaryota; kingdom Metazoa; phylum Chordata; class Amphibia; order Anura; family Leptodactylidae; genus Engystomops; species Engystomops pustulosus. The sequence goes on from NC_092414.1 coordinate 34,956,351, forward strand.
TATTCTACCATTTTAGTAGAAATAACCTTTAATCAATTTTCATAGTTTCATAGTTTCTACGGTTGAAAAAAGACACTCGTCCATCAAGTTCAACCAAGGAAGGGAAGGGATTGGATGAGGAAGGGATTTAGGGGAAACAATTCTATATAACATAACCATCTATGTTATTTAGGTGAACATAGATGGTTATGTTATATAGAATTGTTTCCCCTAAATCCCTTCCTCATCCAATTTACCAAAAATTTTTGAAAAGTGACATGAGAATATACCATGAAACTTCGCAAACTCAACTGGTCAAACACTTTCTTCTTTACATTTTAAACACTATTACAATTTATACACTTACCTTGCACTAATCTAACCCTGGGGGTGGCCAATTTGTCTCACAGCCCCACTCTGGATGTGACCCAGGAGTCTTACAGCTCAAATTTTTGTAATTATACCCCCAGTTTCTGCAAACTCAACTGGTCAAACACTTTCTTCTTTACATTATAAACACTATTACAATTTTTACACTCACCTTGCGCTTTTCAGCGACTGTCTGTCTGAGGCTGGCAGTCTCTTTTTAGCGACTGTCTGTCTGTAGCTGGCAGTCTCTTTTTAGCGACTGTCGGTCTGTGGCTGGCAGTCTCTTTTAAGCGACTGTCTGTCTGTGGCTGGCAGTCCCTTTTCAGCGACTGTCTGTCTGTGGCTGGCAGTCTCTTTTCAGTGACTGTCTGTCTGTGGCTGGCTGTCTCTTTTCAGTGACTGTGTTTGTGTATGTCTGTCGCTGGCAGTCTCTTTTCAGTGACTGTCTGGGGTTGTGTGTGGGTCTGTCTGCCAGGCTGGATAGCCCCAGAGCAGATCAGAATACTGGGCTACCCCTAAAACACACTGGGGCTCATTTACTAAAAGTCCGCGGACCGCACAAACTTTGGACATTCAGATGATTACCGTTTTGTGGCACATTTAAAAGAGGATTGCGGTGCACGCGATCAGATTTTGGCGTTCATGCAACACAAATCAGGGGTTGGGCCGTTGGACGATCCAACGGATTTGGACTGAGCGCAGGATTAAACATTTGAATTTGTGTTGCAAGCCATGCACTAACATGCACCAGGAAGAAGATGGTGAACTCCAGTGCACCTTAGCGGAAAAGCGACACAAGCAGGAAATTGGGTGCGGTCTTAGTGGATCGTGCTGGAGTCCATGATCGTTGGACAAGGCACAGCAGGGATCTCGCAAGGGACGGGTAAGTAAATGTGGCCCAGTGTCAGAGTCCTGGGTACTCCCAGAGTAGGTTGTCAGTTCCCTGGGCTAACCCCAGAACAGGCTGTCAGACTTCTGGGCCACCCTAAAACAGGCTTTTATACACTTGTGTTAACCCTAGAGCACGCTGTACAACTCCTGGGCTACTCCTTGAGCAGGCTGTAAGAATCTACCCCCAGTGAGAGCAGTAGAGCACATTTTGCCAGCGAATAATACATTCCCTCCAAAGTGCAATGCAAAACCATATACAAGGTGATTGGTTTACGCTCCGCTAATGTTTTTGGAAAAACAATTTAAATTCATTGTAAATTGATTAAAGTTTACCTTTAAAAAAAAAAAGCGGCCTCCTCCATATACCCCTACAGCCGTCCTAGCCATCACCAGAATAGGTGAATATTCTACCATTTTAGTAGAAATAACCTTCAATCAATTTACCAAAAATTTTTGAAAAGTGACATGAGAATATACCATGAAACACTGCAAACTCAACTGGTCAAACACTTTCTTCTTTACATTATAAACACTATTACAATGTATACACTCACCTTGCGCTTTTTAGCGTCTGTCTGTCTGAGGCTGGCAGTCTCTTTTTAGCGACTGTCTGTCTGTGGCTGGCAGTCTCTTTTTAGCGACTGTCTGTCTGAGGCTGGCAGTTTCTTTTTAGCGACTGTCTGTGGCTGGCAGTCTCTTTTTAGCGACTGTCTGTCTGTGGCTGGCAGTCTCTTTTTAGCAACTGTCGGACTGTGGCTGGCAGTCTCTTTTAAGAGACTGTCTGTCTGTGGCTGGCAGTCTCTTTTCAGCGACTGTCTGTCTGTGGCTGGCAGTCTCTTTTAAGCGACTGTCTGGATGTGTGTGTGGGTCTGTCTGCCAGGCTGGATAGCCCCAGAGCAGATCAGAATACTGGGCCACCCCTAAAACACACTGGGGCTCATTTACTAAAGGTCCACGGACCGCACAAACTTTGGACATTCAGATGGTTACCGTTTTGCGGCACATTTAAATGTGGATTGCGGTGCACGCGATCAGATTTTGGCGTCCATGCAACACAAATCAGGGGTTGGGCCGTTGGACGATCCAACGGATTTGGACTGGGCGCAGGATTAAACATTTGAATTTGTGTTGCAAGCCATGCACTAACATGCACCAGGAAGAAGATGGTGAACTCCGGGGGAACCTTAGCGGAAAAGCGACACAAGCAGGAAATTGGGCGCGGTCTTAGTGGATCGTGCTGGAGTCCATGATCGTTAGACAAGGCACAGCAGGGATCTCGCAAGGGACGGGTAAGTAAATGTGCCCCAGTGTCAGAGTCCTGGGTACTCCCAGAGTAGGTTGTCAGTTCCCTGGGCTAACCCCAGAACAGACTGTCAGACTTCTGGGCCACCCTAAAACAGGATTTTATACACTTGTGTTAACCCTAGAGCACGCTGTACAACTCCTGGGCTACTCCTTGAGCAAGCTGTAAGAATCTACCCCCAGTGAGAGCAGTAGAGCACATTTTGCCAGCGAATAATACATTCCCTCCAAAGTGCAATGTAAAACCATATACAAGGTGATTGGGTTACGCTCTGCTAATGTTTATGAAAACCAATTTAAATTCATTGTAAATTGATTAAAGTTCACCTTTAAAAAAAAAAAAAAAAACGGCCTCCTCCATATACCCCTACAGCCGTCCTAGCCATCACCAGAATAGGAGAATATTATACCATTTTAGTAGAAATAACCTTTAATCAATTTACCAAAAATTTTTGAAAAGTGACATGAGAATATACCATGAAACTTCGCAAACTCAACTGGTCAAACACTTTCTTCTTTACATTTTAAACACTATTACAATTTATGCACTTACCTTGCACTAATCTAACCCTGGGGGTGGCCAATTTGTCTCACAGCCCGACTCTGGATGTGACCCAGGAGTCTTACAGCTCAAATTTTTGTAATTATACCCCCAGTTTCTGCAAACTCAACTGGTCAAACACTTTCTTCTTTACATTATAAACACTATTACAATTTTTACACTCACCTTGCGCTTTTCAGCGACTGTCTGTCTGAGGCTGGCAGTCTCTTTTTAGCGACTGTCTGTGGCTGGCAGTCTCTTTTTAGCGACTGTCTGTCTGTAGCTGGCAGTCTCTTTTTAGCGACTGTCGGTCTGTGGCTGGCAGTCTCTTTTAAGCGACTGTCTGTCTGTGGCTGGCAGTCCCTTTTCAGCGACTGTCTGTCTGTGGCTGGCAGTCTCTTTTCAGCGACTGTCTGTCTGTGGCTGGCAGTCTATTTTCAGTGACTGTGTTTGTGTATGTCTGTCGCTGGCAGTCTCTTTTCAGTGACTGTCTGGGGTTGTGTGTGGGTCTGTCTGCCAGGCTGGATAGCCCCAGAGCAGATAAGAATACTGGGCCACCCCTAAAACACACTGGGGCTCATTTACTAAAGGTCCGCGGACCGCACAAACTTTGGACATTCAGATGATTACCGTTTTGCGGCACATTTAAAAGGGGATTGCGGTGCACGCGATCAGATTTTGGCGTTCATGCGACACAAATCAGGGGTTGGGCCATTGGACGATCCAACGTATTTGGACTGAGCGCAGGATTAAACATTTGAATTTGTGTTGCAAGCCATGCACTAACATGCACCAGGAAGAAGATGGTGAACTCCAGTGCACCTTAGCGGAAAAGCGACACAAGCAGGAAATTGGGTGCGGTCTTAGTGGATCGTGCTGGAGTCCATGATCGTTGGACAAGGCACAGCAGGGATCTCACAAGGGACAGGTAAGTAAATGTGCCCCAGTGTCAGAGTCCTGGGTACTCCCAGAGTAGGTTGTCAGTTCCCTGGGCTAACCCCAGAACAGGCTGTCAGACTTCTGGGCCACCCTAAAACAGGCTTTTATACACTTGTGTTAACCCTAGAGCACGATGTACAACTCCTGGGCTACTCCTTGAGCAGGCTGTAAGAATCTACCCCCAGTGAGAGCAGTAGAGCACATTTTGCCAGCGAATAATACATTCCCTCCAAAGTGCAATGTAAAACCATATACAAGGTGATTGGGTTACGCTCTGCTAATGTTTATGAAAACCAATTTAAATTCATTGTAAATTGATTAAAGTTCACCTTTAAAAAAAAAAAAAAAAAGCGGCCTCCTCCATATACCCCTACAGCCGTCCTAGCCATCACCAGAATAGGAGAATATTCTACCATTTTAGTAGAAATAACCTTTAGTCAATTTACCAAAAATTTTTGAAAAGTGACATGAGAATATACCATGAAACTTCGCAAACTCAACTGGTCAAACACTTTCTTCTTTACATTTTAAACACTATTACAATTTATACACTTACCTTGCACTAATCTAACCCTGGGGGTGGCCAATTTGTCTCACAGCCCCACTCTGGATGTGACCCAGGAGTCTTACAGCTCAAATTTTTGTAATTATACCCCCAGTTTCTGCTGCCAGCAGGCTGTCAGATTTCTGGGCCATCCCAAAACAAGCTTTAAGACTTCTATGTTAACCCCAGAGCAGGCTGTATGACTCCTGGGCTACTCTGTGAGCAGGCTGTAAGACTCTACTGTAAGGCTTCTGGGCCAACCTAAAAGGAGCTGTAAGACACCTGTGTCATCCCCCAGAGCATGCTGTAAAACAGCTCTATCACCCCAATAGCAGGCTGGAAGACTCCAGGGCCACCCGCAGAGCAGACTGTCAGATCTGGGCTGACCCAAATGCGAGCTATAAAACACCAGTAGGGGATGATGACACTGGTGTCCTACAGCTCACTTTTAGGTTGGCCCAGAAGCCTTTACGGCTAGCAGTGGGGGAAGTGTCTTACAGTCTGCTCACTGAGTCACCAAGGAGGCTTACAGCTTACTCTGGGGGTAACACAGGGGTCTTAAAGCTTGCTCTGGAGGTGACCCAGGAGACTGACAGCCTGCTTTGTGAGTAGCCCAGGAATCTGACAGCACACACTGGAGGTGGACTAAGGGTGTGAACTGGTGCAAGTTTTAGCTCAATTTTAAGCCAAATGGTGTAAAATTGCATAGTTTTTATCATACAGTAGAGCACATTTTGCCAGCGAATAATACATTCCCTCCATAGTGCAATGCAAAACCATATACAAGGTGATTGGTTTATGCTCCACTAATGTTTATGGAAAACCAATTTAAATTCATTGTAAATTGATTAAAGTTCACCTTTAAAAAAAAAAAAAAAAGCGGCCTCCTCCATATACCCCTACAGCCGTCCTAGCCATCACCAGAATAGGTGAATATTCTACCATTTTAGTAGAAATAACCTTCAATCAATTTACCAAAAATTTTTAAAAAGTGACATGAGAATATACCATGAAACTCTGCAAACTCAACTGGTCAAACACTTTCTTCTTTACATTATAAACACTATTACAATTTTTACACTCACCTTGCGCTTTTCAGCGACTGTCTGTCTGAGGCTGGCAGTCTCTTTTTATCGACTGTCTGTGGCTGGCAGTCTCTTTTTAGCGACTGTCTGTAGCTGGCAGTCTCTTTTTAGCGACTGTCGGTCTGTGGCTGGCAGTCTCTTTTAAGCGACTGTGTGTCTGTGGCTGGCAGTCCCTTTTCAGCGACTGTCTGTCTGTGGCTGGCAGTCTCTTTTCAGTGACTGTGTATGTCTGTCGCTGGCAGTCTCTTTTCAGTGACTGTCTGGGGTTGTGTGTGGGTCTGTCTGCCAGGCTGGATAGCCCCAGAGCAGATCAGAATACTGGGCCACCCCTAAAACACACTGGGGCTCATTTACTAAAGGTCCGCGGACCGCACAAACTTTGGACATTCAGATGATTACCGTTTTGCGGCACATTTAAAAGAGGATTGCGGAGCACGCAATCAGATTTTGGCGTTCATGCGACACAAATCAGGGGTTGAACCGTTGGACGATCCAACGGATTTGGACTGAGCGCAGGATTAAACATTTGAATTTGTGTTGCAAGCCATGCACTAACATGCACCAGGAAGAAGATGGTGAACTCCAGTGCACCTTAGCGGAAAAGCGACACAAGCAGGAAATTGGGTGCGGTCTTGGTGGATCGTGCTGGAGTCCATGATCGTTGGACAAGGCACAGCAGGGATCTCACAAGGGACGGGTAAGTAAATGTGCCCCAGAGTCAGAGTCCTGGGTACTCCCAGAGTAGGTTGTCAGTTCCCTGGGCTAACCCCAGAACAGGCTGTCAGACTTCTGGGCCACCCTAAAACAGGCTTTTATACACTTGTGTTAACCCTAGAGCACGATGTACAACTCCTGGGCTACTCCTTGAGCAGGCTGTAAGAATCTACCCCCAGTGAGAGCAGTAGAGCACATTTTGCCAGCGAATAATACATTCCCTCCAAAGTGCAATGTAAAACCATATACAAGGTGATTGGGTTACGCTCTGCTAATGTTTATGAAAACCAATTTAAATTCATTGTAAATTGATTAAAGTTCACCTTTAAAAAAAAAAAAAAAAGCGGCCTCCTCCATATACCCCTACAGCCGTCCTAGCCATCACCAGAATAGGAGAATATTATACCATTTTAGTAGAAATAACCTTTAATCAATTTACCAAAAATTTTTGAAAAGTGACATGAGAATATACCATGAAACTTCGCAAACTCAACTGGTCAAACACTTTCTTCTTTACATTTTAAACACTATTACAATTTATACACTCACCTTGCGCTTTTCAGCGTCTGTCTGTCTGAGGCTGGCAGTCTCTTTTTAGCGACTGTCTGTCTGTGGCTGGCAGTCTCTTTTTAGCGACTGTCTGTCTGAGGCTGGCAGTTTCTTTTTAGCGACTGTCTGTGGCTGGCAGTCTCTTTTTAGCGACTGTCTGTCTGTGGCTGGCAGTCTCTTTTTAGCAAATGTCGGACTGTGGCTGGCAGTCTCTTTTAAGCGACTGTCTGTCTGTGGCTGGCAGTCTCTTTTCAGCGACTGTCTGTCTGTGGCTGGCAGTCTCTTTTAAGCGCCTGTCTGGATGTGTGTGTGGGTCTGTCTGCCAGGCTGGATAGCCCCAGAGCAGATCAGAATACTGGGCCACCCCTAAAACACACTGGGGCTCATTTACTAAAGGTCCACGGACCGCACAAACTTTGGACATTCAGATGGTTACCGTTTTGCGGCACATTTAAATGTGGATTGCGGTGCACGCGATCAGATTTTGGCGTTCATGCAACACAAATCAGGGGTTGGGCCGTTGGACGATCCAACGGATTTGGACTGAGCGCAGGATTAAACATTTGAATTTGTGTTGCAAGCCATGCACTAACATGCACCAGGAAGAAGATGGTGAACTCCGGGGGAACCTTAGCGGAAAAGCGACACAAGCAGGAAATTGGGCGCGGTCTTAGTGGATCGTGCTGGAGTCCATGATCGTTGGACAAGGCACAGCAGGGATCTCGCAAGGGACGGGTAAGTAAATGTGCCCCAGTGTCAGAGTCCTGGGTACTCCCAGAGTAGGTTGTCAGTTCCCTGGGCTAACCCCAGAACAGACTGTCAGACTTCTGGGCCACCCTAAAACAGGATTTTATACACTTGTGTTAACCCTAGAGCACGCTGTACAACTCCTGGGCTACTCCTTGAGCAGGCTGTAAGAATCTACCCCCAGTGAGAGCAGTAGAGCACATTTTGCCAGCGAATAATACATTCCCTCCAAAGTGCAATGTAAAACCATATACAAGGTGATTGGGTTACGCTCTGCTAATGTTTATGAAAACCAATTTAAATTCATTGTAAATTGATTAAAGTTCACCTTTAAAAAAAAAAAAAAAGCGGCCTCCTCCATATACCCCTACAGCCGTCCTAGCCATCACCAGAATAGGTGAATATTCTACCATTTTAGTAGAAATAACCTTTAATCAATTTACCAAAAATTTTTGAAAAGTGACCTGAGAATATACCATGAAACTTCGCAAACTCAACTGGTCAAACACTTTCTTCTTTACATTTTAAACACTATTACAATTTATACACTTACCTTGCACTAATCTAACCCTGGGGGTGGCCAATTTGTCTCACAGCCCCACTCTGGATGTGACCCAGGAGTCTTACAGCTCAAATTTTTGTAATTATACCCCCAGTTTCTGCTGCCAGCAGGCTGTCAGATTTCTGGGCCATCCCAAAACAAGCTTTAAGACTTCTATGTTAACCCCAGAGCAGGCTGTAAGACTCTACAGTAAGGCTTCTGGGCCAACCTAAAAGCAGCTGTAAGACACCTGTGTCATCCCCCAGAGCATGCTGTAAAACAGCTCTATCACCCCTATAGCAGGCTGGAAGACTCCAGGGCCATCCGCAGAGCAGACTGTCAGATCTGGGCTAACCCAAAAGCGAGCTATAAAACACCAGTAGGGGATGATGACACTGGTGTCCTACAGCTCACTTTTAGGTTGGCCCAGAAGCCTTTACGGCTAGCAGTGGGGGAAGTGTCTTACAGTCTGCTCACTGAGTCACCAAGGAGGCTTACAGCTTACTCTGGGGGTAACACAGGAGTCTTAAAGCTTGCTCTGGGGGTGACCCAGGAGACTGACAGCCTGCTTTGTGAGTAGCTCAGGAATCTGAAAGCACACACTGGAGGTGGACTAAGGGTGTGAACTGGTGCAAGTTTTAGCTCAATTTTAAGCCAAATGGTGTAAAATGGCATAGTTTTTTATCATATAGTAGAGCACATTTTGCCAGCGAATAATACATTCCCTCCATAGTGCAATGCAAAACCATATACAAGGTGATTGGTTTATGCTCCGATAATGTTTATGGAAAACCAATTTAAATTCATTGTAAATTGATTAAAGTTCATCTTTAAAAAAAAAAAAAAAAAGCAGCCTCCTCCATATACCCCTACAGCCGTCCTAGCCATCACCAGAATAGGAGAATATTCTACCATTTTAGTAGAAATAACCTTCAATCAATTTACCAAAAATTTTTGAAAAGTGACATGAGAATATACCATGAAACTCTGCAAACTCAACTGGTCAAACACTTTCTTCTTTACATTATAAACACTATTACAATTTTTACACTCACCTTGCGCTTTTCAGCGACTGTCTGTCTGAGGCTGGCAGTCTCTTTTTAGCGACTGTCTGTGGCTGGCAGTCCCTTTTTAGCGACTGTCTGTCTGTAGCTGGCAGTCTCTTTTTAGCGACTGTCTGTCTGTGGCTGGCAGTCCCTTTTCAGCGACTGTCTGTCTGTGGCTGGCTGTCTCTTTTCAGTGACTGTGTTTGTGTATGTCTGTCGCTGGCAGTCTCTTTTCAGTGACTGGCTGGGGTTGTGTGTGGGTCTGTCTGCCAGGCTGGATAGCCCCAGAGCAGATCATAATACTGGGCCACCCCTAAAACACACTGGGGCTCATTTACTAAAGGTCCGCGGACCGCACAATCTTTGGACATTCAGATGATTACCGTTTTGCGGCACATTTAAAAGGGGATTGCGGTGCACGCGATCAGATTTTGGCGTTCATGCGACACAAATCAGGGGTTGGGCCGTTGGACGATCCAACGGATTTGGACTGAGCGCAGGATTAAACATTTGAATTTGTGTTGCAAGCCATGCACTAACATGCACCAGGAAGAAGATGGTGAACTCCAGTGCACCTTAGCGGAAAACCGACACAAGCAGGAAATTGGGTGCGGTCTTAGTGGATCGTGCAGGAGTCCATGATCGTTGGACAAGGCACAGCAGGGATCTCGCAAGGGACGGGTAAGTAAATGTGCCCCAGTGTCAGAGTCCTGGGTACTCCCAGAGTAGGTTGTCAGTTCCCTGGGCTAACCCCAGAACAGGCTGTCAGACTTCTGGGCCACCCTAAAACGGGCTTTTATACACTTGTGTTAACCCTAGAGCACGCTGTACAACTCCTGGGCTACTCCTTGAGCAGGCTGTAAGAATCTACCCCCAGTGAGAGCAGTAGAGCACATTTTGCCAGCGAATAATACATTCCCTCCAAAGTGCAATGCAAAACCATATACAAGGTGATTGGTTTACGCTCCGCTAATGTTTTTGGAAAAACAATTTAAATTCATTGTAAATTGATTAAAGTTCACCTTTAAAAAAAAAAAGCGGCCTCCTCCATATACCCCTACAGCCGTCCTAGCCATCACCAGAATAGGTGAATATTCTACCATTTTAGTAGAAATAACCTTCAATCAATTTACCAAAAATTTTTGAAAAGTGACATGAGAATATACCATGAAACACTGCAAACTCAACTGGTCAAACACTTTCTTCTTTACATTATAAACACTATTACAATTTATACACTCACCTTGCGCTTTTCAGCGTCTGTCTGTCTGAGGCTGGCAGTCTCTTTTTAACGACTGTCTGTCTGTGGCTGGTAGTCTCTTTTTAGCGACTGTCTGTCTGAGGCTGGCAGTTTCTTTTTAGCAACTGTCTGTGGCTGGCAGTCTCTTTTTAGCGACTGTCTGTCTGTAGCTGGCAGTCTCTTTTTAGCGACTGTCGGTCTGTGGCTGGCAGTCTCTTTTAAGCGACTGTCTGTCTGTGGCTGGCAGTCTCTTTTCAGCGACTGTCTGTCTGTGGCTGGCTGTCTCTTTTCAGTGACTGTGTTTGTGTATGTCTGTCACTGGCAGTCTCTTTTCAGTGACTGTCTGGGGTTGTGTGTGGGTCTGTCTGCCAGGCTGGATAGCCCCAGAGCAGATCAGAATACTGGGCCACCCCTAAAACACACTGGGGCTCATTTACTAAAGGTCCGCGGACCGCACAAACTTTGGACATTCAGATGATTACCGTTTTGCGGCACATTTAAAAGGGGATTGCGGTGCACGCAATCAGATTTTGGCGTTCATGCGACACAAATCAGGGGTTGGGCCGTTGGACGATCCAACGGATTTGGACTGAGTGCAGGATTAAACATTTGAATTTGTGTTGCAAGCCATGCACTAACGTGCACCAGGAAGAAGATGGTGAACTCCAGTGCACCTTAGCGGAAAAGCGACACAAGCAGGAAATTGGGTGCGGTCTTAGTGGATCGTGTTGGAGTCCATGATCGTTGGACAAGGCACAGCAGGGATCTCGCAAGGGACGGGTAAGTAAATGTGCCCCAGTGTCAGAGTCCTGGGTACTCCCAGAGTAGGTTGTCAGTTCCCTGGGCTAACCCCAGAACAGGCTGTCAGACTTCTGGGCCACCCTAAAACAGGCTTTTATACACTTGTGTTAACCCTAGAGCACGCTGTACAACTCCTGGGCTACTCCTTGAGCAGGCTGTAAGAATCTACCCCCAGTGAGAGCAGTAGAGCACATTTTGCCAGCGAATAATACATTCCCTCCAAAGTGCAATGTAAAACCATATACAAGGTGATTGGGTTACGCTCTGCTAATGTTTATGAAAACCAATTTAAATTCATTGTAAATTGATTAAAGTTCACCTTTAAAAAAAAAAAAAAAGCGGCCTCCTCCATATACCCCTACAGCCGTCCTAGCCATCACCAGAATAGGAGAATATTCTACCATTTTAGTAGAAATAACCTTCAATCAATTTACCAAAAATTTTTGAAAAGTGACATGAGAATATACCATGAAACACTGCAAACTCAACTGGTCAAACACTTTCTTCTTTACATTTTAAACACTATTACAATTTTTACACTCACCTTGCGCTTTTCATCGACTGTCTGTCTGAGGCTGGCAGTCTCTTTTTAGCGACTGTCTGTGGCTGGCAGTCTCTTTTTAGCGACTGTCTGTCTGTGGCTGGCAGTCTCTTTTTAGCGACTGTCGGTCTGTGGCTGGCAGTCTCTTTTAAGCGACTGTCTGTCTGTGGCTGGCAGTCCCTTTTCAGCGACTGTCTGTCTGTGGCTGGCAGTCTCTTTTCAGCGACTGTCTGTCTGTGGCTGGCTGTCTCTTTTCAGTGACTGTGTTTGTGTATGTCTGTCGCTGGCAGTCTCTTTTCAGTGACTGTCTGGGGTTGTGTGTGGGTCTGTCTGCCAGGCTGGATAGCCCCAGAGCAGATCAGAATACTGGGCCACCCCTAAAACACACTGGGGCTCATTTACTAAAGGTCCGCGGACCACACAAACTTTGGACATTCAGATGATTACCGTTTTGCGGCACATTTAAAAGGGGATTGTGGTGCACGCGATCAGATTTTGGCGTTCATGCGACACAAATCAGGGGTTGGGCCGTTGGACGATCCAACGGATTTGGACTGAGCGCAGGATTAAACATTTGAATTTGTGTTGCAAGCCATGCACTAATATGCACCAGGAAGAAGATGGTTAACTCCAGTGCACCTTAGCGGAAAAGCGACACAAGCAGGAAATTGGGTGCGGTCTTAGTGGATCGTGCTGGAGTCCATGATCGTTGGACAAGGCACAGCAGGGATCTCGCAAGGGACGGGTAAGTAAATGTGCCCCAGTGTCAGAGTCCTGGGTACTCCCAGAGTAGGTTGTCAGTTCCCTGGGCTAACCCCAGAACAGGCTGTCAGACTTCTGGGCCACCCTAAAACAGGCTTTTATACACTTGTGTTAACCCTAGAGCACGCTGTACAACTCCTGGGCTACTCCTTGAGCAGGCTGTAAGAATCTACCCCCAGTGAGAGCAGTAGAGCACATTTTGCCAGCGAATAATACATTCCCTCCAAAGTGCATTGCAAAACCATATACAAGGTGATTGGTTTACGCTCCGCTAATGTTTTTGGAAAAACAATTTAAATTCATTGTAAATTGATTAAAGTTCACCTTTAAAAAAAAAAAAAAAGCGGCCTCCTCCATATACCCCTACAGCCGTCCTAGCCATCACCAGAATAGGTGAATATTCTACCATTTTAGTAGAAATAACCTTCAATCAATTTACCAAAAATTTTTGAAAAGTGACATGAGAATATACCATGAAACTTCGCAAACTCAACTGGTCAAACACTTTCTTCTTTACATTTTAAACACTATTACAATTTTTACACTCACCTTGCGCTTTTCATCGACTGTCTGTTTGAGGCTGGCAGTCTCTTTTTAGCGACTGTCTGTGGCTGGCAGTCTCTTTTTAGCGACTGTCTGTCTGTGGCTGGCAGTCTCTTTTTAGCGACTGTCGGTCTGTGGCTGGCAGTCTCTTTTAAGCGTCTGTCTGTCTGTGGCTGGCAGTCCCTTTTCAGCGACTGTCTGTCTGTGGCTGGCAGTCTCTTTTCAGCGACTGTCTGTCTGTGGCTGGCTGTCTCTTTTCAGTGACTGTGTTTGTGTATGTCTGTCGCTGGCAGTCTCTTTTCAGTGACTGTCTGGGGTTGTGTGTGGGTCTGTCTGCCAGGCTGGATAGCCCCAGAGCAGATCAGAATACTGGGCCACCCCTAAAACACACTGGGGCTCATTTACTAAAGGTCCGCGGACCACACAAACTTTGGACATTCAGATGATTACCGTTTTGCGGCACATTTAAAAGGGGATTGTGGTGCACGCGATCAGATTTTGGCGTTCATGCGACACAAATCAGGGGTTGGGCCGTTGGACGATCCAACGGATTTGGACTGAGCGCAGGATTAAACATTTGAATTTGTGTTGCAAGCCATGCACTAATATGCACCAGGAAGAAGATGGTTAACTCCAGTGCACCTTAGCGGAAAAGCGACACAAGCAGGAAATTGGGTGCGGTCTTAGTGGATCGTGCTGGAGTCCATGATCGTTGGACAAGGCACAGCAGGGATCTCGCAAGGGACGGGTAAGTAAATGTGCCCCAGTGTCAGAGTCCTGGGTACTCCCAGAGTAGGTTGTCAGTTCCCTGGGCTAACCCCAGAACAGGCTGTCAGACTTCTGGGCCACCCTAAAACAGGCTTTTATACACTTGTGTTAACCCTAGAGCACGCTGTACAACTCCTGGGCTACTCCTTGAGCAGGCTGTAAGAATCTACCCCCAGTGAGAGCAGTAGAGCACATTTTGCCAGCGAATAATACATTCCCTCCAAAGTGCATTGCAAAACCATATACAAGGTGATTGGTTTACGCTCCGCTAATGTTTTTGGAAAAACAATTTAAATTCATTGTAAATTGATTAAAGTTCACCTTTAAAAAAAAAAAAAAAAGCGGCCTCCTCCATATACCCCTACAGCCGTCCTAGCCATCACCAGAATAGGTGAATATTCTACCATTTTAGTAGAAATAACCTTCAATCAATTTACCAAAAATTTTTGAAAAGTGACATGAGAATATACCATGAAACTTCGCAAACTCAACTGGTCAAACACTTTCTTCTTTACATTTTAAACACTATTACAATTTTTACACTCACCTTGCGCTTTTCATCGACTGTCTGTCTGAGGCTGGCAGTCTCTTTTTAGCGACTGTCTGTGGCTGGCAGTCTCTTTTTAGCGACTGTCTGTCTGTGGCTGGCAGTCTCTTTTTAGCGACTGTCGGTCTGTGGCTGGCAGTCTCTTTTAAGCGACTGTCTGTCTGTGGCTGGCAGTCCCTTTTCAGCGACTGTCTGTCTGTGGCTGGCAGTCTCTTTTCAGCGACTGTCTGTCTGTGGCTGGCTGTCTCTTTTCAGTGACTGTGTTTGTGTATGTCTGTCGCTGGCAGTCTCTTTTCAGTGACTGTCTGGGGTTGTGTGTGGGTCTGTCTGCCAGGCTGGATAGCCCCAGAGCAGATCAGAATACTGGGCCACCCCTAAAACACACTGGGGCTCATTTACTAAAGGTCCGCGGACCACACAAACTTTGGACATTCAGATGATTACCGTTTTGCGGCACATTTAAAAGGGGATTGTGGTGCACGCGATCAGATTTTGGCGTTCATGCGACACAAATCAGGGGTTGGGCCGTTGGACGATCCAACGGATTTGGACTGAGCGCAGGATTAAACATTTGAATTTGTGTTGCAAGCCATGCACTAATATGCACCAGGAAGAAGATGGTTAACTCCAGTGCACCTTAGCGGAAAAGCGACACAAGCAGGAAATTGGGTGCGGTCTTAGTGGATCGTGCTGGAGTCCATGATCGTTGGACAAGGCACAGCAGGGATCTCGCAAGGGACGGGTAAGTAAATGTGCCCCAGTGTCAGAGTCCTGGGTACTCCCAGAGTAGGTTGTCAGTTCCCTGGGCTAACCCCAGAACAGGCTGTCAGACTTCTGGGCCACCCTAAAACAGGCTTTTATACACTTGTGTTAACCCTAGAGCACGCTGTACAACTCCTGGGCTACTCCTTGAGCAGGCTGTAAGAATCTACCCCCAGTGAGAGCAGTAGAGCACATTTTGCCAGCGAATAATACATTCCCTCCAAAGTGCATTGCAAAACCATATACAAGGTGATTGGTTTACGCTCCGCTAATGTTTTTGGAAAAACAATTTAAATTCATTGTAAATTGATTAAAGTTCACCTTTAAAAAAAAAAAAAAAAGCGGCCTCCTCCATATACCCCTACAGCCGTCCTAGCCATCACCAGAATAGGTGAATATTCTACCATTTTAGTAGAAATAACCTTCAATCAATTTACCAAAAATTTTTGAAAAGTGACATGAGAATATACCATGAAACTTCGCAAACTCAACTGGTCAAACACTTTCTTCTTTACATTTTAAACACTATTACAATTTATACACTTACCTTGCACTAATCTAACCCTGGGGGTGGCCAATTTGTCTCACAGCCCCACTCTGGATGTGACCCAGGAGTCTTACAGCTCAAATTTTTGTAATTATACCCCCAGTTTCTGCTGCCAGCAGGCTGTCAGATTTCTGGGCCATCCCAAAACAAGCTTTAAGACTTCTATGTTAACCCCAGAGCAGGCTGTATTACTCCTGGGCTACTCCGTGAGCAGGCTGTAAGACTCTACAGTAAGGCTTCTGGGCCAACCTAAAAGCAGCTGTAAGACACCTGTGTCATCCCCCAGAGCATGCTGTAAAACAGCTCTATCACCCCTATAGCAGGCTGGAAGACTCCAGGGCCATCCGCAGAGCAGACTGTCAGATCTGGGCTAACCCAAAAGCGAGCTATAAAACACCAGTAGGGGATGATGACACTGGTGTCCTACAGCTCACTTTTAGGTTGGCCCAGAAGCCTTTACGGCTAGCAGTGGGGGAAGTGTCTTACAGTCTGCTCACTGAGTCACCAAGGAGGCTTACAGCTTACTCTGGGGGTAACACAGGAGTCTTAAAGCTTGCTCTGGGGGTGACCCAGGAGACTGACAGCCTGCTTTGTGAGTAGCTCAGGAATCTGAAAGCACACACTGGAGGTGGACTAAGGGTGTGAACTGGTGCAAGTTTTAGCTCAATTTTAAGCCAAATGGTGTAAAATGGCATAGTTTTTTATCATATAGTAGAGCACATTTTGCCAGCGAATAATACATTCCCTCCATAGTGCAATGCAAAACCATATACAAGGTGATTGGTTTATGCTCCGATAATGTTTATGGAAAACCAATTTAAATTCATTGTAAATTGATTAAAGTTCATCTTTAAAAAAAAAAAAAAAAAAGCAGCCTCCTCCATATACCCCTACAGCCGTCCTAGCCATCACCAGAATAGGTGAATATTCTACCATTTTAGTAGAAATAACCTTCAATCAATTTACCAAAAATTTTTGAAAAGTGACATGAGAATATACCATGAAACTCTGCAAACTCAACTGGTCAAACACTTTCTTCTTTACATTATAAACACTATTACAATTTTTACACTCACCTTGTGCTTTTCAGCGACTGTCTGTCTGAGGCTGGCAGTCTCTTTTTAGCGACTGTCTGTGGCTGGCAGTCCCTTTTTAGCGACTGTCTGTAGCTGGCAGTCTCTTTTTAGCGACTGTCTGTCTGTGGCTGGCAGTCCCTTTTCAGCGACTCTCTGTCTGTGGCTGGCAGTCTCTTTTCAGCGACTGTCTGTCTGTGGCTGGCTGTCTTTTTTCAGTGACTGTGTTTGTGTATGTCTGTCGCTGGCAGTCTCTTTTCAGTGACTGGCTGGGGTTGTGTGTGGGTCTGTCTGCCAGGCTGGATAGCCCCAGAGCAGATCATAATACTGGGCCACCCCTAAAACACACTGGGGCTCATTTACTAAAGGTCCGCGGACCGCACAATCTTTGGACATTCAGATGATTACCGTTTTGCGGCACATTTAAAAGGGGATTGCGGTGCACGCGATCAGATTTTGGCGTTCATGCGACACAAATCAGAGGTTGGGCCGTTGGACGATCCAACGGATTTGGACTGAGCGCAGGATTAAACATTTGAATTTGTGTTGCAAGCCATGCACTAACATGCACCAGGAAGAAGATGGTGAACTCCAGTGCACCTTAGCAGAAAAGCGACACAAGCAGGAAATTGGGCGCGGTCTTAGTGGATCGTGCAGGAGTCCATGATCGTTGGACAAGGCACAGCAGGGATCTCGCAAGGGACGGGTAAGTAAATGTGCCCCAGTGTCAGAGTCCTGGGTACTCCCAGAGTAGGTTGTCAGTTCCCTGGGCTAACCCCAGAACAGGCTGTCAGACTTCTGGGCCACCCTAAAACAGGCTTTTATACACTTGTGTTAACCCTAGAGCACGCTGTACAACTCCTGGGCTACTCCTTGAGCAGGCTGTAAGAATCTACCCCCAGTGAGAGCAGTAGAGCACATTTTGCCAGCGAATAATACATTCCCTCCAAAGTGCAATGCAAAACCATATACAAGGTGATTGGTTTACGCTCCGCTAATGTTTTTGGAAAAACAATTTAAATTCATTGTAAATTGATTAAAGTTCACCTTTAAAAAAAAAAAAGCGGCCTCCTCCATATACCCCTACAGCCGTCCTAGCCATCACCAGAATAGGTGAATATTCTACCATTTTAGTAGAAATAACCTTCAATCAATTTACCAAAAATTTTTGAAAAGTGACATGAGAATATACCATGAAACACTGCAAACTCAACTGGTCAAACACTTTCTTCTTTACGTTATAAACACTATTACAATTTATACACTCACCTTGCGCTTTTCAGCGTCTGTCTGTCTGTCTGAGGCTGGCAGTCTCTTTTTAACGACTGTCTGTCTGTGGCTGGTAGTCTCTTTTTAGCGACTGTCTGTCTGAGGCTGGCAGTTTCTTTTTAGCAACTGTCTGTGGCTGGCAGTCTCTTTTTAGCGACTGTCTGTCTGTAGCTGGCAGTCTCTTTTTAGCGACTGTCGGTCTGTGGCTGGCAGTCTCTTTTAAGCGACTGTCTGTCTGTGGCTGGCAGTCTCTTTTCAGCGACTGTCTGTCTGTGGCTGGCAGTCTCTTTTCAGCGACTGTCTGTCTGTGGCTGGCTGTCTCTTTTCAGTGACTGTGTTTGTGTATGTCTGTCACTGGCAGTCTCTTTTCAGTGACTGTCTGGGGTTGTGTGTGGGTCTGTCTGCCAGGCTGGATAGCCCCAGAGCAGATCAGAATACTGGGCCACCCCTAAAACACACTGGGGCTCAGTTACTAAAGGCCTGCGGACCGCACAAACTTTGGACATTCAGATGATTACCGTTTTGCGGCACATTTAAAAGGGGATTGCGGTGCACGCGATCAGATTTTGGCGTTCATGCGACACAAATCAGGGGTTGGGCCGTTGGACGATCCAACGGATTTGGACTGAGTGCAGGATTAAACATTTGAATTTGTGTTGCAAGCCATGCACTAACGTGCACCAGGAAGAAGATGGTGAACTCCAGTGCACCTTAGCGGAAAAGCGACACAAGCAGGAAATTGGGTGCGGTCTTAGTGGATCGTGCTGGAGTCCATGATCGTTGGACAAGGCACAGCAGGGATCTCGCAAGGGACGGGTAAGTAAATGTGCCCCAGTGTCAGAGTCCTGGGTACTCCCAGAGTAGGTTGTCAGTTCCCTGGGCTAACCCCAGAACAGGCTGTCAGACTTCTGGGCCACCCTAAAACAGGCTTTTATACACTTGTGTTAACCCTAGAGCACGCTGTACAACTCCTGGGCTACTCCTTGAGCAGGCTGTAAGAATCTACCCCCAGTGAGAGCAGTAGAGCACATTTTGCCAGCGAATAATACATTCCCTCCAAAGTGCAATGCAAAACCATATACAAGGTGATTGGTTTACGCTCCGCTAATGTTTTTGGAAAAACAATTTAAATTCATTGTAAATTGATTAAAGTTCACCTTTAAAAAAAAAAAAGCGGCCTCCTCCATATACCCCTACAGCCGTCCTAGCCATCACCAGAATAGGTGAATATTCTACCATTTTAGTAGAAATAACCTTCAATCAATTTACCAAAAATTTTTGAAAAGTGACATGAGAATATACCATGAAACTCTGCAAACTCAACTGGTCAAACACTTTCTTCTTTACATTATAAACACTATTACAATTTTTACACTCACCTTGCGCTTTTCAGCGACTGTCTGTCTGAGGCTGGCAGTCTCTTTTTATCGACTGTCTGTGGCTGGCAGTCTCTTTTTAGCGACTGTCTGTGGCTGGCAGTCTCTTTTTAGCGACTGCCGGTCTGTGGCTGGCAGTCTCTTTTAAGCGACTGTCTGTCTGTGGCTGGCAGTCCCTTTTCAGCGACTGTCTGTCTGTGGCTGGCAGTCTCTTTTCAGCGACTGTCTGTCTGTGGCTGGCTGTCTCTTTTCAGTGACTGTGTTTGTGTATGTCTGTCGCTGGCAGTCTCATTTCAGTGACTGTCTGGGGTTGTGTGTGGGTCTGTCTGCCAGGCTGGATAGCCCCAGAGTAGATCAGAATACTGGGCCACCCCTAAAACAAACTGGGGCTCATTTACTAAAGGTCCGCGGACCGCACAAACTTTGGACATTCAGATGATTACCGTTTTGCGGCACATTTAAAAGGGGATTGCGGTGCACGCGATCAGATTTTGGCATTCATGCGACACAAATCAGGGGTTGGGCCGTTGGACGATCCAACGGATTTGGACTGAGCGCAGGATTAAACATTTGAATTTGTGTTGCAAGCCATGCACTAACATGCACCAGGAAGAAGATGGTGAACTCCAGTGCACCTTAGCGGAAAAGCGACACAAGCAGGAAATTGGGTTCCGTCTTAGTGGATCGTGCTGGAGTCCATGATCGTTGGACAAGGCACAGCAGGGATCTCGCAAGGGACGGGTAAGTAAATGTGCCCCAGTGTCAGAGTCCTGGGTACTCCCAGAGTAGGTTGTCAGTTCCCTGGGCTAACCCCAGAACAGGCTGTCAGACTTCTGGGCCACCCTAAAACAGGCTTTTATACACTTGTGTTAACCCTAAAGCACGCTGTACAACTCCTGGGCTACTTCTTGAGCAGGCTGCAAGAATCTACCCCCAGTGAGAGCAGTTGAGCACATTTTGCCAGCGAATAATACATTCCCTCCAAAGTGCAATGCAAAACCATATACAAGGTGATTGGTTTACGCTCCGCTAATGTTTTTGGAAAAACAATTTAAATTCAATGTAAATTGATTAAAGTTCACCTTTAAAAAAAAAAAAGCGGCCTCCTCCATATACCCCTACAGCCGTCCTAGCCATAACCAGAATAGGTGAATATTCTACCATTTTAGTAGAAATAACCTTCAATCAATTTACCAAAAATTTTTGAAAAGTGACATGAGAATATACCATGAAACACTGCAAACTCAACTGGTCAAACACTTTCTTCTTTTCATTATAAACACTATTACAATTTATACACTCACCTTGCGCTTTTCAGCGTCTGTCTGTCTGAGGCTGGCAGTCTCTTTTTAGCGACTGTCTGTCTGTGGCTGGCAGTCTCTTTTTAGCGACTGTCTGTCTGAGGCTGGCAGTTTCTTTTTAGCGACTGTCTGTGGCTGGCAGTCTCTTTTTAGCGACTGTCTGTCTGTGGCTGGCAGTCTCTTTTTAGCAACTGTCGGACAGATCAAAATACTGGGCCACCCCTAAAACACACTGGGGCTCATTTACTAAAGGTCCACGGACCGCACAAACTTTGGACATTCAGATGGTTACCGTTTTGCGGCACATTTAAATGTGGATTGCGGTGCACGCGATCAGATTTTGGCGTTCATGCAACACAAATCAGGGGTTGGGCCGTTGGACGATCCAACGGATTTGGACTGAGCGCAGGATTAAACATTTGAATTTGTGTTGCAAGCCATGCACTAACATGCACCAGGAAGAAGATGGTGAACTCCGGGGGAACCTTAGCGGAAAGCGACACAAGCAGGAAATTGGGCGCGGTCTTAGTGGATCATGCTGGAGTCCATGATCGTTGGACAAGGCACAGCAGGGATCTCGCAAGGGACGGGTAAGTAAATGTGCCCCAGTGTCAGAGTCCTGGGTACTCCCAGAGTAGGTTGTCAGTTCCCTGGGCTAACCCCAGAACAGACTGTCAGACTTCTGGGCCACCCTAAAACAGGATTTTATACACTTGTGTTAACCCTAGAGCACGCTGTACAACTCCTGGGCTACTCCTTGAGCAGGCTGTAAGAATCTACCCCCAGTGAGAGCAGTAGAGCACATTTTGCCAGCGAATAATACATTCCCTCCAAAGTGCAATGTAAAACCATATACAAGGTGATTGGGTTACGCTCTGCTAATGTTTATGAAAACCAATTTAAATTCATTGTAAATTGATTAAAGTTCACCTTTAAAAAAAAAAAAAAAAAGCGGCCTCCTCCATATACCCCTACAGCCGTCCTAGCCATCACCAGAATAGGTGAATATTCTACCATTTTAGTAGAAATAACCTTTAACCAATTTACCAAAAATTTTTGAAAAGTGACATGAGAATATACCATGAAACTTCGCAAACTCAACTGGTCAAACACTTTCTTCTTTACATTTTAAACACTATTACAATTTATACACTTACCTTGCACTAATCTAACCCTGGGGGTGGCCAATTTGTCTCACATCCCCACTCTGGATGTGACCCAGGAGTCTTACAGCTCAAATTTTTGTAATTATACCCCCAGTTTCTGCTGCCAGCAGGCTGTCAGATTTCTGGGCCATCCCAAAACAAGCTTTAAGACTTCTATGTTAACCCCAGAGCAGGCTGTATGACTCCTGGGCTACACCGTGAGCAGGCTGTAAGACTCTACAGTAAGGCTTCTGGGCCAACCTAAAAGCAGCTGTAAGACACCTGTGTCATCCCCAGAGCATGCTATAAAACAGCTCTATCACCCCAATAGCAGGCTGGAAGACTCCAGGGCCACCCGCAGAGCAGACTGTCAAATCTGGGCTAATCCAAAAGCGAGCTATAAAACACCAGTAGGGGATGATGACACTGGTGTCCTACAGCTCACTTTTAGGTTGGCCCAGAAGCCTTTACGGCTAGCAGTGGGGGAAGTGTCTTACAGTCTGCTCACTGAGTCACCAAGGAGGCTTACAGCATACTCTGGGGGTAACACAGGAGTCTTAAAGCTTGCTCTGGGAGTGACCCAGGAGACTGACAGCCTGCTTTGTGAGTAGCTCAGGAATCTGAAAGCACACACTGGAGGTGGACTAAGGGTATGAACTGGTGCAAGTTTTAGCTCAATTTTAAGCCAAATGGTGTAAAATGGCATAGTTTTATATCATATAGTAGAGCACATTTTGCCAGCGAATAATACATTCCCTCCATAGTGCAATGCAAAACCATATACAAGGTGATTGGTTTATGCTCCGCTAATGTTTATGGAAAACCAATTTAAATTCATTGTAAATTGATTAAAGTTCATCTTTAAAAAAAAAAAAAAAGCAGCCTCCTTCATATACCCCTACAGCCGTCCTAGCCATCACCAGAATAGGTGAATATTCTACCATTTTAGTAGAAATAACCTTTAATCAATTTACCAAAAATTTTTGAAAAGTGACATGAGAATATACCATGAAACTCTGCAAACTCAACTGGTCAAACACTTTCTTCTTTACATTATAAACACTATTACAATTTTTACACTCACCTTGCGCTTTTCAGCGACTGTCTGTCTGAGGCTGGCAGTCTCTTTTTATCGACTGTCTGTGGCTGGCAGTCTCTTTTTAGCGACTGTCTGTGGCTGGCAGTCTCTTTTTAGCGACTGCCGGTCTGTGGCTGGCAGTCTCTTTTAAGCGACTGTCTGTGGCTGGCAGTCCCTTTTCAGCGACTGTCTGTCTGTGGCTGGCAGTCTCTTTTCAGCGACTGTCTGTCTGTGGCTGGCTGTCTCTTTTCAGTGACTGTGTTTGTGTATGTCTGTCGCTGGCAGTCTCATTTCAGTGACTGTCTGGGGTTGTGTGTGGGTCTGTCTGCCAGGCTGGATAGCCCCAGAGCAGATCAGAATACTGGGCCACCCCTAAAACAAACTGGGGCTCATTTACTAAAGGTCCGCGGACCGCACAAACTTTGGACATTCAGATGATTACCGTTTTGCGGCACATTTAAAAGGGGATTGCGGTGCACGCGATCAGATTTTGGCGTTCATGCGACACAAATCAGGGGTTGGGCCGTTGGACGATACAACGGATTTGGACTGAGCGCAGGATTAAACATTTGAATTTGTGTTGCAAGCCATGCACTAACATGCACCAGGAAGAAGATGGTGAACTCCAATGCACCTTAGCGGAAAAGCGACACAAGCAGGAAATTGGGTGCGGTCTTAGTGGATCGTGCTGGAGTCCATGATCGTTGGACAAGGCACAGCAGGGATCTCGCAAGGGACGGGTAAGTAAATGTGGCCCAGTGTCAGAGTCCTGGGTACTCCCAGAGTAGGTTGTCAGTTCCCTGGGCTAACCCCAGAACAGGCTGTCAGACTTCTGGGCCACCCTAAAACAGGCTTTTATACACTTGTGTTAACCCTAGAGCACGCTGTACAACTCCTGGGCTACTCCTTGAGCAGGCTGTAAGAATCTACCCCCAGTGAGAGCAGTAGAGCACATTTTGCCAGCGAATAATACATTCCCTCCAAAGTGCAATGCAAAACCATATACAAGGTGATTGGTTTACGCTCCGCTAATGTTTTTGGAAAAACAATTTAAATTCATTGTAAATTGATTAAAGTTCACCTTTAAAAAAAAAAAGCGGCCTCCTCCATATACCCCTACAGCCGTCCTAGCCATCACCAGAATAGGTGAATATTCTACCATTTTAGTAGAAATAACCTTCAATCAATTTACCAAAAATTTTTGAAAAGTGACATGAGAATATACCATGAAACACTGCAAACTCAACTGGTCAAACACTTTCTTCTTTACATTATAAACACTATTACAATTTATACACTCACCTTGCGCTTTTCAGCGTCTGTCTGTCTGAGGCTGGCAGTCTCTTTTTAGCGACTGTCTGTCTGTGGCTGGCAGTCTCTTTTTAGCGACTGTCTGTCTGAGGCTGGCAGTTTCTTTTTAGCGACTGTCTGTGGCTGGCAGTCTCTTTTTAGCGACTGTCTGTCTGTGGCTGGCAGTCTCTTTTTAGCAACTGTCGGACTGTGGCTGGCAGTCTCTTTTAAGAGACTGTCTGTCTGTGGCTGGCAGTCTCTTTTCAGCGACTGTCTTTCTGTGGCTGGCAGTCTCTTTTAAGCGACTGTCTGGATGTGTGTGTGGGTCTGTCTGCCAGGCTGGATAGCCCCAGAGCAGATCAGAATACTGGGCCACCCCTAAAACACACTGGGGCTCATTTACTAAAGGTCCACGGACCGCACAAACTTTGGACATTCAGATGGTTACCGTTTTGCGGCACATTTAAATGTGGATTGCGGTGCACGCGATCAGATTTTGGCGTTCATGCAACACAAATCAGGGGTTGGGCCGTTGGACGATCCAACGGATTTGGACTGAGCGCAGGATTAAACATTTGAATTTGTGTTGCAAGCCATGCACTAACATGCACCAGGAAGAAGATGGTGAACTCCGGGGGAACCTTAGCGGAAAGCGACACAAGCAGGAAATTGGGCGCGGTCTTAGTGGATCATGCTGGAGTCCATGATCGTTGGACAAGGCACAGCAGGGATCTCGCAAGGGACGGGTAAGTAAATGTGCCCCAGTGTCAGAGTCCTGGGTACTCCCAGAGTAGGTTGTCAGTTCCCTGGGCTAACCCCAGAACAGACTGTCAGACTTCTGGGCCACCCTAAAACAGGATTTTATACACTTGTGTTAACCCTAGAGCACGCTGTACAACTCCTGGGCTACTCCTTGAGCAGGCTGTAAGAATCTACCCCCAGTGAGAGCAGTAGAGCACATTTTGCCAGCGAATAATACATTCCCTCCAAAGTGCAATGTAAAACCATATACAAGGTGATTGGGTTACGCTCTGCTAATGTTTATGAAAACCAATTTAAATTCATTGTAAATTGATTAAAGTTCACCTTTAAAAAAAAAAAAAAAAGCGGCCTCCTCCATATACCCCTACAGCCGTCCTAGCCATCACCAGAATAGGTGAATATTCTACCATTTTAGTAGAAATAACCTTTAACCAATTTACCAAAAATTTTTGAAAAGTGACATGAGAATATACCATGAAACTTCGCAAACTCAACTGGTCAAACACTTTCTTCTTTACATTTTAAACACTATTACAATTTATACACTTACCTTGCACTAATCTAACCCTGGGGGTGGCCAATTTGTCTCACAGCCCCACTCTGGATGTGACCCAGGAGTCTTACAGCTCAAATTTTTGTAATTATACCCCCAGTTTCTGCTGCCAGCAGGCTGTCAGATTTCTGGGCCATCCCAAAACAAGCTTTAAGACTTCTATGTTAACCCCAG
Source organism: Engystomops pustulosus (assembly GCF_040894005.1). Lineage (NCBI taxonomy): Eukaryota > Metazoa > Chordata > Amphibia > Anura > Leptodactylidae > Engystomops > Engystomops pustulosus. Next base: position 34,982,130 of record NC_092414.1, read on the forward strand.
AGCAGGCTGTATGACTCCTGGGCTACACCGTGAGCAGGCTGTAAGACTCTACAGTAAGGCTTCTGGGCCAACCTAAAAGCAGCTGTAAGACACCTGTGTCATCCCCAGAGCATGCTGTAAAACAGCTCTATAACCCCAATAGCAGGCTGGAAGACTCCAGGGCCACCCGCAGAGCAGACTGTCAAATCTGGGCTAATCCAAAAGCGAGCTATAAAACACCAGTAGGGGATGATGACACTGGTGTCCTACAGCTCACTTTTAGGTTGGCCCAGAAGCCTTTACGGCTAGCAGTGGGGGAAGTGTCTTACAGTCTGCTCACTGAGTCACCAAGGAGGCTTACAGCATACTCTGGGGGTAACACAGGAGTCTTAAAGCTTGCTCTGGGAGTGACCCAGGAGACTGACAGCCTGCTTTGTGAGTAGCTCAGGAATCTGAAAGCACACACTGGAGGTGGACTAAGGGTATGAACTGGTGCAAGTTTTAGCTCAATTTTAAGCCAAATGGTGTAAAATGGCATAGTTTTATATCATATAGTAGAGCACATTTTGCCAGCGAATAATACATTCCCTCCATAGTGCAATGCAAAACCATATACAAGGTGATTGGTTTATGCTCCGCTAATGTTTATGGAAAACCAATTTAAATTCATTGTAAATTGATTAAAGTTCATCTTTAAAAAAAAAAAAAAAGCAGCCTCCTTCATATACCCCTACAGCCGTCCTAGCCATCACCAGAATAGGTGAATATTCTACCATTTTAGTAGAAATAACCTTCAATCAATTTACCAAAAATTTTTGAAAAGTGACATGAGAATATACCATGAAACTCTGCAAACTCAACTGGTCAAACACTTTCTTCTTTACATTATAAACACTATTACAATTTTTACACTCACCTTGCGCTTTTCAGCGACTGTCTGTCTGAGGCTGGCAGTCTCTTTTTATCGACTGTCTGTGGCTGGCAGTCCCTTTTCAGCGACTGTCTGTCTGTGGCTGGCAGTCTCTTTTCAGCGACTGTCTGTCTGTGGCTGGCTGTCTCTTTTCAGTGACTGTGTTTGTGTATGTCTGTCGCTGGCAGTCTCATTTCAGTGACTGTCTGGGGTTGTGTGTGGGTCTGTCTGCCAGGCTGGATAGCCCCAGAGCAGATCAGAATACTGGGCCACCCCTAAAACAAACTGGGGCTCATTTACTAAAGGTCCGCGGACCGCACAAACTTTGGACATTCAGATGATTACCGTTTTGCGGCACATTTAAAAGGGGATTGCGGTGCACGCGATCAGATTTTGGCGTTCATGCGACACAAATCAGGGGTTGGGCCGTTGGACGATACAACGGATTTGGACTGAGCGCAGGATTAAACATTTGAATTTGTGTTGCAAGCCATGCACTAACATGCACCAGGAAGAAGATGGTGAACTCCAGTGCACCTTAGCGGAAAAGCGACACAAGCAGGAAATTGGGTGCGGTCTTAGTGGATCGTGCTGGAGTCCATGATCGTTGGACAAGGCACAGCAGGGATCTCGCAAGGGACGGGTAAGTAAATGTGGCCCAGTGTCAGAGTCCTGGGTACTCCCAGAGTAGGTTGTCAGTTCCCTGGGCTAACCCCAGAACAGGCTGTCAGACTTCTGGGCCACCCTAAAACAGGCTTTTATACACTTGTGTTAACCCTAGAGCACGCTGTACAACTCCTGGGCTACTCCTTGAGCAGGCTGTAAGAATCTACCCCCAGTGAGAGCAGTAGAGCACATTTTGCCAGCGAATAATACATTCCCTCCAAAGTGCAATGCAAAACCATATACAAGGTGATTGGTTTACGCTCCGCTAATGTTTTTGGAAAAACAATTTAAATTCATTGTAAATTGATTAAAGTTCACCTTTAAAAAAAAAAAGCGGCCTCCTCCATATACCCCTACAGCCGTCCTAGCCATCACCAGAATAGGTGAATATTCTACCATTTTAGTAGAAATAACCTTCAATCAATTTACCAAAAATTTTTGAAAAGTGACATGAGAATATACCATGAAACACTGCAAACTCAACTGGTCAAACACTTTCTTCTTTACATTATAAACACTATTACAATTTATACACTCACCTTGCGCTTTTCAGCGTCTGTCTGTCTGAGGCTGGCAGTCTCTTTTTAGCGACTGTCTGTCTGTGGCTGGCAGTCTCTTTTTAGCGACTGTCTGTCTGAGGCTGGCAGTTTCTTTTTAGCGACTGTCTGTGGCTGGCAGTCTCTTTTTAGCGACTGTCTGTCTGTGGCTGGCAGTCTCTTTTTAGCAACTGTCGGACTGTGGCTGGCAGTCTCTTTTAAGAGACTGTCTGTCTGTGGCTGGCAGTCTCTTTTCAGCGACTGTCTTTCTGTGGCTGGCAGTCTCTTTTAAGCGACTGTCTGGATGTGTGTGTGGGTCTGTCTGCCAGGCTGGATAGCCCCAGAGCAGATCAGAATACTGGGCCACCCCTAAAACACACTGGGGCTCATTTACTAAAGGTCCACGGACCGCACAAACTTTGGACATTCAGATGGTTACCGTTTTGCGGCACATTTAAATGTGGATTGCGGTGCACGCGATCAGATTTTGGCGTTCATGCAACACAAATCAGGGGTTGGGCCGTTGGACGATCCAACGGATTTGGACTGAGCGCAGGATTAAACATTTGAATTTGTGTTGCAAGCCATGCACTAACATGCACCAGGAAGAAGATGGTGAACTCCGGGGGAACCTTAGCGGAAAGCGACACAAGCAGGAAATTGGGCGCGGTCTTAGTGGATCATGCTGGAGTCCATGATCGTTGGACAAGGCACAGCAGGGATCTCGCAAGGGACGGGTAAGTAAATGTGCCCCAGTGTCAGAGTCCTGGGTACTCCCAGAGTAGGTTGTCAGTTCCCTGGGCTAACCCCAGAACAGACTGTCAGACTTCTGGGCCACCCTAAAACAGGATTTTATACACTTGTGTTAACCCTAGAGCACGCTGTACAACTCCTGGGCTACTCCTTGAGCAGGCTGTAAGAATCTACCCCCAGTGAGAGCAGTAGAGCACATTTTGCCAGCGAATAATACATTCCCTCCAAAGTGCAATGTAAAACCATATACAAGGTGATTGGGTTACGCTCTGCTAATGTTTATGAAAACCAATTTAAATTCATTGTAAATTGATTAAAGTTCACCTTTAAAAAAAAAAAAAAAAGCGGCCTCCTCCATATACCCCTACAGCCGTCCTAGCCATCACCAGAATAGGTGAATATTCTACCATTTTAGTAGAAATAACCTTTAACCAATTTACCAAAAATTTTTGAAAAGTGACATGAGAATATACCATGAAACTTCGCAAACTCAACTGGTCAAACACTTTCTTCTTTACATTTTAAACACTATTACAATTTATACACTTACCTTGCACTAATCTAACCCTGGGGGTGGCCAATTTGTCTCACAGCCCCACTCTGGATGTGACCCAGGAGTCTTACAGCTCAAATTTTTGTAATTATACCCCCAGTTTCTGCTGCCAGCAGGCTGTCAGATTTCTGGGCCATCCCAAAACAAGCTTTAAGACTTCTATGTTAACCCCAGAGCAGGCTGTATGACTCCTGGGCTACACCGTGAGCAGGCTGTAAGACTCTACAGTAAGGCTTCTGGGCCAACCTAAAAGCAGCTGTAAGACACCTGTGTCATCCCCAGAGCATGCTGTAAAACAGCTCTATCACCCCAATAGCAGGCTGGAAGACTCCAGGGCCACCCGCAGAGCAGACTGTCAAATCTGGGCTAATCCAAAAGCGAGCTATAAAACACCAGTAGGGGATGATGACACTGGTGTCCTACAGCTCACTTTTAGGTTGGCCCAGAAGCCTTTACGGCTAGCAGTGGGGGAAGTGTCTTACAGTCTGCTCACTGAGTCACCAAGGAGGCTTACAGCATACTCTGGGGGTAACACAGGAGTCTTAAAGCTTGCTCTGGGAGTGACCCAGGAGACTGACAGCCTGCTTTGTGAGTAGCTCAGGAATCTGAAAGCACACACTGGAGGTGGACTAAGGGTATGAACTGGTGCAAGTTTTAGCTCAATTTTAAGCCAAATGGTGTAAAATGGCATAGTTTTATATCATATAGTAGAGCACATTTTGCCAGCGAATAATACATTCCCTCCATAGTGCAATGCAAAACCATATACAAGGTGATTGGTTTATGCTCCGCTAATGTTTATGGAAAACCAATTTAAATTCATTGTAAATTGATTAAAGTTCATCTTTAAAAAAAAAAAAAAAGCAGCCTCCTTCATATACCCCTACAGCCGTCCTAGCCATCACCAGAATAGGTGAATATTCTACCATTTTAGTAGAAATAACCTTCAATCAATTTACCAAAAATTTTTGAAAAGTGACATGAGAATATACCATGAAACTCTGCAAACTCAACTGGTCAAACACTTTCTTCTTTACATTATAAACACTATTACAATTTTTACACTCACCTTGCGCTTTTCAGCGACTGTCTGTCTGAGGCTGGCAGTCTCTTTTTATCGACTGTCTGTGGCTGGCAGTCTCTTTTTAGCGACTGTCTGTGGCTGGCAGTCTCTTTTTAGCGACTGCCGGTCTGTGGCTGGCAGTCTCTTTTAAGCGACTGTCTGTGGCTGGCAGTCCCTTTTCAGCGACTGTCTGTCTGTGGCTGGCAGTCTCTTTTCAGCGACTGTCTGTCTGTGGCTGGCTGTCTCTTTTCAGTGACTGTGTTTGTGTATGTCTGTCGCTGGCAGTCTCATTTCAGTGACTGTCTGGGGTTGTGTGTGGGTCTGTCTGCCAGGCTGGATAGCCCCAGAGCAGATCAGAATACTGGGCCACCCCTAAAACAAACTGGGGCTCATTTACTAAAGGTCCGCGGACCGCACAAACTTTGGACATTCAGATGATTACCGTTTTGCGGCACATTTAAAAGGGGAATGCGGTGCACGCGATCAGATTTTGGCGTTCATGCGACACAAATCAGGGGTTGGGCCGTTGGACGATACAACGGATTTGGACTGAGCGCAGGATTAAACATTTGAATTTGTGTTGCAAGCCATGCACTAACATGCACCAGGAAGAAGATGGTGAACTCCAGTGCACCTTAGCGGAAAAGCGACACAAGCAGGAAATTGGGTGCGGTCTTAGTGGATCGTGCTGGAGTCCATGATCGTTGGACAAGGCACAGCAGGGATCTCGCAAGGGACGGGTAAGTAAATGTGGCCCAGTGTCAGAGTCCTGGGTACTCCCAGAGTAGGTTGTCAGTTCCCTGGGCTAACCCCAGAACAGGCTGTCAGACTTCTGGGCCACCCTAAAACAGGCTTTTATACACTTGTGTTAACCCTAGAGCACGCTGTACAACTCCTGGGCTACTCCTTGAGCAGGCTGTAAGAATCTACCCCCAGTGAGAGCAGTAGAGCACATTTTGCCAGCGAATAATACATTCCCTCCAAAGTGCAATGAAAAACCATATACAAGGTGATTGGTTTACGCTCCGCTAATGTTTTTGGAAAAACAATTTAAATTCATTGTAAATTGATTAAAGTTCACCTTTAAAAAAAAAAAGCGGCCTCCTCCATATACCCCTACAGCCGTCCTAGCCATCACCAGAATAGGTGAATATTCTACCATTTTAGTAGAAATAACCTTCAATCAATTTACCAAAAATTTTTGAAAAGTGACATGAGAATATACCATGAAACACTGCAAACTCAACTGGTCAAACACTTTCTTCTTTACATTATAAACACTATTACAATTTATACACTCACCTTGCGCTTTTCAGCGTCTGTCTGTCTGAGGCTGGCAGTCTCTTTTTAGCGACTGTCTGTCTGTGGCTGGCAGTCTCTTTTTAGCGACTGTCTGTCTGAGGCTGGCAGTTTCTTTTTAGCGACTGTCTGTGGCTGGCAGTCTCTTTTTAGCGACTGTCTGTCTGTGGCTGGCAGTCTCTTTTTAGCAACTGTCGGACTGTGGCTGGCAGTCTCTTTTAAGAGACTGTCTGTCTGTGGCTGGCAGTCTCTTTTCAGCGACTGTGTTTGTGTATGTCTGTCGCTGGCAGTCTCTTTTCAGTGACTGTCTGGGGTTGTGTGTGGGTCTGTCTGCCAGGCTGGATAGCCCCAGAGCAGATCAGAATACTGGGCCACCCCTAAAACACACTGGGGCTCATTTACTAAAGGTCCGCGGACCGCACAAACTTTGGACATTCAGATGATTACCGTTTTGCGGCACATTTAAAAGGGGATTGCGGTGCACGCGATCAGATTTTGGCGTTCATGCGACACAAATCAGGGGTTGGGCCGTTGGACGATCCAACGGATTTGGACTGAGCGCAGGATTAAACATTTGAATTTGTGTTGCAAGCCATGCACTAACATGCACCAGGAAGAAGATGGTGAACTCCAGTGCACCTTAGCGGAAAAGCGACACAAGCAGGAAATTGGGTGCGGTCTTAGTGGATCGTGCTGGAGTCCATGATCGTTGGACAAGGCACAGCAGGGATCTCACAAGGGACAGGTAAGTAAATGTGCCCCAGTGTCAGAGTCCTGGGTACTCCCAGAGTAGGTTGTCAGTTCCCTGGGCTAACCCCAGAACAGGCTGTCAGACTTCTGGGCCACCCTAAAACAGGCTTTTATACATTTGTGTTAACCCTATAGCACGATGTACAACTCCTGGGCTACTCCTTGAGCAGGCTGTAAGAATCTACCCCCAGTGAGAGCAGTAGAGCACATTTTGCCAGCGAATAATACATTCCCTCCAAAGTGCAATGTAAAACCATATACAAGGTGATTGGGTTACGCTCTGCTAATGTTTATGAAAACCAATTTAAATTCATTGTAAATTGATTAAAGTTCACCTTTAAAAAAAAAAAAAAAAGCGGCCTCCTCCATATACCCCTACAGCCGTCCTAGCCATCACCAGAATAGGAGAATATTCTACCATTTTAGTAGAAATAACCTTTAATCAATTTACCAAAAATTTTTGAAAAGTGACATGAGAATATACCATGAAACTTCGCAAACTCAACTGGTCAAACACTTTCTTCTTTACATTTTAAACACTATTACAATTTATACACTTACCTTGCACTAATCTAACCCTGGGGGTGGCCAATTTGTCTCACAGCCCCACTCTGGATGTGACCCAGGAGTCTTACAGCTCAAATTTTTGTAATTATACCCCCAGTTTCTGCTGCCAGCAGGCTGTCAGATTTCTGGGCCATCCCAAAACAAGCTTTAAGACTTCTATGTTAACCCCAGAGCAGGCTGTATGACTCCTGGGCTACTCTGTGAGCAGGCTGTAAGACTCTACTGTAAGGCTTCTGGGCCAACCTAAAAGGAGCTGTAAGACACCTGTGTCATCCCCCAGGGCATGCTGTAAAACAGCTCTATCACCCCAATAGCAGGCTGGAAGACTCCAGGGCCACCCGCAGAGCAGACTGTCAGATCTGGGCTGACCCAAATGCGAGCTATAAAACACCAGTAGGGGATGATGACACTGGTGTCCTACAGCTCACTTTTAGGTTGGCCCAGAAGCCTTTACGGCTAGCAGTGGGGGAAGTGTCTTACAGTCTGCTCACTGAGTCACCAAGGAGGCTTACAGCTTACTCTGGGGGTAACACAGGAGTCTTAAAGCTTGCTCTGGAGGTGACCCAGGAGACTGACAGCCTGCTTTGTGAGTAGCCCAGGAATCTGACAGCACACACTGGAGGTGGACTAAGGGTGTGAACTGGTGCAAGTTTTAGCTCAATTTTAAGCCAAATGGTGTAAAATTGCATAGTTTTTATCATACAGTAGAGCACATTTTGCCAGCGAATAATACATTCCCTCCATAGTGCAATGCAAAACCATATACAAGGTGATTGGTTTACGCTCCACTAATGTTTATGGAAAACCAATTTAAATTCATTGTAAATTGATTAAAGTTCACCTTTAAAAAAAAAAAAAAAAGCGGCCTCCTCCATATACCCCTACAGCCGTCCTAGCCATCACCAGAATAGGTGAATATTCTACCATTTTAGTAGAAATAACCTTCAATCAATTTACCAAAAATTTTTGAAAAGTGACATGAGAATATACCATGAAACTCTGCAAACTCAACTGGTCAAACACTTTCTTCTTTACATTATAAACACTATTACAATTTTTACACTCACCTTGCGCTTTTCAGCGACTGTCTGTCTGAGGCTGGCAGTCTCTTTTTATCGACTGTCTGTGGCTGGCAGTCTCTTTTTAGCGACTGTCTGTAGCTGGCAGTCTCTTTTTAGCGACTGTCGGTCTGTGGCTGGCAGTCTCTTTTAAGCGACTGTCTGTCTGTGGCTGGCAGTCCCTTTTCAGCGACTGTCTGTCTGTGGCTGGCAGTCTCTTTTCAGCGACTGTCTGTCTGTGGCTGGCTGTCTCTTTTCAGTGACTGTGTTTGTGTATGTCTGTCGCTGGCAGTCTCTTTTCAGTGACTGTCTGGGGTTGTGTGTGGGTCTGTCTGCCAGGCTGGATAGCCCCAGAGCAGATCATAATACTGGGCCACCCCTAAAACACACTGGGGCTCATTTACTAAAGGTCCGCGGACCGCACAAACTTTGGACATTCAGATGATTACCGTTTTGCGGCACATTTAAAAGAGGATTGCGGAGCACGCGATCAGATTTTGGCGTTCATGCGACACAAATCAGGGGTTGGGCCGTTGGACGATCCAACGGATTTGGACTGACCGCAGGATTAAACATTTGAATTTGTGTTGCAAGCCATGCACTAACATGCACCAGGAAGAAGATGGTGAACTCCAGTGCACCTTAGCGGAAAAGCGAAACAAGCAGGAAATTGGGTGCGGTCTTAGTGGATCGTGCTGGAGTCCATGATCGTTGGACAAGGCACAGCAGGGATCTCGCAAGGGACGGGTAAGTAAATGTGCCCCAGTGTCAGAGTCCTGGGTACTCCCAGAGTAGGTTGTCAGTTCCCTGGGCTAACCCCAGAACAGGCTGTCAGACTTCTGGGCCACCCTAAAATAGGCTTTTATACACTTGTGTTAACCCTAGAGCACGCTGTACAACTCCTGGGCTACTCCTTGAGCAGGCTGTAAGAATCTACCCCCAGTGAGAGCAGTAGAGCACATTTTGCCAGCGAATAATACATTCCCTCCAAAGTGCAATGTAAAACCATATACAAGGTGATTGGGTTACGCTCTGCTAATGTTTATGAAAACCAATTTAAATTCATTGTAAATTGATTAAAGTTCACCTTTAAAAAAAAAAAAAAAGCGGCCTCCTCCATATACCCCTACAGCCGTCCTAGCCATCACCAGAATAGGAGAATATTCTACCATTTTAGTAGAAATAACCTTTAATCAATTTACCAAAAATTTTTGAAAAGTGACATGAGAATATACCATGAAACTTCGCAAACTCAACTGGTCAAACACTTTTTTCTTTACATTTTAAACACTATTACAATTTATACACTTACCTTGCACTAATCTAACCCTGGGGGTGGCCAATTTGTCTCACAGCCCCACTCTGGATGTGACCCAGGAGTCTTACAGCTCAAATTTTTGTAATTATACCCCCAGTTTCTGCTGCCAGCAGGCTGTCAGATTTCTGGGCCATCCCAAAACAAGCTTTAAGACTTCTATGTTAACCCCAGAGCAGGCTGTATGACTCCTGGGCTACTCCGTGAGCAGGCTGTAAGACTCTACTGTAAGGCTTCTGGGACAACCTAAAAGGAGCTGTAAGACACCTGTGTCATCCCCCAGAGCATGCTGTAAAACAGCTCTATCACCCCAATAGCAGGCTGGAAGACTCCAGGGCCACCCGCAGAGCAGACTGTCAAATCTGGGCTGACCCAAAAGCGAGCTATAAAACACCAGTAGGGGATGATGACACTGGTGTCCTACAGCTCACTTTTAGGTTGGCCCAGAAGCCTTTACGGCTAGCAGTGGGGGAAGTGTCTTACAGTCTGCTCACTGAGTCACCAAGGAGGCTTACAGCTTACTCTGGGGGTAACACAGGAGTCTTAAAGCTTGCTCTGGAGGTGACCCAGGAGACTGACAGCCTGCTTTGTGAGTAGCCCAGGAATCTGACAGCACACACTGGAGGTGGACTAAGGGTGTGAACTGGTGCAAGTTTTAGCCAAATGGTGTAAAATTGCATAGTTTTTATCATACAGTAGAGCACATTTTGCCAGCGAATAATACATTCCCTCCATAGTGCAATGCAAAACCATATACAAGGTGATTGGTTTACGCTCCGCTAATGTTTATGGAAAACCAATTTAAATTCATTGTAAATTGATTAAAGTTCATCTTTAAAAAAAAAAAAAAAGCGGCCTCCTCCATATACCCCTACAGCCGTCCTAGCCATCACCAGAATAGGTGAATATTCTACTATTTTAGTAGAAATAACCTTCAATCAATTTACCAAAAATTTTTGAAAAGTGACATGAGAATATACCATGAAACTCTGCAAACTCAACTGGTCAAACACTTTCTTCTTTACATTATAAACACTATTACAATTTTTACACTCACCTTGCGCTTTTCAGCGACTGTCTGTCTGAGGCTGGCAGTCTCTTTTTAGCGACTGTCTGTCTGTAGCTGGCAGTCTCTTTTTAGCGACTGTCGGTCTGTGGCTGGCAGTCTCTTTTAAGCGACTGTCTGTCTGTGGCTGGCAGTCCCTTTTCATCGACTGTCTGTCTGTGGCTGGCAGTCTCTTTTCAGCGACTGTCTGTCTGTGGCTGGCTGTCTCTTTTCAGTGACTGTGTTTGTGTATGTCTGTCTCTGGCTGTCTCTTTTCAGTGACTGTGTTTGTGTATGTCTGTCGCTGGCAGTCTCTTTTCAGTGACTGTCTGGGGTTGTGTGTGGGTCTGTCTGCCAGGCTGGATAGCCCCAGAGCAGATCAGAATACTGGGCCACCCCTAAAACACACTGGGGCTCATTTACTAAAGGTCCGCGGACCGCACAAACTTTGGACATTCAGATGATTACCGTTTTGCGGCACATTTAAAAGGGGATTGCGGTGCACGCGATCAGATTTTGGCGTTCATGCAACACAAATCAGGGGTTGGGCCGTTGGACGATCCAACGGATTTGGACTGAGCGCAGGATTAAACATTTGAATTTGTGTTGCAAGCCATGCACTAACATGCACCAGGAAGAAGATGGTGAACTCCAGTGCACCTTAGAGGAAAAGCGACACAAGCAGGAAATTGGGTGCGGTCTTAGTGGATCGTGCTGGAGTCCATGATCGTTGGACAAGGCACAGCAGGGATCTCGCAAGGGACGGGTAAGTAAATGTGCCCCAGTGTCAGAGTCCTGGGTACTCCCAGAGTAGGTTGTCAGTTCCCTGGGCTAACCCCAGAACAGGCTGTCAGACTTCTGGGCCACCCTAAAATAGGCTTTTATACACTTGTGTTAACCCTAGAGCACGCTGTACAACTCCTGGGCTACTCCTTGAGCAGGCTGTAAGAATCTACCCCCAGTGAGAGCAGTAGAGCACATTTTGCCAGCGAATAATACATTCCCTCCAAAGTGCAAAGCAAAACCATATACAAGGTGATTGGTTTATGCTCCGCTAATGTTTATGGAAAACCAATTTAAATTCATTGTAAATTGATTAAAGTTCATCTTTAAAAAAAAAAGAAAGGCCTCCTCCATATACCCCTACAGCCGTCCTAGCCATCACCAGAATAGGTGAATATTCTACCATTTTAGTAGAAATAACCTTCAATCAATTTACCAAAAATTTTTGAAAAGTGACATGAGAATATACCATGAAACTCTGCAAACTCAACTGGTCAAACACTTTCTTCTTTACATTATAAACACTATTACAATTTTTACACTCACCTTGCGCTTTTCAGCGACTGTCTGTCTGAGGCTGGCAGTCTCTTTTTAGCGACTGTCTGTTTGTAGCTGGCAGTCTCTTTTTAGCGACTGTCGGTCTGTGGCTGGCAGTCTCTTTTAAGCGACTGTCTGTCTGTGGCTGGCAGTCCCTTTTCAGCGACTGTCTGTCTGTGGCTGGCAGTCTCTTTTCAGCGACTGTCTGTCTGTGGCTGGCTGTCTCTTTTCAGTGACTGTGTTTGTGTATGTCTGTCTCTGGCTGTCTCTTTTCAGTGACTGTGTTTGTGTATGTCTGTCGCTGGCAGTCTCTTTTCAGTGACTGTCTGGGGTTGTGTGTGGGTCTGTCTGCCAGGCTGGATAGCCCCAGAGCAGATCAGAATACTGGGCCACCCCTAAAACACACTGGGGCTTATTTACTAAAGGTCCGCGGACCGCACAAACTTTGGACATTCAGATGATTACCGTTTTGCGGCACATTTAAAAGGGGATTGCGGTGCACGCGATCAGATTTTGGCGTTCATGCGACACAAATCAGGGGTTGGGCCGTTGGACGATCCAACGGATTTGGACTGAGCGCAGGATTAAACATTTGAATTTGTGTTGCAAGCCATGCACTAACATGCACCAGGAAGAAGATGGTGAACTCCAGTGCACCTTAGCGGAAAAGCGACACAAGCAGGAAATTGGGTGCGGTCTTAGTGGATCGTGCTGGAGTCCATGATCGTTGGACAAGGCACAGCAGGGATCTCGCAAGGGACGGGTAAGTAAATGTGCCCCAGTGTCAGAGTCCTGGGTACTCCCAGAGTAGGTTGTCAGTTCCCTGGGCTAACCCCAGAACAGGCTGTCAGACTTCTGGGCCACCCTAAAACAGGCTTTTATACACTTGTGTTAACCCTAGAGCACGCTGTACAACTCCTGGGCTACTCCTTGAGCAGGCTGTAAGAATCTACCCCCAGTGAGAGCAGTAGAGCACATTTTGCCAGCGAATAATACATTCCCTCCAAAGTGCAATGTAAAACCATATACAAGGTGATTGGGTTACGCTCTGCTAATGTTTATGAAAACCAATTTAAATTCATTGTAAATTGATTAAAGTTCACCTTTAAAAAAAAAAAAAAAGCGGCCTCCTCCATATACCCCTACAGCCGTCCTAGCCATCACCAGAATAGGAGAATATTCTACCATTTTAGTAGAAATAACCTTTAATCAATTTACCAAAAATTTTTGAAAAGTGACATGAGAATATACCATGAAACTTCGCAAACTCAACTGGTCAAACACTTTCTTCTTTACATTTTAAACACTATTACAATTTATACACTTACCTTGCACTAATCTAACCCTGGGGGTGGCCAATTTGTCTCACAGCCCCACTCTGGATGTGACCCAGGAGTCTTACAGCTCAAATTTTTGTAATTATACCCCCAGTTTCTGCTGCCAGCAGGCTGTCAGATTTCTGGGCCATCCCAAAACAAGCTTTAAGACTTCTATGTTAACCCCAGAGCAGGCTGTATGACTCCTGGGCTCCTCCGTGAGCAGGCTGTAAGACTCTACTGTAAGGCTTCTGGGACAACCTAAAAGGAGCTGTAAGACACCTGTGTCATCCCCCAGAGCATGCTGTAAAACAGCTCTATCACCCCAATAGCAGGCTGGAAGACTCCAGGGCCACCCGCAGAGCAGACTGTCAAATCTGGGCTGACCCAAAAGCGAGCTATAAAACACCAGTAGGGGATGATGACACTGGTGTCCTACAGCTCACTTTTAGGTTGGCCCAGAAGCCTTTACGGCTAGCAGTGGGGGAAGTGTCTTACAGTCTGCTCACTGAGTCACCAAGGAGGCTTACAGCTTACTCTGGGGGTAACACAGGAGTCTTAAAGCTTGCTCTGGAGGTGACCCAGGAGACTGACAGCCTGCTTTGTGAGTAGCCCAGGAATCTGACAGCACACACTGGAGGTGGACTAAGGGTGTGAACTGGTGCAAGTTTTAGCTCAATTTTAAGCCAAATGGTGTAAAATTGCATAGTTTTTATCATACAGTAGAGCACATTTTGCCAGCGAATAATACATTCCCTCCATAGTACAATGCAAAACCATATACAAGGTGATTGGTTTACGCTCCGCTAATGTTTATGGAAAACCAATTTAAATTCATTGTAAATTGATTAAAGTTCACCTTTAAAAAAAAAAAAAAAGCGGCCTCCTCCATATACCCCTACAGCCGTCCTAGCCATCACCAGAATAGGTGAATATTCTACCATTTTAGTAGAAATAACCTTCAATCAATTTACCAAAAATTTTTGAAAAGTGACATGAGAATATGCCATGAAATACTGCAAACTCAACTGGTCAAACACTTTCTTCTTTACATTATAAACACTATTACAATTTATACACTCACCTTGCGCTTTTCAGCCTGTGTCTGTCTGAGGTTGGCATTCTCTTTTTAGCGACTGTCTGTGGCTGGCAGTCTCTTTTTAGCGACTGTCTGTCTGAGGCTGGCAGTTTCTTTTTAGCGACTGTCTGTGGCTGGCAGTCTCTTTTTAGCGACTGTCTGTCTGTGGCTGGCAGTCTCTTTTTAGCAACTGTCGGACTGTGGCTGGCAGTCTCTTTTAAGAGATTGTCTGTCTGTGGCTGGCAGTCTCTTTTCAGCGACTGTCTGTCTGTGGCTGGCAGTCTCTTTTCAGCGACTGTCTGTCTGTGGCTGGCTGTCTCTTTTCAGTGACTGTGTTTGTGTATGTCTGTCGCTGGCAGTCTCTTTTCAGTGACTGTCTGGATGTGTGTGTGGGTCTGTCTGCCAGGCTGGATAGCCCCAGAGCAGATCAGAATCCTGGGCCACCCCTAAAACACACTGGGGCTCATTTACTAAAGGTCCACGGACCGCACAAACTTTGGACATTCAGATGATTACCGTTTTGCGGCACATTTAAAAGTGGATTGCGGTGCACGCGATCAGATTTTGGCGTTCATGCGACACAAATCAGGGGTTGGGCCATTGGACGATCCAACGGATTTGGACTGAGCGCAGGATTAAACATTTGAATTTGTGTTGCAAGCCATGCACTAACATGCACCAGGAAGAAGATGGTGTACTCCGGGGGAACCTTAGCGGAAAAGCGACACAAGCAGGAAATTGGGTGCGGTCTTAGTGGATCGTGCTGGAGTCCATGATCGTTGGACAAGGCACAGCAGGGATCTCGCAAGGGACGGGTAAGTAAATGTGCCCCAGTGTCAGAGTCCTGGGTACTCCCAGAGTAGGTTGTCAGTTCCCTGCGCTAACCCCAGAACAGGCTGTCAGACTTCTGGGCCACCCTAAAACAGGATTTTATACACTTGTGTTAACCCTAGAGCACGCTGTACAACTCCTGGGCTACTCCTTGAGCAGGCTGTAAGAATCTACCCCCAGTGAGAGCAGTAGACCACATTTTGCCAGCGAATAATACATTCCCTCCAAAGTGCAATGTAAAACCATATACAAGGTGATTGGGTTACGCTCTGCTAATGTTTATGAAAACCAATTTAAATTCATTGTAAATTGATTAAAGTTCACCTTTAAAAAAAAAAAAAAAGCGGCCTCCTCCATATACCCCTACAGCCGTTCTAGCCATCACCAGAATAGGTGAATATTCTACCATTTTAGTAGAAATAACCTTCAATCAATTTACCAAAAATTTTTGAAAAGTGACATGAGAATATACCATGAAACTTCGCAAACTCAACTGGTCAAACACTTTCTTCTTTACATTTTAAACACTGTAAGGCTTCTGGGCCAACCTAAAAGCAGCTGTAAGACACCTGTGTCATCCCCAGAGCATGCTGTAAAACAGCTCTATCACCCCAATAGCAGGCTGGAAGACTCCAGGGCCACCCGCAGAGCAGACTGTCAGATCTGGGCTAACCCAAAAGTGAGCTATAAAACACCAGTAGGGGATGATGACACTGGTGTCCTACAGCTCACTTTTAGGTTGGCCCAGAAGCCTTTACGACTAGCAGTGGGGGAAGTGTCTTACAGTCTGCTCACTGAGTCACCAAGGAGGCTTACAGCTTACTCTGGGGGTAACACAGGAGTCTTAAAGCTTGCTCTGGGGGTGACCCAGGAGACTGACAGCCTGCTTTGTGAGTAGCCCAGGATTCTGACAGCACACACTGGAGGTGGACTAAGGGTGTGAACTGGTGCAAGTTTTAGCTCAATTTTATGCCAAATGGTGTAAAATGGCATAGTTTTTATCATACAGTAGAGCACATTTTGCCAGCGAATAATACATTCCCTCCATAGTGCAATGCAAAACCATATACAAGGTGATTGGTTTACGCTCCGCTAATGTTTATGGAAAACCAATTTAAATTCATTGTAAATTGATTAAAGTTCACCTTTAAAAAAAAAAAAAAAAGCGGCCTCCTCCATATACCCCTACAGCCCTCCTAGCCATCACCAGAATAGGTGAATATTCTACCATTTTAGTAGAAATAACCTTCAATCAATTTACCAAAAATTTTTGAAAAGTGACATGAGAATATACCATGAAACTCTGCAAAGTGCAATGTGGCAGAACTGCAACCAATCACGGCTCAGCTTCCATTTGCCACAGCAGCAGTAGCAGACAATAGCTCCTGTCAGGGCCGCATCTGCCCTGAGGCGAGATGAAAATCTCGCCTCAGGTGGCAGAATGCGGAGCCCCTTAAAGAGCGGCGGTATTTGGCACTCTAATTTGGGCGATTTGGGCTTCCATTAATGGCCAAATCACCCACCAGCTAAAAAATTGCACCTGTCTCTATAAGACACAGGCGTGATTTATATGCGGAGCGATGCAGCGCCTATCTTAGTATACTACTAAGCTGGGGGGGCTGTATATGGGATACAGTATATTACTAAGCTGGGGAGGCTGTATATGGGATACAGTATATTACTAAGCTGGGGGGGCTGTATATGGGATACAGTATATTACTAAGCTGGGGAGGCTGTATATGGGATACAGTATATTACTAAGCTGGGGGGGCTGTATATGGGATACAGTATATTACTATACTAGAATCGGCCCTGGCTCCTGTATATGCGCTGAGTGAAAATTTCGGCTCAAAACCAAGTCTATGACATTCCCTGAGTGCAAAATTTGGTGATTGTAAACGTGTACAGATTCCTTTAGTGTACAAACATACTTACACTCAGCTTTATATATTAGATGTACATCACAGCATTGCTGCCATCCTGTATATATATAGTATGGTGATATCCTAGTACTACTTTTTATATCCTGTAAATATAGCACTGGCAGAACTGGTTTATAATATAGCCATTTTGGGAGGAAGCTGTGGGCCTGAGCCTTTTGGGGTCCTATTGCCACCTAAACCACCCACCAAATTTAATACTGAGAAAGACTCACTCATAAAATACTTGTATATGATTGTCTCCTCCTGATTGGTTAGTTTAGATTGCTCATAACACTTTGCTCATAATTGGTGAGTTCCAGTAGTGTCGATTACATCCTCCACACTGTGACTACGTAATAGCCAGTGTTGCTTGGCCATGTTTACGGTCATTCTGGGGGCCCATGGTCTCCCAAACCACCCACCAAATTTGATAATGAGAAAGCCCTTCACTCATAAAATCCTTGTATATCTGTTCCTGCTCACAATACACATGTACAGAAGAGCCATTTCAGGACCTTTGAAGGTCGCCTAAAGGTCCTGATAGCACAGATTGAAAGCAGGCAGTAGAGACACATCCTCCATTTCCTACAAAGCTTGATTCTAGTACCATATGTAGGAAGTGAATTCCAGACTTGTAGGCCCAGGGCCCATGGCAGTCTTAATCTGCCCTGAGTACTGGAATTATCACAGTACTGCTCCTCCTATCTTGTATATATAGTATGGGGATATCACAGTACTGCTTCTCCTATCTTGTATATATAGTATGGAGATATCACAGTACTGCTTCTCCTATCTTGTATATATAGTATGGAGATATCACAGTACTACTCCTATCTTGTATATATAGTATGGAGATATCACAGTACTACTCCTATCTTGTATATATAGTATGGTGATATCACAGTACTCCTCCTCCTATCTTGTATATATAGTATGGAGATATCACCGTACTCCTCCTCCTATCTTGTATATATAGTATGGCGATATCACAGTACTCCTCCTCCTATCTTGTATGTATAGTATGGAGATATCACAGTACTCCTCCTCCTATCTTGTATATATAGTATGGAGATATCACAGTACTCCTCCTCCTATCTTGTATAAATAGTATGGAGATATCACAGTACTGCTTCTCCTATCTTTTATATATAGTATGGCAGTGATGGCGAACCTTTTAGAGGCCGAGTGCCCAAACTGCAACCCAACACCCGCTTATTTATTGCGAGGTGCCAACCAAAAATGAAAGCAGTAATTTATTGCTCCCTGTTCAACAACAGCAACACAGTAGAAAGATGGAAAATGTTCATCATTTTAGCTTCTTTCCAGTGTCCCTCTGCACACAGAGAATCGTGGGCTAGCAGGAGGTCCTCCGAAAATAATTCGACCCTGTCTAATTCTCCCTCTTCCTACAGTCCCAAGTAGCGAAGTATCAAAATATGAATGAAAGCAGCATCTTTTAAGTTTCTTGGAACTGCAGAAAGATACTTTGAGTCTTGTCTGGTGTGCTGGGGCGATGGCCCGGGTGCCCACAAAAAGGCCTCTGAGTGCCACCTCTGGCACCCGTGCCATAGGTTCGCCACCACTGTAGTATGGAAATATCACAGTACTGCTCCTCCTATCTTGTATATATAGTATGGAGATATCAAAGAACTACTCCTCCTACATTGTATATATAGAATGGGGATATCACAGTACTCCTCCTCCTATCGTGTATATATAGTATGGGGATATCACAAGACTACTCTTCCTATCTTGTATATATTTTGGAGATATAACAGCACTACTTCACTGATCCAAGATAAGGTTCTGAGCACTTACCTTCTTTCCTGTGCTTTCATCGCTCATGACTTCTAGGCAGGTCGTGAGATCCAGGAGACCAGGTCTCTACGTCATTCTCCTCGCTCTTCCACCTGCAGAATGACTTTAGTACCTGTTGCACGCCAGTATTTATACCTTTAAAGGTGGGCGGGGTTTCAGAATGTTGCTTCTGATTGGTCAGTGATAAAATGCTGATTGGCTTTTCCTGATTGGTTAGATCAGAAGGGTGTGGCTGCAAAACCTTGCTCCTGATTGGTCAGTTTTAGATGTGTCTATGACATCAGACACATTGTGACATCATAATAGCCAGTGTTCTATCCCAGGATTTTGCTTGGCCATGTTTACTGAACTGAAGTTGCAACGGCAATCATGGCCTCCACGCAAAAACTGAGCAGTTTCAGTTGAACTAGGATGGGTTGTTTTTAATAGAAGTTGTCTTATAAGCGTTTAGTGTCCTTATTAAAGAACATTTACCATTCATTAATTATTTCCAGGAAAAAAGGAAACCCCTATAAATTCAATATATATATATAGTATATCACAGTACTATTACTCCATTTCTCTATATATAGTATGGACATATCATACTACTACTATTTCCTGTATGTATAACACAGGGAATTCTCAGTATTACTACTCATATCCTGTACACATTGTATGGGGATATTACGGTACTACTATCCTGTCCTGCAGACATGGATATTACAGTACTACTACCCCTATATTTTATATAAAGTATGCTGATATCACAGTACTTCTACCCTTATTTTTTATACTATAGTATTGGGATATCATAGTACTACTACACCTATCCAGTATATATATAGTATGGGGACATCCGAGGACTACTCCTATCCTGTATAAATAGTTTGGGAAAATCACAGTACTACTCTAATCCTATATGTATAGTATGAGGATATCACAGTACTACTCCTATCCTTTATACATAGTATGGGGATATCACAGTACTACTCCTATCCTTTATACATAGTATGGGGATATCACAGTACTACTACTCCTATCCTGTATATATAGTTAGGGAAAATCACAGTACTACTCATATCCTGTATATATTGTATGGGGATATTACAGTACTACTCCTATCCTGTATATATAGTAAATGGATATTATAGCACTACGTCTCGACTGTATATATAGCATGGGGATATCACAGAACTATCACAGAATATATATATATAATGGGGGAATCACAGTCCTATCATACTACTACTATTTCTATGCTGAATATCTAATATGGGGAAATCACAGGACTACTTCTACTACTATGTATTTTTAATATTTGGATATCATGCTACTAGTATTTCTAACCTGTTTATATACCTTGTTTCCCCCGAAAATAAGACTTATTGTCTTAAATTAATTTTTTTTTTAATTAATTTTTGCTTCTAAAGAGGCACTAGTTCTTATTTTCAGGGGATGTCTTAATTTTCCATGAATAAGAATTTACATTTATTGTTGAACAAGTAACAAAAATTCTATAAAATACTGTGGTGATATCATCATAGTCATCAGCCTAACCATCTGAGAGAACAAGAAAGTCTTGTTACTTAATTTCCATGTACATCTATGGTACATTTAATTATTCTTGTATTTATGAATTTACTTAACCCCTTCATCATCACCTGTTTTCAGCTTTTAATGACCAGACTCTATTTTTAGAATCTGACACGTGTCATGATGAATTGCTGATAACTTTGGAACGCTTTAACATATCCAGGTGATTTTGAGATGTCATGACATGTTTTCTCATGACACAGTAAACTTCACATAAGTTGAAAAATATAGGTCTTGCGCTTCATTCTAAAAATATAAAAATTGTTTTATGATGACATCGTTTTTTATGTGTCCTCTTTTTTTTCTATTAGGCTTAGAAATTTAAGTGAGATTTTTCTCATGTCCATGAAAATCGCCAAGACATATGTTTTGAGGGAGAATTCAGCTTTCAAAGGTATTTAAGACGCCTAAATAAGAATAACTAACAGAAACAAAATTGCAAGTGCACCATTGGTTCACATCCACATACACCTAAACCCAAAATTCTTGTTGCGTAAATATTTTTTAATGTCACTAAAATCATTTTTAATACATTTGATACATAAATCTTTCCAGATAAACCATAACATATGATATATAGTGTAACACTGATTAGTGCTGGGCCCATCCACCTAAACGACTCAATAGCCTACAGTCATGGGCATAAGTTTTGAGAATGACACAAATATTATATTTTCACATGATCCGTTGCCCTCTGGTTTTTATGTGTGTTTGTCAGATGTTTTCATCACATACAGAAATACAAGTGCAATCATATTATGAGTAACAAAAGCTTTTATTGACAGTTAGAATTAGTTAATACAGCAAGTCAATATTTGCAGTGTTGCCCCTTCTACTTCAGGACCTCTGCAATTCTCCCTTGCATGCATTCAATCAACTTCTGGACCAAATCCTGACTGATAGCCGTCCATTCTTGCACAATCAATGCTTGCATTTTGTCACAATTTGATGGTTTTTGTTTGTCCACCCGTCTCTTGATGATTGACCACAAGTTCTCAATGGGATTAAGATCTGGGGAGTTTCCAGGTCATGGACCCAAAATCTTTATGTTTTGTTCCCTGAGCCATTTAGTTATCACCTTTGCTTTATGGCAGGGTGCTCCATCATGCTGGAAAAGGCATTGTTGATCACACAACTTCTCTTGGACGGTTGGGAGAAGTTGCTCTTGGAGGACATTCTGGTGCCATTCTTTATTCATGGATGTGTTTTTAGGCAAGACTGTGACAGAGCCAATTCCCTTGGCTGAGAAGCAACCCCACACATGAATGGTTGCAGGATGCTTTACAGTTGGAATGAGACAAGACTGGTGGTATCTCTCACCTTGTCTTCTCCAAACAAGCTGTTTTCCAGATGTTCCACACAATCGGAAAGAGGATTCATCAGAGAAAATGACTTTACCCCAGTCCTCAGCAGCCCACTCCATGTACCTTTTGCAGAATATCTTTTCTAGCTGCAATACTCTTCCCTGTTAGGCCAGTTTTGTGCAGTGCTATGATGACTGCACATTTTTCTTTAGAGATAACCATGGTTAACAGAAGAGAAACAATGATGCCAAGCACCAGCCACCTTTTAAAGTGTCCAGTGGTGTGATTCTTACTTAATCATGACAGATTGATCTCCAGCCGTGTCCTCATCAACACCCACACCTGTCTTACTGGAGCAATCACTGAAACAATATTAGCTGCTCCTTTTAAGGCAGGCCTGCAATGAAGTTGAAATGTGTTTTGGGTGAAAAAGTTCATTTTCTAGGCAAATATTGACTTTGCAATTAATTGCTGTTAAGCTGATCACTCTTTATAACATTCTGGAGTATATGAAAATTGCCATTAGAAAACCTGATACAGTAGACTTTGTAAAAATGAACATTTGTATCATTCTCAAGACTTTTGGCAATGACTGTATACTTTTAATATATATGACAGAATATGCATACTCCAACAAGAAAAGCACCAGCGCTTCAGGACGCTGTAGATGAAGAAATAATTTCCTTTATTTTAAATCCAGGTAAAAGCATAGTACAAGGCAAGGTGCATAGTCCTATAGCATGGTATCCCAGAGGGTGACCTACACTTTTGGCTCGTTAGAGCTAAATCATGGTCTAATCTCTCATAGGAAATAAAGAATTCATTTAAAGATCCTGCGTTCTAGTGTCTCCTGCGTGCCTGACTCCCTCTGTGTTCCTGCGTTGCCTGACTACCTCCGTGTTCCCGTGTTCCAGTGTCTCTCCGTGTTGCTGTCGTAGTTCTGTGTTCCTGTACCCTTCTGCTTGGACCTCCTGTTGCTGACCTCGGTTTGGATTCTGACGTTGCATCTCTGCCGCCTGCCCTGACCCTGTGCATGGACTGTGACCCCGAGCTTGACTGCTGTTTCTGTACTTCAACCTTGGCCGCCACTGCAGACAAGTCACGCCTGAGGAGCGACCTGGTGGTACCACGCCGCAGCTTGTCTAACCCGCTTTGCGGCGGGCTCTGGTGAAAACCGGGTACCACTTAGACTCCGGTCCCAGGTAGTGGCTTGAGTCATCGTCTGCAGTGGTCCAGCGGATCCACATCCCGCAAGCCTGACAGTAAGATCCGGCCATGGATCCCGCCGAGGTTCCGTCTCCTAGCAAGCCTGACCTCGCTACTATTGTGATCCACCAATCCCGGCAGATTGCTGCGCAGCGTGATCAGCTGGAGCAGGTCACTGCCATGTTGCAGCAACTATTGGCCAACCAACAACCGCAACAGGTTCAGGAAGCTGCTCAAGCGACTTCTACGACTCCTCTCCCTGCTGTTGAACCCAGGATGCGCTTGTCCATGCCCAGTAAATATGATGGAGATCCTAAGATGTGCAGAAGTTTTTTAACTCAGTGCTCCCTGCATATTGAACTTATGCCGACCCAGTTTTTTTCGGAACGATCTAAGGTGGCGTTTTTAATCAGCCTTCTCTCCGGGAAAGCCCTGGCCTGGGCTACTCCCCTGTGGGACAGAAGCGACCCAGTTACGGCCTCTCTCTCAGCCTTTGTGTCCAAATTTAAGGCCGTGTTTGAGGAACCAGCTCGGGCCTCCTCCGCCGAGTCTGCCTTATTGAACTTGCGCCAGGGGAATTCCTCCGTGGGAGAGTATGCGGTCCAGTTCCGTACTTTGGCGTCTGAACTTGCCTGGAATGACGCCGCCTTGTCAGCCGCTTTCAAGAAGGGTCTCGCCTCTCATGTGAAAGACGCTCTGGCCACTCGTGATCTTCCGTCTACTCTGAGTGGTCTCATCACCTTGGCCACTCGGATAGACGTGCGATTTAGAGAGCGTGCGGAGGAATCACGCTTCGAGCAACCTCAAGTCCGTCCACGACGCCTTCCCCGCCTGGCCCCGGTCTTCCAAAGACCACTCCAGCCTCAGGTCTTACCATCCGCAGAGGAGCCTATGGAGGTGGACAGAGCTAGACTCTCCTCCCAGGAACGCATCAGAAGGCGCCAGGGTAACCTTTGTCTTTATTGTGCTAGTCCGGAGCACTTCATCGGGTCCTGTCCTATCCGTCCTCAGCGTCCGGGAAACGCCAGCACCTAGGGTTCTTGGGAGAAGCGTCCCTAGGTGTCTGCCAAGCTTCTCCACGTCTGTTGATTCCGGTGCTTCTCAGCGTTGGCGCCAGTCCCCAGATCCAAGTCTCTGCATTCCTGGACTCCGGCTCTGCAGGGAATTTCGTGGATGCCGCTCTGGTCTCCCGGCATCTCATCCCAGTGGTTCGCCTTGAGAAGCCGTTGGTCATCTCATCCGTAAGTGGCCAGATCCTCTCTGACCCGGTCTTGTACCGCACCAAGCCTCTGTCCTTGCAAGTCGGAGTGTTACACAAAGAGAGACTGTCCTTTTACGTGCTACCTCGCTCCACGTCCTCTATCCTGTTGGGTCTTCCGTGGCTGCAGCTCCATTCTCCAGTTCTCAATTGGATGACTGGGGAGATACTTCATTGGGGTCCTGAGTGCCGGTACCGCTGTATGGGAGCTTCCCTGCCTGTACCTGTATTGGCCTCCTCTCTGTCTAAGAAGCCTTTGGAGGGTTTACCCACGTGTTACCAGGACTTCTCTGACGTCTTCTCTAAAAAGCAGGCTGAGACTTTGCCACCGCATCGACCCTACGATTGCCCTATTGAGTTACTGCCGGGCACTTCTCCTCCCAGAGGTCGAGTGTATCCACTTTCCGTTCCTGAAACCACAGCTATGTCAGAGTATATCCAGGAGAACTTGCAAAGAGGTTTCATATGGAAGTCCTCCTCTCCTGCGGGTGCAGGATTCTTCTTTGTTACTAAGAAGGACGGCTCCTTGCGTCCTTGTATTGATTATCGTGGACTTAATAAGATCACGGTTAAAAACCGTTACCCTCTGCCACTCATCACTGAACTGTTTGATCGCCTGCGCGGTTCCAAGATTTTCTCTAAGTTGGATCTTCGCGGGGCCTACAACCTTATTCGTATCCGCAAGGGCGACGAATGGAAGACAGCATTTAACACCCGAGATGGCCACTTCGAATACCTTGTGATGCCTTTTGGATTATGCAATGCTCCAGCTGTCTTCCAAGAGTTTGTCAATGACATCTTCAGGGACCTTCTGTATACGTGTGTAGTGGTCTACCTGGATGACATCTTGGTGTTCTCTCCAGATCTCAAGACTCATCAATCTCACGTACAGCAAGTCCTAGGCCGCCTTCGAGCCAATTGTCTCTACGCTAAGCTCGAGAAATGTCTCTTCCATCAACGGAGTCTACCTTTTCTTGGTTACATCATTTCCGACAGGGGTCTCCAGATGGATCCTACCAAGCTGTCTGCCGTTCTTCAGTGGCCTCGTCCAGAGGGTCTTCGCGCCAATCAGAGATTCCTGGGCTTCGCAAACTACTATCGTCAGTTCATTCCTCATTTCTCTACTCTTGTTGCCCCCATCGTGGCACTCACCAGGAAGGGCGCTAATCCACGCCTTTGGCCTCCAGCGGCTGAAGAGGCCTTTGCAAAGTTAAAGTCCGCCTTTGCTAAAGCTCCGATCCTTTCTAGACCTGATACTGAGAAGCCTTTTATCTTGGAGGTGGACGCATCTTCTGTCGGTGCAGGGGCTGTCCTTACCCAGAAAGGACCCAGGGGCCGAACTCTTACGTGCGGTTTCTTTTCTAAAACTTTTACTCCTGCAGAGGAGAACTACTCTATTGGTGACAAGGAACTTTTGGCAATCAAACTTGCCCTGGAAGAATGGCGTTATCTTTTGGAGGGTGCTCGCTATCCAGTCTGTGTTTATACGGATCATAAGAACCTTTCGTACCTCCAGACTGCCCAACGTCTTAATCCTAGACAAGCCCGTTGGTCTCTATTCTTCTCCCGCTTCAATCTGATGATCCACTTCCGGCCAGCAGAGAAGAATATCAAAGCAGATGCCCTGTCCCGTGCCTCAGATGTTGTTGGAGAAGAGCCGGTTCCTCAGTATATCATCTCTCCGGAACAGTTGGTTGCAGCCGCTCCTGTGGATCTTCGGCAGCTTCCCCCTGGCAAGACGTATGTCCGACCTGCTCTGCGGAAGAGGATTTTGTTTTGGGGACATTCTTCCCGCCTGGCTGGGCACCCTGGGGTGCAACGCTCCGTGGCCCTCATCTCCCGCTACTACTGGTGGCCTGACTTGGTCAAAGATGTTCGGGACTTTGTGGGATCCTGCACCTCCTGTGCTCGAAATAAGCCTTCTCGTCTAAAACCGGCTGGTCTCTTGCTTCCGTTGCCGATACCCAGTCGCCCGTGGTCTCACGTGGCTATGGACTTTGTCACGGATCTTCCATCTTCTTCGGGCAATACTGTCATCTGGGTGGTAACAGACCGGTTTTCGAAGATGTCTCATTTCGTTCCTCTTCCAGGTCTGCCGTCTGCTCCACGTCTTGCCAGTCTCTTCTTCCAACATATATTCCGGCTACATGGGCTTCCTCTGCACATTGTCTCTGAATGTGGAGTTCAATTTGTCTCCCGCTTCTGGCGCTCACTCTGCGGCCAATTGCAGGTGAAGTTGGACTTTTCTTCAGCCTACCACCCTCAATCCAATGGTCAAGTGGAGAGAGTCAACCAGAGTTTGGGCTGCTATCTGCGTCATTTTGTCTCTGCTCGTCAGGACGATTGGTCCACTTTGTTGCCCTGGGCAGAGTTCTCCTACAACTCTCTGGATTCTGAGTCTGCTGGTGCTGCTCCATTCTTTGTTGTCTATGGAAGAATTCCACGCCCTCCACTCCCTCTCTCAGTTCCCTCGGATGTTCCAGCGGTGGAAGAATTGGTGCAGGACCTCAGCTCCGTATGGAGACAGACTCGTCTATCTCTACTTCGGGCGTCTGCTCGCACTAAAATCCAGGCCGACAAGAAACGCAGACCTCCTCCCGTCTTCTCTCCTGGGGACAAGGTCTGGTTATCTTCCAGGTACATCCGGCTGAAGATACCTGGTTACAAGCTCGGTCCTCGTTTCTTGGGTCCGTTCGAGGTCCTGACCCGTATCAATCCTGTATCTTACAAGTTGCGCCTTCCTCCCACCATGCGCATCCCGAACTCCTTCCATGTCTCCCTGCTCAAACCTGTCATCTTGAACCGCTTCTCCCGGCAAGTACCTCCTCCTACCCCTGTGGCTGACTCCACCGACACCTATGAGGTAAAAGACATCCTCGATATGAAGACAGTAAGGGGGAAGCGGTTCTTCTTAGTCGACTGGAAGGGGTTCGGTCCAGAAAAGAGGTCTTGGGAGCCGGAGGACAATATTCTGGACCGTGATCTTCTGCAGAGATTTCTTCAACCCAAGAAGAGAGGGACGCCGAAGGGGGGGGGTACTGTCACGGGTGGACCGGCGACCCACATCGCGGGTCGCGGGCTCACCCGTGCCTCTCGCTCCCCGCAGGCGCCGCGCCAGCGCTTCTCACCTTCCCCCGCTCCCGAGTCCCGGCCTCGCTCCGTGTGCGCGCGGTCCCGCGCGCGACACTTCTAGGAAATTTAAAGGGCCAGCGCGCCATTAATTGGCGCTGGCCACATTGCCCAAATCTATTTAAGCCTGCCTCTTCCTGCAAGCCCTGCCGGATCTTTGTGCCCTTAGAGAAAGCTCTGTTGCGATTTGCCTGCGTTCCAGTGTTTCCTGCGTTCTAGTGTCTCCTGCGTGCCTGACTCCCTCTGTGTTCCTGCGTTGCCTGACTACCTCCGTGTTCCCGTGTTCCAGTGTCTCTCCGTGTTGCTGTCGTAGTTCTGTGTTCCCGTACCCTTCTGCTTGGACCTCCTGTTGCTGACCTCGGTTTGGATTCTGACGTTGCATCTCTGCCGCCTGCCCTGACCCTGTGCCTGGACTGTGACCCCGAGCTTGACTGCTGTTTCTGTACTTCAACCTTGGCCGCCACTGCAGACAAGTCACGCCTGAGGAACGACCTGGTGGTACCACGCCGCAGCTTGTCTAACCCGCTTTGCGACGGGCTCTGGTGAAAACCGGGTACCACTTAGACTCCGGTCCCAGGTAGTGGCTTGAGTCATCGTCTGCAGTGGTCCAGCGGATCCACATCCCGCAAGCCTGACAATGTCTCTCTGTCCCTAAATCTTTTCTCCCAGTCCACAAGATGCTCATTACATACAGAGTAAGTAGAAGTACAGAAGAAGTAATTTCCTCGGAGACGGACCAATTCTCCATAGGGTATACTGTCAACAACGTGTCTGGGGTGGCAAGACGTTGACAATAAAATGGTGTTGCCTGCTATTTGTTTACGAAAAGGAGACACTATAATAATCCCATTACATCCTTTAAAAGTGACATCCAAATAGTCTATACAGGCGGTCCCCTACTTAAGAACACCCGACTTACATACGACCCCTAGTTACAAACAGACCAGGCTTTAGTCCTAGCCTACAATAATCAGCTGTAACAGTTATCACAGGTGTCTGTAATGAAGCTTTATTGTTATTCCTGGTTCTAATGACAATCCAACATTTTTAAAATCCAATTGTCACAGAGACCAAAAAAAATTTGGCCGGGGGTTACAATGATAAAGTATACAGTTCCGACTTACATACAAATTCAACTTAGAACAAACCTTCAGACCCTATCTTGTATGTAACCCGGGGACTGCCTGTACTATCACCCCCAAAGTGATAGTATATTGTGAGTAAACGTTAGATTCATATTATTAATATTCAGATAATTGACGAAACTTTCAAAATCTGTATGAGAACCCTTCCATACCCACAACAGGTGGTCTATAAACCGGCCAAACCATTCTATAGATGACCTGTGTGGGTTATCCTCTGCAAAAATGTATTGTTTTTCCCACTAAATCATAAAAATACTAGCAAGGGAGGAGGAACATTTTGCTACCATTGGAGCCTCCTCCACTTGCAAATAAAATTTGGAATCAAACATAAAGAAATATTTTTTTTAACAGAAAATCTGTTGTCATTACAATAAATTCCTTCAACTCCAAAGAATAAGCGCTAAATTCATTTAGATGTTTAGATAAATATATCAGAGCTAACAGAATATGCAGTATAAAGTTCAAATTAAAAAGTCTGTAGTTACATATCAAAGTCCACGGTTTTAAGTGAGGAGTAACGTAAATACTATGGGTAAGATATACAATACTATGTATATATATATATATATATATATATATATATATATATATATATATATATATATATATACATATATGAATAATTTCATGTAATTGCCTGTATAATTAGTCATAGAATATTTTGTATAATTTGTTGTATGGTATTCTTTGTATAAAACAACTCTGTATGATTTATAGTTCCATATAATACTGTATAACCATAATTTTGGATAATGTCGCTATCAGAACACACTGTTTTATATAATTTGTATATAATATATATCTACTTGTGCATTATATGCATTATTTTAATTGGGGGGTGCACACTCTTTTTAATACATTTGGTATTGAATGGATAGTCAACATGTAAGCAAGAGATCTTGTTTCATAATAATTCGGATACACAATGCAACAAAAAGAGAAAGTTTAGTTGCAGCTCACCCAATGTTGTCCTGGATTTTTCACTGTCTCGGATTCCACACGGATCAGGTGCGTGTACGTGAATCAAGCGTCTGTGTCCAGGTTTTTAGTTTAAAAGTTGATCTTTATTGAAGGATATTTGTTCCAATAAAACATAAAAATGCACAATACCGCTAGTGTCACATATCATCAGCTCGCTATACGATGTTGTTGGTAGCCTGGCTTAGAACATCATCATATAGCCAGCTGATGATATGTGACACAAGCAGCATCATACATTTTTATGTTTTATTGGAACAAGTATCCTTCAATAAAGATGGACACAGATGCTGGATTCACTTCCTACTCTTCATTTGTGAATAATTAGTCTATTTTGTGTTTTATGCTTAATTTTTTAAAATTATTTTTACAACAATTATTTTTATAGTCCATCTCACATTTTACCATCCTCAAACAAATTGCATATAAATAGAGAGACCAACAGCTGATTAGTCTACGCTACTGAGGAAGGAGACGGAGCCTCTGAAACACGTCTAGCAGAGTGAATTACCTTCATGAAGCTTATCTGAATTGTATCATTTTACTACCAATTTGCATGACTTGGGAATTAAGGAAGCTGGGAACTTACTTTTTAGGTTGTCACCATTTTGTTCCTCTAGTAACTCTTCCAATGCTTGAAATGCCAAGATCTCACGGTCAGCGGGGGAAATGGCTTCATTCCTCTCATGAAAGATTTTTTTAAAAGCAAGCTTCCTGGCAAACAGGTGCAGATCTTTTGTTACTGTAAAACAGTCAAAACAGTCAGTAGGAGAAAAAGTTAACCCCAGGCTTAAGACCTCCATTTTAGCCTTAGTAAGTTCCAACTATTTATTACCTTAAGTATAGGTCTTCTCCCCTCATTGTCGGCATCTTTTCTGGCCCATCTTTTTGGTTGCTGCCTTTGATAGGGTTCATATCTCCTTTTGTTGTTCCTCACTGGTCTGGTATCTCCATTGTCATAGGAGGTTTGAGAAACCCACCCTATGGAGGAAAGGGATGACATTGATGGGGTCCGATTTAGTGGGCCCTTCTTTATAGTCTTCCATTTATAAATTCTTCCAATGGCCAAGTCATGTGCATCTCTTTGAAATTTTTTAGATTTTTGGCCTTAAATCTGTTTCTCCCAAGTTTTAAAAGAGTCCTCCAAATCAAGGTTGAGTGTTTCCTGTTCGTTAGGCGAAAGTAGTTGTTTTATTTGCAGTTGTACATTGTTAACCTCCGTATCCAGAGTCTCCAATTGTTTTGAATTATACTCAATAATCAGCTGCATTAGTGTCTGAGAACTCTTGTTACAGATGTCCTTCCATTTAGCGCAGAAAGATTGGTCATCAAGGCCAAAGGCCGGAAATACCTGGATACGGAGACCTCTCGGAATCATGCTTTTCACAATGTAATTCTCCAGGGATAATCGATTCCACCATATTTTAGTCCGTTTATGTAACGTAATTTTTAGTTCCTTAGTTTGTATGCTATTCGGATCATCAGCTCCGTAGCTGCGGCTACCAAATACCGCATCTGCTTCCAGGCGCCAGCTAGATTCACGTGCCCGAAAGTCCATTTTAGGACAGCCTCTGTAAAAATACAGGAATTAGGTATCCAAAAATATATAACAGGGTGGTAAGGACAGAAAATAGACAAATTTACCCCCCGTTTAAACAATTAATAATAACCAAAATGTGTAAATCAGAAAAAATTACACCGAAAAAACATAATTTAACTTCAAATCTTTATTTAATTCAGCAAACATGATTAAAATGTAGCCATTGGCAAAGAGAGCTAACAAAATTAAAATGGTGTGTGTTATAATCCTTAACAAAAAAGGAGAGAAGGCCACAGCATCCAATATGATGAAAAAAGGTTAAACCTTTTTTCTATGCCTGTGTGAATAAAGTGCAACGTTTTAATTCACAATTAATCTTTATAAAGCATGCTGTGGCCTTCTCTCCTTTTTTTGTCTTGGACTATGGATCCTGCAAACTAGGACCCTGGGCTGCGTGCATCAAACAGCTTTTGGTCAATAGATTGGTTGCTGTCTTTTTTCTGTCTTAAATAGAGACAGAGACTGTCAAAGTCGGTCAGAGACAGAGGCAGTCAGAGACAGAGATGGCAGAGTCAGAGACGGTCAGAGTCAGTGAAGGTCAGAGTCAGAGACTGTCAGAGTCAGAGACTGTCAGAGACGGTCAGAGACAGAGTCGGTCAGAGTCAGAGACGACCAGAGTCGGTCAGAGACAGAGATGATCAGAGGCGGTCAAAGACAGAGGCGGTCAGAGTCGGGCGGTCAGAGATCGATAGAGACGGTCAAAGACGGACAGCGACAGTCAGATTCATAGACCAACAGAGACAAGGGCAGTCAAAGTCAGTCAGAGACGGAGACGATTAGAGTCGGTCAGAGACAGAGGCGATCGGAGACAGAGGCGGTCAGAGACAGAGACGGTCAGAGTCAGAGACGGACAGAGTCAGAAATCGATAGAGATGGTCAGAAACGGACAGCAACAGTCAGAGTCATAGACCAACAGAGACAAAGACAGTCAAAGTCGGTGAGAGACAGAGACGATCAGAGTCAGAGATGGTCATAGACAGACAGTCAGAGAAGATCAGAGTTGGTCATAGACAGAGACGATCAGAGTCGGACAGAGACAGAGGCGGTCAAGGACAGAGACGGTCAGAGACAGAAAAGGTCAGAGACAGAGTGGGTCAGAGACAGACCCCCTTGAGGAAGCGACGGCGAAACGCGCGTCGGGGTGCTGTGGTGGTGGTCTGGGGCTAATCTGATCTGAGGCACAGGTATATTACCTTGACACTGTGTCTGACTTGAGATAGAGTTTATATTTTCTGTGCCCGGTATAGCCCTTACTTTCATACTTATGGATTGATGTTGTATACTATTATGACGTGGTACTTTTTACTATGGTTAATGGATTGACCACCACCATGCTGTTTGTTCTTGTGGTTTTAATGTGTATGTTTTTAATGTCCAATTTTTTATTGTCTATATGAATTAATAAAGGTGTATATTTTGAATTTATTTTTGGTACTTGTAGTATGACTTGTGATCTCATATGTTTTCTGTTGGTATTTATTATCAGAGACAGAGTGGGTCAGAGACAGACTCGGTCAGAGTCAGAGACGGTCAGAGACGGTCAGAGACAGTCAAAGTCGGTCAGAGACAGAGGCGGTCAGAGTCCGAGACGATCAGAGTCGGTAAGAGACAGTCAGTCGGTCATA
This sequence comes from Engystomops pustulosus, assembly GCF_040894005.1. Classification (NCBI taxonomy): domain Eukaryota; kingdom Metazoa; phylum Chordata; class Amphibia; order Anura; family Leptodactylidae; genus Engystomops; species Engystomops pustulosus. Next base: position 35,014,729 of record NC_092414.1, read on the forward strand.
GATAGAGACAGTCAGGGTCGGTCAAAGACAGAGACAGTCAGTCGGTCAGAGAAGGTCAGAGTTGGTCAGAGACAAAGACGATCAGAGTCGGTCAGAGACAGTCAGTCGGTCAGAGAGAGAGACAATCAGGGTCGGTCAGAGACAGAGACGATCAGAGTCGGTCAGAGACAGAGGCGGTCAGAGTCGCTCAGAGACAGAGTCAGAGACGGTCAGAGACAGAGTCGGTCAGAGACAGAGTTGGTTAGAGACAGAGACGGTCAGAGTCGGTCGGAGAGAGACGGTCAGAGACAGAGTCGGTAAGAGACAGAGTTGGTTAGAGACAGAGTCGGTCAGAGACAGAGACGGTCAGAATCGGTCAGAGACAGATACGATCAGAGTCGGTCAGAGACAGAGGCGATCAGAGTCGGTCAGAGACAGAGGCGATCGGAGACAGAGGCGGTCATAGACAGAGACGGTCAGAGTCAGAGACGGTCAGAGTCAGAGACGGACAGAGTCAGAAATCGATAGAGATGGTCAGAAACGGACAGCAACAGTCAGATTCTTAGACCAACAGAGACAAAGACAGTCAAAGTCGGTGGGAGACAGAGACGATCAGAGTCTGAGACTGTCAGAGTCAGAGATGGTCATAGACAGACAGTCAGAGAAGATCAGAGTTGGTCAGAGACAGAGGAGGTCAAGGACAGAGACGGTCAGAGACAGAGACGGTCAGAGACAGAGACGGTCAGAGTCAGAAAAGGTCAGAGACAGAGTGGGTCAGAGACAGACTCGGTCAGAGTCAGAGACAGACAGAGACAGTCAAAGTCGGTCAGAGACAGAGACGGTCAAAGTCGGTCAGAGACAGAGACGATCAGAGTCGGTAAGAACAGTCAGTCGGTCAGAGACAGTCAGGGTCGGTTAAAGACAGAGACAGTCAGTCGGTCAGAGTCAGAGTCGGTCAGAGACAAAGACGATCAGAGTCGGTCAGAGACAGTCAGTTGGTCAGAGACAAAGACAATCAGGGTTGGTCAGAGACAGAGACGATCAGAGTCGGTCAGAGTCAGAGACGGTCAGAGACAGAGTTGGTTAGAGACAGAGACGGTCAGAATCGGTCAGAGACAGAGACGATCAGAGTCAGTCAGAGACAGAGTCGGTCAGAGTAAGAGCCGGTTAGAGTCAGAGATGGTCAAAGACAGAGTTGGTAAGAGTCGGTCAGAGACAGAGACGATCAGAGTCGGTCAGAGACAGAAACGATCAGAGTCTGTCAGAGACAGAAACGATCAGAGTCGGTCAGAGAGAGAGTCGGTCAGAGTCAGAGATGGTAAGAGTCAGAGACGGTCAAAGACAGAGACAGTCAGAGTCGGTCAGACACAGACTCAGAGACAGAGACGATAAGAGTCGGTCAGAGACAGAGACGGTCAGAGACAGAGTCTGTCAGACAAAGAGACGGTCAGAGACAGTCAGAATCAGTGAAGGTCCGAGACTCTCAGAGTCAGAGACAGAGATGGTCAGAGTCGGTCAGAGTCAGAGGCGGTCAGAGACAGAGGCGGTCAGAGACAGAGGCGTCAGAGACAGAGACGATCAGGGTTGGTCAGAAACAGAGACAATCAGAGTCGGTCAGAGACAGTCACTCGTTCAGACACAGAGACAGTCAGGGTTTGTCAAAGACAAAGACAGTCAGTCGGTCAGAGACAGTCAGAGATGGTCAGAGACAGAGACGGTCAGTAGGTCAGAGCCAGTCAGTAGGTCAGAGTCAGAGACGGTTGGAGACAGAGTCGGTCAGAGACAGAGTTGGTTAGAGACAGAGACGGTCAGAGTCGGTCAGAGAGAAACGGTCGGTCAGAGACGGTCAGAGACAGAGTCGGTCAGAGAGGGACGGGTCAGAGACAGAGACGGTCACAATCAGAGACGGTCAGAGACAGTTCGAGACACAGTCGGTCAGAGACGGTCAGAGACAGAGTCGCCAGAGTCAGAGAAGCTAAGAGACAGAGTCGGTCATAGACGGTCAGAAACAGAGACGATCAGAGTCAGAGATGGACAGCGACAGTCAGAGTCATAGACCAACAGAGACAAAGACAGTCAAAGTCGGTCAGAGACAGAGGCGATCAGAGACAGAGGTGGTCATAGACAGAGACGGTCAGAGTCATAGACGGTCAGACTCAGAGACGGACAGAGTTGGTCAGAGACAGAGATGGTAAGAGTCAGAGACGGTCAAAGACAAAGACAGTCAGAGTCAGACAGACACAGACTCAGAGACAGAGAGAATAAGAGTCGGTCAGAGACAGAGACGGTCAGAGACAGAGACGGTCAGACAAAGAGAGGGTCAGAGATGGTCAGAATCAGTGAAGGTCCGAGACTCTCAGAGTCAGAGAGGGTCAGAGACAGAGATGGTCAGAGTCGGTCAGAGACAGAGGTGGTCAGAGACAGAGGCGGTCAGAGTCAGAGATCGATAGAGACGGTCAGAGACGGACAGCGACAGTCAGAGTCACAGACCAACAGTGACAAAGACAGTCAAAGTCAGACAGAGATGGTCAGAGTCGGTCAGAGACAGAGGCGGTCAGAGTCAGAGTCGGTCAGAGACAGTCAGTCGGTCAGACACAGAGACGATCAGGGTTGGTCAGAAACAGAGACAATCAGAGTCGGTCAGAGACAGTCACTCGTTCAGACACAGAGACAGTCAGGGTTTGTCAAAGACAAAGACAGTCAGTCGGTCAGAGACAGTCAGAGATGGTCAGAGACAGAGACGGTCAGTAGGTCAGAGCCAGTCAGTAGGTCAGAGTCAGAGACGGTTGGAGACAGAGTCGGTTAGAGACAGAGTTGATTAGAGACAGAGACGGTCAGAGTCGGTCAGAGAGAAACAGTCGGTCAGAGACGGTCAGAGACAGAGTCGGTCAGAGAGGGACGGGTCAGAGACAGAGACGGTCACAATCAGAGACGGTCAGAGACAGTTCGAGACACAGTCGGTCAGAGACGGTCAGAGACAGAGTCGTCAGAGTCAGAGAAGCTAAGAGACAGAGTCGGTCAGAGACAGACGATCAGTGTCAGAGACGGGCAGAGAGAGACGGTCGGTCAGAGACAGAGACAGTCAGAGACAGAGTCGGTCAGAGACAGAGACAGTCAGAGACAGAGTCGGTCAGAGACAGAGTCGGGAAGAAACAGAGACAGTAAGGGTCGGTCAAAGACAGAGACAGTCAGTCGGTCAGAGTCAGAGACGGTCAGAGACAGAGTCGGTCAGAGACAGAGATGGGTCAGAGTCGGTCAGAGACAGAGACATTCAGAGTCGGTCAGAGACAGAGACGATTAGAGTCGGTCAGAGACATAGGCGGTCAGAGACAGAGACGATCAGAGTCAGAGATGGACAGCGACAGTCAGAGTCATAGACCAACAGAGACAAAGACAGTCAAAGTCGGTCAGAGACAGAGGCGATCAGAGACAGAGGTGGTCATAGACAGAGACAGTCAGAGTCAGACAGACACAGACTCAGAGACAGAGACGATAAGAGTCGGTCAGAGACAGAGGCGGTCAGAGACAGAATCGGTCAGACAAAGAGAGGGTCAGAGACGGTCAGAATCAGTGAAGGTCCGAGACTCTCAGAGTCAGAGACAGAGATGGTCAGAGTCGGTCAGAGTCAGAGGCGGTCAGAGACAGAGACGATCAGAGTCAGAGATCGATAGAGACGGTCAGAGACGGACAGCGACAGTCAGAGTCACAGACCAACAGTGACAAAGACAGTCAAAGTCAGTCAGAGACAGAGACGGTCAGAGTCGGTCAGAGACAGAGGCGGTCAGAGTCGGTCAGAGACAGTCAGTCGGTCAGACACAGAGACGATCAGGGTTGGTCAGAAACAGAGACAGTCAGACATGGTCAGAGACAGAGTCGGTAAGAGACAGAGACAATCAGGGTCGGTCAAAGACAGAGACAGTCGGTCAGAGAAGGTCAGAGACAGTCAGCGTCGGTCAGAAACAAAGACGATCAGTGTTGGTCAGAGACAGTCAGTCGGTCAGAGACAGAAACGATCAGAGTCAGAGATGGACAGAGACGGACAGCGACAGTCAGAGTTATAGACCAACAGAGACAAAGACAGTCAAAGTCGGTCAGAGACAGAGTCAGTTAGAGTCGGACAGAGCTGATTAGAGTCGGTCAGAGACATAACCGGTCAGAGTCATAGACGATCAGAGACAGAGTCGGTTAGAGACAGAGACGGTCAGAGTCGGTCAGAGAGAAGGTCGGTCAGAGACGGTCAGAGACAGAGACGGTCAGAGACAGAGAAGAGACAGAGACAGAGTTGGTCAGAGACAGAGTCGGTCAGAGTCAGAGACGGTCAGAGACAGAGTCGGTCAGAGACAAAGTCGGTCAGAGCCGGTTAGAGACAGAGACGATCAGAGTCAGTCAGAGACAGAGACGATCAGAGGCGGTCAGAGACAGAGACGATCAGAGGCGGTCAGAGACAGAGGCGGTCAGAGTCAGGCGGTCAGAGACAGAGACGATCAGAGTCAGAGTCGATCAGAGATGGTCAGAGACAGAGACGATCAGAATCGGACAGAGACAGAGACAGTCAAAGTCGGTCAGAGACATAGACGGGTCAGAGACAGAGACAGAGTCGGTCAGAGTCAGAGACAGTCAGAGACAGAGTCGGTCAGAGACGGTCAGAATCGGACAGAGACAGAGACAGTCAAAGTCGGTCAGAGACATAGACGGGTCAGAGACAGAGACAGAGTCGGTAAGAGACAGAGACAGTCAGGGTCGGTCAAAGACAGAGACAGTCAGTCAGTCAGAGACGGTCAGAGAGATACGGTCGGTCAGAGACGGTCAGATACAGGGTCGGTCAGAGACAGAGACGGGTCAGAGACAGAGACGGTCAGAGGCAGAGACATTCAGAGTTGGTCAAAGACAGAGGCGATCGAAGACAGAGGCGGTCAGAGACAGAGGCGGTCGTAAACATAGATGGTCAGAGACGGTCACAGACAGAGACAGTCAGGGTCGGTCAAAGACAAAGACGGTCATAGACAGTCAGAGTCAGTCAGAGAAAGACGGTAGGTCAGAGACGGTCAGAGACAGAGACGGGTCAGAGACAGAGACGGTCAGAGACAGAGACGGTCAGAGACATAGTTGGTCAGAGACAGAGTCGGTCAGAGTCACAGACGGTCAGAGACAGACGATCAGAGTCGGTCAGAGACAGAGACAGTTAGTCGGACAGAGACAGTCAGAGTCGGGCAGAGAGAGAAGGTCGGTCAGAGACAGAGACGGGTCAGAGACAGAGACGGTCGCAATCAGAGACGGTCAGAGACAGAGACGGGTCAGAGACAGAGATGGTCGCAATCAGAGACGGTCAGAGACAGAAACGATCAGAGTCAGTCAGAGACAGAGATGATCAGAGACAGAGAATAGACAGAGTTGGTCAGAGACAGAGTCGGTTAGAGTCAGAGACGGTCAGAGACAGAGTCGGTCAGAGACAAAGTCGGTCAGAGCCGGTCAGAGACAGAGAAGATCAGAGTTAGTCAGAGACAAAGACGATCAGAGTCGGTCAGAGTCAGGCGGTCAGAGACAGAGACGATCAGAGTCAGAGTCGATCAGAGATGGTCAGAGACAGAGACGATCAGAGTCGGACAGAGACAGTCAAAGTCGGTCAGAGACATAGACGGGTCAGAGACAGAGACGGTCACAATCAGAGACAGAGACGGTGAGAGACAGAGTTGGTCAGAGACAGAGACGGTGAGAGACAGAGTTGGTCAGAGACAGAGTCGGTCAGAGTCAGAGACGGTCAGAGACAGACGATCAGAGTCGGGCAGATAGAGACGGTCGGTCAGAGACGGTCAGAGACAGAGGCGATGGAAGACAGAGGCGGTCAGAGACAGAGGCGGTCGTAAACAGAGAAGGTCAGAGACGGTCACAGACAGAGACAGTCAGGGTCGGTCAAAGACAGAGACAGTCAGTCGGTCATGGACAGTCAGAGTCAGTCAGAGAGAGACGGTAGGTCAGAGATGGTCAGAGACAGAGACGGGTCGGAGACAGAGTTGGTCAGAGACAGAGTCGGTCAGAGTCAGAGACAGGGTCGGTCAGAGACAGAGACAATCAGAGTCGGTCAGAGACAGAGACAGTTAGTCGGTCAGAGACGGTCAGAGTCGGTCAGAGAGAGACGGTCGGTCAGAGTCAGAGACGGTCAGAGACAGAGACGATCAGAGTCAGAGATCGATAGAGATGGACAGCGACAGTCAGAGTCATAGACCAACAGAGACAAAGACAGTCAAAGTCGATCAGAGACAGAGACGATCAGAGTCGGTCAGAGACAGAGGCAGTCAGAGTCAGAGACAGTCAGAGTCAGTGAAGGTCAGAGTCAGAGACTTTTAAAGTCAGAGACGGTCAGAGACAGAGTCGGTCAGAGACAGAGACGATCGGAGTCAGACAGACAGAGACGATCAGAGTCGGTCAGAGACAGAGACGATCAGAGTCGGTCAGAGACAGAGACAGTCGGTCAGAGACGGGCAGAGTCGGGCAGAGAGAGACGGTCGGTCAGAGACGGTCACAGACAGAGACAGTCAGGGTCGGTCAAAGACAGAGACAGTCAGTCGGTCATGGACAGTCAGAGTCAGTCAGAGAGAGACGGTAGGTCAGAGATGGTCAGAGACAGAGACGGGTCAGAGACAGAGTTGGTCAGAGACAGAGTCGGTCAGAGTCAGAGACAGAGTCGGTCAGAGACAGAGACAATCAGAGTCGGTCAGAGACAGAGACAGTTAGTCGGTCAGAGACGGTCAGAGTCGGGCACAAAGAGACGGTCGGTCAGAGACAGGGACAGGTCAGAGACAGAGACGGTCACAATCAGAGACGGTCAGAGACAGAGTCGGTAAGAGACAGAGACAGTCAGGGTCGGTCAAAGACAGAGACAGTCAGAGACAGAGTTGGTCAGAGACAGAGTCGGTCAGAGACAGAGTTGGTCAGAGACAGAGTCGGTCAGAGACAGAGACGATCAGTCAGAGATCGATAGAGATGGACAGCGACAGTCAGAGTCATAGACCAACAGAGACAAAGACAGTCAAAGTCGATCAGAGACAGAGACGATCAGAGTCGGTCAGAGACAGAGGCAGTCAGAGTCAGAGACAGTCAGAGTCAGTGAAGGTCAGAGTCAGAGACTTTTAAAGTCAGAGACGGTCAGAGACAGAGTCGGTTAGAGACAGAGTCGGTCAGAGACAGAGACGATCGGAGTCAGACAGACAGAGACGATCAGAGTCGGTCAGAGACAGAGACGATCAGAGTCGGTCAGAGACAGAGACAGTCGGTCAGAGACGGGCAGAGTCGGGCAGAGAGAGACGGTCGGTCAGAGACAGAGACGGGTCAGAGACAGAGACAGTCACAATCAGAGACGGTCAGAGACAGAGACGGTCAGAGACAGAGGCGGTCAGAGACAGAGGCGGTCGTAAACAGAGATGGTCAGAGACGGTCACAGACAGAGACAGTCAGTTGGTCATAGACAGTCAGAGTCAGTCAGAGAGAGACGGTAGGTCAGAGACGGAGACGGTCAGAGACAGTCAGCGTCGGTCAGAAACAAAGACGATCAGTGTCGGTCAGAGACAGTCAGTCGGTCAGAGACAGAAACGATCAGAGTCAGAGATGGACAGAGACGGACAGCGACAGTCAGAGTTATAGACCAACAGAGACAAAGACAGTCAAAGTCGGTCAGAGACAGAGTCAGTTAGAGTCGGACAGAGCTGATTAGAGTCGGTCAGAGACATAACCGGTCAGAGTCAGAGACGATCAGAGACAGAGTCGGTTAGAGACAGAGACGGTCAGAGTCGGTCAGAGAGAAGGTCGGTCAGAGACGGTCAGAGACAGAGACGGTCAGAGACAAAGTCGGGCAGAGACAGAGACGGGTCACAATCAGAGACGGTCAGAGACAGAGACGATCAGGGTCGGTCAGAGACAGAGACAGTTAGTCGGACAGAGACGGTCAGAGTCGGGCAGAGAGAGACGGTCGGTCAGAGACAGAGACGGGTCAGAGACAGAGACGATCGGAGTCAGACAGACAGAGACGATCAGAGTCGGTCAGAGACAGAGACGATCAGAGTCGGTCAGAGACAGAGACAGTCGGTCAGAGACGGGCAGAGTCGGGCAGAGAGAGACGGTCGGTCAGAGACGGTCACAGACAGAGACAGTCAGGGTCGGTCAAAGACAGAGACAGTCAGTCGGTCATGGACAGTCAGAGTCAGTCAGAGAGAGACGGTAGGTCAGAGATGGTCAGAGACAGAGACGGGTCAGAGACAGAGTTGGTCAGAGACAGAGTCGGTCAGAGTCAGAGACAGAGTCGGTCAGAGACAGAGACAATCAGAGTCGGTCAGAGACAGAGACAGTTAGTCGGTCAGAGACGGTCAGAGTCGGGCACAAAGAGACGGTCGGTCAGAGACAGGGACAGGTCAGAGACAGAGACGGTCACAATCAGAGACGGTCAGAGACAGAGTCGGTAAGAGACAGAGACAGTCAGGGTCGGTCAAAGACAGAGACAGTCAGAGACAGAGTTGGTCAGAGACAGAGTCGGTCAGAGACAGAGTTGGTCAGAGACAGAGTCGGTCAGAGACAGAGACGATCAGTCAGAGATCGATAGAGATGGACAGCGACAGTCAGAGTCATAGACCAACAGAGACAAAGACAGTCAAAGTCGATCAGAGACAGAGACGATCAGAGTCGGTCAGAGACAGAGGCAGTCAGAGTCAGAGACAGTCAGAGTCAGTGAAGGTCAGAGTCAGAGACTTTTAAAGTCAGAGACGGTCAGAGACAGAGTCGGTTAGAGACAGAGTCGGTCAGAGACAGAGACGATCGGAGTCAGACAGACAGAGACGATCAGAGTCGGTCAGAGACAGAGACGATCAGAGTCGGTCAGAGACAGAGACAGTCGGTCAGAGACGGGCAGAGTCGGGCAGAGAGAGACGGTCGGTCAGAGACAGAGACGGGTCAGAGACAGAGACAGTCACAATCAGAGACGGTCAGAGACAGAGACGGTCAGAGACAGAGGCGGTCAGAGACAGAGGCGGTCGTAAACAGAGATGGTCAGAGACGGTCACAGACAGAGACAGTCAGTTGGTCATAGACAGTCAGAGTCAGTCAGAGAGAGACGGTAGGTCAGAGACGGAGACGGTCAGAGACAGTCAGCGTCGGTCAGAAACAAAGACGATCAGTGTCGGTCAGAGACAGTCAGTCGGTCAGAGACAGAAACGATCAGAGTCAGAGATGGACAGAGACGGACAGCGACAGTCAGAGTTATAGACCAACAGAGACAAAGACAGTCAAAGTCGGTCAGAGACAGAGTCAGTTAGAGTCGGACAGAGCTGATTAGAGTCGGTCAGAGACATAACCGGTCAGAGTCAGAGACGATCAGAGACAGAGTCGGTAAGAGACAGAAACGGTCAGAGTCGGTCAGAGAGAAGGTCGGTCAGAGACGGTCAGAGACAGAGACGGTCAGAGACAAAGTCGGTCAGAGACAGAGACGGGTCACAATCAGAGACGGTCAGAGACAGAGACGATCAGGGTCGGTCAGAGACAGAGACAGTTAGTCGGACAGAGACGGTCAGAGTCGGGCAGAGAGAGACGGTCGGTCAGAGACAGAGACGGGTCAGAGACAGAGATGGTCGCAATCAGAGACGGTCATAGACAGAGACAGTTCAGAGACAGAGACGGTCGCAATCAGAGACGGTCAGAGACAGAGACGGTCAGAGACAGAGTCGGTCAGAGACAGAGTCGGTAAGAGACATAGACAGTTAGGGTCGGTCAGAGACAGAGACAGTCAGAGACAGAGTTGGTCAGAGACAGAGACGGGTCACAATCAGAGACGGTCAGAAACAGAGACGGTCAGAGACAGAAACGATCAGAGTCAGAGATGGACAGAGACGGACAGCGACAGTCAGAGTCATAGACCAACAGAGACAGAGACAGTCAAAGTCGGTCAGAGACAGAGTCAGTTAGAGTCGGACAGAGACGATCAGAGTCAGTCAGAGACAGAGACGATCAGAGACAGAAACGATCAGAGTCAGAGATGGACAGAGACGGACAGCGACAGTCAGAGTCATAGACCAACAGAGACAGAGACAGTCAAAGTCGGTCAGAGACAGAGTCAGTTAGAGTCGGACAGAGACGATCAGAGTCAGTCAGAGACAGAGACGATCAGAGACAGAGACAGAGGTGGTCAGAGACAAAGACGGTCAGAGACAGAGACGGTCAGAGTCAGAGACAGTCAGAGACAGAGTCGGTCAGAGTCAGAGACGGTCAGAGACAGATTCGGTCAGAGACAGAGACGATCAGAGTTGGTCAGAGACAGAGACGATCAGAGTCAGAGATCGATAGAGACGGACAGCGACAGAGTCATAGACCAACAGAGACAAAGACAGTCAGAGACGATCAGAGGCGGTCAGAGACAGAGGCCATCAGAGTCAGGCGGTCAGAGACAGAGACGATCAGAGTCGATCAGAGATGGTCAGAGACCGAGACGATCAGAGTCGGACAGAGACAGTCAAAGTCGGTCAGAGACAGAGACGATCAGAGACAGAGGCAGTCAGAGACAGAGGCGGTCATAGACAGAGATGGTTAGAGACAGAGACGGTCAGAGTCGGTCAGAGACAGAGACGATCGGAGTCGGACAGAGACGATCAGAGTCAGAGATCGATAGAGATGGTCAGAGACGGACAGCGACAGTCAGAGTCATAGACCAACAGATACAAAAACAGTCAAAGTCGGTCAGAGACAGAGTTGGTCAGAGACAGAGTCGCTTAAAGTCGGACAAAGACAATCAGAGTCGGTCAGAGACAGAGACGATCAGAGTCGGACAGAGACAGTCAAAGTCGGTCAGAGACAGAGACGATCAGAGACAGAGGCGGTCATAGACAGAGATGATTAGAGACAGAGACGGTCAGAGTCGGTCAGAGACAGAGACCATCGGAGTCAGACAGAGACGATCAGAGTCAGAGATCGATAGAGACGGTCAGAGACGGACAGCGACAGTCAGAGTCATAGACCAACAGAGACAAAGACAGTCAAAGTCGGTCAGAGTCAAAGTAGGTCAGAGACAGAGACGATCAGAGTCAGGGACGGTTAGAGTCAGAGAAGGTCAGAGACAGAGGCGGTCAGAGACAGAGTCGGTAAGAGACAGAGACAGTCAGGGTCGGTCAAAGACAGAGACAGTCAGTCGGTCAAAGACGGTCAGAGTCAGAGTCGGTCAGAGACAGTCAGCTTCGGTCAGAAACAGAGACGATCAGTGTCGGTCAGAGACAGAGACGATCAGAGTCGGTCAGTCGGTCAGAGACGGTCAGAGTCAGTCAGAGACAGTCAGCGTCGGTCAGAAACAGAGACGATCAGTGTCGGTCAGAGACAGTCAGTCGGTCAGAGACAGAAACGATCAGAGTCAGAGATGGACAGAGACGGACAGCGACAGTCAGAGTTATAGACCAACAGAGACAAAGACAGTCAAAGTCGGTCAGAGACAGAGTCAGTTAGAGTCGGACAGAGACGATTAGAGTCGGTCAGAGAAAGAGTTGGTTAGAGACAGAGACGGTCAGAGTCGGTCAGAGAGAAGGCCGGTCAGAGACGGTCAGAGACAGAGACGGTCAGAGACAAAGTCGGTCAGAGACAGAGACGGGTCACAATCAGAGACGGTCAGAGACAGAGTCGGTCAGAGACAGAGACGATCAGGGTCGGTCAGAGACAGTTAGTCGGACAGAGACGGTCAGAATTGGGCAGAGAGAGACGGTCGGTCAGAGACAGAGACGGGTCAGAGACAGAGACGGTCGCAATCAGAGACGGTCAGAGACAGAGACGGGTCAGAGACAGAGACGGTCGCAATCAGAGACGGTCAGAGACAGAGACGGGTCAGAGACAGAGACGGTCGCAATCAGAGACGGTCAGAGACAGAGACGGTCAGAGACAGAGTCGGTCAGAGACATAGACAGTTAGGGTCGGTCAAAGACAGAAACAGTCAGTCGGTCAGAGATGGTCAGAGTCGGTCAGAGACGGTCAGCGTCGGTCAGAAACAGAGACGATCAGAGTCGGTTAGAGACAGTCAGTCAGTCGGACACAGAGACGATTAGAGTCGGTCAGAGACAGAACCGGTTAGAGTCAGAGACAGTCAGAGACAGAGTTGGTTAGAGACAGAGACGGTCAGAATCGGTCAGAGAGAAGGTCGGTCCGAGTCAGAGACGGTCAGAGACAGAGTCGGTCAGAGACAGAGACGGGTCACAATCAGAGACGGTCAGAGACAGAGTCAGTTAGAGATTCGGACAGAGACGATCAGAGTCGGTCAGAAACAGAGACAGAGTCGGTCAGAGACAGAGAAGAGACAGAGTCGGTCAGAGTCAGAGACGGTCAGAGACAGAGTCGGTCAGAGACAGAGACGATCAGAGTCAGAGATCGATAGAGACGGACAGCGACAGTCAGAGTCATAGACCAACAGAGACAAAGACAGTCAAAGTCGGTCAGAGACAGAGACGATCAGAGACAGAGACAGTTAGTCGGTCAGAGACGGTCAGAATTGGGCAGAGAGAGACGGTCGGTCAGAGACAGAGACGGGTCAGAGACAGAGACGGGTCAGAGACAGAGACGGGTCAGAGACAGAGACAGTCAGAGACAGTCAGTTGGACAGAGACGGTCAGAGTCAGAGTCGGCCAGAGACGGTCAGAAACAGAGACAGAGTTGGTCAGAGACAAAGACGGTCAGAGACAGAGACGGTCAGAGTCAGAGACGGTCAGAGACAGAGTCGGTCAGAGTCAGAGACGGTCAGAGACAGATTCGGTCAGAGACAGAGACGATCAGAGTTGGTCAGAGACAGAGACGATCAGAGTCAGAGATCGATAGAGACGGACAGCGACAGAGTCATAGACCAACAGAGACAAAGACAGTCAAAGTCGGTCAGAGACAGAGACGATCAGAGACAGAGACAGTTAGTCGGTCAGAGACGGTCAGAATTGGGCAGAGAGAGACGGTCGGTCAGAGACAGAGACGGGTCAGAGACAGAGACGGGTCAGAGACAGAGACGGTCACAGACAGAGACAGTCAGTTGGACAGAGACGGTCAGAGTCGGCCAGAGACGGTCAGAAACAGAGACAGAGTTGGTCAGAGACAAAGACGGTCAGAGACAGAGACGGTCAGAGTCAGAGACAGTCAGAGACAGAGTCGGTCAGAGTCAGAGACGGTCAGAGACAGATTCGGTCAGAGACAGAGACGATCAGAGTTGGTCAGAGACAGAGACGATCAGAGTCAGAGATCGATAGAGACGGACAGCGACAGAGTCATAGACCAACAGAGACAAAGACAGTCAAAGTCGATCAGAGTCGGTCAGAGACAGAGGCGGTCAGAGACAAAGACAGTCAGAGACAGTGAAGGTCAGAGTCAGAGACTTTTAAAGTCAGAGTTGGTCAGAGACAGAGTGGGTCAGAGACAGAGTCGGTCAGAGACAAAGTCGATCTGAGACAGAAACGATCAGAGTCAGAGATGGACAGAGACGGACAGCGACAGTCAGAGTCATAGACCAACAGAGACAAAGACAGTCAAAGTCGGTCAGAGACAGAGTCAGTTAGAGTCGGACAGAGACGATCAGAGTCGGTCAGAGACAGAGATGATCAGAGTCGGTCAGAGACAGAGACAGTTAGTCGGTCAGAGACGGTCAGAGTCGGGCAGAGACGGTCGGTCAGAGACAGGGACAGATCAGAGACAGAGACAGTCAGGGTCGGTCAAAGACAGAGTCGGTCAGAGACAGAGTTGGTCAGAGACAGAGTCGGTCAGAGACAGAGTCGGTCAGAGACAGAGTCGGTCAGAGTCAGAGACGGTCAGATTCAGGCACGTTCAGAGACAGAGACAGTCAGAGACAGAGACGGTCAGAGACAGAGTTGGTTAGAGACAGAGACGGTCAGAATCGGTCAGAGACAGAGACGATCAGAGTCAGTCAGAGACAGAGTCGGTCAGAGTAAGAGCCGGTTAGAGTCAGAGATGGTCAAAGACAGAGTTGGTAAGAGTCGGTCAGAGACAGAGACGATCAGAGTCGGTCAGAGACAGAAACGATCAGAGTCTGTCAGAGACAGAAACGATCAGAGTCGGTCAGAGAGAGAGTCGGTCAGAGTCAGAGATGGTAAGAGTCAGAGACGGTCAAAGACAGAGACAGTCAGAGTCGGTCAGACACAGACTCAGAGACAGAGACGATAAGAGTCGGTCAGAGACAGAGACGGTCAGAGACAGAGTCTGTCAGACAAAGAGACGGTCATAGACAGTCAGAATCAGTGAAGGTCCGAGACTCTCAGAGTCAGAGACAGAGATGGTCAGAGTCGGTCAGAGTCAGAGGCGGTCAGAGACAGAGGCGGTCAGAGACAGAGGCGGTCAGAGTCGGTAAGAGACAGTCAGTCGGTCATAGATAGAGACAGTCAGGGTCGGTCAAAGACAGAGACAGTCAGTCGGTCAGAGAAGGTCAGAGTTGGTCAGAGACAAAGACGATCAGAGTCGGTCAGAGACAGTCAGTCGGTCAGAGAGAGAGACAATCAGGGTCGGTCAGAGACAGAGACGATCAGAGTCGGTCAGAGACAGAGGCGGTCAGAGTCGCTCAGAGACAGAGTCAGAGACGGTCAGAGACAGAGTCGGTCAGAGACAGAGTTGGTTAGAGACAGAGACGGTCAGAGTCGGTCGGAGAGAGACGGTCAGAGACAGAGTCGGTAAGAGACAGAGTTGGTTAGAGACAGAGTCGGTCAGAGACAGAGACGGTCAGAATCGGTCAGAGACAGATACGATCAGAGTCGGTCAGAGACAGAGGCGATCAGAGTCGGTCAGAGACAGAGGCGATCGGAGACAGAGCCGGTCATAGACAGAGACGGTCAGAGTCAGAGACGGTCAGAGTCAGAGACGGACAGAGTCAGAAATCGATAGAGATGGTCAGAAACAAACAGCAACAGTCAGATTCTTAGACCAACAGAGACAAAGACAGTCAAAGTCGGTGGGAGACAGAGACGATCAGAGTCTGAGACTGTCAGAGTCAGAGATGGTCATAGACAGACAGTCAGAGAAGATCAGAGTTGGTCAGAGACAGAGGAGGTCAAGGACAGAGACGGTCAGAGACAGAGACGGTCAGAGACAGAGACGGTCAGAGTCAGAAAAGGTCAGAGACAGAGTGGGTCAGAGACAGACTCGGTCAGAGTCAGAGACAGACAGAGACAGTCAAAGTCGGTCAGAGACAGAGACGGTCAAAGTCGGTCAGAGACAGAGACGATCAGAGTCGGTAAGAACAGTCAGTCGGTCAGAGACAGTCAGGGTCGGTTAAAGACAGAGACAGTCAGTCGGTCAGAGTCAGAGTCGGTCAGAGACAAAGACGATCAGAGTCGGTCAGAGACAGTCAGTTGGTCAGAGACAAAGACAATCAGGGTTGGTCAGAGACAGAGACGATCAGAGTCGGTCAGAGTCAGAGACGGTCAGAGACAGAGTTGGTTAGAGACAGAGACGGTCAGAATCGGTCAGAGACAGAGACGATCAGAGTCAGTCAGAGACAGAGTCGGTCAGAGTAAGAGCCGGTTAGAGTCAGAGATGGTCAAAGACAGAGTTGGTAAGAGTCGGTCAGAGACAGAGACGATCAGAGTCGGTCAGAGACAGAAACGATCAGAGTCTGTCAGAGACAGAAACGATCAGAGTCGGTCAGAGAGAGAGTCGGTCAGAGTCAGAGATGGTAAGAGTCAGAGACGGTCAAAGACAGAGACAGTCAGAGTCGGTCAGACACAGACTCAGAGACAGAGACGATAAGAGTCGGTCAGAGACAGAGACGGTCAGAGACAGAGTCTGTCAGACAAAGAGACGGTCAGAGACAGTCAGAATCAGTGAAGGTCCGAGACTCTCAGAGTCAGAGACAGAGATGGTCAGAGTCGGTCAGAGTCAGAGGCGGTCAGAGACAGAGGCGGTCAGAGACAGAGGCGGTCAGAGACAGAGACGATCAGGGTTGGTCAGAAACAGAGACAATCAGAGTCGGTCAGAGACAGTCACTCGTTCAGACACAGAGACAGTCAGGGTTTGTCAAAGACAAAGACAGTCAGTCGGTCAGAGACAGTCAGAGATGGTCAGAGACAGAGACGGTCAGTAGGTCAGAGCCAGTCAGTAGGTCAGAGTCAGAGACGGTTGGAGACAGAGTCGGTCAGAGACAGAGTTGGTTAGAGACAGAGACGGTCAGAGTCGGTCAGAGAGAAACGGTCGGTCAGAGACGGTCAGAGACAGAGTCGGTCAGAGAGGGACGGGTCAGAGACAGAGACGGTCACAATCAGAGACGGTCAGAGACAGTTCGAGACACAGTCGGTCAGAGACGGTCAGAGACAGAGTCGCCAGAGTCAGAGAAGCTAAGAGACAGAGTCGGTCATAGACGGTCAGAAACAGAGACGATCAGAGTCAGAGATGGACAGCGACAGTCAGAGTCATAGACCAACAGAGACAAAGACAGTCAAAGTCGGTCAGAGACAGAGGCGATCAGAGACAGAGGTGGTCATAGACAGAGACGGTCAGAGTCATAGACGGTCAGACTCAGAGACGGACAGAGTTGGTCAGAGACAGAGATGGTAAGAGTCAGAGACGGTCAAAGACAAAGACAGTCAGAGTCAGACAGACACAGACTCAGAGACAGAGAGAATAAGAGTCGGTCAGAGACAGAGACGGTCAGAGACAGAGACGGTCAGACAAAGAGAGGGTCAGAGATGGTCAGAATCAGTGAAGGTCCGAGACTCTCAGAGTCAGAGAGGGTCAGAGACAGAGATGGTCAGAGTCGGTCAGAGACAGAGGTGGTCAGAGACAGAGGCGGTCAGAGTCAGAGATCGATAGAGACGGTCAGAGACGGACAGCGACAGTCAGAGTCACAGACCAACAGTGACAAAGACAGTCAAAGTCAGACAGAGATGGTCAGAGTCGGTCAGAGACAGAGGCGGTCAGAGTCAGAGTCGGTCAGAGACAGTCAGTCGGTCAGACACAGAGACGATCAGGGTTGGTCAGAAACAGAGACAATCAGAGTCGGTCAGAGACAGTCACTCGTTCAGACACAGAGACAGTCAGGGTTTGTCAAAGACAAAGACAGTCAGTCGGTCAGAGACAGTCAGAGATGGTCAGAGACAGAGACGGTCAGTAGGTCAGAGCCAGTCAGTAGGTCAGAGTCAGAGACGGTTGGAGACAGAGTCGGTTAGAGACAGAGTTGATTAGAGACAGAGACGGTCAGAGTCGGTCAGAGAGAAACAGTCGGTCAGAGACGGTCAGAGACAGAGTCGGTCAGAGAGGGACGGGTCAGAGACAGAGACGGTCACAATCAGAGACGGTCAGAGACAGTTCGAGACACAGTCGGTCAGAGACGGTCAGAGACAGAGTCGTCAGAGTCAGAGAAGCTAAGAGACAGAGTCGGTCAGAGACAGACGATCAGTGTCAGAGACGGGCAGAGAGAGACGGTCGGTCAGAGACAGAGACAGTCAGAGACAGAGTCGGTCAGAGACAGAGACAGTCAGAGACAGAGTCGGTCAGAGACAGAGTCGGGAAGAAACAGAGACAGTAAGGGTCGGTCAAAGACAGAGACAGTCAGTCGGTCAGAGTCAGAGACGGTCAGAGACAGAGTCGGTCAGAGACAGAGATGGGTCAGAGTCGGTCAGAGACAGAGACATTCAGAGTCGGTCAGAGACAGAGACGATTAGAGTCGGTCAGAGACATAGGCGGTCAGAGACAGAGACGATCAGAGTCAGAGATGGACAGCGACAGTCAGAGTCATAGACCAACAGAGACAAAGACAGTCAAAGTCGGTCAGAGACAGAGGCGATCAGAGACAGAGGTGGTCATAGACAGAGACAGTCAGAGTCAGACAGACACAGACTCAGAGACAGAGACGATAAGAGTCGGTCAGAGACAGAGGCGGTCAGAGACAGAATCGGTCAGACAAAGAGAGGGTCAGAGACGGTCAGAATCAGTGAAGGTCCGAGACTCTCAGAGTCAGAGACAGAGATGGTCAGAGTCGGTCAGAGTCAGAGGCGGTCAGAGACAGAGACGATCAGAGTCAGAGATCGATAGAGACGGTCAGAGACGGACAGCGACAGTCAGAGTCACAGACCAACTGTGACAAAGACAGTCAAAGTCAGTCAGAGACAGAGACGGTCAGAGTCGGTCAGAGACAGAGGCGGTCAGAGTCGGTCAGAGACAGTCAGTCGGTCAGACACAGAGACGATCAGGGTTGGTCAGAAACAGAGACAGTCAGACATGGTCAGAGACAGAGTCGGTAAGAGACAGAGACAATCAGGGTCGGTCAAAGACAGAGACAGTCGGTCAGAGAAGGTCAGAGACAGTCAGCGTCGGTCAGAAACAAAGACGATCAGTGTTGGTCAGAGACAGTCAGTCGGTCAGAGACAGAAACGATCAGAGTCAGAGATGGACAGAGACGGACAGCGACAGTCAGAGTTATAGACCAACAGAGACAAAGACAGTCAAAGTCGGTCAGAGACAGAGTCAGTTAGAGTCGGACAGAGCTGATTAGAGTCGGTCAGAGACATAACCGGTCAGAGTCATAGACGATCAGAGACAGAGTCGGTTAGAGACAGAGACGGTCAGAGTCGGTCAGAGAGAAGGTCGGTCAGAGACGGTCAGAGACAGAGACGGTCAGAGACAGAGAAGAGACAGAGACAGAGTTGGTCAGAGACAGAGTCGGTCAGAGTCAGAGACGGTCAGAGACAGAGTCGGTCAGAGACAAAGTCGGTCAGAGCCGGTTAGAGACAGAGACGATCAGAGTCAGTCAGAGACAGAGACGATCAGAGGCGGTCAGAGACAGAGACGATCAGAGGCGGTCAGAGACAGAGGCGGTCAGAGTCAGGCGGTCAGAGACAGAGACGATCAGAGTCAGAGTCGATCAGAGATGGTCAGAGACAGAGACGATCAGAATCGGACAGAGACAGAGACAGTCAGGCGGTCAGAGACAGAGACGATCAGAGTCAGAGTCGATCAGAGATGGTCAGAGACAGAGACGATCAGAGTCGGACAGAGACAGTCAAAGTCGGTCAGAGACATAGACGGGTCAGAGACAGAGACGGTCACAATCAGAGACAGAGACGGTGAGAGACAGAGTTGGTCAGAGACAGAGACGGTGAGAGACAGAGTTGGTCAGAGACAGAGTCGGTCAGAGTCAGAGACGGTCAGAGACAGACGATCAGAGTCGGGCAGATAGAGACGGTCGGTCAGAGACGGTCAGAGACAGAGGCGATGGAAGACAGAGGCGGTCAGAGACAGAGGCGGTCGTAAACAGAGAAGGTCAGAGACGGTCACAGACAGAGACAGTCAGGGTCGGTCAAAGACAGAGACAGTCAGTCGGTCATGGACAGTCAGAGTCAGTCAGAGAGAGACGGTAGGTCAGAGATGGTCAGAGACAGAGACGGGTCGGAGACAGAGTTGGTCAGAGACAGAGTCGGTCAGAGTCAGAGACAGAGTCGGTCAGAGACAGAGACAATCAGAGTCGGTCAGAGACAGAGACAGTTAGTCGGTCAGAGACGGTCAGAGTCGGTCAGAGAGAGACGGTCGGTCAGAGTCAGAGACGGTCAGAGACAGAGACGATCAGAGTCAGAGATCGATAGAGATGGACAGCGACAGTCAGAGTCATAGACCAACAGAGACAAAGACAGTCAAAGTCGATCAGAGACAGAGACGATCAGAGTCGGTCAGAGACAGAGGCAGTCAGAGTCAGAGACAGTCAGAGTCAGTGAAGGTCAGAGTCAGAGACTTTTAAAGTCAGAGACGGTCAGAGACAGAGTCGGTTAGAGACAGAGTCGGTCAGAGACAGAGACGATCGGAGTCAGACAGACAGAGACGATCAGAGTCGGTCAGAGACAGAGACGATCAGAGTCGGTCAGAGACAGAGACAGTCGGTCAGAGACGGGCAGAGTAGGGCAGAGAGAGACGGTCGGTCAGAGACGGTCACAGACAGAGACAGTCAGGGTCGGTCAAAGACAGAGACAGTCAGTCGGTCATGGACAGTCAGAGTCAGTCAGAGAGAGACGGTAGGTCAGAGATGGTCAGAGACAGAGACGGGTCAGAGACAGAGTTGGTCAGAGACAGAGTCGGTCAGAGTCAGAGACAGAGTCGGTCAGAGACAGAGACAATCAGAGTCGGTCAGAGACAGAGACAGTCCATGACATGGCACAAAGAGACGGTCGGTCAGAGACAGGGACAGGTCAGAGACAGAGACGGTCACAATCAGAGACGGTCAGAGACAGAGTCGGTAAGAGACAGAGACAGTCAGGGTCGGTCAAAGACAGAGACAGTCAGAGACAGAGTTGGTCAGAGACAGAGTCGGTCAGAGACAGAGTTGGTCAGAGACAGAGTCGGTCAGAGACAGAGACGATCAGTCAGAGATCGATAGAGATGGACAGCGACAGTCAGAGTCATAGACCAACAGAGACAAAGACAGTCAAAGTCGATCAGAGACAGAGACGATCAGAGTCGGTCAGAGACAGAGGCAGTCAGAGTCAGAGACAGTCAGAGTCAGTGAAGGTCAGAGTCAGAGACTTTTAAAGTCAGAGACGGTCAGAGACAGAGTCGGTTAGAGACAGAGTCGGTCAGAGACAGAGACGATCGGAGTCAGACAGACAGAGACGATCAGAGTCGGTCAGAGACAGAGACGATCAGAGTCGGTCAGAGACAGAGACAGTCGGTCAGAGACGGGCAGAGTCGGGCAGAGAGAGACGGTCGGTCAGAGACAGAGACGGGTCAGAGACAGAGACAGTCACAATCAGAGACGGTCAGAGACAGAGACGGTCAGAGACAGAGGCGGTCAGAGACAGAGGCGGTCGTAAACAGAGATGGTCAGAGACGGTCACAGACAGAGACAGTCAGTTGGTCATAGACAGTCAGAGTCAGTCAGAGAGAGACGGTAGGTCAGAGACGGAGACGGTCAGAGACAGTCAGCGTCGGTCAGAAACAAAGACGATCAGTGTTGGTCAGAGACAGTCAGTCGGTCAGAGACAGAAACGATCAGAGTCAGAGATGGACAGAGACGGACAGCGACAGTCAGAGTTATAGACCAACAGAGACAAAGACAGTCAAAGTCGGTCAGAGACAGAGTCAGTTAGAGTCGGACAGAGCTGATTAGAGTCGGTCAGAGACATAACCGGTCAGAGTCAGAGACGATTAGAGACAGAGTCGGTTAGAGACAGAGACGGTCAGAGAGAAGGTCGGTCAGAGACGGTCAGAGACAGAGACGGTCAGAGACAAAGTCGGTCAGAGACAGAGACGGGTCACAATCAGAGACGGTCAGAGACAGAGACGATCAGGGTCGGTCAGAGACAGAGACAGTTAGTCGGACAGAGACGGTCAGAGTCGGGCAGAGAGAGACGGTCGGTCAGAGACAGAGACGGGTCAGAGACAGAGATGGTCGCAATCAGAGACGGTCATAGACAGAGACAGTTCAGAGACAGAGACGGTCGCAATCAGAGACGGTCAGAGACAGAGACGGTCAGAGACAGAGTCGGTCAGAGACAGAGTCGGTAAGAGACATAGAGAGTTAGGGTCGGTCAGAGACAGAGACAGTCAGAGACAGAGTTGGTCAGAGACAGAGACGGGTCACAATCAGAGACGGTCAGAAACAGAGACGGTCAGAGACAGAAACGATCAGAGTCAGAGATGGACAGAGACGGACAGCGACAGTCAGAGTCATAGACCAACAGAGACAGAGACAGTCAAAGTCGGTCAGAGACAGAGTCAGTTAGAGTCGGACAGAGACGATCAGAGTCAGTCAGAGACAGAGACGATCAGAGACAGAGACAGAGGTGGTCAGAGACAAAGACGGTCAGAGACAGAGACGGTCAGAGTCAGAGACAGTCAGAGACAGAGTCGGTCAGAGTCAGAGACGGTCAGAGACAGATTCGGTCAGAGACAGAGACGATCAGAGTTGGTCAGAGACAGAGACGATCAGAGTCAGAGATCGATAGAGACGGACAGCGACAGAGTCATAGACCAACAGAGACAAAGACAGTCAGAGACGATCAGAGGCGGTCAGAGACAGAGGCCATCAGAGTCAGGCGGTCAGAGACAGAGACGATCAGAGTCGATCAGAGATGGTCAGAGACCGAGACGATCAGAGTCGGACAGAGACAGTCAAAGTCGGTCAGAGACAGAGACGATCAGAGACAGAGGCAGTCAGAGACAGAGGCGGTCATAGACAGAGATGGTTAGAGACAGAGACGGTCAGAGTCGGTCAGAGACAGAGACGATCGGAGTCGGACAGAGACGATCAGAGTCAGAGATCGATAGAGATGGTCAGAGACGGACAGCGACAGTCAGAGTCATAGACCAACAGATACAAAAACAGTCAAAGTCGGTCAGAGACAGAGTTGGTCAGAGACAGAGTCGCTTAAAGTCGGACAAAGACAATCAGAGTCGGTCAGAGACAGAGACGATCAGAGTCGGACAGAGACAGTCAAAGTCGGTCAGAGACAGAGATGATCAGAGACAGAGGCGGTCATAGACAGAGATGATTAGAGACAGAGACGGTCAGAGTCGGTCAGAGACAGAGACCATCGGAGTCAGACAGAGACGATCAGAGTCAGAGATCGATAGAGACGGTCAGAGACGGACAGCGACAGTCAGAGTCATAGACCAACAGAGACAAAGACAGTCAAAGTCGGTCAGAGTCAAAGTAGGTCAGAGACAGAGACGATCAGAGTCAGGGACGGTTAGAGTCAGAGAAGGTCAGAGACAGAGGCGGTCAGAGACAGAGTCGGTAAGAGACAGAGACAGTCAGGGTCGGTCAAAGACAGAGACAGTCAGTCGGTCAAAGACGGTCAGAGTCAGAGTCGGTCAGAGACAGTCAGCTTCGGTCAGAAACAGAGACGATCAGTGTCGGTCAGAGACAGAGACGATCAGAGTCGGTCAGTCGGTCAGAGACGGTCAGAGTCAGTCAGAGACAGTCAGCGTCGGTCAGAAACAGAGACGATCAGTGTCGGTCAGAGACAGTCAGTCGGTCAGAGACAGAAACGATCAGAGTCAGAGATGGACAGAGACGGACAGCGACAGTCAGAGTTATAGACCAACAGAGACAAAGACAGTCAAAGTCGGTCAGAGACAGAGTCAGTTAGAGTCGGACAGAGACGATTAGAGTCGGTCAGAGAAAGAGTTGGTTAGAGACAGAGACGGTCAGAGTCGGTCAGAGAGAAGGCCGGTCAGAGACGGTCAGAGACAGAGACGGTCAGAGACAAAGTCGGTCAGAGACAGAGACGGGTCACAATCAGAGACGGTCAGAGACAGAGTCGGTCAGAGACAGAGACGATCAGGGTCGGTCAGAGACAGTTAGTCGGACAGAGACGGTCAGAATTGGGCAGAGAGAGACGGTCGGTCAGAGACAGAGACGGGTCAGAGACAGAGACGGTCGCAATCAGAGACGGTCATAGACAGAGACGGGTCAGAGACAGAGACGGTCGCAATCAGAGACGGTCAGAGACAGAGACGGGTCAGAGACAGAGACGGTCGCAATCAGAGACGGTCAGAGACAGAGACGGTCAGAGACAGAGTCGGTCAGAGACATAGACAGTTAGGGTCGGTCAAAGACAGAAACAGTCAGTCGGTCAGAGATGGTCAGAGTCGGTCAGAGACGGTCAGCGTCGGTCAGAAACAGAGACGATCAGAGTCGGTTAGAGACAGTCAGTCAGTCGGACACAGAGACGATTAGAGTCGGTCAGAGACAGAACCGGTTAGAGTCAGAGACAGTCAGAGACAGAGTTGGTTAGAGACAGAGACGGTCAGAATCGGTCAGAGAGAAGGTCGGTCCGAGTCAGAGACGGTCAGAGACAGAGTCGGTCAGAGACAGAGACGGGTCACAATCAGAGACGGTCAGAGACAGAGTCAGTTAGAGATTCGGACAGAGACGATCAGAGTCGGTCAGAAACAGAGACAGAGTCGGTCAGAGACAGAGAAGAGACAGAGTCGGTCAGAGTCAGAGACGGTCAGAGACAGAGTCGGTCAGAGACAGAGACGATCAGAGTCAGAGATCGATAGAGACGGACAGCGACAGTCAGAGTCATAGACCAACAGAGACAAAGACAGTCAAAGTCGGTCAGAGACAGAGACGATCAGAGACAGAGACAGTTAGTCGGTCAGAGACGGTCAGAATTGGGCAGAGAGAGACGGTCGGTCAGAGACAGAGACGGGTCAGAGACAGAGACGGGTCAGAGACAGAGACGGTCACAGACAGAGACAGTCAGAGACAGTCAGTTGGACAGAGACGGTCAGAGTCAGAGTCGGCCAGAGACGGTCAGAAACAGAGACAGAGTTGGTCAGAGACAAAGACGGTCAGAGACAGAGACGGTCAGAGTCAGAGACGGTCAGAGACAGAGTCGGTCAGAGTCAGAGACGGTCAGAGACAGATTCGGTCAGAGACAGAGACGATCAGAGTTGGTCAGAGACAGAGACGATCAGAGTCAGAGATCGATAGAGACGGACAGCGACAGAGTCATAGACCAACAGAGACAAAGACAGTCAAAGTCGGTCAGAGACAGAGACGATCAGAGACAGAGACAGTTAGTCGGTCAGAGACGGTCAGAATTGGGCAGAGAGAGACGGTCGGTCAGAGACAGAGACGGGTCAGAGACAGAGACGGGTCAGAGACAGAGACGGTCACAGACAGAGACAGTCAGTTGGACAGAGACGGTCAGAGTCGGCCAGAGACGGTCAGAAACAGAGACAGAGTTGGTCAGAGACAAAGACGGTCAGAGACAGAGACGGTCAGAGTCAGAGACAGTCAGAGACAGAGTCGGTCAGAGTCAGAGACGGTCAGAGACAGATTCGGTCAGAGACAGAGACGATCAGAGTTGGTCAGAGACAGAGACGATCAGAGTCAGAGATCGATAGAGACGGACAGCGACAGAGTCATAGACCAACAGAGACAAAGACAGTCAAAGTCGATCAGAGTCGGTCAGAGACAGAGGCGGTCAGAGACAAAGACAGTCAGAGACAGTGAAGGTCAGAGTCAGAGACTTTTAAAGTCAGAGTTGGTCAGAGACAGAGTGGGTCAGAGACAGAGTCGGTCAGAGACAAAGTCGATCTGAGACAGAAACGATCAGAGTCAGAGATGGACAGAGACGGACAGCGACAGTCAGAGTCATAGACCAACAGAGACAAAGACAGTCAAAGTCGGTCAGAGACAGAGTCAGTTAGAGTCGGACAGAGACGATCAGAGTCGGTCAGAGACAGAGATGATCAGAGTCGGTCAGAGACAGAGACAGTTAGTCGGTCAGAGACGGGCAGAGTCGGGCAGAGACGGTCGGTCAGAGACAGGGACAGATCAGAGACAGAGACAGTCAGGGTCGGTCAAAGACAGAGTCGGTCAGAGACAGAGTTGGTCAGAGACAGAGTCGGTCAGAGACAGAGTCGGTCAGAGACAGAGTCGGTCAGAGTCAGAGACGGTCAGATTCAGGCACGTTCAGAGACAGAGACAGTCAGAGACAGAGACGGTCAGAGACGGTCAGAGACAGAGTTGGTTAGAGACAGAGACGGTCAGAATCGGTCAGAGACAGAGACGATCAGAGTCAGTCAGAGACAGAGTCGGTCAGAGTAAGAGCCGGTTAGAGTCAGAGATGGTCAAAGACAGAGTTGGTAAGAGTCGGTCAGAGACAGAGACGATCAGAGTCGGTCAGAGACAGAAACGATCAGAGTCTGTCAGAGACAGAAACGATCAGAGTCGGTCAGAGAGAGAGTCGGTCAGAGTCAGAGATGGTAAGAGTCAGAGACGGTCAAAGACAGAGACAGTCAGAGTCGGTCAGACACAGACTCAGAGACAGAGACGATAAGAGTCGGTCAGAGACAGAGACGGTCAGAGACAGAGTCTGTCAGACAAAGAGACGGTCATAGACAGTCAGAATCAGTGAAGGTCCGAGACTCTCAGAGTCAGAGACAGAGATGGTCAGAGTCGGTCAGAGTCAGAGGCGGTCAGAGACAGAGGCGGTCAGAGACAGAGGCGGTCAGAGACAGAGACGATCAGGGTTGGTCAGAAACAGAGACAATCAGAGTCGGTCAGAGACAGTCACTCGTTCAGACACAGAGACAGTCAGGGTTTGTCAAAGACAAAGACAGTCAGTCGGTCAGAGACAGTCAGAGATGGTCAGAGACAAAGACGGTCAGTAGGTCAGAGCCAGTCAGTAGGTCAGAGTCAGAGACGGTTGGAGACAGAGTCGGTCAGAGACAGAGTTGGTTAGAGACAGAGACGGTCAGAGTCGGTCAGAGAGAAACGGTCGGTCAGAGACGGTCAGAGACAGAGTCGGTCAGAGAGGGACGGGTCAGAGACAGAGACGGTCACAATCAGAGACGGTCAGAGACAGTTCGAGACACAGTCGGTCAGAGACGGTCAGAGACAGAGTCGCCAGAGTCAGAGAAGCTAAGAGACAGAGTCGGTCATAGACGGTCAGAAACAGAGACGATCAGAGTCAGAGATGGACAGCGACAGTCAGAGTCATAGACCAACAGAGACAAAGACAGTCAAAGTCGGTCAGAGACAGAGGCGATCAGAGACAGAGGTGGTCATAGACAGAGACGGTCAGAGTCATAGACGGTCAGACTCAGAGACGGACAGAGTTGGTCAGAGACAGAGATGGTAAGAGTCAGAGACGGTCAAAGACAAAGACAGTCAGAGTCAGACAGACACAGACTCAGAGACAGAGAGAATAAGAGTCGGTCAGAGACAGAGACGGTCAGAGACAGAGACGGTCAGACAAAGAGAGGGTCAGAGATGGTCAGAATCAGTGAAGGTCCGAGACTCTCAGAGTCAGAGAGGGTCAGAGACAGAGATGGTCAGAGTCGGTCAGAGACAGAGGTGGTCAGAGACAGAGGCGGTCAGAGTCAGAGATCGATAGAGACGGTCAGAGACGGACAGCGACAGTCAGAGTCACAGACCAACAGTGACAAAGACAGTCAAAGTCAGACAGAGATGGTCAGAGTCGGTCAGAGACAGAGGCGGTCAGAGTCAGAGTCGGTCAGAGACAGTCAGTCGGTCAGACACAGAGACGATCAGGGTTGGTCAGAAACAGAGACAATCAGAGTCGGTCAGAGACAGTCACTCGTTCAGACACAGAGACAGTCAGGGTTTGTCAAAGACAAAGACAGTCAGTCGGTCAGAGACAGTCAGAGATGGTCAGAGACAGAGACGGTCAGTAGGTCAGAGCCAGTCAGTAGGTCAGAGTCAGAGACGGTTGGAGACAGAGTCGGTTAGAGACAGAGTTGATTAGAGACAGAGTCGGTCAGAGACAGAGACGATCGGAGTCAGACAGACAGAGACGATCAGAGTCGGTCAGAGACAGAGACGATCAGAGTCGGTCAGAGACAGAGACAGTCGGTCAGAGACGGGCAGAGTCGGGCAGAGAGAGACGGTCGGTCAGAGACAGAGACGGGTCAGAGACAGAGACAGTCACAATCAGAGACGGTCAGAGACAGAGACGGTCAGAGACAGAGGCGGTCAGAGACAGAGGCGGTCGTAAACAGAGATGGTCAGAGACGGTCACAGACAGAGACAGTCAGTTGGTCATAGACAGTCAGAGTCAGTCAGAGAGAGACGGTAGGTCAGAGACGGAGACGGTCAGAGACAGTCAGCGTCGGTCAGAAACAAAGACGATCAGTGTCGGTCAGAGACAGTCAGTCGGTCAGAGACAGAAACGATCAGAGTCAGAGATGGACAGAGACGGACAGCGACAGTCAGAGTTATAGACCAACAGAGACAAAGACAGTCAAAGTCGGTCAGAGACAGAGTCAGTTAGAGTCGGACAGAGCTGATTAGAGTCGGTCAGAGACATAACCGGTCAGAGTCAGAGACGATCAGAGACAGAGTCGGTAAGAGACAGAAACGGTCAGAGTCGGTCAGAGAGAAGGTCGGTCAGAGACGGTCAGAGACAGAGACGGTCAGAGACAAAGTCGGTCAGAGACAGAGACGGGTCACAATCAGAGACGGTCAGAGACAGAGACGATCAGGGTCGGTCAGAGACAGAGACAGTTAGTCGGACAGAGACGGTCAGAGTCGGGCAGAGAGAGACGGTCGGTCAGAGACAGAGACGGGTCAGAGACAGAGATGGTCGCAATCAGAGACGGTCATAGACAGAGACAGTTCAGAGACAGAGACGGTCGCAATCAGAGACGGTCAGAGACAGAGACGGTCAGAGACAGAGTCGGTCAGAGACAGAGTCGGTAAGAGACATAGACAGTTAGGGTCGGTCAGAGACAGAGACAGTCAGAGACAGAGTTGGTCAGAGACAGAGACGGGTCACAATCAGAGACGGTCAGAAACAGAGACGGTCAGAGACAGAAACGATCAGAGTCAGAGATGGACAGAGACGGACAGCGACAGTCAGAGTCATAGACCAACAGAGACAGAGACAGTCAAAGTCGGTCAGAGACAGAGTCAGTTAGAGTCGGACAGAGACGATCAGAGTCAGTCAGAGACAGAGACGATCAGAGACAGAAACGATCAGAGTCAGAGATGGACAGAGACGGACAGCGACAGTCAGAGTCATAGACCAACAGAGACAGAGACAGTCAAAGTCGGTCAGAGACAGAGTCAGTTAGAGTCGGACAGAGACGATCAGAGTCAGTCAGAGACAGAGACGATCAGAGACAGAGACAGAGGTGGTCAGAGACAAAGACGGTCAGAGACAGAGACGGTCAGAGTCAGAGACAGTCAGAGACAGAGTCGGTCAGAGTCAGAGACGGTCAGAGACAGATTCGGTCAGAGACAGAGACGATCAGAGTTGGTCAGAGACAGAGACGATCAGAGTCAGAGATCGATAGAGACGGACAGCGACAGAGTCATAGACCAACAGAGACAAAGACAGTCAGAGACGATCAGAGGCGGTCAGAGACAGAGGCCATCAGAGTCAGGCGGTCAGAGACAGAGACGATCAGAGTCGATCAGAGATGGTCAGAGACCGAGACGATCAGAGTCGGACAGAGACAGTCAAAGTCGGTCAGAGACAGAGACGATCAGAGACAGAGGCAGTCAGAGACAGAGGCGGTCATAGACAGAGATGGTTAGAGACAGAGACGGTCAGAGTCGGTCAGAGACAGAGACGATCGGAGTCGGACAGAGACGATCAGAGTCAGAGATCGATAGAGATGGTCAGAGACGGACAGCGACAGTCAGAGTCATAGACCAACAGATACAAAAACAGTCAAAGTCGGTCAGAGACAGAGTTGGTCAGAGACAGAGTCGCTTAAAGTCGGACAAAGACAATCAGAGTCGGTCAGAGACAGAGACGATCAGAGTCGGACAGAGACAGTCAAAGTCGGTCAGAGACAGAGACGATCAGAGACAGAGGCGGTCATAGACAGAGATGATTAGAGACAGAGACGGTCAGAGTCGGTCAGAGACAGAGACCATCGGAGTCAGACAGAGACGATCAGAGTCAGAGATCGATAGAGACGGTCAGAGACGGACAGCGACAGTCAGAGTCATAGACCAACAGAGACAAAGACAGTCAAAGTCGGTCAGAGTCAAAGTAGGTCAGAGACAGAGACGATCAGAGTCAGGGACGGTTAGAGTCAGAGAAGGTCAGAGACAGAGGCGGTCAGAGACAGAGTCGGTAAGAGACAGAGACAGTCAGGGTCGGTCAAAGACAGAGACAGTCAGTCGGTCAAAGACGGTCAGAGTCAGAGTCGGTCAGAGACAGTCAGCTTCGGTCAGAAACAGAGACGATCAGTGTCGGTCAGAGACAGAGACGATCAGAGTCGGTCAGTCGGTCAGAGACGGTCAGAGTCAGTCAGAGACAGTCAGCGTCGGTCAGAAACAGAGACGATCAGTGTCGGTCAGAGACAGTCAGTCGGTCAGAGACAGAAACGATCAGAGTCAGAGATGGACAGAGACGGACAGCGACAGTCAGAGTTATAGACCAACAGAGACAAAGACAGTCAAAGTCGGTCAGAGACAGAGTCAGTTAGAGTCGGACAGAGACGATTAGAGTCGGTCAGAGAAAGAGTTGGTTAGAGACAGAGACGGTCAGAGTCGGTCAGAGAGAAGGCCGGTCAGAGACGGTCAGAGACAGAGACGGTCAGAGACAAAGTCGGTCAGAGACAGAGACGGGTCACAATCAGAGACGGTCAGAGACAGAGTCGGTCAGAGACAGAGACGATCAGGGTCGGTCAGAGACAGTTAGTCGGACAGAGACGGTCAGAATTGGGCAGAGAGAGACGGTCGGTCAGAGACAGAGACGGGTCAGAGACAGAGACGGTCGCAATCAGAGACGGTCAGAGACAGAGACGGGTCAGAGACAGAGACGGTCGCAATCAGAGACGGTCAGAGACAGAGACGGGTCAGAGACAGAGACGGTCGCAATCAGAGACGGTCAGAGACAGAGACGGTCAGAGACAGAGTCGGTCAGAGACATAGACAGTTAGGGTCGGTCAAAGACAGAAACAGTCAGTCGGTCAGAGATGGTCAGAGTCGGTCAGAGACGGTCAGCGTCGGTCAGAAACAGAGACGATCAGAGTCGGTTAGAGACAGTCAGTCAGTCGGACACAGAGACGATTAGAGTCGGTCAGAGACAGAACCGGTTAGAGTCAGAGACAGTCAGAGACAGAGTTGGTTAGAGACAGAGACGGTCAGAATCGGTCAGAGAGAAGGTCGGTCCGAGTCAGAGACGGTCAGAGACAGAGTCGGTCAGAGACAGAGACGGGTCACAATCAGAGACGGTCAGAGACAGAGTCAGTTAGAGATTCGGACAGAGACGATCAGAGTCGGTCAGAAACAGAGACAGAGTCGGTCAGAGACAGAGAAGAGACAGAGTCGGTCAGAGTCAGAGACGGTCAGAGACAGAGTCGGTCAGAGACAGAGACGATCAGAGTCAGAGATCGATAGAGACGGACAGCGACAGTCAGAGTCATAGACCAACAGAGACAAAGACAGTCAAAGTCGGTCAGAGACAGAGACGATCAGAGACAGAGACAGTTAGTCGGTCAGAGACGGTCAGAATTGGGCAGAGAGAGACGGTCGGTCAGAGACAGAGACGGGTCAGAGACAGAGACGGGTCAGAGACAGAGACGGGTCAGAGACAGAGACAGTCAGAGACAGTCAGTTGGACAGAGACGGTCAGAGTCAGAGTCGGCCAGAGACGGTCAGAAACAGAGACAGAGTTGGTCAGAGACAAAGACGGTCAGAGACAGAGACGGTCAGAGTCAGAGACGGTCAGAGACAGAGTCGGTCAGAGTCAGAGACGGTCAGAGACAGATTCGGTCAGAGACAGAGACGATCAGAGTTGGTCAGAGACAGAGACGATCAGAGTCAGAGATCGATAGAGACGGACAGCGACAGAGTCATAGACCAACAGAGACAAAGACAGTCAAAGTCGGTCAGAGACAGAGACGATCAGAGACAGAGACAGTTAGTCGGTCAGAGACGGTCAGAATTGGGCAGAGAGAGACGGTCGGTCAGAGACAGAGACGGGTCAGAGACAGAGACGGGTCAGAGACAGAGACGGTCACAGACAGAGACAGTCAGTTGGACAGAGACGGTCAGAGTCGGCCAGAGACGGTCAGAAACAGAGACAGAGTTGGTCAGAGACAAAGACGGTCAGAGACAGAGACGGTCAGAGTCAGAGACAGTCAGAGACAGAGTCGGTCAGAGTCAGAGACGGTCAGAGACAGATTCGGTCAGAGACAGAGACGATCAGAGTTGGTCAGAGACAGAGACGATCAGAGTCAGAGATCGATAGAGACGGACAGCGACAGAGTCATAGACCAACAGAGACAAAGACAGTCAAAGTCGATCAGAGTCGGTCAGAGACAGAGGCGGTCAGAGACAAAGACAGTCAGAGACAGTGAAGGTCAGAGTCAGAGACTTTTAAAGTCAGAGTTGGTCAGAGACAGAGTGGGTCAGAGACAGAGTCGGTCAGAGACAAAGTCGATCTGAGACAGAAACGATCAGAGTCAGAGATGGACAGAGACGGACAGCGACAGTCAGAGTCATAGACCAACAGAGACAAAGACAGTCAAAGTCGGTCAGAGACAGAGTCAGTTAGAGTCGGACAGAGACGATCAGAGTCGGTCAGAGACAGAGATGATCAGAGTCGGTCAGAGACAGAGACAGTTAGTCGGTCAGAGACGGTCAGAGTCGGGCAGAGACGGTCGGTCAGAGACAGGGACAGATCAGAGACAGAGACAGTCAGGGTCGGTCAAAGACAGAGTCGGTCAGAGACAGAGTTGGTCAGAGACAGAGTCGGTCAGAGACAGAGTCGGTCAGAGACAGAGTCGGTCAGAGTCAGAGACGGTCAGATTCAGGCACGTTCAGAGACAGAGACAGTCAGAGACAGAGACGGTCAGAGACAGAGTTGGTTAGAGACAGAGACGGTCAGAATCGGTCAGAGACAGAGACGATCAGAGTCAGTCAGAGACAGAGTCGGTCAGAGTAAGAGCCGGTTAGAGTCAGAGATGGTCAAAGACAGAGTTGGTAAGAGTCGGTCAGAGACAGAGACGATCAGAGTCGGTCAGAGACAGAAACGATCAGAGTCTGTCAGAGACAGAAACGATCAGAGTCGGTCAGAGAGAGAGTCGGTCAGAGTCAGAGATGGTAAGAGTCAGAGACGGTCAAAGACAGAGACAGTCAGAGTCGGTCAGACACAGACTCAGAGACAGAGACGATAAGAGTCGGTCAGAGACAGAGACGGTCAGAGACAGAGTCTGTCAGACAAAGAGACGGTCATAGACAGTCAGAATCAGTGAAGGTCCGAGACTCTCAGAGTCAGAGACAGAGATGGTCAGAGTCGGTCAGAGTCAGAGGCGGTCAGAGACAGAGGCGGTCAGAGACAGAGGCGGTCAGAGTCGGTAAGAGACAGTCAGTCGGTCATAGATAGAGACAGTCAGGGTCGGTCAAAGACAGAGACAGTCAGTCGGTCAGAGAAGGTCAGAGTTGGTCAGAGACAAAGACGATCAGAGTCGGTCAGAGACAGTCAGTCGGTCAGAGAGAGAGACAATCAGGGTCGGTCAGAGACAGAGACGATCAGAGTCGGTCAGAGACAGAGGCGGTCAGAGTCGCTCAGAGACAGAGTCAGAGACGGTCAGAGACAGAGTCGGTCAGAGACAGAGTTGGTTAGAGACAGAGACGGTCAGAGTCGGTCGGAGAGAGACGGTCAGAGACAGAGTCGGTAAGAGACAGAGTTGGTTAGAGACAGAGTCGGTCAGAGACAGAGACGGTCAGAATCGGTCAGAGACAGATACGATCAGAGTCGGTCAGAGACAGAGGCGATCAGAGTCGGTCAGAGACAGAGGCGATCGGAGACAGAGCCGGTCATAGACAGAGACGGTCAGAGTCAGAGACGGTCAGAGTCAGAGACGGACAGAGTCAGAAATCGATAGAGATGGTCAGAAACAAACAGCAACAGTCAGATTCTTAGACCAACAGAGACAAAGACAGTCAAAGTCGGTGGGAGACAGAGACGATCAGAGTCTGAGACTGTCAGAGTCAGAGATGGTCATAGACAGACAGTCAGAGAAGATCAGAGTTGGTCAGAGACAGAGGAGGTCAAGGACAGAGACGGTCAGAGACAGAGACGGTCAGAGACAGAGACGGTCAGAGTCAGAAAAGGTCAGAGACAGAGTGGGTCAGAGACAGACTCGGTCAGAGTCAGAGACAGACAGAGACAGTCAAAGTCGGTCAGAGACAGAGACGGTCAAAGTCGGTCAGAGACAGAGACGATCAGAGTCGGTAAGAACAGTCAGTCGGTCAGAGACAGTCAGGGTCGGTTAAAGACAGAGACAGTCAGTCGGTCAGAGTCAGAGTCGGTCAGAGACAAAGACGATCAGAGTCGGTCAGAGACAGTCAGTTGGTCAGAGACAAAGACAATCAGGGTTGGTCAGAGACAGAGACGATCAGAGTCGGTCAGAGTCAGAGACGGTCAGAGACAGAGTTGGTTAGAGACAGAGACGGTCAGAATCGGTCAGAGACAGAGACGATCAGAGTCAGTCAGAGACA
This sequence comes from Engystomops pustulosus, assembly GCF_040894005.1. Classification (NCBI taxonomy): domain Eukaryota; kingdom Metazoa; phylum Chordata; class Amphibia; order Anura; family Leptodactylidae; genus Engystomops; species Engystomops pustulosus. Next base: position 35,048,630 of record NC_092414.1, read on the forward strand.
GAGTCGGTCAGAGTAAGAGCCGGTTAGAGTCAGAGATGGTCAAAGACAGAGTTGGTAAGAGTCGGTCAGAGACAGAGACGATCAGAGTCGGTCAGAGACAGAAACGATCAGAGTCTGTCAGAGACAGAAACGATCAGAGTCGGTCAGAGAGAGAGTCGGTCAGAGTCAGAGATGGTAAGAGTCAGAGACGGTCAAAGACAGAGACAGTCAGAGTCGGTCAGACACAGACTCAGAGACAGAGACGATAAGAGTCGGTCAGAGACAGAGACGGTCAGAGACAGAGTCTGTCAGACAAAGAGACGGTCAGAGACAGTCAGAATCAGTGAAGGTCCGAGACTCTCAGAGTCAGAGACAGAGATGGTCAGAGTCGGTCAGAGTCAGAGGCGGTCAGAGACAGAGGCGGTCAGAGACAGAGGCGGTCAGAGACAGAGACGATCAGGGTTGGTCAGAAACAGAGACAATCAGAGTCGGTCAGAGACAGTCACTCGTTCAGACACAGAGACAGTCAGGGTTTGTCAAAGACAAAGACAGTCAGTCGGTCAGAGACAGTCAGAGATGGTCAGAGACAGAGACGGTCAGTAGGTCAGAGCCAGTCAGTAGGTCAGAGTCAGAGACGGTTGGAGACAGAGTCGGTCAGAGACAGAGTTGGTTAGAGACAGAGACGGTCAGAGTCGGTCAGAGAGAAACGGTCGGTCAGAGACGGTCAGAGACAGAGTCGGTCAGAGAGGGACGGGTCAGAGACAGAGACGGTCACAATCAGAGACGGTCAGAGACAGTTCGAGACACAGTCGGTCAGAGACGGTCAGAGACAGAGTCGCCAGAGTCAGAGAAGCTAAGAGACAGAGTCGGTCATAGACGGTCAGAAACAGAGACGATCAGAGTCAGAGATGGACAGCGACAGTCAGAGTCATAGACCAACAGAGACAAAGACAGTCAAAGTCGGTCAGAGACAGAGGCGATCAGAGACAGAGGTGGTCATAGACAGAGACGGTCAGAGTCATAGACGGTCAGACTCAGAGACGGACAGAGTTGGTCAGAGACAGAGATGGTAAGAGTCAGAGACGGTCAAAGACAAAGACAGTCAGAGTCAGACAGACACAGACTCAGAGACAGAGAGAATAAGAGTCGGTCAGAGACAGAGACGGTCAGAGACAGAGACGGTCAGACAAAGAGAGGGTCAGAGATGGTCAGAATCAGTGAAGGTCCGAGACTCTCAGAGTCAGAGAGGGTCAGAGACAGAGATGGTCAGAGTCGGTCAGAGACAGAGGTGGTCAGAGACAGAGGCGGTCAGAGTCAGAGATCGATAGAGACGGTCAGAGACGGACAGCGACAGTCAGAGTCACAGACCAACAGTGACAAAGACAGTCAAAGTCAGACAGAGATGGTCAGAGTCGGTCAGAGACAGAGGCGGTCAGAGTCAGAGTCGGTCAGAGACAGTCAGTCGGTCAGACACAGAGACGATCAGGGTTGGTCAGAAACAGAGACAATCAGAGTCGGTCAGAGACAGTCACTCGTTCAGACACAGAGACAGTCAGGGTTTGTCAAAGACAAAGACAGTCAGTCGGTCAGAGACAGTCAGAGATGGTCAGAGACAGAGACGGTCAGTAGGTCAGAGCCAGTCAGTAGGTCAGAGTCAGAGACGGTTGGAGACAGAGTCGGTTAGAGACAGAGTTGATTAGAGACAGAGACGGTCAGAGTCGGTCAGAGAGAAACAGTCGGTCAGAGACGGTCAGAGACAGAGTCGGTCAGAGAGGGACGGGTCAGAGACAGAGACGGTCACAATCAGAGACGGTCAGAGACAGTTCGAGACACAGTCGGTCAGAGACGGTCAGAGACAGAGTCGTCAGAGTCAGAGAAGCTAAGAGACAGAGTCGGTCAGAGACAGACGATCAGTGTCAGAGACGGGCAGAGAGAGACGGTCGGTCAGAGACAGAGACAGTCAGAGACAGAGTCGGTCAGAGACAGAGACAGTCAGAGACAGAGTCGGTCAGAGACAGAGTCGGGAAGAAACAGAGACAGTAAGGGTCGGTCAAAGACAGAGACAGTCAGTCGGTCAGAGTCAGAGACGGTCAGAGACAGAGTCGGTCAGAGACAGAGATGGGTCAGAGTCGGTCAGAGACAGAGACATTCAGAGTCGGTCAGAGACAGAGACGATTAGAGTCGGTCAGAGACATAGGCGGTCAGAGACAGAGACGATCAGAGTCAGAGATGGACAGCGACAGTCAGAGTCATAGACCAACAGAGACAAAGACAGTCAAAGTCGGTCAGAGACAGAGGCGATCAGAGACAGAGGTGGTCATAGACAGAGACAGTCAGAGTCAGACAGACACAGACTCAGAGACAGAGACGATAAGAGTCGGTCAGAGACAGAGGCGGTCAGAGACAGAATCGGTCAGACAAAGAGAGGGTCAGAGACGGTCAGAATCAGTGAAGGTCCGAGACTCTCAGAGTCAGAGACAGAGATGGTCAGAGTCGGTCAGAGTCAGAGGCGGTCAGAGACAGAGACGATCAGAGTCAGAGATCGATAGAGACGGTCAGAGACGGACAGCGACAGTCAGAGTCACAGACCAACTGTGACAAAGACAGTCAAAGTCAGTCAGAGACAGAGACGGTCAGAGTCGGTCAGAGACAGAGGCGGTCAGAGTCGGTCAGAGACAGTCAGTCGGTCAGACACAGAGACGATCAGGGTTGGTCAGAAACAGAGACAGTCAGACATGGTCAGAGACAGAGTCGGTAAGAGACAGAGACAATCAGGGTCGGTCAAAGACAGAGACAGTCGGTCAGAGAAGGTCAGAGACAGTCAGCGTCGGTCAGAAACAAAGACGATCAGTGTTGGTCAGAGACAGTCAGTCGGTCAGAGACAGAAACGATCAGAGTCAGAGATGGACAGAGACGGACAGCGACAGTCAGAGTTATAGACCAACAGAGACAAAGACAGTCAAAGTCGGTCAGAGACAGAGTCAGTTAGAGTCGGACAGAGCTGATTAGAGTCGGTCAGAGACATAACCGGTCAGAGTCATAGACGATCAGAGACAGAGTCGGTTAGAGACAGAGACGGTCAGAGTCGGTCAGAGAGAAGGTCGGTCAGAGACGGTCAGAGACAGAGACGGTCAGAGACAGAGAAGAGACAGAGACAGAGTTGGTCAGAGACAGAGTCGGTCAGAGTCAGAGACGGTCAGAGACAGAGTCGGTCAGAGACAAAGTCGGTCAGAGCCGGTTAGAGACAGAGACGATCAGAGTCAGTCAGAGACAGAGACGATCAGAGGCGGTCAGAGACAGAGACGATCAGAGGCGGTCAGAGACAGAGGCGGTCAGAGTCAGGCGGTCAGAGACAGAGACGATCAGAGTCAGAGTCGATCAGAGATGGTCAGAGACAGAGACGATCAGAATCGGACAGAGACAGAGACAGTCAAAGTCGGTCAGAGACATAGACGGGTCAGAGACAGAGACAGAGTCGGTCAGAGTCAGAGACAGTCAGAGACAGAGTCGGTCAGAGACGGTCAGAATCGGACAGAGACAGAGACAGTCAAAGTCGGTCAGAGACATAGACGGGTCAGAGACAGAGACAGAGTCGGTAAGAGACAGAGACAGTCAGGGTCGGTCAAAGACAGAGACAGTCAGTCAGTCAGAGACGGTCAGAGAGATACGGTCGGTCAGAGACGGTCAGATACAGGGTCGGTCAGAGACAGAGACGGGTCAGAGACAGAGACGGTCAGAGGCAGAGACATTCAGAGTTGGCCAAAGACAGAGGCGATCGAAGACAGAGGCGGTCAGAGACAGAGGCGGTCGTAAACATAGATGGTCAGAGTCAGAGACGGTCACAGACAGAGACAGTCAGGGTCGGTCAAAGACAAAGACGGTCATAGACAGTCAGAGTCAGTCAGAGAAAGACGGTAGGTCAGAGACGGTCAGAGACAGAGACGGGTCAGAGACAGAGACGGTCAGAGACAGAGACGGTCAGAGACATAGTTGGTCAGAGACAGAGTCGGTCAGAGTCACAGACGGTCAGAGACAGACGATCAGAGTCGGTCAGAGACAGAGACAGTTAGTCGGACAGAGACAGTCAGAGTCGGGCAGAGAGAGAAGGTCGGTCAGAGACAGAGACGGGTCAGAGACAGAGACGGTCGCAATCAGAGACGGTCAGAGACAGAGACGGGTCAGAGACAGAGATGGTCGCAATCAGAGACGGTCAGAGACAGAGACGATCAGAGTCAGTCAGAGACAGAGATGATCAGAGACAGAGAATAGACAGAGTTGGTCAGAGACAGAGTCGGTTAGAGTCAGAGACGGTCAGAGACAGAGTCGGTCAGAGACAAAGTCGGTCAGAGCCGGTCAGAGACAGAGAAGATCAGAGTTAGTCAGAGACAAAGACGATCAGAGTCGGTCAGAGTCAGGCGGTCAGAGACAGAGACGATCAGAGTCAGAGTCGATCAGAGATGGTCAGAGACAGAGACGATCAGAGTCGGACAGAGACAGTCAAAGTCGGTCAGAGACATAGACGGGTCAGAGACAGAGACGGTCACAATCAGAGACAGAGACGGTGAGAGACAGAGTTGGTCAGAGACAGAGACGGTGAGAGACAGAGTTGGTCAGAGACAGAGTCGGTCAGAGTCAGAGACGGTCAGAGACAGACGATCAGAGTCGGGCAGATAGAGACGGTCGGTCAGAGACGGTCAGAGACAGAGGCGATGGAAGACAGAGGCGGTCAGAGACAGAGGCGGTCGTAAACAGAGAAGGTCAGAGACGGTCACAGACAGAGACAGTCAGGGTCGGTCAAAGACAGAGACAGTCAGTCGGTCATGGACAGTCAGAGTCAGTCAGAGAGAGACGGTAGGTCAGAGATGGTCAGAGACAGAGACGGGTCGGAGACAGAGTTGGTCAGAGACAGAGTCGGTCAGAGTCAGAGACAGAGTCGGTCAGAGACAGAGACAATCAGAGTCGGTCAGAGACAGAGACAGTTAGTCGGTCAGAGACGGTCAGAGTCGGTCAGAGAGAGACGGTCGGTCAGAGTCAGAGACGGTCAGAGACAGAGACGATCAGAGTCAGAGATCGATAGAGATGGACAGCGACAGTCAGAGTCATAGACCAACAGAGACAAAGACAGTCAAAGTCGATCAGAGACAGAGACGATCAGAGTCGGTCAGAGACAGAGGCAGTCAGAGTCAGAGACAGTCAGAGTCAGTGAAGGTCAGAGTCAGAGACTTTTAAAGTCAGAGACGGTCAGAGACAGAGTCGGTTAGAGACAGAGTCGGTCAGAGACAGAGACGATCGGAGTCAGACAGACAGAGACGATCAGAGTCGGTCAGAGACAGAGACGATCAGAGTCGGTCAGAGACAGAGACAGTCGGTCAGAGACGGGCAGAGTAGGGCAGAGAGAGACGGTCGGTCAGAGACGGTCACAGACAGAGACAGTCAGGGTCGGTCAAAGACAGAGACAGTCAGTCGGTCATGGACAGTCAGAGTCAGTCAGAGAGAGACGGTAGGTCAGAGATGGTCAGAGACAGAGACGGGTCAGAGACAGAGTTGGTCAGAGACAGAGTCGGTCAGAGTCAGAGACAGAGTCGGTCAGAGACAGAGACAATCAGAGTCGGTCAGAGACAGAGACAGTCCATGACATGGCACAAAGAGACGGTCGGTCAGAGACAGGGACAGGTCAGAGACAGAGACGGTCACAATCAGAGACGGTCAGAGACAGAGTCGGTAAGAGACAGAGACAGTCAGGGTCGGTCAAAGACAGAGACAGTCAGAGACAGAGTTGGTCAGAGACAGAGTCGGTCAGAGACAGAGTTGGTCAGAGACAGAGTCGGTCAGAGACAGAGACGATCAGTCAGAGATCGATAGAGATGGACAGCGACAGTCAGAGTCATAGACCAACAGAGACAAAGACAGTCAAAGTCGATCAGAGACAGAGACGATCAGAGTCGGTCAGAGACAGAGGCAGTCAGAGTCAGAGACAGTCAGAGTCAGTGAAGGTCAGAGTCAGAGACTTTTAAAGTCAGAGACGGTCAGAGACAGAGTCGGTTAGAGACAGAGTCGGTCAGAGACAGAGACGATCGGAGTCAGACAGACAGAGACGATCAGAGTCGGTCAGAGACAGAGACGATCAGAGTCGGTCAGAGACAGAGACAGTCGGTCAGAGACGGGCAGAGTCGGGCAGAGAGAGACGGTCGGTCAGAGACAGAGACGGGTCAGAGACAGAGACAGTCACAATCAGAGACGGTCAGAGACAGAGACGGTCAGAGACAGAGGCGGTCAGAGACAGAGGCGGTCGTAAACAGAGATGGTCAGAGACGGTCACAGACAGAGACAGTCAGTTGGTCATAGACAGTCAGAGTCAGTCAGAGAGAGACGGTAGGTCAGAGACGGAGACGGTCAGAGACAGTCAGCGTCGGTCAGAAACAAAGACGATCAGTGTTGGTCAGAGACAGTCAGTCGGTCAGAGACAGAAACGATCAGAGTCAGAGATGGACAGAGACGGACAGCGACAGTCAGAGTTATAGACCAACAGAGACAAAGACAGTCAAAGTCGGTCAGAGACAGAGTCAGTTAGAGTCGGACAGAGCTGATTAGAGTCGGTCAGAGACATAACCGGTCAGAGTCAGAGACGATCAGAGACAGAGTCGGTTAGAGACAGAGACGGTCAGAGAGAAGGTCGGTCAGAGACGGTCAGAGACAGAGACGGTCAGAGACAAAGTCGGTCAGAGACAGAGACGGGTCACAATCAGAGACGGTCAGAGACAGAGACGATCAGGGTCGGTCAGAGACAGAGACAGTTAGTCGGACAGAGACGGTCAGAGTCGGGCAGAGAGAGACGGTCGGTCAGAGACAGAGACGGGTCAGAGACAGAGATGGTCGCAATCAGAGACGGTCATAGACAGAGACAGTTCAGAGACAGAGACGGTCGCAATCAGAGACGGTCAGAGACAGAGACGGTCAGAGACAGAGTCGGTCAGAGACAGAGTCGGTAAGAGACATAGAGAGTTAGGGTCGGTCAGAGACAGAGACAGTCAGAGACAGAGTTGGTCAGAGACAGAGACGGGTCACAATCAGAGACGGTCAGAAACAGAGACGGTCAGAGACAGAAACGATCAGAGTCAGAGATGGACAGAGACGGACAGCGACAGTCAGAGTCATAGACCAACAGAGACAGAGACAGTCAAAGTCGGTCAGAGACAGAGTCAGTTAGAGTCGGACAGAGACGATCAGAGTCAGTCAGAGACAGAGACGATCAGAGACAGAGACAGAGGTGGTCAGAGACAAAGACGGTCAGAGACAGAGACGGTCAGAGTCAGAGACAGTCAGAGACAGAGTCGGTCAGAGTCAGAGACGGTCAGAGACAGATTCGGTCAGAGACAGAGACGATCAGAGTTGGTCAGAGACAGAGACGATCAGAGTCAGAGATCGATAGAGACGGACAGCGACAGAGTCATAGACCAACAGAGACAAAGACAGTCAGAGACGATCAGAGGCGGTCAGAGACAGAGGCCATCAGAGTCAGGCGGTCAGAGACAGAGACGATCAGAGTCGATCAGAGATGGTCAGAGACCGAGACGATCAGAGTCGGACAGAGACAGTCAAAGTCGGTCAGAGACAGAGACGATCAGAGACAGAGGCAGTCAGAGACAGAGGCGGTCATAGACAGAGATGGTTAGAGACAGAGACGGTCAGAGTCGGTCAGAGACAGAGACGATCGGAGTCGGACAGAGACGATCAGAGTCAGAGATCGATAGAGATGGTCAGAGACGGACAGCGACAGTCAGAGTCATAGACCAACAGATACAAAAACAGTCAAAGTCGGTCAGAGACAGAGTTGGTCAGAGACAGAGTCGCTTAAAGTCGGACAAAGACAATCAGAGTCGGTCAGAGACAGAGACGATCAGAGTCGGACAGAGACAGTCAAAGTCGGTCAGAGACAGAGATGATCAGAGACAGAGGCGGTCATAGACAGAGATGATTAGAGACAGAGACGGTCAGAGTCGGTCAGAGACAGAGACCATCGGAGTCAGACAGAGACGATCAGAGTCAGAGATCGATAGAGACGGTCAGAGACGGACAGCGACAGTCAGAGTCATAGACCAACAGAGACAAAGACAGTCAAAGTCGGTCAGAGTCAAAGTAGGTCAGAGACAGAGACGATCAGAGTCAGGGACGGTTAGAGTCAGAGAAGGTCAGAGACAGAGGCGGTCAGAGACAGAGTCGGTAAGAGACAGAGACAGTCAGGGTCGGTCAAAGACAGAGACAGTCAGTCGGTCAAAGACGGTCAGAGTCAGAGTCGGTCAGAGACAGTCAGCTTCGGTCAGAAACAGAGACGATCAGTGTCGGTCAGAGACAGAGACGATCAGAGTCGGTCAGTCGGTCAGAGACGGTCAGAGTCAGTCAGAGACAGTCAGCGTCGGTCAGAAACAGAGACGATCAGTGTCGGTCAGAGACAGTCAGTCGGTCAGAGACAGAAACGATCAGAGTCAGAGATGGACAGAGACGGACAGCGACAGTCAGAGTTATAGACCAACAGAGACAAAGACAGTCAAAGTCGGTCAGAGACAGAGTCAGTTAGAGTCGGACAGAGACGATTAGAGTCGGTCAGAGAAAGAGTTGGTTAGAGACAGAGACGGTCAGAGTCGGTCAGAGAGAAGGCCGGTCAGAGACGGTCAGAGACAGAGACGGTCAGAGACAAAGTCGGTCAGAGACAGAGACGGGTCACAATCAGAGACGGTCAGAGACAGAGTCGGTCAGAGACAGAGACGATCAGGGTCGGTCAGAGACAGTTAGTCGGACAGAGACGGTCAGAATTGGGCAGAGAGAGACGGTCGGTCAGAGACAGAGACGGGTCAGAGACAGAGACGGTCGCAATCAGAGACGGGTCAGAGACAGAGACGGTCGCAATCAGAGACGGTCAGAGACAGAGACGGGTCAGAGACAGAGACGGTCGCAATCAGAGACGGTCAGAGACAGAGACGGTCAGAGACAGAGTCGGTCAGAGACATAGACAGTTAGGGTCGGTCAAAGACAGAAACAGTCAGTCGGTCAGAGATGGTCAGAGTCGGTCAGAGACGGTCAGCGTCGGTCAGAAACAGAGACGATCAGAGTCGGTTAGAGACAGTCAGTCAGTCGGACACAGAGACGATTAGAGTCGGTCAGAGACAGAACCGGTTAGAGTCAGAGACAGTCAGAGACAGAGTTGGTTAGAGACAGAGACGGTCAGAATCGGTCAGAGAGAAGGTCGGTCCGAGTCAGAGACGGTCAGAGACAGAGTCGGTCAGAGACAGAGACGGGTCACAATCAGAGACGGTCAGAGACAGAGTCAGTTAGAGATTCGGACAGAGACGATCAGAGTCGGTCAGAAACAGAGACAGAGTCGGTCAGAGACAGAGAAGAGACAGAGTCGGTCAGAGTCAGAGACGGTCAGAGACAGAGTCGGTCAGAGACAGAGACGATCAGAGTCAGAGATCGATAGAGACGGACAGCGACAGTCAGAGTCATAGACCAACAGAGACAAAGACAGTCAAAGTCGGTCAGAGACAGAGACGATCAGAGACAGAGACAGTTAGTCGGTCAGAGACGGTCAGAATTGGGCAGAGAGAGACGGTCGGTCAGAGACAGAGACGGGTCAGAGACAGAGACGGGTCAGAGACAGAGACGGTCACAGACAGAGACAGTCAGAGACAGTCAGTTGGACAGAGACGGTCAGAGTCAGAGTCGGCCAGAGACGGTCAGAAACAGAGACAGAGTTGGTCAGAGACAAAGACGGTCAGAGACAGAGACGGTCAGAGTCAGAGACGGTCAGAGACAGAGTCGGTCAGAGTCAGAGACGGTCAGAGACAGATTCGGTCAGAGACAGAGACGATCAGAGTTGGTCAGAGACAGAGACGATCAGAGTCAGAGATCGATAGAGACGGACAGCGACAGAGTCATAGACCAACAGAGACAAAGACAGTCAAAGTCGGTCAGAGACAGAGACGATCAGAGACAGAGACAGTTAGTCGGTCAGAGACGGTCAGAATTGGGCAGAGAGAGACGGTCGGTCAGAGACAGAGACGGGTCAGAGACAGAGACGGGTCAGAGACAGAGACGGTCACAGACAGAGACAGTCAGTTGGACAGAGACGGTCAGAGTCGGCCAGAGACGGTCAGAAACAGAGACAGAGTTGGTCAGAGACAAAGACGGTCAGAGACAGAGACGGTCAGAGTCAGAGACAGTCAGAGACAGAGTCGGTCAGAGTCAGAGACGGTCAGAGACAGATTCGGTCAGAGACAGAGACGATCAGAGTTGGTCAGAGACAGAGACGATCAGAGTCAGAGATCGATAGAGACGGACAGCGACAGAGTCATAGACCAACAGAGACAAAGACAGTCAAAGTCGATCAGAGTCGGTCAGAGACAGAGGCGGTCAGAGACAAAGACAGTCAGAGACAGTGAAGGTCAGAGTCAGAGACTTTTAAAGTCAGAGTTGGTCAGAGACAGAGTGGGTCAGAGACAGAGTCGGTCAGAGACAAAGTCGATCTGAGACAGAAACGATCAGAGTCAGAGATGGACAGAGACGGACAGCGACAGTCAGAGTCATAGACCAACAGAGACAAAGACAGTCAAAGTCGGTCAGAGACAGAGTCAGTTAGAGTCGGACAGAGACGATCAGAGTCGGTCAGAGACAGAGATGATCAGAGTCGGTCAGAGACAGAGACAGTTAGTCGGTCAGAGACGGGCAGAGTCGGGCAGAGACGGTCGGTCAGAGACAGGGACAGATCAGAGACAGAGACAGTCAGGGTCGGTCAAAGACAGAGTCGGTCAGAGACAGAGTTGGTCAGAGACAGAGTCGGTCAGAGACAGAGTCGGTCAGAGACAGAGTCGGTCAGAGTCAGAGACGGTCAGATTCAGGCACGTTCAGAGACAGAGACAGTCAGAGACAGAGACGGTCAGAGACGGTCAGAGACAGAGTTGGTTAGAGACAGAGACGGTCAGAATCGGTCAGAGACAGAGACGATCAGAGTCAGTCAGAGACAGAGTCGGTCAGAGTAAGAGCCGGTTAGAGTCAGAGATGGTCAAAGACAGAGTTGGTAAGAGTCGGTCAGAGACAGAGACGATCAGAGTCGGTCAGAGACAGAAACGATCAGAGTCTGTCAGAGACAGAAACGATCAGAGTCGGTCAGAGAGAGAGTCGGTCAGAGTCAGAGATGGTAAGAGTCAGAGACGGTCAAAGACAGAGACAGTCAGAGTCGGTCAGACACAGACTCAGAGACAGAGACGATAAGAGTCGGTCAGAGACAGAGACGGTCAGAGACAGAGTCTGTCAGACAAAGAGACGGTCATAGACAGTCAGAATCAGTGAAGGTCCGAGACTCTCAGAGTCAGAGACAGAGATGGTCAGAGTCGGTCAGAGTCAGAGGCGGTCAGAGACAGAGGCGGTCAGAGACAGAGGCGGTCAGAGACAGAGACGATCAGGGTTGGTCAGAAACAGAGACAATCAGAGTCGGTCAGAGACAGTCACTCGTTCAGACACAGAGACAGTCAGGGTTTGTCAAAGACAAAGACAGTCAGTCGGTCAGAGACAGTCAGAGATGGTCAGAGACAAAGACGGTCAGTAGGTCAGAGCCAGTCAGTAGGTCAGAGTCAGAGACGGTTGGAGACAGAGTCGGTCAGAGACAGAGTTGGTTAGAGACAGAGACGGTCAGAGTCGGTCAGAGAGAAACGGTCGGTCAGAGACGGTCAGAGACAGAGTCGGTCAGAGAGGGACGGGTCAGAGACAGAGACGGTCACAATCAGAGACGGTCAGAGACAGTTCGAGACACAGTCGGTCAGAGACGGTCAGAGACAGAGTCGCCAGAGTCAGAGAAGCTAAGAGACAGAGTCGGTCATAGACGGTCAGAAACAGAGACGATCAGAGTCAGAGATGGACAGCGACAGTCAGAGTCATAGACCAACAGAGACAAAGACAGTCAAAGTCGGTCAGAGACAGAGGCGATCAGAGACAGAGGTGGTCATAGACAGAGACGGTCAGAGTCATAGACGGTCAGACTCAGAGACGGACAGAGTTGGTCAGAGACAGAGATGGTAAGAGTCAGAGACGGTCAAAGACAAAGACAGTCAGAGTCAGACAGACACAGACTCAGAGACAGAGAGAATAAGAGTTGGTCAGAGACAGAGACGGTCAGAGACAGAGACGGTCAGACAAAGAGAGGGTCAGAGATGGTCAGAATCAGTGAAGGTCCGAGACTCTCAGAGTCAGAGAGGGTCAGAGACAGAGATGGTCAGAGTCGGTCAGAGACAGAGGTGGTCAGAGACAGAGGCGGTCAGAGTCAGAGATCGATAGAGACGGTCAGAGACGGACAGCGACAGTCAGAGTCACAGACCAACAGTGACAAAGACAGTCAAAGTCAGACAGAGATGGTCAGAGTCGGTCAGAGACAGAGGCGGTCAGAGTCAGAGTCGGTCAGAGACAGTCAGTCGGTCAGACACAGAGACGATCAGGGTTGGTCAGAAACAGAGACAATCAGAGTCGGTCAGAGACAGTCACTCGTTCAGACACAGAGACAGTCAGGGTTTGTCAAAGACAAAGACAGTCAGTCGGTCAGAGACAGTCAGAGATGGTCAGAGACAGAGACGGTCAGTAGGTCAGAGCCAGTCAGTAGGTCAGAGTCAGAGACGGTTGGAGACAGAGTCGGTTAGAGACAGAGTTGATTAGAGACAGAGACGGTCAGAGTCGGTCAGAGAGAAACGGTCGGTCAGAGACGGTCAGAGACAGAGTCGGTCAGAGAGGGACGGGTCAGAGACAGAGACGGTCACAATCAGAGACGGTCAGAGACAGTTCGAGACACAGTCGGTCAGAGACGGTCAGAGACAGAGTCGTCAGAGTCAGAGAAGCTAAGAGACAGAGTCGGTCAGAGACAGACGATCAGTGTCAGAGACGGGCAGAGAGAGACGGTCGGTCAGAGACAGAGTCGGTCAGAGACAGAGACAGTCAGAGACAGAGTCGGTCAGAGACAGAGTCGGGAAGAAACAGAGACAGTAAGGGTCGGTCAAAGACAGAGACAGTCAGTCGGTCAGAGACGGTCAGAGACAGAGTCGGTCAGAGACAGAGATGGGTCAGAGTCGGTCAGAGACAGAGACATTCAGAGTCGGTCAGAGACAGAGACGATTAGAGTCGGTCAGAGACATAGGCGGTCAGAGACAGAGACGATCAGAGTCAGAGATGGACAGCGACAGTCAGAGTCATAGACCAACAGAGACAAAGACAGTCAAAGTCGGTCAGAGACAGAGGCGATCAGAGACAGAGGTGGTCATAGACAGAGACAGTCAGAGTCAGACAGACACAGACTCAGAGACAGAGACGATAAGAGTCGGTCAGAGACAGAGGCGGTCAGAGACAGAATCGGTCAGACAAAGAGAGGGTCAGAGACGGTCAGAATCAGTGAAGGTCCGAGACTCTCAGAGTCAGAGACAGAGATGGTCAGAGTCGGTCAGAGTCAGAGGCGGTCAGAGACAGAGACGATCAGAGTCAGAGATCGATAGAGACGGTCAGAGACGGACAGCGACAGTCAGAGTCACAGACCAACAGTGACAAAGACAGTCAAAGTCAGTCAGAGACAGAGACGGTCAGAGTCGGTCAGAGACAGAGGCGGTCAGAGTCAGAGTCGGTCAGAGACAGTCAGTCGGTCAGACACAGAGACGATCAGGGTTGGTCAGAAACAGAGACAGTCAGACATGGTCAGAGACAGAGTCGGTAAGAGACAGAGACAATCAGGGTCGGTCAAAGACAGAGACAGTCGGTCAGAGAAGGTCAGAGACAGTCAGCGTCGGTCAGAAACAAAGACGATCAGTGTTGGTCAGAGACAGTCAGTCGGTCAGAGACAGAAACGATCAGAGTCAGAGATGGACAGAGACGGACAGCGACAGTCAGAGTTATAGACCAACAGAGACAAAGACAGTCAAAGTCGGTCAGAGACAGAGTCAGTTAGAGTCGGACAGAGCTGATTAGAGTCGGTCAGAGACATAACCGGTCAGAGTCATAGACGATCAGAGACAGAGTCGGTTAGAGACAGAGACGGTCAGAGTCGGTCAGAGAGAAGGTCGGTCAGAGACGGTCAGAGACAGAGACGGTCAGAGACAGAGAAGAGACAGAGACAGAGTTGGTCAGAGACAGAGTCGGTCAGAGTCAGAGACGGTCAGAGACAGAGTCGGTCAGAGACAAAGTCGGTCAGAGCCGGTTAGAGACAGAGACGATCAGAGTCAGTCAGAGACAGAGACGATCAGAGGCGGTCAGAGACAGAGACGATCAGAGGCGGTCAGAGACAGAGGCGGTCAGAGTCAGGCGGTCAGAGACAGAGACGATCAGAGTCAGAGTCGATCAGAGATGGTCAGAGACAGAGACGATCAGAATCGGACAGAGACAGAGACAGTCAAAGTCGGTCAGAGACATAGACGGGTCAGAGACAGAGACAGAGTCGGTCAGAGTCAGAGACAGTCAGAGACAGAGTCGGTCAGAGACGGTCAGAGATAGAGTCGGTAAGAGACAGAGACAGTCAGGGTCGGTCAAAGACAGAGACAGTCAGTCAGTCAGAGACGGTCAGAGAGATACGGTCGGTCAGAGACGGTCAGATACAGGGTCGGTCAGAGACAGAGACGGGTCAGAGACAGAGACGGTCAGAGGCAGAGACATTCAGAGTTGGTCAAAGACAGAGGCGATCGAAGACAGAGGCGGTCAGAGACAGAGGCGGTCGTAAACATAGATGGTCAGAGTCAGAGACGGTCACAGACGGTCACAGAGAAGAGACAGAGACAGAGTTGGTCAGAGACAGAGTCGGTCAGAGTCAGAGACGGTCAGAGACAGAGACGATCAGAGTCAGAGTCGATCAGAGATGGTCAGAGACAGAGACGATCAGAATCGGACAGAGACAGAGACAGTCAAAGTCGGTCAGAGACATAGACGGGTCAGAGACAGAGACAGAGTCGGTCAGAGTCAGAGACAGTCAGAGACAGAGTCGGTCAGAGACGGTCAGAGACAGAGTCGGTAAGAGACAGAGACAGTCAGGGTCGGTCAAAGACAGAGACAGTCAGTCAGTCAGAGACGGTCAGAGAGATACGGTCGGTCAGAGACGGTCAGATACAGGGTCGGTCAGAGACAGAGACGGGTCAGAGACAGAGACGGTCAGAGGCAGAGACATTCAGAGTTGGCCAAAGACAGAGGCGATCGAAGACAGAGGCGGTCAGAGACAGAGGCGGTCGTAAACATAGATGGTCAGAGTCAGAGACGGTCACAGACAGAGACAGTCAGGGTCGGTCAAAGACAAAGACGGTCATAGACAGTCAGAGTCAGTCAGAGAAAGACGGTAGGTCAGAGACGGTCAGAGACAGAGACGGGTCAGAGACAGAGACGGTCAGAGACAGAGACGGTCAGAGACATAGTTGGTCAGAGACAGAGTCGGTCAGAGTCACAGACGGTCAGAGACAGACGATCAGAGTCGGTCAGAGACAGAGACAGTTAGTCGGACAGAGACAGTCAGAGTCGGGCAGAGAGAGAAGGTCGGTCAGAGACAGAGACGGGTCAGAGACAGAGACGGTCGCAATCAGAGACGGTCAGAGACAGAGACGGGTCAGAGACAGAGATGGTCGCAATCAGAGACGGTCAGAGACAGAGACGATCAGAGTCAGTCAGAGACAGAGATGATCAGAGACAGAGAATAGACAGAGTTGGTCAGAGACAGAGTCGGTTAGAGTCAGAGACGGTCAGAGACAGAGTCGGTCAGAGACAAAGTCGGTCAGAGCCGGTCAGAGACAGAGAAGATCAGAGTTAGTCAGAGACAAAGACGATCAGAGTCGGTCAGAGTCAGGCGGTCAGAGACAGAGACGATCAGAGTCAGAGTCGATCAGAGATGGTCAGAGACAGAGACGATCAGAGTCGGACAGAGACAGTCAAAGTCGGTCAGAGACATAGACGGGTCAGAGACAGAGACGGTCACAATCAGAGACAGAGACGGTGAGAGACAGAGTTGGTCAGAGACAGAGACGGTGAGAGACAGAGTTGGTCAGAGACAGAGTCGGTCAGAGTCAGAGACGGTCAGAGACAGACGATCAGAGTCGGGCAGATAGAGACGGTCGGTCAGAGACGGTCAGAGACAGAGGCGATGGAAGACAGAGGCGGTCAGAGACAGAGGCGGTCGTAAACAGAGAAGGTCAGAGACGGTCACAGACAGAGACAGTCAGGGTCGGTCAAAGACAGAGACAGTCAGTCGGTCATGGACAGTCAGAGTCAGTCAGAGAGAGACGGTAGGTCAGAGATGGTCAGAGACAGAGACGGGTCGGAGACAGAGTTGGTCAGAGACAGAGTCGGTCAGAGTCAGAGACAGAGTCGGTCAGAGACAGAGACAATCAGAGTCGGTCAGAGACAGAGACAGTTAGTCGGTCAGAGACGGTCAGAGTCGGTCAGAGAGAGACGGTCGGTCAGAGTCAGAGACGGTCAGAGACAGAGACGATCAGAGTCAGAGATCGATAGAGATGGACAGCGACAGTCAGAGTCATAGACCAACAGAGACAAAGACAGTCAAAGTCGATCAGAGACAGAGACGATCAGAGTCGGTCAGAGACAGAGGCAGTCAGAGTCAGAGACAGTCAGAGTCAGTGAAGGTCAGAGTCAGAGACTTTTAAAGTCAGAGATGGTCAGAGACAGAGTCGGTTAGAGACAGAGTCGGTCAGAGACAGAGACGATCGGAGTCAGACAGACAGAGACGATCAGAGTCGGTCAGAGACAGAGACGATCAGAGTCGGTCAGAGACAGAGACAGTCGGTCAGAGACGGGCAGAGTCGGGCAGAGAGAGACGGTCGGTCAGAGACGGTCACAGACAGAGACAGTCAGGGTCGGTCAAAGACAGAGACAGTCAGTCGGTCATGGACAGTCAGAGTCAGTCAGAGAGAGACGGTAGGTCAGAGATGGTCAGAGACAGAGACGGGTCAGAGACAGAGTTGGTCAGAGACAGAGTCGGTCAGAGTCAGAGACAGAGTCGGTCAGAGACAGAGACAATCAGAGTCGGTCAGAGACAGAGACAGTTAGTCGGTCAGAGACGGTCAGAGTCGGGCACAAAGAGACGGTCGGTCAGAGACAGGGACAGGTCAGAGACAGAGACGGTCACAATCAGAGACGGTCAGAGACAGAGTCGGTAAGAGACAGAGACAGTCAGGGTCGGTCAAAGACAGAGACAGTCAGAGACAGAGTTGGTCAGAGACAGAGTCGGTCAGAGACAGAGTTGGTCAGAGACAGAGTCGGTCAGAGACAGAGACGATCAGTCAGAGATCGATAGAGATGGACAGCGACAG
Source organism: Engystomops pustulosus (assembly GCF_040894005.1). Lineage (NCBI taxonomy): Eukaryota > Metazoa > Chordata > Amphibia > Anura > Leptodactylidae > Engystomops > Engystomops pustulosus. The sequence goes on from NC_092414.1 coordinate 35,065,930, forward strand.
TCAGAGTCATAGACCAACAGAGACAAAGACAGTCAAAGTCGATCAGAGACAGAGACGATCAGAGTCGGTCAGAGACAGAGGCAGTCAGAGTCAGAGACAGTCAGAGTCAGTGAAGGTCAGAGTCAGAGACTTTTAAAGTCAGAGACGGTCAGAGACAGAGTCGGTTAGAGACAGAGTCGGTCAGAGACAGAGACGATCGGAGTCAGACAGACAGAGACGATCAGAGTCGGTCAGAGACAGAGACGATCAGAGTCGGTCAGAGACAGAGACAGTCGGTCAGAGACGGGCAGAGTCGGGCAGAGAGAGACGGTCGGTCAGAGACAGAGACGGGTCAGAGACAGAGACAGTCACAATCAGAGACGGTCAGAGACAGAGACGGTCAGAGACAGAGGCGGTCAGAGACAGAGGCGGTCGTAAACAGAGATGGTCAGAGACGGTCACAGACAGAGACAGTCAGTTGGTCATAGACAGTCAGAGTCAGTCAGAGAGAGACGGTAGGTCAGAGACGGAGACGGTCAGAGACAGTCAGCGTCGGTCAGAAACAAAGACGATCAGTGTCGGTCAGAGACAGTCAGTCGGTCAGAGACAGAAACGATCAGAGTCAGAGATGGACAGAGACGGACAGCGACAGTCAGAGTTATAGACCAACAGAGACAAAGACAGTCAAAGTCGGTCAGAGACAGAGTCAGTTAGAGTCGGACAGAGCTGATTAGAGTCGGTCAGAGACATAACCGGTCAGAGTCAGAGACGATCAGAGACAGAGTCGGTTAGAGACAGAGACGGTCAGAGTCGGTCAGAGAGAAGGTCGGTCAGAGACGGTCAGAGACAGAGACGGTCAGAGACAAAGTCGGTCAGAGACAGAGACGGGTCACAATCAGAGACGGTCAGAGACAGAGACGATCAGGGTCGGTCAGAGACAGAGACAGTTAGTCGGACAGAGACGGTCAGAGTCGGGCAGAGAGAGACGGTCGGTCAGAGACAGAGACGGGTCAGAGACAGAGACGATCGGAGTCAGACAGACAGAGACGATCAGAGTCGGTCAGAGACAGAGACGATCAGAGTCGGTCAGAGACAGAGACAGTCGGTCAGAGACGGGCAGAGTCGGGCAGAGAGAGACGGTCGGTCAGAGACGGTCACAGACAGAGACAGTCAGGGTCGGTCAAAGACAGAGACAGTCAGTCGGTCATGGACAGTCAGAGTCAGTCAGAGAGAGACGGTAGGTCAGAGATGGTCAGAGACAGAGACGGGTCAGAGACAGAGTTGGTCAGAGACAGAGTCGGTCAGAGTCAGAGACAGAGTCGGTCAGAGACAGAGACAATCAGAGTCGGTCAGAGACAGAGACAGTTAGTCGGTCAGAGACGGTCAGAGTCGGGCACAAAGAGACGGTCGGTCAGAGACAGGGACAGGTCAGAGACAGAGACGGTCACAATCAGAGACGGTCAGAGACAGAGTCGGTAAGAGACAGAGACAGTCAGGGTCGGTCAAAGACAGAGACAGTCAGAGACAGAGTTGGTCAGAGACAGAGTCGGTCAGAGACAGAGTTGGTCAGAGACAGAGTCGGTCAGAGACAGAGACGATCAGTCAGAGATCGATAGAGATGGACAGCGACAGTCAGAGTCATAGACCAACAGAGACAAAGACAGTCAAAGTCGATCAGAGACAGAGACGATCAGAGTCGGTCAGAGACAGAGGCAGTCAGAGTCAGAGACAGTCAGAGTCAGTGAAGGTCAGAGTCAGAGACTTTTAAAGTCAGAGACGGTCAGAGACAGAGTCGGTTAGAGACAGAGTCGGTCAGAGACAGAGACGATCGGAGTCAGACAGACAGAGACGATCAGAGTCGGTCAGAGACAGAGACGATCAGAGTCGGTCAGAGACAGAGACAGTCGGTCAGAGACGGGCAGAGTCGGGCAGAGAGAGACGGTCGGTCAGAGACAGAGACGGGTCAGAGACAGAGACAGTCACAATCAGAGACGGTCAGAGACAGAGACGGTCAGAGACAGAGGCGGTCAGAGACAGAGGCGGTCGTAAACAGAGATGGTCAGAGACGGTCACAGACAGAGACAGTCAGTTGGTCATAGACAGTCAGAGTCAGTCAGAGAGAGACGGTAGGTCAGAGACGGAGACGGTCAGAGACAGTCAGCGTCGGTCAGAAACAAAGACGATCAGTGTCGGTCAGAGACAGTCAGTTGGTCAGAGACAGAAACGATCAGAGTCAGAGATGGACAGAGACGGACAGCGACAGTCAGAGTTATAGACCAACAGAGACAAAGACAGTCAAAGTCGGTCAGAGACAGAGTCAGTTAGAGTCGGACAGAGCTGATTAGAGTCGGTCAGAGACATAACCGGTCAGAGTCAGAGACGATCAGAGACAGAGTCGGTTAGAGACAGAGACGGTCAGAGAGAAGGTCGGTCAGAGACGGTCAGAGACAGAGACGGTCAGAGACAAAGTCGGTCAGAGACAGAGACGGGTCACAATCAGAGACGGTCAGAGACAGAGACGATCAGGGTCGGTCAGAGACAGAGACAGTTAGTCGGACAGAGACGGTCAGAGTCGGGCAGAGAGAGACGGTCGGTCAGAGACAGAGACGGGTCAGAGACAGAGATGGTCGCAATCAGAGACGGTCATAGACAGAGACAGTTCAGAGACAGAGACGGTCGCAATCAGAGACGGTCAGAGACAGAGACGGTCAGAGACAGAGTCGGTCAGAGACAGAGTCGGTAAGAGACATAGAGAGTTAGGGTCGGTCAGAGACAGAGACAGTCAGAGACAGAGTTGGTCAGAGACAGAGACGGGTCACAATCAGAGACGGTCAGAAACAGAGACGGTCAGAGACAGAAACGATCAGAGTCAGAGATGGACAGAGACGGACAGCGACAGTCAGAGTCATAGACCAACAGAGACAGAGACAGTCAAAGTCGGTCAGAGACAGAGTCAGTTAGAGTCGGACAGAGACGATCAGAGTCAGTCAGAGACAGAGACGATCAGAGACAGAGACAGAGGTGGTCAGAGACAAAGACGGTCAGAGACAGAGACGGTCAGAGTCAGAGACAGTCAGAGACAGAGTCGGTCAGAGTCAGAGACGGTCAGAGACAGATTCGGTCAGAGACAGAGACGATCAGAGTTGGTCAGAGACAGAGACGATCAGAGTCAGAGATCGATAGAGACGGACAGCGACAGAGTCATAGACCAACAGAGACAAAGACAGTCAGAGACGATCAGAGGCGGTCAGAGACAGAGGCCATCAGAGTCAGGCGGTCAGAGACAGAGACGATCAGAGTCGATCAGAGATGGTCAGAGACCGAGACGATCAGAGTCGGACAGAGACAGTCAAAGTCGGTCAGAGACAGAGACGATCAGAGACAGAGGCAGTCAGAGACAGAGGCGGTCATAGACAGAGATGGTTAGAGACAGAGACGGTCAGAGTCGGTCAGAGACAGAGACGATCGGAGTCGGACAGAGACGATCAGAGTCAGAGATCGATAGAGATGGTCAGAGACGGACAGCGACAGTCAGAGTCATAGACCAACAGATACAAAAACAGTCAAAGTCGGTCAGAGACAGAGTTGGTCAGAGACAGAGTCGCTTAAAGTCGGACAAAGACAATCAGAGTCGGTCAGAGACAGAGACGATCAGAGTCGGACAGAGACAGTCAAAGTCGGTCAGAGACAGAGACGATCAGAGACAGAGGCGGTCATAGACAGAGATGATTAGAGACAGAGACGGTCAGAGTCGGTCAGAGACAGAGACCATCGGAGTCAGACAGAGACGATCAGAGTCAGAGATCGATAGAGACGGTCAGAGACGGACAGCGACAGTCAGAGTCATAGACCAACAGAGACAAAGACAGTCAAAGTCGGTCAGAGTCAAAGTAGGTCAGAGACAGAGACGATCAGAGTCAGGGACGGTTAGAGTCAGAGAAGGTCAGAGACAGAGGCGGTCAGAGACAGAGTCGGTAAGAGACAGAGACAGTCAGGGTCGGTCAAAGACAGAGACAGTCAGTCGGTCAAAGACGGTCAGAGTCGGTCAGAGACAGTCAGCTTCGGTCAGAAACAGAGACGATCAGTGTCGGTCAGAGACAGAGACGATCAGAGTCGGTCAGTCGGTCAGAGACGGTCAGAGTCAGTCAGAGACAGTCAGCGTCGGTCAGAAACAGAGACGATCAGTGTCGGTCAGAGACAGTCAGTCGGTCAGAGACAGAAACGATCAGAGTCAGAGATGGACAGAGACGGACAGCGACAGTCAGAGTTATAGACCAACAGAGACAAAGACAGTCAAAGTCGGTCAGAGACAGAGTCAGTTAGAGTCGGACAGAGACGATTAGAGTCGGTCAGAGAAAGAGTTGGTTAGAGACAGAGACGGTCAGAGTCGGTCAGAGAGAAGGCCGGTCAGAGACGGTCAGAGACAGAGACGGTCAGAGACAAAGTCGGTCAGAGACAGAGACGGGTCACAATCAGAGACGGTCAGAGACAGAGTCGGTCAGAGACAGAGACGATCAGGGTCGGTCAGAGACAGAGACAGTTAGTCGGACAGAGACGGTCAGAATTGGGCAGAGAGAGACGGTCGGTCAGAGACAGAGACGGGTCAGAGACAGAGACGGTCGCAATCAGAGACGGTCATAGACAGAGACGGGTCAGAGACAGAGACGGTCGCAATCAGAGACGGTCAGAGACAGAGACGGGTCAGAGACAGAGACGGTCGCAATCAGAGACGGTCAGAGACAGAGACGGTCAGAGACAGAGTCGGTCAGAGACATAGACAGTTAGGGTCGGTCAAAGACAGAAACAGTCAGTCGGTCAGAGATGGTCAGAGTCGGTCAGAGACGGTCAGCGTCGGTCAGAAACAGAGACGATCAGAGTCGGTTAGAGACAGTCAGTCAGTCGGACACAGAGACGATTAGAGTCGGTCAGAGACAGAACCGGTTAGAGTCAGAGACAGTCAGAGACAGAGTTGGTTAGAGACAGAGACGGTCAGAATCGGTCAGAGAGAAGGTCGGTCCGAGTCAGAGACGGTCAGAGACAGAGTCGGTCAGAGACAGAGACGGGTCACAATCAGAGACGGTCAGAGACAGAGTCAGTTAGAGATTCGGACAGAGACGATCAGAGTCGGTCAGAAACAGAGACAGAGTCGGTCAGAGACAGAGAAGAGACAGAGTCGGTCAGAGTCAGAGACGGTCAGAGACAGAGTCGGTCAGAGACAGAGACGATCAGAGTCAGAGATCGATAGAGACGGACAGCGACAGTCAGAGTCATAGACCAACAGAGACAAAGACAGTCAAAGTCGGTCAGAGACAGAGACGATCAGAGACAGAGACAGTTAGTCGGTCAGAGACGGTCAGAATTGGGCAGAGAGAGACGGTCGGTCAGAGACAGAGACGGGTCAGAGACAGAGACGGGTCAGAGACAGAGACGGTCACAGACAGAGACAGTCAGTTGGACAGAGACGGTCAGAGTCGGCCAGAGACGGTCAGAAACAGAGACAGAGTTGGTCAGAGACAAAGACGGTCAGAGACAGAGACGGTCAGAGTCAGAGACAGTCAGAGACAGAGTCGGTCAGAGTCAGAGACGGTCAGAGACAGATTCGGTCAGAGACAGAGACGATCAGAGTTGGTCAGAGACAGAGACGATCAGAGTCAGAGATCGATAGAGACGGACAGCGACAGAGTCATAGACCAACAGAGACAAAGACAGTCAAAGTCGATCAGAGTCGGTCAGAGACAGAGGCGGTCAGAGACAAAGACAGTCAGAGACAGTGAAGGTCAGAGTCAGAGACTTTTAAAGTCAGAGTTGGTCAGAGACAGAGTGGGTCAGAGACAGAGTCGGTCAGAGACAAAGTCGATCTGAGACAGAAACGATCAGAGTCAGAGATGGACAGAGACGGACAGCGACAGTCAGAGTCATAGACCAACAGAGACAAAGACAGTCAAAGTCGGTCAGAGACAGAGTCAGTTAGAGTCGGACAGAGACGATCAGAGTCGGTCAGAGACAGAGATGATCAGAGTCGGTCAGAGACAGAGACAGTTAGTCGGTCAGAGACGGTCAGAGTCGGGCAGAGACGGTCGGTCAGAGACAGGGACAGATCAGAGACAGAGACAGTCAGGGTCGGTCAAAGACAGAGTCGGTCAGAGACAGAGTTGGTCAGAGACAGAGTCGGTCAGAGACAGAGTCGGTCAGAGACAGAGTCGGTCAGAGTCAGAGACGGTCAGATTCAGGCACGTTTAGAGACAGAGACAGTCAGAGACAGAGACGGTCAGAGTCGGTCAGAGACAGAGACGATCAGAGTCGGTCAGAGACAGAGACGATCAGTCAGAGATCGATAGAGATGGACAGCGACAGTCAGAGTCATAGACCAACAAGGACAAAGACAGTCAAAGTCGATCAGAGACAGAGACGATCAGAGTCGGTCAGAGACAGAGGCAGTCAGAGTCAGAGACAGTCAGAGTCAGTGAAGGTCAGAGTCAGAGACTTTTAAAGTCAGAGACGGTCAGAGACAGAGTCGGTTAGAGACAGAGTCGGTCAGAGACAGAGACGATCGGAGTCAGACAGACAGAGACGATCAGAGTCGGTCAGAGACAGAGACGATCAGAGTCGGTCAGAGACGGGCAGAGTCGGGCAGAGAGAGACGGTCGGTCAGAGACAGAGACGGGTCAGAGACAGAGACAGTCACAATCAGAGACGGTCAGAGACAGAGACGGTCAGAGACAGAGGCGGTCAGAGACAGAGGCGGTCGTAAACAGAGATGGTCAGAGACGGTCACAGACAGAGACAGTCAGTTGGTCATAGACAGTCAGAGTCAGTCAGAGAGAGACGGTAGGTCAGAGACGGAGACGGTCAGAGACAGTCAGCGTCGGTCAGAAACAAAGACGATCAGTGTTGGTCAGAGACAGTCAGTCGGTCAGAGACAGAAACGATCAGAGTCAGAGATGGACAGAGACGGACAGCGACAGTCAGAGTTATAGACCAACAGAGACAAAGACAGTCAAAGTCGGTAAGAGACAGAGTCAGTTAGAGTTGGACAGAGACGATTAGAGTCGGTCAGAGACATAACCGGTCAGAGACGTTCAGAGACAGAGTTGGTTAGAGACAGAGACGGTCAGAGTCGGTCAGAGAGAAGGTCGGCCAGAGACGGTCAGAGATAGAGACGGTCAGAGACAAAGTCGGTCAGAGACAGAGACGGGTCACAATCAGAGACGGTTAGAGACAGAGTCGGTCAGAGACAGAGACGATCAGGGTCGGTCAGAGACAGAGACAGTTAGTCGGTCAGAGACGGTCAGAGACAGAGTCGGTAAGAGACAGAGACAATCAGGGTCGGTCAAAGACAGAGACAGTCGGTCAGAGAAGGTCAGAGACAGTCAGCGTCGGTCAGAAACAAAGACGATCAGTGTTGGTCAGAGATAGTCAGTCGGTCAGAGACAGAAACGATCAGAGTCAGAGATGGACAGAGACGGACAGCGACAGTCAGAGTTATAGACCAACAGAGACAAAGACAGTCAAAGTCGGTCAGAGACAGAGTCAGTTAGAGTCGGACAGAGCTGATTAGAGTCGGTCAGAGACATAACCGGTCAGAGTCATAGACGATCAGAGACAGAGACGGTCAGAGACAGAGTCGGTCAGAGTCAGAGACGGTCAGAGACAGAGTCGGTCAGAGACAAAGTCGGTCAGAGCCGGTTAGAGACAGAGACGATCAGAGTCAGTCAGAGACAGAGACGATCAGAGGCGGTCAGAGACAGAGACGATCAGAGGCGGTCAGAGACAGAGGCGGTCAGAGTCAGGCGGTCAGAGACAGAGACGATCAGAGTCAGAGTCGATCAGAGATGGTCAGAGACAGAGACGATCAGAATCGGACAGAGACAGAGACAGTCAAAGTCGGTCAGAGACATAGACGGGTCAGAGACAGAGACAGAGTCGGTCAGAGTCAGAGACAGAGTCGGTCAGAGACGGTCAGAGACAGAGTCGGTAAGAGACAGAGACAGTCAGGGTCGGTCAAAGACAGAGACAGTCAGTCAGTCAGAGACGGTCAGAGAGATACGGTCGGTCAGAGACGGTCAGATACAGGGTCGGTCAGAGACAGAGACGGGTCAGAGACAGAGACGGTCACAATCAGAGACGGTCAGAGGCAGAGACATTCAGAGTTGGTCAAAGACAGAGGCGATCGAAGACAGAGGCGGTCAGAGACAGAGGCGGTCGTAAACACAGACGGTCAGAGACAGACGATCAGAGTCGGTCAGAGACAGAGACAGTTAGTCGGACAGAGACAGTCAGAGTCGGGCAGAGAGAGACGGTCGGTCAGAGACAGAGGTGGTCAGAGACAAAGACGGTCAGAGACAGAGACGGTCAGAGTCAGAGACAGTCAGACAGAGTCGGTCAGAGACAGAGACGGTCAGAGACAGATTCGGTCAGAGACAGAGACGATCAGAGTTGGTCAGAGACAGAGACGATCAGAGTCAGAGATCGATAGAGACGGACAGCGACAGAGTCATAGACCAACAGAGACAAAGACAGTCAAAGTCGATCAGAGTCGGTCAGAGACAGAGGCGGTCAGAGACAAAGACAGTCAGAGACGATCAGAGGCGGTCAGAGACAGAGGCCGTCAGAGTCAGGCGGTCAGAGACAGAGACGATCAGAGTCGATTAGAGATGGTCAGAGACCGAGACGATCAGAGTCGGACAGAGACAGTCAAAGTCGGTCAGAGACAGAGACGATCAGAGACAGAGGCAGTCAGAGACAGAGGCGGTCATAGACAGAGATGGTTAGAGACAGAGACGGTCAGAGTCGGTCAGAGACAGAGACGATCGGAGTCGGACAGAGACGATCAGAGTCAGAGATCGATAGAGATGGTCAGAGACGGACAGCGACAGTCAGAGTCATAGACCAACAGAGACAAAAACAGTCAAAGTCGGTCAGAGACAGAGTTGGTCAGAGACAGAGTCGCTTAAAGTCGGACAAAGACAATCAGAGTCGGTCAGAGACAGAGACGATCAGAGTCGGACAGAGACAGTCAAAGTCGGTCAGAGACAGAGACGATCAGAGACAGAGGCGGTCATAGACAGAGATGATTAGAGACAGAGACGGTCAGAGTCGGTCAGAGACAGAGACCATCGGAGTCAGACAGAGACGATCAGAGTCAGAGATCGATAGAGACGGTCAGAGACGGACAGCGACAGTCAGAGTCATAGACCAACAGAGACAAAGACAGTCAAAGTCGGTCAGAGTCAAAGTAGGTCAGAGACAGAGACGATCAGAGTCAGGGACGGTTAGAGTCAGAGAAGGTCAGAGACAGAGGCGGTCAGAGACAGAGTCAGTAAGAGACAGAGACAGTCAGGGTCGGTCAAAGACAGAGACAGTCAGTCGGTCAAAGACGGTCAGAGTCAGAGTCGGTCAGAGACAGTCAGCTTCGGTCAGAAACAGAGACGATCAGTGTCGGTCAGAGACAGAGACGATCAGAGTCGGTCAGTCGGTCAGAGACGGTCAGAGTCAGTCAGAGACAGTCAGCGTCGGTCAGAAACAGAGACGATCAGTGTCGGTCAGAGACAGTCAGTCGGTCAGAGACAGAAACGATCAGAGTCAGAGATGGACAGAGACGGACAGCGACAATCAGAGTTATAGACCAACAGAGACAAAGACAGTCAAAGTCGGTCAGAGACAGAGTCAGTTAGAGTCGGACAGAGACGATTAGAGTCGGTCAGAGAAAGAGTTGGTTAGAGACAGAGACGGTCAGAGTCGGTCAGAGAGAAGGCCGGTCAGAGACAGTCAGAGACAGAGACGGTCAGAGACAAAGTCGGTCAGAGACAGAGACGGTCACAATCAGAGACGGTCAGAGACAGAGTCGGTAAGAGACAGAGACAGTCAGGGTCGGTCAAAGACAGAGACAGTCAGAGACAGAGTTGGTCAGAGACAGAGTCGGTCAGAGACAGAGTTGGTCAGAGACAGAGTCGGTCAGAGACAGAGACGATCAGTCAGAGATCGATAGAGATGGACATCGACAGTCAGAGTCATAGACCAACAGAGACAAAGACAGTCAAAGTCGATCAGAGACAGAGACGATCAGAGTCGGTCAGAGACAGAGGCAGTCAGAGTCAGAGACGGTCAGAGTCAGTGAAGGTCAGAGTCAGAGACTTTTAAAGTCAGAGACGGTCAGAGACAGAGTCGGTTAGAGACAGAGTCGGTCAGAGACAGAGACGATCGGAGTCAGACAGACAGAGACGATCAGAGTCGGTCAGAGACAGAGACGATCAGAGTCGGTCAGAGACAGAGACAGTCGGTCAGAGACGGGCAGAGTCGGGCAGAGAGAGACGGTCGGTCAGAGACAGAGACGGGTCAGAGACAGAGACAGTCACAATCAGAGACGGTCAGAGACAGAGACGGTCAGAGACAGAGGCGGTCAGAGACAGAGGCGGTCGTAAACAGAGATGGTCAGAGACGGTCACAGACAGAGACAGTCAGTTGGTCATAGACAGTCAGAGTCAGTCAGAGAGAGACGGTAGGTCACAGACGGAGACGGTCAGAGACAGTCAGCGTCGGTCAGAAACAAAGACGATCAGTGTCGGTCAGAGACAGTCAGTTGGTCAGAGACAGAAACGATCAGAGTCAGAGATGGACAGAGACGGACAGCGACAGTCAGAGTTATAGACCAACAGAGACAAAGACAGTCAAAGTCGGTCAGAGACAGAGTCAGTTAGAGTCGGACAGAGCTGATTAGAGTCGGTCAGAGACATAACCGGTCAGAGTCAGAGACGATCAGAGACAGAGTCGGTTAGAGACAGAGACGGTCAGAGAGAAGGTCGGTCAGAGACGGTCAGAGACAGAGACGGTCAGAGACAAAGTCGGTCAGAGACAGAGACGGGTCACAATCAGAGACGGTCAGAGACAGAGACGATCAGGGTCGGTCAGAGACAGAGACAGTTAGTCGGACAGAGACGGTCAGAGTCGGGCAGAGAGAGACGGTCGGTCAGAGACAGAGACGGGTCAGAGACAGAGATGGTCGCAATCAGAGACGGTCATAGACAGAGACAGTTCAGAGACAGAGACGGTCGCAATCAGAGACGGTCAGAGACAGAGACGGTCAGAGACAGAGTCGGTCAGAGACAGAGTCGGTAAGAGACATAGAGAGTTAGGGTCGGTCAGAGACAGAGACAGTCAGAGACAGAGTTGGTCAGAGACAGAGACGGGTCACAATCAGAGACGGTCAGAAACAGAGACGGTCAGAGACAGAAACGATCAGAGTCAGAGATGGACAGAGACGGACAGCGACAGTCAGAGTCATAGACCAACAGAGACAGAGACAGTCAAAGTCGGTCAGAGACAGAGTCAGTTAGAGTCGGACAGAGACGATCAGAGTCAGTCAGAGACAGAGACGATCAGAGACAGAGACAGAGGTGGTCAGAGACAAAGACGGTCAGAGACAGAGACGGTCAGAGTCAGAGACAGTCAGAGACAGAGTCGGTCAGAGTCAGAGACGGTCAGAGACAGATTCGGTCAGAGACAGAGACGATCAGAGTTGGTCAGAGACAGAGACGATCAGAGTCAGAGATCGATAGAGACGGACAGCGACAGAGTCATAGACCAACAGAGACAAAGACAGTCAGAGACGATCAGAGGCGGTCAGAGACAGAGGACATCAGAGTCAGGCGGTCAGAGACAGAGACGATCAGAGTCGATCAGAGATGGTCAGAGACCGAGACGATCAGAGTCGGACAGAGACAGTCAAAGTCGGTCAGAGACAGAGACGATCAGAGACAGAGGCAGTCAGAGACAGAGGCGGTCATAGACAGAGATGGTTAGAGACAGAGACGGTCAGAGTCGGTCAGAGACAGAGACGATCGGAGTCGGACAGAGACGATCAGAGTCAGAGATCGATAGAGATGGTCAGAGACGGACAGCGACAGTCAGAGTCATAGACCAACAGATACAAAAACAGTCAAAGTCGGTCAGAGACAGAGTTGGTCAGAGACAGAGTCGCTTAAAGTCGGACAAAGACAATCAGAGTCGGTCAGAGACAGAGACGATCAGAGTCGGACAGAGACAGTCAAAGTCGGTCAGAGACGATCAGAGACAGAGGCGGTCATAGACAGAGATGATTAGAGACAGAGACGGTCAGAGTCGGTCAGAGACAGAGACCATCGGAGTCAGACAGAGACGATCAGAGTCAGAGATCGATAGAGACGGTCAGAGACGGACAGCGACAGTCAGAGTCATAGACCAACAGAGACAAAGACAGTCAAAGTCGGTCAGAGTCAAAGTAGGTCAGAGACAGAGACGATCAGAGTCAGGGACGGTTAGAGTCAGAGAAGGTCAGAGACAGAGGCGGTCAGAGACAGAGTCGGTAAGAGACAGAGACAGTCAGGGTCGGTCAAAGACAGAGACAGTCAGTCGGTCAAAGACGGTCAGAGTCGGTCAGAGACAGTCAGCTTCGGTCAGAAACAGAGACGATCAGTGTCGGTCAGAGACAGAGACGATCAGAGTCGGTCAGTCGGTCAGAGACGGTCAGAGTCAGTCAGAGACAGTCAGCGTCGGTCAGAAACAGAGACGATCAGTGTCGGTCAGAGACAGTCAGTCGGTCAGAGACAGAAACGATCAGAGTCAGAGATGGACAGAGACGGACAGCGACAGTCAGAGTTATAGACCAACAGAGACAAAGACAGTCAAAGTCGGTCAGAGACAGAGTCAGTTAGAGTCGGACAGAGACGATTAGAGTCGGTCAGAGAAAGAGTTGGTTAGAGACAGAGACGGTCAGAGTCGGTCAGAGAGAAGGCCGGTCAGAGACGGTCAGAGACAGAGACGGTCAGAGACAAAGTCGGTCAGAGACAGAGACGGGTCACAATCAGAGACGGTCAGAGACAGAGTCGGTCAGAGACAGAGACGATCAGGGTCGGTCAGAGACAGAGACAGTTAGTCGGACAGAGACGGTCAGAATTGGGCAGAGAGAGACGGTCGGTCAGAGACAGAGACGGGTCAGAGACAGAGACGGTCGCAATCAGAGACGGTCATAGACAGAGACGGGTCAGAGACAGAGACGGTCGCAATCAGAGACGGTCAGAGACAGAGACGGGTCAGAGACAGAGACGGTCGCAATCAGAGACGGTCAGAGACAGAGACGGTCAGAGACAGAGTCGGTCAGAGACATAGACAGTTAGGGTCGGTCAAAGACAGAAACAGTCAGTCGGTCAGAGATGGTCAGAGTCGGTCAGAGACGGTCAGCGTCGGTCAGAAACAGAGACGATCAGAGTCGGTTAGAGACAGTCAGTCAGTCGGACACAGAGACGATTAGAGTCGGTCAGAGACAGAACCGGTTAGAGTCAGAGACAGTCAGAGACAGAGTTGGTTAGAGACAGAGACGGTCAGAATCGGTCAGAGAGAAGGTCGGTCCGAGTCAGAGACGGTCAGAGACAGAGTCGGTCAGAGACAGAGACGGGTCACAATCAGAGACGGTCAGAGACAGAGTCAGTTAGAGATTCGGACAGAGACGATCAGAGTCGGTCAGAAACAGAGACAGAGTCGGTCAGAGACAGAGAAGAGACAGAGTCGGTCAGAGTCAGAGACGGTCAGAGACAGAGTCGGTCAGAGACAGAGACGATCAGAGTCAGAGATCGATAGAGACGGACAGCGACAGTCAGAGTCATAGACCAACAGAGACAAAGACAGTCAAAGTCGGTCAGAGACAGAGACGATCAGAGACAGAGACAGTTAGTCGGTCAGAGACGGTCAGAATTGGGCAGAGAGAGACGGTCGGTCAGAGACAGAGACGGGTCAGAGACAGAGACGGGTCAGAGACAGAGACGGTCACAGACAGAGACAGTCAGTTGGACAGAGACGGTCAGAGTCGGCCAGAGACGGTCAGAAACAGAGACAGAGTTGGTCAGAGACAAAGACGGTCAGAGACAGAGACGGTCAGAGTCAGAGACAGTCAGAGACAGAGTCGGTCAGAGTCAGAGACGGTCAGAGACAGATTCGGTCAGAGACAGAGACGATCAGAGTTGGTCAGAGACAGAGACGATCAGAGTCAGAGATCGATAGAGACGGACAGCGACAGAGTCATAGACCAACAGAGACAAAGACAGTCAAAGTCGATCAGAGTCGGTCAGAGACAGAGGCGGTCAGAGACAAAGACAGTCAGAGACAGTGAAGGTCAGAGTCAGAGACTTTTAAAGTCAGAGTTGGTCAGAGACAGAGTGGGTCAGAGACAGAGTCGGTCAGAGACAAAGTCGATCTGAGACAGAAACGATCAGAGTCAGAGATGGACAGAGACGGACAGCGACAGTCAGAGTCATAGACCAACAGAGACAAAGACAGTCAAAGTCGGTCAGAGACAGAGTCAGTTAGAGTCGGACAGAGACGATCAGAGTCGGTCAGAGACAGAGATGATCAGAGTCGGTCAGAGACAGAGACAGTTAGTCGGTCAGAGACGGTCAGAGTCGGGCAGAGACGGTCGGTCAGAGACAGGGACAGATCAGAGACAGAGACAGTCAGGGTCGGTCAAAGACAGAGTCGGTCAGAGACAGAGTTGGTCAGAGACAGAGTCGGTCAGAGACAGAGTCGGTCAGAGACAGAGTCGGTCAGAGTCAGAGACGGTCAGATTCAGGCACGTTTAGAGACAGAGACAGTCAGAGACAGAGACGGTCAGAGTCGGTCAGAGACAGAGACGATCAGAGTCGGTCAGAGACAGAGACGATCAGTCAGAGATCGATAGAGATGGACAGCGACAGTCAGAGTCATAGACCAACAAGGACAAAGACAGTCAAAGTCGATCAGAGACAGAGACGATCAGAGTCGGTCAGAGACAGAGGCAGTCAGAGTCAGAGACAGTCAGAGTCAGTGAAGGTCAGAGTCAGAGACTTTTAAAGTCAGAGACGGTCAGAGACAGAGTCGGTTAGAGACAGAGTCGGTCAGAGACAGAGACGATCGGAGTCAGACAGACAGAGACGATCAGAGTCGGTCAGAGACAGAGACGATCAGAGTCGGTCAGAGACGGGCAGAGTCGGGCAGAGAGAGACGGTCGGTCAGAGACAGAGACGGGTCAGAGACAGAGACAGTCACAATCAGAGACGGTCAGAGACAGAGACGGTCAGAGACAGAGGCGGTCAGAGACAGAGGCGGTCGTAAACAGAGATGGTCAGAGACGGTCACAGACAGAGACAGTCAGTTGGTCATAGACAGTCAGAGTCAGTCAGAGAGAGACGGTAGGTCAGAGACGGAGACGGTCAGAGACAGTCAGCGTCGGTCAGAAACAAAGACGATCAGTGTTGGTCAGAGACAGTCAGTCGGTCAGAGACAGAAACGATCAGAGTCAGAGATGGACAGAGACGGACAGCGACAGTCAGAGTTATAGACCAACAGAGACAAAGACAGTCAAAGTCGGTAAGAGACAGAGTCAGTTAGAGTTGGACAGAGACGATTAGAGTCGGTCAGAGACATAACCGGTCAGAGACGTTCAGAGACAGAGTTGGTTAGAGACAGAGACGGTCAGAGTCGGTCAGAGAGAAGGTCGGCCAGAGACGGTCAGAGATAGAGACGGTCAGAGACAAAGTCGGTCAGAGACAGAGACGGGTCACAATCAGAGACGGTTAGAGACAGAGTCGGTCAGAGACAGAGACGATCAGGGTCGGTCAGAGACAGAGACAGTTAGTCGGTCAGAGACGGTCAGAGACAGAGTCGGTAAGAGACAGAGACAATCAGGGTCGGTCAAAGACAGAGACAGTCGGTCAGAGAAGGTCAGAGACAGTCAGCGTCGGTCAGAAACAAAGACGATCAGTGTTGGTCAGAGATAGTCAGTCGGTCAGAGACAGAAACGATCAGAGTCAGAGATGGACAGAGACGGACAGCGACAGTCAGAGTTATAGACCAACAGAGACAAAGACAGTCAAAGTCGGTCAGAGACAGAGTCAGTTAGAGTCGGACAGAGCTGATTAGAGTCGGTCAGAGACATAACCGGTCAGAGTCATAGACGATCAGAGACAGAGACGGTCAGAGACAGAGTCGGTCAGAGACAGAGTCGGTCAGAGACAAAGTCGGTCAGAGCCGGTTAGAGACAGAGACGATCAGAGTCAGTCAGAGACAGAGACGATCAGAGGCGGTCAGAGACAGAGACGATCAGAGGCGGTCAGAGACAGAGGCGGTCAGAGTCAGGCGGTCAGAGACAGAGACGATCAGAGTCAGAGTCGATCAGAGATGGTCAGAGACAGAGACGATCAGAATCGGACAGAGACAGAGACAGTCAAAGTCGGTCAGAGACATAGACGGGTCAGAGACAGAGACAGAGTCGGTCAGAGTCAGAGACAGAGTCGGTCAGAGACGGTCAGAGACAGAGTCGGTAAGAGACAGAGACAGTCAGGGTCGGTCAAAGACAGAGACAGTCAGTCAGTCAGAGACGGTCAGAGAGATACGGTCGGTCAGAGACGGTCAGATACAGGGTCGGTCAGAGACAGAGACGGGTCAGAGACAGAGACGGTCACAATCAGAGACGGTCAGAGGCAGAGACATTCAGAGTTGGTCAAAGACAGAGGCGATCGAAGACAGAGGCGGTCAGAGACAGAGGCGGTCGTAAACACAGACGGTCAGAGACAGACGATCAGAGTCGGTCAGAGACAGAGACAGTTAGTCGGACAGAGACAGTCAGAGTCGGGCAGAGAGAGACGGTCGGTCAGAGACAGAGACGGGTCAGAGACAGAGACGGTCGCAATCAGAGGCGGTCAGAGACAGAGACGGGTCAGAGACAGAGACGGTCGCAATCAGAGATGGTCAGAGACAGAGACGATCAGAGTCAGAGATGGACAGAGACGGACAGCGACAGTCAGAGTCATAGACCAACAGAGACAGAGACAGTCAAAGTCGGTCAGAGACAGAGTCAGTTAGAGTCGGACAGAGACGATCAGAGTCAGTCAGAGACAGAGACGATCAGAGACAGAGACAGAGGTGGTCAGAGACAAAGACGGTCAGAGACAGAGACGGTCAGAGTCAGAGACAGTCAGACAGAGTCGGTCAGAGACAGAGACGGTCAGAGACAGATTCGGTCAGAGACAGAGACGATCAGAGTTGGTCAGAGACAGAGACGATCAGAGTCAGAGATCGATAGAGACGGACAGCGACAGAGTCATAGACCAACAGAGACAAAGACAGTCAAAGTCGATCAGAGTCGGTCAGAGACAGAGGCGGTCAGAGACAAAGACAGTCAGAGACGATCAGAGGCGGTCAGAGACAGAGGCCGTCAGAGTCAGGCGGTCAGAGACAGAGACGATCAGAGTCGATTAGAGATGGTCAGAGACCGAGACGATCAGAGTCGGACAGAGACAGTCAAAGTCGGTCAGAGACAGAGACGATCAGAGACAGAGGCAGTCAGAGACAGAGGCGGTCATAGACAGAGATGGTTAGAGACAGAGACGGTCAGAGTCGGTCAGAGACAGAGACGATCGGAGTCGGACAGAGACGATCAGAGTCAGAGATCGATAGAGATGGTCAGAGACGGACAGCGACAGTCAGAGTCATAGACCAACAGAGACAAAAACAGTCAAAGTCGGTCAGAGACAGAGTTGGTCAGAGACAGAGTCGCTTAAAGTCGGACAAAGACAATCAGAGTCGGTCAGAGACAGAGACGATCAGAGTCGGACAGAGACAGTCAAAGTCGGTCAGAGACAGAGACGATCAGAGACAGAGGCGGTCATAGACAGAGATGATTAGAGACAGAGACGGTCAGAGTCGGTCAGAGACAGAGACCATCGGAGTCAGACAGAGACGATCAGAGTCAGAGATCGATAGAGACGGTCAGAGACGGACAGCGACAGTCAGAGTCATAGACCAACAGAGACAAAGACAGTCAAAGTCGGTCAGAGTCAAAGTAGGTCAGAGACAGAGACGATCAGAGTCAGGGACGGTTAGAGTCAGAGAAGGTCAGAGACAGAGGCGGTCAGAGACAGAGTCGGTAAGAGACAGAGACAGTCAGGGTCGGTCAAAGACAGAGACAGTCAGTCGGTCAAAGACGGTCAGAGTCAGAGTCGGTCAGAGACAGTCAGCTTCGGTCAGAAACAGAGACGATCAGTGTCGGTCAGAGACAGAGACGATCAGAGTCGGTCAGTCGGTCAGAGACGGTCAGAGTCAGTCAGAGACAGTCAGCGTCGGTCAGAAACAGAGACGATCAGTGTCGGTCAGAGACAGTCAGTCGGTCAGAGACAGAAACGATCAGAGTCAGAGATGGACAGAGACGGACAGCGACAATCAGAGTTATAGACCAACAGAGACAAAGACAGTCAAAGTCGGTCAGAGACAGAGTCAGTTAGAGTCGGACAGAGACGATTAGAGTCGGTCAGAGAAAGAGTTGGTTAGAGACAGAGACGGTCAGAGTCGGTCAGAGAGAAGGCCGGTCAGAGACAGTCAGAGACAGAGACGGTCAGAGACAAAGTCGGTCAGAGACGGGTCACAATCAGAGACGGTCAGAGACAGAGTCGGTCAGAGACAGAGACGATCAGGGTCGGTCAGAGACAGAGACAGTTAGTCGGACAGAGACGGTCAGAATTGGGCAGAGAGAGACGGTCGGTCAGAGACAGAGACGGGTCAGAGACAGAGACGGTCGCAATCAGAGACGGTCATAGACAGAGACGGGTCAGAGACAGAGACGGTCGCAATCAGAGACGGTCAGAGACAGAGACGGGTCAGAGACAGAGACGGTCGCAATCAGAGACGGTCAGAGACAGAGACGGTCAGAGACAGTCAGAGACAGAGTCGGTCAGAGACATAGACAGTTAGGGTCGGTCAAAGACAGAAACAGTCAGTCGGTCAGAGATGGTCAGAGTCGGTCAGAGACGGTCAGCGTCGGTCAGAAACAGAGACGATCAGAGTCGGTTAGAGACAGTCAGTCAGTCGGACACAGAGACGATTAGAGTCGGTCAGAGACAGAATCGGTTAGAGTCAGAGAAAGTCAGAGACAGAGTTGGTTAGAGACAGAGACGGTCAGAATCGGTCAGAGAGAAGGTCGGTCCGAGTCAGAGACGGTCAGAGACAGAGTCGGTCAGAGACAGAGACGGGTCACAATCAGAGACGGTCAGAGACAGAGTCAGTTAGAGATTCGGACAGAGACGATCAGAGTCGGTCAGAAACAGAGACAGAGTCGGTCAGAGACAGAGAAGAGACAGAGTCGGTCAGAGACAGAGTCGGTCAGAGACAGAGACGATCAGAGTCAGAGATCGATAGGGACGATCAGAGTCGGTCAGAGACAGAGACGATCAGAGTCGGTCAGAGACGGGCAGAGTCGGGCAGAGAGAGACGGTCGGTCAGAGACAGAGACGGGTCAGAGACAGAGACAGTCACAATCAGAGACGGTCAGAGACAGAGACGGTCAGAGACAGAGCCGGTCAGAGACAGAGGCGGTCGTAAACAGAGATGGTCAGAGACGGTCACAGACAGAGACAGTCAGTTGGTCATAGACAGTCAGAGTCAGTCAGAGAGAGACGGTAGGTCGGAGACGGTCAGAGACAGTCAGCGTCGGTCAGAAACAAAGACGATCAGTGTTGGTCAGAGACAGTCAGTCGGTCAGAGACAGAAACAGAGTCAGAGATGGACAGAGACGGACAGCGACAGTCAGAGTCATAGACCAACAGAGACAAAGACAGTCAAAGTCGGTCAGAAACAGAGTCAGTTAAAGTCGTTCAGAGACGATCAGAGTCGGTCAGAGACAGAGACGATCAGAGTCGGTCAGAGACAGAGACGATCAGAGACAGAGAAGAGACAGAGACAGAGTTGGTCAGAGACAAAGACGGTCAGAGACAGAGACGGTCAGAGTCAGAGACAGTCAGAGACAGAGTCGGTCAGAGTCAGAGTCGGTCAGAGACAGAGACGATCAGAGTCGGTCAGAGACAGAGACGATCAGAGTCAGAGATCGATAGAGACGGACAGCGACAGAGTCATAGACCAACAGAGACAAAGACAGTCAAAGTCGGTCAGAGACTGAGACGATCAGAGTCGGTCAGAGACAGAGGCGGTCAGAGACAAAGACAGTCAGAGTCAGTGAAGGTCAGAGTCAGAGACTTTTAAAGTCAGAGACGGTCAGAGACAAAGTCGGTCAGAGTCGGTCAGAGACAGAGACAATCAGAGGCGGTCAGAGACAGAGACGATCAGAGGCGGTCAGAGACAGAGGCCGTCAGAGTCAGAGGCGGTCAGAGACAGAGATGATCAGAGTCAGAGTCCATCAGAGATGGTCAGAGACAGAGACGATCAGAGCCGGACAGAGACAGTCAAAGTCGTCAGAGACAGAGACGATCAGAGACAGAGGCGGTCAGAGACAAAGGCGGTCATAGACAGAGATGGTTAGAGACAGAGACGGTCAGAGTCGGTCAGAGACAGAGACGATCGGAGTCGGACAGAGATGAACAGAGTCAGAGATAGATACAGTCAAAGACAGAGGCGATCGAAGACAAAGGCGGTCAGAGACAGAGGCGGTCGTAAACAGAGATGGTGAGAGTCAGAGACGGTCACAGACAGAGACAGTCAGGGTCGGTCAAAGACAGAGACAGTCAGTCGGTCATAGACAGTCAGAGTCAGTCAGAGAGAGACGGTAGGTCAGAGACGGTCAGAGACAGAGTCGGTCAGAGACAGAGACGATCAGAGTCGGTCACAGACAGAGACAGTTAGTCGGTCAGAGACGGGCAGAGACAGAGTTGGTTAGAGACAGAGACGGTCAGAGTCAGAGACGGTCAGAGACAGAGACGGTCAGAGTCGGTCAGAGACAGAGACAGTTAGTCGGACAGAGACGGTCAGAGTCGGGCAGAGACAGAGACGATCGGAGTCGGACAGAGATGATCAGAGTCAGAGATAGATAGAGACGGTCAGAGACGGACAGCGACAGTCAGAGTCATAGACCAACAGAGAAAAAGACATTCAAAGTCGGTCAGAGACAGAGTTGGTCAGAGTCAGAGACAGTCAGAGACAGAGTCGGTCAGAGTCAGAGACAGTCAGAGACAGAGTCGGTCAGAGACAGAGTCGCTTAGAGTCGGACAAAGACGATCAGAGTCGGTCAGAGACAGAGGTGGTCAGAGACAGAGACGATCAGAGTCAGAGATCGACAAAGACGGTCAGAGACGGACAACGACAGCCAGAGTCGGTAAAAGACAGAGTTGGTCAGAGACATAATCGGTCAGAGTCGGTCAGAGACAGAGAGAGTCAAAGTAGGTCAGAGACAGAGACGATCAGAGTCAGACAAGGTCAGAGTCAGACAAGGTCAGAGACAGAGGCGGTCAGAGACAGAGGCGGTCAGAGACAGAGTCGGAAAGAGACAGAGACAGTCAGGATCGGTCAAAGACAGAGACAGTCAGTCAGTCAGAGATGGTCAGAGAGATACGGTCGGTCAGAGACGGTCAGAGACAGAGTCGGTCAGGGACAGAGACCGGTCAGAGACAGAGACGGTCAGAGGCAGAGACATTCAGAGTTGGTCAAAGACAGTGGCGATCGAAGACAGAGGCGGTCAGAGTCAGAGTCGGTCAGAGATGGTCAGAGACAGAGACGATCAGAGTCGGACAGAGACAGAGGCGGTCAGAGACAGAGGCGGTCATAGACAGAGATGGTTAGAGACAGAGACGATTAGAGTCAGAGATCAGAGTCGGTCAGAGACAGAGACAGTCAGGGTCGGTCAAAGACAGAGACAGTCGGTCATAGACAGTCAGAGTCAGTCAGAGAGAGACGGTAGGTCAGAGACGGTCAGAGACAGAGATGGGTCAGAGACAGAGACGGTCACAATCAGAGACGGTCAGAGACAGAGACGGTCAGAGACAGAGTTGGTCAGAGACAAAGTCGGTCAGAGACGGTCAGAGACAGAGTCGGTCAGAGACATAGACGATCAGAGTCGGTCAGAGACATAGACAGTTAGTTGGTCAGAGACGGTCAGAGACAGAGTCGGTAAGAGACAGAGACAGTCAGGGTCGGTCAAAGACAGAGACAGTCAGTCGGTCAAAGACGGTCAGAGTCAGAGTCGGTCCGAGACAGTTAGCGTCGGTCAGAAACAGAGACGATCAGTGTCGGTCAGAGACAGAAACGATCAGAGTCAGAGATGGACAGAGACGGACAGCGACAGTCAGAGTCATAGACCAACAGAGACAAAGACAGTCAAAGTCGGTCAGAAACAGAGTCAGTTAGAGTCGTTCAGAGACGATCAGAGTCGGTCAGAGACAGAGACGATCAGAGTCGGTCAGAGACAGAGACGATCAGAGACAGAGAAAAGACAGAGACAGAGTTGGTCAGAGACAAAGACAGTCAGAGACAGAGACGGTCAGAGTCAGAGACAGTCAGAGACAGAGTCGGTCAGAGTCAGAGTCGGTCAGAGTCAGAGACGGTCAGAGACAGAGTCGGTCAGAGACAGAGACGATCAGAGTCAGAGATCGATAGAGACGGACAGCGACAGAGTTATAGACCAACAGAGACAAAGACGGTCAAAGTCGGTCAGAGACTGAGACGATCAGAGTCGGTCAGAGACAGAGGCGGTCAGAGACAAAGACAGTCAGAGTCAGTGAAGGACAGAGTCAGATACTTTTAAAGTCAGAGACGGTCAGAGACAGAGTCGGGTCAGAGACAGAGACGGTCACAATCAGAGACGGTCAGAGGCAGAGACATTCAGAGTTGGTCAAAGACAGTGGCGATCGAAGACAGAGGCGGTCAGAGTCAGAGTCGGTCAGAGACAGAGACGATCAGAGTCAGAGATCAGAGTCGGTCAGAGACAGAGACAGTCAAAGTCGGTCAGAGACAGAGGTGATCATGGAAAGAGATTGTTAGACACAGAGACGTTCAGAGTCGGTCAGAGACAGAGACGATCTGAGTCAGAGACGGACAGCGACAGTCAGAGCCATAGACCAGCAGAGACAAAGACAGTCAAAGTCGGTCAGAGACACAGACGATCAGAGTCGGTCAGAGACAGAGGCGGTCAGAGTCAGAGACGGTCAGAGTCGGTCAGAAACAGAGACGATCAGAGTCGGTCAGAGACAGAGAAGATCAGAGTCGGTCAGAGACAGAGACGATCAGAGACAGAGAAAAGACAGAGACAGAGTTGGTCAGAGACAAAGACAGTCAGAGACAGAGACGGTCAGAGTCAGAGACAGTCAGAGACAGAGTCGGTCAGAGTCAGAGTCGGTCAGAGTCAGAGACGGTCAGAGACAGAGTCGGTCAGAGACAGAGACGATCAGAGTCAGAGATCGATAGAGACGGACAGCGACAGAGTCATAGACCAACAGAGACAAAGACGGTCAAAGTCGGTCAGAGACTGAGACGATCAGAGTCGGTCAGAGACAGAGGCGGTCAGAGACAAAGACAGTCAGAGTCAGTGAAGGACAGAGTCAGATACTTTTAAAGTCAGAGACGGTCAGAGACAGAGTCGGTCAGAGACAAAGTCGATCAGAGGCGGTCAGAGACAGAGACGATCAGAGGCGGTCAGAGACAGAGGCCGTCAGAGGCGGTCAGAGACAGAGATGATCAGAGTCAGAGTCCATCAGAGATGGTCAGAGACAGAGACGGTCAGAGTCGGTCAGAGACAGAGACGATCGGAGTCGGACAGAGATGAACAGAGTCAGAGATAGATAGAGACGGTCAGAGACGGACAGCGACAGTCAGAGTCATAGACCAACAGAGACAAAGACATTCAAAGTCGGTCAGAGACAGAGTCGCTTAGAGTCGGACAAAGACGATCAGAGTCGGTCAGAGACAGAGGTGGTCAGAGACAGAGACGATCAGAGTCAGAGATCGACAACGACAGTCAGAGTCGGTAAAAGACAGAGTTGGTCAGAGACATAGTCGGTCAGAGTCGGTCAGAGACAGAGAGAGTCAAAGTAGGTCAGAGACAGAGACGATCAGAGTCAGGGACGGTCAGAGTCAGACAAGGTCAGAGACAGAGGCGGTCAGAGACAGAGGCGGTCAGAGACAGAGGCGGAAAGAGACAGAGAAAGTCAGGGTCGGTCAAAGACAGAGACAGTCAGTCAGTCAGAGATGGTCAGAGAGATACGGTCGGTCAGAGACGGTCAGAGACAGAGTCGGGTCAGAGACAGAGACGGTCACAATCAGAGACGGTCAGAGGCAGAGACATTCAGAGTTGGTCAAAGACAGTGGCGATCGAAGACAGAGGCGGTCAGAGTCAGAGTCGGTCAGAGACAGAGACGATCAGAGTCGGACAGAGACAGAGGCGGTCAGAGACAGAGGCGGTCATAGACAGAGATGGTTAGAGACAGAGACGGTCAGAGTCAGTCAGAGACAGAGACGATCAGAGTCAGAGATCAGAGTCGGTCAGAGACAGAGACAGTCAAAGTCGGTCAGAGACAGAGGCGGTCATAGACAGAGATTGTTAGACACAGAGACGTTCAGAGTCGGTAAGAGACAGAGACAGTCTGGGTCGGTCAAAGACAGAGACAATCAGTCGGTCAGAGACAGTCAGAGTCGGTCAGAGAGAGATGGTCGGTCAGAGACGGTCAGAAACAGAGTCGGTCGGAGACAGAGACAGGTCAGAGACGGTCAGAGACAGAGTCGGTCAGAGTCAGAGACGGTCAGAGACCGAGTTGGTCAGAGACAGAGACGATCTGAGATGGACAGAGACGGACAGCGAGAGTCAGATTCGTAGACCAACAGAGTCAGAGACAGTCAGTCGGTCAGAGACAGAAACGATCAGAGTCAGAGATGGACAGAGACGGACAGCGACAGTCAGAGTCATAGACCAACAGAGACAAAGACAGTCAAAGTCGGTCAGAAACAGAGTCAGTTAAAGTCGTTCAGAGACGATCAGAGTCGGTCAGAGACAGAGACGATCAGAGTCGGTCAGAGACAGAGACGATCAGAGACAGAGAAGAGACAGAGACAGAGTTGGTCAGAGACAAAGACGGTCAGAGACAGAGACGGTCAGAGTCAGAGACAGTCAGAGACAGAGTCGGTCAGAGTCAGAGTCGGTCAGAGACAGAGACGATCAGAGTCGGTCAGAGACAGAGACGATCAGAGACAGGGAAGAGACAGAGACAGAGTTGGTCAGAGACAAAGACGGTCAGAGACAGAGACGGTCAGAGTCAGAGACAGTCAGAGACAGAGTCGGTCAGAGTCAGAGTCGGTCAGAGACGATCAGAGTCGGTCAGAGACAGAGACGATCAGAGTCAGAGATCGATAGAGACGGACAGCGACAGAGTCATAGACCAACAGAGACAAAGACAGTCAAAGTCGGTCAGAGACTGAGACGATCAGAGTCGGTCAGAGACAGAGGCGGTCAGAGACAAAGACAGTCAGAGTCAGTGAAGGTCAGAGTCAGAGACTTTTAAAGTCAGAGACGGTCAGAGACAGAGTCGGTCAGAGACAAAGTCGGTCAGAGTCGGTCAGAGACAGAGACAATCAGAGGCGGTCAGAGACAGAGACGATCAGAGGCGGTCAGAGACAGAGAAAGTCGGTCAGAGACAGAGACGATCAGAGACAGAGGCGGTCAGAGACAAAGGCGGTCATAGACAGAGATGGTTAGAGACAGAGACGGTCAGAGTCGGTCAGAGACAGAGACGATCGGAGTCGGACAGAGATGAACAGAGTCAGAGATAGATAGAGACGGTCAGAGACGGACAGCGACAGTCAGAGTCATAGACCAACAGAGACAAAGACATTCAAAGTCGGTCAGAGACAGAGTCGCTTAGAGTCGGACAAAGACGATCAGAGTCGGTCAGAGACAGAGGTGGTCAGAGACAGAGACGATCAGAGTCAGAGATCGACAACGACAGTCAGAGTCGGTAAAAGACAGAGTTGGTCAGAGACATAGTCGGTCAGAGTCGGTCAGAGACAGAGAGAGTCAAAGTAGGTCAGAGACAGAGACGATCAGAGTCAGGGACGGTCAGAGTCAGACAAGGTCAGAGACAGAGGCGGTAAGAGACAGAGGCGGTCAGAGACAGAGGCGGAAAGAGACAGAGACAGTCAGGGTCGGTCAAAGACAGAGACAGTCAGTCCGTCAGAGATGGTCAGAGAGATACGGTCGGTCAGAGACGGTCAGAGACAGAGTCGGGACAGAGACGGTCAGAGACAGAGTCGGTCAGAGTCAGAGACAGTCAGAGACAGAGTCGGTAAGAGACAGAGACAGTCAGGGTCGGTCAAAGACAGAGACAGTCAGTCGGTCAGAGACGGTCAGAGATGGTCAGAGACAGAGTCGGTCAGAGACAGAGAAGGGTCAGAGACAGAGACGGTCACAATCAGAGGCTATAAGAGGCAAAGACATTCAGAGTTGGTCAAAGACAGAGGCGATCGAAGACAGAGGCGGTCAGAGACAGAGGCGGTCGTAAACAGAGATGGTGAGAGTCAGAGATGGTCACAGACAGAGACAGTCAGGGTCGGTCAAAGACAGAGACAGTCAGTCGGTCATAGACAGTCAGAGTCAGTCAGAGAGAGACGGTAGGTCAGAGACGGTCAGAGACAGAGTCGGTCAGAGACAGAGACGATCAGAGTCGGTTACAGACAGAGACAGTTAGTCGGTCAGAGACGGGCAGAGACAGAGTTGGTTAGAGACAGAGACGGTCAGAGTCAGAGACGGTCAGAGACAGAGACGATCAGAGTCGGTCAGAGACAGAGACAGTTAGTCGGACAGAGACGGTCAGAGTCGGGCAGAGACAGAGACGATCGGAGTCGGACAGAGATGATCAGAGTCAGAGATAGATAGAGACGGTCAGAGACGGACAGTGACAGTCAGAGTCATAGACCAACAGAGAAAAAGACATTCAAAGTCGGTCAGAGACAGAGTTGGTCAGAGTCAGAGACAGTCAGAGACAGAGTCGGTCAGAGTCAGAGACAGTCAGAGACAGAGTCGGTCAGAAACAGAGTCGCTTAGAGTCGGACAAAGACGATCAGAGTCGGTCAGAGACAGAGGTGGTCAGAGACAGAGACGATGAGAGTCAGAGATCGACAAAGACGGTCAGAGACGGACAACGACAGCCAGAGTCGGTAAAAGACAGAGTTGGTCAGAGACATAATCGGTCAGAGTCGGTCAGAGACAGAGAGAGTCAAAGTAGGTCAGAGACAGAGACGATCAGAGTCAGACAAGGTCAGAGTCAGACAAGGTCAGAGACAGAGGCGGTCAGAGACAGAGGCGGTCAGAGACAGAGTCGGAAAGAGACAGAGACAGTCAGGATCGGTCAAAGACAGAGACAGTCAGTCAGTCAGAGATGGTCAGAGAGATACGGTCGGTCAGAGACGGTCAGAGACAGAGTCGGTCAGGGACAGAGACCGGTCAGAGACAGAGACGGTCAGAGGCAGAGACATTCAGAGTTGGTCAAAGACAGTGGCGATCGAAGACAGAGGCGGTCAGAGTCAGAGTCGGTCAGAGATGGTCAGAGACAGAGACGATCAGAGTCGGACAGAGACAGAGGCGGTCAGAGACAGAGGTGGTCATAGACAGAGATGGTTAGAGACAGAGACGATTAGAGTCAGAGATCAGAGTCGGTCAGAGACAGAGACAGTCAGGGTCGGTCAAAGACAGAGACAGTCGGTCATAGACAGTCAGAGTCAGTCAGAGAGAGACGGTAGGTCAGAGACGGTCAGAGACAGAGATGGGTCAGAGACAGAGACGGTCACAATCAGAGACGGTCAGAGACAGAGACGGTCAGAGACAGAGTTGGTCAGAGACAAAGTCGGTCAGAGACGGTCAGAGACAGAGTCGGTCAGAGACATAGACGATCAGAGTCGGTCAGAGACATAGACAGTTAGTTGGTCAGAGACGGTCAGAGTCAGAGACGGTCAGAGACAGAGTCGGTATGAGACAGAGACAGTCAGGGTCGGTCAAAGACAGAGACAGTCAGTCGGTCAAAGACGGTCAGAGTCAGAGTCGGTCCGAGACAGTCAGCGTCGGTCAGAAACAGAGACGATCAGTGTCGGTCAGAGACAGTCAGTCGGTCAGAGACAGAAACGATCAGAGTCAGAGATGGACAGAGACGGACAGCGACAGTCAGAGTCATAGACCAACAGAGACAAAGACAGTCAAAGTCGGTCAGAAACAGAGTCAGTTAGAGTCGTTCAGAGACGATCAGAGTCGGTCAGAGACAGAGACGATCAGAGTCGGTCAGAGACAGAGACGATCAGAGACAGAGAAAAGACAGAGACAGAGTTGGTCAGAGACAAAGACAGTCAGAGACAGAGACGGTCAGAGACAGTCAGAGACAGAGTCGGTCAGAGTCAGAGTCGGTCAGAGTCAGAGACGGTCAGAGACAGAGTCGGTCAGAGACAGAGACGATCAGAGTCAGAGATCGATAGAGACGGACAGCGACAGAGTCATAGACCAACAGAGACAAAGACGGTCAAAGTCGGTCAGAGACTGAGACGATCAGAGTCGGTCAGAGACAGAGGCGGTCAGAGACAAAGACAGTCAGAGTCAGTGAAGGACAGAGTCAGATACTTTTAAAGTCAGAGACGGTCAGAGACAGAGTCGGTCAGAGACAAAGTCGATCAGAGGCGGTCAGAGACAGAGACGATCAGAGGCGGTCAGAGACAGAGGCCATCAGAGGCGGTCAGAGACAGAGATGATCAGAGTCAGAGTCCATCAGAGATGGTCAGAGACAGAGACGATCAGAGCCGGACAGAGACAGTCAAAGTCGGTCAGAGACAGAGACGATCAGAGACAGAGGCGGTCAGAGACAAAGGCGGTCATAGACAGAGATGGTTAGAGACAGAGACGGTCAGAGTCGGTCAGAGACAGAGACGATCGGAGTCGGACAGAGATGAACAGAGTCAGAGATAGATAGAGACGGTCAGAGACGGACAGCGACAGAGTCATAGACCAACAGAGACAAAGACATTCAAAGTCGGTCAGAGACAGAGTCGCTTAGAGTCGGACAAAGACGATCAGAGTCGGTCAGAGACAGAGGTGGTCAGAGACAGAGACGATCAGAGTCAGAGATCGACAACGACAGTCAGAGTCGGTAAAAGACAGAGTTGGTCAGAGACATAGTCGGTCAGAGTCGGTCAGAGACAGAGAGAGTCAAAGTAGGTCAGAGACAGAGACGATCAGAGTCAGGGACGGTCAGAGTCAGACAAGGTCAGAGACAGAGGCGGTCAGAGACAGAGGCGGAAAGAGACAGAGACAGTCAGGGTCGGTCAAAGACAGAGACAGTCAGTCAGTCAGAGATGGTCAGAGAGATACGGTCGGTCAGAGACGGTCAGAGACAGAGTCGGGTCAGAGACAGAGACGGTCACAATCAGAGACGGTCAGAGGCAGAGACATTCAGAGTTGGTCAAAGACAGTGGCGATCGAAGACAGAGGCGGTCAGAGTCAGAGTCGGTCAGAGACAGAGACGATCAGAGTCGGACAGAGACAGAGGCGGTCATAGACAGAGATGGTTAGAGACAGAGACGGTCAGAGTCAGTCAGAGACAGAGACGATCAGAGTCAGAGATCAGAGTCGGTCAGAGACAGAGACAGTCAAAGTCGGTCAGAGACAGAGGCGGTCATAGACAGAGATTGTTAGACACAGAGACGTTCAGAGTCGGTCAGAGACAGAGACGATCTGAGTCAGAGACGGACAGCGACAGTCAGAGTCATAGACCAGCAGAGACAAAGACAGTCAAAGTCGGTCAGAGACACAGACGATCAGAGTCGGTCAGAGACAGAGGCGGTCAGAGTCGGTCAGAAACAGAGACGATCAGAGTCGGTCAGAGACAGTCAGTCGGTAAGAGACAGAGACAGTCTGGGTCGGTCAAAGACAGAGACAATCAGTCGGTCAGAGACAGTCAGAGTCGGTCAGAGAGAGATGGTCGGTCAGAGACGGTCAGAAACAGAGTCGGTCAGAGACAGAGACAGATCAGAGACAGAGACGGTCAGAGACAGAGTCGGTCAGAGTCAGAGACGGTCAGAGACAGAGATGATCAGAGTCAGAGTCCATCAGAGATGGTCAGAGACAGAGACGATCAGAGCCGGACAGAGACAGTCAAAGTCGGTCAGAGACAGAGACGATCAGAGACAGAGGCGGTCAGAGACAAAGGCGGTCATAGACAGAGATGGTTAGAGACAGAGACGGTCAGAGTCAGTCAGAGACAGAGACGATCAGAGTCAGAGATCAGAGTCGGTCAGAGACAGAGACAGTCAAAGTCGGTCAGAGACAGAGGCGGTCATAGACAGAGATTGTTAGACACAGAGACGTTCAGAGTCGGTCAGAGACAGAGACGATCTGAGTCAGAGACGGACAGCGACAGTCAGAGTCATAGACCAGCAGAGACAAAGACAGTCAAAGTCGGTCAGAGACACAGACGATCAGAGTCGGTCAGAGACAGAGGCGGTCAGAGTCAGAGACGGTCAGAGTCGGTCAGAAACAGAGACGATCAGAGTCGGTCAGAGACAGTCAGTCGGTAAGAGACAGAGACAGTCTGGGTCGGTCAAAGACAGAGACAATCAGTCGGTCAGAGACAGTCAGAGTCGGTCAGAGAGAGATGGTCGGTCAGAGACGGTCAGAAACAGAGTCGGTCGGAGACAGAGACAGGTCAGAGACGGTCAGAGACAGAGTCGGTCAGAGTCAGAGACGGTCAGAGACAGAGTTGGTCAGAGACAGAGACGATCTGAGATGGACAGAGACGGACAGCGAGAGTCAGATTCGTAGACCAACAGAGTCAGAGACAGTCAGTCGGTCAGAGACAGAAACGATCAGAGTCAGAGATGGACAGAGACGGACAGCGACAGTCAGAGTCATAGACCAACAGAGACAAAGACAGTCAAAGTCGGTCAGAAACAGAGTCAGTTAAAGTCGTTCAGAGACGATCAGAGTCGGTCAGAGACAGAGACGATCAGAGTCGGTCAGAGACAGAGACGATCAGAGACAGAGAAGAGACAGAGACAGAGTTGGTCAGAGACAAAGACGGTCAGAGACAGAGACGGTCAGAGTCAGAGACAGTCAGAGACAGAGTCGGTCAGAGTCAGAGTCGGTCAGAGACGATCAGAGTCGGTCAGAGACAGAGACGATCAGAGTCAGAGATCGATAGAGACGGACAGCGACAGAGTCATAGACCAACAGAGACAAAGACAGTCAAAGTCGGTCAGAGACTGAGACGATCAGAGTCGGTCAGAGACAGAGGCGGTCAGAGACAAAGACAGTCAGAGTCAGTGAAGGTCAGAGTCAGAGACTTTTAAAGTCAGAGACGGTCAGAGACAGAGTCGGTCAGAGACAAAGTCGGTCAGAGTCGGTCAGAGACAGAGACAATCAGAGGCGGTCAGAGACAGAGACGATCAGAGGCGGTCAGAGACAGAGAAAGTCGGTCAGAGACAGAGACGATCAGAGACAGAGGCGGTCAGAGACAGAGGCG